>NW_028258381.1:1250000-2500000 GCF_053883595.1 Heterocephalus glaber
AGGTCCACAAACGGGCTTACATCTAGAAATTGGGCAAAGGGTCATGTTTCTCATTGAGATGATAGCGCTCAGTCTCCTGATCCTTCATTCTTGATTTCTTTCTATTTTAAATTAGGTAGTATCTTTACTGCTTGCCCATTTATTTTGTCCTAGAGACATTAGCCCTTAATAGAGAAAAGTGGGGTGCTTCTGATTCTTAGAAGGTTATAACGTTCTGGGAATTTGAGATTTTTGAAGCAATTAGCTCCAAAGTACTGCTTGGCTTACATAGCTTCCAAGGTGCATTTTAGCCACAAAGCATCTCTCAGGGTGACCTTAGAGATCAAATTCTAACCTCCCTGGCTCAGGCTCTGGGGGCAGACCACAAAGATTTGAACAATGACTCTGCCATTTACTAGCTGTGGGATCTTGAGCAGGTTGCTGAATGTCTCTGAGCCTCAGTTTCTTTCTTTCTATAAAATGGTGATAATATAAAAAAAAAAACACCTCGCTTAGAGAATGAAAGAAATTAGTGTGTGTAAAACATGTCTAACAATGCCTGGCACACATCAGGCTCTGTTCTGTCATCCAGACTCCTTCATTCAGCAAGCTTGTATCCATTTGCAAATGTGAGTTGTAGTCTCTGTTGCCTTCCTGCCCCTGCTGCACAGGATGTTTACTTGTATCCCAACACTCAGTACACTCATCCTGGAGATTCATGCCTCCTGACTTTGTGCTCCACCAGGGTCCAGGAGGGTGCTTTGTTACTCTCTGCTCCAGATCCCTTGCAACTGTTTGCTTTTGAATGAATAAATGAGCTTGCAGTCCAAGAACTGGTTCACGTGAGACTGGGTCCTGAAATGGCTTTAAAACCCTACCCTTTCTTCACTTGCTGCAGCTGGGATCTGTCAGGTATGCACATCTGGATTCCTTGGGCAGAAACTGTTTGGTACCTGGGCTCTTCTGGCACATAAATCATCTCCCTTGCTTGTTTTGGCAATTAACAACTTATTTCCACTTCTTTGCCAGTCTCAGGTTCTTGGCCCCTGAAAACCAACACCTAGATTCTCACACCTCTGCTTTGACCTTTATGTTCCTCGCTTTTTTTTTTTTGGTCCCCAAGTGTATAACAGCAAACCTCTTGTTTCTGTTGTTGTGTCTCAGTTCTCAGATTTTGGTAACCCCCAAAGCCCCAAGCCCCCCGTTTACCTTGCCCAGCTTGACCATGTCACCATTTCTGTCTCAGTACAGGGGCTTCTTCGTGCCAAGAGCTGCTGGACTTCCTAGTTTCCCAAGCTGCCTCCACATTCAGCTATAATGAGCCAGGCCTTTGATGGTGTCAGGTGTACATACACTGTGTCATAGACACTGCCCAGAAAATAAATACAGTGTTCTGGGATTGCATAGATTTTTTTGAATCACCATCAAGCTACATTTTTAGGGGTAATCAGCTATTTGCCCAGCTTCTGGCTGTTGCTTACACACCTTGCCATTTTCCATCTTCTGACTACCTACACAGGTATTTGATTGCTACTGCTTGTCCTGCTAGAGCAGAGATGCTGTAGCTTTGTCTGCTCCATTCCTATGCTTAGGGGAGGTGGGACTCATCAATCACAATACTCTTCCTTTAGTGTCCAAATGAGGTTGCAGACTGAACTCCACCCAATACTCTCAGTGGCCACTGTCAATGACAGGTGCCACATGAGTGGACCCCTATTTGCCATCTCTGAGCTAGATTGTGGCCTTTGCCCATGTCTAATGCCTGGAGGCACATTATTTGTGACCGTGTTTTATAGGAACAGAGAGAGTTCTGTACTTTTTCTTTGTTGTAGTAAAGAGACCTTTAGCTCCTTTACCCACATTCTAATAGAGTAGCAGTTTGAAAGATTTAAGATTCCTGAATAATCCTTCTAGATACCCCATAAGGGTTGTTTGTTTGTTTTGTTTTTTGAGTCAGGGTGATTTCATGATTTCACAATTATTCAAATTGCCTTTTTGAATCAGGGCTCTGGAATCCATGACCAGTTCTGGGATTTAGAAAACTAAGCTGATGTAGGGAGAGATGACAGTAGCTGTGCAATCCAAGGTGATCCAAAGCAATCACCAGAATGAAGTCTGAAGTGAGAGCCAAGCAGAGCCTATACATGGAGAATTACCCTTTGAAGGGGATGAGAAGGGTGCTTGGAAAACTAGAAATGACACAAGTGGTCAGAGAACAAACAGGGCAAAAAAGATTTGCTTAGGGTGAAGAAGGCCAAGGTCTGGAGAGAGAGCCTGAGATGCTGGAGAAAAGCCATTAGGTCTACTGTAGAATATTTATGGCTTTTTCAGGGTGGATGGGAACCATTAACTGGTCCAGAAGGTAGCCATAGTGCCCTGCTTTATATATATTTTTAAAATCCTTTCTTCTTAGTACAATGCATATAAGTTACAGGCCTGAACACATAAGCCAGATTAAAATGTGCAGTTTGGGGCCAGGGACTTAACTCAGTGGTTCTGCCACCTGCCTAGCAAGCACAAGGTCCCAAGTTCAATCCCGGGTACCAAAAAAATAAAAATGTGCAGTTCGTAGAGATAGGTATCGCCACTTAACCTAAGACCTCACTAATTCTCTCATACAGACACAGCACAGAGGTGAAAGCATATGTACCCACTTCCCTGCATACACTCTACCATATTGATTTTTCCTAAAATGTATTTTTGTTTTGATGCCTTCTGTGTGTGATGACAGGGTATTGTTTCTCCCTTTCAGGGTTTCTGTGGAGTAGTTTTTGTTTATGCTGGAAAGCCTGGGCTATTGAGTAATAGGTTGAATAAAGTCCAGGCTTAGCCAAAGTGGTGCAGACCATGCCAGTGACTGTCCTCATTGCTGACTCTATAGATTTATCAGTGCTCACAAAACAATGTTGGCATCATGCCTTTATTGTTTTAACTCTCCTCTGGATATGGAAAGAATAAATCATTTTTGTCCTCTTTGCAACATACACTTAAGGACTTACGGCTCCCTTTAGTGTCTTTCATTACAAAGCAAACATAGGCTATTTTAACTGTATTTCCTCATAAGACTTATTTTTCAAAAACTTAGTAGTTCTCATTTTTCTCTGAAACTTCTTTGATTGGTTTGCATTGATTTTGAAATTTGGAACTTGAAGAATATACTTAGCTCCCCAGGTTTGTACTTGGCTGAGGCTGAGACGAAGTTATAAACATAGGCCTTCTTGGCCTTAGAACAAGATCCCTGAACACCCAGCCCAAAGTACCATGGTCTGTCTTTCAGGGCCCCCCTGTGATTTCCAAAACATTAACAACTCCTTCTGCTCAGCCAGACCAACAATCTCAATTCCCAACTTGCTGCATATTTGTTCATATGGAAACCACTTTATTTTTCCTGATTTATCAAGTCCCATTTTAATGATAGGAGTCCAATCTCTCATTCTGACAATGTACATGTTTATTATCCTTCCAAGAGGCCACCTTTTTCACTGTCCAAATACTTCATCATAAATGTTTTGGCTTGATAAAAACCACATCTTTTTGAGTCCATATTAAGTTGGCTCAGGGACTTTCACTAATTTATCCATACTTTCAGTAATTATTGAGATTTTATTATGTGCAAGAATATGAAGAAAATAACAAAGAATGAGACATGGAAGGGTGAGTTTCTCCTTTCATTTGGCTGTGAAAGCTAACAGGAGTCAAATCTATGTTTCTTCTCTTTGTTGGACATAATTTAAGTTCAGAGTAAATATTCAATATATGTTCATTCTGTAACTGGCATGGTGGACTGTTTCCAATATAGAAGCCCTTCTCCACCTGCTCTTCTATATGCATGCCATCACTGTGTTTGCTTTAGTCTGATGAATGCATGGGAACTTTTATTCTGTAACTGGGAACAGGAAAAGAAGACCAAGGGAATGGAGGAAATAATATAACATCTGACCCTCCCAGCTGCAAGGAGCAGTGAATGTGTGGTTGGGAGCAGAGGATGTATCAAGGAGCTGACAAAGACTTTTACACTGTAGACATATGCCCATACTTCAAAGTGTGGCCCAGAGGTGAGAGAGAGTGTCATTATCCCACCATGCCCAGAATCTCATGTTATTCTGGAGCTCTGATCAGACATGATGGAATCATTAGAATATAACACACTTGATTTAAAGCTTTAGTTGTTTGTGACAAGTATATTCGTTTGGGATGTATGTTACTGCTAACTTTGATCCCTGTCTGATGATTCCTAATAAATGTAGAAAATAGGGAGTGTGGTAACTAGCTTAGAGAATTACTGGGTAGTATTTGAGATGAAAGGGTGGAGAGTCCTGGCTATAGGCAATGTGGATAGAGGGGAGTGGGGAATAGGAAAAGAGGAAAATTAATACTATTTTGTGTTTATATTACACATCACCACTATATTATGTACTTGATATATTTTGTCTTACCTTACTCATTTAATAACCATATGAAATAGATATCATCATCCCCATTTTCAGATAAATAAAGTAAGACTAATAGATGTGAAGTAACTTGGCCAAACCAGGATTTGGCCAAAAATGTGTTTGTCTCAAAGACTATGTTCTTTCCATGACATAACTGAATTGTTTATTATGAATGAAATTTCCTTTTACACTTGTCTATTGTCATATCATATGACCTAATCACATAAGCTTGGTCTAGTGTGAGAGGGAGACCTCATCCTTATAATTGTAGGATGATAATATGACTTACCATCACTCTCTCTTTGTACAAGTCTTCCATGGATAGTGAGGGAGTGTGTAAGATTGTAGTACCTCTTTCACCTGTAATAGAAAAACTGTCCCAAATCTGGTCTGGGGAAGAACAGTTCTGTGTGATGAATGGAAAAAAAATTATGCCAATTTCTACTGAATTTTAATGGGATGATTTGGTCTAGGAAATAATGAATTACCCAGTTGGCTCTCAAATAATTTTTTTAAAAAGTTCAGAGACTTTAACAAGTCCTTTTTTTTCACTTTGCACCTAACAATAATATTTTCATATTCTCTTTCTCCTATGAAATATTTCTGACTCGACCTACTTTGAGCTTTTCCCCTTGATTGTATGATGGTAATAATGTGTTAATACTTGCTTACAACTAAACTGTCTGAGTTTTTTCTTTAACACTTACAAATAACTATGAATTGTTAACATTCACTGAACTGGGCATGGTGCACACCTGTAATCCCAGCACTTGGGAGGCTGAGGCAAGAGGATTTCTGTGAGTTAGAGGCCAGCTTGGGCTACATAGTGAGTTCAAGGCCAGGATTAAGTATATAGTGATAGTCTGACTGAAAAAACCAGACAGACATGCACAAACACACACACACATGCACACACACACTCACTGAATACTATGTTAGGCAAGGTTCTAAGCACATTACATATGTTATTTTATCCCTATAACTATCTGATAAGATAGAGACTTAGTGAGAAAACAGACCTAGAGAAATGAAGTACAAGGTATAATGAAAATGCGCAGTTAATATATAAACTTAAAAATTTGTTATTATAAAAGACACATTGCTATTAATCCTCCTCATTATCCTCCCCCTTGCTTTGAACACACTTATTCCATCATTCTTGCCACCTCTGAAGCAGTTCTAGCAGTTTTCTTGATGAGTGTCTTTATGAAGTATGATAAAAAGTATGGTGAGTGTTGATGCCCAGTGCCCTTCAACGGAAAGGCAGGCTCACAAAAAACATTAATGATGGCCGGGGATTTAGCTCAGTGGTTCTGCTGCCTGCCTTGCAAGCGCAAGGTCCCGACTCCAATCCCTGGTACTAAAAAAAACAAACATTAATGATGTGTCCTTATCCACTTGTCACCCAGTCTTGTACTATGCAACTTCTGGATCTTTCTAAAGTCAAAATGCCCATGAAAGGAAAACGTTTTGAGTTCTCAGAACATATAGGCAACCACTAATGCACAACTGAAGATGCTCACAAAAAAAGACTTCCAAAACTGCTTCCGAAAGTGGCAAGAATGATGGGATAAGTGTGTTCAAAATGAGAGGGAGTATTTTGAGGGAGATTAAAGGTAATGTATCTTTTACTGTAATAAATTTTTAAAAGATTGAACGTGTGCTGTATTTTTGGCCATACCTCTGAATTTGTCTAGACCTCACAACAATATATGTAGTGGAGCTGGAGTCTGAATCCAGACACTCTGACTCCAGTTTGCTGCTTCTCACTATGACACCATGCTTCTTTTTCATAGTGCTTCAAGTCTACTCTTTTCTGTTTTTGAAAGTTTGGTTACTTTTGACTTCATGATACTTTGAATGTTGGTATACTTGTTCCCCTTCTGTTGGAGAGAAAAGAGGTAAAGATGTTTCCCTTGGTTTCATTTCCTTATTCAGCTGAAAGTGATATCATCTTCCCCTGTTCTTGGTTCTGACCCATTGGTTCCTGCCTGTGAGTGGAAAGGACATGGTCACCCTCCAGACAGGGCAGAACTGGAAGCTCCAGGGGAGGTCAGAGAAATACAAGCACATTTGGAAAATACCATCAACCTGTGTCCTATATTTAATAGAATACTGTGAGCAGGAATAGCAATGATTGTTCTTCATTCAAAGGTTCAACAGAATGGAACTTTCAAAACAAATAATGATAATTGGTCAATTCTAAATTTGCAAACCAAAGGCCCAATTCAAAATACATCCCTTGCCTCAAGTTCACAGGGCTTTGGTACAGGATCAGACTGTTGAAAAATATGCAGCTAACTGTAAATCAAGACTATGATGTTTCTCTGTGATAATTAAATTTAGGAGGACTGCTAACCACCGAGGCCCACTATACGTAGGAAGAGGAGCTCTGCAGGAGCTTGAAAAGGAAGTAAGCCAATATCCTTGTTTGCTAACAGTAGCTGACATGGTAGCATGGTAGCTTTTTAAAAGCTATGTATGTATGTATGTATGTATGTATTTATTTATTTATTTATTGTGGCACTAGGGTTTAAACCCAGGGCCTTCGTTCTGAGCTACATCCCACACCTATTTTTAAGAATTTTGAGACAGGATCTTATTAAGTTGCTAACTTGCAGCCTGGGGTGGAACTTTTGATTCTCCTGCCTTAACCTCCCATAGTGATATCATTTTTAAAAACAACTTTGGCAATTCATTTATTTATCAGTAAATTTTTGTTCTTAAACCCTTTCTGTGGGTTATGCCCCACTCTAGGCACTGGAGACTTGATAATGAACAAGACACACAATCTCTGTTTCCTGGAGCTTGCATTTTAGTAGAGTAAGACAGACAATAAAAATAAATGAATAAAGGCCGGGGATTTAGCTCAGTGGTGCCGCCGCCTGCCTCACAAGGGCAAGGTCCCAAGTTCAATCCCCGGTACCTAAATAAATAAATAAATAAATAAAAATAGACAACAGGTGCCAATAATCATTTATACTTCAGTTGGAAATAAACCTAAATGATGACTTCTTTCTTTAATCTGATGATACGGCATTGATAACTACAAGCTCCCTGACTGTCCTCTGATTCTCAGGGGGATATAACTTTCACAACAGCCCTGATGTTTTATTAGCTTAAAAATTTGGAGAGTTGGACCGAGGATTTAGCTCAGTGGTTCTGCTGCCTGTCTCTCAAGCACAAGGTCCTGAGTTCAATCCCCAGTACCAAAAAAAGAAAAAAGAAAAAAAAATTTGGAGAGTAACTCTCAGAAAACTGATACGATTCATGATGTCTTGGTTTCTTTCTTTTTTTTTAGGTGAGAGGAATTCTGGTAAATAAGATAATTTGAAGGTTACTATCGTATTGCCCTTTAGAACATTACTGTCTAATTTAGCAATCGTACTTCAACATTCTTTTGCCCAGATCGACTATATATAAATCTGTTTATTTAGATGCTCTTTGAATCAGCTTTTGTATTTCTTCTGGTTTCCTTATGAACAAGTTGACTAAAACAGTCCCATGTGCTCAGAGTAAACTCATGGTGATGACAAGTGTTATGGAGAGAAATGAAACCAGCAAGGTGAGTGGGAGTGTGGGTAGGTGAGAGGAGTTGGAGATTATAAATTGTGTTGTCTGAGAAGGTTTCACTGACAGCAGCACCTGAGCAAAGGTGGGGATCTCTAGCCCACAAGAATCCTGGGGAAAAGTGCTCTTGGGAAGGGAAATGCAAATGAAGAGGTCTTGAGGTGGTTCTAGGCCTGGCACTTTTAGAGTTCAGCATGAAGTTCCAGGAAGTGCAAGAATGCCTTTAAGGCTGGGAGAGGAGAAGGGAGAATCCTGAGGAGATGAGAGGGGCTAGGGAATAGGTCATGGAGCAGACAGCAGAAGGCCTTGTAGACCACTGTAGACTATGGCTTTTCCTGAGGGAGGTGGAGGGGTTCTGAGCTGAGGAGTGACATAATCTGACTTGTTTTTTTAAGGATCACTTGATGGTCTATATAGGAGAGACTATAGGAAGGCCAGGGTGGAAGCCAGGAGCATAATCCATGTGAGGGCTGATAGCAACTCACACTAAAATATGAGAATGAGCTAGATTAGGATTAGGAGGATTGGCTGTGATGTGAAGGGTCAAAAATGGTCTGATTGGACAGAAATGGGGAGAACAGTTTATTAGTTGTTGGTGACTTCTGGACTATCCATGTGAGAATCAAGGGAGTGGTACCAGCTCTGCCCCATAGACCAGAATATCTATAAGCCCTTGCCTGTGTGAATTTCCCTAAACACTGACGTGGGAGATACAAAGATGTTCACGGTTCAAGTTCATCAGGGTTCCCTCTCTTTCTGGAAAGATGATTCTCCTGTTAACAGCAGTTTGTAAGAACACCTTTCTCATTTACCAATTTCTCAAGTTGTATATTCTTGTAATAATCATGATTTTGATTTATCATTTTTGTTTTAATTCACATGCTTAAAATTGTATTTCCCATGTTGTAATTCACATCTTTTGAGGGATCTTATGGGCCATGGTCCTCTCTTTCTAGCAATCATTTCCTCCAATCTCAGGTGAGACCTTATCTGTCACAGAAATTCTTTATAAATATTGTCAGTCCAATAAATAACTGCTCCCTAATTTATCAGTTGACAAGCTGGGATTTTCTTAGGTAAGTTCTGCCTGTCAGTGGAATAAATTTCTTTAATACAGTACCTAAACAAGAGTCTTTGTACTAGCAATTTCATACAGGACACATATATGCATCTATATATATTTATGTATATTACACATTAACTTTGTGCACATTAACTTCTTTAAACTATAATTTAAAATAAGGGCTCCATGAGTTGAGGTTCCCAAATTCTCTCAGTTTTATCAGTACATGTTCTTGCTCCCATTCCTTTAAGAACTTTATCACTACAAGGCAAGACTAGCTTCCTACAGAGATGAGGCCCAAATACTCAGCATTCACCTCTCCTGGACTCTCTAACTCCTCAGGCATAAAGCGATAACCTTTCCATCTCCTCTCCTCATAAGTTCAAACTCAGGTCTGTTTCTGCTACACAATGAAGCTACTCAAGCTGTTTGAGCAGGAGCCACAGGTACACCTTGCTTAGTGCTTGACTGAAAGTGACAGAAAGTCCTTCGAAACTGACTTAAGCACCAAAGTAAATTCACTGACTCATGTTACTGAGATGGCTAGGGCAGTCTAGCTTCAAGAATGGCTGGATTCAGGGGCTCATACTACATAATTTAGGTTCTGTACCCCTCTGTTTCTTGGCTTAGTTCTCTTTGGTTCTCAGGTAGGCTCCCCAGAGGCCCTTCAATAGCTGTTCCAGGCTTACTCCTAGTGGCTCAGAACTTTAACAAAAAGACACTGAAGTCTAGCAACTGAGTCTCATGATTTGGTTCATATCCCAAAACTGTTTCCATCACTATGGTTGGTGGAACAAAATGATGTCCCACAAGGGGCCATGCATTTGGCTCTATGGAGTGAGAGTTAAAAGGACAGTTCCCCAATAGACAATAGAAGGGAAATGGGTGGTAGGCTGCCCCACCCTCAGGCACTTCTTTTAGATTTGAGTTATGTTATGTTTCTACTCTCTTGAGGTCTATCTTTAATGGACTAGATTAATAGACTAGCCTCTCTCATGGGGGCTGGAGTTCCAAGTGCCTACTGAATTCCCAACTCAAGACAGAAAGTGTCTTTTTGAAAGTGAAACAATGAGGTTGTTTCCTAAGGAATTTTAAGAAAAAACTTTCTCCCCCTACTCCCTGCTTCAATTTAATCTTTTATATTTCCATCAGAAATAATTTCTAGTGTTCTTTCATCTGCAAATAAGTGCTGATGTTGTCTTTGTCTGCATGTATTATTTATCATTCAATTCTTGTGTGCCTCTGTTGATCAGCCTGTGGATGTATGTGCCAGAATTTAAATGAAAGTTCATCTGCATGGTCAAAGAAGTCCTTCAGGAAAGCAGCTCCTGGAAAAAGGAGAAGAAAGGAACAGCTTGGCTTTGTACTGATGGGGGACCAGGAAGCCTGCTTTGGGGAAGTTGGATCTGCAGAACATGAAGTTCCCTTCAAGTCTAAGATCAACAGGGATGTGAACTAGAAGCATGGAGGGCATTTCATGGATCTCATGCAGCTCTTCTGCAGCCTCAATTCCATCCAATTAAGAGTTTCTAGATTTCATAGTGGTAGGGATACAGAGTAGAGGGTTAGCTTGTATCTCACAACTAGTGAAAACCCATTTTCCTATTTTATAATTCATAATTTTCCCCCAAAGCAAAAAGTGTAAGGAAGGAGCTGAAGTGCAATTCATTCCTTTTGACTCTTAATTGGTTTTAGGTGTTCAGGTCTTGTTAGTAGAAATTATAGGTGCTATTTACACACAAGCACACACACACACAAATAATAATGCTGTTCTTCATGCAGCCAGATACTACAAATAATAGTTCTCCGCCCCACCAAAGGACTCTGTTCCCATGGCAACAGGCAAACTTACAGATAAAAGCTGGAGAGATGAACACCTCAGGGAACTTTTGCTCACTCTGTGGACCCCAGGTTAGAGTTTGTGCATCCTGGCTGGGAAATGTTGGCCAGGTCAGAGCTAATGGCCCTGGCCATAAGGGGTTTTGGTCTAAATTCAGAGCAGCCCAGGCTTCATCAAGATGAATCCTGGGGTGCAGATCACAAGAGTTCTCTGCTCTTTTGATGCACCTTTAAAGAGATTTTATTAAGAAACTGGGTAGTTTTTAAAAGAATTATAATTGGAAAATTTTCTTTAGCATTATTGAAAAAAATTAGGCAAATCTCCACAAAGGATTTTTCTCTTTTTTCCTTTCCCAAATATTAAATGACTGCAAATTAAACACAAGGCATAGCAGCAATCAGACAAGAAAGACAAGACTCATCCATGAGTAAAGCAGGGTGTGACAGTAGATGCTAACACTGTCCCATGCACTCACAGCCCTGCATGCTGGTCACTGTGGCCTAGTAAACTTGAAGGAATGTCAAACAACAATCACTCTTTTTGTGACTCTCATTCAGGAAAGCATTTCAACAACAAACATATCCTCAGAGTATTGTGTATTGTGTATTGTGTATGTTATTGGACAAGCTGATCCTGTAAACTTTGCCAGCACCTGGGCTGCATTTGAATTTTGACTCTGGGAATATTACTGCATTCCCTTCTCCCGTCTGTTTCCTCTTTAGTCTTTAGAGGAGGAGTCCCTCCTCTCTTTCATTAGCGTTTTTTGTAGAATATCACTTTACTGTAATTCCATGGTGACTTTTACTCATTTCTGTTGTGGAGCATCCTCTGCTTAAAGCTCACTTATAGACCTAAATGTGCAGATTTCGGAACCATTTGCTTGCAGCTGGGTTTTTTATTCTTACGGAAGCCTTCTCCAGGCACTTGGTTTGCTTACTACCTTTTTCTTTTAGGAATACAATTCACACACAGCCTTCTCTTTGCCCCACTCAGTAACACAACTTTTGTTGCTTCTAGCTGGGGTCCCACTTGGTGTGCCTTCTAGAGCTCTTATCAAATGTATTGGGCTTGGTGGTTGTGGTGAAATGCACCTGTGCTGTGGTCTGACGACTTGGGTTTGGGCTGTAACTGTGCCGCTTATTCGCTTATTTGGCAAATCACGTAATGTCTGTATGTCTTCATTTGCTGCTCTTTCAAATAGGAACAATAGTTCTTATATAATAGTGTCATTCTGAAAATTAAGAGTGGATCTGTGTAAAGCATTTAAAACAGTGCTTGGGGCCGGAGATTTAGCTCATTGGTTCCGCCACCTGCTGCCCAAGTGCAAGGACCCGAGTTCTATCCCCAGTACCAAAAAAAACCACAAACAGTGCTTGGCACCAGGCAAATTACATGGAAGTGTTGCTATTATTATCAGGGAGTGATAATACTATGACTACCTTTTTAAAATGTGTACTTAGGGGCTGGGGATTTAGCTCAGTGGTTTTGCTGCCTGCTACGCAAGCTCAAAGACCCGAATTCGATCCCCGGTACCAAAAAAAAAAAAAAAAAAAAAAAAAAAGAAGTGTACTTGGCATAAGTATTATGTTAAAAGTTTCACATGTTATTACTTATAGTTTGTGCAGAGCCCAATGGGATAAATATTTTTATTCCCTTGGTCCTATAGATGAGAAAGTTTGATACTCAAAGTTATCCAGTTAATATGCAACAGAAAAAGGTGACTAATCTAGTTCTGTGTGGTACTAGAGCACATATACCTAATTAGGCTGGGCTATGTATGAGGGATTTTGGTGTGTGTGTGTGTGTGTGTGTGTGTATGTGTGTGTGCAGAACTGTAGTAAGAAAAAGCAAGCTTTGCAGAGAGTAATTTTGTATAATTAGTACTTCATTTGGAGCTGGGTAACTAACTCCTATTTAACAATATGGTCTACGATGATGGTTTTAAGCTAGTGATTCCTACCCTGAATGCTTGGCTAACACACACTTCTCTCTCAGATTTTCACTAGATTATATACCCACTGAGAAAAGCTTGGCCAAGCTCAGAGACTAATCCAGAGCTGGATGAAGGAAGAAAAGTTGGCAGTGGCTTGAGTGGCACATAAATGTTTTTTTCCTTCCTTGAAAATACCACTGTCTATTCTAATAAAATCAGTCTGGTCTTCAGCACCGAAAAGAGAGCTGAAAAAATGGTTCCAAGCACATAAATTCTTTTTGTTTCTCTTTATTTTATTTTGTTTTCTTAGAGCACATAAATTCTAACGAAAGCAAAAAGGATCAGGAATAGAAAGACTTTCTAAGGAGAGATCACTGGGAAACCAGGTTTACTTGACAGCTGTGGGCATCTAAGCTTGTCAAAGAACTCCTAAAAAATATGTCAATGAAGAAAAAGTGTGAGGATAATTTTCACTTTATAGTTTTGCCCAGATCCTGCCTTGGGTAGCCTATTAAGATTCTGGAACCTGTTGCTATTGCCCTGTAGGGAAGTTCTATCTTTCCTTCTGAAGGTTCAATAATTGAATCTGCTCAAATAAACTGACAATAAATAGATTCACAGGAGAAAATGGGGCATCTATTATTTACATGCATGAGCACATCACAGGAAGGTGGAAACTCAATAACCCAGGGAAACTAAAAGCTTATATACTGTCCTTATAAGGGAGGAAAGGGGAGATCAGGGGATGGTATGTAGGCAACCTAGAGAGAGTAAATAATTTAGAAAAAAAAAAAGAAATGAGCCATCAGAATAGGTAATAACCTGTCTGGACGAGGTGCCAACTTCCTCTCTTCTAGGTTCCACTCCTATTGCATGCTGCTCCTCTGATGGATAAAAATCCTCAGGGAAGTTTTTCTCAATAATTGGCTCTGGAAAATCTACCTTTAGTCTGATAAAGGACTTTCAGAAGAAGTCCCACTGGTCCCATACTGCATCCCTTGTGACTTCAGGTAATCAGCACACCAATGTGTCATATTTTAAAGGGTTGCTTCCTGGGCTCATTCAGTTCTCATATGCAAATCTCAGCCTCATGTGTACCATTTATTCTTTGGGGGGTATTAAGTATTAATATCATGTTAAATATCAGCTTGTTAAAAATACCACCATTGTAAAAAAAAAATCCTATTGGACACAATGGGCTGTGAGGAAATTGAAGTTACTTTTTTTTCCATTACCTTTCTTTAACACACATATTCCAGCTGAGCTGATAACCAAATTCCAGTCTCCTTCAATAAACTCAATGAATTGCTCTGCCCAGAAATGGATGTCTCCATATTTACAAAGTCTGTTTTTTTGCCAGGAGTTCCCCATGCTCTATGCCCTCTATGGTCTTTTGTGATTCTTTCTGGATTCACAAATGAAGCATTTCATTTTCTTCTCCTTCCTTCCTTCCTTCCTTTCTTCCTTTCTTTGTTTTTTCTTTTTGGCAGTACTGAGGATTGAAGCCAGGTCCTTCACACTGACCTACATTCCAGATTTTTTTTATTATTTGTTTTGAGATAGGGTCTCCCTGAGTCACCCAAGTGGGACTTGTGATCTTCCTGCTTCAGCCTTCCAAAAGCTGCATTACAAGTGTGCACCACGGCACCTAGCTTTATTTTCTTTTTTAATGGAGAAGTTTAAAGGGCTTTGGTATTGTCCAGACATGCTCAAATGAAGGGCAATGAAACAGGTTGATTTCTAGACACCAACTTCTAGCCCAGGTTCTATTTATTTTTTATTAGTATACATTTATGATCCATAATAATTACATTCATCTTGGGGAATTGGTGCATAGAAATTTTGCATCTTGGTCATTTTACAGCCTCCCACCAGCCTATTTCCCTTTCTGAATTGCAGGCCCCTGGGCACTTCGTCTATATAAAAGAGGCTCTGGATGAGCCTGTGTGCTGACCTGCAAGTCAGGGTGATAGCACAGAGCTGTGGGAATTCATGAGCCTCTATTTTCCCTGTCTGTAAAATGAGAATGGTGGAAGAACCACTTCACAGGACTCTTGTGAGGATTAAATAACAATGCACACAAAACCCCATACATATTCCCTTTATTACAGAGTGAGCACTCCACGGGGACAGCAAGTAGTATCCTCTCCAGTCTTTGATGATGATCTTATGTCCTCTTACATGTCATAGTTATGAAAAGTTAAGTATATTGTTGTATCCTCTAGAAAACCAGAAAATAACCTTATGATTTTCCTCAATTCTTTGCAAGCTACTAATTCATATATGCCTATTGTCTTGGTTACTTTCTCATTGCTGGGACAAAATACCTGACACCAAAAGTTAGAGGAGGAAAGGTTTATTTCAGTTCACAGTATGTAGAGGTTTCAGACCATAGTTGGCTCATTCCAAGGCAGGATGGTGTGGCAGAGGGGCATCACAGAGGAGAAACGGTCCATGGCAGGGCAGGGGGAAAGCAGCAGCAGGGAGCCTCCCTTTCCCTTTCATCCCATCCAGGCTACAAGCCTTTTGGGTGGTGCTACCCACACCCAGGCTGGGTCTTCCTATCATCCACACCCAGAACTATGCTAAACTAACCAGTGGACTAATTTAGTTATCACATCCTTAATCCACATTCATACACTCTAGATCTAGCCACCTCTGAAAAGCCCTACCTATGCATGCATGAGGCTTTGGGGGGACATCTAGATTCAAGCCGTAATACCTATTTTCAATAGAATTAAAATAATGCTTCACACTCTCTCAAACCTGGAATTAAAATCAGAGGCTGAGGCCATTGCACTGAGTTATATTGGGCACAAATAATATCATCTGAGAGAGTTGGAAACTTGCCTAGTTTAAGTTTACTTAGCTCAACAACTCCAGAGTATGGTTATAAAAGTATGTTGGCTCCCACCAGCATAGAAACCTCACTATTTGAAGAACTTGTCACATTGGCAAGCAGCAACACAGCATATGTAAGAGTGAAGGTTCCCCTTGCTGTGTCTGGGGCTTGTAACAACTGTGTTCTATTCACCCACAGTGATGAAGGGTTTCATCTTTAGGAACAGGCCTTTGGGAGTTTTCAAACTGCTGGCAGCTATTGCAGTTGTATGCTCTCATAAGATAGAATTTGGGCAAAACAACTGCATAGGGAAAACTTTGGCATCCATTTCTCTCTATTGGTTCCTAGAATTCCAGTTATAGCAGCTCTAATGCTGGTCTGAAAGTTGGGCAGATGAAGGGACTCTTTTCAGTAGTACCATCCAGGGCAAAGGATCTTGAGAAGTTGTCACTGTTGTTTGCAGCTCCAGTTTCTCTTAGAACCTCTCCAGTCAGACTTTCGCCCCCACCTCTGCCTTCAAAGTGTTCTTGTCAGGACCAACAGACTCTTCCATATTACTGAATCCAGTGCTATAAGAGATGTCGTGCTATGTGACCCACCAGTAGCACATGATTCTGGTTAGTTCTGCTGTTTCAGAAATGTTCTTTCTTTGGCTATCAGAAGCCTTCTAGCTTTTCTCCCACCTCTCCAGCTGCTCTTTCTTAGTTTATTTACTTTTTCTCCCGATATTGCAGACCTTTGAACATTGGAAGATCCCAAGCCCAACTTTGGACACCTTTTTCTTTTTTCTTTTCTTTCCTTTTCTAAGCTGTTTTGTGATTGACATATAAACATTAGTAGATATGAAATGTATGTGAATTGATGCGTTTGGAGATTAACATATACCTGTGAACCCGTCAAATCATCACCATTACTAATACACTAAATTTATCCATCACCTCCATTCCCATTCCCCTTTGTTGTTGTTGTCATCGTCTTCTTTCTGTGATAAGAGCAATTTAAACAGGATCTACTCTCTCGGAACATTTTTAAGTATCTAACACAATATTGTTAGTTGTAGGCCCTATGTTGCATAGATCTTCAGATCTGATGTATTTTGCATAATAAAAACTTTGTACCATTTGGCCAATATCTCCTTATTTCTCCCACCTCCCAGTCTCTGGCAATTACCATTCTACTCTTCAGTGTGTTCAATTGTTTTGCATTCCACATAAAAGTGAGGTCATGTGGCATTTTTCTGGCTTGTTTTACTTAGCGTAACGTCTTTCAGTTCTATTGATGTTATCACAAATGGCAAGATTTCTGTTTTGTTTTTTTTTAAAGTCTGAATAATATTCCATTACATGTATTTTCTTTATCCTTTCATCTGTTGATGGTCATCATGAAAGGCTAAAATTACAACAATTTGGTTTAAAGATCTAATTTGTTTTAGTTTGAATTCTGGACCCAAGCAATACTTTGTTCAATGAATAGAATACATGTCCCAATGGACTGAGCAGAAAAGGTTGGTTTTATTGGCAGAGAAAGCTGAAGATAGCAAAAACAAAGAACAAAAAGCTACTGATCACTTCAAAGTCACTTTCCTTGTAAGGTGGGGACAGCAAGACAGAACAATAGACAATGACATTAGTTCACCTCAGGTTCTTTTAGGCTACCTTTCTGTGTAAGGACTAAGACAGAGGAAACTTCATTACCTCAAAGGTCAGAGAGGTAGTTTAGCTTTGGCTTGAGGACTTGGATATTTAATGTGAACACTGCATTGTTGTGTTTTTTTTAATAATCTGTTGAGGGCTAGTGCAGGAGCTTAGTCCAAAACAATGGCTTCCTATAACTGTTCTGTAACAACATTAAGGTTGTTTTCATATTTTTGTCTGCTGTGAATAATGCAAGAATGAACATGGAAATGGAGATCTTTTTTAAGATCCAGATTTCAATTCCTTTGGATAGATACCCATAACTGGGATTGATGGATCAAATGGTAATTATATTTTTAATTTTTTGAGGAGCTTCCATGTTGAATATCTTTTATACACTCACTTGTTGAGTTTCCAGTCTTATAACATGAAATACCAGCCATATACCAATAACACATAGATTTATACACCCAGCTTGTACCCTTTCCCTAAAATTCAGGGAAATTTGTACCTTATACAACATTTCTGATTGGACCTCTGTAGTAGGCTAAATAACAGCTCTCTAAAGGTGTACACAGCCCAATTCTGCAGCCTATGTATGTTACCTCAAATGGCAAAGACTTTGAGGATGCGATTACATTAAAGATCTTCAGTTTGGAATATTATACTAGTTTATTTAAGTGAGCCATAAGTGCAATTATATATATCAATAGAAGAGAGGAGCTATGAGGAGATCTGACACATAGAAGAGGACTTGACAATGTGATCACGTAGACAGAGACATGAAAGTGGTGTAGTCACAAGTCAAGGAATGCTGGCAGCCACTAGAAGCTGGAAGAAGCACTGAGTGAACCTCTTCTGAGGCACATGGAGAGCACAGCCTAGCCCACACCTTGATTTTAGCCCAAGGAAACTGACTTTGGAGTGCTAGCCTCTGGAACTGTGAAAGAATGTTTGCATTATTTTCAAGATACCAAGTTTCTGGTAATTTGTTACAGTAGTGCTAGAGAATGAATATAGTATATGTTCAAAATCTATTCATCTAAAAAAGAGTTCTCTGTGAGCCTGCTCTTATGTCCTCTCCATCTTAAAAAAATGTAAATTCCATTTTTCCAGTTGCTCAGGCAAAAACAAACAAACAAACAAAACAAAACCATTCTAGAATTATCCATAACTCTTTATTTCATATATCACTTTCCGTGTAGTGAATCCTGCTTGCTCTACTTTCAAAATATATTCACACTCACCACTGTTGCTACTAGCATCCTGGCCAAACCATGGTTACCACTCATTTAAATTATTGCAATGGCTTCCTAGCTTGTCTTGTCTTTCTGTGTCCTCCTTTGCTCAGCAAAGAACACAGAATGGTCAAAGATCTGTCCTATGGCTGCCTGTCACACTCAGGCAAAAGCCAAAGTTTTCTTTGTGACTTCAAGGCCCTCCCTGACTTTGCCCTTATTACTTTCCTCACTTCGGTTTCACTCCTCACCCTCCTCATTCTACACCAGCCACTCTGGCTTCTTCCTGTGTTCCCACAACCGGAATGTTCTTTTCTCAGATGCTCTTTTCCCTCCTTCATCTCTTTTAGATCTTTATTCACATGTCACCTTCTAAATGAGGTCTCCCTGGCTACCTCACTTGAAACTGCACCCTCAGTCTATTTGCCCACCCCATATTAATCCGTGGTTTGATAGTCTTCTTAGCATTTATAACTGTGATACTATAGATTTTACTTATTTACTCTGTTGGTTATCTTTCTTCCTCACTTCAAATTCTAGGAAGACATGGGCTTATATTAGCTTATCTATTGTCATATCCCCAAGGTCTAAGACAGTACTTATTGAATAGCTGACTGAATGAATCTCCTAGTAGTCCTTTTATCCAGGAGCATAGAGCTGTTCAGATTCCTTTCCTAAAGGCAACTTACATACATTTCAGTTCATTGAAAATCACTGATGTCCTGTAGCTAAGAGAGGATTATGTTTGTTATATTTCCAAATAAGGTCATATTCTGAGATGCTATAGGTTAGGACTTCAGCACATAAAATTTGAGAGGATGTCGCACGGAACACACGCCAAATCAGCCCACTGCAGACAGACAGGCCTGTGCACACCCTACCGAGGTCCTGAGTCGCGCAGAAGACGCCGAATCACCCTGCTGCAGATAGGCAGGTCTGCCCACACCTTACCGAGGTCCCCAGTTGCGCGGAACACACGCCGAATCAGCCCGCTGCAGACAGGCAGGTCTGTGCACGCCCTACCGAGGTCCTGAGTCGCGCGAAAGACGCTGAATCACCTCGCTGCAGACAGGCAGGTCTGCTCATGCCCTACCGAGGTCCTGAGTCGCACAGAAGACGCCGAATCAGCCCGCTGCGGACAGGCAGGTCTGTGCAGGCCCTATCGAGGTCCTGAGTCACACGGAAGACACCGAATCACCCCGCTGCAGACAGGCAGCCACCTGATTCCACACTACAAAGACGCAGAGGACACCAGACCACCACACCAAGATACTGAGTCCCACTGTTCCCGGACCAGAGGTAGGGGCTTCTGAGTCATCATCCCACTGCTCCTGGTCCAGAGGAAGGGGCTTCCCGGTCACCATCCCTCCAGCTGCTCCCAGCTCAGAGGGAAAGGGCTTTTGGGCCACCATCCCTACCGCTGCTCCCTGCCCCTGTCCCACCCCACCCAGCTCAGAGGAGGTAATCCATGCAGGCACTAACAGCCCCCCGCCCAAGTCGAAATGAGAAAACACGTAAATAAGTCTCAAAACCAGACTTCCACATCACCTAGAGCAACCCCAAAGGGAAATGAGATGGAACACTCTGATACTCAACCACCTGGACCCACTGAACTGGCAACAAAAGGGGATCTGGAAAAAATGAAATCAGAAATAATTTCTCAGATAACAGGAGAAATTGTGCCCCTAGTGCAAGACATGATTAACAAATCTAGAGAGGAGCTGAGGAACATGATGGAATCCCAACATAAGAAACAAATGGAATCCATAAAACAGATGCAAATAGATTTCCAGGACATGAAAAACTCCACTGAAAGTCTACACAGCAGAATGAGCCAATGTGAGGACAGAATTTCAGATAGAGAAGATAAGATTGCAATTAATGACCAGGAAAAGAAAAATTGTTTCAAAAGTATAAGGGAACATGAGAAGTCAATCCAGCAGCTGCTAGATGATGCAAAGAAGAATAACATAAGATTGATTGGGCTCAATGAAGAAACAGGAGAGAGTGCAGATGACACAAAAAAAACTCTTCACAGAAGTAGTGGCAGAAAACTTCCCAAGCAGGGGAAAAGAACTTGACATACAGATAAATGAGGCATATAGGACTCCAAATAGCCTTGATCAAAAAAATCTACACATAGGCATATAATTGTTAAGATTCCAGAAACTCAACAAAAGAACAAAGTTCTCCAAGCAGTCAGAGAAAAGCAACAAATCACATACAAAGGAAGGCCATCAGAATCACAGCAGACTTCTCAACACAAACCATCAAGGCAAGAAGATCTTGGAGTGACATATTCCAAGCCCTAAAAGGAAACAGCCTACAACCCAGATTGATGGACCCTGCAAAACTATCTTTATGAATGGATGGAGAAATAAGATACTTTCATGACAAAGAGCACCTTAGGAACTTTGTGAATACCAAAAAAGCACTCCAAAGAATTTTACACAATATCCTAGGAACAGACATTGAGGATCACAACCCCAGGAAGCAAAGCAGAATGAACCCATCTGGCATGAAAAGAAATTAAATGTAAAGAGGGAGAACCCAACAAAAAGAAAAAGTCATGGCAATGATAAGTCAATATGTTTCAATTCTAACCATCAACGTTAATGGTCTCCATTCACCAATCAAAAGAAACAGACTGGCAGAATGGGTCAAGAAGCAAAATCCAACAATATGCTGCATACAAGAAACACACTTAATTCAAAAGGAAACTCATAGACTGAAAGTTCAAGGGTGGAAAACAATACTCCATGCGACAGGAAACTGAAAAAAAGCAGGAGTAGCTATCCTCTTTGCAGATCAAGTAGATTTCAAACCAACACTGATTAAGAGAGACAAAGAAGGACATTACATCCTTGTAAAGGGAAGAATCCAAGAGGAAGAGATGACAATCATAAATATCTATGCACCAAACACTAGTGCACCCAACTATATAAAACAAGTACTAACGGACATGAAAAGTCATATATGCACTAATACAATTGTAGTGGGGGACCTCAACACCCCACTGTCACAAATAGATAGATCAACTAGACTAAAAATAAGTAATGAAATACTAGAACTCAATCGAACTCTTGAACAAATGAATTTAACAGATGTTTACAGAGTCTTCCACCCCACAAAAATCAGAATACACATTCTTTTCAGCTGCACATGGGTCATTCTCAAAAATAGAACACATACTCAAACACAGAACATGTTTACTTAAGTGCAAAGGAATTGAAGTTATCCCCTTTATATTATCAGATCATAGTGCGATGAAATTGGAGATCCATAGCAAAAGAAACTCAAAAAATTTCATAAACACGTGGAAATTGAACAACACACTTTTGAATAACCAATGGGTCACAGAGGAAATTAAAGAAGAAATCAGACAGTTCCTTCACTTAAATGACAATGACAGTACAACATATCGGAATCTATGGGACACAATGAAAGCAGTCTTATGAGGGAAATTCATAGCAGTGAATACGCATATTAGGAAAACAGAACGAGCCGAATTAAACAACCTGATGCTGAACCTCAAGCTTCTAGAAAAAGAAGAGCAGGACAACCCCAAAGCTCATACAAGGGAGGAAATCATAAAGATCAGAGGAGAAATCAATGCAATGGAGACTAAGAGAACAATACAAAACATCAAAGAAGCCAAGAGTTGGTTCTTCGAAAGAATCAACAAAATTGACAAACCTTTAGCCAACCTTGTCAGAAAAAGGAAAGAAAAGGCCCAAATCCATGCAATTAGGAATGAAAAGGGTGAAATGACAACAGACCCAGCAGAAATCCAGAGGATCATCAATACCTACTTCCAAAATCTATACGCCAGTAAGATGGACAATACAGAAGAAATGGACAGATTCCTAGATACATATGAATTACCAAAGTTGAACAAAGAAGACCTAAAAATTCTGAACACCCCAATATCAACCAATGAAATTGAAAATGTAATTAAAAACTTATCAACTAAGAAAAGCCCGGGCCCTGATGGCTTCACTGCTGAATTCTACAAGACATTTAGAGAGGAACTGCTGCCACTACTGTTTAAACTCTTCAATGAAATTGAAAGGGAAGCAGTACTCCCAAATTCATTCCTGGAAGCAAGCATCACCTTGATCCCCAAAGCAGAGAAAGACCCAACTGAAAAAGAGAACTATAGGCCAATCTCACTAATGAACATAGATGCAAAAATCCTTAATAAGATACTGGCAAACAGAATGCAGAAGATCATCAAGAAGATCATACACCCTGATCAAGTGGGATTCATCCCAGGGATACAGGGATGGTTCCATATATGCAAATCAATCAATGTAATACACTATATCAATAGAGCCAAGGACAAAAACCATATGATTATCTCCATAGATGCAGAAAAAGCATTTGACAAAATCCAACATGCATTTATGATAAAAACCCTACAAAAAATTGGAATAGATGGTCTCTACCTCAAACTGATAGAAGCCATCGATGAAAAACCAACAGCCAATATCATACTCAATGGTCAAAAACTGAAATCCTTCACACTAAAATCAAGAACAAGACAAGGATGTCCACTATCACCACTCTTGTTCAATATAGTTCTGGAAACATTAGCCATGGCAGTTAGACAAGAGAAAGAAATAAATGGAATAAAGATAGGAAATGAAGAAGGCAAATTGTCATTATTTGCAGATGACATGATATTCTATATAAAAGACCCCAAGAACTCCACCAAAAGTCTTCTAGAGTTAATAACCAAATTCAGTCAAGTAGCTGGCTACAAGGTCAACACACAAAAATCAATAGCTTTCCTCTACACCAATGACAGACTCACTGAGAGAGAAATAGGGCAAATAATTCCTTTCACAACAGCATCCAAAAAACTGAAATACCTAGGAGTCATCCTAATGAAAGAAATCAAAGACCTCTTCTCTGAAAACTATGGCACTCTGAAAAGAGAGATTGAAGATGATATCAGAAAATGGACAGACATCCCCTGCTCCTGGGTAGGAAGGATTAATATAGTGAAAATGGCTATACTTCCAAAACTGCTATATAGATTTAATGCAATTCCAATTGAGATCCCAGCAGCATACTTCATAGACCCCGAGAAAACAATCCAAAAATTCATTTGGAACAAGAAGAGACCCAGAATAGCAAAAGCAATTCTAGGTAACAGAGACATGGCAGGGGGTATCACAATCCCCAACCTGCAACTCTACTACAAACCTACTGTGATAAAAACAGCATGGTACTGGCAAAGAAACAGACCTGAGGACCAGTGGAACAGATTAGAAGATGCAGAAACAACGCCAGACACACTCAGCCATCTCATCTTTGACAAAGGAGCCAAACACCCTCACTGGAGGAAAGATAGCCTCTTTAATAAATGGTGTTGGAAAAATTGGGCTTCAACTTGCCAAAGATTAAAACTAGACCTATATCTCTCACCATGCACTAAACTAAAATCAAAATGGATTAAAGATCTAAATATTAAAATAGAAACTCTGAACCAGTTGGAACAGAGGTTAGCTAAAACCCTTGAAGACATGGGTGTAGGAAAAGATTTTATGAACAAACCCTCAGTTGCCCGTAAACTAGCACAAGCAATCAACAAATGGGATCTCTCCTTATTAAAAGGCTTCTGCACAGCAAGAGAAACCACCAGCAGTGTGAAGAGACAACCCACAATGTGGGAAAAAATCTTCACCTGCTCTTCCTCAAAGGTCTATTATCTCGAATCTATAAAGAACTTAAAAAGATCAGACCTCCCAAATTTAAAGACCCAATCCAAAAATGGGCATCTGAAATGAACAGACATTTCTCACACAAAGAAGTAGAAATAGCAAATAAATACATGAAAAAATGCTCAACATCACTGGTCATTCAAGAGATGCAAATGAAAACAACACTGAGATTCCACTTCACTCCAGAAAGAATGGCTGCTATCATGAAATCAACCAATAACCAATGCTGGCAGGGCTGTGGGGGAAGAGGAACCCTGCTCCACTGCTGGTGAGACTGTAGACTGGTGCAACCACTGTGGAAATCAGTATGGGGATACCTCAAAGAACTAGGACTGGAAGTCCCATTTGACCCTGCTATTCCCCTGCTGGGTATCTTCCCCAAAGAATTAAAAGAATCATACCACAGTGATATATGTGCACCCATGTTCATAGCAGCACAGTTTGTGATAGCTAAAACTTGGAAGCAGCCCAAATGCCCATCAACTGGAGACTGGATCAAGAAAATGTGGGGTTTTTTTAATAAAATGGAGTACTACTCAGCCATAAAAAATGAGAAATTAGAGACATTTATAGCTAAGTGGATGCACATTGAGGGAATACTCTTAAGTGAAATAAATAGGACACACATGTATAAATACTGAATAGTTTCTCTGGTGTGAGAAACTGAAAGTGTAAATAAGGAGTAAATGTATAATAGGTCATGTGAAATAGGAAGAAAAGGGGCAAAGGGGAAGGAAGTGGGATGGCTGGGGGAAAGGATAGAAGGGAATGAGATTAATACGAGAAAATGGAAAAATAGGAACAAAATCTTTGTAAATAGGGAGGACTGGAGGGGTTGAAGGGAGGGCTGGGCAAGGGTGAAAAATAAGAACCAAGAGAGACTATGTAAAGGTGCAAATTTCCAATGATGAATGCCATCATATTGTATACCTAAAATGTACCAATGATTAGAATGAATATGTAAAATAGGAAGCAAAGGTCCAAAGGGGTAGGGGTAGTGGGAGGGGCAGGGGAAAGGAAAGAAGGGAAAGGAAAAATGATGAGAAATGGAAAAAATGAAATAAAGTCTTTGTAAATAGGGAAGGATGGAGGGCGTGAAGGTAGGGCTAGGAATGGGGAAAAAATAAGAACCAAGATGCATTATGTAAACGTACAATTCCCAATGAGAAATGTAATTGTGTTGTATACCTACAATGTACCAATAAAAGAATTTAATACAAAAAAAAGTAAGATACTGTCAAATAGAATTCAGAAGATCATCAAGATCATACACCTTGACCCAGTGGGATTCATGCCAGGGATGCAGCGATTAACATCTACAAATCAATCAATGTAATAAACCATATCAATAGAACCAAGGACAAAAACCATATGATCATCTCAATAGATGCAGAAAAAGCATTGCACAAAATATCCAACATGCATTTATGATAAAAACCCTACAAAAAATTGGAATATGGTCTCTACCTCAATCTGATAAAAGGCATCTATGAAAAACCAACAGCCACTATCATACTAAATGGTCAAAAGCTGAAATCCTTCATACTGAAATCACGAACGAGGCAAGGATGTCCACTGTCACCACTCTTCTTCAATGTAGTTTTGGAAATTTAGCCACAGCAATTAGACAAGAGAAAGAAATAAAAGGAATAAAGATAGGAAATGAAGAAGTCAAATTGTCAGTATTTGCAGATGACATGATACTGTATGTAGAAGACCCCAAGAATGCCACCAAAAGTCTTCTAGACTTTATAACCAAATTCAGTAGAGTAGCTGGATACAAGGTCAACACAGAAAAATCAACAGCTTTCCTCTACACAAACAACAGACTCACTGAGAGAGAAATAAGGCAAACAATTCCTTTGACATTATCATCCAAAAAACTGAAATACCTAGGAATCAACCTAACAAAAGAAATCAGAGACCTCTTTTCTGAAAACTATAGTACTCTGAAAAGAAAGATTGAAGAGGATAGCAGAAAATGAAAAGACATCCCTTGCTCCTGGGTAGGAAGGATCAACATAGTGAAAATGGCCATACTTCCAAAACTGTTAGATTCAATGCAATCCCAATTGAAATCTCAGCAGCATACTTCATGGACCTTGAGAGAGCAATCCAAAAATTCATTTGGAACAAGAAGAGACCCAGAACACCAAAAGCAATTCTAGGCAACAGAGACATGGCAGGGGGTATCACAACCCCCAACTTGAAACTATACTATAAGGCTACTATGATAAAAACAGCATGGTATTGGCAAAGAAACAGACCTGAGGACCAATGGAACCGATTAGAAGTTGTAGAAACAACTCCAGACACACTCAGACACCTCATCTTCAACAAAGGAGCCAAGCACTCTCAATGGAGGAAAAACAGCCTGTTTAATAAATGGTGCTGGATAAATTGGGTTTCAACTTGCCAAAGATTAAAACTAGACTGATATTTCTCACCATGCACTAAACTAAAATTGAAATGGCTTAAAGATCTAAATATTACCAGGGATTTAGCTCAGTGGTTTTGCCACCTCCCTCGCAAGCTCAAGGACTGGAGTTAGATCCCTGGTACCAAAAAAAAAGATCTAAATATTAAAACAGAAATGCTGAACTGGCTGGAACAGAGGTTAGGTAGAACTGTTGAAGACATTGGTGTAGGAAAAGATTTTATGAACAAAACCTCAGTTGCCTGGGAACTAGCACAAACCATCAGCAAGTGTGATCTCTTCTCATTAAAAAGCCTCTGCACAGCAAGAGAAACCACTAGCAGTGTGAAGAGACAACCCACAATGTGGGAAAAAATCTTCACCTGTTCTTCCTCAGACAAAGGTCTACTATCTCAAATCTATAAAGAATTTAAAAAGATCAGACCTCCCAAATTTAAAGACCCAATCCAAAAATGGGCATCTGAAGTGAACAGACATTTCTGACAAAGAAGTAGAACTAGCAAATAAATATATGGAAAAATGTTCAACATCACTGGTCATTTGAGAGATGCAAATGAAAACAATGCTGAAATTCCACCTCACTCCAGATGGAATGGTCGCTATCATGAAATCAACCAGTAACCAATGCTGGCAGGGCTGTGGGGAAAGAGGAATCCTGCTCCACTGCTGGTGGGAGTGTGGACTGGCACAACCCCTGTGGAAATCAGTATGGAGATACCTCAAAGAACTAGGACTGGAAGTCCCATTTGACCCAGCTATTCCCCTGCTGGGTATCTTCCCAAAAGAATTAAAAGAATTGTACCACAGTGATATATGTTCACCCATGTTTGTAGTGGCACAGTTTGTAATAGCTAAAACTTGGAAGCAGCCCAAATGCCCATGAACTGGAAACTGGATAAAGAAAATGTGGTGTTTTTATAAAATGGAATACTACTCATCCATAAAAAATGAAACATTAGAGACATTTATAGTTAATTGGATCCACGCTGTGGTGATACTCTGAAGTGAAATAAATAGGATACACATGTGTAAATACCAAATAGTTTCTCTGGTGTGAGAAACTGAATGTGTAAATAAGGACTAAAAGGTAAAATAGATAATGTGAAATAGAAAAGGAGCAATGGGGAAGGGGAAGTGGGAGGGGTTGGGGAAAGGAAAGAAGGGAATGGAATTAATATGAGAAAATGAAAAAATGGAAACAAAGTCTGTGTGAATAGGGAGGGATGGAGGGGTTGAAGGGAGGATGGGGGAAGGTGGAAAAATAAGAACCAAGAGAGATTATGTAAAGGTGCAAATTTCCAATGATGAATGTCATCATATTGTATACCTAAAATGTACTAATAAAATAAAATTTAAAAAAAAGATTCAGAAACCAGCTAATTTACATTCACTACACAGGTGTTCTACATGTAATTCTACGTCATTGGTACATTCTACCTTGACAAGACATACTGTGGAGCATTTTAGAGTTAGAAAGACACAAAAAACCATGGTTCCATATCCAACATGAACTTTCCTTTACAGAAGAGGACCATAAGAAGCAAGGATGAAGCAGGCTCATGAGTGGATTTGCTCCATGCAGTTTTACATCCTCTGTGACTGCTCCCTGGGACCATTCTCAGATGGGAGGAGAATTTGGCCTAGGCAGAGGCTCTTTCCTCTTCCACTCATCATTTCTCTGTTTTTGAGCAGTTAGGACAGCAGGGACATTATGTCCCAGGCACTCTTCTCTTCCCACTTCTCCCCCTCTGTTTCCAAGTGATCAAACTCTGGGAGTTCCAAAGTCAGTGTCTTTGGGAAAGGGTTAGAACTCCATCCATCCATCATGTCAGAATAATTCTACAAGCATGTGAATATTACAATGGTGATTTGATCCATGTGGCATCCAAAACCCTTTAGCGAAGAAGACTATATCCTAGATCTTGGACAGTATGCTTCTTTTTAAACATTCAGGCATGCATGCATTCAACAAATATTTCTTGGACACCTGCACCTGCTGTGTTGTAAGAGTTTAATTAAAAGCTCCTGGCCTAATCTCTTCCTCTGCAGGGTTTTGTGATATGCCCCCACCCTACCTATCTTCCCTTACTTCCTACTCAGGCCTAACTTGCTTTTACTGGGTAATGCATGGATTGATGTAAAGTATGTTGCTATCCACAAGTATGCTGTGTTGGTGTTAGTCCAGCTTCCTACCTGTAATGTCACTATTGTTGTCATATCATCTTCACCTTGTATACCATGGTGTGCAAACACCAAATCTCCAGCAAATGTTTGGGTCCTCGACGGATCTATGAAGTTACCATTTTTGAACTTACAGAAGATCATCAGCAAGGAGTATTTTGGTGCAATAGAAAATGGACATTTTGAAAAACAGAGGAATCTAGAGAAGTTTCTGCTTTGGATTTAGGACTGAAACTAATTAAGAAAAGCTGCCAGATATCTGGAACCATTTTGTTAGCTGGATGATGTTAGTGAAAGCATGAATAAGCATATTTCCTTTTTCTTGACGCCAGTTCATAACATCCTGGAAACTGTCCCTGAATCTTGGATCTTGCTGTCTGTACTCTGCAGCCTCCCATACTAACCTCGCCAGTCCTTCCTGATGGCCTGTCTTTTCCCCTAGACTGAAATAAACCTCACTTCTTTTCCAGTCCTGCCTATTCCAGGGTATTTTCTCTTCTGGTCCTAGAATTCATTACCATCTATTCACTTTCCAAGAGATGGTTTGAAATCTCACCAACAGCAAAATGATCTTTCACTAAAGAATTCTTCTAAGTGACATTCTGCAAACAAGTAGCTCACTGTGCCAGGGCCGTGCCCTTTGGGTTTGCTGTCCTTCTGTAAACCCCAACATGGGTGGGATGCTCAGGATTGTCGGTCTACTGGTAAATACTCCTTTATTTTTCATTTACTCTTTCTTTTGCAGTGTCTCCTTTCTATAAAATGAGAGTAAGAAAATCTACTTCATAGAGTTTTTTGGAGAATAAGTGAGATAATTTATGCAAAATCACTTTGACAACTATAAAATCCCATGCACACACAACTGGTATTATTTCTGTTACCTGGCATAATGCCTAATAATATTCCAAGCACTTGGTAATTTTGTGTTGGAAGAATGAGTGAATGAAATGGGAAAAAATATAGTGTTTTGCCCTCAGCTTAGAATTAGGTTAGAAAGAGGCTCTGCCACCATGAAATGTCCTGAGAACAGGGTACAGTAAGACTTTACTTATTGAGATGCTCTTTTTGGGTAATAGCAATTGTGTAGAGCATAGTTTAAAAGCAGTGTCTACAGAATATCCAGAAAAAAATGTCTCCAGACACATACATCAAAGTGCATACACTTTCTTCATTAAAAATTAATTCATAGAATATATTTAGTCTTAGAATTTTATTCATTCTTCTAAGAAACATGCCTGTTTCCAGCCCCACAACAACATTTTGGATCAAAATGGAAGATAGAAGTGGCTTATTAAAGTGAACTGGTCATGGGACCCAAGATATCACTGCAATATAGCCTAGGATATAAAGTAATGATTCTAACCATCACCACGTGTGATCAAGTTAAGTTTTAAGTAGATTTAATATCTTCTGAAATAATTTTAAAATAATATATTTTAGAAAACTTGAAAGGAAAATAATATTGCATACAACATGGTAATGCCAATGGTCAGAAAAATGCAGATGACATGTAGCATGACTGTCAGCAGATAGGAAAGAACGATACCTACATTCAATGAGCACGTTGAGGAGGTCAAGCTGAGGGTGTTCACAGTGGGCGCCTCCTTCCAGATTTGAGCAGTAACAGCAATTGCAGCAGCAGGTGCCTTTCTCTGTGCTTGGCAACATTGTGAGTGCTTTATCTGCATTAACGGACTAAATACTCAACTCTGTCGTGCTAGCTCTACCAGGTTGCCTTATGATCATCACTCTTTTACAGATGAGGAGCCTGAGTAACAGAAAGGCTAACTAACCTGCTCACAGTTACAGAGAGGTGGAGGTGAATTCATGCTTCTCATTATTGTGTTAATGGTTTCTCCAGGTGTTAAAAAAAACAATAAAATTCATTGCCAAGGAGAGCAACAAGAGAAATGCATTGAACGGGGCTGATGAAAAAAAAAATTAAAATTCCTTAAAATAGCATAAGTCAAAGAAAAGTTGCCATGTAGTTTTTTTTGTTGTTGTTGTTAGATAAAGAAAATTCCATGGGGGGGAATGTGGTGTAGCGAATTGTCTGAGTGATGTATATGAAGAGACAAGGGTGAGAAATAAGAGTGCGTAATTATGATTTCATAAAATTCTTGTTTCAGGATGTGCGTGTGTGCATGTGTGCATGCTTGCACGTGTGCATGCTTGCACGTGTGTATGTGTGTAGGGGCATGTGATACTTATTTTTTCTAGTCAAGAGACTTTGAAGCCCTTGTTCTATTGAATTGAGGCTCCACCAGCACAAAATTGGCTGGACTAGCCAAAGTCTGGGGTGAGATTTGCTATCTTTCTGCCGGATAGTTCCTGAAAGCTTCAGTGACAGCTCTGACATGACAGTCCCATCTGTGATGCCTGCTCACCTTCCCAAAGGGAGGGACCAAACCTAACTACTTGCTCAGGAAGTGCCCAAGTATGGCAGTATTCACAAGGGTGCTCCTGCTGGGTACTGGGTGAACATCCTCAGGACTTTTCACATAATCATCAAAATGTTGGATGCCTTCTGTGTAAATAGCCCTGTGTCAGGGTACTTGGGACTGGTATTTTTGGTTTAACAAATACATATCTGATGTAAATTTTTAAATAGCAGGGAGAAAAATTAGTTTTGAAAGGAGAGAAAGAAAACAAAGTCCCTCTATTGCAAATCTACAGCCTGACAAGCTTCAATTTGAAGGTTTGGCTTTGCCTCTGTTTGCATTTTCAGTGGGCATGCTTTGAGTTGGCACACAAAGTCCATGTGTGAAGGGTGTGGGAGTTGAGAAAGTTGCATTGCTATGTCTCTTTTTAAAATTAACAGTAGAATCCTTATGAGAGCAGTGTAAACTACAAAATGCCACACACAGTTCTCTAACTGTACAATTAGGGAGTCCTCCATAATAAAAGTCCCCATTCTTGCCAGAATTGATGCCCTTCCTCCACAGCCTCTTCTGAGAGGCAGCAGACTGGGAGTTATTTTATAGTCTTCCATGATTCCTGTAATTTTGCTATTAATATAACATCCATATTCTGGCCATGGGCTTCTCAAGGGAGCCTTAGAGACTGTGTCTACCTGCACTGAAGTCTCTGCCACCTTTAGCTTCATGGTTTTTCTGAATCTACTAAAAGTAGCTCACTGATGTACCATATGTGCATGACTACTCCCTGGTCAGGTCAGCTTCCCAGTGGCTCATACGCCCCCTTTGTAGATGGACCTACACATACATGGTTCTTCAATCAGCAGCAGTAGCATTATGAGTGCTTCTTTGGAATGCAGACTCAATAGGTCCTGCACCAGCCCTACTGAATCAAAATTTGTTCCACACCCCTGTTTCAGGGATCAAACTCTGGATCCTAGGTATGCTACCACTGAACTACACCTCTTGCCCAGAATCTGCATTTTAACAAGCTCCTCCTATGATTTCTGTACACATCAAAGTCTGTGAAGTATTATTCTGTATACTCTTGTAAGCAGTGCAGAAGGCAGCCTGGATTTCTCTATTCAGTTTCAAGTAACCACCCAAACAACCATTCACCCAGTGAAGATCTACATGCCTATGGAATATCTATTAAAATTGCCATTCATGAGGTTCCCAAGTAAAAACTCTTCTCGTCCTGGTTGTGAGATCCAAGACAATAACTGGCCAGGACAGTAGTGACATGGGGAACATTGGATAAACCTGTAGCCCCTGCAAATGCAGAGACTGCAATGCAGCTCCTGCCCCTGCAGTCCCATACTGTGTTAATGGGACATGGGGAGGTCAGTGCTTACTATAGTGAACAGCCTGACTTTGGCTTTTGACAAAAAGCTATCAGAGGGCCAGTAAGTGAGCATGCAGATAAGTACTATGCCCTGTTGTGGTTTTTGCACTGATAACTAAAACATCTGCAAGAAATTTGTCAACTAGGAGCCTTTGGGGTTGCTGTACCACCACCCCCAGCACCAAGGAGCAGAGCTGCCCCTAGTGCCAAGGAGGAGCTTTCTGGGCCACCTTACCACTGCCACAAAATGAGGAGGTAAGCTGCATGGGAGCCAGCAGCACACACACCCCACCCTTGAAATGAGAAACAGGTAAACAAGTCTCAAAACCAGACTTCCAGATCACCTAAAGCAACCCCAAAGGGAAACAAGATGGAACAATTTGATACTCAACCACCTGGACTCCCTGAACTGGAAACAAAAGATCTGGAAAAAATGAAATCAGAAATACTTTCTCAGATAACAGCAGAGATTGTGCCCATAGTGCAAGACATAATTAATAAATCTAGAGAGGACACAGATAAAAAAAATAGAGGATCGGAGGAACATGATGGAATCCCAACATAGGAAAGAAATGGAATCCATAAAACAAATGCAAACAGATTTACAGGAGATTAGAAACTCCATTGAAAGTCTGCACAGCAGAATGGGCCAATGTGAGGACAAAATTACAGATATAAAATATAAGATTGCAATTAGTGACCAGGAAAAGAAAAACTGCTTTAAAACTGTAAGGGACCACAAGAAATCAATTCAGCAGCTGCTAGATGATGCAAAGAAGAATAGCACGACACTGATTGGAGTTAATGAAGAAACAGCAGAGAGTGCAGATGACCTTAAAAAAACTGTTCACAAAAGTGATGACAGAAAACTTCCCAAGCAGGGGAAAAGAACTTGACATACAGATAACTGAGGCATATAGGACTCCAAATAGCCTTGATGAAAAAAAAAATCTACATATAGCCATATAATTGTTAAGATTCCAGAAACATAACAGAAGAACAAAGTTCTATAAATAGTTAGAGAAAAGAAACAAATCACATACAAAGGAAAGCCCATCAGAATCACAGCAGACATCTCAAAGCAAACCCTCAAGGCAAGAAGAGCTTAGAGTGATGTATTTCAAGTACTAAAGGAAAACAGCCTCCAACCCAGATTGATGTATACTGCAAAATTATCTTTCAATATTGATAGAGAAATAAGATACTTTCATGACAAACAGCACCTTAGGAACTTCATGAATACCAAATCAGCACTCCAAAAAAATTTAGATAATAACCTAGGAAAAGACAACGATGATCACAACCCCAGGAAACACAGCAGAATGAATCCATTGGACATGACAAGAAATTAAATGCAAAGGGGGAGAACCCAATAAAAAGAAAAAGTCATGCCAATGATAAGTCCATAATTTTCAGTTATAACCATCAACGTTAATGGTCTCCATTCACCAATCAAAAGAAATCAACTGGCAGAATGGGACAAGAAGCAAGATTCAACATTATGCTGCATACAAGAAACACACTTAATTCAAAAAGAAACTCACAGACAGAAAGTTAAAGGGTGGAAAACAATACTCCATGAGACAGGAACACTAAAAAAAAGCAGGAGTAGCTATCCTCTTTGCAGATCAAGTGGATTTCAAACCAACACTGATTAAGAGAGACAAAGAAGGACACTACATCCATGTAAAGGGAACAATCCAAGAGGAAGAGATGATAATTATAAATATATATGCACCAAACACTGGTGTGCCCAACTATATGAAACAAATACTGATGGACATGAAAAATTATATAAGCACTAATACAGTAGTTGTGGGGGGCCTCAATAGCACACTGTCACAAATAGATAGATCAACTAGACAAAAAATAAGTAATGAAATACTAGAACTGAGTTCCACTGCTCCCAGCCCAGAAGTAGAGGCTTCTGGGCCACTGTTCCACCACTCCCAGCCCAGAGGCAGGGGCTTCCATGCTGCTATTCCCCTACTACCAGCCCAGAGGTAGGGGCTTCCAGGCTGCCATTCCACTGCTCCCAGCACAGAGGAAGGGGCTTCAGGGCCACTGTTCCACTGCTCCAAGGGCAGGGGAATGGCCTTCTAGGTCACTGTACCACCACTCCCAGTGCAGAGGAGGTGAGCTACATGGGTGCCAACAGCACCCCACCCCCGTTGAAATGAGAAGACATGCAAACAAGTCTCAAAACCAAACTTCCAGATCACTTACAGCAACCCAAAGGGAAATGGGATAGAACACTCTGATCCTCCATCACTTGCACTCCCTGAACTGGCAATATGAGGATCTGAAAAAATGAAATCAGAAATAATTTCTCAGATAACAGTAGCAATTGTGCTTGTAGTGCAAGACATGATTAATAAATCTGGAGAGGAGCTGAGAAACATGATGGAATCCCAACATAGGAAACAAATGGAATCCATAAAACAGATACAAACAGAATTCCAGGAGATCAAAAACTCCATTGAAAATTTAAACAGCAAAATGAGCCAATGTGAGGACAGAATTTCAGATATGGAAGATAAGATTGCAATTAATGACCAGGAAAAGAAAAATTGCTTTAAAATTGTAAGGGATGACAAGAAATCAATCCAGCAGCTGCTAGACAATGCCAAGAAGAATAACATAAGACTGATTGGAGTCAATGAAGAAATAGGACAGCGTGCAGATGACATAAAAAAATATTCACAGGAGTAATGGCAGAAAACTTCCCAAGCAGGGGAAAAGAACTTGACATACAGATAAGTGAGGCATTTAGGACTCCAAATAGCCTTGATCAAAAAAAATCTACACATAGGCATATAATAGTTAGGATTCCAGAAATCCAACAGAAGAACAAAATTCTATAAGCAGTGAGAGAAAAGAAACAAATCACATACAAAGGAAAGGCCATCAGAATCACAGCAGACTTCTCAATGCAAACCCTCAAGGCAAGAAGAGCTTGGAATGATGTATTTCAAGCCCTAGAGGAAAACAGCCTCCAACCCAGATTGATGTACCCTGCAAAACTATCTTTCTAAATTGATGGAGAAATAAGATACTTTCATGATAAAGAGCACCTCAGGAACTTCATGAATACCAAACCGGCACTCCAAAAACTTTTGGATAATACCCTAGGAAAAGACAATGAGGATCACAACCCCAGGAAACCCAGCAGAATGAATCCATTGGGCATGACAAATTAAACGCAAAGGGGGAGAATCCAACAAAAAGAAAACGTCATGACAAGGCTTTTAAAACTTGTGACTTCATCTCCCTAATGAGTGTATAATTAAATCTTATTATTGTACTGATTAGTATTTTTCTGATTCTAGAGTTGCACACCATTCCTTGTGCTATACTGGCTATTTATCATCTTCTTATGTCTACATTTTAATTGGGTTGTCTATTAATGAGCTCTAAGAATTCTTTATATATTCTGGTCATAGGGTATATGCATTGTAAATATGGTCTGTTTAAGGACTACTTTTCAATTTAATGATGTCATTTAAAGTTCTAAATATTGATGGAATCTCATTTATCAATTTTTTTCTTGTATACATCATGCCTTTGTATCCTAGGTAGTTCTTGCCTACCCTGAATTCATAAATATTTTCCCTTATAATTTCTTCTTAAAGTTTTATACTTTTAGGCTTTCTTATTTAGGTTCATGGATCCCTTGAAGTTATTTTCATGTATGGAAAAAAAGGGTTGAGGTTAATTTTTTATATATGGATACCAGGTGTTCTAGTGCAGCTTGCTGAAAACACTATCTCTTCCTCGGCTCTTGAATTGAGTTTATATTCTATAAAATGCTAATGTTAAATAATCTTTCCAAACTCAGTGGACCATATATGTGTGTTTCTATTTCTAGATTCTCTGTTTTATTCAAATGATCTATGTATCTTTCCTTACACCAACACTGCCTTGATTACTGTAGCATTAGAAGAAGTCTTAAAATTAGATAATAAACATCTTCCAACACTGGTTTGATTTTTAAACTTTTCTGGGTCCTTTGTACTCCTACATAACTTTTAAATTTCAATATCCAATTCTTCATTTATAGCAAGTATACACAGACCTGAATTTTTATATGTACCTTGTGTTTTCTAATCCTGCTAAATTCAAGTACAAGTTCTAGGGGCTTCTAGAGATTTCTTAGTATTTTCTCTGTAGATGATCATTTCATCTACATACAAAGATTTTGCTTCTGCCATGCCAATCCTATCCTAGTTGTGCCATTTTATTGCCAGACTATTTTGGTGGGGCCTAGATTTCAAAGTTTAACGGACAGATAAAGAGTAGGCATATCTGCCCTTGTTCCCCACCTTAAGGAGAAAGCATTGTATCTTCTCGATTTATATAAGGCATTCTCGCTGGAAGTATGGAGTACATGTCTTTAATCTGTTGGGAAGTTTCTGTTCTACTTCTAGTCTCCTGATAGCTTTTACCATGAACAGCTGTAGAATTTAGTCCAATACTTTTTCTCCAACTAGTGACAGGATCATATGGCTTTTTCCTTTCCTCTGTTTAAATGATGACTTTTGGGGGTGGATCTTCCAATGCTGAACCAACACTGCCATCCCTATAACAAAACCACTTTCTATATCCTGCCAGATCTGACTTCCAATAGTTTGTTTTGTTAAACAAATTTCTATCTATGTTCATACTTTTTTCTTCTATTATCTTTATCCAGTTTTAGGATTAGCACAATGTTGAGTTCCTAAAGTGAGAGAAGTGTTCCTTCTTTTTTCTGCTTTAATTGTTTGCTATAATTTATCAGTTAAAATGTTTATGAGCCTGCTGTTGTCATATAGGTAAGTTTTCAAGCTAGGAATATACTTTCTTTAATAGGTACTATTCAAATTTTATATTTCCTCCATAGTTTCATTAATTTGTCTTCCAAGGTACTTCTTAGAAGTTGTCAAATTTATTTCAAAACAGATTTTTGAGATGTGCTTTCTATATCCTTTTAAATTCTGTAAAATCTGTGGTAATGTCTCCTGGATCTTGATATTGTGATTTTTAAGATGTACAACTGATATTGTGTAACAGGATGAAAAGGTCAAAAAGAGCAGGGGAATTGGAGGGGTAGGGGGAGGGAAAAAAGAGAAAGGAAAAAATATGAGAAGAGGAAAAAAATGGAAACAAGGTCTTTGCAAATAGGGAAGGGTGGAGGGGGTGAAGGGAGGGCAAGGGAAGGGGAAAAAAATAAGAACCAAGAGACTCTTGTAATGGTACAAGATCCCAATGATAAATAAACTTAATGGGGGAAAGAAAAAAAAAAGAAAGCATAAAAAAATTGACAAACCCGTAGCCAACCTTATCAGAAAAAGGAAAGAAAAGGCTCAAATCCATGCAATTGGGAATGAAAAGGGTGAAATTAAAATGGACCCAGCAGAAATCCAGAGGATCATCAAAAAGTACTTCAAGAACCTATACCCTAATAAGATGGAAAACACAGAAGAAATATACAGATTCCTACATACATATGAATTACGAAAGTTGAACAAAGAAGACCCAAAAATTCTAAACAACCCAATATCAATCAATGAAATTGGAAACGTAACTAAAAACTTACCAACTAAGAGAAGCCCGGGTCCTGATGGTTTCACTGCTGAATTCTACAAGACATTTAGAGAGAAACTACTGCCACTACTGTTTAAACTCTTCAAATAAATTGAAAGGGAAGCAATACTCCCAAATTCATTTCTGGGAGCAAGCATCAACTTGATCCCCAAAGCAAAGAAAGACACAACTGAAAAAGACAACTATAGGTCAATCTCACTAAATGAACATAGATGCAAAAATCCTTAATGAGATACTGGCAAATAGAATGCAGAAGATCATCAAGAAGATCATACACCCTGATCAAGTGGGATTCATCCCACTGATGCAGGAATGGTTCAACATCTGCAAATCAATCAATGTAATACATTATATCAATAGAGCCAAGGATGAAAACCATATGACCATCTCAATAGATGCAGAAAAAGCATTCCACAAAATCCAATACTCATTTATGATAAAAACTCTACAAAACATTGGAATAGATGGTCTCTACCTCAATCTGATAAAAGCCATCTATGAAAAACCAACAGCCACTATCATACTAAATGGTCCAAAGCTGAAATCCTTCACACCAAAATCAGGAACAAGGCAAGGATGTCCACTATCACCACTCTTATTCAATATACATCTGGAAACATTAGGCAAGGTAATTAGACAAGAGAAAGAAATAAAAGGAATACAGATAGGAAATGAAGAAGGAAAATTGTCATTATTTGCAGATGACATGATATTTTATATAGAAGACCCCAAGAACTCCACCAAAAGTCTCCTGGACTTAATAACCAAATTCAGTAGAGAAGCTGGATAAAAGGTCAACACACAAAAAACAATAGCTTTCCTCTACACAAACAACAGACTCACTGAGAGAGAAATATGGCAAATAATTCCTTTCACAATAGTATCCAAAAAACTGAAAAACCTAGGAATCAACCTAACAAAAAGAAATCAAAGACCCCTTCTCTGAAAACTATAGCACTCTGAAAAGAGAGATTGAAAATGATATCAGAAAATGGAAAGACATCCCTTGCTCCTGGGTAGGAAGGATCAACATAGTGAAAATGGCCATCCTTCCAAAACTGCTATATAGATTCAATGCAATCCCAATTGAAATCCCAGCAGCATACTTCATGGACCTTGAGAAAACAATCCAAAAATTCATTTCGAACAACAAGAGAGGTAGAGTAGCAAAAGCAATTCTGGGCAACAGAGACATGGTAGGAGTATCACAATCCCCAACTTGCAACTATACTACAAAGCTACTGTGATAAAAACAGCACGGTACTGGCAAAGAAGCAGACCTAAGGACCAGTGGAACAGATTAGAAGATGCAGAAACAACTCCAGACATACTCAGACACCTCATCTTCAACGAAGGAGCCAAACGTTCTCACTGAGGAAAGATAGCTTCTTTAATAAATGGTGCTGGAAAAATTGGGTTTGAACTTGCCAAAGATTAAAACTAGACCCATATCTCTCACCATGCACTAAACTGAAATTGAAATGAATTAAAGATCTAAATATTAAAACAGAAATGCTGAACTGGCTGGAACAGAGGTTAGGTAGAACTCTTGAAGACATTGGTGTAGGAAAGATTTTATGAATAAAACCTCAGTTGCCCATGAAGTAGCACAAACAATCAACAAGTGGGATCTCTTCTTACTAAAAAGCTTCTGCACAGCAAGAGAAACCACCAGCAGTGTGAAGAGACAGCCCACAATGTGGGAAAAAATTTTCACCTGCTGACCCTCAGACAAAAGTCTACTATCTAGAATCTATAAAGAACCTTAAAAAATCACAAAGAACTATGAGTGGAAGTCCCATTTGACCCAACTATTCCCCTGCTGGGTGTCTTCCCAAAAGAATTAAAGAATCATACCACAGTGAGATATGTGCACCCATGTTTATAGCAGCACAGTTTGTAATAGCTAAAACTTGGAAACAGCCAAATGCCCATCAACTACAGGCTGGATAAAGAAAATGTTTTTTCAAAATAAAAATGGAATACTATTCAGCGATAAAAAAATGAGACATTAGAGACATTTATAGCTAAATGGATGCACATTGAGGTGATACTCTTACATGAAATAACTAGGACACACGTGTGTAAATACTGAACAGTTTCTCTAATGTGAGAAACTGAAAGTGTAAATAAGTACTAAGAAGTATAATAGATAATGTGAAACAGGAAGAAAAGGGGCAAAGGGGAAGGGGAAGTGGGAGGGGTAGTTGAAAGGAAAGAAGGGAATGGAATTAATATGAGAAAATGAAAAAAAGGAAACAAAGTCTTTGTAAACAGGGGCAGATGGAGGGTTCGAAGGGAGGGCAGGGGAAGGGGGAAAAATAAGAACCAAGAGCGTATGTAAAGGTGCAAATTTCCAATGATGAATGTTATTATATTGTATACCTAGAATGTACCAATAAAAGGATATACAGTTAAAAAAAAGATTATGTACTCTGCAAAATTGTGATGGATAATTCAAAATATGGTTTAAGTGCAAATGATGATGCATAAGCAGTTTCAAAAGCTGTTTATCACAGGTGAGAATGTGTTTGTATGTTGTAAAAAATATAAGTGCGACAGGTACATGCATTAGATGCAGAGCTGTGCTTCCCAGGCACCGTTAAGGAAAGACTGTTCTCTAGATATTGGTACCCTCGGAGGCTTCCTCAGTGTTGGGAACTCTCTAGCCTGGATCTCCCGCATCATCCAGTGGTCAAGCAAGGTAAAGGTATAAATGCCTGACTATTTCTGCTTCACTGAGGGTGAGCCCAGCGGGTAGCACTTGCTCCAGAGCTCTCTGTAAGTGTACACCCTTTATCTTCTTCCTCTGCAGAGTCCAGCTGCCTCCGTCATCCTGTCACAGATACTGTTCTCTAGTAAACACCCCTCACTCCCAACTTCATTACAGCATCTGCTTCTGGGGAATGCACCCTGTGACAGCATGGGTATTACATTAGTAAATACTGCAAGAAAACACTGACTGGTTCATCTACATCCTTACAGGGTTATACATTCAGGTTGTCTACTAAAATTTTTCCTAAAAGATCATCTCACTGGGAAAATTGAGTATTATCTTATGAGCAAAGTCATTTTTAATTTGTATACACACAGTACTCCCATCACTATTTTATTCAGCTTGGTCCACTCTCTGTGCCTCCCAACCCACCCCCTTCACACTAAACCCCATCCCATCCATTTATTTCTTCTCCTAGCTTCAGGCTCATACCATTCCCTTCATAGTCAATGCCCTTCCATCTTCTTGCTTGCATACCTAATTCTTTCTCATTCTTCAAGATCTTCAAAGAGGTACCACTTCCTTCATGAAGACCTCTCTGACTTATGTAGTTCTCTCTTTTATTTTTAAGTTAAATTAAATTTTATTTTATTCTAACTACATTTCAGTTAAGCCCAGCTATTCTCTAATTGTTTCATAATCAGGTATTATATTCATATCTCGCCATCATTCATGATAACAATATTGAAGATATTAGTAAACATTCAGAAAAGGTTAGTTTGTTGTTGCTGTTGTTTTGCAGTACTGGGGCTCAAACTCTGCTGGTGTTAGACTTGTGATCCTCTTGCCTCAGCCTCCCTAGTAGCTGAGATTAAAGTGTATGTTGCCTCTCCTAGTGCCTAAGGTTTAAATTATACTTTGGAACAGCATGTTCAAAGTCTGTTTCCTGGATTTGCTTCTTTAAAAACAACATAAAATTTTCAAAGTCAGATTCATTTGGAAAATCTTGCCTGCAATATTTTCTTCTTGAGGAAAAACACACTGGCTTATGAAAAGATTTGAGAGATCCTGTAGCAAATAAATTTAGTTGATTTGTTTAACTCAAACTACTTAATTTAAAAACAATACTTGCTGGGAGCACTGCACTGTAGATCGCTATGGCCAGGCCTAACTGGCCTCCTCCCGAGGATGAGGCAGGGCCCCACGTGGAACAAGGAACATGAATCTTGTTTGCTTACTCCTGCAGATGAGTCAGAGCCCCGTGGGAGGAGAACAGGCAACAAGAGGGCATGGTGGAGCAAGGCCTGGCCGAGAAGAGGACTGTCTTTCTCTCCGCCTATTTGTCAGAAAACCATCAAGCATGATGTCCTGCAGACCCTAGCCTGTCTCCCTGTTCCAGTCACAGGCACCCCCTTTGACCAGCCCCTGTGCTTCCCTTATCTCTACACTACAAATAAAGGTTCCGAGGATGCCAGTCAGCCCTTTTATCCCATCAGGAGAAGGGGTTTCCACTTGGCCCCAGCTTTAGCAGATTTATCAGCTTTATTATTGTCCTTCTTAATCTCCTACCGTCACTTCTCACTCCATGGACCCTTCAGCCACGCGGGCCATGGCACACACTTATTTCTCCCTCTAAAATAGTGTCAATTAGTGTCTCTCCAGAATTTATGTTGTGTAGAATGTGCTCCTGAAGCTATGTTTCTGGAAGATAGCACAGCCAGTATCAGATGTGAGAACACAGACCTGGATCTGAGAGAGATGGACTCTTCACAGCAAGCGGGCTGATGACTAACACCCCTACGTCCAAAGTGGGGAGAATCACCCTGGCTCCAGCAGGGAGGTGGAAGGTTTCACCATTGGAAGCACAGGAAGACAGATGGAAGGAGTTGGCAATCAGAAACAACCACTCATGCTAAAGGTTACTTTAAGGTAGTCAATCTCAACTCTTGCTGCACATAGGAATTACCCAAGAACTAAAATATCCCAACTGCTGGGTCTCACCCTGCAGACTCATTACTCTGGGGTGGGGCCTGTGCATTTTATACCTGATTCTAATTGCAGCCAAAGCCAAAGTTGAGAGTCACCGTTTCAAGGGAATGGAGATGCTTTTGTCTGAAAGCAATTTTTCTCCTATAGTCTAGGTTTCCTTTATTCACTGATTTTCAATGGTGGAGATAGAACCCAGGGTCTCACACTTTGGTGGCCAATGCTCTACCACTGACCTACATTCCCATCTCCTGGGTTTCCTTTACTGACTATATCTGCTGTACCAGAAATTGCTCTGGGAAATAGTCAGCTGCAATTATGTAAATAATGGTGTGTGGTGCTCATTGTGGAGCCTGAGCCTCCCACAAGAGGCAGGGTCTGAGAACTATCAGCAAGGACACACCAGGAGCCAGGCTGAAATGCAGAATGCCAGGCCATGCCTACTTCCTAATCATGGCACCCAGGTCAGTGCTGGGAACATCTCTGTATGAGAAGCACTGAGCTACATTTTTCTGTACAAAGCAGCTTTCCTCAACTTCACCCTTGCCATCCAGCATGTCTGCCCTCATGACTACTTCTTAGTGAACTTCACAGCAAAACACATTGGTCCTGGGCAGCAGCCAGCCTGGCTCTGTGCTTCAGGTCTGCTGCCCCAAAGAATGGCTGCCCATCTCTTAAGAGAGCACCCAGTGACCCCCTAGCTGAATTTTCAATGACCAGTTTGTCAATATTTTAAGCTGGGATCCCTGCTAGGTGAAGATTTGTCTAGCTCTGCTCCCCTGATAATAAGCAGAAAAAAACAGAAAAGTAAAAAAATAGAAATTTTATTTATATAAATGACAAATGATATCAGAAATGGTTCTTTTCTGGCTTTGCTTTGGATTAGATAAATAATAGAGGGAAATCAGAAATGGAGGCTCTGAGGGATTAGGAAAGTCATCTAGATGCATATGGTGTGGTACTGAGTTTGTCATTCCAGGTGTCCTGTGAAAGCCCAGCTGATGGGTAGAAAGAGGAGGGCCAAACAGCACCCACAGACACCAGGGATGAAATTCCTACTTGTAAAGGGTTGTTTTGGCTCCACCATCAAGCAGAAGCACAACCTGCCGCATCCAGGACATCTGTTCAGCTCTAGTCTGTCTTCTCTTGGGTGTGGTTGTTACCTTAGTGGAAGGATTTAATTTAGAATGAAAAACAGACCAATAGCCTCGTGTCTTTGTGATCAGTAGATGTTATGGGTGACCAGCCCTGGTTTTATTTCTCCAATACCAGGCTCGGGAAGTGGCATCATTCCAGAGCCACCATGTGCCTGAGAACCGTGGTCACAGCAGCTGTTGCTTGCCTTGTTCTTTTTACGCTTATGCAGGCACCCATTAATTAGCTCCCTTACTGACCTGCACAGCAGACATTAGTTACTGTTTTCTAGGAACAGTACTAGGCCTTGGGTTGTCATGCTCTTGTCTACCTCAGAGAAGAACACATAATGGATAAACTATAGAACAAAAAGTTTTCAGGAAAACTGTGTATTAAAAGTTACTTCATCAATAGAGAAATAATATATTACTTCCTCAGTAGAGAAATCTAATCTATTAATTTAAACGAGAAGGTCATTATTAGAGCTGTTCTGGCATATCCATTTTTAAAAGATAAAAATTTGATTTATGTATAAATCCAGACATTCTAATGATAACGTTTTTTCCTCTATAGAATATGACATTAGCCCCAAATCTGATACTGGTAGCTTTGGAGTGAAGTGTCCTGGTCCTTCTGAATCTTTCCATCACATGGTATGCTTTGGTGCGATAATCGATCCAAACGCAGCCAAGTGTTAGTCCAAATACCAAAGAACCATGCAAGAATTAATATAAATATGCTCACTCTGGGCATTGGAGCAGTAATATTAGTTGATGGTGTAGCATCAACCAATTACTCAAAGGGGTAAAAGAGAAATGTCAGGTTCTTAATTACAAACCAAGGAGCCATTCCTGTATAGCTTATGGAAAAAAAGAATTCACTGGCAACATATTGTGTAGCTCACAGAATCAACAGGAAGATTGCAAAACTAAGCATAGAAATGGGCAACTGAGAAAGACCGGATCGGGGAGCAGGAGGGGTCTCCAGTGCTACCTTTCAACAGAAGCACCACTGTCGCCATCACAGCCACAAAGGATGTCAATGTCAATCTTTCCAAAGTCCAATCCAGAGCACTGAGTTAGTCCAGCCCATCATGTATCTACACTGTAACTTCCAAGAAGTAGAGAAAAATATCATTTGGTAGCTCCCAGTAGGTGTTGGGTCCCCACCTCGCCAAAGGTACACCTTCTAGGAGGTTTATCCCCCAGTAGAAGAGGACAGGGGTATTGGGCAGCCCCAATACAACCCATGTCTACTAAAGACAGTAACTTTTTTTTTTTTTTTTTTTTTGGTACCAGGGATCAAACTCGGGTCCTTACGCTTGTGCAGCAGGTGGCGAAACCCCTGAGCTAAATCCCCGGCCCGAAGACAGTACCTTTGAGGTTGTATCCATGTACATTCTCCCATTCCATGCCCCTCACCTGTGATAAGTCTGTGGAAGGTTCATTATTCATGTAGCTTATCTGGCCTTCTGTGTGGGGAAGACATTAGACTTCCAAACAAAATGGCATACAAGTTAGAACTCTGTTGCAGTGGCCAAAAACTCAACCCAAATTACCTTAAGCAAACTAGAAATTTTAAGAATATGGATACTTGTCAATTATAGCTCAATAACCTTGCAAAAAATAATATGGGGAGGAGCATGTCTCATAGAATCCAGTGGAATGGAATGACACAAATCTAGAAATTTGAGTGCTGTCTACGTCTAATATTTTAACTAATAATAATATTTGTGGAGCACTTATTATGTCCTAGGAATTCTGCTTTTTGCTTGAGTCCTTTGCATTTTTTCACAATTTTATGAAATCTAAACTAAAATTATTCTATTTACAGAAGAGGAAGCCTAAAGAAATTAATGTAGCCAAATGTCACACAGCTAGTGACTAAGACAACAAATATGAATCCTGAACCTGTCCATGTGAGCCTCACCACATCACGTTGTCCTGCCTCAGTGTAGAACACTGTCCTCAATCACTCTGTGCTCCAGATTGCATGTTTCCCTTGTCATCCATCAGCCCAGGACAGAGATCATACTTTTTTTTGGTAGAAAGTCCAGGTTTCAAGAAAGAATTACAGTTGACCAGCTGGGCCAGTTTGGGTTTGGTGCTGGGAGGATCACACAAAGTGGCCCTGCCATACCAAGCAGAGGAAATGAATAAAGACCCATCTTTATAGGCAGGACAATCATTTTCAGGGACTGTGGTTGCGGGCAGCCAGACTCTGTTGTGGCACAGTCTCATCAACTGATAGTCCTACTGGGTGTAAAAGTGATTTCAGTTTTATTCTGCTGTCTTTAGTTAGGATAGCATTTGATTTAGCAATTGACTCAATTATATTACATGTGGATTTGGCAAAATGATAGATCAATAAATTTTTTAAATGGTCTTTTAAAAGATGATGATCACTTTTCTGAATTCAAACAAAAGCATTCCTCGTCCTCCATGTAGTTCATCAGCCAGAATGACTCCATTGTCTGTGAAGGCAACTTTCTGATGCCCAAAACCTACAGAGACCCCGGGACTGGGAGGACAGCAGGCTGTTCCTGATCAGTTCATTCACTTTGATTGCACTCTAATAACGATTTGATTTGAGCAAATATTACTAAAACCAGCAATACACCAGTACACAGAGAAAGAAGGATGTTCTTCCAAAGAATATAAGCATAATGGTTTGGAAAGACTCAGTGGAGAAAAGCTGCTTTAAAACGTATTGTTTGATAGTTGTAAAACCCTCTTGGATTCTTTTTAAAATTAGAATTATTAGCACAGATGAATTGTGCAAAGTAATAGGTTTCTTCATGACATTTTAACACATGCATATGTCTAGGATACTTGAGTCAATATGCTTTGCACTGTCTTTAAACGCACCTTTTTTAAACTAAGGAAGCTGAAATGAGACTATATGGAGATACATCATATGTAGTTATTGTAAGGAAAGATGGTAATACAACTCAATCAGCAAATCTAAATAATCAAAGAAAAGGCAGTCAAATAAAAGGACCTCTGAGTAAATACACGTTTTTGTTCCCTGTTAAAATAAAATGTCTTATAATTCCATGCATCCTGGGACGCCTCCATCTGAGCGATTGGGTGCGCGCCCTCTACTGGTCAGAAGGAGCAGGCACCACGTGAGGACCCTGAGGAGGCCCCACCCTCCGTTTAGCTTCAGAGACTTTCCCTTCCCTTCCAGCGAGATTTCAGGTTAGATCAAGGACTGAACATGGAGCTGTGGTTAAGTCAACGTAATGAAACGACTGTATGTCCGAAGTATTTTTACCTATTTCTGAAATAATGTTTATGATTGGGAAATCTAAAAGAGGTGCTCAATATCCCGCTCCACTCCCGTTTTTACTGCCCTTCAGTTACCCTCGGGAATACATGAAAATAGATGCTGATTTGCAGGCAAAAACGCACAGCTGCGGGACTATATAAAGGTCCACCTTCTACGAATGGAAATACTAAAGTGGCCAGGAGAGCGCTCTCCCACGCCCGGGGGCTCAGCGCAGGGAGGAGGATAGTTCTGCAGGGCGTCCCGCATGCTGGAGAAGTGGCGATGCAGTGGTGCCTCCCCCGCTGCCGCAGAGCCAAACACTGAGGCGGGGCTCTGCAGCGCGCGCCTGCTTCCTCCTTCCTCTGGGAGGCCAGAAGGTTGAGCCCTGGCGCCACCCTGCGTCCGCCAGGGTTAGGTGCGTGTTGGAGCCGGAAATCAGGAAAATGTGATGGAGATTGTGCATGGGGTGACTTCCAGCGTTAAACAATAGAACTATTTTAAAAGGACAAAGCAACAAAGAAACACGGAACTATTATTTGCCTGACAGATGAACCATTTGAAGGATAGGAATTAGGGGTGCAAGTCATGTGTAGTAAGTAAAGATTTATGAAGCAATTGCTATATGCCAGTCATTTTGTGGGTGTCAAAAGGCTAGGGCCGGGATTTAGCTCAGTGGTTCCCCCACCTGCCTCCCAGGCTCAAGGCCCAGAGTGCGATCCCAGGTACTATGAAGACAAGCCTCAGTTTCTATTTTTATTTATTTATTTATTTATTTATTTATTTTTATTAAATTCTTTTATTGGTACATTGTAGGTATACAACACAATTACATTTCTCATTGGGAATTGTACCTTTACATAATGCATCTTAGTTCTTATTTTTTCCCCATTCCTAGCCCTCCCTTCACCCCCTCCACCCTTACCTATTTACAAAGACTTTATTTCCATTTTTTCCATTTCTCATCATTTTTCCTTTCCCTTCTTTCCTTTCCCCTGCCCCTCCCACTACCCCTACCCCTTTGGACCTTTGCTTCCTATTTTACATTATCTATTATTCATTCTAATCATTGGTACATTGTAGGTATACAATATAATGACATTCATCATTGGAAATTTGCACCTTTACATAGTCTCTCTTGGTTCTTATTTTTCACCCTTGCCCAGCCCTCCCTTCAACCCCTCCATTCCTCCCTATTTACAAAGATTTTGTTCCGATTTTTGCATTTGCTCATATTAATCCCATTCCCTTCTATCCTCTCCCCTAGCCCTCTCACTTCCTTCCCCTTTGCCCCTTTTCTTCCTATTTCACATTACCTATCATACATTTTAGTCCTTATTTACACTTTCAGTTTCTCACACCAGAGAAACTATTTGGTATTTATACATATGTGTCCTATTTATTTCACTTAAGAGTATCGTCTCAATGTGCATCCACTTAGCTATAAATGTCTCTAATTTCTCATTCTTTATGGCTGAGTAGTACTCCATTTTATTAAAAACCCCCACATTTTCTTTATCCAGTCTCCAGTTGATGGGCATTTGGGCTGTTTCCAAGTTTTAGCTATCACAAACTGTGCTGCTATGAACATGGGCCCACATATATCACTGTGGTATGATTCTTTTAATTCTTTGGGGAAGATACCCAGCAGGGGAATAGCAGGGTCAAATGGGACTTCCAGTCCTAGTTCTTTGAGGTATCCCCATACTGATTTCCACAGTGCTTGCACCAGTCTACACTCTCACCAGCAGTGGAGCAGGGTTCCTCTTTTCCCATAGCCCGGCCAGCATTGGTTATTGGTTGATTCAATGATAGCAGCCATTCTTTCTGGAGTGAAGGAGAATCTCAGAGTTGTTTTCATTTGCATCTCTTGAGTGACCAGTGATGTTGAACATTTTTTCATGTATTTATTTGCTATTTCTACTTCTTTGTCTGAGAAATGTCTGTTCATTTCAGATGCCCATTTTCAGATTGGGTCTTTAAATTTGGGAGGTCTGATCTTTTTAAGTTCTTTATAGATTCAAGATAGTAGGCCTTTGTCTGAGGAACAGCAGGTGAAGATTTTTTCCCACATTGTGGGCTGTCTCTTCACACTGCTGGTGGTTTCTCTTGCTGTGCAGAAGCCTTTTAATAAGAAGAGATCCCACTTGCTGATTGTTTGTGCTAGTTCACGGGCAACTGAGGGTTTGTTCATAAAATCTTGTCCTACACCCATGTCTTCAAGGGTTCTAGCTAACCTCTGTTCCAACTGGTTCAGAGTTTCTATTTTAATATTTAGATCTTTAATCCATTTTGATATTAGTTTAGTGCATGGTGAGAGATATAGGTCTAGTTTTAATCTTTGGCAAGTTGAAGCCCAATTTTTCCAGCACCATTTGTTAAAGAGGGTATCTTTCCTCCAGTGAGGGTGTTTGGCTCCTTTGTCGAAGATAAGATGGCTGAGTGTGTCTGGCATTTTTTCTGCATCTTCTAATCTATTCCACTGGTCCTCAGGTCTGTTTCTTTGCCAGTACCATGCTGTTTTTATCACAGTAGGTTTGTAGTATAGTCGCAGGTTGGGGATTGTGATACCCCCTGCCACGTCTCTGCTACCTAGAATTGCTTTTGCTATTCTGGGTCTCTTCTTGCTCCAAATGAATTTTTGGATTGTTTTCTCGGGGTCTATGAAGTATGCTGCTGGGATCTCAATTGGAATTGCATTAAATCTATATAGCAGTTTTGGAAGTATAGCCATTTTCACTATATTAATCCTTCCTACCCAGGAGCAGGGGATGTCTGTCCATTTTCTGATATCATCTTCAATCTCTCTTTTCAGAGTGCCATAAATTTTCAGAGAAGAGGTCTTTGATTTCTTTCATTAGGTTGATTCCTAGTTATTTCAGTTTTTTGCATGCTATTGTGAAAGGAATTATTTGCCCTACTTCTCTCTCAGTGAGTCTGTCATTTGTGTAGAAGAAAGCTATTGATTTTTGTGTGTTGACCTTGTAACCAGCTACTTGACTGAATTTGGTTATTAAGTCTAGAAGACTTTTGGTGGAGTTCTTGAGGTCTTCTATATAGAGTATCATGTCATCTGCAAATAATGACAGTTTGACTTCTTCATTTCCTATCTTTATTCCTATTATTTCTTTCTCTTGTCTAATTGCTGTGGCTAATGTTTCCAGAACTATATTGAACAAGAGTGGTGATAGTGGACATCCTTGTCTTGTTCCTGATTTTAGTGTGAAGGATTTCAGTTTTTGACCATTGAGTATGATATTGGCTGTTGGTTTTTCATAGATGGCTTCTATCTTGAGGTAGAGACCATCTATTCCAATTTTTTTTAGGGTTTTTATCATAAATGCATGTTGGATTTTGTCAAATGCTTTTTCTGTGTCTATGGAGATAATCATATGGTTTTTGTCTTTGGCTCTATTGATATAGTGTATTACATTGATTGATTTGCGTATGTGGAACCATCCTTGCATCCCTGGGATGAATCTCATTTGATCAGGGTGTATGATCTTCTTGATGATCTTCTGCATTCTGTTTGCCATTATCTTATTAAGGGTTTTTGAATCTATGTTCATTAGTGAGATTGGCCTATTGTTCTCCTTTTTGGTTGAGTCTTTCTCTGCTTTGGGGATCAAGGTGATGCTTGCTTCCAGGAATGAATTTGGGAGTATTGCTTCCCTTTGAATTTCATTGAAGAGTTTAAAGTAGTGGCAGCAGTTCCTCTCTAAATGTCTTGTAGAATTCAGCAGTGAAGCCATCGGGGCCTGGGCTTTTCTTAGTTGATAAGCTTTTAATTACATTTTCAATTTCATTGGTTGATATTGGGTTGTTCAGAATTTTAAGGTCTTCTTCGTTCAACTTTGGTAATTCATATGTATCTAGGAATCTGTCCATTTCTTCTGTATTGTCCATCTTATTGGTGTATAGGTTCTGGAAGTAGGTATTGATGATCCTCTGGATTTCTGCTGGGTCTGTGGTAATTTCACCCTTTTCATTCCTAATTGCATGGATTTGGGCCTTTTCTTTCCTTTTTCTGACAAGGTTGACTAAGGGTTTGTCAATTTTGTTGATTCTTTCAAAGAACCAACTCTTGGCTTCGTTGATTTTTTGTATCATTCTCTTAGTCTCCATTGCATTGATTTCTCCTCTGATCTTTATAATTTCCTCCCTTGTATGAGCTCTGGGGTTGTCCTGTTCTTCTTTTTCTAGAAGCTTGAGGTGCAGCATCAGGTTGTTTAATTGGGCTTGTTCTGTTTTCCTAATATGCATATTCACTGCTATGAATTTCCCTCGTAAGACTGCTTTCATTGTGTCCCATAGATTCTGGTATGTTGTATTGTCATTGTCATTTAATTAAAGGAACTGTCTGATTTCTTCTTTAATTTCCTCTGTGACCCATTGGTTATTCAGAAGTGTGTTGTTCAATTTCCATATGTTTATGAAATTTTTTGAGTTTCTTTTGCTATGGATCTCCAATATCATCGCAGTATGGTCTGATAATATACAGGGGATAACTTCAATTCCTTTGCACTTACTTAAACATGTTCTGTGTGTGAGTATGTGGTCTATTCTGGAGAATGACCCATGTGCAGCTGAGAAGAATGTGTATTCTGATTTTGTGGGATGGAAGACTCTGTAAACATCTGTTAAGTTCATTTGTTCAAGAGTTCGATTGAGTTCTAGTATTTCATTATTTTTTGTCTAGTTGATCTATTTGTGACAGTGGGGTGTTGAGGTCCCCACTACAATTGTATTAGTGCATATATGACTTTTCATGTCCTTTAGTATTTGTTTTATATAGTTGGGTGCACTAGTGTTTGGTGCATAGATATTTATGATTGTCATCTCTTCCTCTTGGATTCTTCCCTTTACAAGGATGTAGTGTCCTTCCTTTTCTCTCTTAATCAGTGTTGGTTTGAAATCTACTTGATCTGCCAAGAGGATAGCTACTCCTGCTTTTTTTCGTGTTCCTGTCGCATGGAGTATTGTTTTCCACCCTTGAACTTTCAGTCTATGAGTTTCCTTTTGAATGAAGCATGTTTCTTGTATGCAGCATATTGTTGGATTTTGCTTCTTGACCCATTCTGCCAGTCTATTCCTTTTGATTGGTAAATTGAGACCATTAACATTGAGGGTTATAACTGAAACGTATTGACTTGTCATTGCCATGACTTTTTCTTTTGTTGGGTTCTCCCCCTTTACATTTAATTTCTTGTCAAGCCAGATAGGTTCATTCTGCTTTGCTTCCTGGGGTTGTGATCCTCAATGTCTGTTCCTAGGATATTGTGTAAATTTCTTTGGAGTGCTGGTTTGGTATTCACGAAGTTCCTAAGGTGCTCTTTGTCATGAAAGTATCTTATTTCTCCATCCATTTTGAAAGATAGTTTTGCAGGGTCCATCAATCTGGGTTGGAGGCTGTTTTCTTTTAGGGCTTGGAATAGGTCACTCCAAGCTCTTCTTGCCTTGATGGTTTGTGTTGAGAAGTCTGCTGTGATTCTGATGGGCTTTCCTTTGTATGTGATTTGTTTCTTTTCTCTAACTGCTTGTAGAACTTTGTTCTTCTGTTGAGTTTCTGGAATCTTAACAATTATATGCTTATGTGTAGATTTTTTTTTTGATCAAGGCTATTTGGAGTCCTATATGCCTCACTTATCTGTATGTCAAATTCTTTTCCTCTCCTTGGGAAGTTTTTTGCCATCACTTCTGTGAACAGTTTGTTTTTATGTCATCTTCACTCTCTGCTGTTTCTTCATTGTCTCGGATCAGTCTTATGTTATTCTTCTTTGCATCGTCTAGTAGCTACTGGATTGTTTTCTCATGTTCCCTTACAATTTTAAAGCAATTTCTCTTTTCCTCCTCACTAATTGCAATCTTATCTTCTATATGTGAAACTCTATCCTAACATTGCTTCATTCTGCTGTGCAGACTTCCGATGGAGTTTTTAATCTCTTGGAAATCTGTTTGTATCTGTTTTATGGATTCCATTTGTTTCCTATGTTGGGATTCCATCATATTCCTCAGCTCTTCTCTAGATTTATTAATCATGTTTTTCACTAGGGGCACAATTTCTCCTGTTATCTGAGAAATTATTTCTGATTTCCTTTTTTCCAGATCCCCTTTTGTTGCCAGTTCAGTGGGTCCAGGTGGTTGATTATCAGAGTTTTCCATCTCATTTCCCTTTGGGGTTGCTGTAGGTGATCTGGAAGTCTGGTTTTGAGACTTATTTATGTGTTTTCTCATTTTGACTGGGAGTGGGGGGCGGCTGTTGGTGCCTGCACAGATTACTTCCTCTGAGTTGGGAGAAGTGGGACAGGGGCCAGGAGCAGCGGTAGGGATGGTGGCCCAAAAGCCCTTTCCTGTGTGCTGGGAGCCGCAGGAGGGATGGTGGCCAGGAAGCCCCTTCCTCTGGACCAGGAGCAGTGGGACTGTGGCTCAAGAGCCCCTACCTCTGGGCCAGGAGCAGCGGGACTCTGTACTGTGGTCTGGTGGTCTGGTGCCCTCTTTGTAGTGTGGAACCAGGTGGCTGTACAGAGGAGCGGGGGGTGGGGGTGGGGGGGGTCCAGTGGATTGTTGCCGGGGCGTAGGCTGATTCTACGTGTTCGGCATGACTCGGGACCTCGGTAGGGTGTCCGCAGACCTGCCTGTCTGCAGCGGGTTGATTCGGCTCAGTTTCTATTTTAACACGACCCAAACTTGTGGGGGAAAATCTATTTACCCATAAGTCCATCTAAATTTGAATTACAAGATAACAGTGTTTTTGTGTTTCTTGCATGTATACTGCATCATTTAACTGAGCATCCTAACACAATTGTTAGCATTTTTATAGCTAAATCTGACAGCCCTCCCCATACACAGATCATTGCAGTATACGTTTTGCAAGGGCTGTCGGTGGTGCAGGAATTGTATGAGGCACTTTGCTCCAGGTCCTGGTGAGGAAGGATCCTCTGGGGAGACATCACCTACATGAACAGCTCACAAGATAGAGTGGGCAGGGTTCTGCCAGGCCCTAGGAGAGTGGCATAGGCAAGGCTCACAAAACACCATGCTGTGTTGAAGCACAGCAAGCAAGGAGAGGGTGAAGGTGAGGTCCCTGTGTCACGGAAGAGCTTCTACCTGGCCTTACAGTAGATGGAGTTTATCCTGTATGCAAGATGGAGTGAAAAAAGGTATTGTGGAAGAGAATGACATGACCATATCTGAGTTTTAAAAAGACAAGTGGATAGCAGAGTTAAGGATGGATCGAAGGAGTCAGGAAGTCTCCATGGAGGCAGGGAGAGCTAGAGGAGATTGTCAGAAGTCAGAGAGTTCATAAAAGTCACAGAGCATTGATGTGAACTAGAGCCTTCTGATTGCAAGCAGGCTGCTGGAAGAGTTGCTGAGTAATAGAGGTCTAGTTTCAGGCCTTGCGGAGAAGGAACAGTTGCCCCAGCACTGATTTTCGTCTAGAGGCCTGCATTTCTCCTCACCCTCCATAGCATCAGCCCCATCCCCAGCGGAGGCCCAGTAGGTGCTTGGACAAAGGGTCAGGCCTCTGATCTTCAGTTTCTAAGGCTTCTTCAACTATCTGATTGTCCCTGTGTTCACGAACAGTGTAGGCATCACATCCCCACACACTTCTTCAGGGATCATTGCAAATGTAGAGACCCCTGGCTGAGTCTCCTAGAAGTACCAGGAGGCCCAAGACCCTCACTATGCTCTATGGAGGGGCCTGAGCCTCCTGTCCTTTCCAGTCCATGGGTGGCATTCCCATTCCTCCTGCTCATCCCTCCCCACATCATGTTTAATGAACTCAAGACAGAATCTCAAATGGCAGCATGAAACATTGCAGGGTAGATTGGTGGGAAATAGAAAGAACCTCACTAACTCCTTAAGACCCAGGAAAGGAGAAGGTGGATGAAAAACACTAAGAATTCAATAAATCATCCTGCTACAGATCACATACAGAGAGGCATCAGAGCAGGGTGATGGAATGCTTGGAATCTTGGCTCTATCTCTTTCTTTGCATATCACCCTACCCATTTCCTCATAAGTAAAAGAAAGATAATAGTAACAGTACCCATCCAACACTGAGGCTGTGAGGATCATATGATCCTCACAAAACACTGAGTACCACCTTGAGACACAGAGAGAACTCATTAGATAACTGTTATTGTTATTAAACCTCTGCTTCTGCGATGTAAAAAGTGACCCTCCTTCATAGCACTGCTACACCAGCAATGGCTGTTTTATTTTTTGTAGCTAATGATATCTCCCTCTTCACAACCAATGAGATAGGAAAAGATGGAAAGGAGATAAGGGAAGAAGACTCATCCTGTGTGAAACTTGCTGACCAAGCCTGTGAGCCCTGACCTTTGCCTGCCCAGTTAGTGATACTCATGGAAGAAGGGAATAGTGTAGTTCTGATGATGTTCCTAACAGAATGGTTCTAGGAATTTATTGGAAGGATGCAGTGCTCTTTGCTGATGGAGCTTGTCACTATTAGAGGTGTGTGTCTTGCCAGTAAAGAAGCACTAGGCCAAGCGTCCTCTCCCCTTTCCTAACCTGGTTTCATCTCTCAACTCCTGAAGCCTCATTTGATCAAAGATGTCCCCTCTGCTTCTAGTCTAAATTTGGTCCCACATGGCATTCTCTCTTATAGTTTCTTGTGATCTATTTTTAGCCTCTATTCAAATTTTAATGATGGGTATTTTGTGTGTTTATTTATTCAAGGACTGCTCTCCCAATAGATGACATAGCTCTAGAGGGCAAGGATTAAGTGTGTTTTATTGACCAAGTAAAATGACTTAGGTTTAACTTTTTAATCTGTTAAATGAGGGTGCTAACACTGCCTTATTCTACCTCACTGAGCTGTGAAATTAGAAAAGATAATACATGGGAAACTTCCTTGTAAATTATAAAATGTGGTACAAATAATTGTTATGCTTAGTGCTATATCTGCTTGAACATATACCACAAGCCAAATACTTGTAAAATGAGGGCCTAGACAGGTGAGAATCTTGTTAGGTGAGATAATAGAAGGCAGTGTTTAGAAAAGCATCCACAATGTGATAGCTTAGTGTGTAATGTCAAAGAGTACTTCCCACTTCTTAAAACATCACGTTCATTTAGTACACTCAGAGTAGGCTTAGAGTTCTCCAATAGGATAAATGGGAGTACCAGTTCTAGAGAAGAAAAAAATGTATTATGCAATGGCAAGGAACCCAGAGCCCATGGGTCCTGCTCAGTGGAAGTGGTTTCACAAATAAGCTCTCAAGCAAGACATTCCTTTCCTACTTAACACCTCCTGCTCACAGCAGTGGGACAGTAGATGGCGGAAAGTCATTTCCAGATAAATGGCTGCTGCTGCCAGCATTTCACAGAGAGCAAAGGGGAGGAGCATGAATCTCTGTAAGTCTAGATGTTGCACGATGTTGTTCCCACCATGATATACTGCTCTGCCACAGGCCTAAAAACAATGTGGCCAACCAACCATGGTCTGAAACCTCCATAATATGTTCCAAAATAAACCTTTCCTCTTTATAAGGTTATTTATCTCAGATATTTGTTGTAGTAACAGAAATCTAACACATTAGAACATAAGACCTAGACTATCATCCCTTGCCTTTGACGGATGACCCAGGAAACAATCAACAACCCATGCTGATAGCCTGATTACTGAGGTTGGGAAACCAAGGTCCATATGGTGCTATACTGGGAGGATAAGAAGGGAAACATCAGATTGAACCATAACCAGACACATTTTCCTTCACTAAACCATTGTCGGGCTTTGTATAATTTTTTAGGGAGCACAGTAAGGTGTAGATTCCCTGGGTATAATCTCTTGCTGTTTGATGTGTATGTAAATATCCTTAGCACACTGCTTAGTATGCTGTGCATAGTTGTCATTTTTTATGACGTAATCCCTGATATCAATGATATCATATTCCCTATAGGTGGAGAGTAATCTAGTTTTTCCCAGGCTTCATCTCAGACCTGAGTGAGGTTTTACTTTCTGTCTTTATGCAACTGTGATGGCTTTTGCGCTCACAGAGGTGAGCAGTGAGTCCAGGAGTCAGGTAACAGGACACTGTAGGTTAGGCAAAGAGCCCAAGGGAAGAGAAATAGGCCTTTCAATGGCACAGGAAGGTGAACTTCACATTGAGTTTACAGGAGGACAGGGCTCTGTTGGAGACACAAGGAAGTTAAGATAACAAAGGCCAAGGTTTAGAAAGTGAGATAAGCAGCTATGCATGGTGCTGCATACCTGTAACTCCAGAACTCTGAGAGTCTGTGAAAAATTTGAGCCCAGCCTGGGAAACTTAGCAATTTACTGAGACCCCATCTCAAAGGGGGGAGGGGCTGGGGCTGTAGCGTAGTGCAAAGTCCCTGGGTTAAATCTCTAGTACTGTAAAATGAATACATATATAAACAAATTTTTTTGAAAAAGAAAGTGGGGGCCCTGGGATTTAGCTCAGTGGCACCACACCTGCTTTGCAAGCAGAAGGTCCTGAGTTTGATCCCTGGTACTGCAAAAAAAAAAAAAAAAGAGAGAGAGAGAAAGAAAGAAAGACAGACAGACAGACAGACAGAAAGAAAGAAAGAAAGAAAAAGAAAGAAAGAAAAAGAGGGATAAGCTAAAGTCACACATAACACAGAAGGAGATGGGCTGGTGGCCACATGTCAAGAGGGGACAATAAGAATGAGAAAGGATATAAACTTGCAACAAGTTATTTTTTGAAATCTTAATGAGTTAAACAAACAATTGCATTTGATGGTAGGCCCAAAGTGATTGTGTTTTCTTTACTCTCATCTTGGGACTATTACTGCCCTAGAAAGGGGCAACTGTCGGACCTGCTACTGTAGGACTCCACTCACATTCCATCTAAATTTTCCCCAACCTTGGCTCATGTTGCAGGAGGAATATGTTGCAATAGGGGGCCGGTGGGAGGGTCAGAGGGGGAATGAGGAGGAAGCCAGTTTTTGACTGGAAGTGAGAAACCCAGAACAAGGCTGTGGTGAGGTAGAAATGAGAGACTAGGCCAACTCTGCTTGAGGGCCAAAGGGAAAGAAAGTAGACCAGAAAGGACCTGGAAGGGGGAAACCACAGAGAGAGGCAGAGCACAAGGAAGGGAAAGGTATCTGATACCTCTCCTTTGCCCAAGGGCAGCCTCTGATTTCCAGGAACAGGGAGCAGTTGACTCTCAGAAGACACCAGCTTGAGACTCTGGAGGAAGGTACTTGCCTCCCCCTGACACGCGGCATGTTCAGTCCCAAGCTATTTCTAGAAGACTCACAGGTGAGTAAGCAGACGACTGAACCAGGTCCTTAAGCACAGGGAACAGTCTGCAAGTCAGTAGCCTGGGAGGTGGAGATGGGAGCTTTGTGCATCCTGAGCCCTGAGCAGCACCCGCTTCTCTATCTCTGCAGTCTGCCCAGTTTGCTGCAGCAAGCAGGAGCACCTCTTTTTCACCCTTCTCTTTACAGAGCTGGCACAGGTAAGGTCTGCTTCCTCTTTCCCTTCCAGAGACTTTAGCTGTCCTTAGTTCTTCAGGCCCAAAATAGAAAAGAAAGATAATGGAGAGAAACTTTCTCCTGGAAACACTTCATGAGAAACAGGGAGCCATTTTCTTCTCCAAGAAAGTTCTGCTTGAGTCCCTTAGCTTCCCGTGAGAAATGTGAAACATTTCAGGTAAAAGCACTGAAGCTTGCTTTTGTTATGTTTGAATTGTCCCCAAACTTGATTTTATCCAAGTTAACATGCATAGCCTTTCTGGGATGTTATGGTTTGTGTTTAGATGTTCCCCCAAAGCTTCATGTGGATGAGGTGGGACTTTCTTTTTCAGAGGTGGTTGAATCTGGAATGTGTGATGCTAGGGTTAAGGGCGTGTGATTACTAAAGCACTGCATGTGAGTGATTGGTCTGGCACTGCCCTAATCCCCATAGTCTGGACAAGATAAAAGGGGCAAAAAGTGCTGTTAAACTCTCTGTTACCTTGCTGCCTTGTGTGTGCCAGGTTGTCTCTCCTGTGCGATGCTTGTTTGCCATCCCAGCCTTAGAGACAGCCGATTATGGACTGAAACCTCTATGAACTGTAAGCCAAATAAACCCCTTCTCCTCTAGCTTTCAGTGTTGGGTATTTTGTCTCAGCAATGAGAGGAAAGTAACTAACACATAGGACAAGGCCGTGGTGGCTGCCACGGTGGAGCAATTTTTGTAACAACGGTAATAAGAGAGAGTTTAAATGATGGAGGTTCTTGCTGGCAAAGGGAACAGAGTTTTTGAAACATTCTGGTGACTTAGAAAACAAAAACACAGAAATGTCCGTGAGTTAATAGCTGATTTGGGCAGCAATAAAGACTTTAAGTGATAGTCTCAAGGTGCATCCACTTTGTTACAAGTGCCTTAGGTTTGTTTTTCTTTATGGCAGAGTAGTACTTTGCCAGGTCAGTGGCTCTCTGTACAATGAGGTATAAATACTGCATTTTCTTTATCCATTCATCTGTTGATGGCTGTCCCCAAGATTTAGCTATTATGAATTGTATAAACATGGCTATATGTACATCACTGTGGTATGGTTTTTTAAACTCTTTGGGATAGAAACCTACAAGGGGAATAGCTGAATCAAATGGAATGTCTAGTTTTAGTTTCTTGTGGAATCTCCTTGCCGATTTCCATAGTGGTTGTATCAGTTTAGATTCTCACCAACAATGAAGAAGGGTTCCTTTTCCCCTACAGCCTCACCAGGATTTGTTATTGGTTTATTTCTTGGTGGTAGCCATTCTTTCTAAGGTAAGATGGACTCTTAATGTTATTTTAATATGCATTTCTCAATTGGCTAGTGATGTTGAACACTTTTTATGTATTTATTAGCCAATAGTATGTCTTCATCTGTGAAGTACCTATTCATTTCAGGTGCCCATTTTTTGATGGGGTCTTTAAATTTGGGGATCTAATTTTTTTGAGCTCTTTCTGTATTCCAGATGTTAGTCCCTTGTCTGAGGAGTAGCTAGCAATTTTTTTTCCCCATTCTGTAGGTTGGTGGTTTCCTTTGCTGTGGAAAAGCTTTTTAATTTAATGTGATCCCATTTGTTGATTCTTGGTATTATTTCTTGTGCAACTGGGGTTTTACTCAGAAAGTCTTTGCCTAAAGCAATGTCTTTGAGAGTTTTGCCTATTTTGTCTTCTAGAAGATTAAGTATTTCTGTTCTAATGTTGAACATTAGATCTTTGATCTATTTTGATTTTAGTTTAGCATATGATGAGAGATATAGGTCTAAATTCAACCTTTGGCATGTGGATAGCCAATTTTCCTGGCACCACTTGTTAAAGAAGATTTTCTCCAGTGAAGGGATTTGGCCCCTGTGTCAAAGATAGCATAAATGAATGTGCCTGGAGTTGTTTCTGTATCTTCTATTCTGTTCCATTGATCCAAAAATTTCTTTTCTTGCTAATACATACATGCTACCATTGTAGCTTTGTAGCATATCTTGAGGTCTGGGATCATGATGTCCCCTGTCTTGCCCTTGTTGCCTACAATTGCTTTTGCTATTCTAGGTCTCTTCTGGTTCCATATGAATTTTAGGATAGCTTTGTCAAGTTCTGTAAGAAATGTTATTGGTATTTTGATTGGGATTGCATTAAACTGAGATAACAATTTTGGAAGCACAGCTATTTTAACTATATTGGTTCTGCCTACCCAGGGACAGCGGATATCCTTCCATTTTCTGCTGTCCTCTTGGATATTCTTTTTCAGAGTATTATAGTTTTCATTGTGGAGGTCTTTCACTTTCTTGGTTAAGTTAATTCCAAAGTATTTCATTTTTCTTAATGCTATTGTGAAAGGTATTATTTCCCTAATTTCTCTCTAAGTGAGTTTGTTATTGGTGTACAGAAATGGTATTGATTTTTGAGTGCTGATTATATCCTGCTATACTACCGAATTTGATTGGTAGCTCTAGGAGTTTTTTTGGTGGAGATTTTAGAGTCTTCTATGTAGAGTATCATGTCATCAGCAAATAATGACAATTTAACTTTTCTCCCTATCCGTATTCCTTTTATTTGTTTCTCTTGTCTAATTGTTCTAGTTAGTATTTTGAGAACTATATTGAATAAAATTGGTGATAGTGGACATTGTTTTTGCTTTTAGAGGGAAAGTTTTCAACTTCTCACCATTAACTATGATGTTGGCCATTGTTTTATCATAGATGGTTTTATCAGATTAAGATGAAGACCTTCTATTTCTATTTTCTTGAGGGTTTTTAAAAATCATGAATTTATGCTGATTTTGTCAAATGTTTTTTCTGCATTTGATAATTTGGATGATGTTTACTATTTCAGAAACTTTAATGTACCAAACTGTCTTATAAGGTAAAATAGTCTTTGCTAAAACTAATCAGCTGTACAATGGAAATGAGAGCTTGTATCAATTGAATATTTTCCCTAATCCTATAAACTCATGAAATTTCTCATGTAGAGTAAAAATAGTATGAATAAGTCTCACTTCTTCACTTATAGTCAGTACAAGAATGGTAGGCAAGGTAGAAATACATGTAAACACATAGTGTATACATCTTAAGTAGCCAAAACAAGCACAGCTAAAAAGGCATGCATTTAACTTTTTCTTGTAGAGCTGTATGAACTTCTCTCAGTTCAATGAAGATAGCCTGCACACATGTGCTATTTGCTAAAGCTGATAATGAATGGGAATGTCCCACAGGAGGTACTGCACACAGGCTGGTCTTCCAACCTTCTTGATTCCAGGAGACAAACTGTAGAGAAGGTTGTAATCTGAGATACAAAAATGCAAACAGAAGAACTAAGGTACTAAAACTCCTGTCACATTATGGGAACCCACATTAGCTAAACAAGGACATTACTGATGGGATCACCCTAATTGCTTAGGTTATAATCTAAGTTATCTATTTTTTACTCAACACAAACACAATTTCCTTAGCTTAAATCCAAGTACACGTTTATGTGGTGACCCTGCAGAATGTCTGGGAAGAACTGCAGAAATCTGCTGTGCCTATTAATTTATCAAATATTTATTAAATGCCCACAATGTGGCAGTATTCCAAGTGCAAAAGGCCCAGCAATTGATAAACTAAATACTTTTTGTTCTATTGGAGCTTATTGTGTGTAATTATTATTGTACAGAGGGAAGGAGAGAGGACTCTCTAAGGGACGGGTGAACTTCGAGAGTTTCATGAATTCTTTGCTATTATGTTCAAAATTTTGGTGTGTATGGTTTTGAGCATTTTTTTGGAGTCAAGTTGTAGACACTACTTTAGAAGTGGAGATCTGGAAAAGATTAAGAACCATCATACAACAAGCAGGCATATTCATTCTTGATTTATTTTCTTGTCTCATAAAATATAAAAACTAATCAGGAACTATGATAATTATTGGGATAATACATTTATATGTGCATATTACTTATTTTCTTTTGACAAAATGGACTAGGTACAGAACTGATATTTATTAATATAATTCAAAACCAAAACCAGTCTCATTTGCTTGAATACTACTTTAAAACAGTTTTAAAACTATGCCTCTTAGTAGTACAATCTTCAAACAATTTATTATTTACAGAGGGAAAAATGGCTGTGCCCATTTGAAAATGCAGCCTTTGAAATATCTACATTAGAGCAGAAGACAAATACAAAAGAAAAACACAAATTCCCTATAGATTTTCACTAACCCAGTTTAATTACAAATAAATCTCTACAAATTATTATGATTATAATAAAAATATTGATACAGGTAGAACATATATCATGTAGAATTATAAATTGTTCAATTAATTTTAAAATATTCATATTGAAAGACCATGTAAAACATTTTTTCTTGAAATTGAACTTAATTAGAAATCCCATGCAATACTTTTTTTTTAAGAATTAACTTTAAGTTTTAAAGTGTCTGAATTACACTCAAAATAAATGGTTTAGCACCAATGTACATTTTGTGTGCCCACATTAAACATATACATTCTCCTTAAATATACTAATTTAACATGATGGACAACGGAACATTCAGTGATAAACATGTTCCATTTATATGGTATATGCTACTTGATATATCAAAGTCATCAGAATCCCATGTGGAAAAAGAATCCTACCTATCAGTTGGTGTAACTGGTTACTTGCTGTTGGCCTAAATAAAAGCTTATCAATATCACAATACTTTTGCAGTGTAGAATAGTTATCTTGCCAAAACTTTAACTATGAAACAGAATCTTTAGTTTTCACTTTCTTATTTACATACTCTGCCCCTTATAAAGTTTGATGGGACCTTTATCCCTTTCAATTGTGAATGCCAGTGCAAATTTTTCCCAAGCTCATCCTCAGTGCTAGGTCCAGTGTTCATTTCCCAGTACTATAAAAACAAAAAATAATGACAAATAAAGCACTGTACTAGCCAGCTCTAACCCAGCCAATACTAAATTTTAATGTAATTGCATTTATCTTTTATGGCTTCTGCTTTTCTATTATGCTTCAGAAAGGCCTTTTCATTCAGAGAACATAAAAGTACTCATGGGCCAGGGATTTAGCTCAGTGGTTTCTCTGCCCGCCGCGCAAGCGAGGACCTGAGTTCGATCCCGGTACCAAACAAAAAACAAAAAACAAAACAAAACAAAAAAGGCATAAAAGTACTCATGATTTCTTCTAGTATGAGCTACCTTTTTTAAAAAACTTTTTAATTCTTAGATCCATCTTGAATTCATTTTGGTATAAACAGTAGCTTCTACATCTAGCATTATTTATTGACTAATCTCCCAGTTTACTTGACATGTTATCATATAGTAAATTCCCATACATACCAGAGTCTATTTGGGAAACTCTTGTTTACTATTAAACTTTTTATTCTCTTCACTGTGCCAGGAATTAGACATAAAGACAAAGTAGTACTGGCATATAGTAAATAACTACTAAAAACAACAACTGTACTATAATTAGCAATAGAAAAAGTTCAACACTTGTAGCATAGTCAATTAAATAGCTAAATATTTAAAAAGCTTAATAGTAACAATAGTAATAGTGGAAAGGAGTAAAAAATAAAGAAGTAAACTTTGAAAGGGAAAAGCTAGATGAGGAGAGAAAATTGGGATAAAAATTCAGCTAAAGAATAAAAGAAAGTTAATAGGATTAAGTAAAAGTAACAAACAAAAGAAAGAAAGAAAGAAAAATAAGCAAAAAAATGAAACCAAGAACCAAACAAAGAAAAACGAGAAACAATCAAACAAACAAAAGCTCCAAGAAAACAAAGAAAAAGAGACTGAGTGCAAAAAATTCCTTTGGCATGTTTGGGTGAGTGGTTTCTTTCCAGGTCTTGTAGTATTGGAGTCCACCAGATATGAGGCAGGGATAGTGAGTCACTATAGCCTATTTTGTTTCTATGGCCACGTTTTGGTGTGTGAATGTGGAGTCATGCCCTACCTTTCCCGCTGGGTTGGGTCAGCCAGTAATGTGGTGTCTGCCTTAGGGCTGTATTCACTTCAGTGGCTTTTAGTGTTTGTGGCCTTCTGTGTGTACCAAATGCCTTTCAAACTTAGCCCCCTTAAAACTGACCTAGCTTCCCACTGATTCTATTGGGCTCTGTGACGAGCTCGCACTCTCTCTGCTGCTAAGGTGGCTGTCTCCCACCCAGTCACTGTGGTAAGGTGACTCCTCAAAAACCTGAAGTATAGGTGTCCTATGACTTCTGATTCCTGTAGTAGTGTAGTTTTAAACAATAAAGCCCTTCTCCAAATGGCTCCTGATTATATCACTACAAAATATGATGGTGCTGCAGGGGATTTATTCTGAGTTTAGTCTACCATGTACAAAGAGTCATTTTCAGAGTAAAATTCCACACTGTATTTGCAGCTTACAATAACTGTGGGCTTTTCTTGCAGCTATGCAGCTGGTCTGTGGTTTGTTCCTGGAGCTGCTGACCCTCTCCCAGCTTACCTTGTGTTGGCAGAGACAGATTCCTCTCTCCAGAAGCACAGGTTAGTGATCCTGACTGTTCTGTTTTCTTCTCTTTGTTGTTTTCAGTTTTTTCACTTTCTTGGTGATTTCCAGTTTTCTTGTCTGCTCTTTCTTGATTCTTGAAACTCTACTTTTTCTCTTCGCTGTTATCATTTTCCAGGTGTCTTGTTTACGGGCTCCAGTGAGGCTGTGACTTGCTGCTGGCCTTTACAATGCCAACTTTGAATCCTTAAATTGTTTAAAATTAAAGATGTCCATTTTAAATTTAGAAAATTTGCAAACAGCCTGTTTAAAAGCAGAAATTCTGGAAACAATTTAAGGTAGCTTTCTGATGAGTAAAATTACATTTATATAAATTCAGAAATTTTAAAGAACATAAGGAAAGCTAGAATCTTTTTTTTTTTCAAACTGTGGGCTGTGAATTAATAGTGGGCTATCAAACAACTTACTAGATTGGTACTAGTATTTTACTTTTTAAAATGAAACATTAGAAAGTATCAACATGTCACATGTAGTATTGTTGTCGGACTGAGCGGTGTCAGGTGATACCAGGCTCTTTCTGTCCTCCCCAAAGAATTGGCTGGGACAATTGGTGAACAGTTAAACGCAATTTTTACTGAAAGTAAAGGAAGAAAAGAAGAAAAGAGCAAGAGCTACATCCCATAGACAGAGCAGGCCACTGCAGAAACACAGGGATAGCAGAACAGCAAGACTGCAGTGGCAGAGAAGTCAATGGCTGCGGTCTTATAAACTCCTGGATCCATTAGAAGTTGCTCTGCCCACGCATCCTGGCTGTAACTGACAGGTTGCATCCATTCAGAATCAGGTTGCATCTTGTTTTTAGCCTCAAGACTGGATCTTTGTGATTGACAAGTTACATCTTGTCTTTCAGCCAGTCTGCCACGTCCTAATCCCCTACCTCAGTGTTAAAGTATAAAATCTATTTTTTCCAGTTTTGGTTTAAAAAGCTTAAAGCTAATTCTCTAAACCTTGTACATAAATAATAAAAGGCTATGGTGCTGAAATATAGATTAAAGTAAGGGAAATTTTCTGCATTAGTTTTAGGGCAGTGATGGTGAATCTTTTAGAGACTGAGTGCTCAAACCGCAGCCCAAGTCCACTTATTTATCATAAAGTGACAATACTGCAACTAAACTTGAATCTCCAGTGGTTGGCTTCTGGGGCAACTTGGCTTGTGTGCGACAGAGAGGGCTCTGCATGCTGATTGTTGCACGTGTGCCATAGGTTCGCTACAACTGGTGTAGTGAATGGAAACTTATACATTCTTGGTAACTATACAAAATGGTGCATTACTGCCTGAAGGCATGTTGTCAATCAAAATAAAAAATGCTCATATTCTTTGGTTTCATCTTCCATTCTAGGAATACTGCCTAAGGTTATAGTGGTGTGAGCACACAAATATATATATATATATATATACCAGATATTCACTGGCGTTTGTATATCATAACTAAACATTAAACATATGTATTATAGACACTCAGTTCTATGCAAAAATGCTGATAAAAATTGTTTGATAAATATATAAGATGAAACCACCATAGAATAGTATGTATTTGCACTATCTTGTTTATGTAAAAATACTCATGCTTTAATGGGCACAGGTAATATCTGGAAGTATGGACATAAAAAACTCCAAAACCTGCAAGGTTGCTTACCTCTGAGGAGAGTTACAAGCAATTACATATGGGTGATCTTTACTTTTAGCCTTCAGTATTATTTATTTTGCCATTTCAGTAACTTTTTCTAAAACTTAGGATGGTAGAAGGATTTTTAAAAGATATTAGCTATAAATCAAATTGATTTTTTCTGAAAACTTAAACTTGCAGGTTAACGTTTGTTTGCTTCTTAATTTAATGATTATGATATTTTAAAATGTGTTTACATAGCAATTCTTACTTTAATTTAAAAATGTTATGACAGTGAATAAAAGATATATCTCATCCCATTCTACATAACCTGATTAGAAAATCCTATTCTCAGCTTGGAAAAAAGTAATGTGGTAACTTCTTTCTTTTAAATCTTATTATTGCATCTTTAAAATAGTAAATTATATTTTGTTTCTAGTTCATGGAACAAGGGAGCAAAATACTCCAGGTCCAAGTTACAAGCTTCTCTGGGGGAAAGAAAGCAAAGCAAATAGTATATTTCTAGTTGATGTTACTTGTAATTAATGAAAATGTTAAAATGTATAATTTACAGGAATTGATTGAAAGAATTTTTTCCTTTACTGGAGATGAGAAAGGTTTGAAGGCGGTTAGAGAAAAGATACTGATTTTCTGTGTCAAGCACACGTAACATGCCAGACATGGCCAGCTCTATTTAGGGTACAGGAATGAACATGCAAACTCGAAGAAGAAAGTACAAGTTCCTCAAAAGCTCATATATGCTGAAATATAGTGGAAAATTCCATTAAAAAAACTAAAGGTAGAAGAATTTTACAACATAGGTTTGTTGATTCATAAAAGGGCTTAAATTTTAAAAATTTCTAACAGTGGAATGACTTCACAAAATTTTAAGATTAAAAAGCTATAATGTACAAACATTGAAACACTCTAAATAGCTTCATCTTTATTAAGTATAGGCCTGAAAAGCAAGACTCAGGCTCGGAAAAAGAACTTTCACTTGCATTTTAACATTGTTATAAGCAAATGAGTGAATAACTTCACCTCCTCCCACGGAGTGTATTATATTAAGTGAAATAATAGGACACACATCTGTAAACACTGAATAGTTTCTCTGGTGTGAGAAACTGAAAGTGTAAATAAGGATCAAAATGTATAATAGATAATGTGAAATAGGGAGAAAAGGTCCAAAGGGGAAGGGGAAGGGGAAGTGGGAGGGGTAGGGGAAAGAAAAGAAGAGAAAGGAATAAATATGAGAAAAGGAAAAAATGGAAACAAAGTCTTTGTAAGTAGAGAGGGTGGAGGGGTTGAAGGGAGGGCAGGGGAAGGGGGAAAACTATAAGAATCAAGATATATCATGTGAAGGTACAAATTCCGAATGATGAATGTCATCATATACTATACCTAAAATGTACAAATAAACTTAATGAAAAAAAAGAAATACTGCAAGCAATTACAGTGTTCTGCACACTTTCAGAGTTTCTCTAAACTCCGTTCTCAGTAAAGACAAAAATTTTGTGATCTACAACCCTGAAAGTAAGTATATAGGTTTAAAAAAATCTTTGTATTTATTACTTCTTGATTTTATTATTTCTGCCCTAAATAAAAAGATTATAGAAAACACTGAAACTATTTTACTTGGACCCAGTGAAATCTATTCTTATTTCATGACGATCATATTACAATATTCTGAAGATACTAGATAGAAAATCTAATATATATTACATATTTATAATCCTCAAATATCTTGATAAAATAGCTCATTTGAAATGGATATTAAATTTCTGATTTTACCTTCCCAACTTTTTTTTGGTAGTGGGAATTGAACTCAGGACCTTGCACTTTTGAGGAAGGCAGTGGAATCACTGAGCTAAATCCCCGACCCTCCCAACTTTTAACATACAAGTAGACTGTGAACTACAGTGAATTCACATAAGTTTACATCTTTCTTTTCTTTTTTTTTTTTTTTGTGGTACCCGGGGATCGAACTCGGGACCTTGAGCTTGCAAGGCAGGTGGCAGAACCACTGAGTTAAATCCCCAACCCTCAAGTTTACATCTTAAAAAGCAGAATGAAGCCAACTAGTAAGATATTAAAAATGGAAAATGTTTAACTCATTCTGACCAGATAGGAAGAACATTGTTCAAATGTAACTATTAGGTGAAATGGCTAATGGTAGAAAATTGGTATTCACGTGGCTTTGCAAGTCTTTTTGGTTGCTCAAATATGCAACTATCACTAATGATGAATTATCAAATAAAAATTATTTTCTGATTACACGCAGTCAAGTGTAAAGCAAAAGTTACATAGATATGCAAATTATACAATAATTAGAGAAAAGCCATTTGGGTGAGCCAGGTAGGCTCACTTATTAAGTGACTGGTTTTCCCTAAATGAGTCTCCCACATAGAAGATTTAAATTTATGCTCTTATAAAATTATACATTATTCCACATTATGAACCTGAGGGGTTGGTAGCAAATAGTTAAAATAATAAATATGAAATTTGGAAACAACAAGGAGCTACTTGATTTCTCAAAAACATCAAAAACGATCTCAATGTGAGTTCTTTTGTTATTCAATGTGAATTCTTATCTGATTACTCTTGGATTTTTATTTCTCTTAAGAAGAGACTATTGTATATTTAAGGGCCAAAACAGCCTCAGGCTCAGCTTGGACTCTAGCACGATGGCTTGGCTTGCATCTTTGTATAAATTCTATTAAATCTGACCAATTGAGAACCTGAGAGAGCCATATAATTTATGTGGAGAACAGTTAATAAGAGTACTTAAAACTTGTAACTATTTAGTGTTATGTAAAAATTTATAAAGAGAAATTTAATAAATTGATTTTTTATGATTCATATTTTCTTTTTAAAAATTAGAGAGAAGTAAGAATAAAAGTAAATACAAGTGGCTTCCAAGCATTTTAAACCATTATTTATAAAGGAAAGCAAGATTGGGCTGACAGCTTAGCTTCATGTGTAGCAAATTGCATTCATGTCAGCAAGATCTATTAGGATAAAGGAAAGGAAGCTCAAAGTTTTTCAGATGCTATTCAATATTTATGTTTAGCACATTCACACTAATTATTTCCTGAGCCAGAAAGATCAGTGATGAGCTGCTTGCTATTAAATATATCTCTCACAGTTCCCTGGAGAATTTCATTTACTGCCTTTTCCATCTCAATTAAGACATCCTGAAAAAAGAAATAAAATGTAATTTTCATACTTTCCTTTAGAGTTATTTACTCTGTAAAGGAAAAGAACTTATGAGATATCAGTTGCATTGTTCTTTGACAGTTTAAGCTCAATCAAAATCTTTCTTGATATAGAATCTCTGGTAAGAATTAAAAATGATATCATTCTTCTCAAAAGATAGATTCTAATTAAAAGGTGGATTCTAAACTTTTAAATCCTATTCCAAAATGCTAAGGTAGTAAAGGAACCCCAGAATCCCTTTCATCTGAATTTCTAACAAAGCCTTAGAAACCTAAAAAGTAACCTTTACCTAGAAAAAGTTCTCAATAAAAAGACATGCCCTTGCTCATTAGCAATAACCATACAGTTCTTTATGAATCACAGCCCAAAATACTGTCCAACTCAAGCAAGTAATTTTACTATTATATACAATGCCAAGCTATTGGATAGGCCAGGCATGGTGATGCATGACTGTAAATGTAGCATTCTGGGAGGCTGGGGCAGGAGGTATGTAAATAGTAAAGCAAAAAGACTGGAAAGTAATATAGCATATATAAACAGGAATAGCTTGGCAGTAGGATTATATGCCCCTCCTCCCATATTATTTTACCTTACCCTCCATGTAGTCTACTTGAAGACTGACAGCAGCTCAGAGGAGAGCCCATGTGCCAAGCCCTATGTTCAATCCTGAGCACCAAAACAAAAACTCAACAAGAGAAAAAAAAGACAAAAATTCAAGACAACAGTAAACGAAAAAATAGTGAATAAGGGTAAAAAGTAAAATAGAGCCACATAAAAAAGCACAGCTGAGAAAAAACTGAAATAATCTAGACTATTGAATAAACCAGTGGTGCTGAACTTAGGGCACACATGCTACACTGGGCATGCACAGTCACCACTTGAGCCAAGTTGCCCTAGCACCTGAACATCAAATATTCAGGTCTAATTTCAGTGTTGGCACTTTGCAATAGGGTTTTAGGTTGCAGATTGGGCAGTTACTCTCTAAAAGTTTTGCCATCACTGGAATAAACTGCTTGTCAGCTCTTTGATTCAGTGTCACAGAGAAGGGATTGGCTTATGGCCCTTTTAGTTCTTCTGATCACATGACATTAAGTATTGTGTTAACTGCTTCATATATGTCAATCCATTTAAACCATACAATCCTATGCGTGGGGATTATTATCTTCATTTCACACATGGGGAAACTGAGGCCTAGAAAAGTTAAATTATTTGACTATGATCACTCAGCTAGTAAATGGTAGAGCTGGGATTCAAACCCATGTAGCTTGGTGGCAGACTCTTAGCTCTTAACCACAAATCTTTTTTTTTCTATGTAATTGATATTTAGAATCATATTTATAATGACAGTGAAGTTAAAATTTATACACATTTAAATTTTGTGAATTTGTGCAGTTATGCTTACTGTAAGAAAGAAAAAATATAACAGTATATTAGAAAGACTATGAAACTGTGCTTTATATATGTGCTTCTCTTATATACACCAAGCATTATACATATGTATACATATATATGTATAGACTTTAGATACAAAGGACTATATAGGGTTATGTATTGGGTTATGTAAAGATCAGATAGCTGCATGTGCCTGGAGTTGTTTCTGCATCTTTTCTTCTGTTCTATTGATCCACATGTCTGGTTTTTTTTCTAGTACCATGCTATTTTTATTACTATAGTTTTGTAGCATAACTTGCTTTTGTTGCCCAGGATTGCTTTTGCGGTCTCTTCTGGTTCTGTACGAATTTTAAAATTGTTTTCTCTAGTTCTCTGAGGAATGTTGTTAGTATTTTGATTGGGATTGCATTAAAAACTGTATATTCATTTTGGAAGTATGGCATATATTTGAATATATTTATTCTGCCTATTAAAGAATAGAGGATATCTTTCCATTTTCTGATGTTCTCTTCTCTCTCCTTTTTCAGAGTACTGTAGTTTTCATTTCCTTGTTTAGGTTTATTCCTAGTATTTAATTTTTCTTTTTTTTAGTATTTAATTTTTCTTGATGTTGCTATGAATGGTATTGTTTTCCTACTTTCTTTCTCAGTGAGTTCATTATTCATGTAAAGGAACATTATTAATTTTTATTTGCTATGATGGTAGAAAAGAGCTCAAATTGGGAACAATCCAGCAAAGCTCAAAGTATATTTTTTTCTCTAAGTTTTGCATTAGGATGGTAGCTCTCCCTATATCATAGAGTATACCAAATGCTAATGAATTATCCTATCAGCCTTCAAATACATGCTCTCTCCCTTTGTTTTCCAAGAAATCACAGAAACAGGAGATGTTTCCTGAATGCCACAACACTATTGCTTTCATCCTTTAGCCAAAAGGTCTGATCCTTACCATTTCAATTCCTTCCATACCATTTAAACTCACTCCTTGTTATAAAGAATACCAATCAATAACCAGAAGAAGTTTCCCACAGAGAAACAATCACAGAAGAAAAATGCTGCAGTGAGACTAAGACTGATTTGAATCTTATTCTTCAGGAGAAATTACATGGATTACAGTATTTATTCACCAGACAGTGGCTAGATCCATATTTTATACAGGTAGTAACCCTGATGCAAATTATTTTTCCGTTATCTTTAAATGTAAAATTAACCTATATTAGTATGAGTTTCAGGTCCTTAGAGTTAAGGCTTTTTGGTTTTCATGTATCTAGATATCTAAAGTATTTCTCCTAAAACACTGAAAAAATACTATGTTTACAGTGTTTTTAAGTATGGAAGTTATAATATTTCAGCTGGATGCGAATATTTTGCTTAGCTTTATATTTAATGAGACCAGAATTTTTTTACTTCTAGAAGTAAAATTAAAATTTTGACATGTTTCAGAAGTATAGTTATTTAAAAAACATGTGCAATATGAGCATTCAGGTGCATATATCTCACTTATGATTTTAAAGAACATATTTTTCCCTGGGAAATACTGCCACCATCACCAACCACATCCTGAAAGATTGTAAAAAAGGTCATAACATTTTCCCAGAGCTAATAAACTTAACTTGCATTTAGATAAGAAGTTTGTTACAGGTCAAGCGAGACAATTTCCATTCCTAACCTCTTTCTTCCTTTTCTCTCATTAGGCTAAAAAAGTGAGGTACTTATTTTACTGATATGCTTTGTAGTTAGGACTAGTCACTTAATTCAGTTTTAGCCAATGAGATAAAGGTGAGGGTGGTATTCTAGGAAGCTTTTCTGATAAAAGTGTTGGTTCCTTTTTCCTACTACAAACGTGAATATAGATATGATTCCCAGATCAGAAACAGCCATTTTGCAGTCATGAAGTAAATAATAGAAAGACAAAGAACCAACACACTAGAGACAGAGGAACAATATGTAGTATCTAGGTCTTTAAAGCATTTTTCCAAAAATACAACATCCAATTTCCAGGTTTCTTTGTGAGATGAATGACTACTTTTATTACTTAGGCCATCATTAATGATGTTTTCTGTTCAGACAAATGCACACCAACTGATATGCCACTTGTATATCACTGAATTAATTAAGGCTGTCCCTAGAATTTTACATTGAAATTAAGTTACTAAAGTACTGAAATCCTTGACCAAACAGTGTATGGATTAATAAAGATAGTTCATAAGGAGGCAGAAGGTAGAATATATGAAGGGAAGCAAGGTTAAACATGGATGCAGGGTTTGGTAAATTACAGTCCTCAGACCAAATCCAACTAGTTGCTTATTTTCCCAAGTAAAGTTTTATTCAAAAACAGCTATGCCCATTTGTTTAGCTACTATCCATGACTGCACTCATGCCATAGAAAAGTTCAGTAGCTGTAAGAGAGACCTTAAGTTTTGCGACACTTAAAATACTTATTCTCTGGTCCTTTATGGAAAAGGTTTGTCAACTGCTGCTCTGGGTAAGTTTCTATGATGCTACTGAAAAGGTCTAATTTGAAAAGAAGTGTACATGAGGACTTGGTGGGGGTTTTGGTGAGGGGAGGCTGAAAGAGTATTAAGACTGGCTCTCCCTATGCAGCTCAGGTTCACCTTGAACTCGCTATGTAGCCCAGTCCAGCCTCAACTGGAGATCCTCCTGCCTCAAGCTCTTGGTGGTCTCATTTTTTGGTACTAACTTGTGGGATCAGCAGCTGTGTTGATAGTACACAGAAAAAGTAGGAAGTCTGCTTCCTAAACTTGATATTGGGAAAATGAGAATGCCCTCTGTTTTAAGTGTAAAACACATAGAGTAGATAAGAGTGTAATAAAAGCTCCTAGGCTGAGTCACAACTATGTAATACTCAACAAATGAGTATTAAAAAAGAGAAGGGTGGGAGTAGAAACTTATCAAGAGACACACCTGAACTTGTTATTAAAAGGCTGACAGTATTTAAAGGAAAGGGTGTTCTGGGCCACAAATACAAGGGAATCAGTCTATATTACAAGTATCTCCATAGAATAAATGACACCAGCCATTTAGGTAAAAAACCTAAGGACATTCAGTCTTATTCTGTGGTTACTAAGCAATCTCATTTTCGTGTAGCTTTGGTAGATTTCCTACAAAAGAGAATGTGCCTATGATGTAAAACGAGTAAATAGTCTTAATGAGTTATAGTTCCTACTGTCCATTATCACCTTGATTTACCACTTTTTAATCTCTCATTTTTTGAGTTTGGTTAATCCAGTTCTGCTGGAGAGCACTGGAGCCATTCTCAGCGTACAAATAGCAAGGCTTTTGAGTTTGCAAGCGTGAACACTGGGCTCAGGAATTCATCAAGGAAAACTCATTAGCCTTTCCTAAAGATGACAGATCAAACACCCAGCCAACAATTCAAAGCAGAACTAGAACTTCTAATGAATTAAAGCCTGATCACATTGTTTGTTTTTTGTGGGGTTTTTTGTTGGAGTTTTTTGGTACTGGGGATCGAACTCGGGACCTTGCGTTTCTGAGGCAGGCGGTGGAACCACTGAGCTAAATGCCAGGCCCTTCATTGTTTGATTTTAATGAAAGTCCACTACACTTAGTTTCATGAAATATTTTGAAAATGCACAATTTAATAAAAACATTAAAAACCATGGATATTCCTTGAATGTTAAATTTGAGTGTCAAATTACTCTTGCAGATAAAGACTTAAGATATTTTACATACATCTTTTCTGATATAAAAGTCATCTTTGTTGTCTGCACAACTACTTTTCTCCTTTTGGTATATTCTATACTTACAGCAAGTATTACTAATCACAAATAATATTTATCAGAGAAATGTAAACAATTCTTTCAAAAGTTATCTATTACTAGATGCATTAACAAAATGACTTTTTGGAAAATTTCAGTTTTAGAAAAAATTTGTCTCAAGAAGGAAACGAGACCACTCCTTGTAACAAGAAACCTCACACTCCACAGCATGTCCACTACAACCAGCAAATGTGTTATTAGTTGCTGGGCAGTCAGGCCAGATTATCCACACATCCACCATCACTGTAAGTCATGGTATTGGCACAAGTAGCTGCCATCACTAAACCCTGCTCTAAGTCCAGTCCAAGGGATGCCATCAGAGGTGGCACAAGTGTGGTTGCGTCAAACTGAAAAGGAAAAGTGTGGTTTGGGTTAATCTGAAAATGGAGTTAGTAACTCCATAGCCTTGTATTCTATAATAAATAATTACTGTAAGAACATATTTTCTTGCTAGGGCTGCCAGAAACATAACTCCCCAATAGAACCTATTAGTACCACCAAGAGCATAAGTCCTTATCTCTGCCAGGGGCTTGAACCCATTCTGGAATGTAGCATACTCGACATGATGCCCACTCTAAGTACATGTCTTTCCTTATCAGCTCCTCCTTGGCAAACCCTACCCTAAACTGATGCGTACTCCAAATATGTGTTTTTCTTATCTAGGTGACCTTACCCTAAAATTAATCCTGGGTTTGCACTTGCTGTAGACCAATCAGTAATGATGATATTATATGTAACCAATATGTAACCAATCAACTGCTTGCTCTTCTTCTGTACTAGTTCCTGCTTGCAAATCTTATATAAACTGTAGACAGACAACAGACAGTTGCTTGGATTTCTGAGGAATTATCCTAACAAGGCCCATTGACGGAAATAAAGTTTGCTTTCTGCCTCCAAGTCCTGGGTGCCTGTTGGTATTTCCTGTTTGGTGCTACATTTCTTTTCTTTGTTTTTTCCTTTTAGTTCTTTTATTGGTACATTTTAGGTATACAATTCCTTTACATTTATCATTGGGTGTTTGTACCTGTACATGATATATCTTGGTTCTTTTTTTTCCCCCCATTACCTGTGCACCCTTCACCCCCTCCGCCCTTCCCTATTTACATAGATTTCATTTCCATTTTTTTTTTCTTTTCCCATAGTTTTTCCTTTCACTCTTTTCCTTTCCCCTTCCCCTCCCTTCACTCCTTCGTCTTTGGACCTTTTTTCCTATTTCAGATTATCAATTATTCATTTTAATCATTTTAACCCTTGTTTACACTATCAGTTTCTCGCACTAGTGAAACTATTCGGTATTTACACATGTGTGTCCTATTTATTTCACTTAAGAGTATGGCCTCAATATGCATCCATTTAGCTATAAATGACTCTAGTTTTTTGTTCTTTAAGGCTAAATAGTACTCCATTTTATTAAAAAAACACATTTTCTTTATCCAATTTCCAGTTGATGGGCACTTGGGCTGCTTCCAAGCTTTAGCTATTACAAACTGTGCCGCTATGAACATGAGTGCACATATATCGCTGTGGTATGATTCTTTTAATTCTTTGGGGAAGATGCCCAGCAGGGGAATAGCTGGGTCAAATGGGACCTCTAGTCCTAGTTCTTTGAAGTATCTCCATTCTGACTTCCACAGTGGTTGCACCAGTCTGCACTCCCACCAGCAATGAAGAAGGGTTCTTTTCTCCCCACAACTCAGCCAGCATTTGTTATTTGTTGATTTCTTGATAGCAGCCATTCTTTCTGGGTTGAGGTGGAATCTCAGTGTTGTTTTCGTCTGCATCTCTCAAATGACCAGTGATGTTGAACATTTTTTCATATATTTGTTTGCTGCTTTTGCTCCTTTGTCTGAGAAATGTCTGTTCATTTCAGATGTCCATTTTTGAATTGGGTTTTTGAATTTGGGGGGTCTGATTTTTTTCAATTCGTTATATATTCTAGATAGTAGTCCTTTGTCTGGGGTTCAGCTGCTAAAAATTTTTTCCCATATTGTAGGTTGTCTATTAGCTCTGTTGGTGGTTTCTTTTGCAGCGCAGAAGCTTTTTAATATGATGAGATCCCAGTTTTTGATTCTTTCTGCTAGTTCCCATGCTGCTGAGGTTTTGTTCATGAAGTCTTTTCCTATGCCAATGTCTTCAAGAGTTCTACCTAACTTATCTTCCAGCAAGTTTAGTGTTTCTGTCTTAATATTTAGATCTTTAATCCACTTCGATCTTAGTTCAGTGCATGGTGATAGGTATGGGTCTAGTTTCAATCTTTGGCAGGTTGAAATCCAGTTTTTCCAACACCATTTATTAAATAGGATATCTTTCCTCCTATGATGGTGGTTGGCTCCTTTGTCAAAGATGAGGTGGCTGAGCATGTCTGGAGTTGTTTTTGCACCTTCTAATCTATTCCACTGATCCTCAGGTCTGTTTCTTTGCCAGTATCATGCTGATTTTATCACAGTGGCTTTGTAGTATAGTTTCAAGTTGGGGATTGTGATACCCCCAGCCATGTCTCTGTTGCTTAGAATTGCTGTAGCTATTCTAGGTCTCTTCTGGTTCCAAATGAATTTTTGGATTGTTTTCTCTAATTCTGTGAAGTATATTGTTGGAATTTCAATTGGCATTGCATTGAATCTATATAGTAGTTTTGGAAGTATGGCCATTTTCACTATATTGGTTCTTCCTACCCAGGAACAAGGTATGTCTTTCCATTTTCTTGTATCCTCTTCAATCTCTTTTTTCAGAGTGCTGTAGTTTTCAGTGTAGAGGCCTTTTGCTTCCTTTGTTAGATTGATTCCTAGATATTTCATTTGTTTGGATGCTATTGTAAAAGGAATTGTTTCCCTAATTTCTCTCTCAGTGAGCCTGTTATTTGTGCATAAGAAGGCTATTCGTTTTTGAGTGTTGACCTTGTATCCGGCCACTCTACTGAATCTGTCAATTAAGTCTAGAAGTCTTTTGGCAGAGTTTTTTGGGTCTTCTATGTAAAGTATCATATCGTCAGCAAATAATGACAGTTTAACTTCTTCCTTTCCTATCTTTATTCCTTTTATTTCTTTCTCTTTTCTAATTGCTGTGGCTAATGTTTCCAGAACTATATTGAACAGCAGTGGTAATAGTGGGCATCCTTGTCTTGTTCCTGATTTTAGTGTGATAGTTTTCAGTTTTTGACCATTTAGCATGATGTTGGCTGTTGGTTTTTCATAGACAGCCTTAATCAGGTTAAGATAAAGACCTTCTATTCCAATTTTTTGTAGGGTTTTTATCATGAATGGGTGCTGGATTTTGTCGAATGCTATTTCTGCATCTATTGAGATGATCATATGGTTTTTGTCCTTGACTCTGTTAATATGGTGTATTACATTTATTGATTTATGAATGTTCAACCATGCTTGCATCCCTGGGATAAATCTGACTTGGTTAGGGTGTATAATCTTCTTGATGACCCTCTGTATTCTGTTTGCCAGTATCTTGTTGAGGATTTTTGCATCTATGTTCATTAGAGAGATTGGCCTGTAGTTCTCTTTTTGGGTTGGGTCTTTCCCTGGTTTTGGAATCAAAGTAACACTTGCTTCCAGGAATGAATTTGGAAGCCTTGCTTCCCTTTCAATTTCCTTGATGAGCTTAAAGAGTAATGGCATTAGTTCTTCTTTAAATGTCTTGTAAAATTCAGCAGTGAAGCCATCAGGACCTGGGCTTTTCTTTGTTGGTAAATATTTTATTACATTTTCAATTTCACTCACTGTAATTGCGGTGTTTAGAATTTCTATATCTTCTTCATTGAACTTTGACAATTCGTATATATCTAGGAATCTGCCCATTTCTTCTGTGTTTTCCATTTTATTGGAGTACAGGTTCTTGAAGTAGGTATTGAAGATCCTCTAGATTTCTGTTGGATCTGTTGTGACTTCACCTTTTTCATTCTTAATTGAATGTATTTGTGCCTTTTTTTCCTTGTTTTGATAAGGTTGGCTAAAGGTTTGTGGATTTTATTTATTCTTTTGAAAAACCAACTCTTTGATTCATTGATTTTTTGTATTGTTCTCTTAGTCTCCATTGCATTGATTTCTGCCCTAATCTTTATAATTTCCCCTCTTGTACGAGTTTTGGATTCATTATGCTCTTCTTTTTCTAGGAGCTTGAGGCTCTGCATTAGGTTATTTATCTGAGTTTTCTCTGCTTTCCTAACATGGGCATTCAATGCTATGAATTTCCCATGTGGAACTGCTTTCATTGTGTCCCACAGATTCCTGTATGTTGTACTGGCATTTTCATTTACTTGTAGAAACTGTTTAATTTCTTCTTTAATTACTTCTGTGACCCATTGGTTGTTCAAGAGGGTGTTATTCAGTTTCCATGTGTTTGTTGGAGTTTTGCAGTTTCTTATGCTATTGATCTCCAATTTTATTGCACTATGGTTTGATGACATACAGGGAGTAACTTCAGTTCTTTTACATTTACTTAGATACGTCCTATGACCTAGCATGTGGTCTATTCTGGAGAGTGACCCGTATGCAGCCAAAAAGAATGTGTATTCCAATTTTGTGGGGTGGAACACTCTGTAAACATCTATTAAGTCCATTTGTTCAACAGCTTGGTTCAGTTCTAGAATTTCCTTGTTAACTTTTTGTCTAGATGATCTGTCTATTTGTGATAGTGGGGTAATAAGGTCCCCCATTACAATTGTGTTAGTGTTTATTTGGTTTTTCATGTCTATTAATATTTGTTTTGTATAGTTGGGGTGTGGAGAGTGGTGTTAGCCATAGAGGCTCCATGTTAAATCTTACCCTCCATTGTATAGAGCAAGCCGCGTTCTTGCCAAATTAGATGTTTACCTTCAGAAATTGTCCTGGAACATGATGAACGTTTTGTAAACCCGAGAAACAAGAAAGCCCATGAGGTGGGCAATTTCCAAAGAACTAGAGAACAAGGAAGCAGGTGTCTTTGGATAAGGGTCATGATTAATAACCAAACTCACCTGTGATAGAGAGGGGAAGAGAATAAAATAAAGCGCCGCGGCAGTCTCTCTGAGAGGCTCCCGACTCTATCTCTGCGTCTTTCTTTTTCTTCATCCTCACTCCCCCATTCAGGTGCTGTTCGACAAGTGACGGCTGGCTCCGTCATTGGGGGCATTTGTATTTGGTGCATATATATTTAGGATTGTCATCTCTTCCTCTTGGATTATTCCCTTCACAAGGATGTAGTGACCATCTTTGTCTCTCTTAATTAGTTTTGGTTTGAAATCTACTTTGTCTGCAAATAAGATTGCTACCCCTGCTTTCTTCTGAGTTCCTGTAGCGTGGAGAACTGTTTTCCATCCTTTTACTTTCAGTCTATGAGTTTCTTTTTGAGTTAGGTGTGTTTCTTGTATACAGTGTATTGTTGCATTTTCCTTTTTAATCCATTCTGCCAGTCTGTTTCTTTTGATTGGTGAATTGAGGCCATTAACATTGATGGTTATAATTGATAGATATTGATTTATCCTTATCATGATGTTTTACTTTTCTTGGCTCTTTTATTTCTTATTTTTTCCCCCTTTCCCTTTAGTGTCTTACCTTGCCTGGTGGCTTCCCTCTATCGGGCCTCATGGAGTTGTGACCTTCATTGCATTTTTCTAGGATATTGTTTAGAATTGCTTGGAGTGCTGGTTTGGAGTTCATGAAATTTCTCAGGTGTTCTTTGTCATGGAAGTATCTAATTTCCCCATAGATTTTGAAAGATAATTTTGCAGGATACAACAGTCTAGATTGGAAGTTATTTTTTTTAGGACTCGAAATACTTCACTCCAGGCTCTCTTTGATTTGAGGGTTTGTGTTGAGTATTCTGCTGTGATTCCGATGGGCTTTCCTTTGTAGGTGATTTATTTCTTTTCTCTAACTGCTTGTAGGATTTTGTTTTTCTGTTGGGTTTCTGGGATCTTGACTATTTATGTCTAGATGTAGAATGTTTTGAACATGGCTAGTTGGAGTTCTATGTACCTCACTTATCTGTATGTCCAATTCTCTACCTCTGTCTTTGAAGTTTTCCACTATTTCTTCTGTGAACAGTTTTTTTATGTCAATTGTGCTTTCTCCTGTTTTTTCATGGACTCCTGTCAGCCTTATGTTATTCTTCTTTGCATCGTCTAGCAGTTGTTGGATTGATTTCTCATGGTCCCTTACTATTTTTAAGAAATCTCTATTTTCATGGTCTCTAACCGTGATCTTGTCTTCTATATCTGATATTCTATCTTCAGATTCCCTTAAGCTGCTGTGGATACTTTCAATGGAGTTTTTGATCTCCTGAATATCTGTTTGAATCTGTTTCATGAATTCCATTTCTTTCTTATGTTGGGTGATCATGGTTTCCATTTCTTTTTTATGCTGGGTATTCATGGCTTCCAGCATGTTTCTGAGCTCATCTTTTTTTTTATCTGTTTCTGTTCTAGATCCTCTAATCATGTCTTTCACTCTGCTCACCGTCTCTGTTGATATCTGGGAGATTATTTCTGCTTTGAATTTTTCTAGAGCCTCATTCATCTGTTTTGTTACTTCCTGTGCTATCAGTTCAGGGTGTCCAGGTGGTTATCAGACTTTTGCAACTCATTTCCCCCCAGAAATTGCCTTTTGTGGGGTGGAAGTCTGGGTTTGTGCCTTGCTTAAATGCCTTCTCATTTTTGTTTTTGGTACTGGTTTAGTTCCTGGGTTTAGTTTAATTTAGTTCCTGGGTTGATATTATGAAGTTGTTTATTGTAAGTATCTTTGTTGATCTATTTAAAACCCTTATGGAATGATTGCTTCTCAGAGGTGTCTACCGGATATAGCTGTTCTTTAGGTTTTGAGTCTATAATGACTCTGAGGCTATCTCATTTTCATTATACTAGGAAGGAAAACTGTTTAGATCAATCACAACACCTTAGCCCAAGTCATACAATCAGCAACCCCATAGCATCAAATATCTCTTAAAGAATGACAATTTGTGGTAGTTATTAATCTATCACCTTTAGCTGTGTGACTTAAATTAAGATTGAGGACCAACCCAACATATAGTGAATAAACTCTTCAATATAACAACTTTACCCTTTGGGATGGGGAGTTAGAAGGGGGTGGGGTGGGAGGGATGGGAAGAAGGATAGGGGAGGGTTAGCAGCATGGTCAGAGGACACAGGTGAGAAGGAAAAAGAGAATAATAGGAAAATAAAGAAGAACTCCAACTGAGGACCAAAACAGGGACAAAAAGGGAAGACGAACAATGTGGGAGAGCAAGAGAGTGAGTGTAAGAGAGAGAGAAAGGAAAGAGAAAAGAAAGAAGAAGAAAAAGGAGAAAAACAAAAATTTGCAAAGAGTAGGAAAAAAAATTAAAGATAAGAGGAGAAAAAGGGGAAAAAACCCCAAAACAAACCAATAATACTAATTTTGGAAATAAAAAATAAAAATGGAAATGAAGGGCCTCTTTCAGGGTATGTCTCTGCTGTCTCAATAGACAACGTGGGTAGCAGTGTACAGATATAAGTCAGGGAGTCTCACCAAGCCATTGCAGACCCTTGAGATTCAGGCAGATTTCTGGCTACAATTCCCAAGTTGAGCTCCCTGTCCTCTTGTAGGTTTGAACTCTGCGGGGTTGTACTGCAGGTTCCAGCTGCCCTTCCCCTGAAGATAGTCCTGGTTCCGATGGGAGGTGATGATCGCTCCAACTTACCCAGTACAGTGGTCTGGTGGTCCGGTGTCCTCTGTGTCTTTGTAGTGTGGAACCAGGTGGCTGTACAGGGGTGGGGGGGGGTCGGGGGGGGATTGCTGCTGGGGCACGGGCTGATTCAACACGTTCCGCGTGACTGGCGACATTGTGACAGCGTCCGCAGACCTCCTGTCTACAGCGGGCTGACTCAGAGCATTCCACATGACTGGCAACATTGCTACAGTGTCTGCAGACCTGCCTGTCTTGCTGCTACATTTCTTGGTGCATTGGCTGGGAAACCAACCTTGCTGACCACTTAAGTCACTGGTTGGAGCCCTATGGGTGGAGCAGGGATCTCTCCAAGCCCTGAAGGGAAGGGGCACCCTGAGATTTCTTGAAGTCTCCTTGAAGGGCAAGAGGAGAATCCCCCAGCTCACTGCCAAGTGGCCCACTGGACCCGATGGGAGGAGGATGCAGTCTACATGCTTGCTTGCCTTCTTGCTTGATTTCAGATAGGATAAGCCCCCAGGGGCACCCAGGTTCTGTCAGTTTCAGTCTGTGCCTGCTCCACTTGAGTAGAAGAGCCTGATCACCTCTTATTAGTTAAGGCCTCCCCATGATTTGGGTGGGGGTGGGAGGGAATGTTTTAACCTCTGAATGCCTGATGAATGTGTGTGTGAATGTAATGGACAGTGTAAGCCAAAGAACGTTCCATCTGTACTCCATGGAAAATGAGAAGTTTCCTCTCCAATCTACAGATCATGAGTGGGCTCGCTCTGTGAAACTGTAGACTGTCTAAAAAGGCAAAACAGGGACATTACATGACACATTCCCATAGCCTGGACCATCTTTAAAGTGGCTGAGAGGCCTGAAGCCAGACGAGCATCTGAGTGGACTCTCCTCAGAAGGTCTCCCACCCTTATCTGTCTTGACATCATTCTTGGGTGCACCACATCCATGTAGGGAGTCAGAACGGGTGCAAGTCAAAGCATATGGTCCTTGATTGTATGCTGCAGAATTTTAAGAAGGGCTACTCCAACAATTATGGAGTAAACATGAAACCCCAGATGCTCCGTGGCCTTTGTGAGATTGACTGGATGAAACACTACCTGATTAGCCACCTGAAGGGACTTTAAACGTTGAAACTGTTCAGCAAGTTTGGAACAAATTTACTGAACCCAGAAAAGAAGGCCATCCTGACCAATTTCCTTACATAGACTCCTGGCTTAGTCTTTGCCAAAGCCTGCCACCTTGGCTCTGTGTCTGTGCTGTAGGAAATACAAAGACTATTCTGGTTTTTAAGACAAGCTACCCAAGCCATTCTGCTCAGAGCAACCCCAGCCAGAAAAACTTTACCTGGTACTCCCAGAAGATCCATCTCAATTAGAGCCAGACCTACCTCCACCATATGTCCTGCAGGAGCAAGCCACTGCACCATTACCTGTACCTCCACAGCCAGCTGAAGCTCTAGCACCTGGGTCTCCAGCCCCATCTGCCCCTCCAGACTCAAGTATTTCACCAGTACCTTTGCAGCCAGCCCAGGCTCCAGTGTCTGCTCCAACAGACCCAGCAACCTTACCTCTACCAAGCACTCAGCCAGAACCTTCTAGCCTGCTGCCACCAATGGGCACCCCCATCAGACATGGTCTTTGGTCAGCTACTCAGCCCAACTCTTCTGCCCACCTCCCAGTGCAGCACCAATTGTATTTAGGAGTCCCAGTGGGACCACCAGACCAGCAACCTTTGATGTGTCACCTGTCTTTCAGCACCACTGACCTCTTAAATTGGAAAAATCACACTCCACCATACTCTGAAAAGCCTCAGGCAATGACGGACCTCCTGACACCCATCTTCCAGACCCATCAGCTGACATGGAATGACTGCTAACAACTCCTTCTGACCCTCTTCACTACGGAGGAACACCTCCACATCCTAGGTGGAGCCCAAGCCTGGCTAGCAACACAAGCACCAGCCACTGTCACTGACCCTGACCACTGGGCAACTGAGGCCCTTCCCTGGGGGTGTCCCACCTGGAATTACAACACAGCTGAAGGTATTGAGGCCCTCAATCAATATCGCACCACTCTTTTATCAGGCCTCAGGGAAGGAGGGAAAAAGCTCATAAACATGTCAAAGGTATCAGGTGTCAACCAAGAGCCAGATGAGAGTCCAGCCAAATTTTATGAGAGACTATGTGAAGCCTATCGGGTCTATACTCCCTTTGACCCTGACGCTCCCGAGATCCAACAGATGGTCAATGCTGCTTTTGTTGCTCAATCTGCTGCTGACATCAGAAGAAATATTCAAAAGGCCAATGGGTTCGCTGGGATGAATGCCACCCAATTATTGCAGATAACCCAGAAGATTTTCATCATTAGAGAAAAATGAGAAAAAAAGAGAATAATAACAAGAGGCTCATCGCCAAGCTTGCCAGAAGGCTGCCCTCCTTCCAACAGTCCTGGGAAGGTCTCCTCTTGAGATGCTCAATTTGTGTTGGCCCCATCAATATAAGCAGATTCGAGGGAACACCAAGACTCCACAACCCAAGACTGATGGGAGGCCATTCCCGTTGGCCTATAACCAGTGTGCTAGATGCAGGCAGTTTGGACATTGGAAAGATCAATGTCCCTCCATCTACAAGATCCAAAGAAGCCTGCCCCAGCCTGAACCTCTCCTTGCCTTGTCAGACCTGAATGGTGACTAGGGCTTTATCACACTGGACCCCCGAGAGCCCACAGTCACTGTTAAAATTGGGGGCAAACCTGTGACTCTCATGGTAGATAGTGGAGCTGAACATTCTGTTGTTACCCAACCTGTTGCTCCTCTGGGCCCCCAACAAATCCAATTCTTAGGGTGTCGGAAGCAATGCTACATAATTTTAGGGAAAAATCATTTGGTTAGCTTAGTTCTCCTACCTACAGCCCAGCTATGGAATTCTGAGACATAATTCCCTTTTGGCCTCCGGTCACAGCTGAGACTTCAATGATCCAGGGAAGCTGTGATTCTCCAGGACAAGAAACATCCTGGGAGCTGAAAACATCCTGGAAGGAACAAACATCTACTTATTTCCTCATTGTTCTTGGATTGTTACATCTTGTTTACACGGATGTACTGAACTCTCTGCAAGTCATTTGTTACATTTGTTTCTCCTGATGTACTGAGTACTGAATAAAAGGTACGGTAAGCTGGGGGCTTTTGTCTTTGCTACCCAGAGCAGCACTGATCAGACCTAAAGCTCAGCTTCTTCTCAGTCTCATTTTTCTACCTTTCCTGTAATTTGCCTTGTGCTGCCATGGCTCACAGGAGACTAGGACTTACTGCAGAGGTTCTGGTAACATCACCTTCCCCTGTTCCCTACATTAGGGGCCACTGGGACACTTTCCGATAAACAGTTCTGTCAAAGCTGGTCCTGTGAGATCAGAGGACATTTTATAAAACATGAGTTCCTGTATATGCCTGAATGTCCAGTTCTCCTCCTGGGACAAGAACTCCCTTCCAAACTAAAAGCAACCATTTCCTTTGCTCCATACCAGCCAGCTTCCCTCTCATTCAACCCTCCTGCCCCCAAACTGATCCTGACTCTGACCATTCCCTGAGAAGAATGGCGTCTACACCAGACTGAGATGCCAGACAAACAGAACCTTGAGGCCCTAAAGGCCCTTTTTCCAGGAGTTTGGGCCAAAGATTCACCCCATGGTCTGGTAATAAACCATGCCCCATTAATGACTGAACTCTGTCCAACAGCCACTCCCATCGCCATCAAACAATATTCAATGTCACAAAAGGCCCAGATTGCCATCCAACCTCATATTTCTCATCTGAAGCAGTTTGGAATTCTGATAGACTGTCAGTCACCTTTGAACACCCCCTTTCTGGTAAAGAAACCCAATGGAGACTATAGACATGTACAAGACCTCTGTGCCATCAATGCCACCACCACCACTCTGCATTCTGCTTTTCTGAACCCATATACCCTTCTAGGACTGCTTCCCCCAGATGTTGCCTGGTTCACTTGCCTGGATCTGAAAGATGCCTTCTTCCCCTTTTTGCCTTCGAGTGGGAAAATTCTGAAATGGCAAAAGGGCTAGCTCACCTGGACTTGCTTGCCACAAGGTTTAAAAAATTCTCCTACTCTCTTTGGGGAAACCCTAGCTGCTGATTCAGTCCAATTCCCTCAAACTGACTACAACTGTTCCCTTCTACAACATGTAGATGACTTGCTACTCTGTAGTCCTGAGAAATCAGACTGCTGGAGAGGAACTCAAGCCCTCCTCTGCCACCTACTGGCCACAGGATATAAAGTCTCCTGGAAAAAGGCCCAAATATGCAAACCTAGAGTGGGGTATCTAGGCTTTGATTTAGAAAAGGGACTCTAGAGGTTAGGGCCTGAAAGAAAAGAGGTCATCTGCTCTCTCCTGAGGTCCAAAAACAAAAAACAACTCTGGGAGTTTTTGGAGCTTCAGGATTCTGCCACATCTGTATCCCAGGATTGGTTGAAAAGGCAAAACCTTTATATGACCTACTAAAAGGAGACAAACACAAATGAGTTCTACTAGACTGGACCTCAGATCAGACTGAGTCCTTCCAGGCCGTTAAATGAACCCTATCATTGGCTCTAGCCCTCAATAGTCCTGATGTAACCTGACTTTTCAACCTGTTTGTAGGTGAGAGAAAACATGTAGCATAAAGTGTCTTGACCCAATGAATGGGACCCTGGCAGAGACTCATTACATACCTGTCAAAAATTTAGATCCTGTGTCAAAAGTTTGGCCTCCCTGCTTGAGGGCACTGGCAGCAACCATCCTCCTGATTAAAGAAGCTGACAAGCTGACTCTGGGACAGAATTTAACAGTTCAGGTACCACATGCTGTTTTAGAATTTCTCAACAGTTGGGGACATCATCGGCTCTCAAACAGCCGAGTTACTCAATACCAAGGGATGCTCTCTGAAAATCCCTGACTTATCTTCCAGTTGACAAAGCCTTTAAATCCAGCTGCCTGCTTGCCCAGTGAGCTTGGTCCTCCAGACCATGATTGCCTAGCTATGACTGATGAACTTTTCACCAGAAGACCAGACTTACAGATGGAGCCCTTGCCTGATGCCGAGTACACCATTTACAGATGGAAGTAGCTGTGTCAAGAATGGAATCCGTCAGGGTAGGTACACTGTGGTTACCCTCGAGGAGGTGCTCCTAGCTGGATCTCTTCCCCTGAACTGGTCTGCCCAATGAGCTGAGCTCTGGGCCCTTATATAGGCTCTTATTTGGGCAAAAGATAAAAAGGTAAACATCTATACAGACTCTCAATATGCCTTTGCTACTTCCATGTCCATGGAATGCTGTATAAGGAACATAGGCTTCTGACAGCTGAAGGGAAACAGATTAAAAACAAAGACAAAATACTATAACTTCTGACTGCCATCTGGAAGCCAAAAAAGGTTGCAATTATTCACTGTAGAGGACATCAAAAGGGAAAAGACTTCATTGCTCTGGGAAACCACAAGGCAGATGAAGCTGCAAAACTGGCAGCCAAAGGATCTGGTTGGGACCCAGAGGTCCCTGGATCTTCAAAACCTGGATGCTTCACCTGAGCCCCCTCCTAGGGCTATTATGGGTGTATGAGGGTAAATAGCCTCTCCCATACTCAAAAGAAGAACATACTTGGGCACAAGAGGGAGCTCACTTAGGACCAGGTGGATCTTGGGAGTTGCCAGATGGGCACATCTTCATCCCCCAAACCCTAGTGTACACATGGATAAAACAACATCATGATGGCACCCATGGGCAAAAGACTACAGTGAATCAGCTCCTGAGCTGATATTACTATATTCCCAAATTGGCCTCAATCTGTGCCTCAGTCTGCCAATGATGCCAAACTTGTGCTACAGATGAACCTGCTGAAGAGCCTCAGCTTCCAACCAGCTTCCAGCACAGTGGACTTTCTCCATTTGAAGATATACAGATAGATTTTACTGAGATTAAACCCTGTAAGGGCTACAAATATCTCCTGGTGCTTGTCTGCATGTACTCTGGGTGGCCAGAAGCATTCCCTACCAGAACCAAAAAGGCAACAGGCTGTAGAGCCTTACTAAGGGAAATCATCCCTAGATATGAACTACCTCTGATTATAGGCAGTGACAATGCACCAGACTTTGTGCCAGAATTAACCCAAAAGCTAACAGAGACCTCAAAGATTAAATGGAAGCTACATGCAGCCTACACACCACAAAGTTCAAGAAAAGTTGAGAGGATGAATAGAACCCTCAAATCTTTTTTAATGAAATACTACCAGGAGACATAAGCACCATTGACAAACTTGCTTCCTATGGCACTGTTAAAGGTGCGAAACTCTCCAGGACCCACTGGATTTACTCCTTTTGAAGTCTCATATGGAAGGCCCCCACCTCTCATTAAGGGCCCAAATGGAGACTTACACCAGTTAACTAACATTTCCCCATAAAGACAACTTATACAATTAGGAAAAACCTCCCAGCTACACAAAAATATAGCTGAGAGACCAGCACCCCTGCCCATACACATAATCCTGAAGATACGGTTTGGATAAAAGATTGGAAAAAGGAACCCTTACAACCTATTTGGAAGGGGCCTTATATGGTAATTGTGACCACTACTACAGCTTTAACAGTTTCAGAAATTCAGCCTTGAATTCACCACTTCCAAGTAAAGAGGGCTCATCCCAATGACTGGTGGAAAATCTACCCTGATGAATCAACTCTGCTGAAAATCATCCTGAAGAGACAATGCAAAGTCCTGCTCCTATCACCCTGGAAGCTGACAGGTCCATGCATGGCTGAAGCCTGAGGATCCATGCCATATGGACTGTTTTGTTTTCCCTTTGTAAAATGTTGGGCCTCGATACTAAAATCTTAGTTTTTGTCCTTTATGGATTAGCCCTTGAGGAATGTCAAACTACAGTTCAGACTCCTGACAAGTTGATTAAGTTTTGGCTCCTCAGAGTAGAGACTGAGAAAACAATACAAGTAATACAATGGGAAGGCCAAGGTTCAATTACATTTCAATTTGATTTATGTAAAATTATAGGAACACTAGGTTCACTCAACAGACCAGGGTGGTTCCCGTGTGGAAAATTCATAGGAGAAAAACAATATTTAACAAAGGCTTCCTTCTATCTCTGTCCAGGAAACAACAACCCACCAGGTTGCAATATCAATCCTGATGAACACTACTGTTGTGTTACTGAAATCTGTATATCTCAAACTACTTTCAAACCTGGTCAATTCCCTTTTATTAGAAGAAATGACACTTGAACCATACACATGTACTGAGGCCCAGCTAATTTATATTGTGGATTAGATACATGCAATCCAGTCATTCTCACTCTTACTGACCCATATGACCTATCTTGGTATTCAGGTAAAATTTGGGGAATACACATCACAAATGGGTGAATAATGGAGATATGGGAGATAATTTCTTATCCAAAGATTGCCAGATGTCCCCAAAATAATAGGAATTGGGCTGGGGATTTAGCTCAGTGGTTTTGCCACCTGCTGCACAAGCTCAAGGACCCAAGTTCAATCCCCGGTACCAAAAAAAAAAAAGGAACTGACCCCCTTAAACAGGTCCACACAAGATCCTCCACAAATAGACCACCACCTTTAGACTTCAAAGTAACAAAAGAAGAGATTGCAAACAAAAAGACTATTCCTGTTCCACCTGTTACAGGTAGCACATAGGAGTTTAAATCAAAGCTTTCCAGATCTTGCTTCAGATTTCTGGCTTTGCCTCAGATCAATACCTCCATTTTATTATAGAGTGACCACTAATAAAACCTTATATTGTGCTATGTCTGGTAGGTGTGACTGCTCCACTATTGTTCTCAGTTCCCTACCTATTTATGGGAACACCACATGCTTGCAGTCCCCTAGACAAGAGGTTTCTCCTTACTGCTCCACAGTTGTTACTGTTTCTTTGGAAAAGATAATTGCTCTTAGCCCAAGTTACTTCTCTTGCCCAGATGGCGTAAAAATATGCCTCGAGCCTTCTCAGCTAGGTACCTCTGCTCATGTCACTGTCCTGCCTCAAGTAAATGCATATGATGGATCAGAGGGACTTAGTTTGCTGATTCCAAGAGCCTCTCAGAGATCAAAAAACGCCATCCCAATCATTCCCATACTGGTAGGACTAAGCTTATCCAGCTCAGTGGGAATGGGAACCACTGCCCTTGCTATGGGACAAACAGGATTAACTCAGCAGAGAAAACAGATCAAGAGCTTGAGAGCCTCCATGACACTATGTTCCTACAACAAGATCAAATAGACTCCCTAGCTGAGGTAGTTTTATGAAATAGAAGAGGACTGTATTTGGTGCTTCTACAGCAAGGGGGAACATGCAATGCTCTAGGAGAGGAATATTGCTTCTATGCCAATAAGTCAGGAATTGTGTGACGGGAACTGGAAGAACTCCAAAAGAGATTAGATGAACAAGAAAAAGAAAGATATCAAGGCTGGTTTTCAAATATAGGAAACTGGAAATCATGATCATGGATAGGACCTCTTTTGGGACCCTTGACTACTGTCCTTCTTATCTTCCTAATTGGACCATGTATAATCAATTGGTTGACTCAGTTTATTTCAGAAAGAATTAGTGCCACTAAAAACCAAATGGTACTAAGTAAAATAAGTGGTAACTCTATTTATGAAACTATGGAGTAAATGATAGCTCATGATGATTCATCAGTCACAACTCAAGGTGGGGGTGAAAAGAAAAAGTGTGGTATGGGTTAATCTGAAAATGGAGTTAATAACTCCATGGCCTCCATAGCCCTGTATTCTATAATAGATTATATTCTAATATAAAATTCTAATATTATATATTATATTATATAATAAATGATTATTGTAAGCACATATTTTCTTGCTAGGGCTGCCAGGCACATAATTCCCCATGGAACCTATTAATACCACCCACAACATAACTCCTTATCTCTGCCAGGGGCTTGAACCCATTCTGGAATGTAACATACTCTATATGATGCCCACCCTAAGTACATGTCTTTCCTTATCTGCTCCTCCTTGGCAAACCCTACCCTGAACTGATGCATACTCCAAATATGTTTCTTCCTTATCTAGCTGACCTTACCCTAAAATTAATCCTGGGTTTGCACTTGCTGTAGACCAATCAGTAATGATGATATTATATGTAACCAATATGTAACCAATCAACTGCTTGCTCTTCTTCTGTATTAGTTCCTGCTTGCAAATCCTATATAAACTATAGACAGACAAAAAATAGTTGCCTGGATTTCTGAGGAATTATCCCAACAAGGCCCATTGACGTAAATAAAGTTTGCTTTCTGCCTCCAAGTCCTGGGTGCCTGTTGGTATTTCCTGTTTGCTGCTGCAAGACCATTACTATAGTGACTGAGTCTTTATTGCTTCATCAATCTTTGAGTGGGGGCAGTTCTAGATTCCAGGATAACTGACTGGTAACTAGGCTTTGCCATGATCTTTTAAATACATGTCTTTATACTATTTGTGGGCTATGAGGAAGTATTCTCAACACTATGGGTGATGGGTCACATTTCTTACACAGATTCTAGGGGTAGCTGCTTTAGCATCAAGGTACCACACTGTCTCAGCTTCCCAGAGTGCTGAGATTACAGGCATGAGTCATCACTACTAGCTCCTTTATTCTAATAGAAAACCCACAATGCCGATGAGCTCAAAGAAACCCAGACAAAATAGGAACATGAGGGCATGCTTGAAACTAGGTACCCTTTGATACAAATGGCAAAGTTTAGTTCAGGGATCTAATCAATGTTTGATGAAAACAGGGTATATGCAACATTAACCTTCAGGCCCTCTAGAGGATTTAAAAGAAATGAAGTTATAGATCCCACTCCAGTATATAATCTGATAGAAGACACATAGGAAAAACTGAAAGAACTGTGACTTTACAATATCATGTGGAGCTACAATAAGTGCCATAGGATTCAGTGGACAAGTATAATGAATGAAGGAACAAACAAAGAAATAAATAGTAATTAAATCAAGTAAATACAAGCCTGATTGAAGGAATGGAATTAAAACATACACCTTAAAGGACTGGTGGATAATTTTTGTTTGAAAAAGCAGAGTAGAGAGATGAAAATCAAATACTGATGTAAAGGAGAAGATTGAAATAATTATAGAGAATGCTGACACAAAGGACAAAGATTTTAAAGCTATCAGAGATAATATATACATGGAGGAGATAAATATGGCTCAACATAAGATTAATATGTACCCTTGAAATAGAGAACACAGCAAATAAAAAATAAATGTGCTTATGACATGAGAATAATGAAGAAAAATCAATAGGTAAAAAGAATAAATCAATAACCAGGCATAGTGGTACATGCCTGTAATCCCATTATATGTCAGGCTGAGATAGGAGGATTGCCATGAGTTCTGGGTCAGCTTGGGCTACATAGTGAGTTCAAGGCCTGCCTACACTAACTAGCAAGACCTTGTCTAAAAAAAAAAGAAGAGAAGCCCACTTGGCCCACTTGGACCAGAGAGGCATGGTTGCAGGCAGGTCCCGGCCGGGGCCCCATCCCAACCCCAGCAGTTTGGATCCACTGGCCTAGCCAAAGCTCATCTGGAAAACAGCTGCAGAGGCACACAAGCAACAGCCAGAGGACCACTCATATACCACTGGTAAGTGCAGACCCCAGACAGAATCCTGCTCAGACACTAGCAACTTTGGTACACAGCCCACAGCCAAAGGCCCTAGGGCAGGCCCCAGCCAGAGGCATGCCCAGATTCCATCCCAAGTGTTCACAGGCCCCAGCCAGAACCCTGCCCAGACAACAGGGCAGTGCAGGGATTCAGAAGGCCACCATATGGAACCAAGGAATTGGTGCAGGGGTGAGTAGCAGAGAAAAGGCCTTTCAGTGGCGTGCTGAGAATTGAAGACCACTGAGTAAGCAAAAAGTCGCCTTAACAAAGGCATAGCTGGTTCCATCTGTTCAAATGAGAAGACATGTAAACCAGTCTCAAAATCAGACTTCCAGATCACCTACAGCAACCCCAAAGGGCAATGAGATGGAATAATCTGATAATCAAACCCCTGGACTCCCTGAACTGGCAACAAAAGAGGATCTGGAAAAAATAAAATCGGGAATAATTTATCAGATAACAACAGAGATGGTGTGTATAGTGCAAGACATGATTAATGAATTTAGAGCAGACACAGATAATAAAATAGAGGAGCTGAGGAACCCAATGGAATCCTGACATAGGAAACAAATGGAATCCATAAGAGATGCAAACAGATATCCAGGAGATTAAAAACTCCATTGAAAGTTTATGCAGCAGAATGACCCAATGTGATGATAGATTTCAGATATAGAAGACAGGATTGCAATTAGTGTCCAGGAAAAGAAAAAATTTCTTAAAAATAGGAAGGGACCACAAGAAATCAATCCAGCAGCTGCTAGATGATACAAAGAAGAATAACATAAGACTGATCTGAGTCAAGGAAGAAACAGGAAAGAGTGCAAATGACATTTTAAAAACTGTTCAAAGAAGTGATGGCAGAAAACTTCCAATTCAGGGGAAAAGACCTCGACATACAGATAAGTGAGACATATAGGAATCCAACTAGCCATGATCAAAAAAATCTATACATTGGCATATAATAGTTAAGATTCCAGAAACCCAACACAAGAACAAAATTCTTCAAGCAGTTAGAGAAAAGAAACAAATTACATACAAAGGAAAACCCATCAGGATCACAGCAGACATCTCAATGCAAACCCGCAAGGCAAGAAGAGCCTGGAGTGAAGTATTTCAAACCCTAAAGGAAAACAACTCTCAACCCAGACTGATGTACCCTGCAAAACTATCTTTCACAGTTGATTCAGAAAGAAGGTAATTTAATGACAAAGAGCACCTGAGGAACTTCATGAATACCAAACCAGCACTCCAAAAACTTTTAGAAAATATCCTAGGAAAATACAATGAGGATCACAACCCCAGGAAGCATAGCAGAATGAATCCATTGACCACAACAAGAAATTAAATGCGAAGGGGGCAACTCCAACAAAAGGAAAACCTCAAAACAATGATAAGTCAATATGTATCAGTTACAACCATCAATGTTAATGGTCTCAATTCAACAATCAAAAGATATAGACTGGCAGAATGGGTCAAGAAGCAAGATCCAACAATATGCTGCTTACAAGAGACACAGTTAATTAAAAAAGAAACTCATAGACTGAAAGTTAAAGGGTGGAAAACAATACTCCATATGACAGGAACCTGAAAAAAAAGTAGGAGTAGCTATCTTCTTGGCAGATCAAGTGGATTTTAAACCAACACTGATTAAGAGAGACAAAGAAGGACACTACATCCTTGTAAAGGGAACAATACAAGAGGAAGAGAGGACAATCATAAATATATATGCACCAAACACCAGTGCACCTAACTATATAAAACAAATACTAATGGACATGAAAAATCAAAGAAGCACTAATAGAATAGTAGTGGGGAATATCAATACCCCACTGTCACAAATAGATCAACTGGACAAAAAATAAGTAATGAATGCTAGAACTCAATCAAACTCTTAAACAAATGAACTTAATAGATGTTTACAGAGTGTTCCACCCCACAAAATCAGAATACACATCCTTTTCAGCTGCACACAGATCATTCTCTAAAATAGACCACACACTCACTCATAGAACGTATTTAAATAAGTGCAATTATATTATCAGAGCATAGTTTGATGAATTGGAGATCAAGAGCAACAGAAACCACAAGAATTTCATAAACACATGGAAATTGAACAACACACTTCTGAATAACCAATGGGTCACAGAGGAACTTAAAGAAGAAATCAGACAGTTTCTACAATTAAATCACAATGTCAATACAACATGTTGTAATCTATGGCACACAATAAAAGCAGTCTTATGATGGAAACTCATATTAGGAAACAGAGTGAGCTCAAATAAACAACCTCATCAGAACCTCAAGCTTCTAGAAAAGGAAGAACAGAACAAATCCAAACCTCACACAGGCAAGGAAATTAGGAAGATCAGAGCAGAAATCAATGCAATGGAGACTAAGAGAATGATAAAAAAAAAATCAATGAAGCCAAGAGATGGTTCTTCAAAAGAATAAACAATATTGGCAAACTCTTAGCCAACCTTATCAAAAAAAAAGGAAAGAAAAGACCCAAATCCATGCAATTATGAATAAAAAGGATGAAATTACAATGGACCCAGCAGAAATCCAGAGGATCATCAATACCTACTTTGAGAACCTATATGGCAATAAGAAGGAAAACACAGAAGAAATATACAGATTCCTAGATATGTATGAATTACCAAAGTTGAATGAAGAAGACCTAAAAATTCTAAACCCAGTATCAATCTATGAAATTGAAAACCTAATTAAAAATTCACCAACTCAGAAAAGCCCGGGTCCTTATGGCTTCACTGCTGAATTCCATGAGACATTTAGAGCACTATTGCCCCTACTGTTTAAACTCTTCAATGAAATTGAAGGGAAGCAATACTCCTGAATTCATTCCTGGAAGCAAGCATCACCTTCATTCCAAAAGCAGAGAAAGACCCAACTGAAAAAGAGAACTATAGGCCAATCTCCCTAATGACCTTAGATGCAAAAATCCTTAATAAGATACTGGCAAATAGAATGCAGAAGATCATCAAGAAGATTATACACCCTGATCAAGTGAGATTCATCCCAGGGATGCATGGATGGTTCAACATACACAAATTAAAAAATGTAATAAACTATATTAATAGAGCCAAGGACAAAAACCATATGATCATCTGAATAGATGCAGAAAAAGTGTTTGACAAAATCCAACACACATTCTTGATAAAAACCCTACAAAAAATTGGAATAGATGGTCTCTACCTCAACTACTAAAAGCCATCTATGAAAAACCAATAGCCAATATCATACTAAATGGACAAAAACAGAAATTCATCACACTAAAATCAGGAACAAGACAAAGATGTCCATTATCACCACTCCTGTTCAATATAGTTTTGGAAACATTAGCCACAGCAATTAGACAAGAGAAAGAAATAAAAGGAATAAAGATAGGAAATGAAGAAGTTAAATTATCATTATTTGCAGACAACATGATACTCTATATAGAAGACCCCAAGAATTCCACCAGAAGTCTGCTAGACTTAACAACCAAATTCAATATAGTAGCTGGATACAAGGTCAACACACAAAAGTCAATAGATTTCCTGTACATAAACAAGAGACTCATTGAAAGAGGAATTGGACAAACAACTCCCTTCACAATAGCATCCCCAAAATTGAAATACCTAGGAATCAACCCAATGAAAGAAATCAAAGACCTCTACTCTGAACACTATAACACTCTGAAAAAAGAGATTGAAGAGGATATCAGAAAATGGAAAGACATCTGTTGCTCCCAGGTAGGAAAAACCAATATAGTGGAAATGGCCATCCTTCCAAAACTGCTATATAGATTTAATGCAATCCCAATTGAAATTCCAGCAGCATACTTCATGGACATTGAGAAAACAATCCAATGATTTATTTGGAACAAGAGACCTAGAATACCAAATGTAATTCTAGGCAACAAAGACAAGGTAGGGGGTATCACAATCCCCAACTTGAAAGTATACTAGAAATCTACTGTAATAAAAACAGCATGGTACTGGCAAAGAAACAGACCTGATGACCAGTAAAACAGACCAGAAGATGCAGAAACAACTTCAGACCCACTCAGCTACCTCATCTTCAACACAAGAGCCAGCACCCTCACTGGAGGAAAGATAGCCTCTTTAATAAATGGTACTGGAAATAAATGGAACAATTGGGCTTCAACTTGCCAAGGATTAAAACTAGACCTATATCTCTCACCATGCACTAAACTAAAATCAAAATAGATTAAAGATTTAAATATTAAAACAGAAACACTAAACTGGCTAGAAGAAAGGTTAAGTAGAACTCTTGAAGACATTGGCATAAGAAAAGATTTCATGCAAAGATGATCACTACATACTTGTGAAGGGAACAATCCAAGAGGAAGAGATGACAATCTTAAATACATATGCACCAAATACGAATACCCCCAATTATACAAAACAAATATTAATGGACATGAAAAACCAAATAAGCACTAATACATTTGTAGTGGGGGACCTCAACACCCCTCCATCACAAATAGACAGATCAACTAGAAAACAAATTAACAATGAAATTCTAGAACTGAACCAAGTTATTGAAAAAATGGACTTAACAGATGTTTACAGAATGTTCCACCCCACAAAATCAGAATACACATTGTTTTCAGCTGCACACGGATCATTCTCCAAAATAGACCACATGCTAGCCCATAGGACATATCAAAGTAAATGTAAAAGAACTGAAGTTATCCCCTGTATATTATCAGACCATAGTGCAATACAATTGTAGATCAATAACATAAGAAACTGCAAAACTTCCACAAACACATGGAAATTGAACAACACCCTCCTGAACAACCAACGGGTGACAGAGGAAATTAAAGAAGAAATTAAACAGTTTCTACAAGTAAATGATAATGCCAGTACAACATACAGGAATCTGTGGGACACAATGAAAGCAGATCCACATGGGAAATTCATAGCAGTGAATGCCCACATTAGGACAACAGAGAGAACTCAGTTAAATAACCTAATGCAGAATCTCAAGCTCCTAGAAAAAGAAGAGCATAACAAACCAAAAGCTTGTACAAGAAAAGAAATTATAAAGATCAGAGCAGAAATCAATGCAATGGAGACTAAGAGAACAATACAAAAAATCAATGAATCAAAGAGTTGGTTTTTCAAAAGAATAAATAAAATCGATAAACCTTTGGTCAACCTTATCAAAAAAAGGACAGAAAAGGCTCAAATCCATGCAATTAAGAATGAAAAAGGTGAAGCCACAACAAATCCAGCAGAAATCCAGAGAATCATCAATACCTACTTTGAAAACCTGTACTCTAATAAAATGGAAAAGACAGAAGAAATGGACAGATTCCTAGATACATACAAATTTCCAAAATTAAATGAAGAAGACATAGAAATTCTAAACACACCAATAACAATGAGTGAAATTGAAAATGTAATAAAAAGTTTACCAACAAAGAAAAGCCCAAGTCCTGATGGCTTCACTGCTGAATTCTACAAGACATTTAAAGAAGAACTATTGCCATTACTCTTTAAACTCATCAAGGAAATTGAAAGAGAAGCAAGGCTTCCAAATTCATTCCTGGAAGCAAGTGTTACTTTGATTCCAAAACCAGGGAAAGACCCAACCCAAAAAGAGAACTACAGGCCAATCTCCCTAATGAACATAGATGCAAAAATCCTCAACAAGATACTGGCAAACAGAATACAGAGGGTCATCAAGAAGATCATACACCCTGACCAAGTCAGATTTATCCCAGGGATGCACGTGGTTCAACATCCATAAATCAATAAGTGTAATACATTATATTAAGAGAGTCAAGGACAAAAACCACATGAGCATCTCAATCGAGGCAGAAAAAGCATTTGACAAAATCCAACACCCATTCATGATAAAAACCCTACAAAAAATTGGAATAGAAGGTCTTTATCTCAACCTGATTAAGGCTATCTATGAAAAACCAACAGCCAACATCATACTAAATGGTCAAAAACTGAAAACTTTCATGCTAAAATCAGGAACAAGACAAGGAAGCTCACTATCACCACTCCTGCTTAATATTGTTTCGGAAACATTAGCTACAGCAATTAGAAAAGAGAAAGAAATAAAAGGAATATACATAAGAAAGGAAGAAGTGAAACTGTCATTATTTGCTGACAATATGATACTTTACATAGAAGTTCCAAAAAACACAGTCAAAAGTCTTCTAGACCTAATTGACAGATTCAGTAGAGTAGCTGGATACAATGTCAACACTCAAAAAACAATAGCCTTCTTATACGCAAATAGCAGACCCATTGAGAGAGAAATTTGGGAAATAATTCCTTTAACAATAGCATCTAAAAAAATGAAATATCTAGGAATCAACCTAACAGGAAGCAAAAGACCTCTACACTGAAAACTACAGCACTCTGAAAAAGGAGATCGAAGAGGATATAAGAAAATGGAAAGATATCCCTTGTTCCTGGCTAGGAAGAACCAATATAGTGAAAATGGCCATACTTCCAAAACTACTATATAGATTCAATGCAATGCCAATTGAAATTCCAACAATATACTTCATGGAACTAGAGAAAACAATCCAAAAATTCATTTGGAAGTAGAAGAAACCTAGAATAGCTACAGCAATTCTAAGCAACAGAGACATGGCTGGGGGTATGACAATCCCCAACTTGAAACTATACTACAAAGCTACTGTGATAAAAACAGCATGGTACTGGCAATGAAATAGACCCAAAGATCAGTGAAATAGATTAGAAGGTGCAAAAACAACTCCAGACATGCTCAGCCACCTCATCTTTGACAAAGGAGCCAACCACCCTCATTGGAGGAAAGATAGCCTATTTAATAAATGGTGTTGGAAAAACTGGATTTCAACCTGCCAAAAATTAAAAGTAGGCCCATACCTATCACCACGCACTAAACTAAGATTGAAGTGGATTAAAGATCTAAATATTAAGACAGAAACACTAAACTTGCTGGAAGATAAGTTAGGTAGAACTCTTGATGACATTGGCAGAGGAATAGACTTTATGAACAAATCTTCAGGAGCACAAAAAATCAACAACTGGGATCTCATCATATTAAAAAGCTCCTGCACTGCAAAAGAAACTACCAACAGAGCTAAAAGATAACCTACAATGTGAGAAGAAATTTTTATCAGCTGAACCTCAGACAAAGGACTACTATCTAGAATATATAAAGAATTGAAAAAAATCAGACCCCCCAAATTTAAAGACCCAATTCAAAAATGGACATCTGAAATGAACAGACATTTCTCAGACAAAGAAGTAAAACCAGCAAATAAATATATGAAAAAATGTTCAACATCACTGGTCATTCGAGAGATGCAAATGCAAACACTGAGATTCCACCTCACTCCAGAAAGAATGGCTGCTATCATGAAATCAACCAATAACAAATTCTGGCAGGGCTGTGGGCAAAGAGGAACCCTGCTCCACTGCTGGTGGGAGCGTAGACTGGTGCAACTACTGTGGAAATCAATATGGAGATAACTCAAAGAAGTAGGACTGGAAGTCCCATTTGACCCAGCTATTCCCCTGCTGGGTATCTTCCCCAAAGAATTAAAAGAATCACACCACAGTGATATATGTGCACCCATGTTCATAGTAGCACAATTTTTAATAGCCAAAACTTGGAAACAGCCCAAACACCCATCAACTGGAGAGTGGATCAAGAAAATGTGGGGGTTTTTTAAATAAAATGGAGTACTACTCAGCTTTCAAAAATGAGAAATTAGAGACATTTATTGCTAAATGGATGCACATTGAGGTGATACTCTTAAGTGAAATAAATAGGACATACATGTGTAAATGCCGAATCATTTCTCTAGTGTGAGAAACTGAAAGTGTAAATAAAGACTTAATGGTATAATGGATAATGTGAAATAGGAAGAAAAGGGGCAAAGGGGAGGGGGGAAGTGGGAGAGGTAGGGGAAAGGAAAGAAGGGAATGGAATTAGTATGAGAAAAAGAAAAAAAGGAAACAAAGTCTTTGTGAATAGGGAGGGATGGAGGGGTTGAAGGGAGGGTAGGGGAAGGGGGAAAAATAAGAACCAAGAGAGTATGTAAAGGTGCATATCTCCAATGATGAATGTCATTATATTGTACACCTAAAATGTACCAATAAAAGGATTAAAAAAACCGGCATGGTACTGGCAACGGAACAGAACCGAGAATCAGTGGAATAGATTAGAAGATGCAGAAACAACTCTAGACATACTCAGCCACCTCATCTTTGACAAAGGAGCCAACCACCCTCATTGGAGGAAAGATAGCCTATTTAATAAATGGTGTTGGAAAAACTGAATTTCAACCTGTCAAAGATTAAATCTAGACCCATATCTATCACCATGCACTAAACTAAGCTCAAAGTGGGTTACAGATCTAAATATTAAAACAGAAACACTAAATTTGCTGGAAGGTAAGTTAGGTAGAACTCTTGAAGACATTGCCATAGGAAAAAAATTTATGAACAAAACCTCAGTAGCATGGGAACTAGCACAAAGAATCAATAACTGAGATCTCATCTTATTAAAAATTTCTGCACTGCAGGAGAAACCACCAATAGAGCTAAGAGACAATCTACAATGTGGGAAAAATCTTTTAGCAGCTGTACCTCAGACAAAGGACTACTATCTAGAATATATAAAGAACTGAAAAAAATCAGAACCCCCAAATGTAAAGACCCAATCTGAAAATGGGCATCTGAAATGAATAGACATTTCTCAGACAAAGAAGTAAAAGCAGCAAAGAAACATATGAAAAAATGTTCAACATCACTGGTCATTTGAGAGATGCAAATGAAAACAACACTGAGATTCCACCTTACCACAGAAAGAGTGGCTGCAATGTAGAAATCAACCAATAACAAATGCTGGCGGGGGTGTGGGGAGAAAGGAACCCTTCTCCATTGTTGGTGGCAGTGCAGACTGGTGCAACCACTGTGGAAATCAGTACGGAGATACCTCAAAGAACTAGGACTAGAGGTCCCATTTGACCCAGCTATTCCCCTGCTGGGTATCTTCCCCAAAGAATTAAAAAGAATCATACCACAGTGATATATGTGCACCCATGTGTATAGCGAGACAATTTGTAATAGCTAAGGCTTGGAAACAGCCCAAGTGCCTATCAACTGGAAACTGGATAAAGAAGATATGGTGTGTGTTTTTTTTATATATATAAAATAGAGTACTGGGCAGGTTATTTAGCTCAGTGGTTTTGCTGCCTGCTGCACAAGTGCAAGGACCCGAGTTCGATCTCTGGTACCAAAAACAAACAAACAAAAAAATAGAGTACTACTCAACCACAAAGAATGAGAAGCTAGAGTCATTTATAGCTAAAAGGATACATATTGAGGCCATCGTCTTACGTGAAATAAATAGGACACACATGTAAATACTGAATAGTTTCTCTAGTGTGAGAAACTGAAAGTGTAAATAAGGATTAAAATGACTAAAACAATTAATTGATAATTTGAAATAGGAAGAAAAGGTCCAAAGGGGTAGGGGAAGTGGGAGGGGAAGGGAAAAGGAAAGAAGGGAAAGGAAAAATTATGAGAAAAGGAAAAAATGGAAACAAAGTCTTTGTAAATAGGGAAGGCTGTCAAGGGGGAAGGGCGCACAGGTAATGGGGAAAAAATAAGAACCAAGATACATCATGTACAGGTACAAGCACTCAATGATAAATATAAATGTATTGTATACCTAAAATGTACCAATAAAAGAATTTAAGCAAAAAAAAAGAGCATGACATACAGATAAATGAGTCATACATGACTCCAAATAGCCAAAATCAGAAAAACATCAAAACCAAGATATAGAATAGTCAAGATTCCAGAAGTGCAACACAAGAACAGTCTATTAAAAGCTGTTAGAGAAAAAGAAACACATCACCTCTAAAGGAAAACTCATCAAAACCACATCAGCCTTTTCAATACAAACACTTAAGACAAGGAGAGCTTGGGGTAAGTATTTCAAGCCCTGAAAGAAAACAACCTCCAACCCAGATTGTTTTAACCTGAAAAAATTATCTTTCAAACTTGATAGAGAAATAAGATATTTCCGTATTTTAAAACACCTGAAGAAATTCATGACCTCCAAACTAGCATTCTAAAGTACTGGAGGACATTCTTGAAAGTTACAGTGAAGACAACAACTTCAAGAATCTCAATAGAATGAAATCCCCAAGGCAAGGCAAGCAATTAAACAGAATGGAAAGAAAGGGAATGCCAAACAGGAAAATAATACAATAACAAGGACAAGCCACTATATATCAGGTATAACCATCAATGTTAATGGCCTCAATTCACCAAGCAAATGGAACAAATTGGCAGAGTGGATCAAGAAACAAGATCCAACAATATGCTGCATACAAGAAATACATTTTATTCAAGAAGAAATTCATGGACTCACAGTCAAAGGTTGGAAAACAATATTCAATGCAACAGGAACCCAGAAAAAAGCAGGAGCAGCTATTCTATTGTCAGAGAAAGTGGATTTCAAGCCAAGACATAACAGAAGAGACAAAGAAGGTCACTACATACTTGTTAAGGGAATAATTCAAGAGAGAGATAACAATCGTAAATATATATGAACAAAATACCAGTGCTCCCAAATATATAAAGTAAACACTAATGGGTATGAAAAACTAGATAAGCAGTAATACAATTGTAATGGAGAACCTCAATAGTCCACTGTCACAAATAGACAGATGTGCTAGACAAAAAGCAAAGGAATATCAGAGCCATAGCCACTATCAAGAGTAATGTGTTCCAAGTGCCATCAGACATATAATTTTATTATTTTTTTAATTTTAAGAAGTTATCTATAGGCCCAGCATGGTGGTACACACCTATACTCCAAGCACTCAGGAGGTTGAGGCAGGAGGATTGCAGTGAGTTCAAAGGCAGCCTGGGCTACATAGTGAGGGAAAAAAAATCTGTAATTCTTTCCCACAGAGAGACATTTGCCAGCTTTTCACCTTTCTGTTTGCCCCCCCCCCGGAGATTAAATGCAGAGAACACTGAGCTACATCCCCCCAACAAAAAAAAAAAAAAAAGAAAAAGAAATATCAGAGCTAAACCAATCTTTTGAACAAATGGACTTAGTAGATATCTAGAGTATACCACCCAAAACCAGAATAAACATTCTTCTCAGCAACACATGGTATTTTCTCCAAAAGAGACCACATATTAACCCCTAGAACATGATTAATTAAATGCAAAGGAATTGGAATTATCTCATGCACATTATCAGATTATACTGCAATGAAATTGATAAAAACCATCCGTGACAACCTAACTGCCAACATCATACTAATGATCAAAAAATAAAGCTTTCTCTCTAAAATCAGAAACAAGACAAGGATGCCCACTATCACCGCCCATGTTCAATATAGTTTTGGAAATATTAGCCAGAGCAATTATGAAAAAGAAATAAAAGGAATAAGGATAGGAGAGGAAGTTAAATTATCACTATTTGCCAATGGCATAATACTCTACATCCAACACCCCCAAAACTCCACCAAAACACTCCTGAATTAATAACCAAATTTAGCAGCAGAGCAGAACACACGTCAATAAAATCAATAGCATTCTTATACACAAATCACAAACTCACTGAGACAGAATTCAAGGAAATAACACCTTCATGATAGCACCAAGAAAAATGAAATGCCTAAGAAATAATTTAATAAAGAAAGTAAAAGACCTTTATATGGAAAACTACAGTACTGTGAAAAAGAAAATGGAAGAGGATATCAAAAAATGGAAAGCTATTCCCTACTCTTGGATAGGCAGAACTAATATAGTCAAAATTGCCATACTTTCTAAGCTGTTATACAAATTTAATTCAATCCCAATCAAAACACAAATAGCATACCTCAAAGACCTAAAGAAAAGAATCCTAAAATTCATAAGGATATAGAAGAGATTTAGGATAGAAAAAGCAATTCTAGGCATCAAGGGCAAGGCAGGGGGTATCACAATCCCCAATTTGAAGATAAACTACAAAGCTAACATGATTTTTTTTAAAGCATGGTACTAGCAAAGAAACAAACAAACAAACAAAAAACAGACCCATGGATCAGTGAACAGAATAGAAACAACTTCACACACACTCAGTTTTTGACAAAGGGATCACACACTTTCACTGGAAGAAAGATAGTCTCTTTAATAAATGGTGCTGGGAAAAAATGGCTTTCTACATGCCAAAAATTGAATCTACTCCCATATCTTTCACCATGCACTAAAATAAAATTGAAATGGATCAAGGATCTAAATATTAAAATAGAAACACTAGATCTGTGGAAAGATAGACTAGGTAAAACTCTTGAAGACATCGGTATATGCAAAGACAAAACCCCAGTCCCACAGGAAATATTACAAAGAATCACCAACTGAGATAACATCAAATTAAAAAGCATTTACACAGCATAAGAAACCACCAACAGAGTGAAGAGTCACCGCAGAATGGAAAAATAGTTTTATCAGTTACTCCTTTAACATTTAAAATACATAAAAACCTCAAAAAATCAGACCCCCAAATTTAAAGACCCAATCCAAAAATGGGCATCTGAAAAGAATTGACATTTCTAAGATGAAGAAGTACAAACAGCAAATAAATATAAGAAAAAATGCTCGACATTACTGGTCATTCAAGAAATGCAAATTAAACAACACTGTGAGTACTTTTCAGTCCAGAAAGAAGGGCTATCATCAAGAAATCAACCATAACAAATGCTGACAAGGCTGTAGGGGAAAAGAAATCCTTCTCCATTGTTGGGGGGAGTATAAACTGGTACAACCACTATGGAAATTAGTATGGAGCTTCCTCAACAAACTACAACTAAGGTTCCATTTGAGCCACTTGTTCCCCATCCTGGGCATCTTCCCAAAAGAGTTAATAGCACCATAGCACAGTAATATATGCACACTCATGTTTATAGCAGTACAATTTATAATAGATAAATCTTGGAAACAGCCCATATACCCTTCAATGGATGAATCAATAAAGAAAATATGGTTTTTATAGACAATGGAGTACTACTTTGCAATAAAGAAGAATAAACTTGAGACATTTTTAGTTAAATGGATGCACCTCAAGACCATTACTTTAAGTAAACCAAATCGGACACATATGTTTAAATATCACATTGTTTCTCTTGTGTGAGAAAACTAAAGTGTAAATAAGGAGCAAAATGGAGAATAGATATTGAGAAGTAGGTAGAAAATGTTCAAATGAGAAGGGGAACAAGGGACAAGCATGGGGGAAGGCAAGGAAGGCAATAGAGATTTTAAAAAGAATAGAAGAAAAAAATGGAAGCCAAGTTTTTTAAATGGGGAGGGGATAAAGGGTTAAAGGGTAGGAAAGGGAATAGGAAAAACTGAAGAATTAAGATATATTATATACAAGTACAAATTCCCTATGATGAATTTGTTCATTGTGTATGACAAACATGTATCAATAAAAATTAACTTAACAAAAGAAAACACCTACCTTGCCCAGACCATGCAAACTTGCAGGGATCTGGTTCCCCATGGCAGAGGTGCCCAGGGCCAGAAAGGCCACTGTTATGAGCTCAAGAAGTTGGTGCAATGGTGAGCAGCAGAGAGAGGGCCTATCTGAGGCTTGTTGTTGAAAGTCGAAGCCCACAGTGACAGCCAAGAGAATCACTGTAAAGAAGATACAGTGGACTACAACATTTGATGCACTGGTGAGATTTCCCACCAGAACCCAGACTCACTGCAGGGGAAGGGCAGCTTGAACCTGCAGTGAAACCATGCAAAGTTGAAACCTGCAGGAGGTCAGGGAGTTCAATTCTGGCCTGGCAACCAGAAACTAGCCTGAATCTCAGTGGACTATGACTAGCTCACTGAGATTAATCGACTTAGATCTCCACGCTACTGTGAATGTTGTCTATCAGTGACAGCAGAGACATGCCTTGAAGGGACATTTTTCCTTCTCCTTTCTTCTTCAGTTCTCTCCTTCCTTATTCCTGTTTTTGTCATATTTTTTCTTTTTCCCTTTTTCTTTTTCACTTTTTCTCAATTGTTCTTATTTTATCAGAGAGTGAATAGTTTCTAGTTTTCCTGTTGATGTTAGTTTGTTCTGTTCTTGTTTTTCTTCTTGCATTCTAACTTTTCCTCCTGTTTTCACTAGTTTCTCAAAGTCTGAATGATCTTCCTATGTCCTCTAGCTGTATTTCTAACCTATCCCTCTTCTATCTCTCTAACTCCCCCCCCCAACTCCTTCTTTTTTTGATAATGGGAATCGAACTTGGACCTTATGCTTGCAAGGCAGGTGGTGGAACCACTGAGGTAAATCCCCAGCCCCCCCAACTCCTTCCAAGTCTTCTTCCTGGATGGTAAATGTCTAATACTGAAGGGATTATTTACTGCAAACACATTTCTGGATGGACCTTGATCTTTATATATAACCACGTCTGGTTCATGTGATTAAAAGTGTCAGATTAATAGTTACCACAATTTGTCATTTTCTAACCTCTGTTTAATGCTATTGTTGATGCTGACTGTATTACTTTGGCGAAGGTGATGTGATTGTTCTAGTCAGTTGTCCTTCCTGGTACACCAAGACTGCAATTGCCTAAGGGCCATTACAGACTCAAAACCTGAAGGCCAGCTATACCTGGAAGACAATCTGAGAAGTAGTCATTCCCTAAGGGTTCTAAATACTAGCAATAAAGATACTGGCAATAAGCAATATACAAGCAGCAACCCAGGAAATAAACCAAAAGCATCAACAAAAAAATGCAAATGAGGAGACACCTAAACAAGATGCAAACCCAGACTTCCAGATCACTAAAGGCAAATGGAGGGGGCAAATGCATGGTTAGCAACCATGAAAAGAGAGATTTCTTAAAAATAGCAAAGGACCACAAGAAATCAATCCAGCAGCTGCTAGATGAAGCAAAGAAGAATAACATAAGCCTGATCAGAGTCAATGAAAAAGCAGGAGGCAGCACAAATGACATTAAAAAAAAAACATGTTTGGGCCAGAGATTCAGCTCAATGGTTCTGCTGCATGCCGCGCAGGTGCAAGGACCCGAGTTTGATCTTTAGTACCAAAACAAAAAGTTCGGTTCCAAAAAAAACTGTTCACAGAAGTAATGGTAGAAAAGTTCCCAAGCACTGGAAAAAATTTTGACATACAAATAAGTGAGGCATATAGAACTCCAACTACCCATTGTCAAAAAAGCTACACCTAGACCATATAATAGCCAAGATTCCAGAAACCCAATAGAAGAACAAAATATTAAAGCAGTTAAGTCGGGGATTTAGCTCAGTGATGTCATGCCTGCCTCATAAGCACAAGGTCCTGAGTTTGATCCCGGGTACTGTAAAATCAAACAAACAAAAAATAGCAGTTAGAGAAAAGAAGCAATTCACATAAAAGAAAGCCCATCAGAATCACAGCATACTTCTCAACACAAACCCTCAAGTCAAGAAGAGCCTGGAGTGAAGTATTTCAAGCCCTAAAAGAAAACAACCTCTAACCCAGATTGATGTATTCTGCAAAACTATCTGTCAAAATGAAAGGAGTATAAGACACTTTCACAACAAAGAACATCTGAGAGACTTCAAAAATACCAAACTAGCACTCCAAAACATTCTATGCAATTTCCTAGAAAAAGACAATGAGGGTCATAACTCCATGAAGCCCAAAAGAATGAAGACGTCAGGCAATGCAAGAATTAAATGCAAAGGGGGAAAAATAAAGACTAAAAGAGCCAACAGCAAGAAAATATCATGATAAAGATAAGTCAATATGTATCAGTTATAATGATAAATGGCAATGGCCTCACCAACCAAAAGAAATAGACTGTCAAAATGGATCAAGAAACAAGATGCCACAATATGCTCTATACAAGAAACACACTTAATTCCAAAAGAAATTTAATGACTGAAAGTCAAAGGATGGAAAACAACACTCCATGTGTCAGGAATCCAGAAAAAAAAGGCAGGGATAGCTATCCTATTTGCAGACAAACTGAATTACAAACCAAAACTAATTAAGAGACACAAAGAAAGTCACAACATCCTTGTAAAGGGAATAATCCAAGAGGAAGAGATGAAAATCAATATATATGCACCAAATACTATTGCAGCCAACTATATATAACAAATGCTAATGGACATGGAAAATCAAATAAGCCCTAATAATTAGTAGTGGGGGACCTCAATATCCCATTGTCACATATAGACAGATGAAGTAGACAAAAAATCAACAAAATACTAAAAGTGAACCAAACTCTTGAACAAATAGATTTAACAGATGTATAGAGCATTCCAACCCATGCAATTAGAATTTTTCTCAGCTGCACGTGGGTCATTCTCCAAAATAGACCGCATGCTAGCTCATAGAACATGCTTGAGTAAATGAAAAGGAATTGAAGCTACCCACTATATATTGTCAGACCATAGCAAAATAAAATTGGAGATCAACAGCAAAAGAAACAAAAATTTCATAAACACATGGAAATTGAATAACACCTAGTGAACAACCAATGGGTCAGAGATGAAATTAAAGAAGAAATTAGACAGTTTCTGCAAGTAAATGATAATGCCAGTACAACATACAGGAATCTATGGGACACAATGAAAGCAGTTCTATGAGGGAAATTCGTAGCAGTGAATGCCCATATTAAGAAAACAGAAAGAACTCAAATAAACAACCTAATGATAAACCTCAAGCTGCTAGAAAAAGAAGAACAAGACAAACCCAAAGCTTGTACAAGAGAGGAAATTATAAAGATCAGAGCAAAATTCAATGCAATGGAGACTAAGAAAATGATACAAAAAAATCAGTGAAGCAGAGTTGGTTCTCATAAAAGCCATCTATGAAAATACCAACAGCCAACATCACACTAAACAGTCAAGAACTGCAATCTTTCACTCTAGTATCAGGAACAAGACAAGGATGTCCACTATTACCACTCCTGTTCAATATAGTCCTGGAAACATTAGCCACAGCAATTAGACAAGAGAAAGAAATAAAAGGAATAAAGATGGGAAATGAAGAAGTTAATTGTTATTATTTGCAAACATCAATACTCTATTTAGAAGTCTCCACTAACTCCACCGAAAGTCCTCTAGACTTAATAACCAAATTCAGTAGAGTAGCTGGATACAAGGTCAACACTCAAAAATCAATAGCCTTTCTGTACATGAACAACAGACTCATTGAGAGAAGGACTGGAGAAACAATTCTTTTCCACAATAGCTTCCAAGAAAATGAAATATCTAGGAATCAGTCTAACAAAGGAAGCAAAAGACCTCTATGCTGAGAACTATAACACCCTGAAAAAAGAGATAAAAGAGGATATCAGAAAATGAGAGACATCCCTTGTTCTTGGGTAGGAAGAACTAATGTAGTGAAAATGGCAGTACTTCCAAAACTGCTATATAGATTGAATGCAATCCCAATTGAAATTCAAACTGCATATTTCACAGATCTAAAGAAAGCAATCCAGAGGCTCCTAGGGCAGTGAAGCTCAGCCAGTCCCAGCACGCGGAAGGAAGCTCCCCCGCTGCCATCCCAGGCTCCTAGGGCCAAGAAGGTGAGCCGGTCCCACACCCAGAAGGAAGCTCCCCACCTCCATCCCAGGTTCCTAGGGCAGAGAAGCTCAGCTGGGCCCAGCATCCGGAAGGAAGCTCCCCTGCCTCCATCCCAGGCTCCTAGGGCAGTGAAGCTCAGCTGGTCCCAGCACCTGGAAGGAAGCTCCCCTGATGCCATCCCAGGCTCCTAGGGCCAAGAAGGTGAGCCGGTCCCAGCACCCGGAAGGAAGCTCCCCTGCCTCCATCCCAGGCTTCTAGGACAGTGAAGCTCAGCCAGTCCAAGCACCTGGAAGGAACCCCCCCCCCCCCCGCCGCTGCCATCCCAAGCTCCTAGCGCACAGAAGGTGACCTGCATGGGTGCCAGAAGCACCCCCCCATGGAAATGAGGAGACACATAAACAAGCCTCAAAAACAGACTTCCAAATAACCTACAGCAACCCCAAAGGGAAATGATATGGAACAATCTGATACTCAACCACCTGGACTCTCTGAACTGGCAACAAAAGAGGATCTGGTAAAAATGAAATCAGAAATAATTTCTCAGATAACAGCAAAGATTGTGCTCATGGTGCAAGACATGATTAATAAATCTAGAGAGGACACAGCTAAAAAAGTAGAGGATCTGAGGAACATGATGGAATCCCAACATAGGAAACAAATGGAATCCATAAAACAGATACAAACAGATTTCCAAGAGATTAAAAACTCCATCAAAAGTCTGCACAGCAGAATGAACCAATGTGAGGATAGAATTTCACACATAGAAGATAAGATTGCAATTAGTGAGGAGGAAAAGAAAAATTGCTTTAAAATTGTAAGGGAACATGAGAAATCAATCCAGCAGCTGCTAGACGATGCAAAGAAGAATAACATAAGACTGATTGGAGTCAAAGAAGAAAGAGGAGAGAGTGCAGATGACATAAAAAAAACTGTTCACAGAAGTGATGGCAGAAAACTTCCCAAGGAGGGGAAAAGAACTTGACATACAGATAAGTGAGGCATATGGGACTCCAGCTAACCTTAATCAAAAAAAATCTACACATAGGCATATAATAGTTAGGATTCCAGAAATCCAACAGAAGAATAAAATTCTACAAGCAGTGAGAGAAAAGAAACAAATCACATACAAAGGAAAGGCCATCAGAAGCACAGCAGACTTCTCAATGCAAACCCTCAAGGCAAGAAGAGCTTGGAGTGATGTATTTCAAGCCCTAAAGGAAAACAGCCTCCAACCCAGATTGATGTACCCTGCAAAACTATCTTTCAAAATTGATGGAGAAATAATATGCTTTCATGATAAAGAGGACCTCAGGAACTTCATGAATACCAAACCGGCACTCCAAAAAATTTTAGACAATATCCTAGGAAAGGACAATTAGGACCACAACCCCAGGAAGCCCAGCAGAATGAATCCGTTGGGCGTGACAAATTAAACCCAAAGGGGGAGAATCCAACAAAAAGAAAACGTCATGACAAGGCTTTTAAAACTTTTGACTTCATCTCCCTAATGAGTGTATAATTCAATCTTATTATTGTACTGATTAGTATTTTTCTGATTCTAGAGTTGCACACCATTCCTTGTGCTATACTGGCTATTTATCATCTTCTTATTGTCTACATTTTAATTGGGTTGTCTATTAATGAGCTCTAAGAATTCTTTATATATTCTGCTCATAGGTTATATGCATTGTAAATATGGTCTGTTTAAGGACTACTTTTCATTTTAATGATGTCATTTAAAATTCTAAATTTTAATGGAATCTCATCATGGTTTTTGTATTCTAGGTCGTTCTTGCCTACCCTGAATTCATAAATATTTTCCCTTATAATTTCTTCTTAAAGTTTTATACTTTTAGGCTTTCTTATTTGGGTTCATAGATCCCTTCAAGTTATTTTCATGTATGAAAAAAAAGGGTTGAGGTTAATTTTTTATATGTGGTTACCAGGTGTTCTAGTGCCGTTTGCTGAAAACACTATCTCTTCCTCGGCTCTTGAATCGAGTTTATATTCTATAATATGCTAATGTTGAATAATCTTTCAAAACTCAGTGGACCATATATGTGTGCTTCTATTTCTAGATTCTCTGTTTTATTCAAATGATCTATATATCTTTCCTTACACCAACACTGCCTTGATTACTATAGCTTTAGAAGAAGTCTTAAAATTGGGTGCTAACCATCTTCCAACACTGTTTTTGTTTTTGATTTTGGCTTTTCTGGGTACTTTGTACTCCTACATAGCTTTAAAATTTCAATATCCAGGTCTTCATTTATAGCAAGTATACACAGACCTCACTTTTTATATATACCTTGTGTTTTCTAATCCTGCTAAATTCAAGTACAAGTTCTAGGGGCTCCTAGAGATTTCTTAGTATTTTCTCTGTAATGATCATTTCATCTACATATAAAGATTTTGCTTCTGCCATGCCAATCCTATCCTAGTTGTGTATCCTTATTGCCAGTCTATTTTGGTTTAGACCTCTGTTTCAAAGTCTAATGGACAGATGAAGAGTAGGCATATATGCCCTTGTTCCCCACTTTAGGGAGAAAGCATTGTATCTTCTCCATTCATAGAAGGAGTTTTTGTTGGAAGTATGGAGTACATGTCTTTGATCTGTTGAGAAGGTTCTGTTCTACTCCTAGTCTCCTGATAGTTTTTGCCATGAACAGCTGTAGAATTTAGTCCAATACTCTTTCTCCAACTAGTGACAGGATCATATGGCTTTTTCCTTTCCTCTGTTAAAATGATGACTTTTGGGGGTGGATCTTCCAATGCTGAACCAACACTGCCATCCCTATAACAAAACCACTTTCTACATCCTGCCAGATCTGACTTCTAAGAGTTTGTTTTGTTAAACAAATTTCTATCTATGTTCATACTTTCTTCTTCTATTATCTTTATCCAGTTTTAGGATTAGCACAATGTTGATTTCCTAAAAAGAGGGGAGAAGTGTTCCTTTTTTCTGCTTTAAATGTTTGATAAAATTTATCAGTTAAAATGTTTATGAGCCTGCTGTTGTCATATAGGTAGGTTTTCGAGCTAGGAATATACTTTCTTTAATAGGTGCTACTCAAATTTTTTATTTCCTCCAGAGTTAGTTTCATTAATTTGTCTTCTAAGTTACTTCTTAGAAGTTGTCAAATTTATTTCAAAAAGATTTTTGTAATATGCTTTCTATATCCTTTTAAATTCTGTAAAATCTGTGGTAATGTCTCCTAGATCTTAATATTGTAATTTTAAAAATGTATAACTGATATTGTGTAACAGGAAGAAAAGGTCTAAAAGAGCAGGGGAATTAAGAGGGGTAGGGGAAGGGAAAAAAGTGAAAGGAAAAAATATGAGAAGAGGAAAAAAATGGAAACAAGGTCTTTGCAAATAGGGAAGGGTGGGCAAGGGAAAGGGAAATAATATAAGAACCAAGATACTCATGTAATGGTACAAGATCCCAATGATGAATGTAACTGTATTGTATACCTAAAATGTACCAATAAAGGTAATGGGGCGGGGGGGAAGAAAGAAAGCAATCCAAAAATTCATTTAAATCCAGAAGAGACATAGAATAGCAAAAGCAATTCTAGGCAACAGAGACATGGCAGGGGTATTACAACCCCCAACCTGAAACTATACTATAAACCTGGTGTTATAACAACAGCATGGTACTGGCAAAGAAACAGACACAAGGATCAATGGGACAGATTAGAAGATGCAGAAACAGCTCCAGACATACTCAGCCATCTCATATTTGACAAAGGAGCCAAGACCCTCACTGAAGAAAAGATAACTTCTTTAATAAATAGTGCTGGAAAAACTGGATTTCAACTTTCCAAAGATTACAACTAGACCCATGTCTTTCACCATGTACTAAACTAAAATCAAAATGGATCAAAAATTTAAATATTAAAACAAAAACACTAAACCTGCTGGAAAATAGGTTAGGTAGAACTCTGGAAGACGTTGCCATAGGAAAAGACTTTATGAACAAAACTTCAGTCATATGGAAACTAGCAACGCAAACAAAGAATGAACAACTGGGATCTCATCTTATCAAAAAGCTTCTGCACAGCAAGAGAAAACACCAACAGAATGAAGAGACAACATACAATGTGGGAAAAAATATTTACCAGCTGTTCCTCAGACAAAGGACTAAAATCTAGAATATATAAAGTACTTAAAAGATCAGATCCCCCAAATTTATAGACCCAATTCAAAAATGGGCATCTGACATGAATAGCCATTTCTCTGATGAAGAAGAAGCAAATAAACATATGAAAAAAATGTTCAACATCACTGCAGAGATGCAAATGAAAACAACGTTGAGATTCCATCTCACTCCAGAAAGAATGGGTGCTATGAAGAAATCAACCAACATCAAGTGCTTGTGGGACTGTGGGAAAAAAGAACACTTCTCCATTGTTGGTGGAGTGCAGACTGGTCTGACCACTGTGGAAATAAATATGGAGATTCCTCGAAAAACTATGATTGGAAGTTGCATTTGACCCAGCTATTCCCCTACTGGGTATCTTCCCAAAAGAATTAAAAGCATTATACCACAGCAACACATGCACACCCACGTTTATAGCGGCACAGTTTGTAATAGTTAAATCTTGGAAACAGCCCAATGCCCATCAGCTGGTGATTGGATAAAGAATATGTGTGTTTCTTTTATATAAAATGGAGTACTACTCAGCCATAAAGAATGAGAAACTAGAGACATTTATAGCTAAATGAATGCACATTGAGGCCATACTCATAAATGAAATAAATAGGACACATGTATCTCAATACCAAATTGTTTCTCTGGTGTGAGAAACTAAAAGTGTAAATGAGAACAAAAATGCACAATAAATATTGTGAAATATGAAGAAAATGTTCAAAAGGGAAGGGGAGCTAGGAAGGGGGGCCGGGAGAAAGGAAAGAAGAGAAAGAAAAAAATGAAAAAAGAAAGAAAAAATGGAAACAAAGTTTTGTAAATAGGGAGAGGTGGAGGGGTGGAAGGGAGGTCAGGGGAATGGGAAAAAAATAAGAACCAAGATATATCACGTACAGGTACAAATTCCCAATGATAAAAGTGATCATAATGTATACCTACTACCAATAAACTCAATAAGAAGAAAAAACTTAATAGCCTCACTTCAAGAGCAAAACAAAATTAACTACCAGCTGCATAATACTAAGCTGAAACAAAATGTTTCCAAAAGACTAAATTAAGGAAAAAAATATACATACATATGTAGAAATACACATACATATGTCATGATGTATGTATTATGTTAAAGGTCAAAATAAACTTAAATATGTTAGATACATACATGTATTTTTACCAGGAACCAAAAAAAGTAATACTGGCTAAATTTAGCAGATCAGTGGTGGCACACATGCTATTGTTTTTCTTTAAAGACAAAAGATGTTATTGTAGAATTGTTTTTTCTAAACTAAATTCTCAGTATGCAGGCTTAATTTTAGTGTTGGCACTTTGTGATAAGTAAGTGGGTTTTCTGTTGTAGTTTGGTATTCCATCTCTAAGAGGTTCATTATCCCTGTAGTAGATTAATATTTTCAAATTTTAGGAAACCTTCATTGATTTCATGCAGAAAATTTTTCTAAAAGTAATGTATTTTTGTACTTTTTCACTTTGTAATACTTAAAGTGTCTATTACACATTTTATTTTAAAATTACTTTTGAAATTCTTTTACTTTTTTGAGCTATTAAGTGGATTTCTACACCCAGAAGCCCTAGTTTCAATATTACAAGAACTAGGTTTTTAACTTACACTGGTTTTGTTGGAGTGAATCAGAAACAAATTAGAAACAAATTAGATCAACTTTTTGATGTTTGTTTTTGCACATAGATCGTGTCTTGTTTTCAGGTGCTTGTAGACTACATATTTATATTCACAAAATGCTTAATATATTCATACATTTTCATATCATATAAATAGTAAAATAACGGTACATCTTCTTGATCACAATGAAATAATGATAAAAACCATTTTAAAAGCCCCTAATTCTTTTTGGGGTTTGTTGTTGTTGTTGTTGTTGTTGTTTGAGACAGGGTCTCACTATGTAGTTTAAACTGGCCTTGAACTCACTATGCAGTCTAGGCTGGCCTTGAACTAGCATTGACCTTCCTGCCTCAGCCTCCTAAGTGCTTGGAATTTCAGGCACATGCTACCACACCCAGCCTTCCCTAATTTTTGAAAATTAAAAAGATAAAAAGAGAACAGTATGTTTCTATGTATTACTGCATCAAAGAAAACTTTAAGATGGAAATTATAAAATATTAACAAAGTGATGTTATGTATTAGGACTACTAAATACTGCACTTAATTAAAATTATATAGTGAAAATATTTTTTAAATCTAGTAATTTTTTAGAATAGCAATACCAAAAAGTATCACAATTGCACAACATTAGCATGAGTAAATTTACTAAGAAATATGTACTAACTATAAAATTTTGCTGAAGACCCAAAGAAATGAAGAACCATGATATATGTCTGGATTGGAAGATTTAACTTTACAAGTGTTATCAGCCATTTCCAAATTAATACATAAAATCAAACTATTATTGTGCTCTGAATGTGTGCGTATGTGTGCGCACATGCACAAAGGGCTATCCTTGAAGATGTCCCAGACCTACCAAATATACACACACCGAGAATATGATAAAGGAGAAATTTAAGTTTGGTGGATAAAGGATAAATTGCTTAGGATAATTGGGCATTCATATGGAATTCTCCATTTCTATATTTTTGTCATTTCAAGAATCTTACATAATGTCAGACAATATGAAACCTTTGAAAGTGATTTATTTGTTTATTCTGCATAGTTCTCTGGAGATTAATCCAGATTGTTCTGTGTTCTAGTTTATTTCTTTGTATTACTGTCATACTCCTTGGAATTGGATGTACCCCAATTTGCATAACCACTCACCTGTTGAAGCCCTCAATGTGTGGCAATACCTTGAGGGGAAAGAACAACCAGTCACTGAAATCTGATTGCATAGGACCCTTCACCTTGTAAGAGGCAAGTGACTTGTGCTTCTAGGGTGAATTTGCCTTCTTGATCCACAGTTCCTTGACCAGCACAACTATCTAAATGTTTTAGAGTAGTTTGTATGTCCCATTTATCGTTATGGAATCTCACACAATATTGCCTTTTTATCCTCTTTACAATAAAGTAGATTGCCAGCGAACCCTGATAGAGAGAGACAAGTGAAGATATGAGAGACAGAGAATATCTTTGTAAGGGAGCCAAAGAACTTCACCAGAATGGAGTGAACCTCCAAACTGACTCAAACCCTCAGATTTACCGAGGAACACCAAAGGCATAGAGCTCTGCTGAGCACAGATGTTTGTTTGGGGTAGCAAGGCAGGCAAGCAAGGCACAGTGACAGTTTGCCTGAATAAGTAACTTTTATCTGATTGTCCCCTAGGAAGCTTCCTTATTTTCCCTGTAAGCCCCATGTTTTGTGAGTTGGCAAAACATTCCATCATTAAGATGTTTAAGCTCCTTGGAGTTAGCAGTCCTCTTCCTCCCTAGTCAACCTGAGCAGACATTGGGTGTTACAAGAAACTCCACGGTAGACATAAGAGGCATTCAACATGGGATCCACTGGTCCTACCATATTCCACCTAACCTAAAAGCTGTTGATCTGCCAGAGTGTCAGACAGATTTTTCAAAGAACAGTGAGGGCACTGTTTTGGTAGGGACTGAGACATTGTATATCAAAATGAAGAATATACTTTGAGCCAAGTGTTAAAAATAGGAGTGTCCCTTTTACCATCACACTGGAATTGACATGAGCAATTTGTTTGTTTTTTCTCACAACTTTAGGCTCTGCTGGATGGGAATTGGTTGATAGGACAGATGGTTCTATCAGAGAACTCAGTAAAGGTTTCACTAACCCTAAAATCTGTGCTAATTTATCATTTTTGGCTCCACAAGCTTATAAGGAGTTACTTTACTGTCAGGTGAAGATAGCTTTGCTGTTACATCATTGGGATTGGAGATGTATGTCTGGAACTCAGGAGATTCCCTGAGATCCATCTTAAGCATTCATATCCAGTAAATGGTAACTGCAACAAACACAACCTGTTAAAAACACAGTAACTAGGAGCTTATACACCTCAGAGATGAAAACTGGTTATTCTACTGAGCAAACAACTTAGACCGGCAGAAGTGCTGTCCTAGGGTAAGGAAAATCTAAGCTAGCTAGTAGAGAAGGAAGATGACAAATGACCAGTTATAGATGTAGGTTTAGTTGCAGTAGTAGATTCTGTAGTTTTTTTCTATTAGTCTACTTTCTGTAAGTCCTTTACTTTTAGAAATTGGGACTAGTCACTACCTTAAAGGCTCAGCAATAGAATGGTTTTAACTGAAGGTGGGGGGAAAGTGGATATGAGTGGTTCAGAGGGTGGAATGTAGCAGATGCTACTAGTGCTCAGCCCATATGCACTTAAGGTGTGTATATAAAGCCAGACTTGCATGCCTGTCTCTCGAGTCTGCTCTTTGCATGACTCTGTCTATTGGTTTTCTTCAGCTGCCATTCCCTTTCTGAGCATAGGGCAAACTGAAAGTTCAAAGAACCAATACTCTGCCACAGCAGGCTTCAAACAAAATGATGAAAGTTGGTGAATAAATATTTGAGCTCCTTTGTTCCTTAAGGGGGCCTAGCTTGGAGAAATGAGCCCTAGTGTTATCTAATGAATTCAGCCACAGAGAAATTTGCTTGACAATCCCTTTATGAAGTTCCATCCCTTCCCTGCTGCTGTTTACTAGGATTATTTCCCATATATACTACCTGCCTTAATTTTTTGTCTCAGACTTGATTCTAGGTGAAATGAACTAAGGTAATAGTTGAAAACTAAGTATTTGAAAACCAGAATTCTACAGATATTTTGAGTTGTTGCCCTTAACAAAATCATTGTGCAGATATTTAACTCACATTCAGAAGATTTGGTTTCCATTATGAAATGAAACAGTTAAAAGAAAAATGTTAAAGTAAATGCCAGAACTGGCATGGTCATCTTTTTAGTTCTTAATAAAAGTACCAAACTATGAAAGAAAATTAATAATATACAGTCACATATTTCCTTTAGAAAATTAGGTAAGTTATCAGTTTTGAATTTGAACATAACCTCTAGTATCACATTATGCTATGTGCGTATGCTATAATTTGTTAAAAAGCTTTGTTACACATTCAGCAGGCCAGAAACCCTCTAGTGGTGGATTCTGAGGCTTAGAGAGGTTACATCTAGGAGACCCAGCACTTCCTCTTAGCCAGGACTTCTTCCTTTTGTAGCAAGTGTTCAGTATTTCTGAAATAAATACATTGGTCATTGAAAGAACTTGTTTTAAAAAGTGGATTTACAGAGTGCTGCCTGTTGGCCGCTCACCTGCTCCGTAGCGCCCGGGTCTGCGTGCACCATGCCGGCCCTCGGGCCCACCATGCTGAAAGATGTAGTGGCCTATGTTGAAGTATGGTCTTTCAGTGGGTCAGGAAATTATTCAAAGACATTTACAAACCAACTTGTGGATATGGGGGCAAAGCTGCTAACATGTGGTTCCTCTTGTGCACTTTTCTTCTATTCTCTTTTTCCTGGTGGGACTGTGATTCTGTTCTTTTCATTCCACTTCGAGTTTTTCCAGGAGGAGTACAGGTTTCAAAAACTTTTAACAAACATGTCACTCACGTTGTCTTCAAAGATGAATACCAAAGCACTTGGGACAAGGCCCAGAAGAGGGGGACAAAGCTTGTTTCAGTGCTCTGGGTTGGAAAGTGCAGGACAGCTGGAGTGCATACTGATGAGTCCTTATTCCCGGCAACTAACCCCAGTGAACACACACTGAGCCTGATGAGGAAAAGGCATAAGTGCATGCAACCCAAAGATTTTATTCCTAAAACACCAGTAAATGATAAAAGACTTCAAAGGAAATTTGAGAAAATGACTGAAGAGCTACAGAGACAAAAGACAACCCCAGATGACAACGTGCCTATTTTCTTATTTGAATCTCATGGCTCATTGACGTCTAGTTCCTCAGTTAAAATTAGTAATCACCACCATGCAATGAAGCAGAGGTTACAGGAGATGAAGGAGAAAAGGGAACAGCTTTCCCCTACCTCTTCCCAGGGGACTGAGCAGGCTCACGAAAATTCCAAGGACTCTCTGTGTGAAGCGTCTTTGTGAATCCTTTGCTGGAGGTTTGTACTCATTTTGGGGTGATCTCTGTGAAAAATCAGCATGTGGAAATCAGGAAGGGAAATTGGGAGAATCTGTTAAGGAAATTAAAAGTGACACGTGCAGCTCCTCACCTGTACTGAAAATAAGTAATATTCATTCCTGGCATCCTCCAGCTGCCTCAGTGAGTTAAGTCCCCAGAAATGCACGAGTGATCTTCCAAAGGCAGAAGTCAGTCAGCTGAGAGACCCAGGAGGTGAAACTGTCACGCCAGACAGAACACAGGCCTGAGGGGTATCTGACACGTGTGAAGAGAAAAGCAACATCTGCAGCCAGAGGGCATCTCTGGCTGCATTCAGTGCCTGGGAGCTCCTCAGCAAAGAGAAAAAGGACGACAAATGAACAAATATGGGGGACAACCAGTTAATTTATATGAACTTATTCTAGTGGATGTGATAATTTTTAAAGGAGTATGAAACCCTCTTCAAACTGTCAAAGCAGAATATTGAGTGTGTAATTATTTTATAGCATGATTTATATTAATAGGCTTCTTATCCAAAATAAAGTCTTCATATCTTCTTTTGCTTAATTACTGATGCAGAATTTACTTCAAAGAAATTTAAACACCAGTATTTGAACTTTATATCACACTCTTTGTAGTTACTTTTTATTTTTCAACAGTGAACTCCTCTTGATTTGGGTCAAGACATTTGATCATAAGAGCTTTCAATAATATATATAATAGGAGAGTATGAAAACCAATCTGCCAATTAGAAAGCATTTGCATAAAGCAAGCTATGGTGGTCCAAGCCTGTAATCCCAGCACCCTGGAAACTGAGCCAGGAGAATCATAAGTTTGAGTCCAGCCTGGGCTACCTAGAGAGAACCTGTCTAAAAAAAAGAGCAAGAAAAAAAATCATATAAGTACTATTTAAAACATTTCTCTTTGCTGCATATACCAGTATGGGAATAAATGATGCCTTAATAATTTTTGTATTGTTGGAGGCAATGATTTTAATACATTTTTATTTATCTGCTGTTGTGTTTTTAATTGTTGGATAACAGAGGTCTTTAAATGGGTTCAACATAAAACTACATTTCAAATATTGTTTTTGTAGTGTCTTTTCAAGTCCAATGTACTTATCAATCTCTGCATCTTTTTAATACACATGTAAGTCTTTCAAATGCTGAACTGTTATACACGCTTTTTAAAGTCATTAATAAAGAAAACTATTGGTATAGTTTTACTAGGAAGGGTTATCAATGTTTATGTGTGATTTAGTGACTTTGTGTAGCCCCTCCATTTTAAGAACACTTAGAACTTCTGCTGTATATCTGGAAAGGTGGATTGTTAATATGTCATACCTGTGCAGTTTGTGCCTGAGGTTTTAAAGAATAATTAAATTTTAAATAAGTTACCTTAGCATAAGAGTAATTTGAAATGTATCCATGGTTTTTACAAAGTAAAGTTTGGCTTCAGTTAAATTGTTTGAAATTGTAAGTATAATTACAATGAAGAAGTTTAATCTCTTTTAAAAGCTGAATCATATTTTATTTCTTGAATTAGTATTAATATGCCAACTAGAATATGCCAACTTGTTTTCAGGGTTGTATATGTGTGATTTTTGTTATGTTGATTTGTTCGTTCCTTTTTGAGGAAAAATTTTTTTGTTGTTTTGCTCTTAAGATTATGAAATTATTCAGGCTTACCATGGTTGCTAGATTACAAAGAATAATGCTAATTGAATTCCAGTGAACTATTTTTACATGAAATGTACAAATTTCTGGGGGTGATGGTGGCCATGGTGCATCTTTTTACCTTGTGTAAAATACTTGAACACTTTCACAGTATCACCATCATCTGTTCAACACTCCCAGTATATTTTTTCAAAATCTCTTTACCTAAAATTGTGTGGAATGGCATAACTAATAAGCAATAAAGTCTGAATTACGATAAAAAAAAAAAAGAAAAGAAAAAGGACGTCAGTGGACCTGTGTTCACCTCCAAGGTCAACACTGAAGAGGACGAGGAGCGGCCGGAGGCCCTTGGTGTCTTGGGAGCAGCTGCTTAGATCCGGCAGAAGCCTGCAGTTCAGTCCTCAGCCGCCATGGGGACTCCTGTCTGTGGGGCGTCCTCTTATGAGAATTACTTCTTCCCCGAGAACCTCCAAGAGAGGACCTCCGCGAACCATCCTCCTGAGTCTTGGCAGTCGCCAGGCCCTGCTCACTTCAGCTGCAGAAGTCTTTCCAACAGGAAAAGAGCAAACATCCTAGAAATGTCTGACCTCTTCTGCATTGGGGAAAACCCCAGATCGGCTAGCATCACCAATTTAACAGCAAAAATTACCTCCAGCCTCCAGAGCTCTGCGTGCCTGGCTGCGGAGGACACATCTGCTGCTGAGGAAAAGCCAGGGTGCCGCGGGCAGGCTGGGCATCCCCAGGTAGAAGATGCTGGCCCCACAGGAAGTCACCATCCCCACGACACCCACGACCCTGACAGTCCAGGGCAGGAGGGCAGCTGCTCCCCCGTACGGGGCAGTAGAGCAGAGAGAGAACTAACTGGTTAGCAGGAGAAATACCCAGAAACTGCAGCACCCGACGCTGCAGTGCTGAACTCCCCTGCGAGGCACACAAAGAAGGAATGCGAGCGGCGCTTCAGAGGTGACCTGCAGAGGAAGAAAAGGAAAACATAGCCCTGGGATACAGTGGAACTTGTGATGACATGAACATCAAGTAGGGAAGCCTGGTTTCCCCTAGTGCGGCACATTTTGGTCCTGGTGTCCTCTAGAGTGTGATAGTCCCTGAAAGCAGCTGCACTTCCCGCCCTCTGCGTCCATCCACAGCTCGAGCCTTTGGCTAGATGGAAGAGGAAGCAGGGCAGCATTGTTGGCTCCCTGGGACCCGGAGGAGATGAATAGCTTTTGGAGATCCTGTAGCAGAGCCGTCGGGAGTGCTGAGGGAAGGCCCTGGTGTGCCTTGGTGTGACTCGGATGGAAGCTTCCTTTCGTCCTGACACAGGGCATCTTCTGCAGCCATATGCCTTAGTTCACTTTGTCCCCAAGAGACAGAAATTCACTAGACCCTAGTGTAAGAGAACACTTTCGCGTTGCCTTGCCTAAACATAACCCCTTTCACTAATGTTTTAAATTGTCCCCTGCGACTCAGCGAATCCACCGTAGATAAAACTAGAAAACCTTCAGTTTACATGGACACTCCCTACGAACCAGAATTGTGGAGCACGGAAGTCTACTCTGTACATCCAACTAGACCTCTCCACTCTTTCCTGTTGGAGTAAAAGTCTCTCAATTTGTTTTCAGTGTACTTGCAATTGTTGCTAAAAGTGTGTAATAAAGGTTTCCAGAAAAGATTAAGTAATAAACATTAACAAAAGGAATGGAGGAAGACTTAATTTCTTAATCTTTAAATATGTATTTTTCTTTTTTCATTTTTATTCCTAATTTTATAAGCAGTACTTCAAGTACATTCCCGTTGTAACAAAGACTGGTAAAAGAATAAAAATTTCTTCATCATATTCCTCAAAAAAAAAAAAAAGTGGATTTACGGTGAGTTCTTGAAGTTTGGTTTTGTAAGAAAAGAAACCAGTCTGGGTCGCCACAAGGAAGTAGGGTTCCATGCAAACCACAGGGAAATGCATCCGGGGAGTGGACAACGAACCCTCTGGGACTGCGGAAAAAGTTACAGTCTTGGTGTTAGCGGACCACACAGTCTCGCTGGCGGCTGCCTCCAGAGGCTCCCTAGATAGTTTCAGCGGTTGCCAGGGAAACCAGTGGCTGCAGAGGGCGGGGCCATGGGAGGTGGTGCTGGTCTCTGATTTATTAAATATTTGCTTTTGTATTTAATTTGTATTCATAATTATAATACATTTCTTTTCACAAATGTCGAAAGTGATGACGAGAGAGGCTATATACACTGTCCAATTATATTCACACACACTGAATGGAAGAAACTTCTAATCCAGGACTCCAAAGCCACTACTCCTTCATCACAGGACAGTCTCATTTTAGAACTCATAAATGATTAGCATCAGGCAGCTAACTCCAAGACTTCCATCATTATGTAATTTTAAAAGTTCTTTACTCGTGGACCATACAGCCACTGTGCACATGGATTTTACTGACTCTCATAACGATAAAATAGGGAACAAAAGGAGCGAGGAAAAAACCACCGCTATTCAGCGAAGGACCTCCAGGCAGCAGGTTTTCAGGAAATAGGGAAGGAGGAGGAGGGGGAAAATATGCCACTTTGGGAATGGATCTATCCTGCAAATTGAAGAGTCCGTTTCAAAAGAAGCAACTCAATCCCAAATCTTCTCCCTTTGCAGAGGGAAGGAATGAATGACAGACTTGACAATTTAGACAACTTTTTCTCAGCTTTTTTCTCCAGCCTTCATCAAAGATGGCGCCCTTGACTTCCTCTTCGGCGGCACGCAGGTCCCGGGACCTTCTGCACGTCTGCTCTACGGTACATCCTCCCCCGCCCCGCCCGGGGCGGGGCCTGGCTGGAGGCGGGCCCTGGGATCCGGAAACACCTGTGTTGTCGCGCAGTGTTTTTCTCGGCGGGACCTCGTGACCAGGGACTGGGGTGTCCTCTAGCCGGGTCTCCCGGGGCGGTCCGGCGGCTGCCACAACCTGGGCCGCGGCCCGGTGCACTGTTGTGGGACCCGCGTTTGCCCCCAGCTATGCCCACGGCCGCAGCCCCCATCATCAGCTCGGTCCAGAAGCTGGTTTTGTACGAGACCAGAGCCGTGAGTACCCGCTCGGACGGGAGGGGAGCAGCGGACGGGGTGAACGCGGGTGGGCTCAGCTTCCTCTCCTTCTTCTACCCACAGCTGCCTGACCTGCTCAGGCACAGCCGTGGAGGAGGCTAGCCCTCCTGGTAATGCCTGTCTGCACTGCTGGGATTGCGTGTGGATACTTCCACTCCCATGTCTTTGGCCAGAACATGCAGTTAGGTGCCTGTGATGCCTCAGAAACTGCTCACGAGGCCTGTATGGGTTCCTGGATTCCTTTCAGCTTTCAGAAAGTCTGTTAACGTTCTGGGATTCATTGCTTCCAAGAGGGGTATGGAGAAACTTGACCTATGACTGGTATCTTTTCTGTTTTCCTATTCCATGGTATACCATCGTTGTGATTGGCGTTGATTACGTGAGCTTTTATTGCTGAAATTTTTTAGTTTTCTTTTTTTAAAGAAAAACATTTAATTTGCTGGTTAGTTTAGATAACATCTTTTTTATTCACTTGAGTTTTCCAACACAACATTGAATTAAATTTTTAAATTTATTGCTTCAAATGACTATAGAGAGTAAACAGATCGGTGATTATGATTAGGTTACTAGGTTCCTAGTTTAGGGGCTAGTGTTTATAGAACTTCATCCTTTGTCATTTTTGTCGTTGGAAAGCAGGGTCAAATCAGCATAACTTTTCTAAATTGGGGTAGCACAGTGATATTAGGGTCTGTGTGTAAGATTACCCAGTTGATACTTATAATACTACATATACTGAGTATGTATGCAACAATCTGCTATGCTATGCTGTGTGTCTAATAAGGCACCTCTAGAGAGATATGGATCATCTCCATTAAAGGCAAATAAGAAGGAACTTATCCTGACATTTTCTCAGCTATAACACACAGCTAATAGTATGTCTGCTTCAGGTCATGAGTGTAGTAGAATCCTTGATTCTAAATTAATTTTGCTGACAGCTTCATTTGATTAGATCTAGACCAGAAAGTGAAATCATCCTGTATAATCATCTTTTTTTTTTTTTTTGGTACTGGGGATTAAACTCTGGACCTTGCGCTTGCAAGGCAGGCAGCAGAACCACTTAGCTAAATCCTGGGCCCTAATCATCTTGTATTTACAAGTATTGTAGCAAAACTATCCTTTTTGTAAAATGTGCTAATAAATATCCCTAGTTAGGAACACAAACAACTTAAAGCACAGAAATTTCAGCTCACTAAAAAGCTGAGCATTCCTTAGGACTGACTGAGATGTTAAGTGTTCTTTCTAAAGCACAACTGAACAGTATAGAGCTTTTCTGCTCAGGCTCAGTGGCCCTTATTCTGAGGAGAGTGAACCCTCAATCTCTTAGTTTGGCATTCAAAGCCATATATGATTTGTCTTCAACTTGTCTGCCTAGTCTAATATCTAATTTAATATCAATTCAGACAATATTTATTGAGGATCAGCTATGTACCTTTTTCTACAGTAAAATTATATTACCTTCCAGTTCTTTTATCTACTGTGTTTTTCTGCTATTCTCTCTTCTTGTAAAGTCTCACCCCTTCTTTTCCTGTCAGAATCTTGCTGATCCTCACAGTAAAGATATGGTACATGCCTCACTAATAGTAGGCTGTTAATCAATGCTAATAAAGGAAGGCTAACACAAAAAGATATGTGTTCTAGAACTCAGCTATTCTTTCAGCCCCCTGAGTATTGGAAATTAATTCTGGCCAACTTCAATATAAAAGATTAACTACATTGGAAGAATGCTGGGGAGCCATTGGGGGAATCACGGGAGGATCCCAACTCCCTAGCCTCTGGGAAAGCAGGAACAAGACCACAGGTTTGAAATCCTTCTCACAGTGCTGCCACAAACATAGCATAGGTCCTGGGAGAGAGTCCAACAGACTCAGCTAGGATTGGATCTCTGCCTCTGGTGGACAATCAGTATTGCTGGGGAGGATCTGGGAAGATGATTCAGTTAGGATCCCTTCCTTACAGGGAAGGCTGGGCCTGTCAGCCTCCCTAGAAACATCTGGTGCACTGAATCCTCGAAACTGTTTCCTTGTTAGTTAGGTAGATATTTCTTTTTTATAATTTTTACTTAAAAAGACATAAGCAGAAATATTTGAGTTATAGTCTCAAAGTCTAAAACATGACTCAGAAAAAGTATAAAATTACTGGCAATGAAAAAAAATTAAGAATCTAAAAAATGATCTGTAGTAGTTTATAATAATAATAGTACTTGCAGAATACTTCTATGGCGGGCATTGTGCAAAGTTTTCTCTATATGTTTCTTATTATTTAACTTCATAAAACCCCTAAAAGATCAATAATATTATTGCTATTACTACTACCACTGCTACTATTACTATTTAGTGAAGAAAAAAATTAGGTGAGGAGAGTTTAGGATATTACCACTTAAAGTGTGGTCTGGGACCTGATGCCAGGAATAGGTTTTTTTTGTTTTTTTTTGGTACCAGGGGTTGAACTGGGGACCTTGCACTTGCAAGGCAGGTGGTGGAACCACTGAACTAAATCCCTGGCCCAGGAATAGCTTTTTGCAACTAGATTGAGGCAAATTACATGTAGATATTGAGATGAAATAATTAGGACTTTTAATATTAATTTGACACAGTTTTTATTTCTCATGAATCAGATTATTTAGAAAATCAGGCTTGGGTTTGAATGTCTTTGCTTTTTGTTTTATTATTCTGCTGTTTGGTTCCTGAAACCTTGCTCTGGTCTTGTCTGCCCTGTGGCCCAGGCTTAATCCAGCCCAGCAGTCATACAGTTCAATGCAATGAGGAGTTTTCCACAGGAAATTTAGCAACCTAAAGTTATCTTGGGTGAAATTGACATTTACCTGAGGTGGTTTCCAATTTACAAGAGACCTTGCTTAATAAGTGATGCCCTAGGGGTCCTAGCATCACAAAAAATGATCCTTTTATAACAAAGAATGAAGTACAGAGGTGGATTTTAAAATTGATAGCTGAACAGAACTGGGGTTGTATGTATATCTGTATGTATTGTTTTGTAGGGATGAAAGTTGTTAAGATAATCTTAGTCTTGTAGCTCAAAATTGTTAAGTTTTTATATATGTAACTATTTATATTTATTTCTTCCTTGTTCTGAAAGGGTCTAAGGATGCTTCCCTGCCACCACCACTCAGAAAAAAATAACTCTCATCATGAGGAATGCATATTACTTAATTAGTCTTGACTTGTGTAATTAGAGAACAAAAGTGAACAGTACAAGGATAGTTGGCTGAGGGGTTGAAGCAGGGGATCAAAAAACAGTATGTGAACTGAGAGGAGCATAGTGATAAAAGTGGCTTAGAAGGTGGAGTTGGAAATGATAAAGTCTCACATTTGTTTCTACAGGGTATTTAAAACTTCCCTATCACTAAAGTCCTGAAGGTCTAACAGATAGGCTTGGACATCCCTTTAGACTATGCACTTGATTCTTCTGGGTTAAGTAACCGATTTTTGGGATTACTAGGCTAGGGGAAATAGCAGGCCTGCATACTGTTAGACTGTGAGAGCTAACTTAAAGATATTCTATTTAAAAACACAATCTGAAATTTCAAGTGATGTAAAATTTCTCCCCTTTGAATAAGGCTGCTTTTCCTCTCTCAGATGAAAAGTGAATGATTAATTAGCCTGTCTTGATAAAAGCAGGTAATAATGTCCGTAGATACTAAATTTCTGGTTAAATAGATTGTCTGTTGTATTCCGTGTGGATTTCATCTATGTATTTTAGAAGCACATTCATCTTTGTACCAAGTCCCCACTGTTAGTTGCATACTAAAATTTTAAGCCTTTCTTGAACAATGACAATTAACTTTTAGAAGAGAGCCAGCTCAGATCAATTTCTACCTTAATGTGTATTTTAATACAAGTCTCCACTGCCATGTGGTGTAGCTATTTTTAATATCCTAATTGTCCATCCAACCTCCTGCCAAAATTCTATCCCCAGTATATCTACAAAAGCACAAACATTTTCCCCAGCAGTGTTGATTTCATATACATCTGTTTGCATGATATATATACTCAGGCTGATCCATGCCTGATATACAAAAATCTTGTGTTTTTCACTTACTGCTATTTCCTTCCCTGTTGCTCTTGAATAATTATCTTTTTTACCTTTTCCACGTGAATTATGGTCCATTTGCTGCTTCAGACTTTGCTAATACATGAGTGACCTTTCCTTCTTCCTATAATCTAGTTGCTACTGTGAGTTTATAATTTTAACCCCAACTTTCCACCAAATATGTAAATCTCCCCTTAGCATATTCACACATTTTAGGTATCTTATAGGTTTCATCGTCTTGAAACAATGGCTCGAATGTGACCTGGCTGCTCCCAAGGCTTTCACTGCAGCTGCCATCCTGGAATTTCTCTTCCTCTCATATTTCTTCTTGATAACAACCTTCCTGTTTCTCTGTAATTTCCTGTTTTTTAATTTCTACCCTCATTTTGATGGAGCAACTCCTTCAGTTGCTTCATGAAAAAGGATTCGTTTAAGGTAATGTTTTTTTCAGTCTGTTCATGTTTAAAATTGTCCTTATGCTACCTTCAGGATTTGATTGATGAATTTAATTTTTTAATTAAGTTTATTGATACATTTTAGGTATACAATATGATGACATTCATCACTGGGAATGTCTACCTTTACGTGATATATCTTGGTTCTTATTTTGTCCCCATTCCCCTGTCCTCTCTTCAACCCTTCCACTCCTCAAAGACTTTGTTTCCATTTTTCCCTTTTCTTATATTTTTTCCCTTCGTACCTTTCCCCTACTCCTCCCACTTCCTCCTCCCCGTTAGACCTTTTCTTCCTGTTTCAAATTATCTATTATACATTTTGATTCTTATTTATACTTTCAGTTTCTCACACCAGAGAAACTATTCAGTATTTATACATGTGTGTCCTATTTATTTCACTTAAGAGTATGGCCTCAATATGCATCCATTTAGCTATAAATGACTCTAGTTTCTCATTCTTTACGGCTGAGTCATACTCCATTTTATTAAAAAAAAACAAACCACACATCTTCTTTTTTTTGGTACTGTAGATTGAACTCAAGTCCTTGCGCTTGCACAGCAGGCAGCGAAACCACTGAGCTAAATCCCCGGCCCAAAAACACATCTTCTTTATCCAGTCACCAGTTGATGGGCAGTTGGGCTGTTTCCAAGTTTTAGCTATTACAAACTGCCACTAAAAACATGGGTGTGCATATATTGCTGTGGTATGATCCTTTTAATTCTTTTGGGAAGATACCCAGCAGGGGAATACCTGAGTCAAATGGGACTTCCAGTCCTAGTTCTTTGAAGTGTCTCCATACTGATTTCCACAGAGGTTGCACCAGTCTGCACTCTCACCAGCAGTGGAGCAGGGTTCCTTTTTCCCTATAGCTGCGTCAGCATTTGTTATTGGTTGATTTCATGATAACAGCCATTCTTTCTGGAGTGAGGTGGAATCTCAGCATTGTTTTCATTTGCATCTCTCAAATGACCAGTGATGTTGAATATTTTTTCATGTGTTTATTTGCTATTTCTACTTCGTTGCCTCAGAAATGTCTGTTCACTTCAGATGCCCATTTTTGGGTTGGATCTTTAAATTTGGGAGGTCTCATTTTTTTAAGTTCTTTATATATTCTGGATAGTAGACCTTTGTCTGAGGAACAGCTAGTAAAAATTTTTTCCCACATTGTAGGTTGTCTCTTAGCTCTGTTGGTGGTTTCTCTTGCAGTGCAGAAGCCGTTTAATAGGATGAGATCCCAGTTGTTGATTCTCTGTGCTAGTTCCCATGCTACTGAGGTTTTGTTCATAAAGTCTTTTCCTATGCCAATGTCTTCAAGAGTTCTAACCTATCTTCCAGCAAGTTTAGTGTTTCTCTTTTACTATTTAGATCTTTCATCGACTTCAATTTTAGTTTAATGCATGGCGAAAGACATGGGTCTAGTTTTAATCTGTGGCAGGTCAAAATACAGTTTTTCCAGGAGCATTTATTAAAGAGGGTATCTTTCCTCCAGTGAAGGTGTTTGTCTCCTTTGTCAAAGATGAGGTGGATGAGTATGTCTGGAGTTGTTTCTGTATCTTCTAGACTGTTCCACTGGTCCTTGGGACCGTTTCTTTGCCAGTACCATGCTGTTTTTATCACAGTGACTTTGTAGTATAGTTTCATGTTGAGGATTGGGATACCCCCTGTCATGTTTTTGTTGCCTAGAATTGCTTTTACTATTCTAGGTCTCTTGTTCCAAATGAATTTTTGGATTGTTTTCTCTAGTTCTGTGAAATATATTGTTGGGATTTCAATCAGAATTGCATTCAATCTATATAGCAGTTTTACAAGTATGGCCATTTTTGCTATATTGGTTCTTCCTACCCAGGAGCAAGGGATGTCTTTCCATTTTCTGATATCCTCTCCAATCTCTTTTTTCAGAGTGCTGTAGTTTTCAAGGTAGAAGTCTTTTACTTCCTTTGTTAGATTGATTCCTTTGTTAGATTGATTTTTTGGATGCTATTGTGAAAGGAATTTTTTCCCCAGTTTCTCTCTCAGTGAGTCTATTATTTGTGCACTAGAAGGCTATTGATTTTTGAGTGTTGACTTTGTATCCAGCTACTCTACTGAATGTGTCAATTAAGTCTAGAAGGTTTTAGCAGAGTTTTTTTGGGTCTTCTGTATAGAGTATCATTTCATCAGCAAATAATGACAGTTTAACTTCTTTCTTTCCTATCTTTATTCCTTTTATTTCTTTCTCTTGTCTAATTGTTGTGGCTAATGTTTCCAAAACTGTATTGAACAGGAGTGGTGATAGTGGACATCCTTGTCTTCTTGCTGATTTTAGTGTGAAAGCTTTCAGTTTTTGACCTTTTAGTATGATGTTGGCTGTTGATTTTTCATAGATAGCCTTCATCATATTGAGATAAAGACCATCTGTTCCAGTTTTCTGTAGGGTTTTTATCATGAATGGGTGTTAGATTTTGTTCAATGCTTTTTGTGCATGATCATATGGTTTTTGTCCTTGACCTTGTTAATATACTATAGTACATTTACTGGTTTATATATATTGAGCCATTCTTGCATCCCTGGGATGAGTCACACTTGGTCAGGGTATATGATCTTCTTGATGATCCTCTGTATTCTGTTTGTCAATATCATACTGAAAATTTTTGTATCTGTGTTCATAAGGGAGATTGGCCTGTACTTCTCTTTTTTGGTTGGGTCTTTCTCTCTTTTTTGGCTGGGAATCAAAGTAATTCTTGCTTCCAGGAATGAATTTGGGAGTATTGCTTCTCTTTCAGTTTCATCAAAGAGTTTGAGAAGTAATGGCATTAGCTCTTCCCTAAATTTCTTACAGAATTCCACAGTGAAGCCATCAGGACCTGGGCTTTGTTTTGTTGGTAAATTTTTGTTGGTAAATTTTTAATTACGTTTTCAATTTCACTAATTGAAATTGGGGTGTTTAGAATTTTTATGTCTTCATTCAGCTTTGGTAATTCATATGTATCTAGGAATCTATACACTTCTTCTGTGTTTTCCATTGTGTTGGAGTATAGGTTCTCAAAGTAGGTATTGAAGATCCTCTGAATTTCTGTTAGATCTGTTGTAATTTCACCCTTTTCATTCCTAATTGCATGGATTTGAGCCTTTTCTTTCCCTTTTTTGATAAGGTTGGCTAAGGGTTTATCGAGTTTATTCTTTTGAAGAACCAACTCTCAATTCATTGATTTCTTTTTTAATCGTTCTCTTTGTCTCCATTGCATTGATTTCTGCTCTGATCTTTATAATTTCCTCCCTTGTATGACCTTTGGGTTTTTCTTGCTCTTCTTTTTCTAGGAGCTTGAGGTTCAGCATTAGATTGTTTGAGCCTGCTCTGTTTTCCTAGCATGGAGATTCACTGCTATGAATTTCCCTTGTAGAACTGCTTTCATTGTGTCCCATAGGTTCCTGTGTGTTTTATTGGGATAAGCATTTAATTGTAGGAACTGTCTAATTTCTTCTTTAATTTCATCTGTGACCCATTGGTTGTTCAGGAGAGTGTTACTCAATTTCCATGTGTTTGTGGCATTTTGCAGTTTCTTATGGTATTGATCTCCAGTTTAATTGCACTATGGTCTGATAATACACATGGGATAACTTCACTTCCTATCCCTTTCCTTAAACATGTTCTATGAGGTAGCATGTGGTTATTTTGGAGAATGACCTGTGTGCAGCTGAAGAAAATGTGTATTCTGATTTTGTGGGGTAAAACACTCTGTAGACATCTATTAAGTCCATGTGTTCAAAAGTTTGGTTCAATCCTATTTCGTTGTTGATTTTCTGTGTAGATGATGTGTTTGTGACAGTGGGATATTGAGGTTCCCCACTACAGTTGTATGAGTGCTTATTTGGTTTTTTATGTCCATTAATATTTGTTTTATATAGTTGGGAGCACTAGCATTTGGTGCATATATATTTATGATTGTCATTTCTTTCTCTTGGATTCTTACCTTTACAAGGATGTAGTGACCTTCTTTGTCTCTCTTAATTAGTTTTGGTTTGAAATCTGCTTTGTCTGCAAATGAGATAGCAACCCCCGCTTTTTTTCTGGGCTCCTTTCACATGGAGAACTGTTTTCCATCCTTTTACTGTCAGTCTATGAATTTCTTTGTGAACTAAGTGTATTTCTTCTATACAGCATATTATTGGACTTTGCTTCTTAATCCATTCTGCCAGTCTATTTCTTTTGATTCGTGAATTGAGGCCATTAACATTGATGGTTATAATTGATAACTATTGACTTATCCTTGTCGTGATATTTTCCTGTTGTTGGCTCTTCTATTTTTTGTTTCCCCCCCTTTTCCTTTAATTTCTTGCCTTGCCTGATGGCTTCACTGTGTTGGGCCTCATGGAGTTGTGACCCTCATTGTCTTTTTCTAGGATATTGTTTAGAATTGTTTGTAGTGCTGGTTTGGTATTCATGAAGTTTGTCAGGCATTCTTTGTCATGGAAGTATCTAATTTCCCCATTTATTTTGAAAGATAATTTTATAGGATACAATAGTCTAGGTTGGAGGTTATTTTCTACACTTGATCTTAGCCAAAAGGCTGAGAAGCAATAGGAGGTTATTTTCTTTTAGGGCTTGAAATACTTCACTCCAGGCTCTTCTTGATTTGAGGGTTTGTGTTGAGAAGTCTGATGTGATTCTGCTGGGCTTTCCTTTGTTGGTGATTTGTTTCTTTTCTCTAACTCCTTGTAGGATTTTGTTCTTCTGTTGGGTTTCTGGGATCTTGATTATTGTATGTCTAGGTGTAGGTTTTTTTTTTTATCATAGCTATTTGTAGTCCCATGTGCCTCACTTATCTGTATGTCAAATTCTTTTCCTCTGCTTGGAAAGTTTTCTGCCATTACTTCTGTGAACAGTTTATGTCATTTGTACTTTCTCCTGCTTTTTCATTGACGCTGATCAGATTTATGTTATTCTTCTTTGCTTCATCTAGCAGCTGCTGGATCAATTTCTTATGGTCCCTTACTATTTTTTTTTTTTTGGTACCAGGGATCGAACTCAGGTCCTTGCGCTTGCGCAGCAGGCGGTGAAACCACTGAGCTAAATCCCAGGCCTGGTCCCTTACTATTTTTAAGAAATCTATCTGTTTATGGTCACTAACTGCGATCCTGTCTTCTATATCTGATAGTCTTATCTTCACATTGGCTCATTCTACTGCGAATACTTTCAGTGGAGTTTTTAATCTCCTGAATATCTGAATCTGTTTTATGGAGTTCTTTTTTTTCCTATATTGGGTGTTCATGGTTTCCATTTCTTTCCTATGCTGGCCATTTATGGCTTCTATCGTGGTCCTGAGTGCCTCTAGTTTTTTTATCTGTTTCTGTTCTAGAGTCTAATCATGTCTCTCATTCTGCTCACCATTTCTGTAGTTACCTGGGAAATTATTTCTGTTTTGAATTTTTGTAGAGCCTCATTATCTGTTTTGTTACTTCCTGTCCTATCAGTTCAGCGTGTCCAAGTGGTTGATAATCAGATTTTTCCACTTCATTTCCCCCAGAATTTGCCTGTGGTGAGCTGGAAGTCTGAGTTTGTGCCTTGTTTAACTGTCTTCTCATTTTTGTTTTTGTTGTTGGTGCTGTTTTTGGTTTAATTCCTGGACTGATACTTCAGTATTGCTTATTGTGAATATCTTTATTGCTTGTATTTAGAACCCTTATGGAATGATTGCTTCTCAGAGGTCTCTTCCAGGTATAGCTGGTCTTTAGGCTTTAAGTCTCTAATAACTCTTAAGCAATCTCATTTTCAGTATACCAGGGAGAATAACTGATTAGATCAATCATGACACCTTAGCCCAAGTGATACAATCAGCATCTACAATAGCATCAAACACAGCTTAGAAAATGACAATTTGTGGTAGCAATTAATCTGTCACCTTGAGCTAGATCAAAATAGAGGACCAGCCCAAAATGTTTGTAGTAAATAAACCCTTCAATATAGCAAATTTACCCTTCGTGATGAGGACTCAGAAGGAGTTGGGGAGGGAATAATAGAGAGATAGAAGGAGTGGAAATGGTTAGAAGTGAAGCTAGAGGACACATGAAGATTGTGCAGATTTTGGAGAACTGTTGAAGACAAGAGGAAAAGACAGAGCGAAGGAACAAAGACAAGACCAGAACAAACTAACAGCAATAGGGGAGCTAGAAACTGTGTTCACCTTCCTAGAAGAATAATGACAATCGAGAGAAGGAAAGAGAAAGGAAAACAATCCAAAATAGGACAGGAACAGGAAGAAAGAGGAAGAGAAATGCAGAATAAGAAAGGAGAGAGAGAGAAAAAGAAAAGAAAAAATGTATATGTATAAATTTTTTTTGAAGGGGGGCCTGCTTCAGGATATGTCTCTGCTGTCTCTGTAGATAACGTGGGCAGCAGTGTACAGATCTAAGTCTATTAGCCTCTGCAAGCTAGCTGTAGTCCACTGAGATTCAGGCTGATTTCTGGCTGCAAGGCCCAAGTTGAGGTCCGTGACCTCCTGTAGGACTGAACTCTGCAAGGTTCTACTGCAGGTTCCAGCTTCCCTTCCCCCGAAGCAAGTCCACGTTCCTGTGGGAGGTGCTGATCCCACCAGCTTATCAACCATGATAGTCCAGTGTGTCTTTATTGCAGAGATTTTCTTCATTTTCACAGTGGGCTTCAGTTTTCATTGAGGAGCCTGAGAGAGGCCCTCTCTCTATTGTTCACTTCTCCTCTATCTTCTGGAGTTCATAACCATAGCCTTTATGGTCCCTCTGGGGACTCTGCAGTGGGTATTCAGATACTGGCACAGCCCACCCAGCATGCTCAGGGGGGCGAGGCCTATGCAGAGACGGTTCCGGGGCAGTGCTGGCTTCCACTGTTCCTGATGAATTTAATATTGAATTAAATATTGAAATGAATTTTCCCCTAGAATTTGAAGACACTACATCCCTGCCTTCCCATGTTGGTCCTGACAATTTCTGATTTTTATTCTGGTTATTCTGCTCTTGTTCTTTAGTTCAAAGCCTATTTCTTCTCTAGGAACTTGTGCTTTATATATATATATATATATATATATATATATATATATATATATATATTAGAAGACAATTTAGTGCAATCTAAATCTGAAATCAAGCAGATTCTGTGTAGAAATTCATAAGCTAATTTTAAAATTTTCTAGTTCAAAGGATGTAGACTATCCCAAATAATTTTGAAAACAGCAGATGACTAATATTACCTGAGTAGACTTCATGTAAAACTGCAATAATTAGAACAGTCTGATAATTGCATAAAAATTAACAAATAGATCAAATTAAGAAATTCGCTCAAAAGTTGACTTATTTTTATCATTGGACTCCTGACAAAAGTAGCACAGTCACAATTGAATGGAGAAGAAAAAAATCTTTTTAAAAGTGATGTCAATTCAAATGGATAGCCATATAGAAAAAAGATAAACCTCAACCCCTGCTTCACAGAGTAAAAAATTAACCTGGGATGGATCTTAGATCTAAACATAAGTACTAAAAACCATAAAGCTTTCAGAAGTAAACATAGGAGAACACTGTTGTAACTTGGGAATGAAGGAAAATTTGTTAGACTGGATGTAGGCAAGAAAAAATACTGATGAATTAAAACTTCTGTGCATCAGAAGGTATTGTAAAACATGAAAAAGTAAACCAAAGGCATGCCCTACTGAGGTTCCGAATCACACGGAACACGCCGAATCAGTCTGCTGCAGACAGGCAGGTCTGCGCACGCCCTACCGAGGTCCCGAGTCGTGCGGAACACGCCGAATCAGCCAATCCACTGGAACCGCCCCCCCCCCCCGCCATCCTCTGTACAGCCACCTGGTTCCACACTACAAAGACGCAGAGGACATCAGACCACCAGACCACAGTACTGAGTCCCGTTGCTCCTGGCCCAGAGGGAGGGGCTTCTGAGCCGCTGTCCCACTGCTCCTGGTCCAGAGGAAGGGGCTTCCCAGCCACCATCCCACCCGCTGCTCCCAGCCCAGAGGAAAGGGCTTTTGGGCCACTTTCAGTCCCGCCGCTCCTGGCCCAGAGGAAGGGGTTTCCGGGACACCATCCCTCCCAATGCTCCTGGCCCAGAGGTAGGGGCTTCTGAGTGGCAATCCCACTGCTCCTGGATGAGAGGAAGGAGCTTCCTGGCCACCATCCCTCCCACTGCTTGCAGCCCACAGGAAAGGGCTTTTGGGCCACCATCCCTACCGCTGCTCCCGGCCCCTGTCTCACTTCTACAAGCTCAGAGGAGGTAATCCGTGCAGGCGCCAACAGCCCCCCCCCCAGTCGAAATGAGAAAACACGTAAATAAGTCTCAGAACCAGACTTACAGATCACCTACAGCAACCCCAAAGGGAAATGAGATGGAACACTCTGATACACAACCACCTGGACCCACTGAACTGGCAACAAAAGGGAATCTGGAAAAAATGAAATCAGAAATAATTTCTCAGATAACAGGAGAAATTGTGCCTCTAGTACAAGACATGATTAATAAATCTAGAGAGGAGCTCAGGAACATGATGGAATCCCAACATAAGAAACAAATGGAATCCATAAAACAGATGCAAATAGATTTCCAGGACATGAAAAACTCCACTGAAAGTCTACACAGCAGAATGAGCCAATGTGAGGACAGAATTTCAGATATAGAAGATAAGATTACAATTAGTGACCAGGAAAAGAAAAATTGCTTCAAAATTATAAGGGAACATGAGAAATCAATCCAGCAGCTGCTAGATGATGCAAAGAAGAATAAAATAAGACTGATTGGAGTTAATGAAGAAACAGGAGAGAGTGCAGATGACATAAAAAATCTCTTCACAGAAATAATGGCAGAAAACTTCCCAAGCAGGGGAAAAGAGCTTGACATACAGATAAGTGAGGCATATAGGACTCCAAATAGCCTTGATCAAAAAAAAATCTACACATAGACATATAATTGTGAAGATTCCAGAAACTCAACAGAAGAACAAAGTTCTACAAGCAGTTAGAGAAAAGCAACAAATCACATACAAAGGAAAGCCCATCAGAATCACAGCAGACTTCTCAACACAAACCATCAAGGCAAGAAGAGCTTGGAGTGACATATTCCAAGCCCTAAAAGCAAACAGCCTCCAACCCAGATTGATGTACCCTGCAAAACTATCTTTCAGAATGGATGGAGAAATAAGATACTTTCATGACAAAGAGCACCTTAGGAACTTTGTGAATACCAAACCAGCATTCCAAAGAATTTTACACAATATCCTATGAACAGACATTGAGGATCACAACCCCAGGAAGCAAAACAGAATGAACCTATCTGGCTTGACAAGAAATTCAATGTAAAGGGGGAGAACCCAACAAAAAGAAAAAGTCATGGCAATGACAAGTCAACACGTATCAGTTATAACCATCGACGTTAATGGTCTAAGTTCACCAATCAAAAGAAATAGACTGACAGAATGGGTCAAGAAGCAAAATCCAACAATATATTACATACAAGAAACACACTTAATTCAAAAAGAAACTCATAGACTGAAAGTGAAAGGGTGGAAAACAATACTCCATGCGACAGGAACCTGAAAAAAAGCAGGAGTAGCTATCCTCTTGGCAGATCAAGTAGATTTCAAACCAACACTGATTAACAGAGACGAAGAAGGACACTACATCCTTGTAAAGGGAAGAATCCAAGAGGAAGAGATGACAATCATAAATATCTATGCACCAAACACTAGTGCACCCAACTATATAAAACAAATACTAACAGACATGAAAAGTCATATATGTACTAATACAGTTGTAGTGGGGAACCTCAACACCCCACTGTCACAAATAGATAGATCAACTAGACTAAAAAGTAATGAAATACGAGAACTCAATGGAACTCTTGAACAAATGAACTTAACAGATGTTTGCAGAGTCTTTCACCCCACAAAATCAGAATACACATTCTTCTCAGCTGCACATGGATCATTCTCCAAAATAGACCACATACTCACACATAGAACATGTTTAAGTAAGTGCAAAGGAATTGAAGTTATCCCCTGTATATTATCAGAACATAGTGCGATGATATTGGAGATCCATAGCAAAAGAAACTCAAAAAGTTTCATAAACACGTGGAAATTGAACAACACACTTCTGAATAACCAATGGGTCACAGAGGAAATTAAAGGAGAAATCAGACAGTTCCTTCAATTAAATGACAGTGACAATACAACATATCGAAATCTATGGGACACAATGAAAGCAGTCTTATGAGGGAAATTCATAGCAGTGAATACGCATATTAGGAAAACAGAACGATCCCAATTAAACAACTTGATGCTGAACCTCAAGCTTCTAGAAAGAGAAGAGCAGGACAACCCGAAAGCTCATACAAGGGAGGAAATTATAAAGATCAGAGGAGAAATCAATGTAATGGAGACTAAGAGCACAATACAAAAAATCAATGAAGCCAAGAGTTGGTTCTTCGAAAGAATCAACAAAATTGACAAACCTTTGGCCAACCTTGTCAGAAAAAGGAAAGAAAAGGCCCAAATCCATGCAATGAGTGGAATGAAAAGGGTGAAATGACAACAGACCCAGCAGAAATCCAGAGGATCATCAATGCCTACTTCCAGAACCTATACACCAATAAGATGGACAACACAGAAGAAATGGACAGATTCCTAGATACATATGAATTACCAAAGTTGGACGAAGAAGACCTAAAAATTTTGAACAACCCAATATCAACCAATGAAATTGAAAATGTAATTAAAAACTTATAAACTAAGAAAAGCTCAGGCCCTGGTGGCTTCACTGCTGAATTCTACAAGACATTTAGAGAGGAACTGCTGCCACTACTGTTTAAACTTGTCAGTGAAATTGAAAATATAATTAAAAACTTATCAACTAAGAAAAGCCCAGGCTCTGATGGCTTCACTGCTGAATTCTACAAGACATTTAGAGAAGAACTGCTATCACTACTGTTTAAACTCGTCAATGAAATTGAAAGGGAAGGAATACTCCCAAATTCATTCCTGGAAGCAAGCATCACCTTGATCCCCAAAGCAGAGAAAGACCCAACCAAAAAGGAGAACTATAGGCCAATCTCACTAATGAACATAGATGCAAAAAATCCTTAATAAGATAATGGCAAACAATGCAGAAGATCAAGAAGATCATACACCCTGATCAAGTGGGATTCATCCCAGGGATGCAGGGATGGTTCAATATACGAAAATCAATCAATGTAATACACTATATCAGTAGAGCCAAGGACAAAAACCATATGATTATTTCCATAGACGCAGAAAAAGCATTTGACAAAATCCAATATGCATTATGATAAAAACCCTAAAAAAAATTGGAATAGATGGTCTCTACCTCAAACTGATAGAAGCCATCTATGAAAAACCAACAGCCAGTATCATACTAAATGGTCAAAAACTGAAATCCTTCACACTAAACTCAGGAACAAGATAAGGATGTCCACTATTACCACTGTTGTTCCGTATAGCTCTGGAAACATTAGCCATGGCAATTAGACAAGAGAAAGAAATAAAAGGAATAAAGATAGGAAATGAAGAAGGCAAATTGTCATTATTTGCAGATGACATGATACTCTGTATAGAAGACCCCAAGAACTCCACCAAAAGTCTTCTAGACTTAATAACCAAATTCAGTCAAGTAGCTGATTACAAGGTCAACACACAAAAATCAATAGCTTTCCTCTACACCAATGACAGACTCACAGAGAGAGAAATAGGGCAAATAATTCCTTTCACAATAGCATCCGAACAACTGAAATACCTAGGAATCAACCTAATGAAAGAAATCAAAGACCTCTTCTCTGAAAACTGTGGCACTCTGAAAAGAGAGATCGAAGATGATATCAGAAAATGGGCAGACATCCCCTGCTCCTCGGTAGGAAGGATTAATATAGTGAAAATGGCCATATTTCCAAAACTGCTATATAGAATTAATGCAATTCCAATTGAGATCCCAGCAGCATACTTCGCAGACCTTGAGAAAACAATCCAAAAATTCATTTGGAAAAGAAGAGACCCAGAAAAGCAAAAGCAATTCTAGGTAACAGAGACATGGCAGGGGGTCTCACAATCCCCAACCTGCAACTATACTACAAAGCTACTGTGAAAAAACCAGCATGGTACTGGCAAAGAAACAGACCTGAGGACCAGTGGAACAGATTAGAAGATGCAGAAACAACACCAGACACACTTAGCCATCTCACCTTTGATAAAGAAGTCAAACACCCTCACTGGAGGAAATATAGCCTCTTTAATAAATGGTGTTGGAAAAATTGGGCTTCAGCTTGCCAAAGATTAAAACTAGACCTGTATCTCTCACCATGCACTAAACTAAAATCAAAATGGATTAAAGATCTAAATATTCAAATAGAAACTCTGAACCAGTTGGAACAGAGGTTAGGTAGAACCCTTGAAGACATCGGTGTAGGAAAAGATTTTGTGAACAAAACGTCAGTTGCCCGTGAACTAGCACAAACAATCAACAAGTGGGATCTCTTCTTATTAAAAAGCTTCTGCACAGCAAGAGAAACCACCAGCAGTGTGAAGAGACAACCCACAATGTGGGAAAATATTTTCACTTGCTTTTCCTCAGACAAAGGTCTACTATCTCGAATCTATAAAGAACTTAAAAAGATCAGACCTCCCAAATTTAAAGACCCAATCCAAAAATGGGCATCTGAAATGAACAGACATTTCTCAGACAAAGAAGTAGAAATAGCAAATACATGAAAAAATGTTTGACATCACTGGTCATTTGAGAGATGCAAATGAAAACAACACTGAGATTCCACTTCACTCCAGAAAGAATGGCTGCTATCATGAAATCAACCAATAATAAATGCTGGCAGGGATGTGGGTAAAGAGGAACCCTGCTCCACTGCTGGTGGGAGTGTAGACTGGTGCAAGCACTGTGGAAATCAGTATGGAGATACCTTAGAGAACTAGGACTGGAAGTCCCATTTGACCCCACTGGGGATCTTCCCCAAAGAATTAAAAGAATCATACCACAGTGTTATATTTGCACCCATGTCCATAGCAGTGCAGTTTATGATAGCTAAAACTTGGAAACAGCCCAAATGCCCATCAACTGGAGACTGGATATAGAACATGTGGGTTTTTTTTTTTTATAAAATGGAGTACTACTCAGCCATAAAAAATGAGAAATTAGAGACATTTATAGCTAAGTGGATGCACATTGAGGTGATACTCTTAAGTGAAATAAATAGGACACACATGAATAAATATGGAATAGTTTCTCTGGTGTGAGAAACTGAATGTGTAAATAGGGCCGTGAAATAGGAAGAAAAGGGGCAAAGGGGAAGGATGTGGGAGGGCTAGGGGAAAGGATAGAAGGGAATGGGATTAATATGAGAAAATGCAAAAATAGGAACAAAATCTTTGTAAATAGGGAGGAATGGAAGGGTTGAAGGGAGGGCTCCGCAAGGGTGAAAAATAAGAACCAAGAGAGACTATGTAAAAATGCAAATTTCCAATGATGAATGTCATTATATTGTATACCTAAAATGTACCAATGATTAGAATGTATAATTGATAATGCAAAATAAGAAGAAAAGGTCCAAAGGGGTAGGGGTAGTGGGAGGGGCAGGGGAGAGGAAAGAAGGGAAAGGAAAAATGATGAGAAATGGAAAAAATGGAAATAAAGTCTTTGTAAATAGGGAAGGGTGGAGGGGGTGAAGGGAAGGCTAAGAATGGGGGGCAAAAAAAAGAAAAAGTAAACCACAAACTAGGGGGTATATTTGCAATACATAAATTCCATAGTTATGATAAATGGATTGATGTTCATTACACATGAAGAATTTCTGCAGTTGTATCATTTAGAAGTAAACAATCCCAGCACTTAGGAGGTTGAGGCAGGAGAACTGTGAGTCTGAGGCCAGCCTAGAATAAATAGCAAGATCCTCTTTTCAGATTTTAAAAGATATTACAATTATTTTCATTTTTATGGCTGCTGAGAGTATCATGAGCATTAGGCACTATTCCTTCTGTGCCTTAGGTATGAATTGGCCCTGACTGTAAGGATTCCTTTTTGAATTTGAATAACTTTTTAACATTTTTTTCCCCTTCTAAATTTCCCAACTCTATCCTGTCATCTTTTCAGTGGTGACAATGTGTACGTTGGGCTTTATGGCAAGAATCCAAGATCTTTAAAAAATAATTTTCCAGTACAAGATTTCCTGTCTTTTACAGGCAACCTTTAAATTTTTCTCCTGGAGCATAGAGAAGTCAGCCTGGTACATCCACATTTATCCTCTTGTCAAGCAGAGCCCAGCTTGAACCGAGAGCTTCCACTGAATTGAGACTGCAGCTGAACGGGAGTAGTGGTAATGTGTTCCTTATGTGTTACCTAATACAAATGAAAAGCCTGCTCTTTCTCCTGTAGTCCTGAAGTGAATTTTTTTCATTAAGTTTATTGGTATATTTTAGGTATACAATACAGTTACATTCAGCATTGGGATCTTGTACCTCTACATGTGTATCGTGATTCTTATTTTTCCCCATTCCCCTGCGCTCCCTTCACACCCTCTGCCCTTCCCTATTTGCAAAGACTTTGTTTCCATGTTTTTCCTTTTCTCATTTATTTCTTTTCCCTTCTTTCCTTTCCCCTACCCTTCCCACTTTCCCTACTCCTTTAGAGCTTTTCTTCCTATTTCACAATATCAATTATACATTTTGATCCTTATTTATACTTTTAGTTTTTCACACCAGAGAAACTATTTAGTATTTACACATGTGTGTCCTATTTATTTCACTTCAGAGTATGGCCTCTATGTGCATCCACTTAGCTATAAATGACTCTAATTTCTCATTTTTTATGGCTGAGTAGTACTCTATTTTATAAAAAACCCCCACATTTTCTTGATCCAGTCTCCAGTTGATGGGCATTGGGGCTGTTTCCAAGTTTTAGCTATTGCAAACTGTGCTGCTATGAACATGGGTGCACATATATCACTGTGGTACAATTCTTTTAATTCTTTGGGAAGATACCCAGCAGGAGAATACCAGGGTCTAATGGGACTTCCAGTCCTACTTGTTTGAGGTATTTCCATACTGATTTCCACAGTGCTTGCACCAGTCTACAATCCCACCAGCAGTGGAGGAGGGTTCCTCTTTGCCCACAGCCCCACCAGCATTTGTTATTGGTGGATATCATGATAGCAGCCATTCTTTCTGGAATGAAGTGGAATCTCAACGTTGTTTTCATTTGCATCTCTCAAATGACCAGTGAAGTTGAACATTTTTGCATGTGTTTTATTTGCTATTTCTACTTCTTTGTGTGAGAAATATCTGTTCATTTAAGATGCCCATTTTTGAACTGGATCTTTAAATTTGGGAGGTCTGATTTTTCTAAGTACTTTATAGATCTAGATATTAGACCTTTGTCTGAGGAACAGCAAGTGAAAATTTTTTCCCACATTGTGGGTTGTCTCTTCACACTGCTGGTGGTTTCTCTTGCTGTGCAGAAGCTTTTTAATAAGAAGAGATCCCACTTATTGATTGTTTGTGCTAGTTCATGGGCAACTGAGGTTTTGTTCATAAAATCATTTCCTACATTCACCTAACCTCTGTTCCAGCCAATTCAGCATTTCTGTTTTAATATTTAAATCTTTAATCCATGTTGATTTTAGTTTAGTGCATGGTGCAAGATATAAGTCTAGTTTTAATCACTGACAAGTTGAAACCCAGTTTTTCCAGCACCATTTATTAAAGAGGCTATCTTTCCTCCAGTGAGGGTGTTTGACTTCTTTATCAAAGGTGAGATGGCTGAGTGTGTCTGAAGTTGTTTCTTCATCTTCTGATCTGTTCCACTGGTCCTCAGGTCTGTTTCTTTGCCAGTACCATGCTGTTTTTATCACAGTAGCTTTGTAGTATGGTTTCAGGTTGGGGATTGTGATATCCCGTGCCATGTCTTTGTTGCCTAGAATTGGTTTTGCTTTTCTGGGTCTCTTCTTGTTCCAGATGAATTTTTGGATTGTTTTCTCAAGGTCCATGAAGTATGCTGCTGGGATTTCAATTGGGACTGCATTGAATCTATATAGCAGTTTTGATTGGTGAATTGAGAACATTAACATTGATGGTTATAACTGATACCTATTGACTTATCATTGTCATGACTTTTTCTTTTTGTTGGATTCACCCCCTTTGCATTTAATTTTTTGTCACGCCTGACGGATACATTCTGCTTTGCTTTCTGGTGTTGTTATCCTCATTGTCTTTTCCTAGGATATTGTCTGACATATTTTGGAGTGCTGGTTTGGTATTCATGTATTTCCTAAAGGGCTCTTTGTCATGAAAGTATCTTATTTTTCCATCAGTTTTGAAACATAGTTTTGCCAGGTACACCAATCTGAGTTGGAGGCTGCTTTCCTTTGGGGCTTGGAATACATCACTCGAAGCTCTTCTTGCCTGGAGGGTTTGTGTTAAAAAGTGCTGTGATTCTGATAGGCTTTCCTTTGTATGTGATTTGTTTCTTTTCTCTAACTGCTTGTAGAACTTTGTTCTTTTGTTAGGTTTCTGGAATCTTAATAATTACATGCCTATGTATAGATTTTTTTTTTTTTTTTTGATCAAGGCTAGCTGGAGTCCTATATGCCTCACTTATCTGTATGTCAAGTTCTTTTCCCCTGTTTGGGGAGCTTTCTCTCACTACATCTGTGAACAGTTTTTTAATGTCATCTGAACTCTGTCCTGTTTCTTCATTGACTCCAATCAGCCTTATGTTATTTTCCTTTGTGTTGCTTAGCAGCTGCTGGATTGATTTCTTGTGGTCCCTTACAATTTTAAAGCAATTTTTCTTTTCGTGTTCACTAATTGCAATTTTGTCTTCTGTATCTGTAATTCTGTACTCACATTGGCTCATTCTGCTGTGTACACTTTCAATGGAGATTTTATTCTCCTGGAAGTCTGTTTGCATCTGTTTTGTGGATGCCATTTGTCTCTTATGTTGAGATTCCATCATGTTCCTCAGCTCCTCTCCAGATTTATTAATCGTGACTTGCACTATGAGCACAATCTCTGCTGTTATCTGAGAAATTATTTCTGATTTCATTTTTTCCAGAACTTCTTTTGTTGCCAATTCAGGGAGTCCGAGTGGTTGAGTATCAGATTGTTCCCTCTCATTTCCCTTTGGGGTTGCTGTAGGTCATCTGGAAGTCTGTTTTTGAGGCTTTTTTTTCGTGTGTTCTCATTTCCTGGGGGTGGGGAGTCAGCTGCTGGCTCCTGCGTGGCTTACCCCCTCTTTGCTGTGAGCAGTGGTACAGCGGGCAGGAAGCCTCCTCCTCTGCATGGGGAGCATGCTACGGTAGCCCAGAAGCCTCCTCCTCTGCCGTGGGAGCGGTGGTATAGTGGCCCAGATGCTTTCTCCTTTCTCCTCCTTTGCCTTTGGGGAAAAAAACCTTACTACAAAAAAACCTTACTGTGATTTTGGTAAGAGCTTTTACAGGAGGAGAGGTATTCAATATTTCATCTGTATTCTAATCCTACTCATTTTCTTTTCAATCATCTGTGCTGTGGATTTTGCTCCTACTTACTTGTCATTGAGACCACCACAGCAAGGCCACTCACAAGCTCCTGTTGTCTGATGCCCTGGCGCATCTGTCTTCACTGTCCTTGACTTTTTAGCAAGCTTTGATGTGGATGTGCCTGCTCCATCCTTTGCCAAACCATCTCCTCCCTTTGTTTCCATGAGCCCACCTGCTTTCCCATTCCTTGGCCATTCCTCCCTGCATTTTAGAAGGCTTCTTCTACACATCTAGCCTCTAGATAATAAGTGTTTTGCTCTGTATTCACGTCCTCCTTTAATCCTGCTTCTCTAATACACACAGCTAGTGTCTTCCTTTTTCTGGTGTTTGCTGTTGCTATGTCCTTTCCTGGGAGTTTTTTTTCTTCATGTCCTCAAGAAGGTGCCTTCCTTTTCTGCTAACAAGTAGGGATAGTTTACAAATAGTTCTTCTTAGTTTTAGTAGGTTGGTAGTAGTTTACAAATAGTTGTTAGTTTTAGTAGGTTGGTTGCCCCTCTCCTCTTAGCCATAGGTTAAACATGAGCCACGGGAATTAGGTTAGACCTCACTAGTGTTCTTTGACCTCCTTCCCCTGATGGTTCCCTGCCCTTCTAGCACTTCCTCAATACATTGAGTCCTGTTACGGCATGTCCCAATTTAATTTACTGTTACTATAATTGCTTTAAGTCTACCTTATTATAACTGTAGTATCATCTATATCTGAGGTGGAGATGAGAGATTGAGATTTTGGTTAGCTTTCTTCTTGAGACTAGGGTAACTATGGTCTCTTAACATAGTTTTGCTTTTCATTACCTATAAGTATATTAGACCTTTATAAGCAGATTTATAGTCATAGATAACTTAACAGGAAAACATTCTGAGAAATGTGATTTTAGGTGATTTCATCATTGTACAGTATTATAGAGTATATCCATACACACTGACAGTTATGACATCATTAGGTGATATCATCTTTTTTTTTTTTTTTGGTACATTTTAGGTATAAAATACAGTTGCATTCATCATTGGGATCTTGTACCATTACATGAGTACCTTGGTTGGTATTTTTTTCCCCTTCCCCTGCCATCCCTTCACCCCCTCCACCCTTCCCTATTTGCAAAGACTTTGTTTCCATTTTTTTCCTTTTCTCATATTTTTTCTTTTCTCTTCTTTCTTTTCCCTACCCCTCCCACTTCCCCTGCTCCTTTAGACCTTTACATCCTATTACACAATATCAATTATACTTTTTTAAAATTGCAATATCAAGATCTAGGAGACATTACCACAGATTTTACAGAATTTAAAAGGATATAGAAAGCATATTACAAAAATCTTTTTTGAAATAAATGTGGCAACTTCTAAGAAGTACCTTGGAAGATAAATTAACGAAACTAACTCTGGAGGAAATATAAAATTTGAATAGCACCTATTAAAGAAAGTATATCCCTAGCTTGAAAACCTACCTATATGACAACAGCAGGCTCATAAACATTTTAACTGATAAATTTTATCAAACATTTAAAGCAGAAAAAAGGAACACTTCTCCCCTCTTTTTAGGAAATCAACATTGTGCTAATCCTAAAACTGGATAAAGATAATAGAAGAAAAAATTATGAACATACATAGAAATTTGTTTAACAAAACAAACTCTTAGAAGTCAGATCTGGCAGTATGTAGAAAGTGGTTTTGTTATAGGGATGGCAGTGTTGGTTCAGCATTGGAAGATCCACCCCCAAAAGTCATTTTAGCAGAGGAAAGGAGAAAGCCATATGATCCTGTCACTAGTTGAAGAAAAAGTACTGGACTAAATTCTACAGCTGTTCATGGTAAAAGCTATCAGGAGACTAGAAGTAGAATAAAACCTTCTCAACGGATCAAAGACGTGTACTCCATACTTCCAGCAAAAATGCCTCATGTGAATGGAGAAGATACAATACTTTCTCCCTAAGGTGGGGAACAAGGGCAGATATCCCTGCTCTTCATCTGTCCGTTAAACTTTGAAACATAGGCCCAAACCAAAATAGTCTGGCAATAAAATGACAAAATTAGAATAAGATTCCAAGGTAGCAGCAAAATCTTTATATGTAGATGAAATGATCATCTACAGAGAAAATACTAAGAAATCTCTGGGAGCCCCTAGAACTTGTACTTGAATTTAGCAGGATTAGAAAACACAAGGTATATGTAAAAATTCTGGTCTATGTGCACTTACTATAAATGAAGAACTGGATATTGAAATTTAAAAGTTATGCAGGAATACAAAGGACCTAGAAAAGTAAAAAGAAAAAGAAAAAGAAAAAAACAGTTGGAAGACATTTAGTACCTAATTTTAAGACTTCCTGTAAAGCTGCAGTAATCAAGGCAGTGTTGGTGTAAGGAAAGACGTATAGATCATTTGAATGAAACAGAATCTAGAAATAGAACCACACATATATGTTCCACTGAGTTTTGAAAGATTATTTAACATTAGCATTTTATAGAATATAAACTCAATTCAAGAGTCGAGGAAAAGATAGTGTTTTCAGCAAATGGCTGACTAGTATAGACTACCTGGTATCCCCACATAAAAAATTAACCTCAACTCTTTATTTTCACACATGAAAATAACTTGAAGGGATCTATGAACCTAAATATAAAAGCCTAAAAGTATAAAACTTTAAGAAGAAATTATAAGGAAAAATGTTTCTGAATTTAGGGTAGGACAGAACTTCCTAGGATACAAAAAAACATGTTATATAAAAGAAAAAAACTGGTAGTGATTCCATCAAAATTTAGAACTTTAAATGACATCATTAAAATGAAAAGTAGTCCTTAAACAGACCATATTTACAATGCATATAACCTATGACCACAATATATAAAGAACTCTTACAGATCATTAATAGACAAGCCAATTAAAAAGTAGACAAAAGAAGATGAGAAATAGGCAGTACAGCAGAAGGAAAGGTGTGCAACACTAGTATAAGAAAAATGCTAATCATTACAATAACAAGATTGAACTATACACTCATTAGGGAGATGAAGTTAAAAGTTTTAGAAGCCTTGTCATGACTTTTTCTTTTTGCTAATTCTCCCCTTTTGCATTTAATTTGTCAGGCTCAATGGATCCATTATGCTGGGCTTCCTGAAGTTGGGCTCCTCATTGTCTTTTCCTAGGGTATTGTCTAAAATTTTTTGGAGTGCTGGTTTGGTATTCATGAAGTTCCTTAGGTGCACTACATCATGAAAGTATCTTATTTCTCCATCAATTTTGAAAGATAGTTTTACAGGATACATCAGTCTGGGTTTGAGGCTGTTTTCCTTCAGGACTTGAAATTCGTCACTTCAGGCTCTTCTTGCCTTGAGGGTTTGCATTGAGAAGTCTGGGGGGATTCTGATGGGCTTTCTTTTGTATGTGATTTGTTTCTTTTCTCTAACTGCTTATAGAATTTTGTTCTTGTGTTGAGTTTCTGGAATCCTACCTATTGTATGCCTATGTGTAGATTTTTTTTTGATCAAGGCTAGTTGGAGTCCTACATGCCTCACTTATCTGGATGTGAAGTTCTTTTTCCCTGCTTGAGAAGCTTTCTGCCATCACTCCTGTGAACAGTTTTTTATGTCATCAGCACTCTCCTGTTTCTTCATTGATTCCGATCAGTCTTATGTTATTCTTCTTTGCATCATCTAGCAGCTGCTGGATTGATTTCTCATGTTCCCTTATAATTTTGAAGCAATTTTTCTGTTCCTGGTCACTAATTGCAATCTTATCTTCTATATCTGTAATCCTATCCTTATATTGATTCAATCTGCTGTGTAGACTTTCAGTGGAGTTTTTCATCTCCTATAAATCTGTTTGTATCTGTTTTATGGATTCCATTTGTTTCCTATGTTGGGATTCCATCATGTTCCTCAGCTCCTTTTTTTTTTTTTTATGTGTTCTCTCTAGATTTATTAATCATGTGTTGCACTATGGGCACAATCTCTGCTCTTATCTGAGAAATTATTTCTTTTTTTTGATTATGAAAAATTGTTTTATTTTTCCATAAAGTAAAAAAAATTATCAAGGCAATCCAAAGACTAATTTAGACAAGTAAAAACCTCTGGAAGTCAAAATCTCCTAAATGTAAAATGTGAGGGTTTTTTTCAGAATCAATTTTTTTCTGTTATTAAATTCTTTTATTGGTACATTTTAGGAATACAACACAATTACATTTCTCATTGGGACTTGTACCTTTCCATAATGCATCTTCGTTCTTATTTTTTCCCATTCCTAGCCCTCTCTTACCCCCTCCACCCTTCCCTATTTATGAAGACTTTATTTCCATTTTTTTCATTTCTCATCATTTTTCCTTCCCCTTCTTTCCTTTCCCCTGCCCCTCCCACTAAACCTACCCCTTTGGACCTGTTCTTTCTATTTTGCATTATCGATTATTCATTCTAATCATTGGTACATTGTAGGTATACAATATAATGACATGCATCATTGGAGATATGCACCTTTACATGATCTCTCTTGGTTCTTATTTTTCACCCTTGCCTAGCCCTCCCTTCAACTCCTCCATTCCTCCCTATTTACAAAGATTTTGTTCCTATTTTTGCATTTTCTCATATTAATCCCATTCCCTTCTGTCCTTTCCCCTAGCCCTCCCACATTCTTCCCCTTTGCCCCTTTTCTTCCTATTTCACATTACCTATTATACATTTTAGTCCTAATTTACACTTTCAGTTTCTCACACCAGAGAAACTATTTGGTAATTATACATGTGTGTCCTATTTATTTCACTTAAGAGTATCACCTCAATGTGCATCCACTTAGCTATAAATGTTTCTAATTTCTCATTTTTTATGGCTGAGTAGTACTCCATTTTATAAAAAACCCCCACATTTTCTTTATCCAGTCTCCAGTTGATGGGCATTTGGGCTGTTTCCAAGTTTTAGCTATCACAAACTGTGGTGCTATGAACATAGACACACATGCATCACTGTGGTATGATTCTTTTAATTCTATGGGGAAGATCCCCAGCAGTGGAATAGCGGGGTCAAATGGGACTTCCAGTCCTAGTTCTTTGAGGTGTCTCCATACTGATTTCCACAGTAGTTGCACCAGTCTACACTCCCACCAGCAGTGGAGCAGGGTTCCTCTTTCCCCACAGCCCCACCAGCATTTGTTATTGGTTGATATCATGATAGTAGCCATTCTTTCTGGAGTGAGGTGGAATCTCAGCGTTATTTTCATTTGCATCTCTCGAATGAGCAGTGATATCGAACAGTTTTTCATATATTTATTTGCTGCTTTTACTTCTTTGTCTGAGAAATGTCTGTTATTCATTTCAGATGCCCATTTTTGGATTGGGTCTTTAAATTTGGGAGGTCTGATCTTTTCAAGATCTTTATAGATTCAAGATAGTAGACCTTTGTCTGAGGAAAAGCAGGTGATGATTTTTTTCCCACATTATGGGTTGTCTCTTCACACTGATGGTGGTTTCTCTTGCTGTGCAGAAGCTTTTTAATAAGAAGAGATCCCACTTATTGATTGTTTGTGCTAGTTCCTGGGCAACTGACGTTTTGTTCATAAAATCTTTGCCTACACCCATGTCTTCAAGAGTTCTACCTAACCTCTGTTCCAACTGGTTCAGAGTTTCTATTTTAATATTTAGATCTTTAATCCATTTTGATTTTAGTTTAGTGGATGGCGAGAGATATAGGTCTAGTTTTAATCTTTGGCAAGTTGAAGCCCAATTTTTCCAGCACCATTTATTAAAGAGGCTATCTTTCCTTCAGTGAGGGTGTTTGGCTCCTTTATCGAAGATAAGATGGCTGAATGTGTCTGGCGTTGTTTCTGCATCTTTTAATCTGTTCCACTGGTCCTCAGGTCTGTTTCTTTGCCAGTACCATGCTGTTTTATCACAGTAGCTTTGTAGTAGAGTTGCAGATTGGGGATTGTGATACCCCCTGCCATGTCTCTGTTACCTAGAATTGCTTTTGCTATTCTGGGTCTCTTCTTGTTCCAAATGAATTTTTGGATTGTTTTCTCAAGGTCCATGAAGTATGCTGCTGGGATCTCAATTGGAATTGCATTAAATCTATGTAGCAGTTTTGAAAGTATGGCCATTTTCACTATATTAATCCTTCCTGCCCAGGAGCAGGGGATGTCTGTTCATTTTCTGATATCCTCTTCAATCTCTCTTTTCAGAGTGCTATAGTTTTCAGAGAAGAGGTCTTTGATTTCTTTCATTAGGTCTATTCCTAGATATTTCAGTTTTTTGGATGCTATTGTGAAAGGAATTATTTGCCCTATTTCTCTCTCAGTGAGTCTGTCATTGGTGTAGAGGAAAGCTATTGATTTTTGTGTGTTGACCTTGTAACCATCTATTTAACTGAATTTGGTTATTAAGTCTAGAAGACTTTTGGTGGAGTTCTTGGGGTCTTCTATATAGAGTATCATGTCATCTGCAAATAATGACAATTTGACTTCTTCATTTCCTATCTTTATTCCTTTTACTGAGAAATTATTTCTGATTTCATTTTTTGCCAATCTTCTTTTGTTGTCAGTTTAGGGAGTGCAGGTGGTTGAGTATCAGATTGCTCCATCTCCTTTCCTGTTTGGGTTGCTGTAGGTGGTCTGGAAGTCTGTTTTTGAGGCTTGTTTACGTGTCTTCTCCTTTCCCGGGGTGGGGGGTGTATATGCTGCTGGCGCCCGTACGACTCACCTCCTCTGCCCTGGGACTGGTGGAATGGCGGCCCAGGAACCTCCTCCTGGGTGCTGGAATTGGCTCACCTCCACTGCCTTGAGAGTGGTGGAATGGCAGAACAGGAACCTCCTCCTGGGCGCTGGGATTGGCTCACCTCCTCTACGCTGGAACTGGTGGAATGGTGGCCTGGGAACCTCCTCCTGGGCACTGGTATTGGCTCACCTCCTCTACCCTGGGACTGATGGAATGGTGGCCCAGGAACCTCCTCCTGGGCTGTGGGATTGGCTCACCTCCTCTGCCCTGGGACTGGTGGAATGGTGGCCCGGGAACTTCCTCCTGGGTGCTGGGATTGGCTCACCTCCACTGCCCTGAGTGTAGTGGAATGGCGGCCTGGGAACCTCCTCCTGGGCGCTGGGATTGGCTCACCTTCTCTGCCCTGGGACTGGAGGAATGGTGGTCTGGGAAACTCCTCCTGGGTGCTGGGATTGGCACACCTCCACTGCCCTGAGAGTGGTGGATTGGCAGCCCGGGAACCTCCTCCTGGGTGCTGGGATTGGCTCACCTCCTCTGCCTTGGGACTGGTGGAATGTGACCCGGGAGCCTCCTCCTGGGTGCTGGTATCGGCTCATTTCCTCTGCCCTGGGAGTGGTGGAATGGCGGCCCAAGGGCCTCCTCCTAAGCACTGGGATTAGCTCATCTCTGCCCTGGGAGCAGTGGAATGGCAGCCCGGGATCCTCCTCTTGGGCCCTGGGATTGGCTCACCTCCTCTGCCCTGGGAGTGATGGCAAGTGATATCATCTTATGGGACCACCATCATATATGAGGTCCACCCGTGACTAAATGTTATTATGTGGCATATGCCTGCATACTTAATAAAATCCCAACTATTTCTACAGATTTAGAGCTACAAGAGTAAAACAATGTGTTCATATTCTGATATGTAGCAAAATATTAAAATCTTTCCCATTCTTGACTCAAGTTCGATCCCTGGTGCCAAAAAAAAAAAAAGTAGTTTCAATGAAATATGTGATTATTATTTTCCCCCATTTTAATTATTTCTTTCTTTCTCAGTATTCATTTAAGAAGACTGATGTTATTGTGTTCAGCTATAATGCTCCAAGGTAGTGTTTTTGAAATGGAAAGATGTTAACTTCCTGTAGCTTATCTATAAAAGGCCATTTAAGAAAGTACAATGATTTTAATATATTTTTTAATACTTATATTAAAGTTGTTTTCATACTTCTATAGAAAATGTTTGAAGATTTATTTGAAAAGCTGTCAATATTTTAATAGCTATAATTGTCTAAGCTTACTAATTGTGCATGCTTCTTAATTGTGCATTGAGCTTTCTCTTACTAGAGTAGTTTTTTCCTAGCAAAGTTTGAACATTAGTCTCCAATTAGGTTAACCTCTAATTTTATAATAGAATTACATTAAATCTGATCTGGTTGCTCGACACGTTTCGGGCATCAGACTGATACTTATCTTGAAGCTACTAAGAATGTTTGAATTTTAAAATTGACCTTTTGGAATCAGTATTTCTTTCATCTGCCATCTTTGCTTAGCAGAAATATTCTTTAAAAAGGAACTTGACTTCATTAATGTTTTTTCAAGAACTGCAGTGGTTATAAAATGTGTGTATGGCAAAATGTCATTAAAAACTAATGACATCTTTTATTATAGAGATACTTTCTAGTTGGGAGCAATCATGCAGAAACGAAGTATCGCGTCTTAAAAATTGATAGAACAGAACCAAAAGATTTGGTCATAATTGATGATCGGGTAAGTCTCTTCCAAACCTGACTACAAACAAACTTTTATATGTGTTGTTTAAAGGGTATGAAATAGTCTTACAGCTTTTAGTGACATATTAATTTTTATTATGCTTGTATTACAATATAATTCATTGGCTAGAATTTTAATCTCTAATCTGGCATCTGGAGATTACTGATTTTGAGAAGTATGCCAGAATTATACTTTTTCTCAATTTGATTTATTTTTGAAAGTATAGTCTTTAGATAAGATAATGCATATATTTTCTTAGAATTGACATTTTAAGCATCGTATATTAAGCATGGCTTAATACTTCATCTACCAAAGAGATTATTTATTACTGTGCTTTAATATGAAGTTACCTGAAGTTAGGGAAGAATTGTACGCTATAGACTTTTTATTACACTGCTAAAAATCACCTCTTCTGAAATGTTAAGCTATCCTTATCCAGTTACTATGTTATCCAGAGTCAGGAATACAGAGGCTTCATTCGGGTAGCACAAAAACATGAAACTGTTAGTCGAAAGTGAAATACAACATAGTGGTGTTAAAAGGTTAATTTTAGCTTCTACAAATGAAAGAATTTACCCTTTGGATTGAAGTTCCTATCTATGAATACTTCTGCATCCATGTGGATTTGTTTTTCATGTATATTAGTAACTTCAGTTTGGAACTCGTTTTTATTAATCTCTTTGCAAAACTATTTTCTGTGTTGTAATAATTTTGGATAAATTTTTATGATTTTCTGCATTACTCCTGGAAATCCATTTCCCTATCTGTATGCCTGCCTGCAATGGTTCTTGGCTTTATTTTGGGGATGGGAAGTGATTGCTCATAACAGCTAAAGGTCTTCAATGCAAAAGCACAAACATTAGATCCAAAATTCTGTGTATAGTTTTAAAGGATCCATAGACTTACTGAAATATGTCTGGAACTCTTAAATTTCTGAATTTCACAGAAAGGTTTGACAAAATTTTTTAGTATAGTAACATGATCCAGTAACCAGCCTTAATTGCTAATGTTAAAAAATTTGTTGACCTTTTGAAATTATAGCTTACTTACATATAATTATTTATTTGTTTATGAAATAGTGGATGATTCTTATAAACAACTTAATTTTCAAACGTAAATATCTTACAGATTTCATATGCTTATTTTTAGCATGTATATACTCAACAAGAAGTACGAGAACTTCTTGGCCGCCTGGATCTTGGAAATAGAACAAAGATGGGACAGAAAGGGTCCTCTGGGTTATTTCAAGCTGTCTCAGCATTTGGTGTCGTAGGTAAGAAATGTAGCTCTGGTCGGCTACCTTTTTACCCCTCTTCCTAGAGTATTTAAAGAGGATTTATAAGGTTATATAGCTTTATAGTTATAACTTATCATCTCTGTCTTATATTGTTTAAAATTTCATTATCCATGAGTCTGTCATCAAACAGCATTTATAAAGCATTATGCTCAGCACTGCTTGGTTTTATATAGGATATGAACAAATAAAAAAATGTTTTTGGCCTTTTGAGAAATCTGTGGAATGAAAAAGTAAACTTTAGCTTGGACTGTAAACATCTGCCCTGCCATTCATCAGCTGGAATAACAGATATGGTAAAACTAGCTTTAAATTTAATAGGAGTTTCTTCTAAAGACAGGCTGTAGCCATACAATGTCATAACCCCCTTCTTTGTAGGATGACTACTTTCTTATTCACTGAGAAACTTTTCTTTGAAATCACAAACCACCAGAAATTGCTATCTGAAATTGTCTCAGGAAGATAAAACTTCCCACCCATACCTGGATGGTCTAAGTCACTCAGGCTGGGGATTTAGCTCAGTGGTTCTGACACCTGCCTTGCAAGTGCAAGGTCCCGAGTTCCAAAAACTCGGTATCCAAAAACTTTGGTATCGATCCTTGGTACCAAAATAAAACAAAACAGGATCTAAGTCACTTGACAGAGAGAAGTGGCTTTGATTTACAACTCAGATGAAGAACTTTAGTTAAGGGCTTCTGGACAGTACACTCCATAGCTATGCTAACTTTGTTGTTTTTAAGGAAACAGGACCCTAGATCTACTTCCTGGTATGGAATTGTTATTGATCTCTTTAAATACAGTCTGCTTTAGTTTACACCTCTTCATTTAAATTTTACCTAAGCCCTACTTTCCTTTCCCTTGGTGGTGTGCTCCTGAGCTCCCTTATTGTAGTGGGGCAATAACCCTGTCTTCACTATAGTGTATGCTTGTGCCTGATCGGCCTAGGACAGAGGACAAAAATTAACACACATGAAACAATTCCAAGATTATAATTAAAAGCCAAGTTATCTTAGTTAAATTGGGTTAGAGATTACATAAGAGGTGGGCTACTTGGACCTGGAATAGCCAGGAAATGTTTCCTGGAGTACTGGAGACTCAAGCTAGACCCTGAGGGGGAGGGGAACAAGTGGGCTCTGGTAGGAGTGAGAGCAGAGGAGACATGAAGATGGCAGAGGGTGTTACATCTCAGCATCTCAGCTGCCAGAACCTTTTTGAATGTTTTCTTTTTAAACTTATAAAATTATCTCTGTTTCTTAAACCCTCTAGGCTGTATACAATATTGACTAAATAGTTTCTGCATATTAACATTTGACATGGACTTATGTTACATTTTCGAATAGCACTTTTATTTTGACAGTATTTACTGAAACTGATTATATTCTGCCATATTTGAAGGTTTTTATTTTTTCCACTGTGCTCTTGTAACTTCTGTGTAACTCTCCTAGGTCCTTTTTGGGTCTTAGGATGATGTCAGGGAAGGTAAAATGGGAGGGCATGATTGGCTTCCCCTTCCATATGCTGGCCCTGTGGCAGGCCTTCTGCTCAGTCTTGCCAAGTCCATGGAGGTTACATGTTGATTGCATCAGTGTTTGTGGGTTGGGTATGTCTATTTCTGTCAAGTGAATTTATGTGTTTAAATTCTGTAAATTCCCTATGTGTCAAATTATACTCTTAAGTCTTGCTTATATTTTAAATTAGATAAGACTAAATTTAAGAAAAATTATGTCCTAAATACAGTAGGTTTTAATTGAAATAATAGCTAATAGTTTATAATTTTAAATGCTGATTTTTTTTTTTTTTTTGGTACGTCGAACTCAGGACCTTGACTTACAAGGCAGGCACAGTACTACTGAGCTAAATCCCTGGCCCTAAAATGCTGATATTTTAATACAACTTTTTGATGGAAAAGTCCTAAGGTATATGTAATATTGAATGCATTATTTGCCAGATTTTATTATTAGAATTAAAATTTCAGCTGGTTGTAGTGGCAGATGCATATAATTTCAGCACTCTGGGAGACAGGGGCAGAAAGAGCCCAAGTTCCATCCCAGGCGGGGCAATTTAGTGACTTAGCAAGGTCCTGTCTCCAAAAAGGTGTGGGATGGCAACAGGGAATGTAGCTCAGTGAAATGGGCTTAACATTCATTCCCACTACTGAGAAGGAAAGAAAGGGGAGAGGGGAGGGGAGGGGAGGGGAGGGTTCCTTGGTGATTAAATGTAAGACTTGAAGATCAGTTTTTGAACTGTGTAAAATTAGTTATCCTTGTGTGTTCTCCAGCTGTTGTTAGGCTGTTTGCCTTTACGTTAAATGGCCCATACGTTTCCTAGTATTTGTTTTTAAGATAGGTTGATCATTTTTCATTGTTCTTGACATATTTGCTTTTAACAATATTTTTTGCTTTTAGCAATATTCTTTGCCTAATATTTAATCTGTTGTAACTAAGCTTACAAGCTATAAGCCTTATTTGAATATATTGATAATAAAGTTTATAACCAGATATTTGCACACAATTATTAATAAACTCTAGGTGAAGACTTAAGGTGTCTCTGTGTTTTTCTTAAAGACAACATTCGTAGCTATTTCTTTTGTAGTTTGAGGCCTCTTTGGTTTAAAATTGTTCTTGGATGGTGAAATCATAGAAAGACCTAACTGCAAGTGAAGCAATAAAATAATGTATTAAACACAATTATTATTTTTAGGCTTTTTATATGGCCCAGTTTAACCATGTAAATGAAGTTTGAGGTCAGTGAAGAGTGAATAGAGCTAATGAAAACTCTGTGATTTTTCTAGTATTGTCTTAAAATACACTTGCAATGAGGGATTCTAAAATTATAGAATACAAAATACTTATCCTTGAGTAGTTGTCAAAATGATACATATGTGAAATGACTACAATCTACTTTTTCTGCTAACTTTTAGCATGCTCAATTTGTGTATATTTTTGTTGGAATGTTTTGAACTATTAACTTGTTAATTTATTATATATTCTGTAAGAATCTAAACCCAGTAATCTGGGTGGCTGAAGCAGGACGATCACAAGTTCAAGCTCAGTCTGGGCAACTTAGTGAGTTAGAGAAACCCTATCTCAAACTAAAAACAATGAAAAAATAAGTGAAAAGGGCTGGTGATGTAGCTTAGTGTAAAACCCCTGGGTAAATCCCCAGTACCACATGTGCATGCATACATACACACACACAGACAGAATGTAGAGCCCTGTTTCTCAATTCTTTGTAGTAAAGGACCAATCCTTCCTACTATATGTTGAAGACTAATGCATGGTGCATAACTTGTATGCAGATTATACCAAGTATAACTCAAATAAATATTCAGTGTTACCCAAACCAGTGTATGTCCTGTTTGAAGACAGTAATCATGCACACAGATGTTATGATAATCTCAAATTGCTCCAGAGTTTCTAAATCCTTATTCTCAATTTGTTTGCTTGTCTTCAGTCTCTTTACCTGGCTGTACCTGCCTGGTGTAAGTCGCCTGGCATGCTGAACTAGGAGGGATATGCGTGAGTAGACCATGATTTAAATGCCACAGACTTGCTGCTCTTAGCAAGATTTAGTAGATTTTCATAAATAAATATTTCTCCATTTGCTGTATCCCCTTAAGACAAGTTTCCAGAAACTTTCAGTGTTTTGTTATTTTTACAGTTTTCACCAATTGTGATAATTTCCTTAGGAAATGGGTCTGTCCACCTCCTTGAATTGCCATTTCAAAAGCATCCCCTTCCTTCTACCAAGAAAGTTAGTTTTAACTCTTAAAGCAAAAGTTCTGGAAGCCAAAAAGGTTTTGGTTGTTTGGGTTTTTTTAATACTGTGGTAACTACTGTGTTCCTACTTAATCCTACTAAACATGAGTGTATATGGATCTTTCTTTAATCACCAGTACAGAACATACACACTGTAATGACTTAATGTAGCATATAACTTTATTTTGTGACTCTCTAAGGCAGGTTGAGCACCCTTAATCCAAACACTCAGAATACTTCAAAATCTGAAATTTTTTGTGGACTAGTCACACCAGTGGAAGATTTTACACTATAAAACTGTGTACAAGTTTATTAAAAATACTACACAAAATTACTTTCAGGCTATGTATGTAAGATATATATGAATCATAAATGAATTTCATGTTTAAATTATATCTCATCCCCAGATATCTCATTAGGTATATGCAAATATTTAAAAGCTTTTTTGAAAAATCCATAATCTGGAATATTTTCCCAATTATCTTGGATAAGAGATACATAACCGTATTTTCATAAGCTTAACTATGAGAAGATATTTGCACATATCTTTTTTTCCCAACTCCTTCTCTTTTCTGGGAATCAGCACCACCTCCCTCCTGCCCCATCTAAGTTACCTAGTTATTTATAAAATGTCTTCCAATGCACTGTGACCCTATTCCTTGGCCATAGCTGATGGGTCCAAGACTGAGCATTCAACTGAAGTTGGATCAATCCAAGTGAATTCTGGGATTGAACTTGACTTTTATAGAAGTCAGTTTCTTCCTGGTGGACCTTTTGGTTGGACGGTTAGAGCTCTCAGCAGCTGTGTTTCCTGCCACGTGAGAGAAGTAGAGAGATCTGTTCTATGGAGAGAGAGGAGTGGAGTAGATGTTCAAAGACGCTGCATGACTAGGTGTGTTTTGATGCGTAGTCACATATTTGCCCATGAGTGTCATGAATCACTTCAGTATCCTCAGTATAAATTTCTCTTCTTAGTTTAAGCTGGTTTATGTTCAGCTTTGACATTATTTACCAAGATTCTGTGAAGTTTGTTTTTCCAAAAATATGAAATATTTTCCTCAAACATTTATTAATTGATAAATTTTTTTTAAAGGAAGGAGGAGGAAGGATCCATGATCAAAGGACTCCAGAGGGCTACTCATCAAGATTCACAGTGCATGCTAGCACAGCACTGGAAGGCTCTGACAGTTTATGTGGATTGTTTTAAGTTTCTTCAGCCCAGTATTTCTTTAATTTATTTGCTCACAGCCACCCTTCTCTCCAGTGGAATCTGTTCAGTTGTATTTTATGGAAAACACATTAGAGGAAATGTCTCCCTAGATATTTAAATCTTATCTTCAAGTGAAACCAGACCACCATTCAACTGTGTGCTTTGTCTGCATTCTTTTAGTTCATAAAGAATGCCATTTATTGAATTGTGCTTTGTCATGGGAAATAGCCCTAATGCATCCTCCAGTGTCCTTTATTATATGCCTTTTTACGAAGGCTCAGAGTTTCTCCTAGTTCTCAGAACTAGGACAGCTTCTGAAAGTAACTGGTTTGGTATTTATCTTATAGCCACTATGTGTGTGTAATTCAGTGTGTATAGCAAATGCAAATAGTAAGTAGGACTTTAAGCTATATATCATTATGTATTACTTTTATTCTTGGATTCATGTTATACTTTGTAAGATTGTTTTCCTTTACTGTAATCTTCTCTTTCATTTTTATCAATCCTGTGTAAATAAAATTGCAGCAGAAATATAAAATGTATCATCATAATAATTTTCAATGTACAATTCATCAGTGGCAACTCTACCGTGTGTGTGACAGAGTTCTAGAACTTTTCATCTATGCAGAATTAAAAGTGTATATAAATTGAACAATTCCCTTAATCTTGTATATGTTTTTATTTAAGGGACCTCAGTCCTATGTGTAATGAAATTAGAGGAATTAATGAAGTACATAAAATTTTAGAGTAATATTTTTAAATGACAGTAACTAACAATTCTAAGACAACTCAAAATCTGTATGAGTCGAAATCATAGAAATCATAGAAATAATAAAGTAGGAAATGTATCTGAAGTATTTGACTGTTTACCAGCCCAAATGCCCATCAACTGTTGACTGGATAAAGAAGATGTGGTTGTTCTTTTTAATAAAATGGAGTACTACTCAGCCATAAAGAATGATAAACTAGAGACATTTATAGCTAAATGGATGCACATTGAGGCAGTACTCTTAAGTTAAATAAATAGGACACACATGTGTAAATAACCAAGTAGTTTCTCTGGTGTGAGAAACTGAAAGTGTAAATGAGTACCAAAGTGTACAAAAGATAATGTGAAATAGAAAAGATTCAAAGGGGAAGGGGAAGTGCGGGAGCTAAGGGAAAAGAACAAAGGGGAAAAATATGAGAAAAGAAAGAAAAAACAGAAACAAAGTTTTTTTGTAATTAGGGAGGGGTGGAGGGGTGAAAGGGAGAGAAGGGGATAAGGGAATAAAGAATCAAGATATACCATGTATAGGTACAAATTCCCAGTGGTGAATTTGATTATAATGTATACCTAAAATGTACCAATAAATTTAATGAATAAAAAAGTATTTAGCTGTTTAAATAAGTATCTAAAAACATCACTAAGTTTACAAAACATTATATTTATTTTTCTTTTTTATTGCACAGGTTTTGTCAGGTTTTTAGAAGGCTATTATATTGTGCTAATAACTAAAAGGAGGAAGATGGCAGATATTGGAGGCCATGCAATATACAAAATAGAAGATACAAATATGATCTATATACCCAATGATTCTGTAAGGATTACTCATCCTGATGAAGCTAGGTATGTACCAGTGCCAACTACTTATTTTTTGAATGTGGTAATGAGGAAAAGAGTAGAATTGAAGGATTATAAATGTTATATAAAATGGCCAAATGTTGACTCAGAATTGTACAACTTTTGTTCAGGGCTATTAAAACTTTATTGTAACAGTTGATTCTGGCAAGAATTAACAGTGGCTATTAAAGCCATTAAGTGTGAAGAACAGAATATTCACACTGTAAACATTAAATTCTGTGGGTCTCTTTGTTATTTAGAAAGAGAAGAAAGAATTTTTATAATTAAAACTGTGGCAGACATACTTAACCAACTGATCAAACTTATCATCACCAATAATAAGATAAAATTAACATTATTTGGGGATTTATCTCAGTGATTCTGTCGCCTGGCTCTCAAACCCAAGGTCCCAAGTTCTGTCCTGGGAACCCTGCCCCCCCCCCCCCAAAAATTTAACATTATTTGCCTCTTAATGTGAAGCAATGAGAAAGACACAGATAATGCTTAGTATTTTTTTTTGTTAAAAATAGAGTATGGGCCCGGGGATTTAGCTCAGTGGTGCTGCCACCTGCCTCGCAAGTGTAAGCTCCTGAGTTTGATCCCCAGTACAAAAAAAGCAAAGAAAGAAAGAAAGAAAGAAAAAAAAAAAATATATATATATATATATAATCAGTATGGAGATTTCTCAAAAATTTAAACCTAGAAATTCCATTTGACCCACGTATTTCCCTTCAAGAATTTTCCCAAAAGAGTTAAAGACATCATATTAACAGTGTTACATGCATATCCATGTTTATAGCAGCACAGTTCATAATAGCTAACTCTTGGAAGCAGTCTATATGTCTGTCAACAGATGAATAGGTAAAGAATGTAGTATTTATACACAATAGAGCACTACTGCACCATGAAGAAGGATAAACTTGAGTCATTTATAGAAAATTGGATGCATCTTGTGACTACAATGTTAAGTGAAATAAATCAGACTCAAAAGCTTACATATGGCATGGTTTCTCATGTATGTGTAGCCCAAAATGTAAGTAAAGAGCAAAATAAAAGGTAGATAATAGGAAGTAAGGAGATGTTTCTTAAATAGAAAGGGGATCAAGAAATGGAGAAGGGGAGAGAAAGGGGATGAATAAAGAAAGTAAGATGTGTTATGTACATGCACCAACTCCACACACAGAGTATAAGCATCATGTATTACAAACATGTTCTAAGAAAAAAAAAAGTTGAAATTATATGTAATACAAAAAAATACCTTAAATCATTTGCAAGGCAACTGACCTGGACTCTTTTAAAAATGTCCAAATTACGAAAGTCAGGGGAAAAAAAACTATTCTAGATTTTAGAACAGACATGACAGATGCAACACATGAATTTCAGTTAGACCTGTTTAAAATGTGAGTGTGCATGCACACATCTACAAAGAGCTTAAATAGCTTTTATTAGGGTCAATTTGTATATGTACTCTCTGCTAGTGATAGGATCAGTTTTAAATCTTGGGTATAGTAGTGTACAGGTTGAGCATCCCTTATCTGAAATGATTGGGACCAGAAGTGTTTCAAATTTTTTACTTTTTTTTGATTTTGGAATATTTGCATAATCATAATGAGACATCTTGAAGATGAAACCCACGTCTAAACTCAAAATTAATTTTTATTTCCTATATACCCTATATTCATAAGCAGATGGTAATTTTTAAAAATATCTTTAGTGCATCTGTATTTTGACTGACATAAAATGGTGTCAGGTGTGGGCTTTTCCACTTGTGGTTCATATTAGAGCTCAAAAATTTTCAGATTTTGGAACATTTCAGATTTTAGGTTTCATGTTAGGGATGCTCAATCAAATGATTAGAAAAATAAAATGTACTTGTATATTTCAAGAAAGAGCTGGATGTGGTGGAGCACCCCTGTAATCCCAGCACTCAGGAGGCTGAGGCAGCAGGATCACCATGAGTTTGAGGCCATCCTGGGCAATATAGTGAGTTCAAGGCCAGCCTAAACTACATAACGAGACCCTGTCTCAAAGAAAAACAAAAAGAGAGAAAGAATGTTTTTGTTTAAAGAGAGGGCTCTAATAGTGAATTCAGAAGAGGAAACGCTGGTATTTGTTGTGTTCTCTGTCCCTGGATCCCTCAATCTTTCTTTAGATTTGAAATCTTTCAAAAGCTTTTTGGGGGACTATTGGATTCTTGGTACTGTTGGGAAAAGCTATTAACAAATTGACAGATTTACAGATCCCCCAAATTCAAAGACCCAATTCAAAAATGGGCATCTGAAATGAACAGACATTCTCAGACAAAGAAGTAAAAGCAGCAAATAAATATATGAAAAAATGTTCAATATCACTGGTCATTCGAGAGATGCAGATGAAAACAACACTGAGATTCCACCTCACCCCAGAAAGAATGGCTGCTATCATGAAATCAACCAATAACAAGTGCTGGTGGGTGTGTGGGGACAAAGGAAGCCTTCTCCATTGTTGGAGGGAGTGCAGACTGGTGCAACCACTGTGGAAATCAGTATGGAGATACCTCAAAGAACTAGGGCCAGAGGTCCCATTTGACCCAGCTATTCCCCTGCTGGGTATCTTCCCCAAAGAATTAAAAGAATCATACCACAGTGATATATGTGTACCCATGTTTATAGTGGCACAGTTTGTAATAGCTAAAGCTTGGAAACAGCCTGGGTGTCCAACTGGAAACTGGATAAAGAAGATGTGTTTTTTTAATAAAATGGAGTACTACTCAGCCATAAAGAATGAGAAACTAGAGACATTTATAGCTAAATGGATGCATGTTGAGGCCATACTCTTAAGTGAAATAAATAAGACACACATGTGTAAATACCGCATAGTTTCTCTAGTGTGAGAAACTGAACGTGTAAATAAGAATTAAAATGATTAAAGCGAATAATTGATAATTTGAAATAGCAAAAGGTCCAAAGGTGTAGGGGTGGTGGGAGGGGAAGGGGAAAGGAAAGAAGGGAAAGGAAAAATTATGAGAAAAGAAAAAAAAATGGAAACGAAATCTATGTAAATAGGGAAGGGTGGAAGGGGTGAAGGGCGCACAGGTAATGGGGGAAAAAAATAAGAACTAAGGTACATCATCCACAGGTACAAGCACCCATGATAAATGTAAATGTATACCTAAAATGTACCAATAAAAGAATTTTTTTAAAAAATTGACAGATTTAAAGTTATAAAACAGGTGTGGTGATGCATACCTATAATCTCTGCATTCTGGGAAGCTGAGACAGGAAGATCAAAAGTTTGAGCCCAGGGCCAGGGATTTAGCTCAGTGGTTTTGGCACCTGCCTCGTAGGCACAAGGTCCCAAGTTTGATCTCCAGTACCAAAAAAAAAAGTTTGATCCCAGCCTAGAGACTTGGCTAAAACCTGTCTTACAGTAACAAATTTAGAAAGGGCTGAGCGTGCAGCTCAGTGTAGAGACCCTTGTTCAATCCTGAGCACAGCACACGCGCACGCATACACACACACACACACTTTTTCAGAGTACTGTCGTTTTCAGTGTAAAGATCTTCTGCTTCCTTTGTGAGATTGATTCCTAAGTAATTCATTTTTTTCAATGCTATTGTGAAAGGTATTTCCCTAATTTCTTTTTCTCGGTGAGTTTGTTATTTGCATACAGGAATCCTATTGATTTTTGAGTGTTCACTTTGTATCCAGCTACTTTACTGAATTTGGTTATTAAATCTAGAAGTCTTTTTGTGGTCTTCTATGTAGAGTATCTTGTCATCTGCAAATGATAATTTAATTTCTTCCTTTCCTATCTATATTTCTTTTATTTCTTTCTCTAGTTTCTCTCACTTATGTTTCAAGAACTATTGAATAAGAGTTGTGATAGTAGACATTGTTGTCTTGTTCATGATTTTAGAGTGAAAGCTTTCAGGTTTTGACCATTTAGTATTATGTTGGCTGTATGTTTGTCATTAGATGATTTTTGATATATTGACCATATATAGTGATATAATTACCATTGATTCCGATTTCCTGTAGGGTTTTTATGATGAATGAGTGTTAGACTTTGTCAAATGCTTTTTCTGTGTCTATTAAGATGATTGTGTGGTTTTTGTCCTTGTTTCTCATAATGTGGTATGTATGTATGTATGTATGTATGTATGTTTGTATGTATTTATTTGGATATGTTGAACTATCCCTGCATCCCTGGGATGAATCCTGCATGGTCATGGTATATAATCTTCTGGATGATTTGTTGCATTCTGTTTGCCAGTATCTTACTGAGAAATTTTGCATCTATTAGGGAGATTTACTTATAGTTCTTTTTTTTGGTTGGGTTTTTTTTTGGTATCAGAGTAAAGCTTGCTTCCTGGAATGACTTTTGGAGTATTGCTTCCTTTTAAATTTCATTAAAGAGTTTGAAGAGTAGTGGCGTTAGATCTTCTCTAGAGTTCTTGTAGAATTCAGCAGTGAATTGATCAGGACCCCTATCTCTTTTCTTTGAGATAGGTTTTTAATTATATCTTTAATTTCATTTCTTGATATTTTGTTGGTTAGAATTTTCATGTCTCCTTGATTCAGCTTTCGTAACATATATATATATCTAGGAATGTGTCCACTTCTTCTGTGTTTTCTATCTTATTAGAGTACAGGTTCTCGAAGTAGGTATTGAGGAACTTCTAGATTTCTGCAGGATCCATTGTGATTTCACCCTTTTCATTCCTAATTGCATGGGTTTGGGTCTTTTCTTACCTTTTTTCATAAAGTTGGCTAAGGTTTTATTAATTTTATTTAATCTTTCAAAGAACCAACTTTTCAATTCATTTATATTGTTCAAATATATTTATATTGTTTATGATTCTTTATATTGTTTTCTTAGTCTCAATTGCATTAATTTCTGCTCTAATCTTTATAATTTCCTCCCTCATCCAAGCTTTGGGCTTGACTTCTTTTTCTAGACATTTGAAGTTCAGTATTAAGTTACTGATTTGAGCTTGTTCTGTTTTCCTGATGTGAGAATTTCCCACTGTAAATTTCCCTCTTAAGATTGCTTTCATTGTATCCCATAAATTCCAGTAGGTTATATTGATGTTATAATTTAATTGTATATATTGTTTAAGTTCCTCTTTAATTTCATCTCTGATGCCTTGGTTGTTCAGGAGGGTGTTATTTAATTTCCATGTGTTTATGGAGTTATTGTGGTTCCTTTTGCCATTGATTTCCAATTTCATTGCACTACGGCAGATAATATGCATGGGATAATTTCAATTCCTTTGTATTTACTTAAACATATTCTAAGGGCTAGTATGTGGTCTGTTTTGGAGAGTGTCCCATGTGCAGCTGAGAAGAATGTTTATTCTTATGTTGTGGGGTGGAACACTCAGTAGATATCCACTAAGTCCCTTTGGTCACAGGTTTGGTTCAGTTTTGATATTTATTTGTTGATTTTTTTATTTAGTTGATCTATCTATTTGTGACAGTGGTTTATTGAGGTCCTCCATTAAAATTGTATTAGTGTTTATTTGATTTTTTCATGCCTGTTAATATTTGTTTTACATAGTTGGATGCACTGGTATTTTGGTGCATATAGATTTATGATTATCATCTCTTCCTCTTGGATTGTACTGTCTACAAGGATGTAGTGACCTTTGTCTCTTTTAGTCAGCTTTGTCTTAAACTCCACTTTGTCTGCAAATAGAATAGCTACCCCTGCTTTTTTCCAGGTCCTATCCCATGTAGTATTGTTTTCCATCATTTGACCTTTAGTCTGTGAATTTCTTTTTGGGTTAAATGTATTTCTTATATGCAGCATATTGTTGGATCTTTTTTTCTCCCCCCTCCATTAGGTTTATTGGTACATTTTAGGTATACAATACAGTTACATTCATCATTAGGATCTTGTACCTTTATGTGATGTATCTTAGTTCTTATTTTTTCCCCATCCCCCTGCTCTCCCTTTACCCCCTCCACCCTTCCCTATTTACAAAAACTTTGTTTCCATTTTTTCCTTTTCTCATATTTTTTTCTTTTCCCTTCTTTCCCCTACCCCTTCCACTTCTCCTACTCCTTTAGACCTTTTCTTCCTATTTCACATTATCAATTATATATTTTGATCCTTATTTACACTTTTAGTTTTTCACACCAGAGAAACTATTTAGTATTTACACGTGTCCTATTTATTTCACTTAAGAGTATCACCTCAGTGTGCATCCATTTAGCTATAGATGTCTCTAGTTTCTCTTTATGGCTGAGTAGTACTCCATTTTATAAAAAAAAAAAAAGCTTCTTCTTTATCTAGTCTCCAGTTGATGGGCAATGGGCTGTTTCCAAGGGATCTTTTCTTCTTGATCCATTCTGCCAGTCTGTTTCTTTTGATTGGTGAATTGAGACCATTTACATTGATGGTTATAACTGACATGTATTGGCTTATCCTTGTCATATTATTTTCCTGCAGTTGATTCCTTCTCTCCTCTGTTTAAATTATTTGGCTTCTCTGTTGGCTGCTTTCTATTGGTGTTCTTCGAATTTTGATCTTCATTATCTCTTTCTAAAATATCCTTCAGTGCATCTTGTAGAGCTGGTTTGGTTCTCATGAGTTTCTTCAGTTGTTCTTTGTCATGGAAGTATCTTATTTCTCCATTGAATTTGAAAGATAGTTTTGCAGGGTGTATCAATCTGGGTTGGAGATTGTTTTCTTTTAGAACCTGAAATACTTCACTCCAAGCTCTCCTTGACTTAAGGGTTTGCATTGAGAGGTCTGCTATGATTCTGATGGACTTTCCTTTGTAAGTGATTTGTTTCTTTTCTCTAATAGCTTTTAATATTCTGTTCTTGTGCTGAATTTCTGCGATCTTAATAATTATATCCCTTGGTGTAGATTTATTTGGGTCATAGCTAATTGCAGTTCTATATGCCTTACTTATTTGTATGTCAAATTCTTTTTTCATGTTTGGGAAGTTTTCTGCCCTTACTTCTTTGAACAGGCTTTTTATGGCATTTTTGCTAGCTCCAGCTTTCTCATTGACTCCAATCAATCTTACACTGTTTTTCTTTGCATCATCTTGCAGCTGTTGGATTGATTTTTCATGGTCTCTTGCCATTTTTAAGATATCTTTCTTTTTATGGTTTTTAACTGCAATCCTGTCTTCTAGATCAGGAATTCTGTCCTTGTCTTCATTTAGTCTATTACATATACTTTCAGTGGAATTTTTAATCTCCTGAATGTCTGTTTGAATCTGTTTTGTGGATTCCATTTCTTTCCTGTGTTGGACCACATGGTTTCCATCATTTTCCTAAGCTCCTCCATTTATTTTTATCTGTATCTACTCTAGATTCATTGAGCATGTCCTTCATTTTGATCATCATTTCTCTTTTTACCTGAGAGATTATTTTCTCTATAACCTCATACATCTGTTTTATACTTCTGCTGCAATCATTTCAGAAAATTCAGGTGGGTGACTTCCAATTTCCTCTATCTCTTTGTCCCCTGGTCTTGTCCTACGTGGGCTGGAGGTCTGGGATTGCATTTTGCTTCTGTATCTTGTCATTTTCTATTTTTGGGGGGGGGGTGTTTTGTTTTTGGTATTGATGCTTGTAAATTTCTTATGGCAGATAACTTTATTACTAGTATCGAAGCTTCCCTATATGTGGCTTTTGGTCTTTGTGCCTGTCCCAAGATCCTTTTTTTTTTTTGGTAACGGGGATTGAACTTGGGTCCTTGTGCTTGCGAGGCAGGCGACGGAACCACTGGGCTAAATCCCCAGCCCTGTCCCGAGATCCTACCTTCCCAATTTATTAAGGATAAGAAGTTGCTATTTATTTGATTCAGCACCCAGTTGTTTGGTACTGGAGTATAGTGATGGTTATGGCCCCAGACATTCACAGTGTTGTCCTACAAGGGAGAGCAACTGATTATAACAGGTATGACATCTTGGCTAAAGTAGTACAATTAACAATATCATTAACATCAAGCATAGCCTAGAAACTGACACACTGTGGTAACTATTAATTTGGTACCTATAACCACAGGGAGCAAGACCTACAGTTATATAACATAATCTAACATAAACCAGGAACTTGTATGCAGTGAGTTTCTGCTTAGTGGAGTGATTTTACCCTCTGGGAGGAAATTTAAGAGGGATAAGGGGCAAAACAGAGATAAATGAAGGAAATGTAGTAGAGGCAAGGCTGGAGGACAACAGATGATCACCCAAACTTTGGGAACCTAGAGAAGAGGGCAGGAGAGAAAGCATGAAGGGTAAAGCAAAAGAATATCAAAGAGAACCAGAAAGAGAAAACACAATTTTCACTCACATGAAAATATCATAAATTCAAGAGAGATAGTTGGGGAAAGAGAGAAAGGAGATGAGTAGAACAAGATAAAAATAAAGGGAAAAACCTAAACAACAAAGAAAAAGAACCAACTAAACAGAAAAAGGAAACAAAACCAACAAAGAATACAAAAATAAAATAAAATTCTTCTGGCGTCCACAATTCTGTGGTAGTGTCCAAAGCAGGTATTATCCCAAAACTGTACTGTGTACACTCACCAAGTCTGCAGTAGGATTAGTACTGGGTACAGGATTGATCTTGTGGGAGCTGGGGCCAGTCATTAGCTAGCAGCTTTTTTGGATGTTTCTCTCCTTCCCACCCAAGCCAACTTACAGTGGGTTGCTGTGGCCCTCAGCCAGGGAGCCGGAGGCTGCTCCCAGTTCCATGTACAGTTGGCTTTATACCGTCTTTTCATAGCCCCCTGTTTCACCCCCGCTGGCACTTCTCTATCCTGTCCTGCCACTTGGGAGTATGGGGGTGCTGTCACAGCTGTGCATGCCGCCCAAGGCTGCTCAGTTCCACTTCAGTCTCCTCTCCAGTGGGTTAAGTGCCAACCCGAGGCTAATTCCGGCATGCACATCTGCATCTTTTTCTCAAGCTACTCATCACCACTCACTTCTTTCCTCACCTTCATTGTGCTGCAGTCTCTAACTTTGCAGTCTCTAGGTTTTCCAGTTAGCTGCTAGGACACACAAGGGGTGGGGAAAGGCTAGGGGCCAATCCCTCAGGGAGGGAGCAGATTTCTGGTCACTTGCCTCTGTATGCCAGCAAAATTTGCTGCCGGGCTGCAGCATCCTTTGTGTGGAGAAAGGCAAAAGCGACAAGAGGCCTTTTTTCCCCCAAATCTATCCTGTGTGGCTTGAGTTAGCTGCACTTTTTTCAGTCCATCAGTTTCTTGGAGACTTCCCAGTATGGCGATTCTTGCTTGGCACTGCCCACACTGCTGATAGCCTTGTGGGCTAATGTGCTGTTTAATGAATTCCTGTGCCTATGTTTTATTTGATCTACTAGTCCTTATTTCAGATTGATTTTGGCATCAGGATGTATGTTCCTTTTTTTCTGCCAGCTACTTGGGTTTTCAGTTGATTTTTCTCTGAGTAGATCCAAAGTGACTCCTCTATTCAGGCATGTTGAATCTCTCTATATATGGCTATTTTATTCTATACCTTTTTTCAGTTAAATTTTCCAATTTAAAATTATGGTGACCATCCAACATTTTGTTTTTGTTACTACTCTCTCTCCATCCTCAAAGTATTTTCAAAGCACATTGTAAAAGTGAAAACAGTGTTTAGTTCTGTCTTGCCCTCATCTACGTGCTCTGTTACTTTGCCTCTGTCTGCCATATTCAGTGATAAGGAACAGTCAAACTATGAAGTTAAGGGTCTCTGAGGGATTTTCAACAGACTGAGATCTGCATTAGATCAACTATTCTAGAGCTGGCTTGAATGTCTCAATTTAATGAATATATTTGCATGTACTTATATGTGTGTGTGTGTGTGTGTGTGTATATTTAAGCTGTGAAAACCAATATTATTGTATATGAATGAAATGTGCTTTGATTTTTTTTTTTTCAAGATATCTGCGAATCTTTCAAAATGTCGACCTCTCTAGCAATTTTTACTTTAGGTAAGTTTGAGTTGTTTTGTTCCAATCGGTCACTTAAAGTTCTTTATTATTTTCCAGGGGCTAAAAACACAAGGAGAGCACATAGCAGTGCTACTTGTATTTTAATAGAAATAATTCTATTTTTTAAAAAATACAGCGGGCCAGGGGTTTAGCTCAGTGGTTCCACCGCCTGCCTTGCAAGTGCAAGGTCCTGAGTTCAATCTCTGGAACCAAAAAAAAAAAAAAAAAAAAAAATACAAGAATTTCCCTCTTAAGGCTCAGCTAGAATAAAGCAGTTGTTTTAAATAGGAAAAATTGATTGTTAGAAGTCAGAAACCAACTTCTTAATACAGCTTTTACCTATACTGCTAAAATGAATGAACCTATCAAATAAATGTGGTAAAATTGAATTTCACAGATGAAACTAAAATCAGTTTGAATCAAATTATATAAATAAATTAAAGAAATGTTAGTATGTGTGACTCTCCAAATAGAAATGTAACCATCTTAAGATTTTACTAAAATACTTTAAAAGCAAACTTATATAAATCTATATAAACCTATATAAATATCCAAGATACCTTCTGAAAGTCTAAAAATATATAGCTAGTGATAAATATAAAAATTATTAATTATGTGAAATAAAAATTGTAACAAGTTTCTTTTGGCCTAAAGGTTAAATTTTATTTAGAAAACTGATAATTTTATAATGATAATTAACAGAAACTGATAATTTTTATATGGCTTTTATTCTCCTAAAACATGTTTTGCTGTTTAAGTTTTTTGCTTATTTTTTATTATGAAGTCAGTTATGATATCACCATTAATATTTAATCAAATATTCTTTGTGTATAAATCAGGATGCAGAACCATGTACTCTTACAGTGGATATTGTATCTGTAGAACCTTGTATGTTTGACTCCTTTGAACAAGACCATGAATTTTGATTGATTTCAGTGTGAAGCAAAAAATGCATGTTGTACAAATCAGTGAATATATAGTACTCGTATATTTGTCATACAGATTCCTAATTCATGCAGTTAGTTTTTATTTCCAATCATGTTCATATTTTGCCGTGTTTTAGAATACTATTTTGAACAGCATTGTTTCCAAGTGAAATTACAGGTACTGATTAATTTAGCTTGCAGATTTTATTTCCAGATGGGAACTAAGACCATAAAATATGCTTTGCCTTTGTAATTCTTAAGTATCAATTCTCTTCTCAGTTACAGTTATGATTTGTCCCACTCACTTCAATATAATCTTACTGTTTTGCGAATGCCCCTGGAGATGTTAAAATCAGAAACAACCCAGACTCGCCAGGAGAGTTTTGACATCTTTGAAGATGAAGGATTAATTACACAGGGTGGAAGCGGTAGGTGGTTTCAGCAGATTTAATGTGTAGTGCAGCATCGTGAGATGTCATCTCATTAAATTCACTTGCATTTCTCCTTCCCTCAGTGCTGTTTATCCTTACAGGGGCCTGTTTTGGATACATGAACTTAACCAATTCATTTTCATAGAGATCATTAATCACCATGTGGTTTCATTTGTACACCAATCAGAAAATTACTTTTTTTTTTGGCTTTTTGATTCAAAGCCTCACAGTGTAGCCCGGGCTGGCCACAGACTCACAGCAAACCTTCTGCCTCAGTCTCCTGAGTGCTGGGTTTACAGGCCTGTGCCACCACCCCTGGCTCTGCTGGCATTTTTTAGCTATTAATCATGCACTTTTTATGGATATATTCAGTTTTAGACTTTTGTTGAAGTTTAAATGCAGAACTTTTTTAATATTGGAGGATACACTACACACTATCTTATTTTCCTTCCTAGATATCAGTCTGACATGGACTGAGTTTTGGGGAAAAGTCATCAGGGGTTGCCTGTTATCACATGTAGTATCTCTAAGCCTCCTAAAAACTGCTCAGTAAGTTAATGCCAGTTTTATAGAAATAAATACTAAGTAAGAAAGTGAGCCCCAGAGATAAAGATTATATAGCCAATATTCAGAAAAGTCAGTAAAGGAGGGCAGAGGCTGTGATTACTTTAATTGTTCCCAGTTGAACCCATTAGTCCCTCATTATATCTGCTTCTTTTCAGGACCACTGTCAGATCCTGTAGGACCACTGCGTGGCTGGTCTAGGTGCCTCTGGAGATCCTGCACTAAACCAGACATAGTACCTTTATCCCTCTTAATCAGTCCCTTTATTGCAAGCTTCTTGGGTTTTTCTGGAACTCTAAAGCTGGAGGCATTGCTAATGCAAATGTTGTGAAGGAATAATTTCAAACGTAAGATACTTAGGTGAATTAGACCCAACTGTGGGAGCACACTAAGTCAACAGTGTGTTTGCACCCCTTGCCATGCAACTTAAATGATAGTGATAAAGATCTGGCTGTAGAGGCTGAATCCAACCTAGAATGGACCTAGAAGGCTTTTCTTTGTAAGACACTCAAGAAGAAGCTGTGATCTACTAGTGCTTTCCCAAAGGTTCTGTCTACTCATAGGCAGTTACTGAAATGAACATTATCCTGCCATTGCCCTCAACTCTGCTTAGTTTACTGATTATCACCTGAGCAAAGATCAAGTTCAGGACACCCTCACACCCTCAGATCATCTAGATCACATGGATTTGCCTTGGCTCAGACACCTACATTATAAACGCAGCAGGCGGCGAAACCACTGAGCTAAATCCCTGGCTTTCCCGCATTATAAATGAAACCACTAGAGATAGATAGATAGAGGGCAAGACATCTAGTGTGTCTGATGATTTGCTGAATGACACTTTCAATTATATAGTATTGTATTCATATGCCTTGCTACCAGGCAGCTTTGAACCACCAATGGTACATGTATGACTGTCCCATCAGCAGCATGGGATAGTCATGCATGTGCCACGGGTTGTTCAAGCTGGCAGGAACATGTTAAAACAACATTTATTATCATACGAAAGGCAGAACTCCAAAGTGAGTCACAGTGAGCTAACTGCTAGGTGTCAGCAGACTGCATTCTTCTCCAGAGGCTCTGGAGAACCCCTTTTCTTGCCCTTTCTGTTTTCTAGGCAATGCCCTCATCCCTGGCCTTTGACTCCCTCCAGTCCAGCTTCACAGCCAGCAGGCTCCAGCTGAGTTGCTTTTCCACATTACATCACTCTAACATTCAAACTTTTGTTTTCTTGTTTCACTTATAAACATCCTATGATGTATAGGGCCATGTGAATAATCCAGAATAATCACTATGGCTCAAGCTCATCTGATTAGCAGCTTTAATCTATGTATATTTTTATTTCTTTTGCCATGTAATATTACATACTCATAGGGTTAGAGTTAGGTGGTTAGGTTCCTGACATCTTTGCTGTGGTTAGGGATCATTCTCCTACCATACAGGGGGAAAACAATAGGAAATAAAGAATGAGAGTAGAAAGTGGGGGTGTAGGTAAAAACAAAGGAAAATACTATGTATTTTAAAAAATATATATATATCTGTTGTGTATCAGACAGTATATTAGGGACTTTGTATAAACTTAATTTAAACATCTTAGAGTGAATAACAGTATCATCATTTTATAGTTTAGAAAATGGAGATATTAAGTAACATGCCTAAGGTGACAGAGCCAGCCAGTATCTGTATTATTCATGTTCTTGTGTGGTACATTGAAAAGGCAGAGAAAGTTTGGTTTTCATAAATCAAAACACAGGGTATTTATCATAATGTATAAATACTCTTAATAGATCAAGTTTTGAGAGAAAAAATTATATTGATTGACTGCTGCCCAGACCTCTTATAATCTTTTAAGCTCATATATATGCTATTTTTAAGCTTTGTGAAACTCATTGCTGTTTAATAAAGATATTTGGGTATGCTGAAACCATGTTTGGTGAAATTAACTTGTTCATATGGAAAAGGCCTGACATAGTAAGAAGTACTACTTAGGGAAGTGTGAGTAATGCACCAGGTTTGAACTAAGCAGGTGGTGTGCATTACTAACTTATTTCATCCTTACAACAAGCACACAATGCAGGGACAGAGGAGAAAATGGAAGCTCCAAGAAAGTAAAACTCTTTATCAAGCTGGTCATACTGTCAAAGAGAGGCATAGCCAGCCAGGATGCTCGGACTCCACCCCAGGTGCTCAGCTGCTACTGTCTGCCCTCTCTTGGCTTCATTCATGTATTCGTATATGTCTCCTTAATTTCCCTCTCATTTTCTTTTAAGTAAAAAGTCACAAATCAGAAAATGCCTTTCTCTGTGACTTTGTGTGGAACAGTGCTCTGAATACAGAAATGAGTGATATCCACTATCCACTGAAAATGGCAATACTGTTAATCAGGCATCTTATTTTACAGTTAAAAACAGAAATGGAAGAACTTAAAAATGAGTTTAATGTCTATCAGTTTTCTTATCTTTCTCATACTGACTTATTTTTCAGGTGTGTTTGGGATCTGTAGTGAACCTTACATGAAGTATGTGTGGAACGGCCAACTTCTGGATATAATTAAAAATAGTGTGCATCGTGACTGGTTGTTATATATTATTCATGGGTTCTGTGGACAGTCGAGTATCCTTTTTGTAAAAGCTTAAGATACTTATTGCTGTACCAATTTGTAGAAAAATGCATACAAATTATAAGTTTATAATTATCACTCTGCACACCCCAACAGGAAAAGTTACCCATGATGCTGTGTAGTAGAAATACAAAGAAGAAATCAGACTGAACAGAGCTTATATGCATACAGAAAAATTAATAAAAAGGAAGAAAATGCTATGTGCATAGTAAGTGTTATAGATAATAAGGACCATGACTACCTCGGAGCAGGAGCAGAGTCCTTGATGGGTGGAGAGGATGAGACAGGCCCATGGAAACAGAACTTAACCTAAGACCTAAACAGAAGTCAGGCCTTACCAGTGAGAGTGAGATTGGAGTGGCAAGAGAGAGAAAGAGAAATTGTGGTTGGGGAAGCACCATGAAAGTAGAAGTGGAAAACTTCATGACTCATGTATAAAACTCCAGGAAGGTAGGTATTGTAGGAAGGTGGGAGTCCAATTGCCAGTCACCAGTGTACCTTGGTAGTCAGGCTAATGACTTTGGGTTTTGTGCTGGAACTTTTGTAAGTTTTTGTTCATGATGATGAAGTATTTAGAAGGCTTCAGTCTACAGCCATTTTCAAGATTAAGTGAAAATGAGACTAGAACAAGAGATAATGAGTTAGAAAAAGCCAGTTCAGGCATAATACAGTGAAGCCTGGATCGGAAGGGGGCTGTCTTAGTCACTTTCCTTTTCACCAAGACACAATACCTGATAACTGCAACTTAAAGGAGGAGAGATTTACTTTGGTTCAGTTTGTAGAGGTTTCAGTCCATAGTCCACTGGCTCCAAGGCAGGGCAGCATGGCAGAGGAATATGATAGAGGAAAAGATGCTCATGTCATGGTAGCCAGGAAGCAGAGAGCTGAGCAGAGGACAAGCCAAGAAGAGCGATACAACCTTCTGGGTCACATCACACCCACAGTGACACAGCAGGTCAGTTCTAATATACCATAATCCAATCACCTTCCAACAGCCCCACCTTTGAGTGCATGAGACTTTGGGGGAGCATCTAGATATAAATCATAACATAGGCATAACAGATTAGAAGTAGGTTGAACTTAGGGTCCAATTTCATGAAAACTTTTTTCTTCTGTAGTTTTTATCTTTCATCTACTTTCCAGCTACTGTTGAATCCTTTCAAGAAAGTCCAATACTATAAAGTTTAGGAGAGGGCCAGGGATTTAGCTCAGTGGTTCCGCCACCTGCCTCACAAGCGCAAGGACCTGAGTTTAATTCCCAGTACCAAAAAAAAAAGAAAGAATGACAATAAAGTTTAGGAGAGCAGTGTTTACTGTCTAAAATTGGGTTTAGGCATTTGTCACTTTCTGAGATAATGCAGGGAACTTACCCACCAGTGTCTTTTTTATTTGACATTCTTCCATATGTCTTAGATGTAAGATGTTAGAAGAAAGCTTTAAAGGAATAGTTGCTTTGAGACCACAACGTGGGTGAATGTGGCTATGATGTGCCTTTTTGTGTGTGTGTGTTTGTGTGTACCCGGGGTCGAACTTGGGTCCTTGCGCTTGCGAGGCAGGCAGTGGAACCACTGAGCTAAATCCCTGGCCCAATGTGCCTTCTTTTGCTGGAGCATATTTGGGAGGTGCAGAGCCAAGGTGTGCAGCCAGAGATGTTGCTGCCTCTTTGTGGCAAGTGAGGGAGAGGAGAGGCTAGATGCAGACATGGGGATTTTGAAATGGATATGAGTGAGATGGATGTGTTATACTTGAAAATCAGGCTTATTACTCTATGAGCATTTTCAACAGTGAGTAGTAGTCTCTGCTCAATAAGTCACAGTGTCATGAGATTTATTACTTTTGTCTGTTTCCAAAAATGAAATCTGCCTGGGAAGAATTCAAGTTTTTCACCACCAAAGATACCAAAGAGTATGTGCAATGGTTTCTAAAAGCCATTTCTAAAATATAGTTCTAAACTGTTTTATATTTCTAAGACTTAGCTTGGGGCCTGGCATGTATTAAACATGTTTATTTTTTAAAGTAGCAGACAGCATCACAGATTATCATTTTATCAGTTTATGTGATGAGTCTAGTCTCTTGATTACCAAGCATTTCATGAATTCTAGGGACTAGAGATGATAAAAGTAATTGCTGTGTATTAAATATTTACCAGAGTTCACACGTAAGAGTTTTCCATATGTTACCACATTTTATTTTCCAGCCACCTGGCAAAAGTACAGGTTGCATATCCTTTGTCCACAGTACTTAAGAAGTGTTTCAGATTTTGGAATTGTTTGGAATTTGGAATATTTGCATGAACAGTGAAATATCTTGGACATGGGACCCAAGTGCAAACATGAAATTCATTTATGGGGTTTTTTTCAGTATTTATTTTTTATTAGTATGTGTTTGCAGTACATGATGAGTCGGTACATGTCACTTATATTCATATATGCCTTAAACACTTGGCCCAAAGGTAATTTTATACAGTATTTTTACTACACCTGGATTCTGACGTCACCTATCACGTGAGGTTAGGTGTGGAATTTTCCACTTGTGGCTTATGTTAGTGCTCAGATTTTTTCAGATTTTGAAGTGTTTTGAATTTTAGATTTTTGGATTGGGGTTGTTGAACCTATAGCTACGTTTTAATTACTTCATTTTTTACAGTAAGATTGGCTCAGAAAGTTAAATAAGATGATATAACTAATAAATTGTGTGCTGGGTAAGCAGTTCACAGTAGTTCATTCTGTGCTCTGGTTGTGGCTGCTTTTAGAGTATTATATTTACTCACTCAGTATTATATATTGCTTCATGATTTAAACATCTCACTAAATGACACATGCTTTCTCAGAGAGGTATGATTGAAGACTAAGGAAGGATTAATTGTACTCATTTACATCCTTTACCTGGCTACAAGGAGACAGTTATTCTAGTAATACTGCATTTGGTTACCACTTCCTCTGAAAGTTGTAAGAACCCCTCAACTCTGATTTTCCCATTATACCTGCACTGAAGAACCATTTACCCCATGCTGTTCCATCCTCAGGTAGAGGTTTTGGTGGCTTTATGGAACTGGACAAGATGTATTTAAGTGCATACTTAAGGCATAATAATTCTCTTGGTTTTGTTTGACAGTCATGAATGGTAAACAACTTTAACTTAATTTCTAAGAGCTGTTGATCTATGGGCGACCAGTGTATGTCACTCTAATAGCTAGAAGATCCAGCAAATTTGCTGGAACTCGTTTTCTCAAGAGAGGCGCGAACTGTGAGGTAAGATGATAGTGTGGTTGCTGACATTGTAAGCTGTTACACCAGCTTTTGTGACATAAATAAAGCAAAGTAGAATTTTAAAAAGTGGAATTTCTTAGTCTGGGGTGTTATCACAAGAAACAAGAAATTCTCCAAAGTAGGTGAAACTTATGATAAATATGACTGATACAAAAATTTTGTGGAAGATCAGCTATCTTAGGAAGAATTGTGCAATACAACTACGAAATGTTTAATGCTTTCAAGGATGAGCCATTTTGAAAGATACGAAAAAATGTAATATGTGTTTAATGTACAGATGAAAACAGCAAAGCAAAGTATCTTTGCATAAGGAATAAGTAGTGGCAAGCAGCCCTCAACTCTGAGACTTCATTCATGGTGAGAAGGCCGAGTAGAACAAGGCCTGGGAAACCCTTTGCCCTCTTCCATGTTTCCCTCCCGACCTCTTCTGCTTTCACACTTGGAGAAAAACAACAAAAATCCACCCTTCCTGCCATCAGCCATATCATCTGTTTGAAATGCTCCATTTTTGCCCGTTATAACCTGCTTGAGTTTTGAACAGATGTGTAATTGGACAGGTTGAGTGGGGCACTAGGTTTTGATCCTGACTTGAAATAGCAACATCGTACTTATGATTATATCACCACTGAAAGTTGTAGAGGTACTTTAAGAAAAATCAGAATTCTGCAGCTATCTTACTTACTGTTGGCTATTCAAAAGATACTCAAACATGTTATTAAATTCCTGTAATATTATTCTGTGTTATATCCTTATATACTTTTATAAGTTAAGCTACCTCCAGATCTTTCCCCCCTTTTTCTCTTCTGCTGATCAGGTACTATTTGAAACTCACTTTTTTTTTTTTTTGGTACCAGGGATCGAACTCGGGACCTTGCTCTTGCGAGGCAGGTGCCAGAACCACTGAGCTAAATCCCCAGCACTGAAACTCACTTTTAAGTCATTTCTTTCCTCTTTGATCTTCAGAATTGAATTTTATATCATTCTCATCTCCTTATCTCTGTATAATCTCATGTAACTTTTTTTCTTTTCTCTCCTTCCTTACCATTTATACCAGTCAAGCCGTTCTCTATTACTTGTTATTAGCTATTTAATTTCATGTTTTTCCTAGTCTACTCTCTACTACATTTAATTGCTTTTTGTTAGTTTTGTTTTGTTTTTGAATGTTCAAATAAAAAATTTATTACACTTAAATATTGCCATTAATTCTTCTCAGAATCCTCCCCCTCACTTCAAACACCCTTATACCATCATTCTTGCCACTCTCTGAAACACTTATGAAAGTGCTCTTTCGTTAGTATCTTTAGTTGCACTGTTGTGACTGCTGTGATCTCCTGAATCAATTCAAAACATTTACCCTACATTTGAGACAGAGCCTTGCTATGTAATACAGGCTGGTCTTAAAATCACTGTGTAGCCAAGACTGGCCTCTTTCTTACCTGTGGCACTCCTCCTGCCTCGGCCTCCCAAATGCTAGGATTATAGGGATGTACAACCTTATGCCTGGCGAATTGCTTTTCTTTATTCCATTTTAATGGTTTTACTTTTCTATTGTGCATATTAAATATTGACATTTACTTCTTTTAAAACTTGTAAAGGATAGGCATAATAATTTCATTGTATTCTTGACTTTTTTCATTAAACAATTCTAAGAACATAAAATATCTTTAAATGTATGTCTCTTTCCAGGGTGATGTTGCCAATGAAGTAGAGACTGAACAGATACTGTGCGATGCATCCGTGATGTCATTTACTGCAGGAAGTTATTCTTCTTATGTGCAAGTTAGAGGCTCGGTTCCCCTGTACTGGTCCCAGGACATCTCCACCATGATGCCCAAACCCCCTATTACATGTACATGCTGCAGGCGTTTTTGTTTGGTTGGTTTTTTTGTACTGGGGTTCGATGCAGGCTTTTTAACCGTAGCTCTTCAGTACTCACATTTAGGGATAATGAACTATTGTCACAGAAGTCTAATAAATGCTTGGTCTCTTGGGTAGGCAGTTTAGAAGAGTAACTTTTACTATTTTTACACAATAAATTTGTACTTCATTTTGACTGTTAGTAAGTTGTATATCTTCAGAAATGTAAGATACATTCACATTTAATAAATATGTAATGAATGAGTGTTAGCTCCTCGAGAGGGATTTGGGAAGCAAAACTACCAGATTAGTTGAATTTTACTTCTTTGAACATTAAAAAAATTATACTTCTTTTACTTTTGCCTTATAATTGTCATTCAAGCATTTATCCATCTTTCTCTTCTTCAGTGGACCAAGCAGATCCATTTGCACATGTGGCTGCTCTGCACTTTGACCAGATGCTTCAGAGGTTTGGCTCTCCCATCATCATCTTGAATTTGGTGAAGGTACAGTGTGCTCATCAGACCCCAGGACAGTCCTTTCCTCAGCACAAGCTCTGCTCTGCCTCTTCTAGAGGAGAGACTTGTAGATTATCATGTTGTGACTGCCCACTGTGTCTGAGCCATCTCAACTATATTGCTTTGGCCTCAGGTTCCACATGGTCTCTTTCTTATGAACCTGGAGGAATCAGTAGTGTGTTTCTGAGGGAAGCAAATGACTTAGTGTATCAAGCTCAGGATACTTGTGTGGGTTAGGTGTATGGGAGACTTCTGTCTTAGTTTCTAGAACAACTAGAGAAGGAAGCATGAAGAACAAACTGCTGCCACCTCACTTCAGTACAGCCAGCTCCTTTGGTGACCTTAAGAATTCTAAAACAAATTAATATGCAGGGTAAAGACCAAAAGCTAGGTTAGGAAGTTGAGGCTCTGTAGTAACTCAAAAATCAGACAGGTATGTAAGAAGCTAGGACAAGGAGGTGTCCTTTTCCTGTAGTTCTCTGCGTCCCTGTCACCGCACGCTGACTGGTCAACATATCTTACATATGTGAGTGGGCATACAAGTCAGAGGCCTAGATGGAGGGCAGGGACACCACACAAAAAAATTAATTAATTTAACCTATCTGTTGCAACCAACTGAATCCAAAGAATCTCAGCCGGCAGCCAAGAAGACCCAGGATATGTGAAAAAAGTTTTATTATGTTGCAATTGTTGCTGTACCAACAACATAGTAGCGAGGTTATTCTGAGAGTTTGGTTAATAAATACAGGTCAATTTAATAGAAACCTAAGGAATCTCGTGTCCATTTAATCATTTAACAAGTATTTTTTAGAGTTTCCTCTGCACTGAGGCAAATTCCTGCCTTCATGAAGCTGCCATTCTAATGGAGGAGATAGTGAAGTAATGCAGAGGGTTGGTGCCATGAGAGCTCCCAATGGAAGAGGAGCCTTCCCTGAAAACGGGTCTGTCCCAACCAGAAGGAAGAGGAATTGTGAGGTCAAGGAGATGGAGTAGTATTCAATTTGAATAGAAGGGCATGACCTGATATGTGTGTGCGCATGCACGAGCCTCTTCCTGACAGCTGTAATGTCTCTTTAAGGTAGAAAGAAAGGTCATCTGCTGAGAGTGGAGGTTTGAGGATAGTGGACATTGTTCTTCATTCTTGTCTAATTCTCCCACTGGATTTCTTTGGCTGTGCAGAATAGATGGCCTATTTTGTTTCCACAGTGGTTATGTAATTAAATTCATGGTAATTGAAAAGTAATTACCATGACTGAAAACAGCACAGAACTATTTTGATGCCAGTGATAATGCCTTAACATCCTTTCTGTGCCACTATTACAGAATTACTTGTTTTTCTCAATAAAGGCTAATTTTTATTGAATATTTATCACACGCTATAAGCTCTGGTAAGAACTTTACCATGCTTTGACTTACTTAACCCTCACATTAGTGCCTTAAGGGAGATAAGATTGTTGCCCCACTTTATAGATGGCAGAATGGAGACCATGATAATCAACAGCCTGCCCCACGGGTAGTACTTAGCAGACGCATATTTGTTACAGAGCCACACAGGTAAGCACCTGCCCCTTGGATGAGAGGTAGTATAACAGCCAAGGAGAGGCTGCAGACAGGGAGGCAAAGGGTAAGCCGTTAGTCCCAGGACACTTCTTAACCTCAGTTCCTCCTGCCACTTTTAACAGGAAGAAAGCACCTGCCTTCTCACAGGGTTTTTGAAAGGCTATGGGAGTACTCTGCTCTGTGGACTAGTTTGGGGATTGTCCACCCAGACCCAGTTGATTTCTCACTGGCCACAGCTGGTTGTTTTGGGAGGTCCTGAAGTGGAGAGCATCTCCTATGGGAGTGGCTGAGGGGTGTGTGGGTCAGGCCTGGGTGGGGTGAGCTGAGCATCTGGAGGCTGCAGGGAGGTCAGCTGGGAGAAATCTGGTGTCTTTAGCTTTTGACAGCTCTTGAGGGATGTAGCTCAGCAATGCTGAGTCTGCCTAGCAAATGCTCATTATCTGTTGACTCTAGTGAAAGATATATAATATTTTCATTTTAGTAGATAGGTTTCATATTTAAGATTCAAGCTTTTTGTCTAGCTGAGAAGTAAAAATGTTTAAAGATTGTTCTTCTGACATAAGGTAATTATGCTGGCATGTTTACATTTTTTTAATTTTTAAAATAATTTTGTTTCACAAAGGAGAGAGAGAAAAGAAAGCATGAAAGAATTCTGAGTGAAGAACTAGTTGCTGCTGTGACCTACCTTAATCAGTTTTTGCCTCCTGAGCACACTATTGTTTATATTCCTTGGGATATGGCCAAGTACACCAAAAGGTGAGTGATACTCTTGTGACAGTTCTTTTTGTAGTAACATTGCAGGTCTCTATAGTAAAATGAATGTTACTCTTTCAGTTTCCTTCATGAATCTGCTGAGGGGTCTTTTGAGTGCTTAAATGAATAGATCAAATTTTCTTTTTGCCTATTTATAGTATTTGGGAATTCTGTTTGAAGTATCTAGTCACTTCAGAAGATCACTACTCTACCATTCTTAAAGGCTTTAGTTTCCTTTTTTCTATTTCATTCTGTCAGCCTGTCCCACTTGTGCATGAACCCATAGTAACTCCTGACTATTCATAGTAAATCTAGGCTCCTTAGTGTAATGTTAAAGCCTCGTCATCTGGTTGGTTCCAGAATGTAATAACTTTATGTATTCCAAGGTCTTTTCTGTTCCTGGAAAGCAAATCTTTATTCTCTGCCCCGAATGTAGCAGCCAAGGTCCCATTCTCAAGCCTTTTTTCCTGTTGCTGCTCACCTTCCATGGGGTGCCCCCCCTTTGTTGTTCAAGATGTGATTCAAACTCACCTGTTCTAAGGAATGTTCTTTAGATCTTTTACTCATTTACTATGCGTCATATAAGCACAGGTATATTTTACATTTTTTTGATGTTACCCATATTGTTTTGTACTTGACTCGTTGTGCTTTTTTCTAAAGCATTTTATGTAGTTAGACACACACACACACACACTTTCCCAAATTTAATTGCTTTTGATTGTTCCAGTTAATATTATTTATTTCCCAATTTTTTCTTCCTCTGCCATTCATGTTATGTGTGGTGCTCTTGACACAATCATTTTATGAAAGCATACTGACTTGATTGACAACTCCTCAGCAGTGAAAGGCTTTGAAAAAAGCTCTTGTAGGGATAACCAGTTCCAAGATTAAGGAATGCCAATATGTGATTCTAAGTTACAAGTCCTGTAGGTCTCTGTTGCATCAAATGTTGTTAGTCACTGAGTACACCTACGTTTCTGACATTATTACAATGTTCCTATTACATACAAGCCAAGAGATTTTTTAAAAAAAATACATGAATATCATTGCTATGGAATTTATTTGCTTTAGATATGAGATTAAATATATAGTAGAACTTAGGTTCTTCTCACTTGTCCATTTTTACTTCTTTCCCCAGCAAGTTGTGCAATGTTCTTGATCGACTAAATGTGATTGCAGAAAGTGTGGTGAAGAAAACAGGTTTCTTTGTAAACCGCCCTGATTCTTACTGTAGCATTTTAAGGCCAGATGAAAAGTACGTATCAATTTTAAAACTTTAAATAAATCAAGAGTTTGTTCTTATAGACAACAATATTCTGCCTCTTAATAGTTTGTACTAGTTGGTAGATGGATGAATTTAGTCCTTTAAGGAAGCAAGCTGCTATCATAGACATATGTAATAGTAAGTGTTCACTGTGAGCCTGAGATTCTTCTCATGGTTGTATACACTGAGATAGAGAAGCCAGGGATTTAGCTCAGTGGCACAGTGCCTGCCTCACAAGCGCAAGGTCCTGAGTTCGATCCCCGATACCAAAAAAAAAAAGTACACATAGATAGAAGCTGTAGGGGCTGAGCTCTGGCTTTGTGGGATAAACATTGAATAAAATATGCCTATAAGATAAACTTTTCAACAATGAATTCTACTGTTCCATAATTAGTAGAATCAGGGAAATTTTTTCTGCTGGATTAAACATTAGTATTTTTATGAAAACAGTATCTATTATTGTTTATAATTACTTGCTCAAAAATCTTCATTACTATTTTGTGAGGTTCTTCAGATCAAGGATCTATGCCTAACTTATCTTGTAAAGGATCAGTATTATATATTTCCAGCCTTTTGTTTTCGATTAACATAGTTAACTTCAGTGAGCAAATGACAAAAACCAAAAAGCTATTAGTATATATTTTTGGAAGTAATTATTTTGTTATAGTTTGCATTGTTGTAGTTTGAATGTTAGGCATCTGGACGGGGCACCCATAACTATTCCTAGGTTCCCAGGTTCAGTACTTCTAAAACTCAGAGGACTCAACTTCTTATTGTACTCTGGAAGTAACCTATTATGTGGAAAGGATATGAAGTGAAATTAGTAAAGGGAAAAGATGAGGGACAAATTCAGAGCAAACTAGGCAGAAGCTTCCAGAGTCTTCTTCCAGTGGAGTCACATAGAACACAGTTCCCCTCAAAGCAAGTTTTGATGGTGTCTGTTATTATATCTATACAGGGCCGTCAGGCAGGAAAGCTGATTAGTTGGAGCCTAGTCTTCAAAGTAGCCTCTACTGGGCAATGTCAAAATTTCAGACTCCCTAAAGAAAGCAAAAGCTGTGTTCAGCAAAAGCTGTGTTGTTTCTACAAATAGTCGAGGCACTATGAGCCACTTATCAGTTCTGCGAATGACAGACCTGTCCTAAAATCTAAGGTCCCAGGTGCCAGCCAAGGGCCAACCTTGTAAATAGGCCTTTCTTAGGATAGCTAATATCTGCCTAGTACCTTCTTTTAAATAACTTAAGTAAAATGTTAATATCATGACAGTATTGTATAGCACATTCCTATCCATTTGGGGAAAATAGGTAGTTTCTAAAAGGAACTGTGCAAAGACAGATTGCACAGGAATGTAACAAAGTCTTTGTAAAGAAATGCTGGAGAAGATAGAAAATCCTAGTATCCAGTGGAGAAGGCTAAGGCATGGGAAGTTTTATTAGAAAAGTACCCTGTATTTTGTGTGTCTATAGAAATCTAACAGGAAATGAGCTTAAATGGAAGCAAGGCAGACTGTGGTTAAAAATTGGTGACAAAATGCCAGAGTTTCAGGCACTGGGCTCATTCAGATGAACCTTTCCTAGGCTGTCTTTGAGAAGAACATGGTGAGCAGCCTATCTTAGTTATTTGCCCATTCACTCACCGGAAAGAATGAGAGTGCAGAATCAGCTGGCTGCCCAGGTGCCTTCAGATCTGTTCTTTTTATTCTGTGATTCTTACCAAAAAGCTAGTACCAAAAAGAAATATATATTATGCCGTTTTTTTAAAAAACAAGCAGGCCAGGGATATAGCTCAGTTGTGGAACACATGATGTGCTCAGGTCCTGAGTTCAATCCCTAGCTCTAGAAAAAACAAATCTTTTATAATACTTATTTTTAAACACAGGTGGAATGAACTAGGAGGATGTGTGATACCCACTGGTCGCCTGCAGGTACAGTTGAAAATATATTCATAATGAATAAAATTTGTATCCACAATGTGTGTTTTCTGTAAGCAACTGTGGAGAGAGATATATCTTATTTAATACAGAATTATTAATCACTTGCAAATGATTTTTAAAAGCCTTTTGCTATTATTTAAATCTTATGGATGTGTAGCTGAAGTAATATGGCTTATGAATTTTTCTATATATTGTTTCATTATTACAAATAGGAATGTGAAAAGAATAAATCAGAACAACTTTGGAAAACAACCCAATTTACACCATAGTTGTGAACAATGCTTTAAGAATGATGTGGCTTTAACCATTGAATATTTAGTTTGTACAATAAAGGAAATATATCAGAAAAAATCCATGCAATATTTTACTAATTGATAGATGTTACCATTTTATCTTGTTAAACTTTCAAAGAAGTAAAGTCATATATGTAGTTGTATATATACGGTCATATATATGTATATATATGTATATATGTATGTTAGGTTTATCGATGCTATTATGGCAGTAAGTGAACAGCACATTTAACCTTATATAATTTTTAAATGTTGTTTGTTATTTTACCTTTCACTTTACTTTGTTTGCTGAGAAATAATATTTTCCCACAGTCTTTCTTCTGTTTCTTTAATAAAAGCATTCTTGTGTAGTGTGGAAATAGTGTTGGTAATTGAATAATGATTGAAAATCTTAAGTATTTCTCTTTAGACTGGCATTCTTCGAACCAACTGTGTGGACTGTTTAGATCGCACCAACACAGCGCAGTTTATGGTGGGAAAATGTGCTCTGGCTTATCAGCTGTATTCCTTGGGACTGATTGACAAACCTAATCTGCAGTTTGATACAGATGCTGTTAGGTAAGTCTTATTTTTGGCTATTTGAATGCCAGCAATGTGTCCCGGCCTGCGGGTAAGTCAACGGAGACCCTAGAGGGGGAGTGAGAATGACAAGGGACAAGAGACACGAGAGATGGAGACAAGACAGGTTTCTGATCAAGTCTCGTTTATTGCGGAAGCTGCTACAGCATATATACCGTAGGGCTAGAGGGAAGGAGCAAGGGGAGGGTACTGGGGCTACTTCCTTGTTGCCGGGTAGACTTGCAGCAGGCCCAGACATGCCCGTAAAAGGCACTCAAGAGTTCTAGCGGGGGGGGGGGCAAGGCCCCCCACAGGTCCTCCCTTTAAAATTATAACTATAGTAGAAAGGCGTTAGGAGAGCCAAGCCTGTGGGGGCTGAGCCTGTCTTGGGTCAGAGCGACATACGTGTCTGTACCGTGCACCTTACCCGTCATCGGTTAACCAGAGAATCAAGGCTCTGGCACCTGTCTTAGGCGCCGCACGAGGGCTCTCTCATTGCATGGCACGCTTGTTCAGTTGTCAGTCATTGGCTTGCCAGCCCACTCACCAGGTGAGGCGAGAACACTTTGCCATGGCAAGGACCTAATCGACGGTCCGGCATTTGTCCTGGTCAGCCATTGCCAATCTATGATAGTGGACCTGTATGGGCGCTGTTTTTGTACTCCCTCTTCTCTGAGCTGATCTGAAGGCCTGCCACCATCAGATATATGAATTGGGGCCTGTGGCGGCCAGCAGACATCTTTGTCAGGACTGTCGCTGTAAGAGGCTTGGCCAAATTTAGGATATCCACTGGGACTGGAAAAGTCTCAGTCACCCCCGACGGAGCCCCTGTAAGTTTTTTGTAGAACAGCAGTTAGATATATTTTTTCATCAGAATGTGCACATTGTTGGACTTCAATGTAACAGGTAGAATATATCTCTGTGGCCATGGTACAGCCGGTAGGGCATGGCCCTGGTTTGCCATTGATTGTTAGTATGACTTTAGGCTTAGTGACACAATCCCATTCTTGGTTATATCTTCCCGTTATCGAGGCCTCATAAACCAAGTAGGCAGTCTTGTCGCAATCAGTACTACGGGAGTAACCTGTGGGTACGGGCCCGCCAGAACCCCCGGCACAGTCACAGGGGTTACCAGACAGGGCAATGAGCAGTTGTTCCTTGTTAACTAGTTGAAATCCGCTTTCTGTTGTCGGTGCCAGGAGCAGCAACAGGCCGTGTAACAGAATCAGGGATGTCATCTTTTTTAACCTGTAAGCAAAATTTTGTCCTGTGATGTAAGCAAGACTGGGCTGTAGATAAGAGAATTAGGCTAACCTGATTAAGCTTTTGAAGATGACCAATGTGGACATATTACAATAACATATTTAGAACTTAACCAATGTAAACATTTTGTAATAACATATTCAGTGCTTAAATATCAAGGATAACCAATGTAATCAATTTATAACATATTTAGACAATATTTGTTGTGATGTCTCTCCCATGAGATCATAATATAAAATTTACTAGGGGGTCCCTTTAATGAATTAAGACCAGAATAATCTTTTTCTGGGTGGCCACTTCTATATTCATCAAAGGGAGTCCCCATAGTCTCTAATCATTTTGACAAGCAATTAAGAATATATATATCTTTTTATTTTACAACTGTTTATTGTAATTTGATTATTGCCTGTAGGTGACAATACACATTACTTTTATAAAATAAATCTCAGTGGCACTTTAATCAATTAGCAACCTGGGAAGGAAGGCATGTCTTTAATTTAATAACATTTATCTGTAAGCCAATTTAACGATAGGCGAATATCTTTTGAAAAGGAAGGAAAAGACATATTGAGCTCAACTGTACGAACACAAACAACAGACAACAGACAAACATATGAGACAGCTTATAAAATTAGGGTGCACTCAAATATATCTGGCCAAATTGAATTATACTATTCTCTTTATGATTATTAGATTATAATTGTAGGCGCCATTGTTAACTGGTTGAAATTGAACAATATTAGGTCATCGGTATCATCAATACGTTTATCAACTTGTTTTACTAAGCGTTTTGGAAGCCACCTGGCTGACTTCATTTTCTTGGAGTAAACACACACTGACCCTCGGCCCCAGATGAGTATGGGGTCAGGCCCATGCCATGAGTGGTCCAGGGGTTTCTCTCCACATCACAGAGGCAAATTGTTGTTGCATCTCTGGTTGCCAGAAACGGTTAGCTGTGGATAATCCCTTAGCATCCAAATTTAAAAGTTAAGAATAAATAGTGCATGTGATATTAGGTTTCTGGGTGACCCCTTGATAGGGTACCATTCCCCCCTTTTTATTTTATCTAATGTAATTTTGAGTGTGAGGTTGGCTCTTTTTATAATGTCTTGTCTTTGTGGATTATATGGGATTTTTGTTATGTGTGTTATATCTAATTGTTTGTAAAATTTTGGGAAGTCAGAGCTGGTATAGCCTGGACCATTATCAGTTTTAATTTGTTGTGGACATCCAAGTACTGAGAAGGCAACTAGAAGGTGGACAATTACATGTTTAGTAGCCTCTCCGGATTGTAGGGTTGCAAATATAAATCCACTACATGTATCAGTGTTGACATGTATATATTTAAGATTTTCAAATTTAGGGTAATGTGTGACGTCTATTTGTCATAGGGCATTTGGAATTAAGCCACGAGGATTAACTCCCAGATGAGGTGTGGGAAGATGGAGGGTGTACGTAGGACAGGTTTTAACAATTTGTCTAGCTTGTTTTTTAGTAAGTTTATACATGAGGCGAAGCGTGTGGGCACTAAGATGATGTAGCTGGTGTGCCTTCTGTGTCTGGTCAATCTGAACGGGGGCATCAATATTTAGTGAGTAGGCAGAAGCCTGAGGTCTTGTGGCCAGGTTTGTTAGTCGATTACACTCTGTAAGCGGCCCAGGTAGGTTAGAGTGGGCACGAAGATGTCCAATAAAAAAGGGCTTAGATCTTTTTCTAATTAGACCTTGTAATTGGATAAAAAGGTTACCTGTCTGGGAAACGTTTTTTATCTGTCTACATGTTTTTAACAGAGGTATCGCTTGGGCAATGTAAGCACTGTCTGTAAAAAGATTAAAGGCCTCTTTAGGGAAGGCCGATAGAACCGCTGTGACCGCATGTAACTCGGTCATTTGGGCAGAGGAATAACTGGTCTGGAATTGGACGGTGTTAGTGTTTTACACATAGGCAGCCACCCCTGTGGAGGAACCATCTGTGAAGATCAACAGGGCCTCAGTTAATGGAGTAGGCGAGGTGACCTTTGGAAAAATAAAATCATGTTTATTGGCAAAATCAATAAGTTTATCTGGAGGATAATGATTATCTATAAGGCCTGTATAAGAGGCGAGGGCAATTGGCCAAAAGTCAGTAACTTGCATAAGCCAGTCAATTTGTTTTTTACTGTAAGGTTGGAGGATAATGTCAGGCTTTTTTCTAAAATGGCACTTTTCAAGGTGTTTGTCTCGGGCAATAAGGTCAGAAACGGCCTTATAATAGGGGGTGATGATCTGTTTGGGCGAAACGGGAAGGTGTACCCACATGAGGGGTGTGGTCTGCCAAAAAACAGCAGTGGGGGAAAGCGTGGTCTTGTAGATAATATATTGTAGCGGTAAGTCATAATCCATAAAGGTAACAGTTTGACGAAGAATTGCTTGTTTTACCAAGGTGATGGCCTTGCGACCGGCGGGGGTGAGCTCCCGAGGTGAGGCGGGGTGACTATCCCCTTGTAGGATATCATAAAGGGGCCTTAGTTCTCCTTTAGCTAATTTAAGATAGGGCATAAGCCAATTTAAATCTCCAAGTAATTTTTGAAAATCATGAAGAGTTTTTAGGGTATCAAGGCAAAGGGTAAGTCTTTGGGGCGAAATGTGGGGTCCGGCCATTTGGAAACCTAAAAAGGTATAAGGGTCCTTTAACTGTATCTTATCGGGGGCAACCTGGAGGCCACGAGCCTCAAGGGCTCGGTGGAGCTCGGCATAACAGGTTAAAACCTCATTGGTATGTTGTCCAGCAAGCAGAATATCATCTATATAGTGTATAACATACATTTGGGCCCAAGATTCACATACGGCCTGAATAGCTGAAGCTACAAAGGACTGGCAGAGCGTGGGGCTATTTGCCATGTCTTGAGGGAGCACCCGCCATTGGAAGCGTTGTATTGGAGCACAGAAATTGGTCACCGGAAGGCTAAATGCGAAGCGTTTTTGATCAGCAGGGTGTAAGGGAATGGTGAAAAAACAGTCTTTTAAATCAATGACAACCTTATAATATCCAAGGGGGATGGCTACCGGTGAGGGAAGACCGGGTTGTAAAGGTCCCATAAATACCATGGTCTTATTGACTGCTCTAAGATCTTGTAAGAGTCTCCATTTTTTTGACTTTTTTTTTTAATGACAAAGATGGGAGTATTTTATGGGGAATTGTTGGGGATGATATGGCCAGCGTGAAGCTGTTTTTGTACCAACTGCTGAGCCGCTAATAACTTATCTTTGGAAAGGGGCCATTGATCGACCCATACCCGATCATCTGAGAGCCAGGTGATCTTTTCAGCATGGTCCGCAGGAGTGTCAATGACCCCTATGGAAAATGGCCTAACCCTGCTCGGGGGAGTCGAAGGACTGGCTCAATGGGCTGTATAGTACCTGTAGAGTTTTTACCTAGCCCTTTTCCTGGAATGTACCCATTTTTAAACATCTGTATAGTGACGACTTCATTAGGGCTAGAGATAATTATCCCCATTTGTGATAATAGGTCTCTCCCCCATAGATTAATGGGTAACCCTGAGATGATATAAGGTTGAATGGTGTCCTGATTGTCATCTTGGTCTTTCCAGGTCAGATCTTTGGCACTTTGTTTAGGGTTTTGACTCTGACCTATACCCTTGAGGTGGGTGAGGGTGTCTTTTAATGGCCACGCCTGAGGCCAGTCTTTTTTTTTGATGATAGTTACATCAGTACCGGTGTCTACCAATCCAGAAAACTGTCTCTCATCTAACCATAAGGTCATGAGAGGCTTTTGGGCTGAGAGTATTTTTGACCAGTAGACATTGGATGAGCCGAATCCCTGGCTGCCTCTGACATTGTTAAGAGCCTTATTAGAGGTAGTGAGAAGGGGAAGGAGCAACAATTGAGCAAATCTATGGCCTGACTGAATGGTGTTAATGGCTTTGGGGGAAGAAACCATAACTTTAATCTCTTTGGAGTAATCATTATCAATCACCCCAGGGTAGATCAGCAGCCCATCCATAGTGTTGCTGCTCCTGTCTATTACAAGCCCAAAGGTCTCTTTAGGTAGGGGTCCAAAGACCCCTGTCGGGAGGGCCTGTACCCCCATTTTTGGAGTCAATACTGTGTGGGCGGTGGAACTGAGGTCCAGTCTGGCACTTTCTGTTGTTGTTCTGAAGAGGTCTAAAATGGATTGTTGTTTGCTGGCGCAAAGTTGAGCGCCCCGTAAATTTGTTTGGGTCTGGGGGCCCGGGGCTGGCCCCCCTCCCATTTCCCTGGTCTGGGTTATGGGCAAGCAGGAGGGGCTGGCCCTGAGCGTCTGTCTGTCTTGGACCTGTACTCATTCGCCCAATGTCTCCCCTTATTACATCGAGGGCAAGGCCCCGGGGGTGTGGCCCTAGGGGCCGACGCCCTAGGGGTCTGACATTTTTTGGCAAAGTGACCCGTTGTCCCGCACCGGAAACACTTGTTACCCGGGCGGCGCGACAAAAACTGTCTGACCGTGTAACCCTGCATGGCGGCAGCCATAGCAAGCCCCTGTTGGTAGGTGGTCCCAATTTTTGAGCAAAGGCGAATGTAACCTGAGAGATCAGTTTTCTTTTTATAAGGGCGGATGGCGGCCTGGCAAGCAGCATTGGCATTTTCAAAAGCAAGCTGTTTAACAAAATCTGTCCCTGTTTTTGTGCTCTCAAAAATCCGACCCGCTGCTGTGAGCAGGCGGTGAACAAAATCCACGAAGGGCTCATCAGGCCCCTGTCAGATATTGGTGAGAGAAGCACTCACATCTCCTTTAGAAGGGAGCTTTTTTCAAGCTCTAGTGGCTGCGGTCTGAATCTGGGCATACAACCCCCGCATGAAATTGCATCTGTTGATCGCTGGAGGCATAGGCTCCATCCCCCAGAAGCATATCGAGTATCTAACCATTACCCGCCTGAGCGTTGTGTCTAGCAGTATCTCGGCAATTTTTTACATATTTAGATTTCCATAGTAAATAGTCACCTCCTGTAAGGGTGGCGCGGGCCAGAGTCTGCCAATCGATTGGGGTGAGCCAATTTTCTGTCACCGATTTTAAAATGGCCATTGTGTAAGGTGCAGTGGCCCCGTATTGAGCTGCGGCCATTTTAAGTTTTTTAATGACCTTAAAATCGAAACCACTGTGGTGTCTCTACGCCTGTCCCTGCATGTCAGTAGTTTCAGTTATGGGAAAGGCTTTTACATTTTTAAGTTTTAGGGATACTCTTGACCCGGATGGCACCCTAGGGGCCGCCCCTCTAACGGGAGGTCGTGGCTTAGGTTTGTCCTCTCTACGGACATTTTTATGGGTTTTGCCTGTTCTTAAGCCCTCGAACTGGGTAATAAGTTCTTGGTGTTTCTTTTCTAATCTTATTTGTTCTTTTAGAAATTTTATCTTGTCCCGGAGTTTTTTGGGGGGATCAACAGCAGGGCATGCCAAAACGGGCACGTTGGGAGTGTTGGGTACCGGAACATAAGGCGGCGGACATTGGACTACGGGCGGCCAGTCAGGATTATGATATCTGGCTGCCTCCTCCTCAAGATTGGCCCAGTCAGCCTCCCCCGGATCGTTTTGTGGCAAGGGGGGGGTGTCTGAGGTGGCGGAGGGAAGGGTACAAGGTCGGTTCCTCTTTCACTGGTGGGGCGGGGTTAGAGGCAGGGGCTGAAAGGGCCGAGGTGGAAGCTGAGGAGCGCCGAAGCTTTTTCTTAAAAGGCTTGGATGAGGCAGAGCCCGCCTGTAAACCCTCATCGGTTGCATTTTTTTTTTTTTTTTGGTCTGGCTCATCGTCACTATCAAAAGACATCAAGTCTTCTTCCTCATTCTTTGAGGAAGTCCCGTCCCGCAGGGGCTCGGGCCTCGGCGCCATCTTGGCATCTCGGGGGGTATTTACACACTCCTCACTCTGAGGGAGAGTGACCAACCCTTCCTCTGATTGGAGAGCTGTCTCCCCGACCTGGATGGCTTGAGCCACCACCGGATCTTTGGTTTTTTTGGGAGATAATTTCATCAATAAGATTCCAATAAGAAAATGTAGTAATTGGGACCTTTCCTGGTCCACAAGTAGCATAATAATCCTTAAGGGCCTCCCCTACTCTTTTCCATCTCCTCTCATCGATGGTACCCTCGGCGGGAAACCAAGGGCAGAGATCTCTAATATAATCAAAATATTTTAACAGCTGTTTGACTGTAACCTTTACCCCTCGTGCCTGTAAAGGTTTTTTTTTAAGACCTTCTACAAACAACTCATGTTAGCTAATCTCCTGTCCCATAATCGCTGCTCAACTCACCGAGGTGCAGGAAAGACGGCAGGTTCACGTCAGACGCAATCCTCTTTTTTCTATTTTATTTGTCTCTTCTATTTTATTGGGCCCCCGAGCAGCGTTCTTCACTGGATCCCCCGTTCTCGGGCCCCACGTTGGGCGCCACTTGTCCCGGCCCGTGGGTAAGTCAACGGAGACCCTAGAGGGGGACTGAGAATGACAAGGGACAAGAGACACGAGAGATGGAGACAAGACAGGTTTCTGATCAAGTCTCGTTTATTGCGGAAGCTGCTACAGCATATATACCGTAGGGCTAGAGGGGAGGAACAAGGGGAGGGTACTGGGGCTATTTCCTTGTTGCCGGGTAGACTTGCAGCAGGCCCAGACATGCCCGTAAAAGGCACTCAAGAGTTCTAGCGGGGGGGGGGGGGGCAAGGCCCCCCACAGCAATGACTGAAAGAAACCTGATTAATTATAAGGACTTTATGAACTCGTCTACTTTACCTTCTCAAAGACTATATTGTCAGAAGATAGTATTCAAATTAATTCTGTAATAAATATTTTCATTAAAGATTTGGGTATCATCACCATGGTTTTGGTTTTTGCTTTTTTGTTTGTTTTAATTATCAGTAAACACTTCTAGATAAATACAAGTGCTTAGACAAACTAGTGGGTTAAAAAATCCAGATGAGGGCTGAGGATTTAGCTCAGTGGTTCCACTTCCTGCCTCACAAACATAAGGACCCAAGTTCGATCCCTGGTACCAAAAATAAAACAATCCAGATGACAAAGAGAAGACTGTGGCTTCATGCATTTTTAACTAAAGCTATATGATATAAAGTTATATATAAGGTTGATTCTTCAGTAATAATTACTATTTACTCACTGCCCATTGACTCTCTGACATTGCATGAAGTATTGTTTTTTCAAAATAAAATGACAGTTTTTAATGGTTTTCTGAGATTTTCATAAGGATCAGATGAGGAAATGAAACAGCCTACACATGACCAGATTGACAAATAGCACTGCACTGAAAATATTAGTGAGCAGTCAGAGAAACACAGGTTTTATATATGTACATATTTCTATGAAAAGATATAATGTCTGTCTACCATAGTCAGAATGTTTGTGTTTCCCTCAAATTTGTATGTTGAATGTTTGAGCCCAGACTAGGTGACTTAGCAACTTAGCAATATCCTGTCTCAAAATAAAAAAAGAAAAACATTGTTTAAAAAGGACTGGAGATACAGCTCAGTGCAAAGGACTTGGGTTTGATCCCAAGTACCACACACACAAAAATAATTGAAGTCCTCACCCATAGTGATGGCATTAGGAGGAGAGTCCTTTGGGAAGTGATAAACTGAGGGCATGCCCCTCATCAGTGGGATCAGTGCCATTTTAAAAAGAGGCCACAGAGAGCCAGCTGGCCCCTTCCATCATATGAGGATGCAACAAGCAGGTGCCGTCTATGCACTGGGAAGTGTACCCTCACCATACATTGAATCTGCTGATGCCTTTATTTTATACTGTCTATCCTCCATTTTTTTGAGAAATATTTGATGTTTATAAGCTACCTGGTTTATCGTATTTTGTTACACAAGCCTTAATAGAATAGTGTACCATCTACAACAAGAGCATGTCTTTTTTCCAAGACAGTTCAGAGGAAACAGAATTCTGTCATGGAGATGAATTGATCTGGCAGGCTGCAGAGTGTTAGGAGTTTTCTATATGGTTAGAAACACCTTGGTCTGGGTTTGATGGGTTATGTTTTTGGTGCCCCTGCTTTCTTTACATTGTTTTCTGTGATCTTATTGGCATATTATTATGAAATATAATACATTTTTCCAGGTGCAATGCTGCATGCCTGTACTCCTAGCTAGGAGGGGACTGAGGCAGAAAGATAGCAAGCTCAAGACCAGCCTGGGAAACTTAGTGAAATCCTGCCTCAAAATAAAAAAATAAAAGGGCTGGGGATGTAGTTCGGTGGAAGACCCTGAGTTCAAGAACTCATACTACCAAAACTGTCTGCTAAAAAAGACACATTTGGATAGATGAATGGATAAATTGATTGAGTGATTGATTGATTTTGCACTTGCGTTTATGTTCAAAGTGTTGAAGAGTCTACTTGAAAGACAAGGCTCAGAAGAATCCATGAAGTAAAAGACTTGTCCTGAGTCTGTGGCCAAGTGAATAACTTGTGCATTCATTTTAATGAAATTCTTTAATGTGAGTTTTTCTTTTGCTTAGGTTGTTCGAGGAGCTCTATGAAGATCATGGTGATACCCTGTCCCTTCAGTATGGTGGTTCTCAACTTGTTCATCGAGTGAAAACATACAGAAAGATAGCACCGTGGACCCAGCACTCAAAAGACATCATGCAGACTTTGTCCAGATACTACAGCAATGCCTTTTCAGGTAATTATGGAATAATAGATATTTCTAAAACTAACCATGCTGTGCACTTTCCTCTTATTCATGTACTTTTTGAAGCTATTGGTTAAATAGTTAAAATTAAATATTTTTAAAATTTATATAAAATTCTCACTCAGAAAGCACTCAATAAATATTTGTTCAATAGATAAATGATTAAAAATTTTATATTTTAAATAGGCATGTTAGCATTTTGACACCCATAGGTGTAGTTTTTTTTTAATGAAACATGCTTGGATTTTGTGGCTTCTGTCTCCACCTATACTTCTGCTTGCACTTTATTGGTTTGATAGTGTTCAATCACTTTTTTCAAATAGGAATCAATATCTTGATAGTGGTCTAAAAATATGAATTCCTCCTATATTTCTGCTTGCACTTTATATAAAAATTGGTTTGATGGTGTTCAATCACTTTTTTCAAATAAGAATCAGTATCTTGAGAGTTGTCTAAAAATATAAATATTACTGGATTTAACTGTAAACTAAAAATTGATAGCAATTTTAACATTAGACTCATACTTCTTTCATGACTTACAGAAACTAAATGTGACAGGTAGTTGTGATGGTATTTTTTCTGCTTTCACTCTGATGGCATTGCCACTACAATAAATATCACAGACCAGGCTGGGGATTTACCTCACTGGTTCTACTGCCTGCCTTACAAGCACAAGGTCCCGAGTTTGATCCCCAGTACCCGCCCCCCCAAATCACACACTAAAGTGATTATGTGACAAATCCCCATTCACAGAATTTATAAAAGAAATGCCCAGTGATCATTTGCATGCATCTTCAGGTCTTGAACTAGATTAAAGATAAATGAGTTCCCTGCCCAGAGGAAGGGGATTCCGGGCCACTGTCTGTCCCGCCACTCCTGGCCCAGGAGAAGGGGCTTCTGAGCCGCCTGCCCACCGATCCCAGCTCAGAGGAGGTGAGGCACCCCCTTCCCACCAATCCCAGAGAAGGTGAAGTGCCTCCCCAACCCCCATTGAAAGGAGAAGACACGTAAATGAGTCACAAAACCAGACTTCCAGATCACCTACAGCAAACCCCAAAGGGAAATGAGATGGAACACTCTGATACTCAACCACCTGGACTTCCTGAACTGGCAGCAAAAGAGGATCTGGAAAAAATGAAATCAGAAATAATTTCTCAGATAACAGCAGAGATTGTGCTCGTAGTGCAAGACATGATTAATAAATCTAGAGAGGACCTGAGGAACATGATGGAATCCCAACATAGGAAACAAATGGAATCCATAAAACAGATGCAAACAGATTTCCAGGAGATCAGAAACTCCACTGAAAGTCTACAGACCAGAATGAGCCAATGTGAGGACAGAATTTCAGATGTAGAACATAAGATTGCAATTAGTGACCAGGAAAAGAAAAATTGCTTAAAAATTCTAAGGGATGATGAGAAATCAATCCAGCAGCTGCTAGACAATGCAAAGAATAACATAAGACTGGAGTCAAAGAAGAAACAGGAGAGAGTGCAAATGACATAAAAAAAACTGTTCACAGAAGTGATGGCAGAAAACGTCCCAAGCAGGAGAAAAGAACTTGACATACAGATAAGTGAGGCATATAGGACTCCAAATAGCCTCGATCAAAAAAATCTGCACATAGGCATATAATTGTTAGGATTCCAGAAACTCAACAGAAGAACAAAGTTCTACAAGCAGTTAGAGAAAAGAAACAAATCACATACAAATGAAAGCCCATCAGAATCATGGAAGACATCTCAACGCAAACCCTCAAGGCAAGAAGAGCTTGGAGTGACATATTCCAAGCCCTAAAAGAAAACAGCCTCCAATCCAGATTGATGTTCCCCTCAAAACTATCTTTCAAAATGGATGGAGAAATAAGATACTTTCATAACAAAGAGCACCTTAGGAACTTCATGAATACCAAACCAGCACTCCAAAATATTTTAGACAGTATCCTAGGAACAGACAATGAGGATCACAACCCCAGGAAGCAAAACAGAATGAACCCATCAGGCGTGACAGGAAATTAAATGTCAAGGAGGAGAATCCAACAAAGAAAATGTCATGACAATGATAAATCAGTGTGTATCAGTTATTACCATCAATGCTAATGGTCTCAATTCACCAATCAAACGAAATCAACTGGCAGAATGGGTCAAGAAGCAAAATCCAACAATATGCTGCATACAAGAAACACAATTCAAAATGAGACTCATAGACTGAAAGTTACAGAGTGGAAAACAATGCTCCATACGACGGGAATCCAAAACAAAGCAGGAGTAGCTATCCTCTTTGCAGATCAAGTAGATTTCAAACCAACACTGATTAAGAAAGACAAAGAAGGACACTGCGTCCTTCTAAAGGGAACAAGCCAAGAGGAAGAGATGACAATCATAAATACCTGTGCACCAAATACTAGTGTACCCAACTATATAAAACAAATACTAATGGACATGAAAAGTCATAAATGCACTAATACAATTGTAGTGGGGGAGCTCAGTACCCCACGGTCACCAATAGATCAACTAGACAAAAAATAAGTAATACAATACTAGAACTCAATCAAACTCTTGAACAAATGAACTTAACATATGTTTACAGAGTGTTCCACCCCACAAAATCAGAATACACCTTCTTCTCAGCTGCACACAGGTCATTCTCCAAAATAGACCACATACTCATGCATGGAACATGATTAAGTAAGTGCAAAGGAATTGAAGTTATCCCCTGTATATTATCAGACCATAGTGCGATGAAATTGGAGATCCATAGCAAAACAAACCACAAAAACTTCATAAACACATGGAAATTGAACAACGCACTTCTGAATAACCAATGAGTCACAGAGGAAATTAAAGAAGAAATCAAACAGTTCTTTCAATTAAATGACAGTGCCAGTACAACATATCAGAATCTATGGGACACAATGAAAGCAGTCTTAGGAGGGAGATGCATAGCAGTGAATACACATATTAGGAAAACAGACTGAGCCCAATTAAACAACTTGATGCTGAACCTCAAGCTTCTAGAAAAAGAGGAGCAGGACAACCCCAAAGCTCATATGAGGGAGGAAATTATAAAGATCAGAGGAGAAATCAATGCAATGGAGACTAAGAGAACGATACAAAAAGTCAATGAAGCCAAGAGTTGGTTCTTCAAAAGAACCAACAAGATTGACAAACCCTTAGCCAACCTTATCAGAAAAAGGAAAGAAAAGGCCCAAATCCATGCAATTAGAATTGACTAGGGTGAAATGACAACAGACTCAGCAGAAATCCAGAGGATCATCAATACCTACTTCCAGAACCTTTATTCCAATAAGATGGAAAACTCAGAAGAAATGGACAGATTCCTCGACACATATGAATTACCAAAGTTGAACGAAGAAGACCTAAAAATTCTGAACAACCCAATATCAACCAATGAAATTGAAAACATAATTAAAAACTTACCAACTCAGAAAAGCTCAGGTCCTGATGGCTTCACTGCTGAATTCTATAAGACATTTAGAGAGGAACTACTGCCACTACTGTTTAAACTCTTCAATGAAATTGAAAGGGAAGCAATACTCCCAAATTCATTCCTGAAAGCAAGCATCACTTTGATCCCCAAAGCAGAGAAAGACCCAACCTCAAAAGAGAACTATAGGCCAATCTCACTAATGAACATAGATGCAAAAATCCTTCATAAGATACTGGCAAATACAATGCAGAAAATCATCAAGAAGATCATACACCCTGACCAAGTGGGATTCATCCCAGGGATGCAGGGATGGTTCAACATATGCAAATCAATCAATGTAATACATTATATCAATAGAGCCAAGGACAAAAACCATATGATTATCTCCATAGACACAGAAAAAGCATTTGACAAAATCCAACATGCATTTATGATAAAAATCCTACAAAAAAGTGGAATAGACAGTCTCTGCCTTGATCTGATAGAAGCCATCTATGAAAAACCAACAGCCAATATCATACTAAATGGTCAAAAACTGAACTCCTTCACACTGAAATCAGGAACAAGACATAGAGGTCCACTATCCACCACTCCTGTTCAATATAGTTTTGGAAATATTAGCCACAGTAATTAGACAAGACAAAGAAATAAAAGCAATAAAGATAGGAAATGAAGAAGTCAAATTGTCATTATTTGCAGATGACACGATACTCTGTATAGAAAACCCCAAGTACGCCACCAAAAGTCTTCTACTCAAATTGAGTAGAGTAGCTGGATACAAGGTCAACATACAAAAATCAATAGCTTTCCTCCACACAAACAAGAGACTCACTGAGAGAAAAATAGGGCAAACAATTCCTGTCACAATAACATCTAAAAAACTGAAATACCTGAAAATCAACCTAACAAAAGAAATCAAAGACCTTTTCCCTGAAAACTATAGCACTCTGAAAAGAGAGATTGAAGACGATATCAGAAAATGGACAGACATCCCCTGCTCCTGGGTAGGAAGGATCACCATAGTGAAAATGGCCATACTTCCAAAACTGCTATATATGTTCATTGCAATCCTGATTGAAATCCCAGCAGCATACTTCATGGACCTTGAGAAAACAATCCAAAAATTCATTTGGAACAAGAAGAGACCCAGAATAGCAAAAGCAATTCTAAGTAACAGAGACATGGCAGGGGCTATCACAATCCCCAACTTGAAACTATACTACAAAACTACTGTGATAAAAACAGCATGGTACTGGCAGTGAAACAGACCTGAGGGCCAGTGGAACAGATTAGAAGATGCAAAAACAACGCCAGACACACTCAGCCATCTCATTTTCGATAAAGGAGCCAAACAGCCTCACTGGAGGAAAGATAGCCTTTTTAATAAATGGTGCTGGAAAAATTAGGTTTCAGCTTGCCAAAGAGTAAAACTAGCCTTGTATCTCTCACCATGCACTAAACTAAAATTGAAATGGATTAAAGATCTAAATATTAAAATAGAAACGCTTAATCAGCTGGAACAGAGGTTAGGTAGAACTCTTGAAGACATTGGTGTAGGAAAAGGTTTTATGAACAAAACCTCAGTTGCCCATGAACTAGCACAAACGATCAACATATGGGATCTCTTATTACAAAGCTTCTGCACAGCAAGAGAAACCACCAGCAGTGTGAAGGGACAACCCACAATGTGGGAAAAAAATCTTCATCTGCTGTTCCTCAGACAAAGGCCTACTATCTCGAATCTATAAAGAACTTAAAAAGATCAGACCTCCCAACTTTAAAGACACAATCCGAAAATGGGCATCTGAAATGAACAGACATTTCTCAGACAAAGAAGTAGAAATAGCAAATATATGGAAAAATGTTCAACATCATTGGTCATTTGAGAGATGCAAATGAAAACAATGCTGAAATTCCACCTCACTCCAGATGGAATGGCTACTATCATGAAATCAACCAATAACAAATGCTGCCAGGGCTGTGGGGAAAGAGGAACCCTGCTCCACTGCTGGTGGGAGTGTAGACTTATGCAACCACTATGGAAATCAGTATGGAGATACCTCAAAGAACTAGGACTGGAAGTCCCATTTGACCCCGCTATTCCCCTGCTGGAAATCTTCCCCAAAGAATTAAAAGAATCATACCACAGTGATATATGTGCACCCATGTTTTAGCAGCACAGTTTGTAATAGCTAAAACTTGGAAGCAGCCCAAATGCCCGTGAACTGGAGACTGGATAAAGAAAATGTGGTGTTTTTATAAAATGGAATACTACTCATCCATATAAAATGAGAAATTAGAGCCATTGATAGCTAATTGGACCCACACTGAGGCGATACTCTGAAGTGAAATAAATAGGACACACATATGTAAATACCAAATAGTTTTTCTAGTGTGAGAAACTGAAAGCGTAAATAAGAACTGAAAGGTAAAATAGATAATGTGAAATAGAAAAGGGACAAAGGGGAAGGGGAAGTGGGAGGGACAGGGAAAAGGAAAGAAGGGAATGGAATTAATATGAGAAAATGGAAAAATGGAAACAAAGCCTTTGTAAATAGGGGTGGAGGGGTTGTAGGGAGGGCAGGGGAAGGGTGAAAAATAAGAACCAAGAGAGATTATGTAAAGGTGGAAATTTCCAATGATGAATGCCATTATATTGTATACCTAGAATGTTCCAGTGATTAAAATGAATAATTGATAATGCAAAATAGGAACAGAAGGTCCAGAGGGAAAGGGGAAGTGGGAGGAGTAGGGGAAAGGAAAGAAGGGAAAGGAAAAATTTGAGAAATGGAAAAAAAGGAAACAAATTCTTTATAAATAGGGAAGGGTGGAGGGGATGAAGGGAGGGCAGGTAATAGGGAAAAAATGAGAACCAAGATACATCATGTACAGGTACAAGTTTCCAATGATAAGTGTAAATGTATTGTATACCTAAAATGTACCAGTAAAAGAATTTAAGGAAAAAAAAAAAGAATGAGTTTTCCCCTTTTAGGGAAGGATCCTCTCCATGGCTCATGTGTTTGTTGGCAGAATCCAGTTCCGTGTGGCTGTAGGACTCATGGAAACTTCCTTCCTCGCAGCAGGCAAGGGAGGAGTGTATAGAAGGAGGCTGCTAGCAAGATGGACTCCTCTCTGACCGCTTGGAATGTGGGGTAATGTCCCACCATCTTTGCCATGTGGCTCTGGTCAGACGCAAATCGCAGGGCCACACATACCCAGGAAAAGTCTTTCTCAGTTTCTGAGAGCTGCCATAACAAAGTAGATACAGCTGAAAGCTTGAATTTATTGTCTTATAGTTCTGCATGCCAGAAGTCTAAAATCAAAGTGTCAGCAGGGCAATGCTGGCTCTGAAACTTAGTGGGAGCATTCTTGCTGCTTCTTTGTAGCTTCTGGTGTCTGCTGGCAATCCGTGGTGTTCCTTGACTTGCCATGACAATGCTTACTCCTCTGCTGCATGAACATGGCACTCTTCCCAAGAGCCTGTTCCTTCATGGCATATACCTCTCTGCCTCTCCTTTTCTTAGGTCATACTGAATTCAAGACCTGCTGTACTTCAATGTGATTGTATCTGAATTTGATTAGATCAACAAAGATCTTATTTCCAAACAGATATTGGGCTAACTTCAAAACACCCTTTCAGGAGACACCATCTAACACCTAAAAATAGAGGAGAATATGAAGCAGTAATACGACTTGTGCCAACAACTGTGGCTATCTCTGCATGTGTGTCACCATATCAAAGGTTTAGAACTGCCCTATGGAAAGGACATACATTCTGCCCCGTCCTGTAATCATTGTCCTGTAATGAGGATCATTATTGACACTTAAGGACCAAGGTTTTTTGATAAGACTAGAAGACAATGAATATGTAGCTGTACCTAACTTAAAAACAAAAGCATGGTACTGAAAGGTACTGATGGTCCTGATAAACCAATGTGCACCTATGGAAAGGTGAGGCAGAATTAGGCCCAACTGGAAGATGAACTACTACGAAGAGTATTTATTAGGAGTAGTGCAGCTAAAACCCTTTTCTTCACTTTGAGAAGCATGATGTCATTATGGAGTACAACTTATTTTAAAATTGCAGTAGGTAAAATATAGAGGATAATATACAGCAGTTTACACTGTATCATGATCTTGAAAGAATATATTTTCATTTGTTAATCTATCTCTCAACTTGTTTCTTAATACTATTCCTTTTTTTGCATCATTAACAAAGTATCTCACACAGTATAATGTTGAACAATTTCTTCCTCTTTCATAATATCTATTATACATTGTGGTCCTTATTTACACTTTCACTTTCTCATCCCAGAGAGACTCTGCCATATTTACATGTGTGTGTTCAGTTTATTTCACTTAAGAGTATAGTTTCAAGGTGCATCCATTTACCTAGAAATGTCTCAAGTTTATCCTTTCTTATGGCTGAATAGTAGTCCATTACATATTTTTTTAAAGTCTGTTTTTATTCACTCATCAATTGATGGGCATTTGAGTTGTTTCCATGATTTAGCTATTACAAAACTGTGCCGCTGTAAACATGGGTGTGCATATATAATCACAGTGGTATGATGCTTTTAATTCTTTTGGGATGATACTCAGAATGGTCAATGGGACCTCTAATCCTAGATTTTTTGAGAAATCTGTACACTGATTTCCACAGCAGTTGCACCAGTTTACCCTCCCACCAACAGTGGGGAAGGGTTCCATTTTCCCTTCAGCCCCTCCAGCATTTGTTTTTGGTTGATTTCTTGATAGCAGCCATTCTTTCTGGAGTTCGGTGGAATCTCAGCATTGTTTTAATTTGCATCTCTTGAGTGGCCAGTGATGTTGAACATTTTTGTATGGATTTATTTGCCATTTCTACTTCTTCATCTGAGAAATGTGTATTCAATTCAGATGCCCATTTTTGGATTGGGTCTTTAAATTGGGGGTATCTGATTTTTTTCAATTCTTTGTATGTTCTAGATATTAGTCCTTTGTCTGAGGAACCACAGGCTAAAATGGTTTCCCTCTCTGTGGGCTGTATTTTTACTCTTGGTGATTTCTCTTGCTGTACAAAAGCTTTTTAATAAGATGAGGTCCCAGTTGTTGATTCTTTGTAGTATTTCCCGTTCGATCAGGGTTTTGTTCATGAAGTCTTTGCCTACACCTGTGTCTTCAAGCATTCTACCTGTTCTTGGTTTCAGCAGATTTAGTGTTTCTGTTTTAATATTTAGATCTTTGATCCATTGTGATTTTAGTTTAATGCATGGTGAGAGACATGGGTCTAGTTTTAGTCTTTGGCATGTAGAAAGCCAGTTTTTCCAGCACCATTTGTTAAACAAGGTATCTTCTAGTGAAGGTGTTTAGCCCCTTTGTCAAAGATAAGGTGCCTGGCAGAGTGTGTTTGGGATTGTTTCTGCATCTTCTCATCTGTTCCATTGATCCTCAGGTCTGTATTTTTGCCAGTACCATGCAGTTTTTATCACAGTAGCTCTGTAGTATAATTTCAAGTCAGGGATTGTGATGTACCCTGCCTTGCCTTTGTTTCCCAGAATTGTTTTTGCTATTCTAGGTCTCTTCTGATTCCAAATGAATTTTAGAAATAATTTCTCTATTTCTGTGAGGTATGCTAATGGTGTTTTGATTGGGATTGCATTAAATCTGTATAGCAATTTTGAGAGTATGGCCATTTTCACTATGTTGGTTCTTCCCACCCACGAGGAAGGGATATCTTTCCATTTTCTGATATCCTTTTCAATCTCCTTTTTAAGAGTACTGTCATTTTCAGTGTAAAGATCTTTAACTTCCTTTGTGAGATTGATTCCTAAGTATTTCATTTTTTTCGATGCTATTGTGAAAGGTGTTGTTTCCCTAATTTCTTTTTCAGTGAGTTTGTTATTTGTGACTGTTGATAGAAGGCTATTGATTTTTGAGTGTTCACTTTGTATCCAGCTACTCTATTGAATTTGGTTATTAAATCTAGAAGTCTTTTGTTTGAGTTTTTGGAGTCTTATATGTAAAGTATCTTGTCATCTACAAATAATGATAATTTAACTTCTTCCTTTCCTATCCATATTTCTTTTATTTCTTTTTCTTGCCTAATTGCTCTAGCTAGTGTTTCCAGAACTATATTGAATAGGAGTGGTGATAGTGGACATTGTTGTCTTGTTCATGATTTTAGAGTGAAAGCTTTCAGTTTTTGACCAATTACTATGATGTTGGTTGTTGGATTGTCATAGATGGCTTTTATTAGACTGTGATGAAGACCATCTATTCCAATTTTCTTTTCTTTTTCTTTTCGTACTGGGGATTGAACTCTGGACTTTGTGCTTGTGAGGCAGGTGGTGGAACCACTGAGCTAAATCCCCAAGCCCTATTCCAGTTTTCTATAGGTTTTTTATCATGAGTGGGTGTTGGATTTTGTGAAATGCTTTTTCTGAGTCTATTGGTAGATGATCACGTGGTTTTTGTCCTCAGCTCTGTAAATATAGTGTATTACATTTATTGATTTGCGTATGTTGAACCATCCCTGTATCCCTGCTATGAATCAAACTATCCAATTTGATCATGGTATATAATCTTCTTGATGATCTGCTACATTCTGTTTGCCAGTATCTTATTGAGAATTTTTGCACCTTTGTTTATTAGGGAGATTGGCCTGTAGTTCTCTTTTTTGGTTAGATTCTTCTCTGATTTTGGCATCAGGGTAAAACTTGCTTCCAGGAATGACTTTGGGAGTATTGCTTCCTTTTCAATTTCATTAAAGAGTTTGAAGAATGGTGGCATTAGATCTTCTCTAAAGTTCTTGTAGAATTCAGCAGTGAATTGATCAGAACCCAAGCTTTTCTTTGTTGTTAGGTTTTTTAATTACATCTTCAACTTCATTGCTTGATATTTTGTTGGTTAGAATTTTTATATCTTTCTGACTCAGCTTTCATAATTCATATGTATATAGGAATGTTTCCATTTCTTCTGTGGTTTCCATCTTATTAGAGTACAGGTTCTCAAAGTATTAATGAGCTTCTGGATTTCTGTAGGACCTGTTGTGATTTCACCCTTTTCATTCCTAATTGCATGGATTTGGGTCTTTTCTTTCCTTCTTTTGATAAGTTTTGCTAAGCGTTTACCTATTTTATTTAAGCTTTCAAAGAACCAACCCTTTGATTCATTGATTCTTTGTATTGTTTTTTTTGTCTCAATTGCATTCTTTTCTGCTCTGATTTTTATAATTTCCTCCCACATGCAAGGTTTGGGTTTAACTTGCTTTTCTTTTTCTGGTATCTTGAGGTTCAACATTAGGTTGTTTATTTGAGCTCACTTTGTTTTGCTGATGTGTGAATTCACCGCTTTAAATTTCCCTCATATGACTGCTTTCATTGTGTCCCATTAAGTTCTATAAGTTTAATTGTACAAACTAATTTCTTCTTTAATTTCATCTCTGATGCATTGGTTGTTCAGGAGAGTGTCATTTAATTTCCATGTTTTTATGCAGTTTTTGTGGTTTCTTTTGCCATTGTTTTCCAATTTCACCGCACTATGATCTGATAATATGCATGAGACAATTTCAGTGCCTTTGTATTTACTTAAACATGTTCTATGAGCTAGTTAATATGTGGTCTGTTTAGGAAAATATCCTGTGTGCAGCCGTAGATTTTGATGTGGGTGAAGACACTGCAGATATCTACTTAGTCTATTTGTTCAGAGGTTTGGTTCAGCTCTGATAATTCTTTGTTGATGTTTTTTTGGTATGTTTGTGACAGTGGGTTGTTGAGATCCCCCATTACAGTTGTATTTATGCTCATTTGATGTTTCATGTTTATTAATACTTGTTTTATATAATTAGTGTGCTGTTATTTGGTACACACATATTTATGATTGTTATCTCTTCCTCTTGGATTATTCTCTTTACAAGGATGTAGTGACCTTCTTTGTCTTTCTTGATCAGTTTTGGCTGGAAATATACTGTGTCTGCAAATTGAATAGCTACCCATGCTTTGTTCCAGGTTCCTGTCTCATGAAGTATTATTTTCCATCCTTTGATTTACCATCTATGAATTTCTTTTCTAGTTAAATGTATCTCTTGTATGCAGCATATTGTTGGATCTTGTTTCTTGATCCTTTCTGCCAGTCTGTTCCTTATGATTGGTAAATTGAGACCATTTGCATGGATGATTATAACTAATAAGTATTGACTTATCCTTGTCATATAATTTTCCTGTTCTTGGTTTCCTTTCTTTCCCATTCTGTTTAATTGCTTGCCTTGACTGGTGGATTAATTCTCTTGGGGTTCATGGAATTGTAGTCTTAGTTATCTTTTTCTAAAATATCCTTCGAAACTTTTTGGAGTGCTGGTTTGGTGGTCATAAATTTCTTCAGGTGTTCTTTATCATGGAAGAATCTTATTTCTCCGTCAATTTTGAAAAATCATTTTGCAGGGTACATCAATCTGGGTCAGAGGTTTTCTTTTAGGGCTTGAAATTCTTTGTTCTAAGCTTTCTCCTTGACTTAAGAGTTTGTATTGAGAATTCTGCTGTGATTCTGAGTAGTTTTCCTTGATAGCTGATTTGTTTCATTTCTCTAACAGTTTTTTATATTCTGTTCTTGTGTTGCATTTCTGACTGTTATATGCCTTGATGTTTTTTCTGCTAATGGCTATTTGTGATCCCTTGTCTCTATGTCAAATTCGTTTTCCATGCTTGGAAAGCTTTCTATTATTTCTGTGAACAAGTTTTTTGGTCCATTGTGTTGTCTTTTGATTCTTCATTGATTCCCATTAATCTTGTCATTCTTCTTTACATCATCTAGCAGCTGTTAGATTTTTCATGGTTCCTTGTTACTTTTAAGAAGTCTTTCATTTGATGTTCACAGGCCACAACCATGTCTTCTAGATCGGATAATCTATCTTCACGTGGGTTGATTCTACTATATATACCTTCAATAGAATTTTTAATCTCCTGGATATCTGTTTGAATCTCTTTCATGGAATCCAGCTCTTTCCTATGCTGGGCATTCATGGTTTCCCTGTCTTTTTTTAGCTCCTCTACTTTTTTGTCTGTACCTACTCTAGTTTCACTAACCATTTCCTTCAGTATGGTCATCATCTCTTTAATCACCTGTGTAATTATTTCTGTTTTGGTTTTGTCAAGAGAGTTATTCATCTATTTTGTTATTTGCACTATTACCATTTCACAAAGTTCAGCTGAATGGCCATTGTTTTCTTCCACCTCAATACCCCCTGGATTTGACTTGGGCAAGTTGGGAGTGTTGGCTTGCTTCTTGCTTCCGTGTTTTCTCATTTTCTTTCTTTATTTGTTTTCTGGTTTTGAGGCTTGTAAATTGCTTGTGGTATTGAGACCTCTTCAGGAAAGGCTAGTTTTCAGAGATGTCTTCTAGGTGTAACTGGTTTTGGACCTTTGAGTCAGTCCCAGGATCTTGCCTCTTCTGTTTATTAGAGATGAAATCTCTAATTTCATCTGGCATAGAACTCGGTTTTTGGGTACTGGATCATAGTATTATTTATGATCCCCATATAATCTAGATATTGGCATACAAGGAAGATCAGTTGATCACAACTGTGTCACTTTGACTAAAGTAATCAGTAATAACAATAGCATCAAACACACATTGGAAAATAACAAACTATGATGACTTATAATTTGCAACCTTTAACCCTAGCTTCAAGATTTATAGTTATCAGAGGCCAGGGATGTAGCTCAGTGATGCCATGCCTGCCTGGCAAGTGCAAGGTCCTGAGTTCAATTTCTGTACTGGAAAAGAAAAAAAGGGATACTAAGATTTATTAGTATCTTAAAGAGAAAATTTAAAAGAAAGAAGAGGAAAAAATAGAGAAATTAAAGAATTAAAAGAGATTAGAAGCAAGGAAGATTACCTGAGCCTCAGGAAACAGGTGAAGAAGACAGGAGGGAAGGAAAGAAGGAGAAAACAAAAGAACAAAACAAAACAAAATAACTAAAAACAATGTTCACACTCACCAAGAAAAGCAAGCAATGAAAAAAAAAATGAACAAAAATTTTTAGAAAGACCAATAACAAAGGAAAAAAGAGAATTTTCTTTATGATTTCAACCCTGCAGTTATTTTCTGAGGTCTACAGTTTTGTTACAGTGTCCATTTCAAGGTGTGACTCTGCTCTCAATGGTAGACCAGGGAGACAATCAGATCCCAGATCTTGCTGGATAATCCCAGGAATCTGGCAGTAGGATTAGGACAGTGTACCAGTTTGAGACTTTCAAATCCACAGAGAGTCAGGTTGAACCTGGGCTCTGGTCCTAGGAATGGGGCCTGAGTCATTTAGCTTATAACACCCTAGTGTCTCTTGCCAGCCTGACTATGGCTCTCTGACCATGTATTTCTTCTGTGGATATCTTCATCCAGTCACTGTGGGAGTTTAACATTGGAAGCTCTGAGATGAAGCCAACCTGTGGCTGCTCCAAATCCCAGGTTCAGTTGACCCTTCCTGAAAATGGTATCCGACTAGGTAACCCTCTCCAGGGATATGGCAGACACTTGGACTAGAGAGTCATTCACCAGCTATTGTAGTGCACAGCATCCACTGTTGTGTTTCTCCCTGAATGCCTCCGGAGTCTCCCACTTTCACTGTGTCTCTGTAGATTCAATCTTCCTTTCTCTGGCCAGGAGCCAGGAGCCAGGGGGAATGTGCAGATTGCCCCTTCATTTTTCTGTGTTGTAATCTGAATCTTCAATTTCTCTATAGGCTTCAGTTTCCTTTCAGATCCTTTCTGGGTCCCAGGAATCTACCTCCCTCCTTTTCTGCCCCAATTTCTTGTGTTCCAGTGTCTAGATTCCAAATCTTGGATAGGATAATTTATTGCTCCTTACCAGTCTTCCATCTTCCCCAAATGCTTCTCTTTTTCATTTTTTAAATTCAAATTTTATAAGCTTGATTTTTTTTGCTGGAGCTTATCAAATTAAAATCCTATATAGAAACTGATTACCTACAGAAACTGATTTCTATATATGATAATAAATTATTAGTACATACACACTCCACACACGTGTGTATGTTAAATGTAGTGAATGTATATATGTGCATTCATGGTGAGTGAACATGACCTCTGCAGGGATTTAAAAAAATAAATAAAAGCTCACAGGGTAAAGACACCATGCACAGAAAGAAGTGCTCACAGAAAACTGCTGAGCTGGATCTCCTAGCATTATGAAATGCTTTGAGATGCTATTATAGTCCTTTCTCTTTCTTCTCTCCACTGAAAGGAGAACATACAAGAGAATGCTAAGAGCTTTTTAACTTAAGAATAATGGGAAACCCAAAGTATATCCCAAATGTGCTGCTATATTTCATCCCTACTGTTGTCACGACGACCATTGCCTCCCACCTGGACAGCCACAACAGTTCCTTATTCATCTCTAGCTCTTCACAGCAGATAGAGTGAATTTTTTTTAATTTAAATCAGATCCTGTCTAATTTAGTCACCCTTTTAAAGTCCCTTCCAAATCTTCCATTGCATTTAAAATTGAGTTTGTCACATGGCCTCTAGGGCCTCGTATAATCTGGCTCCATCTGCCTCTAATAGGATGCTCTTTCCCATCCCACTACCTGCCAGCCTCTGTGGCCTTCTTTATGGTGGTGCAGCTTCTCAGCTTGTTCCCTCTCCAGGCCTCTGCAATCATTTGTCCTTCTCCTTGGGCAGCACACAGTCTTGAAGCTCTGTGTGACCACCTCCTTCTTATCCTCAGTTAAATGTTATTTCCTCAAACACTTCAGGGTCTCCCTTTTTCTCTAGCTGCCAAACCTGTGTCATTCTCTTCTCTTTCCCCTCTCATGTCACTTTTATTTTCTCCACTGAATTTACATCCTCTGAAAGCACACTGTCATTATTTACTTGTGGATATTTATGTCTCTTTCTGTGAATTGTAAGTCCCTAGGAGCCAGGTCCTTGTCGGTCTTGTATTCCTAGTAAGGGGTATAATAAGTTCTTCAATGAATTAATTTAATAAATTAATATACATTAATTGTAGAAAGTACAGAATAGCTTATGAATAAATCATATAATTGACACTTTCCAGAGATAACCACTCATTCACCTTTAGGAGAACATGATCCTCTTGTTTTACTACACATGCAGTTTGTACTTGTAATCTGCTTTTTGTCCTTTTATATTATGTGAATAATTTTTATGGCCTTAAATATTCTTCTACAACATGATTTTCAGTTATATTTTGATACTGTATTCTTCAGAAGCATCATAATTTAGTTATTTGTTATTGTTCATCTAGGGTTCTTCTAAATAAGCATCTTTGAACAAAGGCCTTTTTCACATAACTTTGATCTTATAAAAATAACAGATGCATATTTATCAGATCAGAGAGTACAAGTATTTTTTAGGACTTTTGTATAGACTTATCTAGCCAAATTGCCTTCAGAAAGTATTAAATAATTAATGCTCCCATTGGTCGAGTGTGGAAGTGCTCTTTTTTTTTTTTTGTACTGGGGATCGAACTCGGGTCCTCAGCTTGCGAGGCAGGCACCAGAACCACTGAGCTAAATCCCCGGCCCTAATTTTGAAAAGTATTTTTCAACTTGGTAGGTATAAAATGCCAACTTACATACAAAATTTTCACTTGTTTGTTAACTAGGGAAGCTGGACTTTTGTATGTTCATTGACTACTTTTGCTTCTTTTAAAGTTATGTGTACCTTTTTTTCTACCAGAGGTTTATCTGTACTTTTCTTATATTTAACTAGTATTTATTTCAACGTGTGGTGCAGGGTTAGGATCTATGTTCATTGTTTCTTCCCCTAAGGGTTCAACACTATGATTTACAGAGTAGTGTTTCCTTCTATTACTGCTTTCAGAGGTTATTTTATCACGAACAATATTAGAACAACAAATACGCGTTCCAAAATAAATTTTTTGTCTAATCAAAATATTTTATATTCAAACTTGATCTATTTAAGTGTTGTTTTTTGGTTGTTTTTTTTTACCTGGGATCGAACTCGGGACCTTGCACTTTTGAGGCAGGCAGAGGAACCACTGAGCTAAATCCCCAGCCCTATTTAACTATTGTTAATAAAAAAAAATTGGTTAATGCTTAACTGTTTGAATGGCATTTGAATTGTTCATATTCTTTTTGGCACTAACTCATGACTGAGTAGAAGAGTAGGTAATAATTTTGCCCACTTATTATCCACAACTACAGAGGACCTACCTCTTTTAAGCTTTTGTCCACATCCAAGATACTACCATATTCCTCAAAAAGATTGTCTTATTTCTAGTAAAAGTAGCCAGAGATCTTTGGGCACATCAGGGTGACCTTACAGCCTAAGCTTTGTGGGTGACCATAACATTATGTTTTAAATTATAGCAACAGTGTACATTCAAAAAATCTTCCTTATGACCCTGTGAAGGAATAGCCTTTTCTTGGTTGTGTTTATCACATCTTACATTTTACCATACTTGCTAAAATTTAAAGGAAGCTATTAGGTTTAAAGGGTCAAAGAAACTCTTGAAAACAGGACTGAAAACAGAAAGCTTCTCTAGATGGTATTGAGATATTTTGAGGCACTACAAAGAATGAACTATTAGTGCCATTAAGGCCACTCAAAGACCATAAAGAATGTAGATACAGTAAAAGTACTATTTTTACTTTTGGATTGTGTATAGAGGTGCAATTTGAGGCAGTAATGCTTGCATCATGTAATACTTGTTCTGTCAACAAGTGGAAAAAAGGCCCCAAATATGTTCAGCATGTAAACATATCTTTACATATTACTTTTAGCTTGAAAGGTGTTATTTTAATACTAATAACAGGAATTTGTAGTTTGATCTGCAACATTTTATTTGCTTTTTTGAAATGATAATATAACCCAATACTAATTTCAGATATATATGTTCACTGAAGCTGTTGGAAGAAAATTGATTTTATGATAATGTTATTTTATTCCAAAAGTAGTCATTTCTATTGTGGTACCTTTTTAGTCCTATACTCACTTTTGGGAAGAAGTTATTATTTCTATTGTGTATATCTGCCATAAACACGAGTATACTGGACTCAAGAATGGGAAGAAGGAAATAAGGGAAATGAATAAAGGGCTCCAGGGAGAAGTGTAGAAATGTGCATGAGACAATTTTGGCGTTAATTATTATATATACCAAAATATAATCAGGAAAAGGAAGAGAAAACAGAACTTATGTAGAGTCAGCTGTATTAGTTCGTATTAATAATTTGAAAGGGTTATTTTGGAGTAGAAATAGTTAGAATGAGCTGTTATTCATGTGCCCTTGTCTTCACTGTCAACCACAAAAAAAGAATGGGCCAGGCTTATAGCCAAGAGGACCAGGAAATATTGTGAACATTGTATCTGTTAAAGAATTAAAAGTGGAAACTATGCAACTGACTCATTCAAGACTGTGCAAGAGAATATGTGCGGGAATTGGGTCATTTGTCTCTGACCAGTTTACTTATCTTTAAAGGTAAACTAACAAATGATGAGGATGGATGTGTTCATTTTAAAAATAAAACTAGTCACTAAGGTATAAAAGGGAATTTTTAAAGATTTTTAAGAGTTAATTTTCGAGAGGCATTTGTTCATACTCACTATTCTATACATTATAAAAAGTATGAAACAAAAAAAACATTTTGAAGATTTTAATTCTGCTTGAAGCTTAGTGACTGTTTAGATTGTGTGATTTGTGTGAAGTTTGAAATATAAATGCTGCCTTTATTTTCTGAACTACGAAATCACACTTGTATCATTATGCTTCTGGGAAGATATTCTTCTGAATTATCTATACCAGTAATGGGTTTTCTGAAATACATATTTTTGCTCTGTAGATGCAGACAGACAAGATTCCATTAATCTCTTCCTGGGTGTTTTCCATCCCACTGACGGGAAACCTCATCTCTGGGAACTCCCAACAGATTTTTATCTACATCACAAAAATACCATGAAACTTTTACCAACAAGAAGAAGGTATGTAAACTCGGATTTGCTATTGCTTTCAATATGAGGTTTCTTTTTCTTTTTGAGAAATAATTACATAGACTAAAGTAGTCATTCTTACCACGTTTGACATGAATTTACTATTGTTGATGTCCTGAGAGTCAGCTAGTAAAATTGTAATTATCAATTGGTGTTTTGCTAAGGTACAGATAAAGTTTCAGAACTTCATTACTGAACATAAGTGTAGCTTCACTAAAACAAACCAGCAATGTCATTTTTTAGTGTTTTATAAATGTGAACCCCTAAAGAACTTTGAGATTCTTCAGTTTCTCAAGTGTGACATTCAAGCAGTGTTTACTTTGTGACTTCATTGTTCTTTCCTCCAGGAAACACAGCCCTCTGGGTGACAGAGTAAAGACAGGACCACACAGCAGTGGCACTAGTACTCCTATCACCCCTATCGCTCAGTTTGGCTTCCTAGAGTCATTCAGGGGCATAGGTTAGTTACTGTTAAATTTGCATTAATATTCTCAAAAGAAATGAACAATTTACCTGAAGCATTTTAATATGTTACTCTGTGGTGTAAGCCTCAGGGACAGGTAGAATTGAGGTGGAATCAGCAGTTTTGAGAATCTGGACTAGTTCTTTAACCTCTCTGAGTCTCATTTTACCATCTGCAAAATGCAAATGGCTGGGAACACCTCACAAAAGCCATTGTGAGGATTTAATGAGAAAACTCTTTAGTGGTTTTAACTGAGGACTATGTACTGATGTAATCAGTTTTGCTACATGAGCAGTTCTTGTTCACGAGTGTACTCCATTATGTTCAAAAGCCTATATAGTGAATATCAATATATCCCAGAGCACTCTTCTCTCACACAGCATCAGTTTCATATAGCCTTTACATTGTACAACAGTGCTTCCCAAACATCACAAGGGCCATTGCCAGCCTATGCTAAGTGTGTGTGTCTTAGTTACTTTTTTCATTGCTGAGACAAAATACTTGACACCCAGTTAAAGAAGGAATAGTTTATTTTGGCTCACAGTTAGTAGAGATTTCAGCCCATAATTGACTGACTCCAAGGCAAGCTGGCATGGCAGAGGAGAAATAGTCCATGGCAAGCAGGCAGGAGACAGCAATGCAGCAAGCAGCAACAAGCAATAGTGACCACAGCAACCATATTTCTTTCCCTTATATTGGGGTAGCAATCACACCTAGGGTGGGGCAGCCTTAATCCTAGCATTGCATCATGAATTAAAATCAGCATCACACACCCTAGATCTAGTTACTTCTGAAAAGCCCCACCTGTGACTGCATGAGGCTTTGGGGGAATATCTAGACACAAGCCATAACAGTGTGTATAGACAACAAACAACTGATGGGCTAGCAAGTGTTAATACTATAACTCTTACCAAATTCTGTGTTGCTGCCAAAATATTTTAAATAAATATTTTAAGTCTCAAAGTTTAAATGTTTCTCACATTTATTCTAATCATGCATATTATTGGGATAACTAATTTAATTTTTGATCTTACTTTCCCTATAAATGAAACCCTACTAGTTGTCACATTAAATTTATTATTAATAAATGTTCATTTGTGTAAATTTTTGCTGACAAAAAATTTTGAACTAATTATGTTTATTTGGATGAGAGATGAATGTAAATAACTGTAAAAATAATTTTTCACTTGGCTGATGACAATCAACCATAGGTAAATGTGATTGATCTTCTAAAATGTTATATTACCCAATATTGAAGCTATTAAGATATAACATGGGAACAACCAAGTCACTCTGCTACTGCACAAATGAGCTGTACATTGCAAGTATAAACTAAATCACTTGGTTTATCTTGAGCCACATAACTAAGGCAAGCTGTTTTGTAGCTAATGCATGGGAATAAAAGGAAGCTGGTATTACAACCCTATTTTGTGTAAAAGGAAGCTGAAGTACAGAGAGATTGTGTTTTGGCTGAGATTATTCAGCTATTTAGATGCTTCAGCAGGGACCAGCTAAAAGCCTGCTTCTGAATATAAAATGTTATCAAAGCAGATAGTATGGCTCACTCATTTGATGAATTACCCTCCTATTTTTGTTTTTTCTTCTAGAATGTCAGACTTTTGTATCATCAGTTGATACTGCTTATAAATAGTCCTTGTAAATACTTTAAGAAATTTCAGTGTTTTGTTTTGGCCTTTTACTGTCACCAACCTGTACAAGTTATTTTGATGACAGTTCAGTCAGTACAATTCTGAAAAGAAATTAACAGGTTAGCCAGGGGCACCAGCAGGATATGAACACGGAACAGCTGAGTTGGAATTTCTCCAACTGTGTCACTTGTGACTATCAGTTGACCTTATGAATCCTCATTTTCTATCTGTAAAATAGAGATGACTCTATACACCTCACAAGGTCATTTTGAGACTTAACTAAAAAAATATATAGAAGGTACTTAGCACAGCATCTCGTGAGAATAAACACAGTCCTGAAGCAGCCAGGCTATAGAGCCTGACTTCGGATAATTCCTGGGTGACCTTGGGCAAACTCACCCAGTTGATGTAATTGTTTCTATATCTGTCAAAGAAGTTTCCTCTGAGAATCATGAGATCATATAAATGCATCAATAGTACACTAAATATTAGCATCACTGATATTATTCTTTAAGGAGTTATTTCATAGTTTTAGCCTTCACTAAAAATTATATAAGATACCTATGAAAAATCTGGAAACTTAAGAAAGATTTTATCACTGTTATAATGAAATTTAGCAAACAACTTTATTATATGTTCTCAAACTTGGTGCCCATCCTTGGTGTTACTCTGAGGTAACATTTCCATTGAATAAGGAAAGGGCATAACCCTGACTGTGCCTCACATTCATCTGAACCAACACCTCTTAAGGTTAACTACTTTTACGTCAAACCCCAGATTTGTTAATCAGATCAAAAGTCTTCATTGAACTTCTGTTCTAATGTGGTTATCATGTCATATATCACATCAAAGTGTTTATAATGGCACCAATCTGTTTTTAGATATTATTTCATTACTCTTCTTAATTAGTACATGTTTTCAGTAAATAATGATTACACTCCTTGTATAGTATTGATACATGTACATGACACATCTTAATTCATTTTATGTACTCTTCTCTGCTTCCTCCTTCCTCCCTTCATCTCTTGGTCTTCTCATTTGCAAATGATCTAGCTCCCTGTTTCCTATTACCTGTCTGTTATTTTGTGCTTTAATTCATTTATATTTTTGGTTTCTTATATAAGAAAAACCATGCAGTATTTAAGCTTGAATGTCAGATTTATTTCACTGCACTTTATGCTTCCTCCATTTTTTCCAGAATGTTCAAGGATAGAGGCTGACCCACCTCTCCACTATTATGAATTGTGTTGCTATAAACATGAGTATGTAAGGATCACTGTAATAGGATGTATTTAATTCTTTTTTTTTTTTTTTTGGTACCAGGGATCGAACTTGGGTCCTTGCGCCTGCGCAGCAGGCGGCAAAACCACTGAGCTAAGTCCCCAGCCCAGGATGTATTTAATTCTTTTGTGAAGATACCTAGAAGGGGAATAGCTGGGTTGAATGGGATTTATATTTTCAGTTTTTTGACAATTCTCCATGCTGATTTCCATAGTGGTTATACTATTTTACATTCTCACTAACAGTGTAAAAGAGTTCCTCCCCCCGCACTCCCCACAACCTTGTAGGCATTTATTATTATTTGGTGTTTTGTTGTGTTTTTGATGACAACTATTATTTCTGAAATGAGGTGGAATCTCAGTATTGTTTTAATTTACATTTTTCTAATAGCTAGAGATGTTGAACATTTTTTCAGGTATTATTAGCCATTTGTACTTCTTCTGAGAAGCATCTATGCATTTTGCTGGCCCATTTTTTATTGTATCTTTTATTTTGGGGGTTCAAATTGTTTTGAGTCCTTGTATCCTAGACATGTCCTCTGTCTGAGGCAAGGCGTAGCTTGCACAATGGTTTCCCCTTCTGTAGATTTTCTCTCCACTCTGTTGGTTGTTTCTCTTGCTGTGCAGAAACTTTTTAATTGGAGATCATTGCATTTGTTCATTCTTAATGTTATTTCTTGTCCAGTTGAGGTTCTGTTCATAAAATTCTTGCCTACATCTATGTCTTCAAGAGTTTTACCTATTTTATCTTCCAGCAGGTTAAGTGTTTCTGTTTTAATATTTAGATAGATTTTAGTTGAGTACATGGTGAGAGATTTGAGTCTAGATTCAATCCTCTGGCATGTGGATAGCCAGTTTTCCCAGCACCATTTGCTAAAAAGGCTATCTTTCCTCCAGCATATTTTTTTGTCAAAGATCAGATAGCTGAATTAACCTGGGATTATTTCACCATCCACTATTCTGTTCCACTAATCTGTCTGTTTTGTGCCACTCTGGTGGTCTTTTTATCATTGTAGCTTTGTAATATAACTCGAAGTCCAGGTTTGTGATACCTCATGCTTTGTTCTTGTTGCTCAGGATTGCTTTTGCTATTCTGGGTCTTTTCTGGTTCTATATAATTTTTAGGATTATTTTCTCTAGTTTTGTGAGGAAGGCAGATGGTGTTTTCATTTGGGATTGCATTAAATCTATGTATCACTTTTGGGAAGTATGTCCATTTTGACAATATTTATTCTGTCTATCCAGGAACAGGGTATTTCCATTTTTCCAGTGTCTTCTTAGAGCTCCTTTTTCAGAGTACTGTAGTTTTAGTTGTAGAGGTCTTTCACTTCCTTAGTTATGTTCATGCATAAATATTTAATTTTTCTAGGACCAGGGATTTAGCTCAGTGGTTCTACCTCCTGCCTTGCAAGTGCAAGGTCCCAAGTTTGATCCCTGGTACCAAAAAAAAAAAATTAAATCTACATAAATATTTAATTTTTCTTGATGCTATTGTGAATGGTGTTGTTTTCCTAATTTTGTTGCTAATGGGTTCATTATTGGTGTACAAGAACACTATTGATTTTTGTGTTTCTTTTGTATCCTGCTATATTGCTAAATTTGTTTACAGATTCTAATAATCTTTGGGTAGAATTTTTGAGTATTCTATGTAAAGGATCATGTCATCTGCAAATAATGGTAATTTCACTTCTTTCTTTTTTATACATACTCCAAACATTTTTTCTCTTGCCTGGTTGCTCTGGCTAATATTTTGAGTACTGTATTCAACAGGAGTGATGATAGTGGATATTCTTGTCTTGTACCTGATTTTAGAGGAAAAGCTTTCAGCTTTTCCCCATTTAATATGATGGTGGTAGGTTTATCATAAATGACTTTTATCAGATTGAGATAAATCCTTTCTATACCTATATTCCTCAACGTTTTTATCATGAATGAACATTGACTTTTGTCAAAGATTTTTTTCTACATCTACTGAGATGATCATGTGATTTTCATGAATACATTTATTGATTTCCATGTGTTGACCATTCATGCATCACTGGGATCAAGTCTACTTGGTCATGATGTATTATCTTTGATGTTTTGTGGAATTCTGGCAGGGTTCTTTTTGTTTTTTTGGTACCGGGAATTGAACCTCAGGTCCTTGCGCTTGCGCAGCAGGCGGTGGAACCACTGAGCTAAATCCCTGGCCCTGTTTTGTGGAATTCTGTTTGCCAGTATCTTCTTGAGGATTTTGTGTCTCTGTTCATTAAAGAAATCGACCTGTAGTTTTCTTATTTAGTTGAGTTGTTGCCTGGTTTGGGAATCAGTATAATGCTAGCACTCAGGAATGAATTCAGAAGTATTCCTTCCATTCAATTTCATTAAAAAGTTTCAGGGACATTAGTATTATGTCCTCCATGAAATTCTTGTACAATTCACTAGTAAATCCATCAGGTCATGAGCTTTTCTTGTTGATAGATTTTTTATTATTGCCTCAATTTTCTGTCTGTTACTAGATGCTTGTGGGTTTTACATCTTGGATCAGTTTTGGTAATTCATATATGTCTAGGAATCTGTCCATTTCTTTAAGCTTCTCTAATTTGTTGAAAGACAATTTTTCATAATAGTTACTAATGATCATCAGAATTTTTGGCAGTGTCCCTTGTGATTTGCCTCTTTCATTTGTAACTTGTATTTATATGGGTCTTTTCTTTCCTTGTTTTGGTAAGTTTGGCTAAGGATTTGTCTCTTTTGTTCACTGCTTCAAAGAACTAGGTCTTTGATTTGATTCTGTGGTTTTTTTGGTCTCAATTTCATTGATTTCTATTCTGATTGCTGTGATTTTCTTTCTTGTGTCAGGTTTGGGTTTGGACTGTCCTTCTAGGAGAGGTTGAGGTGCATTATTAGGTTATTTATTTGAACTCAGTCTGTTTTTTTAATATGATCATTCACAGCAATAAACTCTTAAGACTGCTTCCGGTGTGTCCCATAGGTTTTTGTATGTTGTTCTGGCATTACCATTTTATTCTAGGAATTGATTAATTTCTTCCTTGATTTCTTCTTGACCCATTAAGTGTTCCAGAGTGTGTTATTCTATGTCCAGGTGTGTAAAATTTCTGTGGTTTCTATTGCTTTTAATTTCTAGTTTCAGTGCACTATGATCTTATAGTATACATAGGATGATTTCAGTTTTTGTATTTATTTAAGCAAGGTTTATTGACTAGTATGGGGTCTATTTTGGAGAAAGTTCTGTGTTCTGCTTAGAAAATGTGTGTTCTGTTATAATAGGTTGTAGTTATCTGTTAAGTCCATTTGTTCAAACGTGTGCTCTATTTCCTTGTTAAGTTTTTGTTTAGTTGATATATTTGTGAAAGTGGGGTACTGAGGTCCTCTACTGATTGTACTGGTGTTTATTTGATCTTTTATGTCCAGTAGTGTTTGTTTTATGAAATTAATTGCGCCAGTATTGGGAATGTATGTATTTACAATTGTTATCTCCTTGAATTGTTCCCTGAACTAATATGTAGTAACTTTTGTCTCTTCTTATCAGTTTAGCTTGAAGTCCACTTTGAGAATAATATTGCTCTTCCTTTCTTCTTTGGGGGTCCTGGTAAAATTGAATTTTTTTTTTCTTTCAGTACCAGGGATTGAACTCAGAACCTTGTGCTTGCAAGGCAGGCACGGCACCACTGAGCCAAATCCCCATCCCAAAATGCAGTATTTTTTTCATCTTTTGATTTTTAGTCTACAACTTTCTTTTTAATTAGATATGTCCCCTTTGCAACAAACCATTAGTTTTATTTTTTTAATCCACTCTGCCAATCTGTGTCTTTTAACTGGGGAGTTGAGGCCATTTACATTAAAAGTTATTACTGTTTACTTATTCCTGTCATTGTGTTCTTATTCCATTGTTGACTCCTTTATTTTTCTCTTTTTGTTTAACCACTCACCTTGCTTGATCTACTCATTCTGTCAGACTTTTTGGCTTTATTGGTTTCATTTTCTCTATCAGGGATATTCTTGAGTATTTTTTTCGGTGCTAGTTTGGTGTTCATTAATTTCTTAAGGTGTTCTTTGTCATGAAATGTCCTTATTTTTTATCAGTTTTGAAAGACAGTTTTGCAGGATGTATTAATCTGTGTTGAAAGTTGTTTTCTGTTAGTGCTTGAAACTCTTCAGTCCAGGCTTTCCTGACCTTTAAAGTTTGTGTTGAAAAGTCTGCTGTAATCCCAATGTGCTTACTTTTGTAAATGATTTTTTTCTTTTCTCTGACAGCTTTTAAGATTCCGTCCTTGTATTGGACTTTTGAGATTGTTTACTATGATGCATCATGGAGAACTTCTTTTATCATTGTAATTATTTGGCATTCCGTAAGCCTCACTTACCTATACATTGAGTTCTTTCCCAATGCTTGATTTTTGTTTTTCTGCTATAAACAGATTTTTTAAGTCTATGTGTGCTGTCTTCTAATTTTTCTCTAACTCCAATTAGCCTTAGTTTAGTCTTCTTAGCTTCATCTATAAGATGTTGGATGACTTTTCCATACTCTCTCATTTTAAGATATTTCTATGTATGCTCCATTGCCTTTGAAGTCTAAGACTCTGTCCTCACCTGTGTCATTTCTGCTGCTCATTTAATCAGTAGAATTCCTTATTTCTGAAATTTCTGTTTTGCACCTTTACATGGACTATATTTATTTGATAAATTTGTCATTGATGTTTTGAATAAATTTAGTCAGCTATTCTAATTTTTTGTTTTTCCATAACCACATTGATCAGTTTGTTAGTTCCACTGTCTTTTGGTTATGTCATCTTTGAGCTTGCTGAGTTTCTCTGCTTCTTCTTTAATTAGTTCATGCAGCACAGCTATTTGGTGTTTGATTTCCTCTGCATTGGTGCCCCTTGGATCTGCTTTGGGAGGGTTGAGAGTCTTTGAAGGTACTTGTTTCCTTGTTTTATTATGTTCCTATTTTTCTCCTCTTTTTGTGCTAAAGATTAAATAGGGTAAACAAAATATATTTCTGGTATGAAGATATATAAGTTTGATTCTGTTTTCCAGTGATGTAATATTGTCTTTATTTGTCAATAGGTATTATTTACCACTTCAGCCTATTCAATTTAATTATGTTGGACCTGGTCACTATGTTATAAGGAGAGAATTTCTACTGATTGTGAAAGAACCAAAAATCCAACCATACATCAGTCATAAACATTAAAACTTGTTTTGATGGGCCGGGGATTAAGCTCAGTGGTTTCGCCGCCTGCTGCGCAAGCGCAAGGACCCAAGTTCGATCCCCAGTACCAAAAAAAAACCCACAAAAGCTTGTTTTGATAATCTTGCTCTTTTATCAATATCCCTTACAGACTATAATGTACTACTGTTATTTGTGTTTTGTCTGGAATAGAGGGAAAAACAGAGGATAGGGAAAAGGAAGGGGTTAATCTCAGTGGGAAGAGAGGAAGGGAAGGGAAGTGTCATAGGTGAAAAATAGACAGGATGGTGGACCTTGTTGGAATTATTTTTACAGCTGGGGTAAAGAGCTAGTGTTAAAGGGCTTTGAAACAGTATTTGCATAGGTGGGAGGAACTATACAGATGAGTGGAATTGTATTTAGAGATTGAGGGAGGCTGTGAGATTGTCAAACCCTATTAATATACTTGTAGTCAGTTTTGATTGAGTCTTCTAAGCACAGTTTTGTAAAGAATTACCCTGGTGTCTGGTTAAATGATGCTATTTAAGATATAGCACTGGTGGGGCCAGGGATTTAGCTCAGTGGTTCTGGCACCTGCCTCTCAAGTGCAAGGTCCCAAGTTCGATCCCTGGTACCCCCCCCCAAAAAAACCCTACTTCTTAGAAGATATAGCACTGGTTAATTCTCATTCTCTAGTATATATATACTAGCCCCTGTTTCATATATGTACGAAAGATAGAGATAAGGAGAGGAGAGGCAAGAAAATGAATAGGGAGGGAAGAAAGTAAAAAGAAAAAAAAAGACGGACTAAAAGAGACAGGACAAAGGTGAAAATATTAAAGAACAAAGTAAAGTAAAATTTTAAAATATCAATACAGAAGCAAGAACTGAGAGAGAGAGGGAGAGGGAGAGAGAAGAGATAACCCAGAGCAAATAGTAAAAATAAATAAGTAAACAAACAAACCCTCACACTGTTGTTACAGCATTAACCCACAGCGACCATACAGTTCTCTGAACAACGGAGTCAGTCTAGTTAAGAGCAGCCAACCAGCTTCCCCCATGGACTGCCTAGAACTATGGTGGATGGCACACATTACTACGTTTCTCTTTTAAAACAAAAAAATGTTAATGTAGAATTGGTTTTTTCTAAACTAAATCCTCAGTATTTGGGTTGAATTGCAGTATTGGCACTTTGTGATAAATAAGTGGGTTTTGGGTTGCAATCAATTGATCTCTGAAAGGTTCACCATCGCTTCCCTAGAACATCACCAGAAGACCTGCGACCCAGTACCCTTCTCTTTGCCTGCAGTGCTCTTCTGTGTCTCAGTCACTCTGTTCTTGAGCTCCTGGTGCACTCCTGTCACTTTCAGCACACACAGCAGGGTCTCACGCACAACAGGAGCTTAATGAATGTTAAATAGCTGAGTAGATTCTCTGCAAGCAGCAGACTTCCTTTCTCTGCTCTTTTAAATAATTGAAATTCCCTACCTGTAGTCTTACTGGCCCGTGTACTCCAGTGGTGACTATTGACAGTGAGAGACTAACAGGTCCTATATTATTTTTTAAAGGAGCTTGTTTGTTAGAACTATCTGATTTTCTCCTTAATGATTTTGCTGAGCTGTTTTAATTAACTATACACACTCTGATGTTACACATGTCACAAAGGAGAACAGTAACCTAACTCAGATGACTATGTGGGTCAAGGTCTTAGCTCACCTGGTAGCATAGTCCCTGGGAGAAGTCAAGTCCTAGAGTTGGCTTTTAACCCTTTTCCTTTTTAGCTAGAGTAATGTCAGAGTGTCTTAAGTCTTAGGTATATTCATGATTTTTTTTAAATCTGTTATGTAATTGAAACAAGGGGATTGGGAAGGAATTAATATGTTGAAGACCTACTGTATGATTTTAAAAGAAAAAATAAAGATCAACGCTGAAGTAGGAGGCAACATTTTGACCTAGACCATACAACTCCTTTTACCTGATGAATTGCAGGAAACCAACATTTACTTTATTTTTATCCTTTTTTGTTTTTGTTTTTTTACTTACATAGCTACACTTACTGGTGGACACCAGAGGTAATAAAGCATTTACCACTGCCTTATGATGAAGGTAGGTAACCAGTTCTCTTTCAGGTTTCATAGTCACATATTTTGCAGTTAAATGAACTGGAAGCATCAACTTTATTTGCATATTTTAGTGAGAAATGATTAGCTATTCAGTATTATATTGCTGTTTTAATATATAGGGGATTTTATCATCCTTTAGCTCCTTAAAGAGAAAAGATGGTGCTATACTTTTTTATCTTAGTAAGCCTATACTTGATATTGCATCATACATTTATTAGATATGTCCCAAACATTTAACTAGTATAATATATTAATTCATCATTTTAAACTAGTGCTGATTATATTCCTACATGTTTTAGTGAAAGGGGAAGGAACTAAGGACTCAGTCATAAGGAGAAATTAACCCTTTTCCCCCCTATATCTAAGCAGCAATGAAAAATACAAATGTCTGTATAAAAGTACTTTTTAGTCACATTTAAATTAAATTTTATTAATTCGTCAGAGAAGCAGGAAAAAATTTATTAAAGGAATACCCGCAAATGTAATATACAATAGAATAATATTGCTAGTGCTATGAGCACAATTGGTATTACAGAAATGTCTGCAGGATGCAATCACAAGCCTTTGAGTAACGGGCAGTCTCTCCCTTAGTTATCTGTGCTGCAAACTTAAAGAAATTGATAGTGAAGAAATTTCACAGATATGAAGAAGAGATTGATATCCACAATGAATTCTTTCGGCCGTATGAACTGAGCAGTTTTGATGATACTTTTTGCTTGGCTATGACAAGTTCTGCACGGTATGTTGTGAGCATTCACCTGCTGTAGGCATTTGGGAACTATAGTTTTCCTAGTTCATGTGCATGTGCCTTACTCCACCAGAAAGCCATTCTCCAAGTGTGCTCAAGGCTGGGTATTCAGTCGGTCTGAACATCTCCTGTGATGGAGAGCCTGCTACTTCATGAGGCAGCTCCTTCTCTTGTCAGTCAGCTGGAGTTCATTTCTCTTCTTTCAGAAGTTAAAATCTGCCTCCCATTAGTTCTAGTTTGCCACTGGGAGTAAACTCAGTTTTCTTTCATTTGATATAGAAGCTGAGAGCTAGTGTAAATTAGTGGGAAAAGCATTGTTTTAAGTACTAGAAAGGCTGGGATGTGCATCTTAGATCAGCCACTGCCTAACTGTGTGACCTTAAGAAAGCTGTCTTGGGCCAGGGATTTAGCTCAGTGGTTCTGCCACCTGCCTCACAAGCACAAGGACTGGAGTTCTATCCCCGGTACCAAAAAAATGCTGTCTTACTTCCCTGAGCATTATTGTCCTCATACCCATAAAAAACACCCCCAAGCATCTAATGTAGTACCTGGAACAGGTAGGTGGTTAATAAACGGTAGCTATTATATTAGTATTCTTATCAGACTTGGGACAAGACTAATTCCTCTTCTGTGGGACAGCCCTGTGAATATTTGAAGAAGAATACTTTTCTTTCAGGGTAAATATCCTGTATTCTTTCTCCATAACTCATGTGACATGGTTTCCAGACACTTTCCATCCTCATCTGTCACTTTTATACATTCTTCATTTTCCTTTGTTTCTTTTAGAACTTGATGAGACCTTTTAAGAAAAATGATGGGACAAGAATAACAAAATTGGTCAAAGCAAATCACTGTTTGACTATATTTAAACTAAACTTTAATTGTTTGTATTTTACATTTTGTTCAGATGTGATATAAGTATGCTTAGACTTTGTATGGTAAATGTATAAACATATTTTATGATTTTTGTTTTCTAGACATCCACATTTCGCTTCATGTTCTAGAATTTTTAAATTGAGCAAGGGGTAAATTACATTATGTGTATATGTTTATATAGATATATAATTAGTTTTGTTTATGGTAGTTATGCTCCATAAAGTGATTGTGAGCAGTGAATTAGTGAATACTGAATAATTTCTCCTGAAGGAAATAGAGGATTAAGTTCCTGTGAGGCTCTGATCATAATATTTTAATCACCAGTCAATTCATTTTGTGCATATATATTTAAGACACCTCATCTAATATATACTATTGAATCATTAACACTCACAAACTAGGAATGATGATGCACACCTGTAATCCCAGCACAGTGAGAGGCTGAGGTAGAAGGATTGCAAGATCCAGCCAATGGTGGAGAATTTAGCGAGATCCTGTTTCAAAATAAAAAATGAAAAGGAGGAGGGCTGGGTGGAGATACAGCCAAGTGTTAAGGCCCTAGGTTCAGTCCCCAGTGCTCTACACACACACACACACACACACACACACACACACACACACACAGCATTCCACTTACCATCAATAGCACTATAACTCATGCCTAAATGAAGCTTATGTAACATACATAATTTCTCTGGAGAGCACGTTGTAGCTTGTGCTCACAAATCCTAGATAGCCTCAGCCCTGTTTGGGGACCACATTAAACAGCAGGGGTCACCAACAAAAAGCACAAAAACAATGTGAAAAAGTAGCATCAAGTAGATGGCCAAAAAGCCACTCGTTGACAATATAAAGAAAGCTAAAACGGCACAGCATGTACCTTCCTCACCCTTAGCTGGAAGCACACACACTGAGTGACACACTCTTCACCTTTGCCTGTCAGTGACTGTGAGTGACTTCAGAAGCACCACACATGTCAGCTGAGGGTTCCAAGTAAATTCTAGCAAGCTAGCAAACTCACAAACACAGAACCTCCAAATGATGAGAATCAATTGTATATGTTCATAAAGAAAGAAGAAGATTAAACCAACTACATCATTAAAACATTCTCAAACTGTTACCTTGAGGCAGACTCAAGATTAGTTTCTCTTCCTTCAAAGAGTGTAACATTCAAGCGCTTGGTGGGAGCAGTGTCTTCTCCACGAGCCTGCATCCTAGTGTGGCTCATGGGACTGTTGCCTTCTTGGCACCAGCTGGGAATTGGTCTGCCTCTGGGGTGGAGGTGAGGTAGCCCTGGCGTAATGAGGAAGAAGCTTCAGCTTATCTCAGTCAGTGGCAGATTAAACCTGCTTCTGTGAAGAGTTCCAATGGTGTCTTAATGAATTAACCTAATCTAGTCAAGTAGATAACTGATTTTTTGTAGTGCTGTTTTTAATGAATTTTATCAATACATTTTAGATATACATAATGATCACATTCATCATAGGGTACATGTACATAATATTAGATATTGACTCTTGAATTCATACTACTGTGTTTTGATCATTATATCTGCCTCCTTCAGTAGTATAGCTTAAAAAATTGTCTATACATTTGAACAGCTAGTGCTGTCATAGTTTCCGTGAGTTTAATTTGACCTGAGCACTAATTGTAAAATATAACCACATGGTTAGGCCAGGGATTTAGCTCAGTGGTGCTGTCACCTGCCTTACAAGCTCAAGGTTCCGAGTTCAATCCCCAGTACCAACAAAACAAAACAAAACAAAACATATATATATATATATATATAAAACAAGATGGTACTATCATAGCCATAGCTCAGATTATCAACACTGTTTGCATTCAAAAGTATTGGGCCCCACAATCATAGTGAATTCACAGTGAGGACTGATAACATTGAAGTTACCTAGTGCCATGAGCTCATGGGTTTTCACAACCCAGATCACATAGAGCTTTCCTAACATTTGACTCAGAATATGTGTAACCCTGAAAGTGAAAAAGGAGTCTTAAGGGCCGGGGATTTAGCTCAGTCGTTCCACCACCTGCCTTGCAAGCACGAGGTTCCGAGTTTGATCCCTGGTACCAAAATAAATAAATAAATAAAGGGGTCTTACAAGTGCAAATTAAGATAGAAGCCAATATAATCTGATGGACACTGATTCATGTGGTATTTTGCCTTTTTCATCTCTTTCTAGTGACTTTATGCCTAAGACTGTTGGCATCGATCCAAGCCCATTCACTGTGAGGAAACCAGATGAAACTGGAAAATCAGTGTTGGGGTAAAATTTGCAAAAAGAATGAAATTAAAGATTCATGTAAAATAAGAGCACTTACAATATTATTTCCAGCGAAAACTAACAACTTCAAGTCACAGTTTGTGGCATAGAGCATTTATTGCATATATATGGATAGTGCGTTGATAGCACTGGGTGATTAAAATGTTCAGTATTGAAAGTTAGAATATATGGAAATTTCAGCAATATGGTATATTTTATTTTAAATTGAGAATATAACAAATGACATAAAGACAAGTAACAGATACTGTTTTATGTCCTATAACTAACCATATTCTTTGTTTCTTACTATAAAATACTTAAGTAAAATTTTATACTCATTGTGTTTATTTTTTGCTGACACCCTGAAGAATGTAAAATATGAGGATATATGCAAATATACTCTCGTAGGGAACTGAGTAGACTTTCTGCATATTACTATACCATTATTTTGAGCGAGGCTTATTTTTTATATCTGATAATATTAAAAAGACACGCCATGTTTGCATTTTCATGCCTCTAGACTGGAATGAAACATGTTGTGCCGCGGCATAAGACTGTCTTTCTCCTCCACTGACCTGCCTAGTCCTGATGATAATATTTCTTCTAGTCACTGACTAGAGCCCTTGGCTAGATGTTAGATACACAGCTCTAATTGTATTTGGAAATGTGTATGCAGTCTTAATTGTAAGACTATATGTAATTTATACCTTTAAACAGCTTTATGTTAAGCCTTGAGCAGGTGTTGAGAGGCATTTAAAAGAGGAAAGTCCTCAAGAGTTTAGAATTCAATTTCCCAGAACAAATTAGTAAACAACCAGCTATATTAGTGTATAGTACAGAAATTTTACTGAATTTTCGGTTGCAAAAGGTCAGAAACTAATCTTTTCCTACATTCTCTAACCCATGGTCAATAATACTGCTTTTCCCTTTCCTGCAACATTTCAGAATATTAGAATATTTTAGTCCCTTAAAGAGAATTTTTTTTCAAGTAAAGGTGAAATAGTTTTATAAAAGCCAAAAAGTATTACTGTATAATACTTTCTGAATTTAAAAAGCTATAATATTTTTACTCAAATTTGACCCAAAAAACAAAAGTAAATACTTCTGTAAATATGGAGAGATTTTTCACCCTAATCTCTGTCTATTACTGGGACAAATATGCAGCAAATTTACTTGTTTACTAATAATACAATAAATTTTAAAATTTACTTTTATGTTCATCAGTTGATTATTATTTTGATATACTACCATAAAAATTCATGGGAGGGAGGGAAACATGCATGGGTCTGCCTCTTGATCTTTTCTTGAAAGTTTTACACATTATAGGTAATTTTACTAATATCTCAAGCATATAATTCTATTATTGTGCCATAAAATGTGAAAATACTGATTTCAGATACCAAAGGAAGACAACAGCAGTCAGTAAGAAAACTTTTCTGCACTCTGCAAGTACATTTTGGTTTACTTTTTAAATTTAAAACAGGGCTTAAATATAAGATCAGGATATGTGTACAAAGATACTAAGCTTTTCCCTTCAGCACATCTTGAATCCAGAAACCAGTTTCTCACAGTCATTTTCTTATGCTTCCCTAGAATCTGGGCTTGGGACAAAGTGATGCTTGGTGAGTGTTGAGGTTCAATGCAAGGGTGCTTCAAATCCACATTCATCTCTTTAAAGAAACAAAGCCAATAGAGAAGAAGCCATATTGCAGCGGAAAACAGCAGCCAGCGCCCCGCCGCCTCCCAGCGAAGAGGCTGTGTCCAGCAGTTCCGATGATGACTCTGGGACTGACCGTGAAGAGGAGGGCTCTGTGTCTCAGCGTTCCACCCCTGTGAAGATGACCGACACAGGAGACAGTGCCAAAGTGACCGAGGTGCTGGGCAAGGGAAGTTCATATGAGAGCAAAAAAATGTCACATTGTCTCACTCCCTGTGTGGTGCCTGAGGCACCACCCAAGGTGAATATGTTTAGCATAGACATTGAAAAGGGTTTCCTTTTGAAATATGATTGGCATTTTTGTTCCCTAATGTAACCAGTGAATTGCTTACCACTTCAGAATTTGTAAGAGAATCCTGGATATCTTAGAATACCTCACTTACTTGAGCTCCATTTATTCCTTTGTTCTGCTTACTGTTGGGTACAGAGTTTGTACTTGGCCCTCACAATCCCTGAATAGGCCAAATAGGGAATTCATCCTATTCAATTCAATATTGCTAATACATTCAAGGAAAGCAAATGGAAGTAAACAAAAGAAACTAATCTAGCTTTAGGGTAATTTGCTTTCTAGAAATAGCTGAAAGTCAGAGATAGATAAGGCAAATAAAATATGATAATATAAGAACTGAATCCAGGGCCAGGGATTTAGCTCAGTGTTTCCACCTTCTGCCTCGCAAGCACAAGGTCCCGAGTTTGATCCCCAATACAAAAAAAAAAAAAAAAAAAATACAATAAGAACTGAATCCATTATTGAAGAAGTTGGTAAACTATGATCAGCCAAACCCAGGCTACTGCTTGTTTTTGTAAATAATGTTTTATTGGAACCCACCCTGCCTTCTTGTCTACATATTGTATGTGGCTGCTTCTGTACCAGCAGAGATGAGTAGTTGAAACAGACAAGACAGAACTCAGAGAGCCTAAAATACTTACTATTACTGTCTGCCTTTTTGTAGAAAAATTTTTCCAACTCCTGCATTATACAAAAGCAACTTATAATTGTTTAACAGGTTTTTTTACCCTAAAGTAGGAAATGAAACTATTTTTATTTTTAGTAGGAAATGAAAGTCAGATTGAAAAAAAAAAAACTAACTGAGAAACTTAATTGATATTGTGGAAAAATTTTCAGGCTCATTTTCTTCATCTTTGGAAATTATTAATATGGTAGATATCTAAAAATATTCTAACTGGTTCCTTTTTTCTTAAACTTCAGAATATGGTCCAGCCCATGAAAGAGGTATATGGAATTAACCTCTCAGATGGCCTTTCAGAAGAAGATTTCTCTGTTTATTCAAGGTAAGATACTTTCATATGTAGAGAAAGGGAAAATATGAACATTTATTATTATAATAGTATATCCATATTTTTAAAATGAGAATAGTCACTTATACAAAAGGAAATGAATTCTACTTGGAACATGGTAGTAGCCTTTCAGAGGCCAAAATCTAGAATATTGATTTGTATTTTAGGATTAAAGGGCCTAGTGCCTAGAGGCTGCTCCTCAGAGATGGGCATTGCTGTAGGCAGAGGAGGCCTCCCCCTCTCAACTTACGTGTTAGTTAGGTGGTAGCCAAGGGACATTCAGGGACTGCCTGGCACCCACTTCTGCTGCAATTGGGCACTGGAGCTTTCTTAGTGCCTCCTGTGGTCCAGCAGTCACAGAGGGACCCCATGTAGTTCTGCCCTGAGCAGGCAGGTCCCCCTCCCACCCCAGTTCCATAAGCATTTGGCTGGTACCCACTGCAGTTCGTGCACAAAATAGTGCTCTGGCTGGCTTACAGATCACAGCTCCCACTGGGGAAGGGAGTGGTCTCCACAGCCTGTCTTTCAGCTTTCTGTTCCATTCCCTGTTTTTCTTTTTTTTTGGTACTGGGATGGAACTCAGGACCTTACGCTTGTGAGGTAGGCACGGCACCACAGAGCTAAATCCTGGGCCCTCCATTCCCTGTTATTGTACATTGGGCCTCAACCACCTCCAGACTCCTGATCCTTTCTATGATTTTATGTTCTATGGTTTTATTCAAATGGCTAAGCCCTATTCTCAGTGACTTCCTGTTTCCTCATCTTTTCAGTGTCTTTGATTTGCTAGCTTGACCAGATCTGAACCTTTCTACTTACTTCCTTAAAGCCTCATATACCTGCACCATTTTTTTTAGTGACCCTGATTGTACACTTAATTTACCAATTTCTTTTTTGGTACCAAGGATCAAACACAGCACCTGTGCTTGCTTGCCAGGCAGGCACAGCACCACTGAGCTAAATCCCCAGCCCAATTTGGGAAATTTAAAGGTCTATACAAATCATCAATATTCTGCTCAAAAAAATGTAGCAGAATTTTTCTCTTGCTGAATATAAAACTATGATGAAAGTTCTGTGGTAATACTGTAATGGCTGCTTAATTGGTAGCTTCTGAGGCACTTGGCTTTCTAAAAAGCTTATGAAATATAAATGATAAATTTTCTGTAGTCATCAAAGAGATATCTTTTAAATAATAGAAAAATAGAAAGGAAACCTGCCCTTTTATCCTGCTCAGAAACCTCCCACAGGCACAAACCCCTGTCCTTGAAGGAAGGACAGATGTGTGTGGCTTTGGCAGAGCTCCAGAGGCTGGGGCCAGTCAGCTTGGCTCTTAGCTGAAGGCCTGGGTCAGTGCTGTCCAGAGGGGAGATGTGGCCATAGTGTCATCAGCTAGTACTCCCATCTTGGCATCTTGGTTGAAAGTCCACCCTTCGGAGGGGCTTGAATGTACCTGGGAGAGGGGTGAGTCCATGTCCCAGGTTCTCAGCAGCATCCCTGCTTCAGGAGATGGATTCAAAGCCTGATCCCACCATTTCCATGGCATTTATTTCACTTCAAGCACCTCCCCTGTGCTTGCTGCACCCCATGTATTAGATTATATCACACTTAGATGTAGGAAGCTCAACAAGGTCATCTGCCTGCCATTAGGACCATTTTTTTTTTTTCAAAATCTGCATCACATTTAAGTGAATAGAAATACAATAAAGTGTACATGTGATTTCATTCTTATATTCATAGCAATGACTTACATGTTGAGTAAAATCCATCTCCTTTATTCTGTCAAACACTATAAAGTCAGGCAAAGTCTTGTTATATAGGGTACTCTTATGTGCTTTGGTGAAGTAATTACAGTGTCTCATTTAAAAGTGCACAGCATTTTGTGTGAGCTCCTGATTTAATTGTAGATACTCCTTTAACTTACTTGTACCCATTGTAATTTGTAGATTTGTACAGCTGGGGCAGAGTCAACATAAACAAGACAAGAGCAGCCAGCAGCTCTGTTCCAGGTGCTCTGTTGGAGTTATAAAATTGTAAGTACTAAGTTAGACCTTTAAGAAAATATTTGCATTAATGCCATTCTTAGTGCTTTTTGAAGACTTTTTTTTTTTTAATCCAGTCTATTCAATAAATTAGTGTTATTAGATGTACCAAAGCATTTTCTCCTGGTACCTTTTTCAAGGAAAACTAGATTTTTGGAGAAATAGGGGAAAGATGGCAGTCTAGACTGTACTTGAAATATACCCTCTGGAGATGAGATTAGAGTTGGTAGAGGCTTCTTTCCATGAACTTTGCCCTCCACTAAGTGGAGGTGGAATGCTGAAGCAGCTCTGACCCCGGAGGCATGTTTAATACAAGACCCTTGAGACAAGGATAGGTTGATCTCTTCTAGTGAAATGTCCCCATAAATTTTATTAACTTGCTACAAGTTAAACCAGTGTTTAGGAAATTCTACCTCATAGGTTAGAAAAACAGACTGAAGCTTCCTGGGCAGGCATACTTTGCTTGACTGGCTTGGTACTGTGGTGTAGAGGTCATTAGCCAGAGCAGTGCTGTTGAGATTTGGAATTATTGTAGTCCTGCCAGGGTACTCATTTCTACAGGGAAGCCCACTGTTGTGTCTCCTGATGTCCCCAGAACAGACCCTATATTTAGTGCTCAGTAGATACTTGTTGGAACTTAGTGAACCTCAGTCCATCCCACTTGTTACTATCAGAGTCTCTAGGACCATCTCAAACATCCTAGAATGCCCCAGCACCGCTCAGGCTTTTACCACCTTCTTTTTTCCCTATCCTTGACCACCTCAATTTTTCCTCCATTGTGTTTCTTCCTTACCTGCCCTCTTCCTGCTCCTGATTCTTTGTTACAAAGGGACAAAAAGCAAGCACACCAAGCACTTTTTAGCATTTCCCCATTTTCTTGTTTCCAGCATACCCATGACCATTTCTGGGCAAGAAGGACCCTAGTGGAAGGGTTTGCTATGCTCAGTGGGTGGGGTGATGTGGGATTGGATAGTGTTCCCTGTGCTGATCCAAGGCTGTCATGCTCTGCTCTATAAGTTGATTATCTCAGATATTTGTTCCAATGACAAAAACTAACACATCCATTGGCCTGGAGTCCAGGATGAAGAGTATAGTTTGTTACCTGTAGAGCTAAATGAGTATTACAAGGGTAGAGAATATGCTATGCCTATATGCTCACACAGTGTGTAACACAATACAGCTCTGAAAACATTAGGCAAACAATAAGGAGAGCATATGCAAAAATAAAGTCTGTTTTCAGGAATCATTGATGGTGGCAATAATATTGTTATTCTGTAGGTGTTATATGTTTAAAATGGGATGAAGCAAATAAATAGTCAAGGGTTATTTTAATTCTGTTGTCTTCTTTGTCTTTGAGAAACAAGATTCTCCTTGACCTGGAACAAAGAAAAACACATGTATGTACATACACATAAACACATACAATGGCCTAATAATGATGAGAATCACCCACATTGTGATTTTTAAAATACCAGTTTTCCACTAATAGGAACCAGAGTTTATGGGACAGGTGGCTGATTCCAGGTCTGTGTTGGGAGTTGTACAAAATAAACCTGGAACTTTTTGTCAATCCAAGGAGGAAGAAAACTATCATACATTATTAGGGTCATATCAAGAGGACTCAGGAGTGAACTTGAAGTGGCTCCCACTGGAAAAACATGATAGAACAATTTGAACTTCAAGAAGAAGAATAATTGTAGTGCAGTGAAATTCAAGGATCCTTAAAGTCATAAGTTTCTAAAAAATCTTAACACCTTAGAAGGATAATAGAACCATTTCATTATCTGGAAAACTGGCAAATAAAGGGAAAGAACCACCAAACACATGATTCAAAGAATCATATGAATTGTACTACTGGATAACCAGATAAGTCATGAGATGTCTAGAAATGTAAAAGATTGAATAATGCTGTACTGGGGTAATGGTCGTAGAAAGACAAAAGTGCCCAGAATTTCTGAGGGAAAACATAACTGGGAAGACCAATCGAACTTTCTATGATGATGGAAATGTCCTGTGTCAACACTGTCTGGTACAGTAGCCCTTGGCCACATGTGGCTGTTGAGCACTTGACATGTGGCAAGGGCAAATGAAGACCTATTTTTAAATTTACTTAATTTTAATTAATTCAAATATACCCACATGTGGTTCATGAGTATTGCATTGGACAAGTGTGATCTAAGAGCTACATTTGGACTCAAGTGCCTATATTCTATATACTGCTTCACAGAATGTGGGTAATATGCAGTAGTAGCTTAATTTTTAACGATGAAGAAACAAACACATTCTGACTGTATGATCTTCATTAATAGACTCCAGACTACACTTTAATGTGTGAGTGCCTTCTTGGAAAGAAACAAGCAATCTAATGAGAGAAGTGATGGATGTTAACAGAAACAATGTTAGAAAAGCATCCACAAACTCGGGGCTAAAGCCACCAAGTGACATTACAGGGTAGAAACAGAATCGTTTCATGGCAGTGTATATCAAGGCCTTTACCACCAGGTTAGGTGAAAAGGTCTGTTATTTCCTCATAGAAATTACAAAACCAACAAAAAGACAAAATAATACTATGAAGGCCTTCTGAGGTTTTGCTCTATTAGGACCAGAATGTCTTAGAGGAGCAAAATTATAGTTTTGCCCTAATTATAGTTTTTCTCTCAGAAAATAGAGGAAATAATGAGAGAGATGACCTAACAATGACTGTTGTCTGCAGTGAGTTGTCAGGTCCCGGTCTTCTGTAAGGTCCTCTGCAGCTCTAATGTTCTCTTGATTCTGTGACTCATTCATGACCAACAAAAAATCATTTGGTGATGTAAATAAAATGACTTTGAGAGGAAAACTTGGAGCTTGTGGTAGCAACAAAAGAATAATTGAGAAGGGAATGTATTCTGTGACTAGAACTATTACCATATCATCTGGAAATGCTAAATGCAGTATCATGCATGCCAGAATACTAATTATAAAAAAAGCCTAAGATTTTAACATAGGGAAAAGTATCACATATATAAAATTGTTTGAAATTATACAAATATTGTCTAGTATTTCAGTCACCAACTACAAGTGATTGTGACATTAACTAAATTCCAGAATCATTTTAGTCTGACCGCTGAAATATTTTGTCAAATCAACGTATATTTATTGGCTATTCACTATGTATAAGTCAAAAAATGTCTCAGCAGGAATTGAACTATGAAAAGATAAAACATTAGTTCTGCATCTAAGATAATTTATTATCAGAAATGGTCATAATACAACCAATCAAGTGACCACGTTTAAGAAAGAGTATAAAAGGTCACCAATAAGGATTTTCTTTTTCCTTTTTTTTTTGGAATCTCACTTTGTAGTACAGATTGGCCTTGAACTCACAGTGTAGCCCAGCCTGGCCTCAAACTCATACCGATTGATCTTCCTGCCTCAGCCTCCTGAGTACAGGCACGTGCCACCATGCCCAGCTCAGGATTTTTTTAAAAAACATCTGGTTGTCTAATGAATTTCTGCCCAAAGTGTCTCTCTTGTGTACATGGGAAGTGCAGTTAAGGCTAAGGTAAGGGTCATCAGTGTTCAGTGTCATGTGTGAAGCAGCCCATAGTGTTACCCTAAATAAGACTGCAGCATTCTTTGACAGGAAACACAATACTCTCCTTGAAGATGGACCTAAGTTTTGTAGATAAAAGAAATGAGCCTACAAGTTTGTAATTATAATAATTTATCTCCAAAAATAGTGCTGGTATTTGAATGGGAGGAAGGGAATAGGTCTCTTCCCTTTGGGAACAGCAAAGAATGTTTCTTCTGTTTATGGACAGAAGAGAAAGGTGGAAATAATTATATATGGCTCCATGACTAAGAGAATGATACAAAAAATCAATGAAGCAAAGAGTTGGTTCTTCAAAAGAATAAACAAAATTGACAAACCCTTAGCCAACCTTATTAAAAAGGAAAGAAAAGGCCCAAATCCATGTAATTAGGAATGAAAAGGGTGAAATTACAACAGACCCAGCAGAAATCCAGAGGCTCATCAATACCTACTTTGAGAACCTATACGCCAGTAAGATGGAAAACACAGAAGAAATGGACAGATTCCAACATATGTATGAATTACCAAAGTTGAATGAAGACCTAAAAATTCTAAACAACCCAATGAATCAGTGAAATTGAAAACATAATTAAAAACATAACTAAGAAAAGCCTGGGTCCTGATGGCTTCACTGTTGAATTCTACAAGACATTTAGAGAAGAACTATTGCCAAGCATCACTTTGGTCCCCAAAGCAGAGAAAGACCCAACTAAAAAAGAGAACTATAGACCAATCTCACTAATGAACACAGAGGCAAAAATCGTCAATAAGATACTGGCAAACACAATGCAGAAGATCATCAAGAAGATCATACACCCTAACCAAGTGAGATTCATCCCAGGGACGCACAGATGGTTCAACATACGCAAATCAATAAATGTAATATGCTATATTAATAGAGCCAAGGACAAAAACCATATGATCATCTCAATAGATGCAGAAGAAGCGTTCGACAAAATCCAACATGCATTCATGATAATAACCCTACAAAAAAGTGGAATAGATGGTCTCTACCTCAATCTAATCAAAGCTATCTATGAAAAACCAACAGCCAATATCATACTAAATGGTCAAAAACTAAAATCCTTCAAACTAAAATCAGGAACAAGACAAAGATGTCCACTGTCTCCATTCCTGTTCAATACAGTTTTGGAAACATTAGCCATAGAAATTACACAAGAAAAAGAAATTAAGGAAAAAAGATAGGAAGCAAAGAAGTTAAATTGTCGCTATTTGCAGATGACATTACACTCTATATAGAAGACCCTAACTCCACCAAAAGTCTTGTTAATAACCAAATTCAGTCAAGTACCTGGATACAAGGTCAACACACAAAAATCAATAGCTTTCCTCTACACAAACAACAGACCCAGGGAGAGAGGAACTGAACAAACAACTCCTTTCACAATAGCATCCAAAAAAATGAAATACCTAGGAATTAACCTAATGACAGAAAGCAAAGACCTCTACTCTGAAAACTATAGCACTCTGAAGAGATTGAAGATGATATCAGAAAATGGAAAGACATCCCTTACTCCTAGATAGGAAGAACTAACATAGTGAAAATGGCCATACTTCCAAAACTGCTATATAGATTCAATGCAATCCCAATTGAAATCCCAGCAGCATACTTCACGGACCTTGAGAAAACAATCCAGATTTTCATTTGGAATAAGAAGAGACCTAGAATAGCAAAAGCAATTCTAGGCAATAAAGGCAAGGTAGGGAGTATCACAATCCCTAACTTGAAACTATACTACAAAGCTACTGTGATTAAAACAGCATGGTACTGGCAAAGGAACAGACCTGAGGACCAGTGGAACAGATTAGAAGATGCAGAAACAACTCCAGACACACTCAGACACCTCATCTTTGACAAAGGAGCCAAAGATTCTCACTGAAGGAAAGATAGCCTCTTTAATAAACGGTGCTGGAAAAATTGGATTTCAGCTTGCCAAAGATTAAAACTAAACTCATATCTCCCACCATGCACTAAACTGAAATCGAAATGGATTAAAGATCTAAATATTAAAAGAGAAACGCTGAACTGGCTGGAACAGAGGTTAGGTAGAACTCTTGAAGACATTGGCATAGGAAAAGACTTTATGAACAAAACCTCAGTTGCACATGAACTAGCATAAACGGTCAACATTTTAAATTAAAAAGCTTCCTCACAGCAAGAGAAACCACCAACAGTGTGAAGAGACAACCCACAATGTGGGAAAAATTTTCACCTGATGTTTCTCAGACAAAGTCTACTATCTAGAATCTATAAAGAACTTAAAAAATCAGACCTCCCAAATTTAAAGACCCAGTCCCAAACTCGGCATCTGAAATGAACAGACATTTCTCAGACAAAGAAATAAAAGCAAATAAATATATGAGAAAATGTTCAACATCACTGGTCATTCGAGAGATGCAAATGAAAACAACACTGAGATTCCACCTCACCCTAGAAAGATTGGCTGCTATCATGAAATCAACCAATAACAAATGCTGCCAGGGCTGTAGGGAAAATGGAACCCCACTCCACAGCTTGTGGGAGTGCAGACTGGTGCAAACACTGTGGAAATTAGGATGGAGATACCTCAAAGAACTACGATTAGAGGGCCAGGGATTTAGCTCAGTGGTTCTGCCGCCTGCCTCGCAAGCACGAGGTCCTGAGTTAGATCCCCAGTACCACAAAGAAAAGAACTAGGATTATATGTCCCATTGACCCAGCTATTCCCCTGCTGGGTATCTTCCCAAAAGAATTTTAAGAATCATACCACAGCAATATATGTGCACCAATGTTCATAGCAGCACAGTTTTTAATAGCTAAGACTTGCAAACAGCCCAGTTACCCCTCAGCTGGAAACTGGATAAAGAAAATGTGTTTTCTTTTATGAAATGGAGTACTACTCAGCCATAAAGAATGAGAAATTAGAGATATTTATAGCTCAATGGATGCACATTGAGGAGATACTCAAGTGAAATAAATAGGACACACGTGTAAATACTGAGTAGTTCCTCTAGTGTGAGAAACTGAACATGCAAATAAGGACTAAAAGGTATAATAGATAATGTGAAATTGGAAGAAAAGGGGCAAAGGGGAAGGGGAAGTGGGAGGGGTAGGGGAAAGGAAAGAAGAGAATGGAATTCATATGAGAAAATGAAAAAATGGAAACAAAGTTTTGTAAATAGGAGAGGAGGGTTGAAGGGAGGGCAGGGGAAGGGGGAAAAATGAGAACCAAGATAGATTACATAAAGGTACACATTTGCAGTGATGAATGTCATTATATTATATGCCTGAAATGTACCAAGAAAATTAATTTTAAAATATATATATATATGTATATACATGAAATTGCAATAACTGTTAACTTAATCGTGAGAGATTATAGAGAATCACCACCACTCCGAGCCAAATCTGAGTCCTTTATTTAGTCACCCGGGGTTTGAGAATGGCTCGTGCCTGGAAAAACTCTCAATGAGGAAAAGGAAAAGCAGCTTGCAGGGTTCTTTTAAATGCCTCTTCTAATTGGGGAGGGCTCAGGGAGAGGGGAAGCTCAAGCAGAATTTCACAGGAGCAGAACTTTGCTAAGTTAGTGTAGGTCAGGGGAAGTTTCACACAGTTGAGTTGAAACAAAATATCACACAGGTGCAGTTTACATGATTGTAAAGATAACGTAGTTGCAGATTGCTCTACCAAATGAGAAGGTGTAAAGATAACATACAGTTGCAGACTGCACATTAACTGAGGGGATTCCCAAGGGGGAAGGGGGAGGCGACCACCCAGAATCACTGGACTGCACAAATGGAGTCAGGTTGGCTACCACATAACAAGACAAGCTTTTCTACTTGAATGAATAAAAGAAAGTCGTCTCACAATTTCTGCATTATTTAATGTTTAAATACTGATCTTTTCATTCAGAAGCAATGCCATCAAAGCTAATAAAAAGAGTTCTGTGCAGTTTTGGAAGCATTGCCGAGTTTACCAGCTCTTTCTGGTGCCCTCAGAGACAAAGCCAAAACCCCCTTGTGAGTCTTGGATGCACCTGTATTTCTTTCCCACTCTGGACTATGTGAGTCAATAAGGAAACTGAAAGTGTCTCCATATTAGGAAGTGTGATGAAGCCAATATCACTGCTCATATCTTTGTAATTGTTAAATCATGCCATCCTAATGTAGGATCGGTAGTATGATTTTATTTAAAAAGAAAGTTCATGCTTTAAAATGTGCAGTAGCACTGCATTGACCACACCTAAGATCTTATTTAGCATTTTACATACCTCACTTATGCCTGTAGTTGTAGATATCTTAGACTGGAGGCTCTCAAGCTTCAGTGAATGTCACTTGGAATCAAACTGGGAAGATTTGGTTTTTTGTTTTGTTTTGTTTTGTTTTTGTATTATTTTGCTTTGTTTTGTTTTGTTTTATTAATACATGTGTGTAGTACATAATGTTTGCATTCCTTGTGGGGAGTTGGTCCATGTGCATGACACATCTTTATTCCTTTTTTATTCCTCTTTTCCTCCCCTTCTTCCCCCTCCCCCCATCTCTTGATCCCCCCTCCTTTGAGAAAGATCTGTCTCCCTGCTTCCCATTACCTGTCTTTACTTTTGCTCTTTTTGTTAAAACACCTTTGCCAGACCTCAACCTCAGAGACTCTGCCTTGGTAGCTCTGGAGTGGAAGGTGAACATGTATAGTTCTGACAAGTCCCCCAGCCTTGCTGATATTGCTGTTGCAGGGCCCTCACTTTGAGAACCAGCCTTCAGACTATGAGGGGCTCACTGTGACTGGCTTCATGATGAAACAAAATGGTTTCTTTGTGAATCCATTTCTTCCCATTCCTTTTTCTGATTGTGGGAATAATGAGAATGACTTAAGCTCCAGCCTGAATCTAGTAGCAAACACTTTTTGTTATTACCTTTTCATTGTTTAAAGTAGACTTTGTATATAGAAGAATTAAAAAGACAAAGGGAATAGCTGATGCATTTTCTGACTCTTAGCAGAGATTGGAAGCTATCCTAAGGCGATGTTGCAACTCTTAAATCCACCTGCAGTTCACTCTGAAAGTGTTTAAGGCTGTGTTTAAGTCATTCACAAGTGCAGTGTTTGTAATCAGCATTTCCAACTTCACTGCACATGACTGGGAAGCAGTTCAGGGGAAGTAGGATGAGGACTGATGTTGATTTACTGATAAGAACCCAAGGCCCAGTCAGGAGAAACCACCCAAGAGGGAACTGCAGAGGTTTTTCCTGCCACTGGCTGGCTCACGGTCATGTGCTTTTGAGACCAAACTCCCTGGGGTTCTTCGATTTGCTTTCCCTAATACGGTCCCCTCTTCTTTCTTCTCTCATAGAACACCTATCTCAGCTTTTTCACAAGACAGCATCTATGAAGTTCAGCCCCCCAGAGTAGACAGAAAATCTACAGAGATCTTCCAGGCCCACATCCAGGCCAGTCAAGGGATCATGCAGCCCCTAGGAAAGGAGGACACTTCCATGTACCGAGAGTACATCAGAAATCGATACCTGTGAGGAGTGCAGGGCCATGGGGGCCCTGAGAGGGACCGAGGAAGTCACATTATAATCTGCTCTGTCTCATCTGAAAGAAGTAATTTTCCAAATTCCTTTGCATCTGAAGTTTTTTCCTCTTTTTGTACCATATAAATTAAAAAATATAATAAAGAAATGGTTGAATATTTTGCTGTCATTTTCTTTGGTTTCGTTTATTTATTCATTCATTTATTTGGTTCTTTGAGACAGGGTCTTACTGTGTAGTTCAGGCTGGCCTTCAACTTGAGTGACCCTCCTGCCTCAGCCTCCATAGTGCTGGGATTACAGGCATGTGCCACCACACCTGGCTGCTTTTACTTTATTTTAGAAATGCTTTATTTAGAAATGTGGTAATATAGTATCTTAGCAACACATTATGAAGTTTACATGGACTTTGTGAGTATCCACTGTGTACTAGGCACTATGGTAAGACCTAAGAATATCACAGTGAACAAAACAAGACATAACATTCTTCTCTAAGGTGGAATGACAACAAAGTAGTTTTCTTATCCTTATCCATGAAGGCAAAATGGTTTTCTTTATGGTGATTTTTTTTGTATTTGTTCTAATGGTTTTATGTTAACTTTGTATTTTGACTTTAAAAAAGTTCATTGCCCTGAAAACCCTTGTTTTGGGGAAATGATCAGTGAAATATTAATGAATAAAGGGATAAGATGTCAATAAAGTGCTCTCCAGTGGTTCAGGGAAAAGAATATGTCATAAGCAAATGGAGTAAAACATAATAATCGATAAATCTGAGTAAAGAGCCTATTGAAGTATTCTTTGAATTACTCTTGAGAGTGTTTCCATAAGTATAAAATTATATCAAAGTAAAACATTAAAATTGCTGTTCTGGCTGACTTTTAGTGTGCAGTTATGTTACCTCATCTGACACCACCATCCAGGAGGTGCTGTTGGTTATATGCACAACTGCTTGTTTTCCATGTAGTCAAACACTAATGTGACAGCTGTCTGTGTTTTCTAACAGTTTCACACAGAGGATTTGTCTCATCATGCATATGCATTTATCACAAATGGTCTCACTCTTCCCTCCCAAAAAATAACATAGAGAAGGGAACCAAGCCATCTAATGGGAGAAGAAAAGTGACCATTTACAGATCACATCCTTAAGATGCTGGGATGCTATGCACGGTTTTACATTGGAAATAGATAGATGTTAAGTCCCCATTTAACAGAAGTTTTTGATGCCATCATGAAATCAAAAGTGGAGAATGACACCATAACAGCTAAGAAGGATTTTGTATTGACACAGTTTAAATCTCTAACACAGCTCACATGAGTCTTCCCAAGTCCTGAGTAACTGCAGAGGTGCCTGTGTTAGTTACTTTTCTCACATTGCTGAGACAAAATACCTGATACCCAAAGTTAGAGGGGAAGAGGTTCATTTGGCTTATACTTTGTAGAGGTTTCAGTCCATAATCGGCCGGCTCTGAGGCTGGGATGGCAAACAAGCATCACAGAGGAGAAACGACATGGCACACACAAGGTTGCAAAGGCAACAAGAGAGTTAACAGCATCTTTCTGTCCCTTTTATTTTATTCAGACTACCGGGATTAGGGCGGTGTCAAACAAATCGCTCACATATAGTGGTTTAGTAATCACACACCCTTAACCCCAGCGTGTCACACATTCCAGATTCAACTACCTCTGAAAAAGAAAGTCCCATCTCATCTGCATGAAGCTTTGGGGAGACATCTGAGCACAACCCATAACAGTGCCAGTGCCAGTTATAGATCAGACACTGATCTTCATTTTATGAATGTTATTTTATTTATTTATTTATTTTTTGTACCGGGGATCAAACTCAGGTCCTTGCGCTTGCGCAGCAGGCCTTGAAACCACTGAGCTAAATCCCTGACCCATGAATGTTATTTTAACATGACTTCTGGATATCTACTTACCAATGATAAAAATGAACTTTATTCTCGGTTCTTTGAGAAGATCTAGAATCCAGATTTCTTTCACAAGTCATCTAAACTTAACTTTCTTTAGCTACAAAAGGAGGATAAATAGTACCTGCATTTTTGTGCCCTTGTGAAGTTCAGAGATAACATAGGTGAAACACATGGCCATGGGTCCTAACACATGATGATACTTGGTCAGTAGTGGCTTCTATTGATAATGGCAGTAGAGCTGGTAATGGTAGCAGTGATGTTTTTACGGCCAACAACCTCATGTTCTTGATTTAAGGCAGCTGCTTGTGTCCTTTCCAGAGTGTACCTGATTAGGGAGTAACAAAATGTGATAGGCTGTTTGGGAGTGGAGAGAGATTTTGGGTTGGGTTTTGGGTTTTTTTGTTGTTTTGAGACAAAGTCTCAAAGCTGGCCTTGTTCAAGCTGGCCTTGGACTCAACCAGACTGATCTCAGACTCCTGGCAATCCTTTTGCCTCAGCCTCCCAAGTGCTGAGATTACAGGAATATGCCACCATGCCTGACCCTGAAGAGAGATTTTTGAATAGCAAGATTCATGATTGTTTTTCAGATTAGCAGAGAAAAAAAGCTGCCCTTTACAAATCCACAGTTCCTTACTCAAAAGCCTGAGGCCAGATGCATTACAAAATTCAGAAGTTATGTTAGTACAGCAAGATGGTACATAAACATAACCCTCCCAACAAGCAGTATCTGAACTACTAATTTTATCATAGGTTTGGATTACTTTAACTTTAGCTATACATATAGGACTTCACACATTGAGAGCAAAGTAGGCATAGTGTTTAACCTTTAGGAAGAGGCTAATGACCACACAGAGCATGGAAATAAAATGAATGCGTATCTGATGAGATCAGGCATGTTCAGGGTGGTAGGGCCATAGTGAATGCATATCTGAAAGCACCGAAAAGCTGATATAGGAAATATAGAGGCTGCTCTCATTTTTAAATCCAAAGAGAAAATATGTATAATGGTTAAGAGTGTGAGCTTTGGCCTCCACAGCCCTACTACTGGTAGCCATGGGACATTGAGCAATCACTTTGGCATCTTTAAACCTGTTTTCACATCTACTATAGAAAGGTATAGAAAGAAATAAGATAATACCTGTCAACCACCAGGTATGGTGTCTCTCACATAGTAAGTAGTCATTAAATATTAGCTTAAAATGAAGATTGCTGATGATAAATGATTACCACCACTCACTACCCTGGAGCCTGAGCATCATTTCAAAACAAAGTCATGTGTTCATCCTCACCATGCCCTCCCTGGTCACTGAAAAAAGGAAGCCTTACTAGTTCAGCTTGGGTTTGTAGATTTAAGTTCTTTAAATCAAACAAGCTAAATGAATCTTAAAGCAAGATAGGTCATGAATTGAAAACTCAACAAAAAAAACCAAGATCCTATTAAAAAAAAAAAAGTGTGCTGACCATGATATTATAGCCAAGAGCAAAGCCATAACATCATCAGGAGGCCTGCTAGGGGAGTGTGTGTGTGTATATGTGTGATGATGGAGAGGGGCATGGTTTTTTATTTTAACTTTATATTTTTCTTAATACATATTTTTCATATTGATTACATTCATCATAGGGAATTTGTGCCTGTACATAATAACATGTCTTAATTCTTCTTTGTTTTTCCATTTCCTTCCCCTCCTTTAAATACTTCTTCTGCTCCCCATTTACAAAAGCTTTGTTTCCATTTTTTTCCTTCCATTCTTTCTTTTTATCCTTTTTGCTTCCTTCCCTTCCCCCTTCACCCTCCCTTATTCCCCTTCCCTTTTTGAACATGTTCTTCCTACTTCCTAGTATCTGTCCTCTATTTTGCTCCTTATTTACCCTTAGGGTTTCTCCCACAAGAGAAACAAGGTGATATTTAAACTTGTGTGTCTTATTTATTTCACTTAAAATTATGGTCTTAAAATGCATCTGTTTACCTACAAATGACTCGAATTTGTCATTCATTATGGCAAAGTAGTACTCCATTGTACATAAATACCTCATTTTTTTGGTACCAGGGATCGAACTCAGGACCTTGCTCTTGCAAAGCAGCTGGCAGAACCACTGAGCTAAATCCCTGGCCCAATACCACATTTTCTTCATCCATTCATCTGTTGATAGGCATATAGACTGTTTCCAAAGTTTAGCTATTATAAATTGTGCTGCAGTAAACATGGGTATGCACATATTGTAGGGAAGGTTGAGGGACAGGCAGGGAAAGGTAAGGGCCTTATTCCGGAAAATAAAGAGTTAAACCCCTGCTTGAGAAAGTAGCTAAGAAGGGCCAGGGGTGTAGCTTAGTGGTACAGCGCCTGCCTGGCAAGCACAAGGCCCTGAGTTCAATTCCTAGTAACAAAAAAAAAAAAAAAGAAAGCTAAGAAAAACAAGCAGGGAGAGCTGATAAGCACCCTGACTCACTTCGGTGCCAGGTTCCAAATTGCCTTCCCCACCTCAAGTTAAACACAAAGGAGACAAAGTGGGGAGGGGCTATATCATAGAAAGTTTACTAGTATATAAGACATACACCTAGACACACATCTATATATGAATATATATAGATGTACATATATATATGTTTTGTTATTCTTTCACCATATTAACACACTAAAATGCACATGTATCCTTTCTAATAACTCGGCCTTGGATGTGAGGCTGTGCTATAAATCTCATAGATAGCACCTTCAAAACAAAGAGATCCAAAGAAAGCTTATTCAAGAAGCTGCACATAGACCACCAAAAGAAATAACTTTAAGCAGAGGTGCCCAGAAGCCAAACTAGTTATGTCAAGTTTCAGGTGGGGGAGTCTCTGACCCCCTCCATAAAAGCAGCCAGGAACTAGGGCCCACAGGTCCTCCATCTTTCCAGAACTCCTTACCCTGATTCTTATCAAGGTAGCTAAATGTCTTCTTTCTTCCCTCTTCCCACTCCTATTTACAAATAAAGTGTCTTCCTTTCATTAAACTTTGTTCCTCTAATGTTTTATTTGGGCTGAATTTACAATCCTGGTGGGCTGTTCAGACAGCAGAGCAGCAATGCTGGTCCCCTGGACACGACATCTCTGGTTCCTACCAGAAATCAGATGCAACATTATCACTGTGGTATGTTGCTTTTAACTCCTTCAGAAAGATGCCTAGAAAGGGGATACCTGGGTCAAATGGAAAGTCTAGATTTAGATTTTTGAGGAATCTCCATACTGATTTCCATAGTGGTTGAACCAATTTACACTCCAACCAACAATGGAAAAGGGTTCCTTTTTACAACATAGCCCAACCACCATGTATTATTGGTTGATTTCTTGATGATAGCCATTCTTTCTGGAGTGAGATAGAATCTAAGTGTTGTTTTAATTTGCATTTCTCAAATGACCAGTGATGTTGAGCATTTTATCATATACTTACTTATTGTTTGTACTTCTTCATCTGAGAAGTATTTTTTTTTTAGAGGCCCACTTTTGGATTGGGTCCTTGAATTAGGGCATCTGATTTTTTTAACTTTGTTATATATTGTAGATATTACTCCTTTAAGGAACAGCTGGAAAAACTTTTTTCCCACTCTGGGTTGTCTGTTGACATTCTTGGTGGTTTATTTTGCTGTACAAAAGGTTTTTAATTTGATGTGATCCCAGTTGTTGGTTCTTTGTAATATGTATTTCTTGTACAATTGTGATTTTGTTCACAAAGTGTTTTCCTACACCCATGTCTTCAAGAGTTTTGCCTACTCTGCTCCAAGGAGATTAATTGCTTCTGTTTTGATATTTAGAACTTTGATCCATTTTGATCTTAGTTTAGGACCTGGTGAGAGATATGGGTCTAGGTTCAATGTTCGGCATGTGGAAAGCCAGTTTTCCCAGCACTATTTATTAAAGAGGCTATCTTTCTTCCAACCATGGTGTTCAGCCCCTTTGTCAAAGATAAGGTAGCAGGGCCGGGGATTTAGCTCAATAGCACTGCACCTGCCTTGCAAGCCCAAGGTCCTGAGTTTGATCCCTAGTACCAAAAAAATAAATAAATAAGGTGGCTGAGTGTGCTTGGAGTTGTTTCTGCATCTTCTGTTTCACTGATCCTCAGATCTGTTTCTTTGTCAGCACCATGCTGCTTTTATCACTGTAGCTTTGTAGTATAACTTCACATGGGGGATTGTGATGCCCCTAACTTGCCTTTGCTGCTCAGAATTGCTTTTGCTATTCTAGGTCTCTTCTGGTTCCATATGAACTTTAGGATTATTTTCTCTAGCTCTGTGAGGTATGCTATTGGTATTTTTATTGATATTGCATATCCTCTTCAGTATCTTGTCTCAGAGTACTGTAGTACTGTACTGTACTACAATATAAAAGTCTTTCAGTACTGTACTGTAGTACAATATAAAAGTCTTTCACTTCCTTTGTTAGACTGATTCATAAGCATTTCATTTCTCTTGATGCTGTTGTAAAAGGTGTTGTTTCCCTAATTTCTCACTTAGTGAGTGGGCTATTCATGTGTAGGAATGATGTTGATTTCTGAGTGTTGACTTTGTATCCTGCTATGCTACTGAATATAGTTATTCTAGGAGGCTTTTTTGGAGTCTTCTATGTAGAATATCATCAGCAGCAAATAATGATAATTGAACTTCTTTATTTCCTACCCATATTTCTTTCTCTTATCTAATTCTCTGTTTTCCAGAATTACATTGAACATAAGTGATGATAGTGGGCATCTTTGTCTTGTTCCTGATTTTAGAATGAAAGTTTTAAATTTTTAAACATTTAGGATGATCTTGGCTGTTGTTTGCCATAGAAGGCTTTTATCAGATTAGGATAAAGGCCATCTATTCAAATTTTCTGAATTGGTATTGGACTTTGTCAAATGCTTTTTTTCCCATCTATTGAGATGATCATGTAGTTTTTGTTCTTGGTCCTGTTAATGTAGTGTATTACATTTATTAATTTGTGTACGTTGAACCATCCCTGCATCCCTGGGATGAATCCTCCTTGGTCATGGTGTATGATCTTCTGCATTCTGTTTGCCAGTATCTTATTTAGGATTTTTGCATCTATGTTCATTAGAGGGATTGGCCTGTATTTCTCTTTCATTGATATTGAATTACTAAAAATTTTTATATCTTGAGTCTGCTTTGGTAATTCATGTGTATCTAGGAATGTGTCCATTTCTTCTGAGTTTTCCATGATATTAGAGACCAGGTTTTCAAAGTACATACTAATGAGCTTTTGGATTTCTGCAGGATCCATTGTGATTTCACCCTTTTCATTCCTAGTTACATGGATTTAGGTCTTTTCTTTCCTTCTTTTTATAAGATTGGCTAAGAGTTTGTCTGTTTTACTTAATCTTTCAAAGAACCAACTCTTCCATTCATTCTTTGTATTGTTTTATTAGTCTCAATGGCATTAATTTCTGCTCTGATCTTTATAACTTACTTCCCAATACAAGATTTAGTTTTAACTTGCTCTTCTTTTTCTAGAATCTTGAGGTTCAATACTAGGTTATTTATTTGAGCTCACTCTGTTTTTCCGATGTGAGAATTCACTGCTATAAATTTCCCTTGTATGACTGCTTTCATTGTGTCCCATAAGTTCTGGTATGTTGTATTGGTATTACCATTTAATTGTACAAATTGCCTAATTTCTTCTTTAATTTCATCTGTAATGCATTGATTGTTCAGGAGGGTATTATTTGTTTTATTTTGTTTTGTTTTTGGTACCGGGGATCAAACTCGGGTCCTCGCACTTGCACAGCAGGCAGCGAAACCACTGAGCTAAATCCCCAGCCCCATGAGGGTATTATTTAATTTATTAATCTTTTGCCATTCATTTAAAATTTCATTGCACAAATATCTGATAATATGCATGGTATAATTTCAATTCCTTTGCATTTACTTAAGCATGTTCTATGACCTACTATGTGGTCTGTTTTGGAGAACGTCCCATGTGCAGCTGAGAAGAATATGTATTCTATAGTCAATGGGTAAAACACTCTGTAGATATCTACTAAGTCCATTTGTTCAAAGGTTTGATTTAGCTCTAATATTTCTTAGTTGATTTTTTTGTCCAGTTGATCTGTCTATTTATGACAATGGGGTGTTGAGTTCCCCCATTACATTAGTCCTTATCTGATTTTTCATATCCATTAGTGTTTCTTTTATATAGTTGGTGTGCTGGTATTTGGTGCATACATATTTATGATTGTTATCTCTCCCAGTTGGATTGTTCGCTTAACAAGTATGTAGTGAACTTTGTCTCTTCTGATCAGTCTTGGCTGATCAACATTTGTCTGCAAATAAAATAGCTACTCCTGGTTTTTTCCAAGTTCCTATTGCATGAAATACTCATTTCCATCCTTTGATTTTCAGTCCATGAGTTTCTTTTTGAGTTAAATTTGTTTCTTGTATGCAGCATATTGTTGAATCTGATTTCTTGATCTGTTCTGCCAATCTGTTTCTTTTGATTGGTGAATTAAGACCATGCACATTCATGGTTTATAATTGATAGGTACTGACTTGTCCTTGTCAACATATTCTTTTCCTGTTGTTGGTTCCCTTTCTTTCCCCTCTGTTTAATTGCTTGCCTTGCTTGATGGAGTCATTCTATTGGGATATTTAGAATTGTTGTCTTCATTGTCTTTTTCTAGAATATCCTTCAGAACATTTTGGAGTGTTGGTTTGGTGGTCATGAACTTCTTCAGGTTTTTTTTTTATCGTAGAAATATCTTATTTCTCTGTCAATTTTGAAAGATTTTGTGCAGTACATCAATGTGGGTTGGAGGTTGTTTTCTGTTGTGGCTTGAAATACTTCACCTCAGGTTCTCCATTACTCAAGAGTTTGTGTTGAGAAGTCTGGTGTGATTCTCATGGTTTTTTCCTTTATATAGGTGACTCGTTTCTTTTTTCTTTTTTTTCCTGGTACAGGACCTTGCGCTTGCAAGGCAGGTGCAGTACCATTGAGCTAAATCCCTGCCCCTTGCTTCTTTTCTTTAATAGCTTTTAATATTCTGTTCTTGTGTTGAATTTTTTGGAATCTTGACTATTATATGCTTTGGTGTAGTTTTTTCTGATTATGGCTATTTGAGGTTTTATATGCCTCAATTATCCATATGTCAAGTTCTTTTTCCTTATCTGGGAAATTTTCTGCTACTTCTTCTGGTACTTTCAAATCCATAGACATTCAGGCTGAATCTGCTCTCTGGTGCTGGGGATGGGGACTGATTTGTTTAGCTTGTAACACTCTTTGTGTCTTTCATTGGCCTGACCACAGCTCCCTGACCATGGATGTCTCCCACAGTTGTTCCTCTCTCAATCACTGTGGTAGTTTAACGCTGGGAGCCCCGAGATAAAGCTGACCTATGGCTGGTCTGAATCCCAGGTTTAGTTGGCCCCTCCTTAAAATGGTATCAAACCAAGCACTCTCTCCAGGAAACATGGCTGTCACTTGAACTGGAGTCACTCACCAGCTGTTGTGGTGCACAGTATCCACTGCTCCGCTCCACTGCTATGTTTCTTTCTGGAGACATCTGGTGTCACCTGTTTTCACTGCTCTAAAGATTTGATTGTCTCTTTCTCATGCCATGATCTGGGAGCTAAGGAGAAGGTGCAGATTGCCCCTTCCTTTTTCTGCAATGTAATCTGGCTTTAAATATTTCTGTGGGCTCCAATTTTCCCTTCAAATCCTTCCTCTATCCCAGGGATCCACCTCTCTTTCTTTTCTTCCCTAAGTTGTTATTTTCCAGTGTCTGGATTATGAATCTTGGAGAGGCTGATTTGTTGCTCCTTACTGGTCTGCCATCTCCCCAGAAATCCCTCTATGATAAATTTTTAAATGTATTGATTAATCTCAACTCTATATTAGATGTATGAGGGATAGTTTTAAAAGTTTACTGTAGTATATCTTATTATTTTGTAATATTTCTAGTTATATATGTGGTATTCTCTAAAATGTATAAAACTGGATACATATGAATTATCAAAACTGAATCAAGAAGTCATAAAATCCCTGAATAATCCAATAACAGGCAATGAAATTGAAGCAGTAATAGAAAAAAACCCTACCAACTAAGAAAAGTTTAGAACTCAAGGATACTGAATTCTACAAGAACTTCAGAAAGATCTAATGCCAATACCCCCAAACTCTTAAATAAAATTGAAAGGGAAGTAGTACTACCAAAATCATTTCTGGAAGGTAGCATTACCTTGATTGCAAAACCTGAAAAGGACTCAACCAAGAGAGAACTACAGCCAATCTCTTTAATCAGCATAGATGTGAAATCCCTCAAGATACTGGCAAACAGAATGCAACAAATTATCAAATGGTCATACATAATGAACAAGTAAGCTTTGTCTCAGGGATGCAAGGATGGTTCAACATACGTACATCAATAAATGTAATACCTCACATAAGCAGAAGCAAGGACAAAAATTACATGAGTATTTTAATGAACACAGCAAAAGCCTTTGACAAAATCTAACAACCACTCATGATAAAACAGTGAAGAAAATAGGTACAGAAAGACCTTATGTCAATATGATAAAAGCCATTTATGACAAACCTGTTGCCCAGATCATATTAAATGGTTAAAAACTGTAAGCTTTTTCCTCTAAAATGAGGACCACAACATGAATATCCACTATCATTACTCCTGTTCAGTACAGTACTCAAACATTAGCCACAACAATCAGGCAAGAGAAAGAAAAAGAAAGATATATATAGGAAAGGAAGAAGTTAAATTGTCATTATTTGCAGATGACATTATCCCCTGTAGAAGACCAAAAAAGAAATAACACACCAAAAGTCTCCTAGAATTAATAACCAAATTGAGTACTATAACAAAATACAAAATTAACACACAGATTCAGTGGCCAGGGCCACCCAGGTCCCGAGCATCATCAGCAGTGGAGCTGACCACAAGAGCAATGGCCAAATCCAGACAATGACAGAGAGAAGAAAGTCCATCATTCTGAGCTCAGGAAGATGATGGAGTGGTGAGCAGCAGAAAGAGGACATCTCCAAGGCTTGTGGCTGAGAATTGAAGCCCACCAGGAGAGTGAAGATAGCCACTGTAATAAAGATGCAGTGGACTACAGTGGTTGGTAAGTGGTTGGGATCAGCACCTCCTACTGAACCCCAGACTTTGTGTGGAGAAGGGATGGCTCAAACCTGCAGCAGAATCATGGAGAGTTCAAACTCACAGGGGGTCAGGAAGCTCAATTCTGGCCTCACAACCAGAAACCAGCCTGAATCTCAGTGGACTGTGGCTGGCTCACTGAGATTAAGTGACTCAGATCTGCTGCCCACATTGTCTACTTGGGACAGCAGAGACCTTAAAGGGGACTTTTTCTTTCTTTTTTTCTTTGCTTTTCCTTCTTTCTTCCTCTTCTTAATTTCTCTCCTTTCTTGTTCCTATTTTTCTCTGTTTTGTTTTTTCTTGATTGTTCTTATTTCTATGAGTGTAAATACAGTTTCTAGTTCTCCTGTTGCCATTAGTTTGTTCTCTTCTTGCTTTTGTTCCTTCCTTCTCTCTTTTCCTCCTGTCTTCACCAGTTTTCCAAACTTTATATGATCTTTCTGTGTCCTCTAGCTCTACTTCTAAACTTTCCTCTCCTTCTATTTCTCTATACCACCCCCCCGCCCCCAACTCCTTCTAAGTCTTCTTCCTGGAAGGTAAATTCGCTATACTGAAGGGCTTATTTACTGCAAACGTATTTCTGGTTGGTCCTAAATTTTGCTGTATAACCTCAAGTCTAGTTCATGTGGTTGAGAGTAACAGATAAATAGTTAACACAATTTGTTATTTTCTAACCTGTGTTTGATGCTATTGTTGATGCTGATTGTACTACTTTGGCCAAGGTGATGTGATTGCTCTAGTCAGTTGTTCTTCCTGGGATACCAAGACTGAGATTGCCTAAGGGTTCTTACAGACTCAAAACCCAAAGATTAGCTATAGCTGGAAGACAATTTGAGAAGTAGTCATTCCCTAAGGGTTCTAAATACTGGTGAAAGATACAATAAACAATATACAAGCATCAAGCCAGCAATTAAACTAAAAACATTAACAACAACAGCAACAACAAAAAAATTAGAAATGAGAAGACACTTGAACAAGTCATAAACTCAGACTCCAGATTGCCAAAAGCAAATGCAGGGGGCAACAAGATGGAAAAATCCAAAAGCCAACCACCTGGACTCCCTGAACTGATTACAAGGGAGACAATGAAAGAGGCTCTGGAAAAAAATGAAATCAGAAATAATTTCTCAGATAACAACAGAGATGGTGACCATAATGAAAGATATGATTAATAACTCTAGAGCAGATACCGATAAAAAAAAAATACAGGAGCTGAGAAAAATGATGGAATCCATGAATACCCAAGGAAAGAATTGGAAAACATAAAACACTTCCACACAAATATCCAAGAAATTAAAAATTTTCTTGAAGGTTTCTGGAGCAGAATAAATGAATGTGAGGACAGAATTGCAGATATAGAAGACAGGATGGCAGTTAGTGAACACAGAAAGATTTCATAAAAATAGCAAGGGACCATGAGAAATCAATCCAAAAGCTACTAGATGATGCAAAAAAGAATAACTTAAGAGCGATTGGAATCAATGAAGGAATAGGAGATAGCACAAAAGACATAAATAAACTTTTCACAGAAGTAATTGCAGAAAATTTCCCAAACAGAGAAAAAGAATTTGACATAAAGGTAATTGAGAAATATAAAACTCCAACTAGCCATGATAAAAAAAAAAATCTACACCTAGGCATATAACAGTCAACATTCCATAAATTCAACACAAGAACAAAATACTAAAAGCACTTAGAGAAAAGAAACAAATCACATACAAAGGAAAGCCCCTTAGAATGATAGCAGACTTCTCAATACAAACCCTCAATTCAAGGAGAACCTAGAGTGCAATATTTTAATTCATAAAACAACCTCCAAACTAGATTGATGTATTCTACAAAATTATCTTTCAAAATTGATGGAAAAATAAGATACTTTCATGACAAAGAACACCTGAGGAACTTTATGAATACCAAATCAGCAATGCAAAAAATTCTAAACAATATCCTAGGAAAAGATAACTCCATGAAGCTCAACAGAATGAATCCATCAGGCAAAGCAAGAAATTAATTGCAAAGAGGGGAAAAAAATCCAACAACAGGAAAAGATCATGACAAGGATAAGTCAATACATATCAGTCATAATCATCAATATTAATGATCTTAATTTACCAATCAAATAGACTGGCAGAATGGATCAAGAAGCAAGATCTGGGGCAACCCACTTTCCAGTCCCCCTTCTGTCTCTCTTAAACAGAAGCTATCTTTCTCTCAATAAATTTTTCCTATTCTTAGCCTCCATTGTTCCTAGAATTCATTCTTCAATTTTAGAGAACATGAATTCACGTTTTGAATATCTAGCAGTTTTGAGAGTTAACATCTACTTCCCATCATTTTGGAGGTCTTCCACCAAGATTACTGGATGGAGGTAAGAGTTTTCTTTCATAGGTTCTAACTTTGGTCTTTTTGCTTCATGGATTGTTAACTTTTATTTCATAAGTTTGGATTCTTGTTTTATAGATTTGTTTTGTTTCATAAGCTCTGGCCATTTGTTTCATAGATTCTGGTTTTTGTTTCATAAATTCTGGCCTGTTTCAAAAGTGTCTTAGTTTTAAGATGTATGTTTTAAATGTTTGCAAATTTCTTGTTTCTCTTCTGCATTATCCATTGTTAAAATTACATTTTCTTCTTGTTTGTATATGTTGCATTTGGACTTATTTGCTTAAAAATTTTGTAAATTGGCTCTCTTATGAAATCTCATTAGATAAAGACAGTTGGGGCTTTTGTCCCTCCTTTATAGAATGCCAAACAGTGATTACTCTGCCAACTAGTAATTGCCCTTAGGGCAGCTTCCATTCTTAAAGCAGAGGATAGGTTTCTCCAATTGCCCTCTGGTGAAGCCCCACTCCCATTAAAGCCAATGTCAGGTGGAACATTGACCATCTAGGCAATTGGGTTCCTTTTGGAGACAGATCTCTGATTGCGTGAAACTAGCAGAAACTAAAGTGACAACAGAGGGGTTATGGCCAGGGCTACTCTCTGGTGGATAACCTCAGAAGAAACTACCTCCCTATAGCCCGTCTAGGTAATCAGCAGAAAATCTCCACATCTTCTCCCTATCTGGGCTCCTTAGTGAAGTGAAAGGGGAACTCTGTCAGTGATCATCAGATATCCTCTGTCTCAGAGTAATGTGAAATGATGCCATCAAAGACCTTTCTTAAGCTTCCATTAAGAGTTGAGCCACAGGTTGGATTACCCTTTCTACTAGTAAGATAAGGCCCCATGTCAGATGTAAAAAACAAATCATTGATAGATTAAAAACTACCTGAACCTTCTCCCCCACTCCCAGGCATGGTCTTCATCATTTATGTGTGTAGGGAAGAAAAATACCTTTGCTAATAAGTTGCGGACTTTGGAACTTCAACTATGGACTTGTACAGTGGTGTGTGGTGATTTTTTTGGATGTTTAAATGGCTTCAACTTTATTTAGACATTTTCTCTCTGCTAGTGAGTTTAAAACTCCCCTTAAACATTTCTCCAACTTGTTGAGAGTTCATTTGAGAATTCCTTGTAGTCAGACTGCTCCTCCTTCCAGAAAGTCAGACTAAGACAACTTGCAACAACTGTTTTGTCTTGCACTAGGGAAAACAGCAATCAGTTAGTGACTTGCATACATGTTTTTACATGCTGACTAGAATAAAAAAGGATTTTGGTCAGGCTTTCTCTTCCTTCATGCAGGTGTAGAAAGTTGATAAGGATGCCTTTCTTTTTTTTTTGTACCGGGAATCGAACTTGGTTCCTTGCACTTGTGAGGCAGGCGGCAGAACCACTGAGCTAAATCCCCGGCCCAAGGATGCCTTTTTTAACCTATGGATTATGACTGCTAGGAAATAAACATAAATTTAATCTGTGAGTTTCAAATATTTAGTAAATTTAAGATGGACCTGTAGGGGGCCACTGACTGATGTGTCCAAGCCCAGGCGTATGAGTATTGTACATAGGTAAGTTACTTAGATATCTTGTAGACAGTTAGACAGGGTCACCCTCAAGGAGCCAGCCCTCAAGGAGCTAACATGGAGAACAATTGAGGCACATTCACTGGTTAGCATTATAAAAAGGAAGAGGCACTACTTCCCCTAGAGATAGATAGCAGTGATTGATATTCTAAATGGAAAATTCATTGTATGTGACTTGTTTTCCCATTTGATCCCCATTTAATCAATATTACCTGGGTGACTGTACTTGTAATCTTATTAGTTGCTTATGGTTTTGTCCCACCTCTTGCCCACCTTGTAAATTTCCATTGGGTCTTATAGTTTTGTCCCACTTTGTACCCAAACCTCATGCATTTGCTGTATAAAACATCTTTGAAAAGTGGGGTGGGCAGGTAACCCACTTTCCAGTCCCCCTTCTGTCTGTTTTAGACAGAAGCTTTCTTTCTCTCAATAAATTTTTCCTACTCTTAAAAAAAAAAAAGACGCAAAATCCAATAATATGCTGCATACAAGAAACACACTTAATTCAAAAAGAAATTCATAGACTAAAAGTCAAAGGATGGAAAACACTACTCCATGTGACAGGAATACAAAATAAAGCAAAGGTAGCTATCCTATTTGCAGATAAAGTGGATTTCAAACCAAGACTAAGAGACAAAGAAGGTTACTACATCCTTATAAAGGAACAATCCAAGAAGAGATGACAATCATAAATATATATGCACCAAATTCTAGTGGATCCAACTATATAAAATAAATACTATGGACATGAAAAATCAAATAAGCACTAATACAGTTGTAGTGGAGGACCTCAATACCTTACTGTGACAAATAAACAGATCAAGTAGACAAAAAAATCAACAATAAAACAATAGAACTCAACCAAACTCTTGAACAAATGGACTTAATAGAAGTTTAGAGAGTTAGGTTACAGGCTGGAATCTGGAAAGAATCCATGTATAGATTGTGTTTAAAACTATAGCAAGAGATGTAGATAGAGACTAGGCTGGAGCTCATCAGTGGGTTGGGAAGGAAGAGTCACTGAGATCAAAGGAGAGGAGGGTATGTTTCCAGAAGAAGCACATACAACTATGTATAGTACACAGTACTCGATAGTGTGATAAATGACTGTTACTGTTTAGGTACTCATCATAACATGCTATGCTTTTCATCCTTTAGAGCATAATCCTACTTATATAAAACAGTTTACTGGAAAACAGTGTGCTGCTATGCCAGTGGTAGCCTCATGTATCTAGTGTTTAACTGCATATTTGGATAATATCAAGGGGCCATCACAGATGATTGATGTATACCTTTTCAGTATACACTTAGAAGTTGGCACTCTGTGTGGTACTTTGCGATACACATGAATGAAATTGCATAATAACATATTTCTCAGATTATATTTCCATCATGTGTCACATGACTGTATTGAAATTTAAATCAAAAAAATTTTTGGCCTATGTGGAGTCTACTAGTTAATTAGAAGTTTTTCTCCAGGCCACTATTCAATATTAGTTTTGAAAATCTTTCTAAAACAAATCACACCTTCTGATGTCTTGTTAATGCTTGAGATTTATTTTTTAATTATATGAAAAAATGTTTAAGTACTTTTCAGTTTTGCTTTGGTTGAATTCTATTATATTTGAATATTATTATAGTTTTTTTTCCCTTGCATTGCTTTGCCTTGAATAATTTTAATTTTTCTATATATGTGTGTTTGGTGAATGATAATAAAGTTATACATTATTTTAAAAAAGAAGAACTTTACAGAGTATTCCACCCCACAAACAGAATATATATTCTTCTCAGCTGCATATAGGTCATTCTCCAAAACAGACCACGTTAGCTCATAGAACTTGTTTAAGTAAATGCAAAGGAATTGAATTTATCCCCTATATATTATCAGATAATAGTGCAATGAAATTGGAGATCAATAGCAAAAGATAATAAACACATGGAAATTGAATAACACCTGAACAACCAATGGGTCACAGAAGAAATTAAAGAAGAAATTAGTTTCTACAATTAAATGACAATGACAATACAACATAACAGAATTTATGGGACACAATGAAACAGTCCTAGGAGGGAAATTCATAGCAGTAAATACTCATATTAGGGAAACAGAGTGAACTCAAATAAACAAGCTAATGTTGAACTTGAAGCTTCTAGAAAAAGAAGAAGACAAATTCAAAGCTTATACAAGGGAGGAAAGTATAAAAATCAGAGCAGAAATCAATGCAATGGAGACTAAGAATGATACAAAAAAATCAGAAAGCAGAGTTGGTTCTCTGAAAGAATAAACAAAGTTGACAAACTCTTAGAAAACCTTATCCAAAAAAAGGAAAGAAAAGGCCCAAATCCATGCAATTAGGAATGAAATGGGTGAAATTACAACAGAGCCAGCAGAAATCTAGATGATCAATACCTATTTTGGGAATTTGTACTCCAATAAGATGGAAAACAAAGAAGAAATAGATTTCTATATACAGATGTTACCAAAGTTGAACAAAGAAGATATAAAAATTCTAAACAGCCCGTTTCAGTCAGGCACATCTGTGGATGCCGTAGCAGGATCCCTGACTTCGGGGAACACGCCAATCCAGCCCACACCCTGGCAGCGATCCACTGGACACCCCACCCCACCCCACTCCTCTGGCCTCTTGGGCCTACTGCCACCTGGTTCCACACTACAAAGACACAGAGGACACCAGACCACCAGACCACTGTACTGGGTAAATTGGAGTGATCATCACCTCCCATTGGAACCGGGACTATCTTCAGGGGAAGGGCAGCTGGAACCTGCAGTACAACCCTGCAGAGTTCAAACCTACAAGAGGACAGGGAGCTCAACTTGGGACTTGGAGCCAGAAATCTGCCTGAATCTCAAGGGTCTGCAACAGCTTGATGAGATTCATTGACTTATATCTGTACACTGCTACCCACGTTGTCTATTGAGACAGCAGAGACATACCCTGAAAGAGGCCCTTCATTTCCATTTTTATTTTTTATTTCCAAAATTAGTATTATTGGTTTGGTTTGGGGGGGGGGGTTCCCTTTTTCTCCTCTTATCTTTAATTTTTTTTCCTACTCTTTGCAAATTTTAGTTTTCCTTTTTTTCTTCTTTTCTCTTTCCTTTCTCTCTCTCTCTTACACTCACTCTCTTGCTGTCTGACATTGTTCATCTCCCTTTTTGTCCCTGTTCTGGACCTCATTTGGAGTTCTTCTTTATTTTTCTATTATTCTCTTTTTCCTTCTCACTTGTGTTCTCTGTCCTCACTGCTAACCCTCCCCTATCCTTCTACCTATCTATCCCTCCCTCCCCAACTCCTTCTAACTTTCCATCCCAAAGGGTAAAGTTGTTATATTGAAGAGTTTATGCACTATAAACATATGTTGGGTTGGTCCTTCATCTTGATTTAATTCATACAGTTAAAGGTGATAGATTAATAACTACCACAAAATGTCATTTTCTAAGATGTACTTGATGCAGTGGTGTTGCTGATTGTATCACTTGGGCTAAGGTGTTGTTATTGATCTAGTCAGTGATCCTTCCTGGTATAATGAAAATGAGATAGCCTCAGAGTCTTTAGAGACTCAAAACTTAAACACCAGCTACATCTGGAAGACACCTCTGAGAAGCAATCATTCCATAAGGGTTCTAATTACAAGCAACAAAGATACTTACAATAAGCAATTTCAAAGTATCAACCCAGGAATTAAACCAAGGAGAGTACCAAAAACAAAAATGAGAAGACATTTAAGCAAGGCATAAACTCAGACTTCCACCCCGCCAAGGGTAAACCCCCAGGGGAAATGAGGTGGAAAAGTCCAATAACCAACCACCTGGACACCCTGAACTGATAGCACAGGAAGTAACAAAACAGATGAATGAGCTCTAGAAAAATTCAAAGCAGAAATAATCTCCCAGATATCTACAGAGATGGAGAACAGAGTGAAAGACATGATTAGAGGCTTTAGAACAGAAACAGGTAAAAAAAAAATAGATGAGCTCAGAAACATGCATAAGAAAGAAATGGAAACCATGATCACACAACATAAGAAAGAAATGGAATCCATGAAACAGATTCAAACACATATTCAGGAGATTAAAATCTCCATTGAAATTATCCACAGCAGCTTAAGGGAATCTGAAGATACAATATCAGATACAGAAAATAGGATCGTAGTTAAAGACCATGAAAACAAATTTCTTAAAAATAGTAAGGGATCACAAGAAATCAATCCAACAGCTGTTAGATGATGCAAAGAATAACATAAGACTGATAGGAGTCCATGAAAAAACAGGAGAAATTACAATTGACATAAAAAAACTGTTCACAGAATTAATAGTGGAAAAGTTCCCAGACAGAGGTAGAGAATTGGACATACAGATAAGTGAGGCATACAGAACTCCAACTAGCCATGATAAAAAAAATCTACATCTAGACATATAATAGTCAAGATCCCAGAAACCCAACAGAAGAACAAAATTCTACAGGCAGTTAGAGAAAAGAAACAACCTACAAAGGAAAGCCTATCAGAATCACAGCAGAAATCTCAACACAAACCCTCAAGTCAAGGAGAGCCTGGAGTGAAGTATTTCAAGTCCTAAAAGAAAATAAATTCCAACCTAGACTGTTGTATCCTGCAAAATTATCTTTCAAAATTGATGGAGAAATTAGATACTTCCACGACAAAGAACACCTGAGAAATTTCATGAACAGCAAACCAGCACTACAAGCAATTCTAAATATCCTAGAAAAAGACAATGAAGGTCACAACTCCATGAGACCCAACAGAGGGAAGCCACCAGGCAAGGTAAGACACTAAAGGGGAAGGGGAAAAATAAGAAATAAAAGAGCCAAGAAAAGTAAAACATCATGACAAGGATGAATCAGTATCTATCAATTACAACCATCAATGTTAATGGCCTCAATTCACCAATCAAAAGAAATAGACTGGCAGAATGGATTAAGAAAAAAATCCAACAATATGCTATATACAAGAAACACACCTAACTCAAAAAGAAACTCATAGACTGAAAGTAAAAGGATGGAAAACAGTTCTCCATGCCACAGGAACCCAGAAGAAAGCAGGGGTAGCAATCTTATTGGCAGATGAAGTAGATTTCAAACCAAAACTAATTAAGAGAGACAAAGATGGTCACTACATCCTTGTGAAGGGAACAATCCAAGAGGAAGAGATGACAGTCTTAAATATATATGCACCAAATACGAATGCCACCAACTATACAGAACAAATATTAATGGACATGAAAAACCAAATAAGCACTAACACAATTGTAGTGGGGGACCTCAGTACCCCACTATCACAAATAGACAGATCATCTAGACAAAAAGTTAACAAGGAAATTCTAGAACTGAACCAAGCTATTGAACAAATGGACTTAATAGATGTTTACAGAGTGTTCCACCCCACAAAATCGGAATACACATTCTTTTTGGCGGCACACGGGCCATTCTCCAGAATAGACCACATGCTAGCTCATAGGACATATCTAAGTAAATGTAAAAGAACTGAAGTTACCCCCAGTACATTATCAGACCATAATGCAATAAAATCAGAGATCAATAACATAAGAAACTGCAAAAGCCCCACAAACACATGGAAACTGAATAACACCCTCCTGAACAACCAGTGGGTCACAGAAGTAATTAAAGAAATTAAACAGTTTCTACAAGTAAATGATAATGCCAGTACAACATACAGGAATCTATGGGACACAATTAAAGGAGTTTTACATGGGAAATTCATAGCAGTGAATGTCCATATTAGGAAAACAGAGAAAACTCAGATAAATAACCTAATGCAGAACCTCAAGCTCCTAGAAAAAGAAGAGCATAACAAATCCAAAGCTCGTACAAGAGAGGAAATTATAACAATCAGAACAGAAATCAGTGCAATAGAGACTAAGAGAACAATACCAAAAATCAATGAATCAAAGAGTTGCTTTTTCAAAAGAATAAATAAAATCCACAAACCTTTAGCCAACCTTATCAAAAAAAGGAAAGAAAAGGCACAAATACATGCAATTAAGAATAAAAAAGGTGAAGTCACAACAGATCCAACAGAAATCCAGAGGATCATCAATACCTACTTTGAGAACCTGTACGCCAATAAAATGAAAAACACAGAAGAAATGGGCAGATTCCTAGATATATACGAATTGCCAAACTTAAATGAAGAAGATATAGATATTCTAAACACCCCAATTACAATGAGTGAAATTGAAAATGTAATAAAAATTTTACCAACAAAGAAAAGCCCAGGTCTTGATGGGTTCACTGCTGAATTCTACAAGACATTTAAAGAAGAACTATTGCCATTACTCTTTAACCTCATCAAGGAAATTGAAAGGGAAGCAATACTTCCAAATTCATTCCTGGAAGAAAGTGTTACTTTGATTCCAAAACCAGGGAAAGACCCAACCCAAAAAGAGAACTACAGGCCAATCTCCCTAATGAACATAGATGCAAAAATCCTCAAGAAGATACTGGCAAACAAAACACAGAGGGTCGTCAAGAAGATCATACACCCTGACCAGGTCAGATTTATCCCAGGGATGCAAGGATGGTTCAACATTCATAAATCAATAAATGTAATACACTGTATTGACAGAGTCAAGTACAAAAAACATATGATCATCTCAATAGATGCTGAAAATGCATTTGACAAAATCCAACACCCATTCATGATGAAAAACGCTGCAGAAAATTAGAATAGAAGGTCTTTATCTCAACCTGATTAAGGCTATCTATGAAAAACCAACAGCCAACATCATACTAAATGGTCAAAAACTGAAAACTTTCATGTTAAAATCAGGAACAAGACAAGGATGCCCACTATCACCACTCCTGATCAATGTAGTTCTGGAAACATTAGCCACAGCAATTAGAAAAGAGAAAGAAATAAAAGGAATAAAGATAGGAAAGGAAGAAGTTAAACTGTCATTATTTGCTGACGATATGATACTTTATATAGAAGACCCAAAAACCTCCACCAAAAGACTTCTAGACCTAATTGAAAGATTCAGTAGAGTAGCTGGATGTGAGGTCAACACTAAAAAAAAATAGCCTTCTTGCACACAAATAACAGACTCACTGAGAGAGAAATTAAAGAAACAATTCCTTTTACAGTAGCATCCAAAAAAAGAAATATCTAGGAATCAATCTAACAAAAGAAGCAAAAGACCTCTACACTGAAAACTACAGCACTCTGAAAAAAGAGATCAAAGAGGATACAAGAAAATGGAAAAACACCCCTTGCTCCTGTGTAGAAAGAACCAATATAGTGAAAATGGCCATACTTCCAAAACTACTATATAGATTCAATGAAATGCCAATTGAAATTCCAACAATATACTTCATAGAACTGGAGAAAACAATTCAAAAATTCATTTGGAATTGTAAGAGACCTAGAATAGCAAAAGCAATTCTAAACAACAGAGATATGACTGGGGGTATCACAATCCCCAACATGAAACTATACTATATGAAACTATACAAAGCTACTGTGATAAAAACAGCAGGGTACTGCCAAAAGAACAGACCTGAGGATCAGTGGAATAGATTAGAAGATCCAGAAGCAACTCCAGACATACTCAGCCACCTCATCTTTGACAAAGGAGCCAGCCACCATCATAGGAGGAAAGATGGCCTATTTAATAAATGGTGTTGGAAAAACTGGATTTCAATCTGCCAAAGGTTAAAACTAAACCCATACCTATCACCATGCACTAAACTAAGATCGAAGTGGATTAAAGATCTACATATTAAAACAGAAACACTCAACTTGCTGGAATTAAGTTAGGTAGAACTCTTGAAGACATTGCCATAGGAAAAGAATTTAAGAATAAAACCTCAGCAGCACGGGTACTAGCACAAAGAATCAACAACTGGGATCTCATCTTACTAAAAAGCTTCTGTACTGCAAAAGAAACCACCAACAGAGCTAACAGACAATCTACAATATGGGAAAAAAATTTTAGCCGCTGTACCTCTGACAAAGGACTACTATCTAGAATATATAAAGAATTGAAAAAAATCAGATGCCCCAAATTCAAAGACCCAATTCAAAAATGGGCATGTGAAATGAACAGACATTTCTCAGACAAAGAAGTAAAAACAGCAAACAAATATATGAAAAAATGTTCAACATCACTAGTCATTTGAGAGATGCAGATGAAAACACTGAGATTCCACCTCACCACAGAAAGAATGGCTGCTATCAAGAAATCAACCAATAATGAATGCTGGTGGGGGTTGTGGGGAGAAAAGATCCCTTCTCCATTGTTGGTGGGAGTGCAGACTGGTGCAACCACTGTGGAAATCTGTATGGAAATATCTCAAAGAGCTAGGACTAGAGGTCCCATTTGACCCAGCTATTCCCCTGCTGGGTATCTTCCCCAAAGAATTAAAAGAATCATACCACAGCGATATATGTGTACCCATGTTTATAGTGGCACAGTTTGTAATAGCTAAAGCTTGGAAGCAGCCCAAGTGCCCATCAATTGGAAACTGGATAAAGAAGATGTGGTTTTTTTATAAAATGGAGTACTACTCAGCCATAAAGAACAAAAAACTAGAGTCATTTATAGCTAAATGGATGCATATTGAGGCCATACTCTTAAGTGAAATAAATAGGACATGTGTAAATACCGAATAATTTCTCTAGTGTGAGAAACTGATAGTGTAAACAAGGGTTAAAAAGATTAAAATGAATAATTGATAATTTGAAATAGGAAAAAAGGTCCAAAGATGAAGGGGTAAAGCAAGGGGAAGGGGAAAGGAAAGGAGGGAAAGGAAAAACTATGCGAAAAGAAAAAAAATGGAAATGATATCTATGTAAATAGGGAAGGGTGGAGGGGGTGAAGGTTGCACAGGTAGTGGGGAAAAAATAAGAACCAAGATACATCATGTACAGGTACAAATACCCAATGGTAAATGTAAACAAATTGTATACCTAAAATGTAACAATAAAAGAACTTAAGAAAAAAAATTCTGAACAGCCAAATATTAATCAACAAAACTAAAAACATAATTAAACACTTACCAATGAAGACGAGCCCAGGTCCTAATGGCTTCATTGCTTAATTCTAAAAGACATTTAGAGAAAAGCTGTTGCCACTACTGTTAAAACTCTACAATGAAATTGAAAGAGAAGCAATACTCCCAAATTCATTCCTGGAACCAAGCATCACTTTGATCCCAAAAGCAGAGAAAGACCCACTCAAAACAGAGAACTACAGGCCAATTTCCCTAATGAACATAGATGCAAAAATCCTCAGTAAGATACTGGCAAACACAATGCAGAAATCATCAAGAAGCTCATACACCCTGACCAAAAAGGGATTCATCCCAGGGATGCAGGAATGGTTTGACATATGCAAATCAATAAATGTAATAGACTATATTAACAGAGCCAAGATCAAAATCCATATGATCATCTCAATAGATGCAGAAAAAGCATTCAACAAAATCCAACACCCTTTGATGGTAGAAACCCTACAAGAAATTGCAATAGATGGTCTTTATCTTAGTCTGATAAAAGCCATTTATGAAAAACCAACAGCCAACATCATACTAAATGGTTAAAACTGATTTCATTCATGCTAAAATCATGAACAAGACAATGATGTCCACTATCACCACTCGTGTTCAATATAGTCCTGGAAACATTAGCCACAGCAATTAGAGAAGAGAAAGAAAAGGAATAAAGATAGGAAATGAAAAAGTTAAATTGACATTATTTGCAAATGATGATACTCTATATAAAAGACCCCAACAATTCCACCAAAAGTCTTCTAGAATTAATAACCAAATTCAGTAGAGTACCTGGATGCAAGATCAACACTCAAAAATCAATAGCCTTCCTGTACACCAACAACAGACTCATTGAGAAAGGAACTGAAGAAACAACTCATTTAACAATAGCATCCAAACAAATGAAATACCTAAGAAACAATCTAATGAAGGAAGTAAAAGACCTCTATCCTGAAAACTACAGCACTCTGAAAAAAAAAGAGATTAAAGAGGATATGAGAAGATGGAAAGACGTCCCTTGTTCTTGAGTAGGAAGCATTAATATAGTGAAAATGCCCATTCTTCCAAAATTTATATAGATTCAATGCAATTCCAATTGAAATTTCAACAGCATATTTCACAGAACTAGAGAAAACAATCCAAAAATTCATTTAAATCTAGAAGAGATCTAGAATAGCAAAAGCTATTCTAGACAACAAAGACAAGGCAAAGGGTATTACAATCCCCAACTTGAAACTATACTACAAAGCTAATGTTATTAAAACAGCATGGTACTCGCAAAGAAACAGACCCAAGGATCAGTGGAACAAATTAGAAGATGCAGAAACAACTCTAGCCACCTCATCTTTGACAAAGGAACCAAACATCCTCACTGGAGGAAAGATAGCCTCTTTTATAAATGGTGCTAAAAAAAACTGGTTTCAACTTGCTGAAGATTAAAACTAGACCCATATCTCTCACCATGCACTGCACTAAAATTGAAATGGATCAAAGATCTAAATATTAAAACAGAAACACCAAACCTGATAGAAGATAGGTTAGGTAGAACTCTTGAAGACATTGGCATAAGAATAAACCTCATGAACAAAACCTCAGTTGCACATGAAGGAAAGAGAAAGTTGCACAAAGAATCAACTGGGGTCTCATTTTATTAAATAGCTTCTGCACAGCAAGAGGAACCACCAGCAGAGTGAAAAGACAACCCACAATGTGGGAAAAAAATTTACCCAGCTGTTCCTCAGACAAAGGTCTACTCTGTAAAATATATAAAGAACTTAAAAAAACAGACCTCCCAAATTTAAAGACCCAATCCAAAAATGGGCATCTGATATAAACAGACATTTCTCAGATGAAAAAGTAGAAGCAGCAAATAAACATATGAAAAAATGTTCAACACCACTGGCCATTAGAGAGATGCAAATGAAAACAATGCTGAGATTCCACCTCACTCCAGATGGAATGGCTGCTATCATGAAATCAACCAATAAAAAATGCTTATAGGGCTGTGGGGAAAAAAGGAACCATTTTCCACTGTTGGTGGGAGTGTAGACTGGTGCAACTATTGCAGAAATGGAGATTCCTTGAAAAACTAGGATTAGAAGTCACATTTGACCCAGCTATTCCCCTGCTGGGTATATTCCCAAAAGAATTAAAAGCATTATAACACAGCAACATATGTACACCCATGTTTATAGAAGCACAGTTTATAATAGTTAAATCTTGGAAACAGCCTAAATGCCCATCAACTGGTGACTGGATAAAGAAGAGGTGGTTGGTTGTTGTTTGTTTTTTTTTTACCAAATGGAGTACTATTCAGCCATAAAGAATGATAAAATGGAGACATTTATAGCTAAATAGATGCACATTTATAGGAAATGGGGAAGGAGACATTGCCAGAACCTCTGTGGTGTGTCCTGGCCTCCTGTGAGCCACTATGGCACAAGGCAAATTAAAGGATAAAGACAGGAAACTAGACTTAGAGTGAATCTGGGTCTTAGAACATGATCAATGGTGCTCTAGGCAACAAACACAAAGGCCCCTGAGCACATCTACTATTTATTGAATACAATCATGGGAACTTTGAAGGCATCAATGAAATATTGCCAAACACCTGGTGTGATGGTGCCAGGCAGGGCTGTTAGGGAGTAAGCACTGATTATCTTGCATGGATAGAATAAACAGGTACTGGGACTGGGTACAATTAAGTAACCCACAAAGTCAGTGAGAAGCCATAATTCAGGGAAAAGGATTTTAATTGGGGTCACACTGACCTCAGCTGCATGTAACTCAGCAGAGCCCAGCCACTTCACAGACCAGGGTCTAGGTTTCCATGGCAGCCATTGGGCGAGGGGCTATACTCCCCCAGTCCACCATCTGACATGCACATTTGAGTCTCGTAGAGCTTCAGTCTGAGTCTTGATATAAAACAATGTAGCCAAATATGGAAAGCAAGAAGCAGCTGCCACTTATAGCCCACTAGTACTAGGCAGGGATGTCTGCTGCACACATTGAGGCCATACCCTTAAGTGAAATAAATAGAACCCACATGTATAAATACCAATAGTTTCTCTGGTGTGAGAAACTGAAAGTGTAAATGAGGACAAAAATGTATAATAGATAATGTGACATAGGAAGAAAAGGGGCAAAGGGGAAGCAGGGAGGGAGGATGGGGAAAAGAAAGAAAAAAATATGAGAAAAGAAGGAAAAACAGAAACAAAGCTTTTGTAAATAGGGGTGAAGAGATAGATGGGAGGGAGGGAAGGGGAATGGGGAAAAACAAGAACCAAGATATATCATGTACAGGTACAAATTCCCAATGATGAATGTGATGATCATAATGTATACCTAAAATGTACCAATAAACTTAATGAATTTAAAAAAAATGAAAATATGAGAATGCCTCTATGTTGACATTTGTCAGAAACAAGTGATGAAATTATTATGGCTTCAAAAACTGAAGTCAATGAAGTTTATTAAAAGTGCAAAGTATTAGTGCCATAACCTTTTCACTGACTTAGAGAAGATAGGTAATTTAACAGGTTTTCTGTTGACCTGGCAATTGAGAATGAAAAGTCTAATGTTCCAGTCAGGTCAGATAAACATCTCTATTTCATTCTCTTTGAAGTTTTCTTTTCATGATAAATACTTTTTTAAAAGCTATTTTCAAACAATTAATAATGGCATGTATATTACTACAGACATTTCTTGTTTAAGGATCGAGTTCCATTCCTACTACTAGGTCATTAAGTGAATTGGTTGCTAAATGAGGGATTGTATATAGTAAGTACATTGCATAATTCAGAACAAAGAAATGGTCAAAGGAAACTCCAACTTGATGATTTAGTTTCTATTTGCATAACTTACAGTACTGTGAGAATGACAACATAAAACTACATTACTGTACTATAGAGTACAATCAGTAAAAATTATAGTACTGTATAAACAAGGTGTATTGTACCAAACAAAAGACATTAAGGGTCCATCAACAAGTTGTACAGAACTGTACAAAGGGAAAAAAGATGGGTTGTAAGTCTGAGCAGCAGGACATAAGTCTGAACAGTGTGCATCAGTTGTATAAGTCCAAACAGCTGTCAAACAGGTGGGTCATTAAATTAGGAATATCTGTGTTATGTACTGGCACATTCATGGTGTGCCAGTTATCTCTACCAGTGTTCCCTTATACCTCCCATGATGTGTTGAGTGGCCAAAAAAAATTGCTTAATGATCTTCTGTACTGTTTGTCTTTCCTTTTGACAGCATACAAAAGAATAATGTACTCTTCTTATCTGAATCATAAATCATTTTTTCCTTATTAGAATACCACTTAAGCCGTTTGTTATACCCAAGGTAGAGAAAAGAATAGCAATGATGCTACCTATAGACCAGGATAGGTATCTCAAAAAAAAACCCCCCAAAACAACTTGGGAATTCTAAAAAAAGAAAAATATGCATCAAAACAATGAGACCCAGACTGCTTTTGTATATTAGTCCTTATTTATATGGTTGCACAAGGATTCCATGCATACACTGTTTGAAACTGCTTCTCTTGCCAAATGTACAGGCACGGACATAATGGTTCCTGACTCTCCTTCGGGTCCTTCCCATACAAGTTGTACTTATCAGCAAAGTAGCTGAGGATGGCTCTGGTCCGTGTCGGCACCATCCCACCAATTTCAACCAGAGGCATTTGGCCAAAAAGCAGGCATCCATCTGTGGTTGGAGCAAAGAGAGAGTGAGATGCTCTTCTTTGATGGTTGTAGCAAGTCTGCAGGATGGGCTACTTCTAATTTCATTGAATTGCCTTTGATTTTCAGCCAAAGTAATGATTACAGGGTCCTGCAGTTGAGAAAATACCTGCCATATAAAATTTGAGACTTGTTTGATCCATTTGTGCATTTCTGTCTGCTGATCAATCATGAATTTTAAAAACTGTCCCACATTTTTATATTATACTATAAGTGTTTCTGGTTCTTGTTTTAGGCTGTATAAGAATCAGCTAGCCTGGGCCTAATAGTGCACACCGGTAATCCCAGCACTTGGGAGGCTGAGACAGGAGGATTACCAGGAGTTTGAGGCCAGCCTGGGCTACATAGTGAGTTCAAGACTGACCTGAACTACATAGCAAGCCCTGGATTGAAAAACAAAATAACCTCAAAATAATCATATCAGGTGATGATTTCTTAAAAATACCCACCCTCCAGATACTCTGTTACAGTGTTGCAGTCCAGCAATTTGCATTCCTTGAAAGCACATCAGGTGTCACTTGATACAAAGATGGACATAACAGCACAGGCAGACCTGGGTTCAATACCAACTGTAGTCCCCTCTCTGTTCATTCTCCAGCTTCCTGTTTCTAACATAGCAGTATCACTGTAGATATGACTCAGTGATGCAGCACTTGCCTAGCATGTGTGGGCCATAGGTTCAACCCCTAGTTCTGCAAATTACATAACTATGTAAAGAAATAAGATAGAAGTGGCCGGGTGGCAGTTAGGCGGGCGGTGCCATGTGGCATCCGACTGCTCCGCAGTTCACAGTGGCTTAGCTCCCTGCTCGCGAGCGGCGCTACGTGGCGCTCCTGTGAGGCGTGTGGGCGGCGGGCAGGACAGGCGCGCCCTCCTCCTGGAGCCTGCGCTCTCGGAACAAGATCCAGCGGCCTCCGTGCAGCCTGTGCTCGCTTGGCCTCTCGCCAGAACTGGTTTTGTTCGTTTTAAGCCTGAATTCGCGTCAGTTCTTATTTCTCTCTGTGACAACGTCTGGAAAATAGCACTGTGGCTGTGTCAGCGTGTTATGATGCCGTCTCTAACTAACCCGGCTACTGGAATCCCCAGTACTAAAGTACAATACTCAAGGCTCTCCAGCACAGACAATGGCTACGTTGACCTTCAGTTTAAGAAAAGCCCGCCTAAGATCCCCTAACAGGCCATCGCACTTGCCACTGAGCTGTTTTGATTGGTGCCTTTCTTATTATCATAGGCCCCCTCCTGTTGTCCCGCTACATCAGCAAACGGGGGGGGGGGGGGCAGACTGGGCATTCCCGTCCTGATCATTGGCATTCTGGTGCTCCTGCCAGGATTTTACCACCTGCACGTTGCCTACTACGTGTCCAAGGGCTACCGGGGTTACTCCTAGGACGACATTCCGGACTTTGATGACTAGCACCTCAGCCCAACAAGAGTCACAGTGGAACTACACCCAGCTTTACAATATTGAGCAGAAACCATGGCTAAGGGCTGAGGAAATTTGCAGTTAGTAGATGCTTAACAATCAGGGGCCAGATTTTATGAGCCCATCCCAAAAATGTTCACTGAGCTTACAATTAGCTAATTAGGACACACTCTGTTTTCATTTCCTGGTCCTGGAAAAAGCTCAACAAGTTTTTCCACACGAGTAGGTACCATGGAAGAATAGCATTGTTAATTATCTTGAAAAGCAGAAAGTATTCTGAAGTGGAAAGTGATACTACTGCTACCCTCTTTAAAGTTGAGGGTTTCTCTGAAATAGTCCTCATTGTCAGTTTGTCTTATAGAAAATGGAAGTATGCAATGTGTCTAATTTCCTTACTAAGTAATTTATTTTTATAATATCTAAGTACCTTACCCCCCATACAAACCTCTGCCCCTTCAGGTTCTGTGGGAGACCTGGGTAAAATCAGATATCAGTGTGGGTCCTTCTGTAATATTTTTTACTAGCTTTGTTATTGACAACAACCAGGAATTTTCTTACACTGTAGAGTGAGTTTTCAAAATACAAACATTTTGTCTTGACAACCAATCTTTGGCCAGCTCTGATCTAGTTTCTCAACAGAGTTGCCAGCAAATTATTGGGGTCATTTTGTCCTTTGTAGATCAAGATGTTCTGTATGCCACGCCTTGAAGCACTGGAGTTTTGATGGTTTCCTAAAGAAAAATGTGGAGAAGTTGTTCAGGGTTTATAACCTTATTACTAACCTCTGAGACTCCAGTATCCTTCTGATAAAGATTGCAAGACTTGGCCTCGCTCCCTGGAGGACTAGATTGCCTTAGGTTGATTCTGTTTCCTTGCTTGCAAAGAGGGACACATACTTAAATTAAAAGGTCAAAATCTAAGCTAGACTTAAATCTAGACTTAAAATGAGTTCACTTTAAGCATATTTTAGAAAACATTGTAATGATTTTATATGTTTGATCCCACTACCCAGGACTGCCTTTGCGATTATAAGTTACACTCTACTTCCCAAATTCTTTTTTTTTTTTTGAGACAAAAATCTCACTCTGTAGTTTAGACTGGCCTTGAACTCACTATGTACCCCAGGCTGGCCTCAAATTTGCAGCAATTCTCCTGCCTCAGCCTCTTGAGTGCTGAGATTATAGGTATGTGGCTTGCTTTCCAGTCAAACTTACCTGAGGTTACAGGCTTGGGCAAGTAGACTCCTGGATGGACTGTTGAGATTTGGAGGGCTTTGAATAGGGCAGGGGTTTTTCTTGGCGGGGGTGCGGGGGTGCAGGGGGGGAATGAATTCACTTTTGGGTGTGCTAAATTGTAGATGTCTGCTCGGTATCCAAGGGGAAACGTGGAGGAGTTGTGCAGGGTCCTGCAGTTCAGGAGGCTGGAGCCTGGACATAGAAATGTGTATGTATTTAGACAGCCTCTTCAGAGCAGTGGTACCAGATAAGATGATTAGTGGAGTGAGGTACATGGAGAAGAGGACTCAGGAAACAAGGGACAGGAAGTGCCCTGAAGCACCTTCCAAGTTTGGTGCATTTGGTAATGGGAGGCGAACCTGGGAACTCCAGTTCTCTAAAGTTCTCGGGCTCTAACAATGAATAATATAAATATAGACAACTGAGCCTGGTGTAGTGGCACATGCCTGCAATCCTAGCACTTGGGAGGCAAAGCAGGAAGATCATGAATTGGAGGCCAGCCTGGGCAAATTAGCAAGTTCAAGGTCAGCCCGAGCTACATAGTGAGACCCTGTCTCAAAAAGAAAAAGCTGTGCTATTCTTGTAAGGCACAGCTCAGATGAAGTAGTTTCAGCCAAATCAAATTATTTGGTCTTTTCTTTAAAGAGAACGCTGCTGTTAAGGGAAAAACTTAAAAAATCAACAGGAGAGCATATAAAGTATAAAACACTTGGTGAAGGGGGTATTTGTTCCCCCAGCTCACTTTCCAGGGTTGGCCAGTAAAGTTCTTTATGTAACTTTCCAAAAATGTTGTAAGCATATAAACACATATACCCATTTTTTGTTTGTTTTGAGACAAGGTCTTTCTATGTACCCCAGGCATGCACCACCATGCCCAGCAATATACCCATTTTTTTAAAAAATGTGGGCCCCCATTATGATGTTTTATAAATTCTTTTTTTTTCCCATTCTATTTTTAATAGCTTTACATATTCAGGGAGAGCAGATGCCACATTTTTTAAATTTCAGTGTGGGAACTGTTGACCTCTGGAGGTCTGAGTCTTATCTCATCAGATTGGCAACAAAAGGATTAATTTCTCAGCCTCCATAGATTAGGACTTTGCAATGTGGCATGACACAGGAGACAGGCACAGAGTCTAAGTCACATCCGCTGTTGTCAAATTGGACCTCCATTCACAAAACTGGGGGTCACTGGAACTGGGAAATGGAGAGTACTCTGGAGAAAAATATATCTTTATTAAAACAACTTAAACATTAACCCAAAAAAAGTAGACCACAGAACTTTGAAAGCAGCACTCTCTTAATACAATTAGTTCCTCCACATGTCTTAACTGTTATCAGTTATAACTTTAGCTTTGGTTTTTATGTCCAGCTTTTGACTTAAAATTACACATTCACCTTGAACCCTACCTTTAAACTTTCCATGAAAAATTTTTGAGTACTTATTACAGACATAGCCTTTTATAAGTCATTAAAAATAAATCATCCATCTTGTCCATCCACCAAAAAAAAAAAAAGAAAAAAGATAGAAGTAATATATACCTAGCAGAATTTTGAAAACATGAAATAATATAAACACAAATACATCAATAATCAATGTTCAATGAAACCAAAATCAAGCTCTCTTCTCTGCAGATAAGTGCCTATAGAACATCCTAAGACCTGTGCTGTTAGACAATTTTATCACTGTGCAAAGTTCATTGAAAAAACTCAGGTAGTTTCATCAGTAGGCAGTATAATCTTATGGTACCACCATCAAATGTATGATTTACTATTGACCAAAACACCATAGTGCAGGTAACGCACTTAACAAGTGGCACACTTTCATGGGGACCTAAAGAACTGAATAGCTTTTGAATTTCTATTAAAATCTGCACATTATTATAAGGAACTTCACCAAGAATAAGAACCAGACTTTGCCACTACATTGCCAAAGGCCACAGTTGATTCCTGTGATTCCTCCAACTTCTAATGCTGTTCTCACGTGATTAGAGAGAGCCAGTAGAAGACGATGTGGAGAGCACCTCCCCAAGAACCAGCGACAGCTTTCTGAGCACCATTGTCCCTCTTTGCTTGGGTGAGTTGAAGTTGTCTACTTCTTTGAGCCTGTTTTCTGATCTGTAATAATATCTGTTCTGCCCATTTACCCAGTAGGAATACTATGAGTATGTCCATGCTTTGAAAATATCATTATTATTGTTGTTGTTGTTGTTATTATTATTATTATTATTATTTTGTACTAGGGATCGAACTCAGGACCCCATGCTTGCCAGGCAGGCACTGTGCTGCTGAGCTACATCTCTAGCCCAAATATCCAAATTTATTACTAATGAGGCTGCAGAATCTCCACCCACTAAAGATACTTCTACACCTGTTCAACTTTGAAAGAGTATTTAAGAGCTGAGCACTCTGGCGCTGCTTATAATTCAAACATCAACTAGAAGTGATGGCTGCTTCTAGGAGCCAACAATATTTTTCAGAGGGATTTTTAACTAAACTTATCAAGAAGTTTCGGGAAGGTCTGAGATACAGTTTAGTTCAATCCTCTCATATAGAAAATGGTACTGCAGAATCCAAGGGAGTGAATGTAATTTGCCCAAACTCACACAGTCTCAGGACCGCGAGGGCCTCTTGTCCACTGCTCTCCCTGCTGTCCCTCTTTGCATCCTGTTCAAAAACAACAGGAGGGAGTTCCCAGGGCAGCAACAGCCTCATCAACCCAGGGAAGGCTGGAGGCTTGCAGAGACTTTTAGTAATGCATTCTTGTCCCATGCACACAGAAGGGCTGATGGCATGACAGTCACTTGTTCCATGTGTGGTGTAACTTTGCATCAAGGACTGTCCCTGGGAGTGGAGTGGACAGAAATGAAGAGGAAGAAAAGTCTCAGGGGCTTAACGGACAATAAAGTTCTTGAACAAGAATGGGGGAAAGGAGTAGCCACACACTGCCCAATTCACCAAGATCTACTGGAGCATTACAATCTATGCCCTAAAGATTATTTTTATGTTATGATCAGGAGACAGGGAGGCAAAGAAGTTAAAACCTCACCCAAAGTTACATGGTTTGTCAGTGACCAGCTGCTGATTACTGTGGATCAGCCTTCTTAGAAATAATCTGGAATAATTTCATGATTGTCTATCAGCACAAAAGGGATATCTGTGTTTCTTTGGTCAAGGACAATAACATAGCTGTTAGAAATATTATTAAACCACTATTAAACCACTATTTTCTCTCAGTGAGAAAAATTTTTCTAGGAAATGGTAATAATTAAGGTCTCCTTTGGTCAAAAATTAACCAGAATTGGATTTTTCCACAGTCTCAATTCTACATTGTGAACTATCTATCCTGACCTAATAGAATAGTTTCTGTTAATCTGTTAAAACAGCTGAAAAAAAGTGGCTGTAAACCAGGGAAAGTCAAGCATAACTTCCTTCCCTGACTCCTTGGTTCTGATCCACTGGTTTAGTATTTTAAATTCTTAAAAAGGGGGCCTTGGGGCATGCAACACTGGTCACTCCATAGTACTGTAATAGTTGAGGTCACCACCAAAGCCTGCTTGGTAAGTATTTTTAGAGACCAGGGAATTAATACATTTAGCTGCGTGGCAGGGACATGGAAGAGTTGATGATAGTGATCATGCTGTGTGCTTGCTTTTTCTAATAGTTGTCACTCTAGAGCTCTGTGTTCTATATTACAATGATATTTCCACAAACAAGTTTCTAGTTTTTCTAATAATATTGAATAAATCTAAGTACACCCTTCTGCAACTTCTCATATTATTCTCTTGTTTCAAGAAATTCTTCTTCAAATTAGATAAAGGATAAAAAAACATTATTATAACCTTAAGGAGAGAGAGAGAGATTCTGATAGCCGAAAATACATTCCCAACAGGTTTCAGAATAAAATTTTAAAAGGAACTATAAAACTATCACCAACACAGCTGAAAGGCATGAGTGGCAATGTGTGTAGATCAGCTTAGATGAGATGGGACTAGCATCCAGCCCTTTTTAAATTTTGCCTATTTCAAGGCCCAAGCCACCTTTACTTCACCTTAAGTCTTCCCTCTCTCCAAATCCTTGTCCTTGTCTCCAGCTTCCCAGTGATTCCTCTTCCTTTTCTTCTTTTTCCTTTTTTCATTCTCTTCTGTGTTATTCTCCCTCCACATCAGGACAAATTAAATTTCTCTTTGATGCTCATATATTCAAAGGAAGAGACCCCAAGATCATTACTCAGGTGGGCTTATAATAATTTATTGATGGGGTTATAAAGTTTCTGTGAGGGTGATATTTTTGTCCCTACATCTTAAGATGGGAGTGTGTTCAAGTTTGCACCATAGGGGAGAAGTTCTTAAAGGCAAAAGAGGAAAAGAGAGCATGAGCCCTTTCTCCAAAGACGATGATCAAATAAGGAAAGGAAGTTTGTGTCTGCACAAAACAAAACAATTCCAAGATGCCTGTGAAAAGTCAGTGGGGAAGGAACTCAGAGTTGGGGAACATTTGTGAGGCAAAAAGTTCTGACAGTGTGGATATTAAATGACTGAGATGCTGAGGTAGGGCTGAAAACACTCCAGAAAAATCAGTGGGTCTCAATGGAGAGAATGACTCAGATGTGAGTCTCCCCTCTCTTCTTATCCTTGCTATCTACCAAAATCTTTTAACACTTACGAAGCTACCAGAACACCCCATACCTCCCCACACCCTCCTCTTTGGGATTATGATCGCTCCCTCATCTCATACCAACAAAAGACACTTGGAATGAGAAAAGAGAGAAAAACCCTGGAGGCACCATCTTGGATTTGAAAGAGGAAAGGCACTTCTATAACCCCCCAATTATCCTTCTTCCTCTTCCCAGGCAGGAACCAACCTCCACTCAAGCTGCAGCAGCAGCTAGCAGATTGACCCCATCCTGCCCCTGCCACAAAAATAGTAGAGCTTGGGTTTGGATGCCATGACTTCTGGCCCAGAGTTTCCTACGGGGCAAAATTTAAAATACATTTAAAGAACAAACTAACACACACCACTTTGTCCATTTATAGCAATTCCAAAACAGGTAAAACAAAATGACTGTTTAGGAATACATACACAGAGGTAAAACTATGAAGAAAAACACAAAAATAACAGTCACTGAAGCCAGATGGTGATTAACTCCTGGATGTCACCAAAAGACCCTCTGAGTCAGGCCTCCCTGGGGCTCTGAGGAGCCAAAGGGAGTCAGCACATCTGTCAAACAATAATTCCAAGAGTCAAGCAGTCTCCTGAATGCAATGGTTTATTGAGCATTTACCACATTCACAGCAAGATAAAGGGGAGCTCACCCATGGCACAAGCCAGAAACAACCAACATGCCATGAAGACAAGGGGAGGGGGCAAGTGGCAGTCCTGGAACCCACAGCAATACAGTCAGAGAGCCAAATGGGCCATTCGGGATGGGCAGAGTGACAGTCACAGAGCAAAGAGCAAAGAGCAGCACCCAGGACAAAGTTCACAAGTGTTGAGCCAGAAGACTGAGCTTGAAGAGCAGGTACAGGCGTTGTCTTCTATGCCATGGGGACTTTGATACAGAAGTGCTCATTTTATAGTGGTAAAAAATATGTTTTTCTTTAAGGTAAAAACTTTTTTTAGAAAACATGTTTTTCATAAATTTCTCAAAAGGGGTTCACAAGGTAAGTTTGGCACTCAGGCTCTATGGTTTCACACCATATGTTACCATACAAGTTATCATATAGGCCCACAGGTAGTGTGGTTATTGCATGAGTCACAAGCTAGGCTAGACTCAGAAAGTAAGTCTGAAACCAGACAGAAGCATAAGATGGCTTCTGTCCTGCTCACATCAGAGAAGAGGATTGTGATTGAGGAGGGGGTTGGAGACTGCTAGGATGCCATCAATCTCTTTCTTCAGCAGAATCAGTAGTCATTAAAATTAATCTTTAAATTATATATAAATCCTTTTTCATCCCACTCCATGAAAGCTCTAGCTCAAATTAAAAAAAAAAAAAAAATAAACTATATATATCAAGGCACCAAAATATTCTGTAAATTTGGGAGACTGTCTGATATTTGGAGATAGGAATAGGAGTCCATATAATGGTTATATAATGGTTTCATGAATGATCCTACCAAAGAAATTTTTTTCTAACAACCTTAAGGAAGCAGCCCTGTTTGAACTGAGATGTTCGGTGGAAACTGGGGACTCTGTGGTGTTGGACTAGGATTTGGCTCCTTACCTCATCACCAAAAGGCTGGGTTATCTCAGATCCCACTCATTAAACCTCTTTTTGTATTTCTGACCTCACTTGCATTTGGAAAGAATCCCAAGAGGCAATCTGCAGTTTGTTTGTTTGTGTGTTTGTTTTGGTAATCTGCAGTTTTTTACAGCAGAGTGTGGTGATAGTGCAAGAATACCTAACAGTACTTTGGGATTATTGAGAAGGTTGGATGAGATAAAGGTAAAGTGCCTGGACAACACTAAAGCTGTTGGAGCAATGTAGAGGGTAATTGGGTCTCCTCTCCTCACTCTTCACCCTTCTCCACTACAGCCAATGATGAAGAGAACAAGGCCTACTGGCACATTGGTCCTGCAGCAGAAGCCTGCGTAGTGCTCGCATGCGGATATGCTTGCTACCTTGGCTGCTGGGGCAGGGGCTTCCAGGGTTCTGAACTGGGGAACCGGCCAAACTGACAAACATCAGGCCCTGTGTGGGATTTGACTTGAGGAAGTGGCTTGTGCTTATAAGTCTCACAAAAAAGTACAAAACAAAACAGAAAAAGAAACAATATCAAAAGCTCAATTTATGAGAGGACAGTTAGCTGTTAAAATACATAATCCTGGGCCGGGGATTTAGCTCAGTGGTGCCGCCACCTGCCTCAAAAGTGCAAGGTCCCGTGTTCAATCCCCGGTACCTAAATAAAATGAAATACATAATCCTGGACCACAGAGTCCAGAAGTTGCACTGTCAGGTGTTTAGAAGCCATTCTTCCCTGTTCTCTGTCAGGTTGGATATACGGCTTCACTCTGAGAGAAGCTCAGTTCCTTTTTTGGCTAATATCAAGGTTCAGCCCTTTAAAACAGCCTCTTCAGTGGTGGGATATTAAAAATATCAGCAACTTCCTAAAAAGTCTCCTGATAGTTTTAGGAGGCACTAAGAGAAAAAGGCACAAGGATGACCAAATTCCCTGGGTAGAGAAACCTGTTTAGGTTCAGTCTTCACTAACAAAACTTAAAATGAATCTCATGATAAAATGAATGTGGAGAACATATGAGAAGAGGAAGGAGTCTGTGACCTCCTGTTGACCTTTCCCCATCTACAGAAATCCTAGATCTCTGATCTCCTCCAGTTCTGAAGTAGGATGGATAAGAAGTTACCACATTCTTAATAAATAATATAGTGGAGGGCTGGGAATTTAGCTCAGTGGTGCTGATGTCTGCCTTGCAAGCACAAGGTCTTGAGTTCAATCCCCAGTACAAAAAACAAAACAAAACAACAAAATAATAATGATGATGATGATGATGATGATGATGTAGTGGATATTTCAAAATCACCAAAAATAGATTTTTCATGTTCCCATCACAAAAAATGGTAAATTGGTGAGGTTGTGGATATATTAATTAGCTTGATTGAATCTTTCTATAATGTATACATAGATCAAAACATCACACTGTACTCCATAAATATACACAATTATTATCTGTTAATTAAAATTTTTTAATGTTTTAAATTTAAAAAGGAGGAGGGCATAGGACATGCCAAGGACACCACAGGATAAAGACACACAAGAACTTTCGGCACTAGAGAAATTCACCTTCCAGAGGGACCATGCCAGGCACTGACTGGATGACAGAAAGTCAGCAAGACAAAAGAAATGAGAAATTGACAAGTGATTCAAGCTCTCACTGGAGACGCTTTCAGGTCTCCCTCCTCCTTCAAAGATAAAGCAAGGGCCAGGGATTTAGCTCAGAGGAGCCGCTGCCTGCCTTGCAAGCAAAAGGTCCTGAGTTCAATCCCCAGTACCAAAACCAAACCAAACAAAAAAAGATAAAGCAGTATTGGTATGGTTAGGTATAGGGGGTCACATGTAGGAAGCTAGAAAGCTTCTGTTCTCCACTTCCTTTTGATATACAATGCTCTGACCATTTTAACTGCCCCAAGAGGTGGAGATTCAGCTGTAAATCTGGCTGGGGCTAGTCTAGTCTAGTTACTTTCTGTGGTTCTGTCTCCCTAAAATCTTTAACCAGAGCAAATTGCGTTGAAACAAATCCTAGGGTGAAAAGAAAAAGAGTCACAGGAAATACTGCTATAACCCTTTAAATGGTGATTCTGTTGTACTCTAACATTAGGCAAGCTAAAAGCCATCCTTTCATTAATTCTGTGCATCCAGATAAGAAAATGTTTGGAACCCTCCAGAGAGGTGTTTCTAAGTAGTGGTCACTTGAAATGTACGTCACTGTCCTGTGTGGTCATTCTGTTAGTGATTTGAAACCTAGAGAAAGTGAACTCTTGGCTCTGGCTTGCCCACGGGAGATTAGATCTAACATGTCACAGAACAGGCTAACTTCCAGGCACCAGACATTATAGGGGTCCCAGAGACCTGGTCCAGCCCAAGATACCAAAGGCTCCATCTTCTGCCAGCAATGGTGCTGCAAAATGCAACCCCTTGTGATCAAGAATGAGGTGGGTTTAAGAGACAACCTACAATGTGGGAAAAAATTTCCAGCAACTGTACCTTAGACAAAGGACTACTATCTAGAATATATAAAGAACTGAAAAAAATCAGACCCCCCAAATTCAAAGACCCAATTCAAAAATGGGCATCTGAAATGAACAGACATTTCTCAGATAAAGAAGTAAAAGCAGCAAATAAATATATGAAAAAATGTTCAACATCACTGATTATTCGAGAGATGCAGATGAAAACAACACTGAGATTCCACCTCACTCCAGAAAGAATGGCTGCTACTAAGAAATCATCTAATAACAAATGCTGGTGGGAGTGCAGACTGGTGCAATCACTGTGGAAATCAGTATGGAGATAACTCAAAGAACTAGGCTTAGAAGGCCCATTCGACCCAGCTATCCCCCTGCTGGGTATCTTCCCCAAAGAATTAAAAGAATCATACCACAGTGGTATATGTGCACCCATCTTTATAGCGGCACAGTTCGTAACAGCAAAAGCTTGGAAACAGCCCAAGTGCCCATTAACTGGAAACTGGATAAAGAAGATGTGGGATTTTTTTATAAAATGGAGTACTACTCAGCCATAAAAGAATGAGAAACTAGAGACATAGCTAAATGGATGCATATTGAAGCCATCATCTTAAGTGAAATAAATAGGACACACATGTGTAAGTACCAAATAGTTTCTCTAGTGTGAGAAACTGATAGTGTAATTAAGGATGCACACGGATGAAATAGCCTAAATAACATATTCCTCGGATTGTGTTTCTATCGTGTGTCATATGACTGTATTGAAATTTAAATTAGGGAGAAGCTTGGCTTATGTGGAGTATGCTAACTAACTGGAGATTTTTTTTTCCAGACTACTATTTCTTCAATGTTGGTTTTGGGGATCTTTCTGAAACAAATCACATTCTCTGGTGTCTTGTTGGTGCTTGAGATGCTTTTTTAAGTTATATGGAAAAATGTTTAAGTGCTTTTCAGTTTTGTTTTGGTTGAGTTCTACTGTATTTGAATATTATTGTAGTTTTTTCCCCTTGCATTATTCTTCTTTGAATGGTTTTAATTTTTTGTATGTGTGTGTGTTTGATAATAAAGTTATTTAAAAAAAGAATGAGTTGGATTTCTTGCTGGCACTGTAGAATCAGAACTCAAGAGACATGGGCCTTTGGAGGTGTTGGAATAAACCAGTGGGGAAGCTGATACCCTAGGTCTGGGTACCGGGGATGAATCTAGTGTTTTCCTTGGGGAGACCTCTGTTCCTTGAGATGTAACCTCCTGAGCGTGGATTGATGGCCCCTCTAGCTCAAAAAGGGCATAAAAATTGAAAAACCCAGAACTCGTGTGAGGATCACTTCCTTCACTTGCTCCCTACCAACAACTGTCATTAGGCCTAATCCTCAGATAGAAATGAATGGGTGTTAGCATCCCTTCCTTTCGAGGCAGGGGCCTCATGGCTTTAGAGTCCTGAGTCCACACTGTTACTATACAAATTTACTTTGTCTCTTTAAGACTTCATCCCTTAATCATTACCACATGTGTGGTGGGTATACTATCCTCCTCAGAAGTTACTGTGAGTACTGAAGATTATATAAAGCAATAGATGAAATACATACCACAATACCTGAGCCATATCGAGTAGTCTCCCAGGCTTCTTAAAATGGATTACAGGGTGCTTTCTAGAGTTTCTTTTGTTAATATTGACTTGTTTGTTGGTGTTATGTGTCCTTTGTAAAGGTTTGTTGCAAATACAATAGATATTTTGTAAAAGGAAGCTAAAACTTTTGTAAATTTGTCTTAGTGTTACAATATATGATATTTTAGAGTAAAATTTAATGTAGCTTTTGCCTACATTTTGTGAATTATGAGCATAATTCAGCACTTTTGTGGTCTGCTGTTTTCTGGTAGTATAGCCTGGAATTTTATGTGACAGCTTTGTGCCAGCTGGCTCAGGCCAGTCACCATCCCTGCCCTCAGCCTCAGCCCTGGGATCCTTCTCATATAGCTCTGAGGACAGATGATGGATGGCGTAGGATGATGTAGGGGTCAAAAAAGCCTCCAAAGGACTCTATTTTCCACCTGAACCTCTCACAGGAGGAGCTGTTCCTTCTGAACAATGCTGAGCACAGAAGGGACCTCTCATTCTCATTCACATAACCTCACATCAGCCGAGGTCCAACTGCTCTCCTTGGAGTCTGCACTGCAAACTGTTAAGGAAGTGGCAAGCTCCTGGAAACAGGGATTGTGCCTCCCCTAGAGAACCAACCCAGCATTATCCACAACACTTGCTTGATGTGTTCTGGTTGAAACTGTCCTTGTGCTGCTTTACAATACCAGTTTGTAAACCATAAGATTCCTATGTTTAATCTTTCATTCTTTCAACACCATTGACTGAGCTCCCACTATGGATAAAGTGCTAGGTTAAGAATTCCAGACACACACCAACTAACAGAAGTAGTTCCTGCCATCAAGAACACTCAGCCTACTGTGGGGCAAGTCAAAATGAAATACATGTTTAACAAAAACACAATATGCAGCTGGGGTGTGGCCCAGTGCTGGAGCATTTGCCTAGCATGCATAAGGCCCTGGGTTTGATTCCCCAGCACCACAAAACAAACAAACAAAATAAGAACAGTACAATATTATAGGAATTAAACAGAACCCTACAGAATGAGCATATATGTCAGTAGAAACTTACCTGACCTTCACCATTCTTGCTCCACACCATGCTAAGTTAGGGCCTAAACCAGGTCATCTAATCCTTTCTCCATGATTCCACAGGTTGCTGATACAAAAGATTAACCTTGCTTAAGCTCCAAAATAAACCCAATCATTTCATTGTTTAAACGTACATGGGCAGAGTGTGACAAAACAGGCACGATAGAAACACTCATTCTGTCTCTGGGAAATGAAAGGAACAAAAGAGTGGTGCTTTATGGAGCTCACCTGACTGTAAACACCCTGCAGACTCAGCTGCTGGAAGATCCAGAACCCAAAGGTCAAGCTGGCCTAAGCCCAGCTCCATCTCTGCCATGCTGATTCTTATGCCTTCCATACTGGCCAACAGGTATGTCCTAAATTAAATAAAACTGGTTCACCAAGTAGGCTTTTAGCGTGGGTTTTATGACTTTTGGAACTGAGCTGCATCCCTAAGGGCTCAAAATTTCTCCAGCAGAAGGGGGGCTGAGAAGTAAACAGTAATGATAGGTTGACAACCCTAGGCTAGTTGGGAGTACAGTCCTTTGATTAAAAGCAGCCCCCAATCTTTTAGAAAATGTAGAAGAATGCATTTCTCCCAATACATTAATCTAAGTCAGGGTCTGGGTACCAGTTCCAATATCTCAGCTCTACCTCTGTCTTGAGCAAGTTTCTTAACCTCGATGAGTCTCAGTTTTCTCATTTGAACAAGATGTACTTAATTCACTTGGATACTTATGAGGTTGAAATGAGATCACAAATGCAGAATTTAGGACCCTCACCCTATCTCCAGATTAGGGCAACATTCACATGTGAGAAAAGAAGTCAGACTTGCTGCTGTCAAAGTAGAATTCTGGACCAGCAGCTTTTGGGAGCCTGTTAGAAATGCAGAATGTCAACCACAGGGGTAGGACCTATGAATCAGCCTTTGTGTTGAACAACATCCCCGGGCCACTCACATGCATAAGAGAACAAAGTCTGAGAAACTAAAGTTAGAATGAAAATTCAACTAGCCTATGCTGGGAGTTCAGCGTGAGGCCCTTAGGGTCCACATCTACTTGTGCTGGTTATATGTGTATCTTCTCCATCCTATAGGGAGTTTTTCTATAACAGAGGCTTTGTTTTGTGACTCTGCCGCCTGCTACCCTGCCTGACATGGAACAGGTGTCCAGTCAAGGTCTGAGAGCTGAGTCAGCCCATGTTGAAAGGCAGCATTTAAAGATCATAATTTTAGTTCTGAAATGCAAAGATTAGAAGCCTACAAATAACCAGCTGGGCAGGGAGATGATAGACAGTACCATGTATGTGTTTTGTGATGAGCATGTCAAATGTTGCTGGAAGGGTATGCAAACAGCAACTGCCTGTGAGATCCAGAACTGGGTGGCTGGGAGGCAGAATTGTGAAGAAGACTTTTGAGACTGGCTAACTTGTTTGATTTTTGAACCATGTGAACATACTCCATATTTAATTTTTAAAACTCTAGCAACAGGGCAATAATTGGTAAATTCTTTATTTTGGCGAATACTGGATGCATTTATTACCACCACTTGACTTTCTGTAGGTCAGAGGAGAGTCATTAACTATACAGTGCACTGTTATTAGACACTAAATATTTGGAAGAGACTGGAGGGGTTTAGATATGAAGAGAGGATAAAGGTGCTCAGGAAAGAAGAGGAGATCTGGCCATCTTCATAATCAGGTGGACTGACGACAGGAAACGAGGAACCCCACCCAATCTAGCTCAGATACCAGCCTCCTCAAAAATGTTTGCTAAAACTTGTTCCATTACAGTTATTCACTGGAAAAAAATAGGGTGATAATTTTAAGAGAGGATTTCCTAGAGAGGAAAGACCCAATTTACGACCCAACTGAACACACAGCAGGACAACAGCATTGGGATCATTAAGACACCACTGTGGACACAGCTACCTGGGAGACAAGCTTCCATTGACAGATGGCCATGTTATTCATGGCACAAAGATGTTGTGGACAGTTCTCACATAGAAGTCATCAGGGGAAGGCTTCTTCTTGCTTCCAGGTTCAAGAAATCTCTTAATTGTAGGGATATTACTTAATTTCACTGTGTATTCCTGAAAAGAGAAAGCACAAAAGTTCAACATTAAAGCAAAAGGAGCCGGGGATTTAGCTCAGTGGTTCCGCTGCCTGCTTCGAAAGTGGAAGGACCCAAGTTTGATCCCTGGTACCAAAAAAATAAAGCAAAAGGATTAGCAACTATGAAAACATGGTAGTGTAAAATGTCTCATTAAAACTTGTTCACTAAATGTTTATCTAAAGAACCTCACCGAAACCCCAATTCAGCCACTGTTCAAAGTCTCATCTCGTGGTGTGGTTATTTATAATTTCTGCCAGCAATGGCAAAATCAAGACCAGCATTTATACCAAATCTCTTGCTTCACACAAGGATAGGAACTTATCTCAAGGACAGCAAAACAAAAAAAATCCTGAAGAGCAGGACTGTGATACTTGCTTAAATAGGAAAAGGCAGGCTGGGGATTTAGTTCAGTGGTTGGGGCACCTGCCTCGAAAGCTCAAGGTCCGGAGTTTGATCCCTGGTACCAAAAAAAAAAATAGGAAAAGGCACCTAGGAAGTTTCTCAGGATATCACTGTGCTCCAATAAAGTGCAAGAGCCATTTACATAGAGTGCTGTAAGAAGTCCTCTGATGGTATGATTTATACTTCAAGCTCCATCTTCCTTAGACTTTTTATTTCTATTAGCAAATGAGTGCTCTTTTTACCTGGGTGTGGGAGATGCTCAATTATGTTTTTCATAGCTTATGGTTCAGACACCAGATTTTTAAAAAATTTTTTCAGCAATACTGGGGAGCAGTACTGGGGATTGAATCCAGGGCCTACATCCCTAGCCCTTTTAATTTTTTTTTTTTTAGACAGGGACCTTGCCAAGTGCTAAATTGTCCAGGCTGGGTTTGAATTTGGGATCCTCTTGCCTCAGCTTTCCAGAATGCTGGGATAATGGGTGTGCACCACCACACCGAACTCACAGAATCAAGTATTACCAATCTCAGTAACAGAAGAAAAGCCCATCTGATCTACTGAAAAATCTGAACCATGTACACGAAGAAGTAAACATTCACTAATTATTTTAATAAAAATTTTTAAATGGAGAGGCTTTTTAAAAAAGCTATTCTTTATTAAATACCTGTTATGTGCAAGGCACAGCTTAGTTAAGCATACACACAAACATGGACATATGTGTCACTAATATTAACAAAAACACTAACACTATGTTAATTATATATAAATACAATAATCTCTTTTCATTGCTTATTTAGTTCTATATGTGTTATCTAATTTTGAATATTATGCCAAACTTTGGAACCTGGTTCCAAAAAATTTATCATTTCAAGATTTACTTAGGGTCTATATTTATGTATAATTAAATTTTTGTACCTTTTGTCTACCCTTTAATCAATACAGGGATAAAGTTTTAATTCAAGGCAGATCTGGTATGAGATTCTAAAGTCCTTTCATGTTGATATTCAGTCTGTTCAGAGATTGAAAGGTGTATGGTGGGGTTTAGAAAAATGTTGTTAGCATCATGGATGGAAAATATCAATAGATCTGGTGCTATAGTTTACCAGAAGAACTAGATGTCTTTATTTACCCTAGACCAGTGATGGTGAACCTTTTAGAACTTTTAATGGTAACAGACAGACCACTGAGGCACACATGCCATAGGTTCACCACCACTGCCCTAGAGGGATAGGCATACCATAAAAAACACTTCAGGTGGCCAGGGATTTAGCCCAGTGGCACTGACCCTGCTTCACAAGGGCAAGGTCATGAATTCAATCTCTGGTACCAGAAAAAAAAAAAAAAGCACTTCATGGTCAATGTGGTATGTGCCTTTGTGTACAAAAGTAAGTGCAAACCTAAGACTTCAGATCTGATAAGCTTAGCAGATAACTTTAAATTTCCTGCATTCTGCCTACTTTTATTCAGAACCCTAGTTACTTACTTAAGCCCAAAGCTAATGTACTTCTAAATAATGCATTTTTAGGAAGCCCTACAGACAAGTGGAAAGGGCACAGACATAGATCCCAGATTTCTCAGCAACTCCCCTCAGCCACCTGTACTTATGGACCTTGAGCAGACTGTGTCATGTTTCAAAGCCTGGGGTTTTCATTATAAAATGGGGAAGATAAAGCCCACCTTCTAGAGTCATGGTGTACATTGGGGGCAAATAAGTGGATGCCAGTCCCTGGCAGACATCTAGAACAAAGCAAGCGCTCAATCAACACCAGATCCCTTCCTCTTGTTTCCCCTTGGGCTAACCAAATGCTGCAAAAGAAAACTTCAGGTCATAAGTATCCTAAATTCAGAACAAAGTAAAATTAAAGAAAGGTCTCCCTGTTGCAAGAAGAAATGAACATACCTAACATCATAAATAATATATGGCTTATTTACCTTGTTGAAGACTTCTGTTTTTATTTTCCAGGTGAATTTATTTATCTGGCAGTGGTTGTCCTTACTATTTAATCAAAATGATGTTTACCAGATTTGGAAAACTATACTTTTAAAAGGTACGTATGTGTGTCCCTTATTGGAGAATTAATGTGTCTCTCTTTCTTTCTTTCTTTCTTTCTTTCTTTCTTTCTTTCTTTCTTTCTTTCTTTCTTTCTTTCTTTCTTTAGTACCAGGGATCTAACTTAGGTCCTTGCGCTTGCTAGGCAGGCGGCAGAACCACTGAGCTAAATCACCGGCCCTCTCTTTACCTTTGATATCTTGGGCAAACATATCAATGTAATCTGTTCGGGGATTGGCTACCTTTTTCTGTCAAGGTGCAGTCATAAATTCTTTAAGCTTTGTAGGCCTTACAGTCTCTAAGCTACTCATCTCTGCTGGAACAGCACAAAAGCAGACACAGGCAATATATAAATGAGTGGATGTAGCTCTGTTTTTTACCAAACTTATCTATGGACCCTGAAATTCAAGTTTCATATAATTTTATGTGTCATAAAGAATTATTCTTTTGTTTTTTTTTTCAAGCAGTTAGAAACATAAAACCATTTTTAGTTCATGAGCTGCACAAAAACAGGCAGTGGGCTAGGTCTGGCTGTGGGCCACAGTGTGCAGACCTGGCATAGGGAAAGCCCACTGGACCTTCTGACAGAAGGGTCAGGCTACAGGAGACACTCAGGGACCCAGGAGCTATCATTTTGGCTGCTGACCTCTATTCTGATCTCACTCTCCCACAGGTATGAGACTCTGAGGATTAGGTAAGATTGCCCTTTCGAAAGCTCCTTTCTGCTCTATGATTGATCCTGCTGGAATAACAGCAGGGAATAAGTTGAGCCACATAAAAGTCTTCTGTAGGGATCCCTGGAAAGGCAAGGAAGTGGTGGGAACCCTTTCAGGTGATGTTCAGGGTACCTCTTATTTGCTCTCAAAACTCGAGCCTGGAAGTTTCCAGTTGGAAAACACATCATTTGTGACAAAGGGAGTTGTCCCCTGATGATGACTGTTCTGGAGGCTGACCCCACCCTCCCATCAGCAGGGCCACACACTGTGGCATCTCAGCCCAGGGATCATTCCCACGCCAAGCACCCACTGGCAAGATCTATGTGTGGGGTTTGTACCAAAAGCACAGCCATGGAAAACATGAAAACTTCTTCCACAGATCAAAGGCCTTTCAATTCTTCAGCATTTGTGTACCAGATAAAAATTTCAAGTCTATACCTTCATTTCATTTCGCTAACTGGAATCTAAAACACACACACTCGCCAACCCAAACAACCAGAAGGCTGTAAAGGAAGGCCCACAAGCTCCAAGTCAGTCTTCTAAAACACTGGTTATTTACCTGGAGGAAAGGAAATGCAGATAGGACATTAGGAATTTTCTCTTCCAGAGCCAAAATGGTTTGGAGTAGAATCACGTCTGCAAGGCTCAGCTGATTACCAACAAGAAAGTTTTGTCCATGACCCCTTAAAACCTGTAGGATATAAATGGTTTGCATTGGTCATAATATTCTACATGGAGAGATGGATGGAGCTATTGAATCAGTGCTGTATCTCAGAGGGGCCTACAAATATGGCCTTGTCCTTTTATCTTTCATAAACATATCAGTTTAGAAGGCAACCCCTATATTTAAGGATGGGTAGAAAGAGTAGAAGCACAAATGTGCAAATGACAGAATCTTTAAATCTATGCTGCAAATGGCATGGTGGCACAAATCTGTAATCCTAGCATTCTGGGAGGCTGAAGGAAGAGGATCCCAAATTTGAGCTGAGGCTTGAAAACTTGGAGAGACCCTTTCTCAAAATAAAAAATACAAAGGGTTGGAATGTAGTTTAGTGCAAAGGCTTGGGGTTTAATTCCCAGTACCAAAAAAAAAAATTGGGGGTAAGCAATCAGAATGTGATAATAAAAGGAGAAAATTCACTATTTCTGGGCTTAGCATTCAGAGAAGCATACATCTATTCCAGAAATGTACCACAGGAATGAACTAGCGCTGATGAATTCCGGAGACTCGGGAGGGACAGAAGAGATTAAGTGATGAGAGTCTGTTGGGGTTCATTCTCATTTCCCAGGCCTGTTTTTCTATAAAGAGCAGGACTTTTAATAAACCAAACACGGCTGTACAAGCAGACTTCCTTGCTCATCTCCAAAAACAGGAAATTAGAATCCTAAATTCATGTTGCTTCCTAATTTGAGAGTAAAAATGGATGAAAGGATTTATAAGAACATAGTTTGATCAGGGAAAGGCGGAGAACAGTGGAAAGAAAGGAGAGATCCCTCTGACAGGGAATCTTTAGATGTCCACAGTGGTGTGCATGTGCACCTATAAGTGTGCATGTCTGACAGAGACTGAACCCAGCTCCTAATCTAATGCAGCCACTGCAGCCAGAGCAGCATAGGACAGTGAGCCCAGAGTTCCATTTTCCAGCCACGTCTCAGACCAGTCACTGAACCTCTGCAATTCCCTTTCATTAGGTGCAAGGGTAACAATCTGTACCTCACAGGTGCCTTCTCATCGTCTGGGTCGTGAGGACACAAGACTTATCAGGTTCCTTTCCCACTTCACAAACTGCTCTGGAAAAGATGCTGTGGAACCAAGCTACAGAAAATCTCAACCCACTTTGCTCCTTTTTCTTAACTCTACTGCCCTAAAGAAGGAGTTGCCAAACAGGCCTGTCTGTATTTTGACATTCTCTTATTTTGTTTTTAACTGAAACATTAAAAAAAACTCATCCTAGTGAAAGAAAAAAGGAATTTAAAGCTCAGAAGAGCAGATATAGTAGTAAGAAGAGAAAAATAAAACAAGAGCAAAAGGAAGAAAAATAAAATGGAAATAGTTTTGTGTCAGACTCTGAAGGTGAATGTCTGATACATAACGGCTGGCCCACAGGTGTTGAATGAATGAATGAATGAATGAGGTGGTTTCAGCTTCTCTGTATTTACACGCGGTGGCACTTGTGCAACACATGGATAATAATGCACACATGTGGTAAGCCCACAGTTCCCAGATTGCAGAGTAATGTGGTGCTCATGGACCCCAGAGGCTCCGTGCTGATGGCCACTGTTAGCTGTGAGGAGTCTCTTAGGTCTCCGGCTCAGTTTTCTCCTCCCTGGGCAGCACTGGCCTCTTGTGGTATGGTTATGCTGTGCTCTTGGGCTTCTCTGCCACCCACCTTTTCAAACACTAGGAAGTATCTAATTATAGCCTTCTGGCCCATGTGAAACACTTCCTTTTGTTGATCCTCTGATTTTAAGAAAGGATACATGATAAGCAGTTCCAAGAGATCCAGCGTCCCCTCCACGTACATGTCAATCCTTCAAACAGAAAATCAGGTTTCTTAGTCTTTCCTCTCTGAACTCATCAGCCTGCATAACTAAGAGTACAAAATGCCTTTCCTTAAGGTTCTGGCAACCTGCACCAAGAAGTGTTTACCTACTTGTCTCTTAAGAGCAAAGATGCAAAGCCAACTCTAGTTATAGCTCAAAAAACCCTTCAGAAAAATCTGTCACAAATTAGAGAGCTTCACAGTCCCAATCACCCTCTCTTCATCGCTCCTACTCCCCACCCTTACCCTGGCATCCTGGTGAAGAGCTATCACTCGGTGAATGCTTGAAGAAGACCGGTGCCAAACACTCTATATCCATCATCTCATTGGCTCCCATGGAAACACAAGGAAAGCACTGTTATCATACCCATTAGGCAGCAAGATGAAGCCTGGCACTCTGTCAGGGTCCTACATCTCACTGGTGCAAGGATAAGGACTTGGGTTCAAATTATAATCCAAAATATCCTATTCCTGGCCTTGAACGTTGCAGCAGCTTCCCAAGGCTAATACTAAATGACAGTAAATTTGCAAGAAAGGTAAAAAGTAGTATCAAAGTACACACTGGAATTTGAAATGATAACAGATAGGGAGTTCAATTCTTTTCTATCATTTACCTCCAATGTGATCACAAACCAAAAAGACACAATCCCAACAGTTTAAAATTCTGAATGTTGAAACCCACAAAGTCAAATTCTATTTTACGGAGTGAGTGTGTGTATCTTTTTTCAGTTTTTAGCCCTCATTATTTTAAACTGCCGGTATTAATTTTTATAATTCACTGTGCTGTATATTTTGTGTTTGCATCATTTCCAATTCTGGAGGCATCAACTGCACAGGCTTTTAGAAAGCTCTAATTCAGTACATGTTTTGTTTTTTTTTCAAATTTGACCCCCTGAAAGTGCACTCTTACAAGGCTAACTGTGCAAGAGTATTATGAACGTACATGAAAAAGTTGGTATTTACTCAATAAATGAAGAGACGTCCTTTTATACATCTGTACATGTGAGAGATAAAATTTCTCAAGATCATTATTGCCAGTGTGGTGGTGGTTCACTGAAGCTGTGATTTACCTTGTCAAGTGTCTTAGATGGACTGACACAGTATTTCAGACAACTGTGATTGGAAGGCTGGGTGCACACAATTACCAACCACAGTGATATGAACTTAAACTGTTCACTCTTTGGCCTATTACCTTCTGAATACTCCTTATCTGCTTACAATTGTTAAGTCCAAATGAGTACTGTCAGTATACCTGAGTGCTTCTGTTTGCAAAAATCTTTGTTCCCTATTTTATGGTATCAAGTGGCCTATGGAGTGTTCTGCCTTAGTTTTATGTTTCTCAAATAAATATCCTCTGCAACATATAAATAAATGTCTTTTAAAGAATTTTTTTTAATGATTTTTTCCAGAATTATATTTTTAGGATTTTGTTCTTTGGGGATGTTAGACTGTAGGCATTTTGATCTGTCAGGATTTCCACATTCAGGATTACACTTGGGATTGTGACTTTAGGAATTATTATGATCCAAATATGTTTTACTCAGATTCTCTGATCTGCATTTCCAGGGGAACTTTATGGCCTTTCTGGACTTTTGTTCCCTGTCCACATTAATGAGAAGACATAAAGCAGATGGGACGTGCTGCAGAAGGTAGATAATCAGCCAAGGCATAACAGCAGTGCCAAAGGAGGCCACAGTACAGGGTTCTGTCCTTGAAGTCCCTGCTGAAGAGCTGGTGCTTTTCAGCTATGTTGTGGAGGATGCTTCGGGTCTGCACCAACTTATCCCATCGATTTCAACCATGGGCACTTGTTGGGAGAGCAGGTGGTTACCTAGGATGAAAGCCCAGAGTTAGACATGCTCTCTTTTTCTCTGTTCTCCAAACCCTAAAAAAGTGGTCTTAGTCAATGGAAAGGACAGTGGGAACATGGCCTGAGGGAGTAGTGGAAAGCTCCCCATGACAGGTAACCTGAACTTCCTTCAGGGGAGCAAATTTAGCCATAAAAGAAGTCTGAAAACTAACATTGTTATAAACATTTCCTTTTCATTTCACCCCAGGAAGAATACATACCCACAACAACAAAGTGGGGGATGGGGGACATCATAAAAATACTTCTTCAGAGCTATGCTGGCCAGTATAGTAACCATTAGCTACGTAAGGCAATGTAAGCCTCAAATGAGTAACTGAAATATTAAAAAATTAAAACTCAAATCCTAGGTCATACCAGACACATTTCAAGTCTTAGTAGTCAGGTGAAGCTAGTAGGTGCCACATGGACAGAGTAGAAAGGGACATTTCTGTCACTGGAGTTCCTTTGGGCAGCACTGTGCTCAGAGAGTCTGATTATGAAACTCTCTCTATTTCATAGCCAAAGGCTGCTTACTCTCAACTTTGTTGTGACTGGTTGGGATTAACCCAGTACTTTCTCCAACAAACCTTCACCAAACACTTCTCACATGCCAGACCCTGATGTGACATGCAGACACAGAAATCATCCCAGCCCTCAAGGAGGACTGGGACAGGCCAAGGTGGAGGGCACAGGCCTAGTGACTTTGGGCCAGTGCCACACATGAAAGGTGGTGTCACAAGCCTGGAGGATGAGTACCTCTTAAGGGAGCCTTGAGTTGGCCTGGATGACTGGAAGGGAAACAGCACTGCTTGGTAGTCACTCAGGGCCTGCTTCTGGCTGCCACACCAAGGACAGGTGCAGAAGGAGCAGGGCCGGTCAGGGGTTAACGTGGAGCTTTTGGTTGATTTCTCTCTTGTGGTAAGCAGGTGACGAGCTCAGAAGGGAGGAGACGGGGAAGACTAAGAGGAGGGGAAGGCAAGGCAAAGAAAGAAAGGGACAGAAAGAGGTTGGAGAAAGGAACGCAGGAGACAAGGCTGGAAAAGACTGTTCACTTAGATGGGGGGAAAGTGTTCCCACCCTTTACTTTGCTTTTATACAACTCCTAAACAAGAAGCAACTTCTTGGTAATTTCAGCTAAATATTCCTGCTTGCTTTTCTGGTTTTAGGACACTGTTTTTTTCATGGTTTTTATTTTTTATTAGTACATGTCTGCATTACATAATGCTTACATTTGTTGTGGGAAGCTGGCAGACGTACATAACGGATCTCAATTATTCTTTTCATCCCCTTTCCTTCCTCTCCTTCTTACTTCCCTCCATTTCTTGACCTCCTTTAGGGTCTTGCTATGTAGTTTAGGATAGTGTTGAACTCACTACATAGTCCAGGCTGCCCTCAAACTTGTGATTCTTTTGCCTCAACCTCTTGAATGCTGGGATGTGTCACCACATCTGGGTTAAGACACTATTCTTAATGTTTTTAACATCTTTGCTCCTCTACATAAATATCAGTTCTTAACAAGAAATCAGCAACTATAAAAAGTTGTTTCATTTTCATACTCACCATCCTGTAGCTTCTGCAATTTTCCTTCTTTTCCAGAAAATCCTCATCAAACTAAATTAAAAAATAAAAATATAACCCCCCAAGAAGATAAGTGTCATTATAGGTGTAGAACTGAAGAAGCAGAGAAAGAGCACACTTAGTATTCACATCATGGTTTCTAAATATCACTGCCCACTACTCTTACAAGAGGTTGATTCTGTCACGCCAGGAAGAAAGCGCATACTACAAATGAACAAGGTGTATCAAAGGCAAAGGCAAGGGAGGATTGAGAAGGATTCTCTAATGAAATCTGGGACACGGTTTGGATTTATAACACACAACAACAAAATCTCTATGTCTATAAATGATAATATTTTTAAAAAGAAGATGGCCGGGGATTTACCTCAGTGGTTCTGCTGCCTGCCTTCCAAGCACAAGGACCCGAGTTCAATCCCCAGTACCAAAAAAAAAATAAAAAAATAAAAAAGAAGAGAAAAATTGTTATGTAAAAGAATTAGAACTAATTAATGAAGAATTAGTGTAAATGAATGATAAAATTAGAAAATCACCAATCTGTAACCTCCAAGAGTAATAAAAGATCATGGATGCTGAAATCATCGTGGTAGAGAATAGTCACACAATCTCCAAGTGTCATCCCCTAAGTCACTCATAGTAGAGGGGAAGTGTATAATGAGAAGGCCTAGAGATCTCGCTATCTAACAACAAAACTTAGCTAACTGTGGAGGGCACTTGGACATCCTCCACCTCTGGTTGTGACCCACTGAGAAGGGCACACCTATAAACATACCCCAAAAACATTTAACCCGAACCTAATCAACAAGGTAGAAATAGGGTCTACACAGGATATGGGCCATTCTGTGAGATAATGGCCTGGACTCTTCAAGAACCAAGGGCATCAGGGGGAAAGGCAGGTACTGTTGTTCTTGATGAAAAGAGAACCAACAGACAGCAACCAAATGCCTGAATCCTGATTAGCTCCTAGAGCAGGGCAACTGTTATATGCACTGGATACACACATAACAGTTCAGACATTTGGGAGGCAATATGAAAAATCTGAATATGGACTGGATATGAGATGTTGTCAACTTAGTGTTAATTTGTAGTTACTAGAACAATTATTTCTTTCTTCTTCTACATCATTAAGAAAAGCAAACCAAAAAAAAGAGAAAAGCAAACCAAAGAGAGGGAAACAGCAAATGTAACAAAATGAACTGAGTTGAAAGGCATCCATTGTGCTTACCACAACTGGCCTGCAGGTGTGAGTTTTCAAGTTTGAAAGCTGGGGTTGGGGGGAGAAGCAATGAAAACAAGCTCCCTTCTGGTGACATTATTTTATGTTCATGTTCTAGAACGTTCCCTGCTAATGTCAAACATCCCAGGATGAATCTCCATTAGGCCTGGGTCTGCACTGTACCCTGGGGTCATGCAACAGGGGCAGAGCTGAACAGTGCTGCCTGGCCAAGCCCCCAGGCCTCCGTCTCCAGTAGCTGAGCCGGGGCGGGGCAGCAGGGGGAGAACCAGGATGATGGATATAGGCTTGGCTCCTGCTATCAGGGTCCTCCTAGTCGGAAGAAAGGGGCCTTGGTTCCCATAGAGGTTGTCACCTGATGCCTACCAAGCAGTAGCCTCGGAGTGACAGAGTCCAGGGCTTTTGTGCTACGCTCCAGAGGTGTGGGTGTAGGTGTGTGCTGTACTCAAACTTTTGGGAATACATGTGAAAATGTGCGGTATTTCTCACTAGGCGAGTTTTGTATCTAGCTTTATAAAACCACTGCCAAGTAAGAGACATTTGCACTGGAATGGGGAGGAAGAGGATGGAACAGAGGAAAGAAAAGTCCTATGTAATAGCCAAGGCTGCCAGGGCAGAGATGACAATCCCAGGAGTACCTAGTGTAGGATTCTACAGAGATCTGCCCCTCCCACACCCAAACACCCTTTCTTCTAGGTGAACTGCTCCTGAATCATGAGTTTCTGGCCATTCTGTCTTCTCTTTGACAAGTGTTCCTCTGTCTCTTAACACAAGGACTTGCTGGGTTTCCAAGGCAAATGAAGTCACAAGTACCAGTGACCAACAAGCAGCGCACAGCAGTGTCAGCAAGACCTCACACTGAGTGGTGAGACTGAGGACGCTGGCTCTCAAAATCAGGATGGCTGTTTTGCAGCAGGTGTTAGCTACCTCATCACTCAGATGCGAAGGTCTGGCACGTTAGGCTCAGCCACTCTCTCCTGGGACACTAGGCATCGTATACTTTTTCCACCTGCTTCAAATCTATGTGGGCACAAACTTAGTGAAAATGTCTTCTGGCAAAGAGATGGGGAGTGGTTCCCCAACAGCATCTCTTGCAAATAGTTACTGTCACCCATGTGGCTGGCCCTACTGAGGGGACTGCTCTAGCTCCTTCACCTGTCTGTAGGGTAGACTCATTATTGTGCCCCATCTGCCTGCCCGATGTCACTAGGCTGGAGCAGGTGGTCAAATGACCACGCTCTTGGTTAACTAATTTAACGTTGAGATTCTCTTACTGTAACAAAGATATCTTGATTCACAGGAGAGTAGGAGAAGCAGGGTAGAATGAAGACAGAAAAGAGAAGAATTTGACAAAGAATGATATTACATACATATATCAACATCCATTCAAAACCCATAAAAGAAATCAAGAATAACAAACTTAGAAGCATACCTGGGTTAGACAAATGATATAAATAAATGACAGGGTTAGACAGGTGACATAACCAAGTGAGGTAAATTTAGTTTAGGTTCTGGAACTACAAATTTTTTCACTTTCCTCTTAATGTAGCCAGAAAACAAACACTGAGACAAGAGGGAATAGTAGGGAAGCTCTTATTTAGATCAGCAATTGCTTTCCTGTAGAAATGAGGGCCCAGCATCACCAGATCTTCCAAATTCTTATGGGAAGTCAGAAGATTTGTATATAAAAATGATGTCAGTTACTGTGATACCTTGCTCACAAACACTTTTGTTTGTGAATAATTTGGTCTGAAAACAAAAGCATTTGACAAAACTCTGTTTTTTAAAATTTTTGGTACCGGGGATCTAACTTAGGTCCTTACGCTTGCACAGCAGGCAGTGGAACCACTGAGTTAAATCCCCGGCCTAACAAAACTCTGTTTTTGTTTGCAAACTCTACATCGGATGACAAATGCAACATTAGCGCTCTTTCCCACAGAAACACAAATGTAACCAACTTTTCCAAAATCATGGAATGAATTAAATTTGGGAACCGAGGTACCACTGTTATTTAGAAAATGATAAAAACACTGTGTGGCAAGTTATAATCACATACAAAAAATAAAACCAAAAGCATATAAATAAAACCCAAAGCCCACATTTGTCATCTTTGGAAGTTGCTAGGGTAATAACTCATTATTCTGAAAATAGATTTTAAAAATCTACCATTTATAGAGCATTTCCTATGTGAATGGTATTTTAAAATAAAAAGTGAACATTATTCATTATGAGAAAATCATTGTTAATGAATTCAAATGAAATGACAAATACAAAAGCTGCTTTTATAATTCCTAGCAATGACGACAATCCATTGCTACTAAAACCACCAGCTAAAAAGATGATGGGGAAGCTATGTGTGCAGAAGGCTACATTGCCTGAGCACAGTGGACAAGCTCTGAAAACCAGTCTGCAGACACAAAGCAGTCCCTGGTATGGTGGAATAAAAACACAGAGTAGGGGAGAACAAACAAACAAACAAACAACTTAGAACACAAAAAAAGTTGTGAATTTGATCACACCTTGGGGGCCCAGAGGAGTTTACAGGAAAAGTGGGGAATAGAGGAGAATGTTAAAAGGCCTCATTTCACCATGATATCTCAAGGCCATGTCTGGAAGGTAAACAAGTCAAATCTAGAACGGGGAATTTTGCAGAGCAGTTTTTTCCATAAATAAATGGCTTCAAAACTATTGCATAAACCTGGCACTCAGACCTTGGCTACTAGTATGGTTTACTATTACAAAGACTGTTGATTCTACCCTAAGGGCGGTGAGAATACAATATAAGCCTATCAGAAAGTACTTACTGGGCCAGGGATTTAGCTCAGTGGTTTCGCTGACTGCTAAGCAAGCTTAAGGACCGGAGTTCAATCCCCGGTACCACAAAAAAAAAAAAAAAAAAAGTACTTATACTGCCTTATACTGTCAGAAAGTACTGAAGCACTGAGAAGAAAAAGAAAAACCAAAAAATGGCCCTGTGACCAAAGCTGGAACAATCTGAACAATAAATAAAGTGTGTGTGTGGGATCTTCCTTACATAAGAGTTCCAGGAGTTGGGGTTCAGATCCCATCATTTGGAGTGCCGCTGGACCAAATGGTTTGCTTCCAAAGAATGCAGGGAAAAAAAGCAATGTGACCATGCAGGGAGGTGGTAGATGCTGCCTTCGCCAAATGATCAAGGCTAGCCACGCAGTGATCATCTGTTCTGCTACCATGTAACCCTAGTAAGCTGCAATGAGAAGGGGATTTTGTCTTTTGGGACTCTTCCCCAAAACATATAAATTCATCCAATTGTGAGAAAAACAGCAGACAAACCCAAACTATAGAGATTTCTACAAAAATGCCTGACCAATATAGTCCAGGAGGTGAAAGAGAGGAAAGGTCAAAGAACTGTCACAGATGAGGGCAACTAAATAAACATGATGACTAAAAGTTACGTTGGATCCTGAAATGGTAACCTAAATAAATCTGTATTTAGTCGTATAGCTATGATAATTTCTTAGTTTAACATGGTTATGTAACATGTTATTAGGAAAGGCTGGGAATTACAAGACACAATTTTACAACTCTTCTATAGACTTAAAATTATTCCTCAATAAAACCTGGTATTTTTTAAATGCAGAGGAAAGTGTTATAGATTTTTAAAATACTGAAAGACATAAAATCAAATGCAACGTGCAGACCTTGTTTAGATCAAGACTGAAACAAACTTTTAAAACATGTTTGTGACAGGCCGGGGATTTAGCTCAGTGGTGCCACCACCTGCAAGCACAAGGTCCTGAGTTCAATCCCCTGTACCAAACCAAACAAAAGATGTCTGTGACAATCGGACAGCTAGATGATAATAAGGAACTGTTAATTTTATTTGGTATGATATTGATATTGTTATGTTTTAAAATCTGTTAGAAATAAATACGGAAAAACAGCACTCCGGGAGGTAACAGTGTGATGCTTTAATTTTACTTTTAAAAGGTGGAGAGAGGAGACTGATCAAGCCACGCTAAAGTTGGGTAATGGCTGCATGCGTAGAATTTATGCCACTGTCTCTCTGTATCTGAAATTTTTCGTAAGAAAGTAAACGAATAGAATAAAAAAAAAAAACGCCGTGTGGACAAATGCTTACACAGTTGCAGGCAAGATGCCAAGGCTGCCAGGCCAAGCCAGGCACAAGAAATTCACCCAGAGATTAGATAATCAAAGTTCTGGGAGGAACTGGCAAATTTTAGGTTAATTCTTTTTCTCCTTATTAGTAAACATTCACTGGTGGTAGGTTAGAAGCCAATAAAAATTAACTAATTGTCGAAAGGGATACAGAATTCCATCAGCTACATTCCATTTATGAAGAAAAATCCATTGACAAGAAGAAATCCTCCGGGTTGAGGGAGCAGGACCGTGGATCAGGTGGAGGAAGCTAAGCGTTCCGGGACTCGGGGTTTCCTCGAAGGCCTCGCAGCCTTGCGGCACCTATGAAGAGAGCGGGCAGGGTACCTCTACTCTGGCGGCGGCCAGGACCCATCTGACGGGCTCCATGCAGCCTCTCCCGTTGGGGCAGTGCAGCTTGAGCCTCGCTGCCATGATGGCTCTAGTAGAGCTTTCTGGAAAACAGACCCAAGAGGGTCCCCAGCCTAGGGCTGGGGCTGAAGGAATATTCAGGATTTGGGCACAGGAAATTGTTTGATTACTACGTTTTCCATTGTTCAGCTAATAAAATAAGCTGTCATTTAAAAATGCTGGAGGAAAGACAGAAACACCAGCACTGGCTTTCATACCTCTTCTGTTTAGGATTTCCTATTCTGGGTCTTGGGAAGCTGGGTCCCTGGCTGGGAGGACTTCTGTACAGCAGTGCTGTATTTCGGATCCTGCACCGCATTGTGGTGTTCTACGACCCTGAGCATCTCAGGTTTTCCAAATCCCGCTAGGGCTGCGGAGGGACCTGCTCACCCCCTGGACCTGTACTTTGCACTGACCGTCTTGCGTCGTCGCAGCCCGGGAGGAGGCGACACGAGCAGCACCCAGTCCGGGCGCCCTGCCCACTGCCCACTCCGCCGGCCCGGGAAGGGGAGCCTACCTACCACAGGGGTGCGCCCAGGGCCCAGTGGCACAGAAGGGGGTCACTGAGGACCCCGAGGAAAGCGGACACTGAAAGGCGAGGGGAGAGAGGAGAGCGGTGGGCTGGCAGGAGCTGAGGCCTCACCAATGGTGACGTAGGCTCTTAGCATGCCCCACCCAGCCGCAAGGCATTCTGGGTACTGCAAGGTCGGCCCCAATTTCACTCAATTTAGCTTCAATTTCAACATTTTGGAGGGTGCATTATCTTTGTTATAATAGATTGATTTGTTTTTAGTTAGAGCATCCTGGTTCGGCTTACTAAATAAACTCAACCTATGTGAAAAGTCGAAAAGTACTTGGGGTTTATATAGATTCCGTCCCACTATGCAATCTCGGATGTGAGGGCGATCTGGCTGCGACATCTGTCACCCCATTGATCGCCAGGGTTGATTCGGCTGATCTGGCTGGCTAGGCGGGTGTCCCCTTCCTCCCTCACCGCTCCATGTGCGTCCCTCCCGAAGCTGCGCGCTCGGTCGAAGAGGACGACCACCCCCGATAGAGGAGGACCGTTCCTCGGTCAAGGGTATACGAGTAGCTGCGCTCCCCTGCTAGAACCTCCAAACAAGCTCTCAAGGTCCATTTGTAGGAGAACGTAGGGTAGTCAAGCTTCCAAGACTCCAGACACATCCAAATGAGGCGCTGCACGTGGCAGTCTGCCTTCCTTTTGAATAGACATGGAGATCTAACATTATCCCCCCGCCCCTTTCTCAGTGGGTCATCTTAAGTAGTCCCTTCAACTACATTTTATATACAGATACTTTAAGCCACAGTAAATATAGCAGTAGCAGCAGTGGTGTTTAAAAAGTAAAAGAACAAAAGAAATGTGGCTGGTAAATAAAACTAAAGAACACATTAAAACTACCAAGGTTACATTATACAGAAGGCAAAATTCGTATGCACTTTACTATGCCTTCGAAAATAATTCTTGTCTTTAGAGGCAGCGTATACTATTTCTCAGACCATACAAATTGGGGATTAGCCTTCACTCAGGAAAGATTCTTGGGAGTAACTGAAGTCTGCACTGCAGAGCAACGGCACCGAATTATATGGACAGACTTATTTCGGATTTCTCTGGCAGAAGTGTGGAGAATGAATTAGTCCCAATGTAGAAAGATACCTGTTAAGTATTAGGATCAGCTCCCTATGACAAATGTAATCATTCTGTACTGCAAACACATGCCGGTAAGTAAACAATTTTAGAATTCACTGGAGGACTGCGGGTGTAGCTCAGCGGTAGAACAGTTGCTTGGGTGTGTGAAGCTCCAGGTTCGATCTCCAGAACCCAAACAAAACACCCTCTATACTTAAGCGTCCACGTGAAGAAAGGAGGTATAGCAAAATATTGAGGCAGAAAGTAAAGGTTTAATAATGAGGTTGCAGAGAAAGTAGAAAGAAGTCTAGGATGAAGTCCCCCTCCCCATCAACACACAGGCTTCTCCGTGGACCCTCCTGACCCATTTTCATAACACTCATCGTCATTTAACATGTGTTTGTCTCTGTAGTTTTATTAAAATGAGAATTTCACGAGGTAGTGTTTTGTCTTTTATTTCTCCCTTTTGTATAGCATAAGTGTTCAGAGAATACTTGAATGAATGAATGACAAAACAGTGACAAACCCCTTCACAGTGCAGAATAATCTTCATCCTACTGTGCTAAGTGTGTGCTTTCAATTTCATAACACAGTATTACAGTAAGCATCAACAAGTTATCGGTATCAAAGTTCCAAATGAACTAACTAATTTACGAAAATTAGAAACTGGCCTTAAAGTTATCTTTTGATGAATATAGAAACAAACAAACAAAAAAAGAAACTCAAATCTGTTTTTCTTAAATTGTAACTTTATTTGGAACATGAGCATTTTCCTTACATAAAATCAACATTATTAAACACTTAGGACAAACTAAAAAGCAAAATTTTATTTCAGAAGGTTCTTACTTCAGTGGTTTTCTGTCAGCCTATCTTCTCATTATTAAGAATATTTGCTTCATAAATAAATAAAGTCTCAGTTACTCTGTTGTAAGCAAAGCAACTAATTAAACTGCTATCGGCACTGACATATCTGAGATTAGGAGACTCTGTCAGATCATTTCAAATTCACATTAGAACAGGGTTTTTAGGAAATTGGTAATACCGATTAATGTGATGTTTGTCCCATTTTTCTTCTTAATGGTTTCCATAAGATGGTTCTCATAATAATTATATAACTGTACAGTACATTTGGTTGGAAATTGTAAAAATTAATCACATATATTAAACTAGTTGCAACAGTATACTTAAATGATATAAAATAATTAGTATGTTAAAAATTTTCTTACAAACATATTGCTTTTGGTCATACACTGAGCTGAAACAAAGCCTGAATTGCTTTTCTTCACCCTCTCCTAAATGGCACGAAACAATGGCTTGATGGTAGGGAAATGCTATTTCATAAGAAGGTGGTATCCATTCACTCCAACAGGACCTGTATTTGCACTTAAAAAAGAAAATATCTTATTTTGTTAGACATGTGTTACCTTGATTGCATTCAATTTTTTATAAGCCCAAAAGGTGCCACAGTATTACTTTTTTAGGTGTATGTGGTCCTTTAAATAAGTGATGTATCTAAAAAATTGTTTGAAAATTACCTTTCTACCCAATTAAATCCTATGATACTCAAGCTGGGCGAGGGTTTGGTAATTAATGGAATTTTATTGCAAAGTGAACAATCATATCCAAAGTGGCTTTAATGCAACTGCAGTTTCTCTGCAGTGCTTGCTGTGTGTGAGGCATAGCTATACCCCTCAGTGCACCATGGTCACTGAAATTTTGGGCTCAGAAGGAATTCCACCTATACCATTTCCTGACATCCCAGGAAGCTTTCAGACTGTAATGAGGTACAGACATGGAGAGGTAGAGTGAATCATCACTCCTGTTCCTGTCTTGCACTTCACTTTATAATTCTATGGTAATTAAAAATATATGTAACAGGGGCCGGGGATTTAGCTCAGTGGTTTCGTCACCTGCAGCGCAAGTGCAAGGACCCGAGTTCGATCCCTGGTACCAAAAAAATATATATATATATTTATATATATAAATATATATATAAATATATATATGTAACAGGAAAATTTTTTATGTTTGCTTAAAAAAAAGGTCATTATTTCCTTCTGAACTTCATAGCTCGTATACCCAATTTGTCCTTTACCTATTTGGGGGGGCAGGGGGGGAGAATACTTATAGGATTTTGCTAGTTCTTTAGAATTAGATTGTTTTCTCAGTCTTACAGTTTTCTCAACTGCACATCATCTTCTTGACATTCATGTGAATAAATGTGTTTAGCTTCCCAAAGGAAGCTGCTTGCTGGTAAACAGAGTAAATGGAAGGAAAAAATGAAGTATTCCTTGAATATGGGCCCTAAAACAGTTTTCAGAAAACAATTTTGAGATATGTAATAATCAAGTAAGTAGGTTTTTTGATTAAAAAAAACTTAATGACCTAAACACAGGCTAGAGGACAGATAATATGGTATTGACAACTCATTTGCATCTCTAAAGGGTATTTACAATTTAAAGCCAGCTTTCCAGAAAACTGGGCAAGGTTTCAGCTTAGTTTACTTTTTATATATAATACAGAAAGAGAAAATAAATATTAACCTAACAGTAAAGGACTCATCTCTGAAAACACATGTTCCGTGGCTTTAGATAACAAGTTGAGAATATAATACAGAAATGAATTCACTTCAATTGTGCTTGCACATACATTTTCAAAAGCTTTGCCGCCAGTTTGTTAACAGGATAATGTTATCCATCAGATCCACATCCATTATGAGCTTTTCTCATGTCCCTCAGGATCATAGTGCTTGGTCAAATATACTTTTGAGCCAGATTCTCCAAAGCATATATTACTCCCTGATTTTAGGTATGAGCCCTTTGGAAGTCATGGTAACTTGTTCAGGCTGCAACATATTAATACACCAAAGTGATCGTCTATCACCCTGCTAGACTGAACCACATGAAAGTATCTGTATTCACCTTAATCTACCATTTTAACTACAAATTTGATTACTTCATATGACTTGCCTTGCTGTATCCTGGAACCTGGAACCAAAGGATAGTCATCTGAGCCCTTGGAGAACAGGAGTCAGAACACTGTTAAGATTACTACTGCAGGGGCTGGGGATTTAGCTCAGTGATTTGGCGCCTGCCTTTCAAGCACAAGGTCCTGAGTTCGATCCCCGGTACCAAAAAAAAAAAAAAAAAAAAGATTACTACTGCATTCACTCTTGCCAGGAAAGTAACCATGAGTAGAGGCAAATGTGTCGTGTGGGGATGGATTGGAGTGGACCTTCTGTCCTTTTCTGTTTCCAAACTAGCTTTGTCATCTGTAAAAGTGCTGTAAACATTCCTCTCTATGGAACAGCCTCTGCCCAACAAATAGAGCTCTTAATCTTTAAAGAAACTATACAAGTTAGGAGTTCCAATGTGGCACACTGTGGACACTAAGATCGTGGCAACCATGACTTCCTAGATAAGTGGGTTCCCTGCCCTAGATCTTTTCTGCTTCCCAAAATGTCCTGAGAATTTATCTAGGACAGAAGATTATTCTTGAGCTCCTAGCCAGGTCTAGAGAGCTAAGCTGAGTGCAAAATTCCATCTCAGTTATTAGAATCAAAAATCTTCTGTTGTTTTGAAACTTTTTTTTTAGTCATGCATCTTGGCAGAAACAAATTTAACTGACTATATTAACCTTTATGTTGAAACCTTTTGATGTGAAAGCTTTCCTTTTATGAGTACTTAGACAATTTGACTTCAAAAATGGAAGAAAATAGAATGAGTCAGCTTAGTATGATTAAGGTTGGTTTCATTTAAATATCCGCAACCACATTAAAGGGTGTTGTGAAAACTATAAAAAATATTTATAGAGTTCTTTGTTCCAGGAAACAAAACTAAAACAGAGTGGATGATACAACAGTGGTATCAAAAAAAATGACATGATATTAAGAAAAGCAGAGGCTTCCTTTCTTAAAGTCAGCCCAAGAAAGCCTAAAGTACCTAATGGGCCATGTTAAGAATGTAACCATACCATGATATTTGCACATACTGAGTAAATAACCCTTTGTCTCATAGCCTTAAATTTCACCCCTGTTGCAATACTGTATCAATATTATTATATTTTTCAAAGTCTGTATAAAATATTATCTGGAACTCCAAAGGAAAATCACTTAATTTTTAAAAAGTTCATTACAAAGTTGACAGTATAAAATGCTAAAACATAATCCATATATACAAAATGCTGTTAAGAAAATAATGAGACCTAGTTTTAGAATAAAATAATTTCATACTAAAAGAGGATATTGCATTCAAATCAATATTTTTAAAAAAACTTTAAAAAAGAATATTGAAATGTCTTAGCTCAGAAGAATAACTATAAAGTATTGATTTGCTTTTATATCATCCACACATTTCTTGCAAGCTGAATGCCAGTCAGCTGAGGGACAGTTTCCTGCTCTCCCTTGTGAAAGAGTCTTGGTGCTGAGATAGTCACCGCCGAGACGGGTACTTGGAAGCCCAGTCTGTCCGGCCATGCACTGGCTGGGTGGCTGGAGGCCGTGGCTTCAAGCCAGGAGTGCTTCTTGGCTGAGTGTGGAAGAAAGGTCGCCCAGGATGAGGTCTCACAGCCTTCAGGGAAGAATAGCCTGCAATGGAAGAGACAGAATGGCCTGAGTGACAGGGTATCAGAGCAGCCAGGTACAGACAAATGCATCCTGGTGACAAAAATGTCAGCAAATGAGAAGTTCAGGGGGAACATTTTAATTTCTTCTCTCAGTTCTTTCAGTTAAGATAACCTTGGTTGTCCAATTAGTTAAGACTTGTCAAGTCAAAAATACAGGTGTCATTCTTATGCCCTTCTTCTCATATCTTACTTCCTGTCTTCACCAGTCAACCATTACTACTCCAACCCAAGCTAGGATCATTTCATACCTGGATACCTGCAATAGGCTCTTGCTTGCAACCTGTCCCCACATGGTCTAATGACAACTAGCAGGTTGAACGAGCCCATGAAGGTGGCTGACAGGTCAAGTTACTTCTCTGCTTGGACCCTTCTAGCAGCTTCCGTGATGGTCAGAGTTGTGAAACACACTTACAGAAATGCACTGGGAGCCTCAGACATACCCTTAGGCCTCTCATCACCCCACCTCCTCTTGTAACTTCCCTCTCACTCATGCCCCTCCTGCACTCTGGGCCCCTTGCTGTTTTCTGAATTTGCCAGATCTGCCCTGCCTCAGAGCCCATGCACTGGAGAACCCACATCTGGAATAGTCCCATCCACACTGATCAGGTGCTCACTTGCTTCCTTCAGAGCTTTGCTCAAGGACTCCTTTTGCAGTGAGCTATTCTTTGGCTAAAATCGAAATCTGCACCTCACACTCCAACTCGCACAAGCTCTACCTCCTTCCCGTGTTATTTTTTCCTCAGCACTTCTGAGCATCTGACACTGGTTTAACATCATCATCTGCACAGTGCAACCTCTCCCAGAGCAGAGTCCTGTCTGTCTCTCATACTGGTGGATTCTGGGTGGATGCCTGGCACAGAGCAATCATTCCGTAACTGCTGAGTCAAATTCATGAATAATCAGAAACAGAACTTACCCAGGGAAGGGTCCGGAACAGGTGCCAGGGGAACCCTTGGCATAGCAGAACCAATATCTTTTTTCAGAAAGGAAGGGATATAATTTCCAGTCAGTCCACTAGAACTTGTAGAGCTGGAACCAACTGATTTGCAAAAGCAAAAGCTCGTTATTAAATAGTAACATTCATATGACACAAACAGGGTTAAAGGAGAGTAGTGCAGGCCAATAAAGAATTAAGTTTTTACTTTCAGGGAAAATAAAAGAATTGTGATGAAAACAGTGAGTTTTGAGTAAACCATCCCCTATGCCACATTGTCAGAAAGTGGAGAAGGGCAAAGACAATGCTGCTCCCATAGACACAACCAAGCACAGGGTTATTTCTTAAATTACAGAAAGGATATTGGACGTTTTAATTTTTGTAATAAGTTTAGCTTGTTCTGAAGTTTGCTTTTTCCACTCCATAATATAGACTATACTTCACATCAGTATATACAAACCTAAAATGCGTATTCCACCAGATACCTTTGCACAACAATGTGCATTTCAGCACCCCATCTAGTAGTGAACTTGTAGACAGGTAGGTGGTAGGTGCATGAGTACTGATATATCGTCTCTTTTGTTTTGTATTCTTTAAAATAAATGAGGCCTAAAGGACAGAGGTGGGGAAGTGAAGGTCAGGTGTTCCCCTGGCCATGCGGAAAGGGATGTAGCCATGGCAGACAGATCTCCTGGGCCGGGTTCGTCAGCCTGTAGGGCCTATTAATCGAAAAGCAGGAAGAGCCCCTTCCACTACCCACCTCCTCCCAACCAGAAGAGACCTGATGCCCTGGGCTGAAGGCTGGATCAGCATGCAGAGTTCCCAGCTGGAACAAAGAAGACAGAGCCAAGCTCATCTCTACCTCAGAAGGTGCCGCCCACAGCACTCCAGGCCTCAGTGGCCAAAGTCAGATTCTTGGGCCAGGAACAAGTCTGCTGCATTCTGCAGCCTTGGCGGGTATGACCCTATGGGAGCTGCCTGAGCCCAGGGCCTGCTGCCGAGGAAGGGAGAGGACAAGGTGTATCTTCATGCCAGAAAGGCCTTGTCCCACATCTCTCTGTGTCCACCTCACAGCATCCACAGACTTTGATTTTCGCCATTTAGGAGTTAATAATCATTATTCACCTGAATTTATTTTGCTGATTACTGATACTGTCCCTGAAGACTTTCCAGACAAGCCAGAACTGGACCATGGATTAGACGGAAGAAAGTCCTTTCCTGGATTTGGGAGCATGCCATTTCTTATATTTATTCCTAAAAGAGAAAAACAGTGATTTTAAAATTGAAAATGGAACAGGAAAATGGATAGAAAAAAACCTGCAGTACATATATACAATGGAATTTTATTCAGCCTTAAGAAGAACAAGATCTTGCAATTTGCCACACCTGACTGGAGGCTATTATGGTAAAAGAAATCATCCAGACAGAGAAAAATATGATCTCACTTACACATGGAATCTTTTAAGGAAAAAATATCAAATATACAGAAGCAGACAACAAGTGACAGACAGTTGTCAAGGGCAGGGGTGGGGGAGGAATGGAGAGATGAGATAGGTAAGATGATACAAAGTAGCAGGTGTGCACAATGAATAAATCCGAAGATCTAAAGTGCAACATGAGGACCACTGTATAAAATAGTCCTTTATGTGGAGTCTGTGCTAAATGAATAGAATCTGGCTGCTCTTGTCATAAAACCTAAAAAGGGATAACTACATGAGCTGATGGGTATGTTAATTTGACACTATGGTAAACTTTTTACTATGTAATATATAACCTATAAACTATGCTGCTTGCCTTAATTATACACAATAAAGTTTATTTAAAATGCAAATACCCATTTAATCTTGTACTAGACTTCAGAGATGAAATTAACACAGATCCCAGTTGGTCAAGGACTGCCTGTGGTTCCAAAATCAAAGCAAAACTTGCGATGATGTCATCGCTGAGTCAGCGTCCTCGTGGTTAGCGTGCTGTCTGGCTTGTGCATGGACTGAGAGGCCTCTTGTGCATCAGCCTCAGTGACGACCTGCCAGCATCATTCTCGGCTTCACCGCTCTTTGATATTCCACTCTTGTCCAGCCTACTTCCCTCTGTGCCCTGTTCATATCCTTTTGCATCCCCATCTATCTCCAACCCCTGGCTCTGCAGCCTTCTGCTCTCCTGTGTCTGTCTTTTGGTTCCATCTGCTCACCTGACCTCACCTATTCTTGGCGTCCTGTGCTGATGACTGGGTCTGTACCAACCGCCCTTGCCAACTCTGGTCCTCCTCATCCCAGGACTCCCACAACACTGCTGATTGACCTCAGCCTTAATCAACAAGACCTTAAGACAAACTGCTTTCCCTTCTAACTGCTCCATGTTTCCACTTCTATCAGGCACTACAACCATTTTCAGAACAGAAATATACATTCTGCTTTTATCTTTCTTCTTCCTCTACAGCCAAAACACCTTTCCAATCTGCTCCTTGCTCCTTTTTGCCTTTGGTCATGGTGGCTCCTACACACCTGGATCCCTCTATTCTTGTCATCTGGTTTCTTTTTCTAAGACATTCCTGGAGACTGTCTGGTCAATCTTTGGAGACTAAAGCTCAAACCTGATGAAGCCTGGCAGGATTTCCCTGTTCCCAAACAGCCAGTGAAGACTGAATGTGTGAGTAAGACATGCTATGCCCTCCCTGTCCCTGTCCCCGTCCCATCCTTCTGACTGCTCCCCTAGCCTGTGCGACCACCCCTCCCTGGATGGCAGCCAGAGCTCGATGCTCCTGATCCTCTCATGCACACACAGACAAACCAGTTTCCTCTTCCAGTGAAACCCCTTCTGGAGCTCTCACCACTCATCCCATAAAATCCAAAGGTCTTATGAGGCCCCTGAAGCTGCCTCATGCTGTGTATTCCTGGCTCTTTTCTTAGATGCTGCGGGCACACTGGCCTCTGACATTCCTCTCACAGGCCAAGCCTGGCCTGACTCCAGGACTCTGCATCTGCAGTCTCCTCTGCCTGGTGTGCCCTTCCCTCAGCTTTGTGCACAACTGCTTTTTATTCACTGGGGCCCAGCTAAGAGCTAGTTGCTGAGAGGCCTTCTTACCACTCTGTCACCACCTCTGATTACTGCTGGCCAGTGTCTCCCAGCACTAGGAGATAAATTGTGCTGTAAGTGCTCTGTCTCCAGGGCTGCTATGGAGGCCAAGAGACCAAAGAGCACCTTAAGAGTTGTGCAGCTTGGGGCTCCAATGGCTGTTCTATTCACCATGATACGCCTCGTACTCAGTGAACTGTAGATGCTCAACATATATTTATCCACTGAGTTAGTTTGTGAGTGGATGATTGGGCAATACCATCAGCTTGGAATACAGAGAATCTGAAGGCTTGGGTACCACCACACAATAGCACACCATTGGCATAACCCCCACAGGACTGAGCTTCCTCCATTCTTACTGCCTGCCCATTCCTGCTGGACCTGTCTGATGGAGAGGCTTCACATAGGCTTCCCAGTCTTGCCCTTTCTTCCTTCCCCAGAGTCTGGACCCAGTTTCTTATACCAATTTTTGTTTTAATTTCAGAGGACTATGTAAGGTAAGAAATGTTCGATCTGGGCTTCAGCAAATATTTCTGTAAAGTATTCACATTATCAGCCAATGGACTAACAGCTGCATGGGCTGCAGCCAAAAGAGCTGCATATCTGGGTCCATGGGCCTACCCTGGGAGCCAAGAGCGGTGACTGTGAGATGGCACTGGGCTGAGGAGGTCTTGCAGCATGGGTGCCAGGGCCCTGCGTGGTCAGGAGGACACTGTGATGCTAGTGGCAGTGCTCACCCCAGCGAACCTCTGCACCCACAGGGGCCTCACATCACTCCTTGCTGCCTTCTCAGTAACCCTAGCCTTCAAGGTGTCTGGGAGCCAGAGGTGCCTGGTTCTTGGCCCAACACTGGTGCAGGTGGCTGCCACCTCCTTGGCTCCACCACGGTGTGCTCCTGGCAGTCCTGTCTAACCACCTGATGCTCCAGGCCTGCCTAAGTCTTAAAGTCGAGCCCCTTCAGCAAGCTCTGGGGCACCTCACCCATAGCTCCAAGGCCTTTAAACTGGTTTCATGCCCAAACTGCCACCACAACCTGAAGGGCCTTGGGGTTGCAGCCTCTTTGATCTAACCGGGCCCACTGGTGCGGGCCAACACCCGCAGGCCCATCTTATTTCTAATTTCCTCCATGGCAGCCCATTTTCCCCAGGTGGGCCTGCTCCTCCAGCTCCTGTCTGAAACTCTGTCTGGGGAAATGGGACTATGAAGAAACCAGCAGTTTGGTCTGAATGCCAGAGGAGACTTGAACTTTAGGGTCATGGGTTACTGGACAGCAGCTGGTCTAGCCTCAAAGGCCTCAACCAAGTTCCTCTTCACCTACACACCTCCAAGCAGGAAAGATCAGGGTCTCTGAAATGTTCCAGAACATTGTGTCATCAACTGCAAAATATGTGGTGGTTCTGATGATGTTTTCATTCTACTTTAAAATCAAAGTGAGGTAAATCAAACTTTCATAGTAACTTTTGAAATTATATTTTTCCATTTTTAGGTAAAATGCTCTGACTTTTCAATCTGTCAGAATCGTATTAAAAATAGATAATCAAGATCTAAAGAAAATTAGTCCCAACAAACAAAACTTCAAAAAGTTTATCTATCTCATTTTAGGCAATCAAGATCCTAGAGTGTCTTGAACATAGAATAACCAGTGTGACCCTCATCTCACCTGTACTGTGCATCTAGTAGGAAACAAGTGTATCTTGGAAGGTGATTTAACAGAGAGAGGAGATATTCTGGCAAATACTTTTAAACTATGGTGAAAGGTAAATGTGTGTTTGGCACTAACAGTTTCATTCTGCATGAATAATTTTTTAAAACTGTGATTTACTGGTGAGGTGCACCTTTGTGTCATGTTTCTGAATGTTTTTACATCTGGCTGAGCCATTCAGTACAATGGGTGAATATTCACAGAAAAAAAAAGCCATGGCTTTACCCCTGAAAATAATTGAATAGTAATTGATATAATTAAGGGGCAACTGATTTAAGTGAAAGTTCTGAACAAATAAATGATAATACATGTTTTAAAACCCATTTAAAAGGTGGGCATGGAGAATTGCTGTGAGTTGAAGGCCAGCCTACGCTGCATAGTGAGTTTAGGGCAGCCTGAACTACATAACCAAGACACTGTCTCAAAAAAAAAAAAAACAGGGCCAGGGATTTAGCTCAGTAGTTCCGCAAAGTCCTGAGTTTGATCCCCGGTACCAAAAAAACAAAAAACAAACAAAAAACCCCCAACCATACAAACAAAAAAAGAAACTTTTGAAAACAGACAATTTATTCTAAAATAGCAAATGCAGTATCTTGTTCAGTGACTTTGGATGGGTGGCTTAATGTCTCTGGATGTTTGTTCCTGTCTGAAAATTGAGCAGGCTTGTAGATATTGTGGATATTTCTCAGGTTTGGCACAGTGTAATCATAATGGCATGTTTTCTGTTATTCAACTGTGGAATCAATGTGTGCAACCAACTGTTTAATATCATATCATAATAATATTCTGCTTTTATAAATTATGCATGCCTGTCACTGGTTATATCAAATGTTTTTTGTGGCACAGGGTAGTGTGGCTTCCCTAGTCCCCTCAAATGTATATAGTGAGGCTTTTGAAATCATTACCAGGAATCATTCCTGCAATGCTTTAATTTAAGCAATGAAATAAGAAGTCCCATATTTTATTCCTGTAAAAATAAATAAATAAATAAATAAACAAACAACAGTGGCAGAGGCCAGTGTGGCCAGCCCATATGTACACAAGAGGTAATATAGCATGTGGCAAGAAGCATCTTTTGTAGATTTCACTTCATGAGTAATGGGAAGTTCTTGCAGAGTCTTACCTGGAGGGTAACCTAGTATTATCTAAACCTGTACACTGAGCAAGCACAAGAACTAATTTGGAAGTATTTGCCTTCCAAAACAGAATCAGTATAAATTTGTGATTCTAAGGGCAAGATTTCTTATCAGTGCTCATGTTAAAGGTGAGTCATTTCTATTACCAGGCAAGTATCGAGAATGCTTCAGGTAGTGCTGCTTGGCAGCAGATCTCAGGGTGGGTGTGTCTCGCTGCTGATAGGAAGTGTGTGTGGGGGCACTGTTTCCTGTACCCACAGGCTCAGAGGGCTTCAGGTCCAAAACACTTTCAAATCTGCATCAAGAGAACATGGCTTAAGTCAGCACAAGGGAGAGAGGGAGCAGCAGGGGTGGGAGGGGAGGGAGGGGAGGAAGGGGAGAGAGCTCACATCTTCAGCAAGGACCACAGGACCTCTCACACCCCTGATGCAGTCTACTCACACGTGGAAGCAGCACACTTGCCTGCAGAGAGTGTCGTCACTCTGCCTTTTCTTGTTTTTCAGGTCAATCCTGGTGAGGGATGAACTGAAATCCAGATCATCCATGTCAGCCCAATCATCAGAATCCTTTGTAGACCTGGAAATAAGGCCCCACCTTCTCCTACTCTTTGGCTTGATATCACCAATTTTGTGCTCCAGGCCAGCTAGGATTTTCTGTGTATATCAGTAGAGAGAGAAAAAAAGCAATACTTAGCATTAATGGAGTCACTCATGGTGATTCCCTTGTTATGAGAAAGGAACCTAAGGCCTGCCATTCTCCAAAGCACTGCTTATGTGAAAAGGCAACTGTGGAAGCCACATCCCCAGACCTTCTTCTCTCACCTGTCCTGCAAAGATTAACACCGGCTGCCATCCGCTGAGTACACTCAGCTATATGAAATAGGACTTAAGAAAGACATATGAAAGTATTCTTATACACTGGGAAGGTGGCTGACTTCTCATCTGGGCCTCAACCCTGAAGCATTAACATGATTTCTACTGTTACTACAGAGATGTAAGAGAGAACTAATGTTCAGCAGAATCATTTACTCAAAGAAACCAAGGCCAATAATACCGTCTCTGCCTATTCAGTAGATCTGGACATGATCTCATAACTGCACAACTAGCTACAGCAGGACATCCTCAAACACAAGAGTGTGGGTGGGGGTGAAGCAAATGGCCTGGGGGGAGCAGTGCCCACACAGTGCTGTGTAGGATCCCATAGTCAGTCAGGACCAGCTGATACAAAGAGGTTTTTTTTTTCTGGTACCGGGGATCGAACTCGGGAACTTGTGCTTGTGATGCAAGCGGCACTGAGCTAAATCCCCGGCCCCACAAAGAGGTTTTTAAAAATTCTGTTTTGTTTTTTTGCTGTACTAGGGATTGAACCGTATGCCTTGGCATTGAACTAAGTCCTAGCCCAGGGTGTTACTAAGTCACGAAATTGTCCAAGCTGGGATTGAATGTGATCCTCCTGCCTCAGCCTCCCAGAATGCTAGGATTCAAAGGTGTCAGAAAGTCAGACCCTTCAGACAGCATTACAAAGCAAATGACAACCACAATCTCATCAGGTTATCGTTCTATTCAACCCAACACTTTTTGCTTCCTTTTGAAAAGCAGCCCAAGGAAAGAAGGATCTGGGCTCACCTAATAACTCAGTGTTAACATCAATGTCCAGCAGCAATATGAACAGCAATCTATAACCATAAGTTCAGCACCTCGTGATTATCAAAATATCTTCACAACTGTCACAATCTTTGATCCTCATGAACAGTCCTGACTGAGCAACATGTGTATGTGATCTTCCTTTTGCAGATGATGACACTGAGTCAGCAGAGGTTAATGAAATAGTGAGAGTTCGAAGTAGGTGCCAGGGACTTTTCTAAATTCTTCTCAAGTGTTAATTCATTTAGTTTCCCAAACAATTACATTGGGTGGATGATATTATTATTCCTGTCTTACAGATGTGGGAAGAAGAGCAGCCACAGAACTTGCTCAGGTCACTGAGCTTCTGAATGGCAGAGCTGAGATCTGAGATCCTGGCAACCTGGCTGCAGAGCACAGCTGCAACCCCTGCCCCACAGCTACCAGCCAAGTGGCACTATTATTAAGAGGTGGAGCCAGAGCATGAATTTAGACCTTAAACCTAGGGTCTTTGGCATTGCAAAGATAAATGTATTGTATTTGGACCTTGTGTAGCGAAAAGGAAATATCTGACATAATATACGTGGTCTTAAGAGTCAGACCCAAAGCTCACGGGTGCATTCTCTACTCTTACCGACTGAGGATTTTTATTGTGGAGGGACGGGAAAAGCAGTGGGCTTGGCTTGTCCTCCTGAGTATGGCTCTGGTGATCTGTCCTGGAGGTCTCTGCTTTGTAGCCGTACAGGAGATGCTGAAGGGGCTGGCTGGCATGATGTTGTCGGGAAGAAATTCGCGCGTGTGGCTTGACTGGGGGGTGGGCAGGGGGGACTGGCTTGATGTGTGCAGGCGGGCCTGTCTTTTCCAGGACATCCTTCTGTGGCTTTCCTGAGTCCTGCAGGTTCTGTGCAGTGATGCCCAGCTGGTGTCCAATCTGGAAATAGGGAGATCGAAGTGCCTGCAATGACAAATAAGGGTGGGGATGTAAGTAGATACAGGAGAGTGAACCATCCTGATCACTGCCCTGTGGCTCAGAGGATCCCAGAACTTAGCCCAAGCCAACTAGAAGATAGCATCCTGACTCAGTAACACCCCTTGTAACTGTCCTCACCCAGCACATTGTAACAGGTTGCAACACTTAAAATTATTTGAATAAAGTAGCCAGTTGTACTGCTATTACTTTCGTTATTGCTGGAGAGCATTCTGGTTCAACACAGATCCTGCTTTTGTAACGCACTTGCCATGTGTCTTAAATATATGCCACCCTTCTAAGTCCATTTCCTCATGTCACAGAAAGAGAAACAATAATGTAAAACAAAAAAAATCCAAACATAATGATACTGGAGGATACTGAAAAGCAAGTACAAAATAAGTAGGTACATATGCTTTCACCCCTGAAGTATGAAGAGTTTATAGTTAATATAGTTAAACCTTCCCTATCATGACAAGGGTTAGTGCCAGTTGTTTTGGATAATCAGGTTTGCAGGATAGCCAAAGATAAATCTTAAAGTCTTAAGGTTTATAATTTTTTCTGAAATATTTTCTGTATTCCTGTATCTTTTTAGAGTCATTGAAAAATAACAGTATTTCTTAATAAGTTAGACACATCAGAAATGCTTATAAGTAAGTGCAGATACAGGGGTGAATATAATGGTGCCCTGGTAAAGGTCTTGGACTCCAGCATCTAACTTGAAAAGCCTTCTCTGCAGTCCCAGGCTTTTTTGCAAGTCTAGAATGATATGGAGTATTTTTAGCTTTTCTTAATTGTTTTTTTTGGCTGTACCAGGGATTGAACTCAAGACCTTGCACTTGCAAGGCAGGCATGGTGCCACTGAATAAATACTTGGCCCTCTTGTGTACAACTTTTAAGGATTCATCAGAAGGTTTGTCCAAGATCTTCCTTTCTTCCCTCAAACCATTTGTGAATTTCATTATCAAAAGTGCATTTCTGAGAGCTTTCAACTCTCTTGAGTCAGCCAGAGCCTTATGGCAGATTTTGGGTCTTCTTTGAACCTTTGAAAAAAGCTATTCTGCACTCCTTAATTATTCCTCTGACAATCATCTTTCCAGCTACCACAAATTCTCACACCACATTTGTACTTTTTTCATACATCGCCACCTCTTTCAGTAGCCAAATAACCTTCTTTGATTAGAATTGGTCACTTATTTGATCCTCTGAGCAGTGTAATCATCCATGAGACAAGCTGAGAAGGGGCCAAACACACCCAATGCAGAGGAGGATCGCAGGAGGCCGACAGGTGGTGGAGGGAGCCTGCACCACTACCATGCCTCATTCAAGTGCATTTCATAATCTCGGGCAAAGTGGCCCGGAACAGGAACTCGGTCAGAAGCCCTGCCATCTGCACAAGACTGCGGTTGGTTGCACTATCTGTGCCATCTACTGTACTGGGGCAAATCACTTAAACTTTCTGAGATTCTGGTTTTTTTACCTATAGAAATGAAAACAAAAATATCTATCTCATGGGCTCTTCACCAGGTTAAAATCACAGTAAAGCCATTTGTAAAATGTAAAGTGCTATTAAATGCCAATTGCAGGGCTGGGAATTTAGCTCAGTGGTTCCACCACCTGCCTTGAAAACACAAGGACCCGGGTTCAATCCCCGGTACCAAAAAAAACAAAAAAAAGTGCCAACTGCAGTTGTTAGCCTGGGTCTACCTCACCTCTCATTCTCTCCATGTTGTCACACAATGCACAAGTTGTACTTTACAAGGTAAGAAGTTACCTTTCCACACAACCTGTACTGGCTTATACTCAAACTACTACAAGACTGCTACTATATTACAAACTACTACAGACTCATGCATAATCTTAATTCATAGAGAATATATTTAAAAACACTCTCCAAAGACAGATCTGTTCATTTCATTTCCACATATATGGTGATATATCATATAAATTGCATGTTAATTTTAAAGCAACTATATTGTTTAATGTCAGCTACTTTAATTATATACAATATATTTCAAAGTTCTTTAAATTCTTGTACCATATATATTTCCCATGGAATTTATAGAAATTATTCAGAATTAGATAAGAACTTTATAAGAAATGCATCAAACAAAAGAAACTGGAAGAAAACCTGACTAGCTGTTGGTCGTTTCTTAGGATCCCACTGAAGCATGTCTCTCAGGAGCTGAATTGCTTCGCTGCTAGCATTTGGAATCAGAGTCTTTAAATTATTGGGTATGCACTGGGGCCAGCGGAAGTTCATAGCACTTGAAAGTTGGTAGCCCTCAGGCCAGTCAGTCTGAAAGAAGAAAAGGACAGCAAGTCTTGCTAAGCCCCTTGCTGTGACTCGAGCTTGTATTCCTCCCTGTGTGTCCTTCATGGAAAGGCAATGATGTCATTACCCCTCCCATGTTCACTATGGCAGCAGCGTGTATGATGAGACACAGGACTGCATTAATGAAGAGACTACAGAGAACGTAAAATCTGGGAAACACTAGAAAAGACACTGGATTTGTCACCAACTTGTTTTATAACCCTTACTCCAGAAGATCTAACTCTTGAGATTTTGAGATTGAAGCAAATTAGTATTTCCCCAGTTGTGTTTCAGGAGGCAAGGTTTTAGAAACCACTAATGAGATGTATTTTGGAGGAAAACAAAATAAAAAAAGACACTTGTTCCTGTTCAAAAAAACTAAATCCCTAGATATGTCCTACTAGATCCCAACTTCATGATTCAAAATACATATGCTGAAAAGACCAGCAGGAAAGAAAGCTGTTCTACCCAGTCTCCTACTCTCCACTTTTCATGAAGCAAGTCGTGCACTTTTAAATGGTGGCGGAATGCTGGAACACACTGAGCAAGGGCTCTTTAAGGTTCCCGCTGGCTCTAACATTACTGCTGTGCAGGACATATCCTAATATAATCGTCGCCTCCTCCTTTTTCAAAGCCAACTATAATCTAATATTAATCCTACTCTTAAGGATATCACTGTCCTTAAAAGAGAAAATAGGACATTTATTTTAAAAGACAATAATACAGAGTGAAAAATGACAAAGGCCACCAGAGAGGTAAAGACACAGGTGTGCAGAGGATGAAGAGATGCCAGCAGGTGAGTCTGGAACCTTGATGAGGTGGCAATAATGATCCACTCAAATGATTTAAAAATTTTTGAGAATCTAGTTCATAACAGCAATGGCGCTGGAAGGTGGGGAAAAAAATACAAGATAAATCCTTGCCTGGAATGATTTTATGATTCAAGAAACAGACATGCACATGGCTAACACAGAACAAAGGTGAGGACAGCCAGGAGACTGGAAAATAGTAAGGGTGGAGATGGAGGACTCAGAAGAGAAAGACTTGATCATGGATGAGACACTCCCTTAGGTGGCTCGGGCAGAGGGTGTGCATGTAGACCACAGAAAGGGATCATTCTGGGGCACACAGCCGGGGGTGGGGAGTACAAGTACCAAGTGGAACAATGAGTATTTTTAGGAGAGGAGATCAGTAACTAGAGCTGTTCTTCAGGAGGATAACTCTGGGCACAGACTGAGAGACATTCTGAAGGTAAAGACAGGAAGGCAGTAAAGTTGAGCGGATATCCTAACACTTGGTCACCACTGTCCTGTCTGTGATGTTAGCAGTGAACCTGAAAGGACAGGAGCCACAGGAGGGATACCATGGAAGGATACTGAACAGGATTTACTGAACAACTGTTTGGACAAAGGGAAAGAAAGAAGGCAAAGTAGAATTAGCCCCAAGGCTGGGGCTCTGTGACTATGAGGGAACCACAGACAGACTTGGGTATGGAAAGGAAGCATGTTGGGTGGTAAGGGAAAAGTCATTTTTAAAACCCTGTTTTAAATGAGTGGAGTTTGAGGTGATGGTAAGGGGTGGTGGATCCCAAGACAGTTGTACAGTAGGGAGGTGGGGGCTACAGATTATTTTGGTGACTTCTGAATAGGTGTAACATGTTGTAACCATGAGAAGAGAGAAGCTCCATAAAGGAAGTGAGATGGTAATGAGTGAAAGCAGAGGGGGCCATGACAGAGATCATACTTCAAGAGAGGAAGGAAGAAGAGAACTGGCCATGTCTGAGGATGTGGGCAAAGGAGGATAGCCGAGCTCAAGACAAAGATTCTAGAATGGGCAGATGCTCAACAGCATCAGTGCTACACAGTGCTGGAGGAGAGGGAGCCCAGAAAGTCACTGGCTTTGGCCCACAGGCCTTTGTTCATACCATTACCTTTTTTGGTGTCCCCAACACTTGGCAAATTTTGAATATCGTGTCAATTTCACTGGCCCCAGGGAAGAGCGGCCTGAGTGTGTACACCTCTGCCATGATGCAGCCCACAGCCCAGACGTCAATGGGGGAGCTGTAGTTGGTGGACCTCAGGAGGACTTCTGGAGCTCTATACCTGGAGAAACAAAGTTAGCTGCTAGCTGTCACTTCCACTGGTCAGAAATTAAATTAAATAACAAGTAATTCTTACATATTTGCTTTCTCTCTAGTTCAGTGTGGTACGTGGACTTGGAAGGAATTGATGACCATTGTGGCTGCTGCTAAAACAATGGTGCTTCTCTATGCACACTACTGTCTACGGAGCATTTCTCTACAGGACTCTTCTCTATAGCACAGAGAGACACACAGAGAGAATAACAGTTTGGAAGAAAGAGAGGACAGAAAGGAAGGGAAAGAACTTAAAACCTGTGCAAGGGCCACTTCTCGATCCTGGCAAACTGTGTAAATCAATTCCTAGGGTTTAGTTTTAACAACAGCAATTAGATGGCTTTTTCAGACAGATCTTCGGAGAACCTCTTACATAACTCTTTTGGGGAAAATGTTATTGGGAAGGCCTATATATAAAATCTTGTACCTTGGAAACACATAATTATTTAAAATTATGTGCTATTTACCACACAAATCTTTAACCTCATCCAATGCCAACACACCTACAAAGAGTGTTTCAGACTGCTCTCTTCCTTTTATTTAAAACTTAATGTTTATGACTGACTTCATTCCCAATAAAATGTCATCCTTATAAAGAAATGGAATTAAATAATTTTGAGAAAAATAGTATTCACCATCTGGTAGACACATAATCTGTGTAGGGAGGTCTTGATCGGATTTCTCGAGCCAATCCAAAGTCTGCGATTTTCACCAGTTCTGGTCCCATGCAGAGGAGATTCTCTGGCTTCAAGTCCCGATGGAAGAAGCCTGTAAAAATAGTGAAGGACTCCAGATGTATGCTTGCTTCTGCATTACTCTTCAAGGTTGTTTTTCTCTCTCCATAGCAGCTATGACATTTTAAAAGAGCAGCACGGCATGACACCAGACTGCATCTCTCTCACAAATAATGCATAGTCCTTTGGCCTCATAGGGCATCAATCAGTCCTTTCACAATATCATTCAAAGCTGATCTTAAAATTTTTTTTTTTTTAACAAGAGGGAAATTTTCTTTTAAAATACCAAAACTCATGGGCTGTTAGGTGTGGGTTTTAAGCTCATGTGTTGAAGGCTTTGTCGCCAATGCAGCAGTGTCTAGAGGCTGTGCCTTTGGGGGGTGATTGGGTTATAAGCACTCTCATCTCATCAACAGATTCACCCATTTATGGACTGTTAACTTAAAAGGCTATTGGGAGGTGGAAACTTTAGGAAGTGGGGCCTCATTGGGGTAAGTATGTCACTGGAGATGTGCTTGTAATGGTTTAAGATTTAAAATGTTCTCCAAAACAATCACGTGGTTCCGAGCTAGGATTTTTGGAAGTTGACTGAATTATGGGGTGCTATACTTATCAGTGGATTAATCTACTGATTATGATGAATTCATGGCTGAATGTGCTATAAAGAGGTGAGACCTTGTTGTAGGTGTACCACTGGGGGGATGTCATGAAAAGGTATATTCTTGATCCTGGTTCTTCCCTTCTCTACTTTCTAGCTGCCAATGATTGAGCAGCTTTCCTCCACCATTCCCTTCTACCATGTTATTTCTGCCTTGAAACCACTCTCCTTTAAGTTGCAAGTATTGGGTATTTTGTTCCAGCAATGGGAAAATTGGTACCACAAGTAGGCTTGCTGCTGTGACTGTACCAGACTATGCGGTTTAGAAGCCTTTGGAATCGGTTTGTGGGAGGAGCTTTGAAAGATTTGGAGGTACAGACCAGAAAAGTCCTAGGATACTATAAACAGGTTGATCGGTGATTCTGGTCAGAGCTCAGAAAGCCAGAATGCTGATAGAAAAGCAGGCAGTAAAGGCCAGCCTTGGGAGGTTCCAGTTGGGAACAAAGACTACATTGGCAGCTGGACTAGAGGCTATGTGTGTTATATTCTGGCAGAAAATTTGTCTACTTTGGCCATATTCTGAGATTTTGTAGGAAATTGAGACTAAGGGTGGTAGACTAATTAATCTGGAGAAAAGTTCAAGCCAGCTCTTCATTCAGGCTTTGGCATAGGTACTGCTGGATGATTCTGGCCAGATTTATATTGAGAACCAGAAGAAATGGCCAGACCCGACTCACTGCAAGCTCAAAGATGTAAATAGGGTAAACTCCTTTGAGAGAGTTTTAGAAGAGAGCCCTAGGTTGCCCTGCTCATTCTGGGCCACCTACAAAACTGTTTCCCCAAGTTCAGATATCCTGGAAGTCAGAGGCTATTGGAGCCATGGTCCAAGGGGGCTCCCAGCTATTGCATGAGCTGGTAGAAGTCCTTGGTATCATCTATGTGGTGCAAACCAGCACCATTCAGGCATGCCAAATGCAAGTCATGTGGTCAGGGAGATTCCACCCAGATTTTTGGAAGGCCTGGGAGGCCAGGCCACGTGCCCTTGAGAGAGTGATGTGTGAAACCGTGAGAGTGAAGCCAAAGTGAAGATTAGAGTTCAGGACATTGGAGATGCCAGGAAGCTGCAATGTCCACTGAGGAAAACTACAGGCAGAGAGCGGAGCCATCCCAAGAGGGAGGGTGTGCCATAGAGGCAAAGTTGCTCAAGCCATTTAGAGTTCATGTCTTGCTACAACCTGCCCTAGGTGCTGGACATGGAGGTATGGGATTTAATGTTTGCTCTGCTGGGTTTTGGTCTTGCTTTGGTCTGATTTCTTTCTATCCCTTTATTTCTCCCTTTGGGGATGGGAATGCTTACCTGTAACATTGTATATTGGCAGTGTTTTTATTTACAGGGACTCTCAGCTAAGAGTTTGCCTGGAGTCTCAGAGAAAGTTTGGACTTGGATTTTTCTGCAATGATGGAAATGTCAAGACTTTCACAACTCTTAGAGATAAACTAAATGAATTTTTGAATAAAGAAATTGATATGAGTCTTTTGGGGGCCTGGGGCTGAATGTTATGGTTTGCATCTAGAATGCACTTTAGAAGGCTCATGTGGTTAGAGGTGGAGCTTTCAGAATGTGATTGGATTATGGGCACACTATACTCTTCAGTGGATTAATCCATTCAAGAGTTCAGAGTTGCATGTGTTTTCAGGAGGGTCACTGGGGGTGTGACCTGGTAGAGTGCGCTCTCTCTCTCTCTCTCGGCTTTCTGCTTGCACTAGGCTGAACAGTTTTTCTCCACCATGTCCTTCAACTATGCCATTTCTGCCTTGGAGCCAGTTTATTATGAATTAAACAATGAGCCAAAATTACACTCTCTTCCTTCAAGTTGTGGATGTTGGGTGTTTTGTCAATTATGGGAAAGTGACTGACAGTGCCCCTGAAGGATATATTTTGTCTCTGGTCTGTCTCTGTCTCTGTGTCTCTCTCTCTCTGTTTCCTGTCTGTCATAAATTAAGCAGCTTTCCTCCTCCCACAGGCCAAAAGACATAGGACCTTGTGACCATGGTTTGAAACCCCTGAAACCACGAGTCAAAATAAATCTTTCCCCCTTTTTTTGAGATAAGATCTTGCCAGGGCTGGGGATTTAGCTCAGTGGCTCCACCGCCTGCCTCAAAAGTGCAAGGACCCGAGTTCGATCCCTGGTAACCAAAAAAAGAAAAAGGAAAGAGAAGATCTTGCTATGTAGCTCAGGCTGGTTTTGAACTTGTGATTCTCTGCTTCAGCCTCCCTAGTGCCAGGATTACAGGGATATGCCACTAGCTTTCCTCCTAATTTGATTTTTCTCAGGTATTTTGTCGCAGCAACAGAAAGCTAACATAAAGGATGAGATAACTTTGCAAAATAGTCATTCAAGGGAAAAATATCACTTCTACCCTGCCCAAGTCAGCCAGAAAGACCTTAAGATTGAAAACATTTGAAAAGTCAGTAGTCTTTTGGGTACTGAGTTTATACTGCAGTAGAAACACAATTATAATTTTTGTTCAAGATACAAAGGACTTGTAAATCTACTCATATTTGAGATTCTGGTGGGTGCTGCCACACATTTAAATGTTGAGTACTTTTGCTCTGCCTAATGAAGATGTACAGAGGTATATCTGTAGCCACATTGTGAAAGACAAAGATAACTCATCAAATGAGAAAACCCCCTCAGCTACAGCAATGCTTTGGAGGCACTGGCAGGAATTAATCAACATGGCAATCTTCTGGGTGCACTCACACACCTGGTGATCAGCAATACATGCTTCTGAAGACCCCAAGCTGCCCATATGCTGAGAGCACCACCAACTCAGACATCATTTAATGGGGCTCTGATTCTTAAGGGAACGCCAAAACTGGACACAACTCAGGTGATCCTGGTGATGGTGTTGTTACATGCTATCATTATCAAAGCGGGATTTTAATAGCACCTCATGGGAGAAATCAACAGCCATCACTGAAGCCCTATTTCCTGACAACCTCTGTGCAACAATGCTTGAGGATACATCTCTAACATGCCCTCTCCATCCTTCTGGAGACCTTTGTCTCTAATAAGATAATGACTGGATGTTACTGTCATCCTGTATGTGCTTGTCCAAAACCACTTTTCTCCTCTCTCAAACCATCTATCCTTCTTAAATTTATGATGACATTGTCAGGTACCCTGTAGTTATGTTAGATCCCTCCTTCCCAAGAGTGATGGTATTGTGCTGCACTATTCATCAAAAACATCTCCTGTTGTACCTATCTACCCTTCCACACTGCCCCAAAGCTGTTTTAATGGCCTGTTATGATGCTACCCTCCTCATGGGTCTCCTTGCTTCAGCTTCTCTGAGCTCCCACAGATCTTGATAATTTAACACTATCTGTCCTTCATCACTCTCCCATCCACACACAGACACACACACAGACACACACACACACACACAGAGACACACACACACACAGAGACACACAGAACCTTTTAAAACTGTTTAACAAGGTCAAACTGCTGTCATTGTACCTGAAGAGATAAATGAATTTTTCAACTTACGTAAAGTGTGTTCCAATCAGGCAAAATTCCTCATTCCATTAAATTCATTGTATTCATTTCCGTTTATAATGTACCCTTGCTCCTTTTGTCTACATTAATCCCAATCTTTGCCATCCTTCAAGATTTGAGTTTCCCCTTTTCCATGAAACCATCTGATATGCTAGCTTTCTTCATTTATTCATTTTACCAAAAAATACTCAGAGGGGCCGGGGATTTAGCTCAGTGGTTCCGCTGCCTGCCCTGCTGAAAGCGCAAGGGACCAAGTTCGATCCCTGGTACCAAAAAAAAAAAAAAAACAACAACCTCAGAGGCCATGCTAGGCAATGAGCTAGATTCTGTGGAATCGCCATGGTTCTTAGTTCTTGCCCTGATGGACAAATGAGACTTTCCCTCTGATCCTATGTACAGCTCTATCATTTTCAGGTACATTAGTCATTTTTCACTAATTAGATTGAACCACTTTATGGGTAAATACCACATTCATAATTCTTCTGAATGCCTAGCACAGTAGCAGAAGCATGATAATCTCATTAATATATTCTTGTTGATTAATGGAAGGAATTTCATAGGCTTGCAGGGTACAAAAGGAGCATAATGATGGCAAATCTACCTGGGCCAAGTAGGCAGAGTCTACAGAGAGCAAACCCGAGCTGGAGGGTTGGGGTGGAAGAAGATATTAACTGAGAACTAAGAGAGAAGAGTTATGAGTCTGAAGTAGTGTAGGGACAATGAGGACTCAGAACTGGATGTCTGTGTCATGGACAGAGTTGCAGTAGGACCAAATCCATTAGTCAAGGTTATTTTCCAGACTGTCTCTGCTCTAGAGGAAGGGCATTGTGATGTGGGTCTGTATGAAAATGCACTGTGTCATGGATCAAGGGAATGATGTTTTAATCAAAGGACATTTTTTTCTGTTCATCATTCTGAGGACAACAAGGTTAGTACTAGGTTAAGGTCCAAATGGGTAGTATTAGATTTATAATGGTTGGTACACAGGCAGATGGCTGGTGTACATAGACAAAGTGGATCTAATTACAAAGCCTAGAACACAGTGCATACACAAGAGGACATGGAAGAGAGGGAAGAACCTCCTTCCCACTGTAGGCTGCCTCTGTTAACATGATCAGAGAAGTCTGAGCTGGCCTAGCCCAGAGATAGGCACAAACTGGTTACTTTCATATAGCACAAGTACACTTGTGTATGCATATATGTGTATGTATATATGCATGTTTGTATATTATAAAATATATGTGTTCCATATACCAATTCCTTGAAGTACCCAAATCAAATTAATATTAAATCAAACTTAAATTATAATAAAAGCAAACATGAGGTTGTCAGTGCAACAAATGCAAAGAGTATTTCAGTGTCAGTCAAGATTGGCCTTTAGAGCCAGGCGTGGTGGCACACACCCTTAATTCCAGCACTTGGGAGGCTGAGGCAGGAGCATCACTGTGAGTTTGAGGCAAGTCTAGGCTGCATAGTGAGTTCAAGACCAGCCTGAACTGCATAGCAAGACCCTGTGTCAAAAAATGAAAAAATAATAAGAAGAAAAAGAATGGCCTTTAAAATGAAAAGAAATTTCTGATATGCACAAATTTGGAGGGCTTATTACCAGCCTAATGACATAAAGATTACCCAAGCCCACTAGAGGGGGTAATCACTGTTCCAAGACTTGGAATAACTGAGTCATTGTGATTGGACCTTTGTTCTTCAGAGCAGCCTCCGCCTCCCAGAAGGCTGTGTGCTCCCGTCTTGGAAGAGGCTAGAGAATGTGGAAAGAAATGAGCAGCTATTGCAGAGTGATCTTTGTCAACGCATCTAGGATGATCCTATGGCCCTTGAAAAGATATGAACTTTGGGATCATGGCTTGTCTTCCTAAGAACTCAGAGCATTAAGAACACTCCAGTGAAAAAAGAAAGAGCTAGCATTATTTTCTTACTGAACAGATGAAAATTCTGAATCATGGGGGAGAGAGTAAGCAAATTATTCACAATCCCACCAAGAGATGTGCCATAGCTCTAACAGTGTCCCTTTCCATCCATATAGTTAAATCTCGATTTGTGGGTTTGGTCCTCTCAAGTCCAGATTAATTCTGATCTCTTCATAGACTCCTTTTTCCTCAAATTAAGGTTACTGGTATTTCCAAATTTATGCGGCATTCTTTTACAGCGACTCATCTGTCCTGCAGCCTCCCTCCCTCCTCCACCATGGCAGCTCCCTCTGGCACCATCTATAACACCCACCTCAACAAACCCACATCTTCTCCCTTTTCAGCTCTTCCTACAGCACTGATTCCCACTCTGATACAGGCATCATTCTTGCGATGCCAACCTTGCACTCTGCATCCACCCTGACTCATGTTCCTGTAAACATGAACTGCCTCCTCCAGCAGCCACGCATCATTCTTTCCCTTGCTGCTCAACCATCTTCAATCCTGCTTCCACAGAGAACACAAGCACTGATGAAGAGGAGGAAAACTGCAATTTCTGCCTTGTTATGGCTTGTGTCTCCCCACAAAGCCTCATATGGTCATAGGTCAGGCTTTTCAGAGGTGGTGGGATCTAGACTGTGTGATGCTGGGATCGAGGGTGTGTGATTACTAAATTAGACCACTGACTGGTTTGGCATAGTTCTGGGAGTGAATAATGGGAAGGCCCATCCTGAGTGTGAGTGCTTACCCACCCTAAGGGCATACAGCCTGGACAGAATATAAGGGACAGAAAGAGGGGTCCTGGGGTCACTTATCACTGATCCCTTTCTGCTTGCTTTCTCTCTGCCTCACTGCTTTGCTGCTTTCCTGCCTTCTGCACACCATGGACTGTTTCTCCTCTGTGATGCCTGTCTGCCAGCCATCCTGCCTTGGAGCCAGCCAACTGTGAACTGAAACCTCTACAACCTGTGAGCTACAATAAATCTTTCCTCCCTTAACTTGTGAGTGTTGGGTATTTTGTCTCAGCAATGAAAAAAGTAACTAAGACACAACTGTTCCTCCCTGAAGCTTCCTTTTCAAACTTCAGGGTCTGCAACGATTAGAAGGTAAATATCAAGAACAAAATTAATTACAAACAGACTCTTTAAAAATAACTGATGAACATACCAATCAGTTGATATGTTTCCTCTGTTACACTGTTAAACACTACTATTTCCCATGCAGGAAAGAGGCAACACAGCTTAGTGGTTAAGTGTGCAGGCCAGCCAGGCTACTTGATTTCAGATCCCAATTGTTACTTATCAGCTGAAAAGTTATTTAATGCTTTGTGCCTTGATTTCCCCATCTGTAAAATGGAGAAAATAATTGCACCTACCTCATGGGGTTGTTTTGAGGATTCAATATTTTAGATTTGCAAAGCCTTTAGAGCAGTGCTGGACCTTTAGAGCATCCAGTGGCACCTCAATGAGCTGATCACTATTAGCACTACTTTTAGAAAATTCTCTAATTTTACCCTCCCAACAACGTGTCAAAGTGGACAGGCAGACATGGTGCCATTTTTTACATGAAGGCTTGTGAGGCTAGTGACATTGCCCAGCTGTGAGGAGGTGGCACTGAAACTGACCTGACTCACTGCCATGTCTGTGTCCTGCCAATGTGTGATGTGGCCTGGAACAATGGGCCCACTTCTCATAATGGAAACCCTTAGAGCAAGTCACTCACAGATCGCACAAGAGCTGTTACAAGAAGAACCTTCCTCTTCAGAACTATTTGACCTCTAGAAGACAAGAACAAGCCTTCAACTGGAATTTAGGGTACTGCATGCCCGCTGAATAACCAAAGGGCTTTTTCTCTTTTCAATGGAGTTGTGCTGATTTTTTTGTTGATAATGACTGGGAAAGAAAAATATCAAGCCACGAGAAAGGCTTTCTGATCTCCACCACACTCTATTGTGGATGAATCTGATAGGAACATATGGAAAAGACCAGAAAATATTGAAGCACTATACATTTATACAACACATCTTACTGCTGTAGAAGCTGCAATTGCAGATAATATTGAATTTAAACCTACAATGTTTTTATCAAAAAGGGCACAGGAACAGTCATGCACAACAAGGCAAAGGACTGTCTGAGGCTCATGTATAGTAAGACAGTGGTGAGACAGAGGCAGAGAACCACTTCTGGGGGAAATCACTGTCCTCCAAATCACTGAATGCATGTCTGTTACCTGCACAGATAGGAGAGACCTGGATATCTGTAGGACAGGTCATAGGTCAAGGATGAAATAGCATGCTCAGTTGCTTAATTCCCACAAAGCATATCTACTTGTCATTGTTTAGCAAGTATCTAGTAGAGCCATGTGTTCATTCTCCATGGGGGAATGCTCAGTACATGAAATATGGCCATAGCAACCTGCTGCAGCCCTGTTCTCCCTTCTCAAAGGAGTCTATTCCTCAGGGCCAGAATGTACCTTCTGATAGTCAGAGCACATTACCAATGAAGAGCCTGAAACTCACAAGGCACCTTGGTGAAGTGCTTTAGACTTTCTTTCTGTTACTGAAGAGAAAGAATGATATGGAGGAATGTTTGCCTTTAACCAAAGTCAATATCATACAACAATCATAAAAGTTTCTGAGTCATTTATCAGTAAAAATGGGACAAGACCTACAAAATTGTATCCAACCCACTTACAATTATTATTATTTTCTTGATCTTGTATTCTCTTGTTCTCTTTGAAAACAGCTTTTTCTAGTGAAGCGTGGCACATAGGTACAGACTATCTGAATTAATCTCCACTCTACTGCAGTGGGGCCTTTGGCAAGGGTTTAAAACATCTCTGAACTTCAGTGTCCTTTCAGGAATAGATACCATTTGTTCTTTCAACCTGAGGAGCTGGCGAGGAAATAAATAAGGTAACAGATGAAGTATTTTAAAGTTCAAACTAGAACTGGGCACTAGTTGCCAGAAACTGCCATGAACTAATTGCTAGCGGAAGTTGTCAAAAAGAATCTCTGGCAGTGGCAATAGTAGTGAGGCTATATAAGCAGAGGTCTGACCTTCATAAACTGAGGCTTCCTTAGCTCTGTTTCTACACACAATGCAAGTGTCTACGGCACTTGAAGGAAACTGACAGCGCCAGGTTCCAGAGGGCTGTTTTGACACAGGTGTATAAGGGTGTTATATTACTGACTACAAATACATGTGTGTATGTGTGTGTATTCATGTGTGCTTGTGTATGTGTGGGAGAAATGAATATATGCATTGGTATGCATGCATGTGGTGTAGGTGTTGTGGTCTGTACATGTCTACACACACACACACACACACACACACACACACACACACACACACGCTCACATTTGATTAGGTAGAGCTCTGGACAAATGGCTACAAGTTTATCCTGGCAACCAATATCTGAGTCTCATGAAAAGTAGCAAAAACGGAAAAGAGGAGAAAACCAGAGAATACTTCCCCTTTTTTAGGTCTACTCAGTTTCTAGCACCAATAACTAAAATACTATGATTATGCCTATCTGAAAATGTGCTAGTCAACTTATCTCTTTTGAAAATCCTTTTGATTTTTCATTATTTCTTTTTCTTGAGGTCTTAAATCTAGTAAGTGACCTTGTTCTATTTGTCCATAAGACACCATACTAGAAGTTTTAGTGTTTCTCAAATCTATGCTGTCCCTTGTGAGTTTCTGTGAACAAAGACTAAAGCACTAGTACTGCAAGTTCAGTGTAATCAGAGATGATGCTTTTTCTAGAATTGGTTCATAATTTGACTCAGTCTTGCCTGTTCCTCACGGATTACTCAGCATGAGCCCAAGCTACATGATTTTGAACAGATAGCTTGTGTTTGTCTGCGTTTCATTTAATCTCTAACTGCCAGGGGCTACTTGGGGGGGCGGGGAGCAAGCTGGTAACAGCTCCAGAGTAACTGTGCCACCTTATGCAACACAAGACTTTTCTACTCGAGGCCAGTTTACATCAAATCTGAACTGTTGGCATTGTCAGGTTTTGCCCTGGTATTCTACTGAGTGGTGAGACACCTTGGGGTAGGGTGTTTGCAATGGCAACACCCTCAGCTAAGTGGGGGCTTCTGCCTTTGCAACATCAGCCACTGTGCCCATCAGTCTCTGTGCTAAAGTGACCTTGGAGGACTTCTGGCACCACCCACAGATGTGTCCATCTGGCTGCTCTGGGCTCACAGAAGGTTATTAATCCCATCCCATCTGGGTCTTCATCCAGTTAGTGACAAAGACCAGTGATGTTCCAATAGTTACTGGAGATTAGAACCTCACATTCATTTCATAAAACTATTCAAAAGTTCAGCTAAGAAGAGTAATCTGGATATTCTGAATTTCTTCAGAGACTAGCCAGATTATCTCTGGAGGGAATCACACCAGCCCCAGTAGAAATGTTTTTGCTGATCAGATGAAATACCTGGCCTATATTGAGGGATATGCCATCCAGCTGCTCTGTGTAGCTTGTCCCTATGTCCACCTTAAAGGCATGGCCCATATTGCCCCATCCAAAGGGAATATGAGAGAAGTTTCTCTCTAGTCTTCACATCAAAATACTTCTGGTCTGTTTTTACCTTGGAGAAACCCTGTGTGTTCTTTGGTCATATTTCACATTCTCTGTTGTATGACAACAAGCCCAGAATCAAATCTATGGCTGGCTTCTACCACTGAAATGAAACTTGCTGGTGTGAAGCTTAAGGATTAACCTCACCCGTGACTATATACACTTCCTGTTTAGCTTTTATCTCTTTTTCATTCCTCTAATTTTTAATTTATTTTGTCTGGTTGTACTGTATGATTTTTGTTAGGTCATTTTTAAACCCTTTGAAACAAATTGAAACATAAATAGTCTAAGAAAATGAGAAGCCTCGGTGAAGGGACGTTAGTGGGTTAAATACAATACATGCAGCATCTCATAATTAAATACTCTTCATTTTCTCATTAATACAACAGTTTATGGTCAAGAATAATATTTTAGACCTATAACTAAAGCTTGAAGAATAAAAACATGGGGACATGATAAAGGTAGAAAACCCAAAAATCAAATTCCAAACAATAACATATTCCAAACTCCATCATCAGCCTCTCAACTTTTCAACCTTTTCTGGGAGTTAATTACAAAAGACATCAATGCTTTCTACATCTTCTGGTAGATGACAACAGTTCACTTGTACTCAAAAGAAGAATACTTCAAACCACCTACCGTGTTTGTGAATAAATGCCAGTCCTTGCAATATCTGATACATGATGTTCCTTACAGCAGACTCTGGAAACAACTTATTTCTGTATAGGATAAAGGAAAACAAAGTTATAAATCTGGGTTAAAATATTAAAAGGAATCTCGGGCTGGGGATTTAGCTCAGTGGTGCTGCTGCCTGCCTTGCAAGTGCAAGGTCCTGAGTTTGATTCCCAGTACCAAAAAAATAAATAAATAAATGCACAATAAAATTATATGTGAAAAAAGAAAAATAAAAGGAATCTCCAGTTTTCACGTTTGTTGATTACATAGTAGGAAATTTTAAAAGCATCTGTTTTTATACTAATTTTTGTTATTATCATTGTGGTAGGGGGAATGGAACCTAGGGCCTCGCACATGCTAGGCAAGCATTTTATCACTGAGCTACATCCTCAGCCCTCTTACACTAATTTTTGCCCAGATTTTTTGATAATAAATACCCAAGAAAAACAATCATTTGTCCATATAGGGGAGCTAACTTAAATATGCCAAATATATTTAGTTATGTTACAAAGAAAAGATTAAACATTTTATAATAACAAAAAATCCCTCTAACAGCAAAGGAAAAGCTCTCGCTGTGACATAAGCTAAAACTTTCTAAAACTTCAGTTGGGAAAATCTGAAATCATTTAGATGAAGCCCTCACGAGATGCAACAGATGGATGTTAACATTTTTCCCTGGTTGGGCAATGCCCACAGCTTCACTGCTGGTACTGACAATGAAGATGATATGTGTTCACTCAAACCACTCAGAGGAAGTCACAAAAGGCATTCATTTGGCCACCAGAAAGTGAACCCCAGTCTGTCCACAGTTCAATTTCAAAGTTCAAAATTATCATAGAGGGAAGTTTCTTACTGGTCTCCTCTTTCCAGCATGCAAGTACTTGAGCACTGTGGCAAGAGAAGAATTAAAATAAGCCTAGAATATTCAATGGAGGCCTCAAAATAAATGCAGCTGGGTACACCCTTGGCTTGTGGCCACTCTGCCCATCAGCCCTTATGGGAACAGACATACAGAGTGCCTTTTAAACCTCTGGGCCTCTTTGGGTGAGCAACTTTAAAACAAGAAACCCACTACATTGAAAGCAGCTCCCTGGGGGCCATCACATGGTCTCCCATGGCAGGGAAGTGGGCTGTGCTCCCTTCTAGGATGGGGGCTGCTTCCAGCATTGAAGCCCAGTAGCCTGACTGTTAAATAATCAGAGAAAGAACTGGGAGATGGCAATAAAAAAAAAAGCAGTAAGAAAATACAGCCACTTTGCAATACTTATTTCTAAGAACAGGATGGTCAAACCATACCTTTCTTTAATGAGCTGGTAAAGATTTTCCTTCATGTACTCGAAGATAAAATAAAGATGATCATTTTCCCTGATAACTTCTTTTAATTTTACTACATTGGCATGGTTGAGCTTCTTTAAAGACTGAAACGTGAGGGGAAAAGAACAATTAGAAAAAAATCTGTTGTTGAAAAAAAAAGAAATCCTAGTTAAATTTGGGAAAAAATACCTAATTTTAACACATGCCATAAGTTATATTTACTGACAATTTAATACAGAGTATTTCTCTGAAATCAATAGTTACTTTCCCTAGAAAAACATTTTTGATGAACTGACTACAAGGTAAGTATTTCATCTATTACCGATATACCCAGCAGTGCCCAGCGCTCAGGGTTATTTTAGGCTTAGCCTCTCCAGAATTCATTCAGCCTGTGGAAGTAGTCAGAACAGAATAAAAGAAGCTGAGGCTTTGAATTTTCTAGCCCTGGAGAATACAGCTGCTTTGGGCTGAGATCACAAGTGAAGTTTGCCGACACTTTAAATAGGACATTGCTCAAACAGATTCAGGCTGATAGCCTGATTCTCTTTACATGTGTCTGAGTCACGTGTGCATGAGACACAGAACACTCTTTAAAATGTGAGCTTTAACCACTCAACAGTTTATTCCAGTGTCACTCAGGCAGTGCATTTCCTCCGGGCATTGCTCAGGCAGGTGTCATTTCAACCAGTCAGTTTTTGTTTGCGTGAGACACACTCATACATCTGTTTGTTTTGTATTGACTATTTTTTCTTATTTAGAACTTTGTATTTGCCTTTGACATTTGTTTCTAGTAAAATCTAATAACAAGTTCTGGTTATTTCCTTTCACTAATTCATGTTTATTTTACTGGTTAAAAATAATCTATAATTTTGTGCTACAATCTATAAAAACTCTTATCCTAAATACATTAGATATAATTTTTATACTTCTCCGGAACTCAGTGATATTCTTTTACAGTACAAAACAGACATGTTGGGGCACTGAGACTGAACAGGAAGGAAGTGCCAAAAGATCTGCAAAATAAAAAACTGAAAAAGGGAGAAATATTAACATATCAGAGAGGAAAAATCTGTGTTATGAAATAGAAAGACAAAAAACATGTCTCCTTATTGTCAACTACTCATAATACAGAGAACTTGAAAAAAGAACCAAAACTGAAAAAATTCCAATAGTGATCAATGATGATAACAATTCTATGGGTGGTACTGACAGAGTTGACCAACATCTAACAAGCTATCCTGTAACCAAAGAGCAAGGAAAACATTATTATAAAATATTTCTGCACCTTCTGGACCAAACAATACAAATTCATTTGTTATTTATTTAAAACAAGGGGGTTCAAAAAGTCATTTACAATTTAGGTTAGGTCTAATAGACCAAATAATTGAAAAAAAATGCCAACCAGGATGTCCATCATCCTTATCCTCACCATTTTGTTTAGTGGGTAGATATTCTATTGAAATTATACCACCCACAAAAAAAAAGGGAAAGACTAACACGACAGTGTAAAGTATGTTGCTCAAAGAAAGATAATAATTCATAAAGAATTCGGAAAGAGGCTAACTACTGTCCAGATTATAACGTTGTATCGCTTCTCGGCCTTTTGGTTACGATCAAGTGCAGATTATAACGTTGTATTGTGTATTGAATGTTTTAAAATAAACCAAACACAGAAAAATTATTGAATACATTTGATAAAACAGTCATTTTTATATTTCTTGTATTATAAAAATTAACAAAAAATCCAATTTTGGTCATCCTGTATTTAAATAATTGGACTGGTAAAAAGTTAATTATGGACACCTCGCTGCTCTGCCATGGCTGGCTAAGGCGCCATCCGGAGCGCCGCGCAGCGCTGGGGGGGAGGGCGGGCGGGAGCGGCAGCCGCGCGAGGCCGAGGGAGGGGCGGCGGCTCGAGCGGCGGTCACGGTTCCAACATGAAGAGGAGAGCTGGCCTGGGGGGCAGCATGAGGTCAGTGGTGGGTTTCTTGTCCCAGCGGGGCTTGCATGGGGACCCCCTGCTCACTCAGGACTTTCAGAGGAGATGCCTGCGGGGCTGCAGAAACCTCTACAAGAAGGACCTCCTCGGCCACTTCGGCTGTGTCAATGCCATTGAATTCTCCAACAATGGAGGCCAGTGGCTGGTCTCAGGAGGAGACGACCGCCGGGTTTTGCTGTGGCACATGGAACAAGCCATCCATTCTAGGGTCAAGCCCATACAGCTGAAAGGAGAGCACCATTCCAACATTTTTTGCTTAGCTTTCAACAGTGGGAACACCAAAGTATTTTCTGGAGGAAATGATGAACAAGTTATCCTCTATGATGTTGAAAGCAGCGAGACCTTGGATGTGTTTGCTCATGAAGATGCAGTATATGGCTTGTCGGTGAGCCCAGTAAATGACAACATTTTTGCCAGCTCTTCAGATGATGGTCAAGTTCTCATTTGGGACATCTGGGAGTCTCATGGAGAGCCTTTCTGCCTGGCAAACTATCCTTCAGCCTTTCACAGTGTCACGTTTAACCCTGTGGAGCCCAGGTTATTGGCCACAGCCAATTCAAAGGAAGGAGTAGGACTTTGGGATATTCAAAAACCTCAGAGTTCTCTCCTGTGCTATGGTGGCAATCTATCCCTCCAAAGTGCCATGAATGTGCGATTCAACAGCAACGGGACCCAACTCTTGGCCCTGAGGCATCGCCTGCCTCCTGTGCTGTATGATATCCACTCCCGCCTGCCTGTGTTCCAGTTTGACAATCAGGGTTACTTTAATTCATGCACCATGAAAAGCTGCTGCTTTGCAGGAGATCGTGACCAATATATCCTTTCAGGCTCTGATGACTTCAACCTGTACATGTGGAGAATCCCTGCAGACCCTGAAGCAGGTGGCATTCGCAGGGTGGTCAATGGAGCCTTCATGGTGCTGAAAGGGCAACGATCTATTGTTAACCAGGTCCGATTTAATCCCCACACCTACATGATCTGCTCTTCTGGTGTAGAAAAGATTATCAAGATCTGGAGCCCATACAAACAGCCAGGATGTACTGGAGACCTCGATGGCCGCATTGAGGATGATTCCCGCTGCCTCTACCTCCATGAAGCCTGGTGCTGAACAGTGGGAGCGGCCTGTCCCATGACTACGCCAATCAGTCTGTCCAGGAGGACCCCCGGATGATGGCATTCTTTGACTCCCTGGTCCGCCGAGAGATCGAGGGCTGGAGCTCGGACTTGGACAGTGACTTCAGTGAGAGCACCATCCTCCAGCTGCACGCAAGGGTCAGTGAGCGCTCCAGCTACACTGACTTGGAATCCTCGGCCTCGCTGCCCCGCTCTCCACCCGCCCACCGTGGATGAAGCCGACAGTGCCTTCCACCTGGGGCCCCTGCGTGTCACCGCCACACCTGCAGCAGCGTCCACCCCACCAGCCCCCTCCTGTGAGGACTCTGCCTCTCACCAACAGCGCCTCTCAGCTCTGAGGCATTACCAGGACAAACGCCTTCTAGCCCTGTCCAATGAGTCAGATTCAGAGGAGAACACCTGTGAGGTCGAGCTGGACACAGACCTCTTCCCCTGGCCCCGCTCGCCCAGCCCTGAGGATGAGTCCAGCAGCTCCAGCAGCTCCAGCAGCTCCGAGGACGAGCAGGAGCTGAATGTGCACCGCACCTCCACTAGACAGCGGAACGCTGCACGGAGGAGGCAGAAGACGCTTCGGAAGGAGAGGCATGGTGCACCCACCAAGCCCACCAGCACCTACATTGGCGAGGACAATTGCGACTACCCTCAGATCAACCTAGATGACCTTTCTTCCTCCCCAGCCTCCTCCCCTGAGCGAAGCACTTCCGCCCTGGAGATTCAGCTGAGCCGGGGGTCACCAACCTCAGATATAAAATCAGTTGAGCAAAAGATTTATAAAGCGTACAAGTGGCTCTGGTACTCCTACATCTCCTACTCAAATAACAAAGTCGGAGAGGCCTCCCTAGTAGCAGGGGAGGCAGATGAAGGGAGAGCAGGAAACAGCCACAAGGAAAACCCTGCTCCTTCTTCTAGTAAGGAAGCCTCTCTGAACACAGCCTTGGCCCAGAGGAATCAGGGCCTGCCTCCAGAAGGCTGCAGCAAAGATGCATGTAAAGAAGGGACGTCCACTGGAAATCCCAGCAGTGGCCCAGGCCATGAGCACAGCAGCCACCCTCGGGCAGAGGCACCAGAGGGCACCTCTCAGGACACCAGCAATGGTAGCTCTGTAGAACACTCTTTTGAAACAAAGAAGCTCAATGGAAAGGCCCTGAGCAAGGTCCTGAGCAGCTGGGCTGAAGAGCCACCCTCTCCCCGTGTCCCCAAGGCATCTGGCTCCACGCTCAGCAGTGGATCTGGCAACTGTTCTAGGACCCAGTCTGATGAAAGTGAGGCGAGGAACCTAGAAACCATCTGTGCCAACCACAACAATGGACGCTTACACCCCCGGCCCCCTCATCCCCACAACAATGGGCAGAACTTCGGGGAGCTGGAGGTAGTAGCCTGCTCTTCCCCAGGACACTTAGACACTGACCATGATAACTTACCCCTGACAGGGACTCTCTTACACAAAGATTGTTGTGGGTCTGAAATGGCCTGTGAAACCCCCAATGCTGGAACAAGAGAGGACCCCACTGACACCTCAGCCACAGACAGCACCAGGGCTGTTCATGGCCACAGTGGCCTCAAAAGGTACCAAGTTGAGTTGGAAGACACAGATTCAGAGAATTGCTCCTCAGAGAAGAAACTAAAAACATGATAAATGCAAAGGGAAAACAAAAAGCTACAAAAAGTAGCCTTCAGAAAATATTATTGTTTAGTGAACACAGCAGAAAGGAAAAAAGTATTAAAGGCACATAAAACCAGGGCCTGAAATTTTGTGTCTTGTTGCTGCTCCCTTCTATTCAATATTCAGCCGTGGGTCTGAATGTCTAGCTGGCTATTGGCCTGTGTTGTGTTAGGAATGGGGAGAGGTCCAAGTAACTCTTTTCTAGTGAGAGAAGAGCATTGTGCCCCTGTGCAAGGATCTCTGAAGTCATTGTTGAGACATTTGACCTGTTCTCCTCTGTGTGTGCACATTGGCACTGTGAGCTCACTGTCTTATGAGACTTTTCTTCTAGTTGTCCATCAGCAAGGACCTGTGGGTTTGTAGTTTTTGCCATCTCACCCTGTTCACATGTCATAGGTGTTCAGGTCTTAAGGAGGAGTGCCTGATAGATCAGATTGTGCAGCCATTAAGTTGTAGGTTTATACCTGCAGAATATAAACAAGCCTTCAGCCATTGGCTCAGCTGGAGAGGAAATCATGGTTCCTTTCTTAAACCTTCCATGTTTTCTCTAACACTTCTTCAATGAGCATATAATATGGAGATATTAAAAGTGAAGCATTTTCATTTCTAACAAGAGGTTAGCACTTCAGATTCAAGAAAATATAGCTCCCTGATGAATTTCATTGTTTGCAAATATGTCATAAATTATTGACTAGTCACGGTTAACGCGCTTTAACCAGTTAGGTGCTAGTTCCAAAGAGACACTCAAAAGGCCAGCTGCTTCCTTGGCTCTGACTGATGGTGACCAGGCATACTAAAGAAGAGGGAAAGACAGCTCTCCAGAGCTTTGTGTCCAGACGACTAAAGTGGGTGTTAGAGGTGTGTTAATGAAGAAGTGTAGTAAAGACCAGAATGTGGTATTATATTCTTTTAATTCAACCCAAAACCATTGGTCAGAATTGATGGGACTGGCGACTGCCCTTGGGCTTGCAGCTGACTGAGGCTGTGGTATTCTAATTGAACTTTGCAGAGCAGTAGGCATCTCTTAAAGTGACAGATTCTTATTGAGTAAGAGGCAGAGGGTATGGGAAGAGGAGTCTTTGCTTTAACTCCTGGCTCCCAAAAGAAATTCAGTTGTGTTGAAGTAGGTAATGTTTGAGGGGGGGAAAGGCCAAGAGATTTTCAGCATTGTAATGGTGGTGGTTACAGTCACTCAGTTATCAATGAAGGGTTGTGCAAGACAGGAAGACCTAATAAGAATGGTCAGATGTCTTATTGGCACAGACATCAAGAAAGGCAGAATACTGGCAAGGAAGAGAGAGAACAATATACTTTTCTTGAGCACAAAGGTACTAGGCAACTAGGAGCTTTATAAAAAGACAGGTTGGTGTAAGCCAAGAGGAACTGCCATCTTGCTAAGCTTTGTGGAAAGGAGGACGTGCCTAGTATATGTGTGATGGGGCTGGGTGTGAGAGTACTGTTTTAGAGGGCATGCAGGAGTGTGAGTAAAGTGGGATGTACAGTTCAACACCTGGACTCTTACTGGGGGAGTGGAATGGTGGTTCTGTAACCAACATTAGTTACTTTGGATTTGTAATTAAAATGGTTCTATGATTTGTCTTAAACTATTCACAGATAATTGTAAATTCTGGTTTTATAAGCCCAAGTTATTTTACATTTGCTTTTCCAAAATGTATTAAATTGGAATTTTGTAATCCTTTATATACAAAAAAAATAAGTTAATTATGGAAAAAGAAAAGGAGACATCTTACTGTAAAGGCTACAGTGAGATGGAAGAAGTTTTTCTGCCTCAAAGAACAATAAAGGTAAAAAAAAAAAAACAGGCAGCAGGTGAGGAATAAGAGGGTAGGTCAGAAATCAGCACCTGACCTTTGCTTGCTGGTCGTCACACAGATGTAGTTCTGTGAGTACCTGTGATTACTGTTATGTGTACATATACTACTTTCTCTCTGCATCCTTAGTTCTGCCTGTGGTAAATGAAAACTGCTTCAGTGAGCAGCAATCCTTTTCTTGTAGAGCATCTAGAGACAAAACTATTGGTTTGCTTACTGGATAATCAAAACTTGATGGACTGTCTCTTTTGTGGAGACTGCTAACCATGAACCCTTCAATTCAAAAGCTGTTTCCTCACAGAGCAGTAAGTCTAATACTAATAACCAATTGTAAAGCCCTCTTTACCTTTGAATTTCATTAATAAGATCATCCCTTTTATAAAAGGAACAAAATACTTAAAGATAGAAGTGTTAAAACAAACATCCAGATCTGGAAGGACACTGGGTAATAAGGTAGCCAAGAGATCAGGGCTTGGGAATGTGCCACACGATCAAGTTACATTAAGCAGCTGGGGAAAGAGAGAGGAAACATATTCAGTGAACAAGAACAGAGTATGACTCTTCAGGAGCTTCCTTCCCATAGGACAAGTTTCTCCCAAGATGCCTCTTTGGCAAGGATTCTTCACAGTTTTGGCCAACTATTTAGGCCAGATCTTCCAGAATAATCCAATGAGGCTGCTTGTTCTTGGTTCTCCATGAATAAAAAAACGTACACATTGCTTAAGTTGTAAGTATTCACTGGGCTGTCCCAAATGCAGCCATCTTCTCTGCCTGTTTTCTTAAAATATTTCACAAGCAGTGGCTGAGAATTGCTCAGATGAGGGGCTTCAGGGTAAATTCATTCAGAGGAAAAGAAGACTATTTTCCAGCTTTCCTGGAAGAGAATTCTGAACAAGGCTTGAGGTACCTTCAGCTTTTAGCCTGAAGTCTATTTTGAGGGTAAATTCCTAGTCCAAGGCTAAGAGTGGCTCCCAGCTCCTGTTTCTATGTGAGGCTCACGAGCAAGTTAAAGTCTGATTCAGTTTAATATAAGAAGATAAATTGTGCATCAAAGACTTCATGTAATTCATTTTAGAGATTTTTTTTTTCCAGGAAGAGTCATCTTATCTGGCTTAGCAAAGGTTTCTAAAGGAGGGGTAGAGGTAGGTCACTTGTATCAGAGACAAACTCCATCATTGGTCCATATGGGGACAGTCCTCCTGGAAAAAGGTTCCAGTTGGATATTATCATTTCTCCCCTTCTTAGGGACTGATCAACCTGTTTGTGTGTTTGTTTGTTTGTTGGAGACCTGGTTTTGCTACGCAGCCCAGGCTAGCCTCCAATTCTGGATCCTCCTGCCTGAACCTCTGAGGTATTCCTTACCTATTAAAGCTACAATATTCTTGGCCCCACAACTATCCCAGGGTATAAAACATAGTATCTACTTTAAAGAGGAAACAACCTACTTGGGAAGAAGGACATAAGCTCAAAATGCATGAATTAAAAATGCACTCAATAAGGAAAACCATATTAAATGTCAAAGCATCAGAGATGTTGCAGGAATGAGCAACAGGTCAATGCTGAGTATCAGTGAGAACATTTCTTGGAGTGTGGCTGGAGAACAGTTGCATCTATACCAGTACACTGGAGGGAAAGGGATCTCAGGAGGGAAGTCAGCCTGAGAAAAGTGTGGAAATGGAGTGCAGACCATGTCTGAGCAATAAAGAGTGAGGATCACACTAATCTGCCTCACAAGGAAGCTCATCTGGAAGACTGGGTGGAGAAGTGGGCAGAGGGCAAACTGTTTGGGTGCCAGGTAATACCCACTGAATTCTGGCTTCAACAGGGTTGCAGGAGGAGATGCCTGACTCATTTAGGTTGAAAAATAAATGATACGTAGGGAAGTGGCACTGAAAGTTTAGAAGGCAAGGTAAAGAGAGCAAAGAAATGGAATACTAAGGAGAGAAAGAGGTGAGGCTTTTCTGGATTGGAGGAGAATGGACACAATTACAGATTGAAGAGAAGAAGCCAGTGGAAAGAAGAGTTTAAAGATAAAAGGAGGGGACATTTTTGGAGTAAGGATCTAAACACATCAGCAGTTAAGATGGTAAAGAAAAAATTTGGCTTTTGAGACAAGGTCTTGTTACATGGTGCAGGGTTTTTGAACTCACTATGTGACCCAGGCTGGCCTTGAAACCAGAGGAATCTTCCTGCCTTAGTTTTCTAAGTGCTGAGTTAACAGCCATGAACCACCAGGCCTGCTAAAAAGAAACAAATTAAAAAGAGAGCAGAGGAAAAAAGCAGGCAAAATACAGGCAGCCTACTAACTCTGATGGCACCTGGAAGACCACAGCACCATGTAAGACAGTACTTCAAAGAAAATGTTACTGGGTCCCCCTTTTCTCATTACAGGAGCAAGGATCCCCTCCATCAGCAGGTCATCAGGTGAAGAATCTCCCTGGGCCCTTAGGCTCTCCAGAGGGGCACACGAGGACCGGTGGGAAAAGAGATGAAGAAGTCATGCAATGTACCAAAGTGCAGGATGTCTCTTCATTTCCTCTGCTGTTGGGATTAGGCAGGACATGAAAAATGATGGTCTTTGGGGCCAGGGATTTAGCTCAGTGGTTCCAGTGCCTGCCTTGCAAGCGCAAGGTCCTGAGTTCAATCTCCGGTACCAAAAAAAAAAAAGAAATGATGGTCTTTTAGTAACTTTCCTTTTCTGTTCCCTTTTGCATCCATAGGCAGAAAAGAAGAGTCTCAGCAAGGAGGAAGGGATGAAGAACTTCAGCAAGGGGCCGCCTTTGTGTCTCCTTCCCTTCCCTTCACACTCAGCAGCTGGCTGTGTCCTGTGATGTAAATTCGTGTGAAGGCACCATGGGCTGGTGGGGCATCTGTGCAGGCAAGGAAGAGTGGGAGCCATTTTGGTGGTCATCAGCTAGAAGAACAGTTCCTTCACCAATCCTGCCCAGGGTGGTACCTGCTTCCTATGATGTCACGTACCTCCAGGTTTTCGAAGATGCCTCTGCAATCTCTCTTCCATTAGAATGAATGCAGTTACTTGTATATAAAAGTAAAGGTTTAGCATCAAAGTCAAGGACACCTCTCAGTCCTCCGCATTTCTAAGAAAATGCCCCTTGATCATTCTCTGTTTCTGATGGTCTTGGATGTTTCAGAGCTTTTATTTTCTAGGCAAGAGGTCAGCATAGTAAAAGCTAATGGGTGAAATGCAATCCAACATCTGTTTTGAGTGGTCCATGAGCAAAGAATAGTTTTACAGATGAACATTTGCAATCAATTTGAGGACAGGGAACACTGATTTGAATCCTAATTAAGTTCAATATTAATCCCCTTCAAAAATACCTCATTCTTCTCATTGGAAGACTTCTAATATACAAAATTATATTCCATCAGTATCATATTTCATAAGTTAACATTTTTTTGGAAATTTGTTTTCACTCTTGTTACATATATACCTATATAATCCCTGAGTGTGACCTTTTGATCCAGGAAGTCTAAAATATTTACTACCCAGCCCTTTAGAGATACTCCTCGTTTAACAACCTACCTGTTTAACTTACTACCTGTTCAGACTTACAACCGACATATGATTTTTGGATTTACTATCTGCCACTCGGACTTATGACCCATCTTTTTTTGGGAGGGTGTATGGTTCTGTACATCTTATTTATAGAGTCTCCATGACTTTTTTTTGGTTCAGTACACTATGTTTATACAGTACTGTAATTTTTTAATAAATTATTTAAAGTACTGTAATTGTTGCTGATTGTACTGTGCAGTACAAATCTGTAGTTTTATGTTCTGTTATACATTACAGTACTGCATGTAAGAGTTAAGCAAATAAAAAGCAAAGTTATCAAGTTAGAGTTTCCTTTGACCATGTCTTTGTTCTGAATATTGTAATGTACATACTATATACAATCCCTCATTTAGTGCTGCTTTTGACCAATTCATTTAACCACTTAGTTACAGGAGTGAAACTCAGTCATTAAACAAGGAATATCTGAATAAAAAGAGTCTGCAGAGCCCTGTTCTACCTTTGAAAGCCCTTTCCCTGTTTGGGAGCCCCAGGGCAGAGACGGAGGTCTGGTTTCAGTATTCTACTAAGTCTCTACACAGGGCTTGGTGAGAGAATGAAGGGCAGATGGAGCACCACTCCGCCACATAAGAAGAGAATTACACAGACAGAACCAAAGTGGTCAAGGTACTCTGATGGAGATGAGAGGTGAAACAGAATGAAAAGGACAGGAGAAAGGAAGGGAGCAATAACCGTGTCAGAATGCCTAATAAAGGTGAAGATACGTGCTATGCAATACTGACACAGTGTCACGTTGGCTGGGGAATTCTCTCCCAGACAACAGAGCACAAATGATCGGAGAAGTACCTGAAATAGGTACTGCTACTCTATCGAGGAAAAAACTTCACAAATAAATATTCCTGTGTATTAATAAGAACAATCAGCTTAGGAGGCAACAGCAATTCACTAAATATATTCAATTTATTTTATTGATGTATATTGATATAAGAAATCCATTAATGATAAAGGTTTTCTAATAGCATATTCACTAATACAGAATATTGTAATCTACTTTCATTAACTACTAGCTATTTATGATTTGCCCACTTTTAGCATTAGTGGAAAACTACAAATGGAATGATTACATCAACTATAAATCCAATCATACATAAAGCTATTTTAATCAATAAAACATAAATTATCTCCTGGTATATTAATAAATACCTTAACCTCACGAAGGTTCATGCATTCCTCCCAGGAATAAAACTTTCTTTTCATTCTAAAAGAGAAAAAAAAATAGCATGTTCATTCCCAGTAGTAGGCTAAATTTTATTTTTTAATATTTTAATTCTGACCTAATCAATACTGCTTGAAGGTGATTTTGATTTCTACCAAGTATTATATTATTCAAAACAGCATTTAAGACCTGGCATTGCAATCAAGCCTAAATCACAAAATTTCTCAGCAGTGTTGGCATGGTACAGTGCAAGAAACCTGGATTGTTGTCTTGCGCCCCCATTAATGAGCTAATTTGTCCAGGAGGGAACTCTCTCTGGCTTATTCTGTCTAGATCAGAGCTCCCCAAAAGAACATCCTATGTTAGTGAAAATGTTCTGTGGCATCCAGCATGCTAACCACTCCACACATGGCTATTGTGCAACACAGGAATGGAATTTTAGTCTTACTTCAGTTTAAGTGTAGAGGCCAAGTATGGTAATGCACTACTATACTGAATAGTATGCTCTGCACTCCCTCCAGAACAGAGGTTGGCAGACTATAGTCCATGGGCCAAATTCACCCCACCATCTGCTTTTATATAGCCAGTGAATTAGGAATGGTATTTGTGTTTTTAAATACTTGGGGAAAACAAATCAAAAGATGAATAACATTTTGTCATATGTGAAAATTATATGAAATCAAAATTTCAGTTTCTATAAATGAAGTTTTATGGGAACACAATACACTCACTCATTTGTTTGTGTACCACCCTCTGAAACAGATAAGACAGGTGAGGAAACTAGAGTGCACAACGCTCCCCAGGTCTTAAGCTGGTCACTAACAGAACAACTTCCACCTCTCCAGCTCTCTCTGACACCCCGTGACTTGCCACAGTGTTTCCTGGTTGAGTGCTCAATTCCTTTATTCATGCTCCAAATATTACTCATCTCTCTCCTATGGGTAGGTGCTTTCTTAAGCACTGGAGAAACAATAACAAGAAAGGCATCCCTCATGGAGCTAATATCAAAGGAGGAGGGTAGAAAATAATTTTCTCTGGCTAAATGGAAAGACACAGGGCAATGTAAGAATGGGTCCAAAAGGGACCTATTCTAGTCTGGTTCATGAGGAAACACTCCTCTAATGAACAGCTATTCCAACCCAGACCTGAAGGATGAGAGGAATTTAGTCAGGTCAGAGGCATGAGGAAATAGTACCACATGCAGGACCTAAACTCAAGAAGCTGAAAGGCGGGGCCAGGGATTTAGCTCAGTGGTTCCGCCTCCTGCCTCGCAAGCACAAGGACCTGAGTTCAATCTCCAGTACCAAAAAAAAAAAAAAAGAAGCTGAAAGGCTGCAAGACTGAAGCAAATGGGCAAGGACACAGTGACAGGAGACAAGGCTGAAGAAAACAAGCAGGGGCTAAATGATGGAGAAATTTATAGGTCACATTTAAAATGTGGGGCTTAACCCTAAAACTAACAGGCAAACACCAAGAGCTATCTTGGTTTAGACTCCCCTCAAAGCAGAGGCAAGTACATGGGTAATGTGGGTTTACTTGGGAAGTGATTCCAGGAAGCCAGGGCAAAGAGCAGAGAAACAGGAAATAAACAGATGGGAAATTCTTTAAAGAGTACAGGACTCAGGTAACCTCAAGGTGGGCAGTTGGGGCTTAGGGCTGTTGGGGGCACTGAAGTCAGGTGGGACACAAAGAATGTTTGACATGATCAGATTTTGTGTTTAAAATAGTCTTCTGTATGGTATGAGTAGGGGACTAAGTGGAAGCTAGGAGCCCTACAGAGACCTAGCGGTCAGGTGGTAAAGTGTAATGGCCTGAATGGGACGCTTTAGAGACAACACAGAGAAGTAGGTTCAGTAGAATTAACAGGACTGGACAGCCAAAAATGAAGGATATGGAGGAAGCAAGTCAAGAGGATACTCAGGAGGTTTTAAAGAATGGTAGTGTCACTTATCAATACAAGTAAGAGTAAAGGAGAAACAACTGTAGGGTAAGAGAAGAGAGTATGCTGAATATGAGTTCAGATTTGGGCATGATGAGTTTGAAATGTTTGCATGGCATTCAAAGGGAGATGCTAAGAAGACAATTGGCCATGGATGGGCATAGCAGGAAGACTCTAAGGCAGTTCTCAGACACCCCCCCTTCCAAGTATTCATACATACTTATATATTCATATATATAACCCTCTCCTCACTTCTAAGAATCACTTGCTTCTAACCTGTGAAATACAGTAATTTGAGTGGATGTCACTACAGTGATTACATTGGTACCTTGATTCATGAACATAATTCCTCCCATGATTTTGGTTGCAAACCAGACTGAATGAGAACTGAATCAAATTTCCCCCATAAGATCGACATTGAACCTAACCATTAAATTTGATTCAGTTCTCGTCCAATCCGGTTTGTGACCAGAATCATGGAAGGAATTGAATGCATGAACTGAGATACCACTGTAGTTTATAAAAGCAAAAAAGATACGATTTCCATCTTAGAAGACTCTCTTATTGTTTTGTTATTGTCCATGATTTGATGAAGCAAGCTGCCGCGTTGTGAGCTGCTTTTTGAACAGATTCACTTGGCAAGAACCTGGGGACAGCCAAAAGCTAGCAGAAATCTGAGGTCCTTGTCACAACAACACACAAGGTTCTAATGCTGCCTGCAATCACATGTGTGAGCTCAGAAGTAGACCCTTCCCCAGCCCCAGCCCAGCCTTCAGTGAGGCCTGACTGCACCCATCAGAGACCTTGAACCAGAGAGCTCAGCTAAGCTGTGCCGACCCACGGAAACTGAGATGATAACCACATGCTGTTTTAAACTATCAAGTGTTGAAACAGACTGTTACATGGCAACACATAACTAACACCACAGATCTGGACTCCAAATGCAAAGACTAAGTATGCAGGGTGAAGGATACTCAAATCACCAGACCACCCCACATTTGAGTGACCCAATTAAGTCATGTAAATTCTCAGAGCTTCCTTTCCTTTCCTGTGAAGTGATAGTCATTAGCCTGCTTGTCATTACCTCACAAAATAAGAAAACATGAGAAGAGTCCTCATGCTATTTGTAAAGTAGTAAGCAGTAAGGCTAACATGGCAGTCTTCTAAGACCTCTAGTATGAGTACTGCAGAAACGCAGAACCCCAGGTTCTTCTCCACACTTCCCATCCACTCTCCCTTAGGGATGTCTCAAAGACAGGGGATGGAAAGTAGAGCTGAAACTATCTTGATGATGTACAACTGAAGATGAATTCACCAGAACAAAGGAACACTTACTTTTTAATAGCAATCAGTTCCCCAGATTCAATGCTTCTTCCTAGCAGGACAGAACCATAAGTCCCATCCCCGAGCTGCTTGATCGTTGTGTATCTATTCATGGTGGGCCTACTAAGGCCGGATGTGCATCTCAGGGCTGAGGTGGCTCCGTCCTGCAGGCCTCCCCAGAGTGTAACCAGATTTTTCGATGGCAGCACCAGCATAAGGTATTCAACAGGATGTGACTATCTCCCCAATACATATTTTCAAAGATCAGTCTTTTGCCTATATGGAAAAATGAGATAAGGACAAAAGCTTATATACATTTGGAGTTTCGTACATTGTTATAACCTAAATCAGGGGTCGGTGAACCCTAACTCCCAGCCCGCCGACATTCCTACAAAGTTTGACTGGGCAGAGTCATACCCACACACTTGCAGAGTGTCTACAGCTATGACAGCAGAGCTGAGTGTCTGTGACACTGGATGGTCTGTAAAGTCTAAGGAACTTACCATCTGGACCTTTGCAGAAAAAGTCTGTCAGCCCCTGATCTAAATGATGCTCTTTTCTAATTTTTTTTTTAATAAAACTAGAGATAATGTATCAGCTCCAATTCAATGCTTTTCTGCTGACCAGCCATTCTGGGAAAATGCTGTATGATAACTATGGTTGATGAACACTGCTGAACTATGAGAATCTGTGCTAAATATACTGTATTCTGTAGACTTCAGCTACAATTACCAAAGTAAACACAGAGCCACAAAATGTTAAAACTAAGTTCTTCAGAATCTACATGTGTCCCATGAACTCTTTGTAGCTAAGCATCAACAGTATTACTTTTCTACTAGACATTCAGAAGCTAAACAGCTAGTTTTTCAAGCTGTAGTGTGTCCCTTTTAATATCACCCAGAGTGTGACTGATTGATTTTTTTGAGGCAAAGTTCACTATATAGTCCAGGCTAGCCTTAAACCTGCTGGGTATCCCAGGCTGCCCTGGGCCTTAAAATACTCCTGCCACACCCTCCCAAGCACTGGGATTAAGGGTAGGCACCACCACAGGCAGCTGTGTTTTATTTTCGTAATAAGTCACTGATTTTTTTCATTTATGTAATTAAGAGTGTTATTCAGTCTGCCTAAAATAAAGAAACTGTATAACTTAAGTGATTTAACGCCTTCAGGCAAACAATCAAATATAATGCTTAAATAAGAACAATAAAAGTGTACTTTAAAAAAAATATGGTTTCCAAAAAAAAAAAAATGTTTTCCAAACTAATAATCTGAAGTCTCAAAAATGATTGGAAGAATGTGGGAGTCTCCATTTAAAGCCAATCTATGCAGCTTCTCTTTCCAGAATTCTAATCAATAAATGTAGAAGGAAAGAGGTAAATAAGAGATTCACTATTAGGCTAATACTATAGTAAGATTTGTTGCAGGCAAGGCTCACTGATGAATGCAAAAATTAGTGGAAAAAAAGTTATTTGTATAGTCTTGAAGTATCTCTAAGATATTTATTAACTTCAAGAGGGAAAGATGTAACTTCAGAGGGAGAATACAGCAAAAACCCCCTTGCCCAAGTGATGAAGTTCAACATCATCACTACTAATAAGACATGACTTTATATACCTGGACATGAGTCAAAGAGAAGGGTACAGCATCCTTTCTGTGGTATCCTTGTCAGTAATATAGAGTATCCATTACAGACCCAAAATAAGGAATGTAGTATTCTACAAACAAGTGGCCTGTATTCATCAGAAGTGTCAAGATGATAAAAGACAAAGACAGATTGAGGTACTGTTAGACTGGAGGCAGTTAATGAGAAATGAGAACTAAAAGTCGTGTGAAATCCTAGACAAGATCCCCAGACAGTAAAGGTACTACCAGAAAAGTTGATATATTTGAATAACATTTGTAGCTCAGTCAATAATATTGTACCAATGCTAATTTTCTAGTTTTGATCACTATTCTACAGTGATATAAGATGTTAATGTCAGGGGAAGCTGGGTAGAGTTTCTAGGTCTCCGATTGTGTGTGCAAATTTTCTGTCTAAGCCTAATTCAAAATTTAAAAATTGTGTACCCATAGAAATGGACATGAGAGGATGTCAAAACACAATATCCAAAAATTGCTGGCAATACAGTACATCGAAGAGGATCAGTTTTTACTCTCTGATTGTGAGCCTGACTGGGAGCTGTGGCTTCTCGTGGGTGCCCAAGATCAAGACAGTATGGTGCCACATACTGCAAGGCTGGGAAAAAAATCAAAACTCAAAATTCAAAATACAGTTTCTACTGAAAGCACGTAACTTTTGCACCATCATAAACCCGAAGAATTGCAGTCAAACTATTGTAAAGTTGTGAGTCATCTGTATTCTCAGGTGGGTTGAACAAATATTTTGTGTGTGTGCACACATACATAGAGGGTGAAGGGCCCAAGGAGGTAAAATGTTAATAGGTACATTTGGGTAAATGTTATACAATGTTCTGAATTGTATCTCCCTCCCCTCAGATTTGTAGGTTGAAGCTTTAACTCCCAAGGTGACTGTATGTGGAGACTGAGTCTGAAGTTATTAGGTTTCACGAAGGCATAAGGGGAGGGACCTCACAGATTAGTGTTGTGTACACCCCTTCCTCCACCCTCTGCCAGGTGAGGACCACCTGAAAGCCTTTTATTATGGAAGGAGAGTGCATTCACCAGCAGAAATTGGATCCTGCTGAAAGTATCTTATACTGTACTTCTCGGTCTCCAGAACCAAAGAAAATAAATGTCTGCTTGTCAAGACACCCAGTCTATGATATCCTGCTCTGATGAACAGAGCAAACTAAGATAGGGTGGGTACATGAGTATTCTTTGTACTACTCTCGCAACTTTTCTGTAAATTTGAAATTATTGTAGATTAAAAGTTTTAAAATTTCTCCTCAAAATAATAAAGGAAAGGAATCTTTAAAAAGATATGTACATTAAACATTTTATTTTAGCTGAGGATACACAAATGTGGATTTGTTTAATGTTAACTTGCTCAGAAGACAGAACACTATCTTGCAGCATGTTTCTTCTGCTGATGATCACTATCTTGTTGACTATAGGATTCAAAATAACATAAAAAGAGCACCTGGCCCTCAGCACAAGTAATTCTGGCTCCACATCTCTTTCCACCTCTTTTTCTTCTTATTCATATTTATCTTCATATATTTTTGACAGAACATATACGATTTCCATATAATCTATAATTTATTTTCTAACAAATTAAGGCTCCCAAACCACTGTTGTATGTCATCTTCCAAAAAAAAAAATTGGAACTTTGATTTGTCAGAAATTATCTAATGAACTATAGACTCTATTTAAAAAAAAAATACTCGTTTTGCCCTAGAGACAATAGGAAGTCAATTAAAGTTTTTAAACTAGGGAACAAACATGATCAGGTTTGAAATTGTAATCCAGTTAATTAGAAAATTTTTCTTCATGTCCAATTAAAAGTTGCATATGCTAATTTAAGCTATTTTTCCATGTGTAGCTTTTTGTTTATATAAAAAAATTATATAAAAATCAGTAATCAAGTGTGTATCTCTCACCCTTCTCTTGTCTTAATTGTACAACCTTTCCTCATAGGACCCATTTTCCATTCCTTTAACTCTGAATCTTCACACACTTCATCTCCACGATGAATTGTAGTGGCCAAAATGTAATAATGATCTTAGTTATACTGACATGTAGGCTTGCCCTGCCTTTTTTTTTTACAGTGTCATTCTACTACTGCCTCAGATCTACCAATTATTAATAACAAAAGCCTTTCTTTGATAGCTAGTGCCTCACTATTTCCCATTCACTTAAATTGTATAACTGGAACAAGGCTTTGTAGATTAATATTGAGAAAACTATCTGTAAAAAAATTAAGAGCTTCATAGACTGGATCATTCATTCAACACACAATCAGTCTAACAACTTTTCTTTGTTATAATTTTTCATATTGTCAAGGAACAAAATTCCATTATTCTGGCAAGATCTGACTATTATCATACCATGATAGATGCTTTCTAATACCTTGTTATTTTGGGTAGTTATATTACAAGTGTACAACAGATTAGACTAGTATCTCTTCATGCATTGATGTCAGGTTGACAGGGTGTAATTCTAGTCAAATTTTATTGCGTAAACATTAGTCAAGGTCTTTGGGGCACATTAAAGATAACACAATGATCTTTCCTTTAAATATTTCACAACTAACTCATGCAAGAAAAATGCAAAAAGTGCTTACAAGATATGGTTGAGAGAGAAATCAATTCTTTGGGAGGAAGGGAGAAATCAGTCAACCCTTCAAGGAAGAGACAGTATTGAGATATTAAAGAATAAGTAAGGTTTTATTATGCAGAAGAGAGAAAGGAATTACTGGTGGAGAAAACTTCACAAAGGTTGGCAGGTACAAGACCTTGATATGCTGGCAAGGACAAAAGCCTAGTGATTCTTACCCTATCTGAACATTAGAATCACATCAAGAACTTCTACCATCTATAGATGCCCAGCTCCATTCCAAGAAGCAGATCAGAAGTGGGGAACAAACCTGGACAGTTTCCAAAGCTTTCTAGGTGGAGCTATAGCATAAAACCAATGGAAGGCAGTAGGGAAATGGCAGGAAATAGCTAGAAACTAAGGGTGGAGCTCATTATGAAGGGGTGTGTGTATCATGCAGGAGTTTGATTTTTATCCTGCACAAGTGAGCCCTCCAGAGTCTGTAATAGAGAATCAGCAATAGGAAGATCCCTCTGGGAACTGAATGGATGCTACAATAGAGAAAATACAAGCAAAAAGATTGGTAAATGGACTACTGCAATTGTCCAGGTAATATATGATGAAGGCCTGAACAAATGTACTGGACTGAGTGAATCTGAGATATAGGAGGAGATTCAGTTTGGGATAGGGAATGTGTGAGTATGGGTTATTCGAATAATGTGACAAGATGTGGGTGTTGTTTTCTGGGTGTTGAATCTGAGGTACATATGAAACCTTTCACTGAAATGCATATGAGGCAGCTGCAAATATCCCTAAGGTTGCTTTTTCCCCCAGAGATAGTATATTGCTGCAGCATTTATTAGAAACACAGCATTCAGACAAGACTGATACACTACACAACTCCAGAGGACTCTACTGACATAGAACACAATGTGAATGTTGCCCATTAGATTTGTACAACACAGCGGCCATGGGCACAGACCAAGGAATGAGAGAGTCCCATAATACTGCTGAATCAGAGTTCAATTCTGGATTCCAAACTTGAAGTGAGATTAATGAACATACTGAGGGCCCTAAATGAAAGCACAAGAATAGCAGTTCAGGAAACACAGGCTCGTTGAGACAAAGGAGACTTCGGAAGCCATGATAATTGTTTCAAGCATACAAAGTGGTATCACAACGAACCATGACCACTGTCTGAATTTTCTATTCTCCACACTAGTGAATTAGTTCCCATGCTGAAAAAATGTAGTATTAGCTAATTACCATGAGAACCGAAGCAGCAGTCAATCCGCAATTCTGAGTATATTCTACCAAGATCACAGATAGACAGATAGATAGATAGATAGACAGATAGAAGATAGACAGACAGACAGACAGATAGAGATACATATGTGGGAGATTAGTATTGCTCAGTTATTCATCATTTTTGTGGTGGCCCAAATATGTTGACTCATGTCAGAATCAGAGTAAAAATCAAAAACTCACTATTTCTCTGGGAAAAACAACAGGATAATGGACAATGCACTAGAAAAAAAAAGGGAACTATGGCAAATGCCATTGCTACCCTACACAATAGCAAAATTACCCTCTTGTGTAGTTTATGGTGAATAAAATCCTGATTTTATTCAGGATTCAACACATTCAGGCATGATAGCCACCTACTCCAGGCCAAGCAAAGTAATTGCACTTCCTACAAAAAAACTGTTGAGGAGTAGGACTACGGATCTCCAGAGATCAAAAGGGAAATAAGATGTGAGGGAAGAGAAAGGCTTCCAAGAAGGAATCTAGTCCCTGGTAACGGCAGTTGACAAGAAGCTGCTCTGTGTTTCTGCCTGGTTGTGCAAAGCTGTGTTATTTAGGGCCCAGGAAGCCTTCTGATGACTATGAGACATCTGCTGAGGGTGGTTAAATAGAAGGAAAGAGGCTAAGTCCTTCATGCCATCAGCAGGGCTGCTGCATGATCTCTGAAAATAGCTCCCTTTGATTTCTTGTTAGATGACCTAAGTAAAGATCTTTGTTGCAGGAGTCACTATTAGGCTATCAAGTATAGCTGAAAGCATTCTAGCTCCTACTACAGTAACAAGGAAATAAAATATAAAATTCTTTACAGAAAATAATAGACCTTCATTGTTAGCATACTTATGAAGACTAAAATAGAAGTAAAATGAGAAGTAATTTTCTATTAGGGTAAGGTTAACTTTTAATCCACCTTTGTGTATTCCATTTGGAAAGAACATATTGATATAAACATGATACAAAACTCTTGGTGGTACAAAAAGGAATGTCCAAAAATGGCCCTAGGTTTCACCAAGGGATTGCTGGACAACTAGCTAGCTGGAACTGGGGCTTCCCTCTTCTCCCCAAGGTGTTTGCAAATCCAACTTCCCTTGATCCTCTACAGTCCCCACATTAGGCAGATGCTTTTCCAGAATAATCCTACAAACCTACAGCTGGCATTTAACCCCAGTTTCTGCAAATTCTCTGATTACTGCTGCTGGAGATAAGACTGTTCTCATATCTACATCACCTGTTCAACAAACTACAGTGGCCTGACCTGGAGATTGTAAGAAATGGGGAATCAATACCCCTCTTTGTTGCTACCTCTCAATTTGGAAGTTTTGGCAATAGGACCATTTTCCTAACTCATGCTTTATGAACTTGTGGAATATGTGTAGCCCTGTCACATAGCAGGTGGCAGTCATAAAGGGAATCTCACCTTGCATGAAAATTGGAGCCCAATTAACCATCAATGTTAATGGTCTCAATTCACCAATCAAAAGAAATAGACTGGCAGAATGGGTCAAGAAGCAAAATCCAACAATATGCTGCATACAAGAAACACACTTAATTCAAAATGAAACTCATAGACTGAAAGTTAAAGGGTGGAAAACAATGCTCCATGCGACAGGAACCCCCCAAAAAGCAGGAGTAGCTATCCTCTTTGTAGATCAAGTAGATTTTAAACCAACACTGATTAAGAAAGACAAAGAAGGACACTACATCCTTGTAAAGGAACAATCCAAGAGGGAGAGATGACAATCATAAATATCTATGCACCAAATACTAGTGCACCCAACTATATAAAACAAATACTAACAGACATGAAAAGTCATATATGCACTAATACAATTGTAGTGGGGGAGCTCAATACCTCACTGTCACAAACAGATAGATCAACTAGACAAAAAATAAGTAATACAATACTAGAACTCAATCAAACTCTTGAACAAAGAGTGTTCCATCCCACAAAAATCAGAATATACATTCTTTTCAACTGCACATGGGTCGTTCTCCAAAATAGACCACATACTCACTCATAGAACATGTTTAAATAAGTGCAAAGGAACTGAAGTTATCGCTTGTATAATATCAGACCACAGTGTTATCAAATTGGAGATCAATAGCAAAAGAAACTGCAAAAATTTCATAAACACATGGAAATTGAACAACACACTTCTGAGTACCCAATGGGTCACAGAGGTAACTAAAGAAGAAATCAGACAGTACCTACAATTAAATGACCATGGCAATACAACATATCGGAATCTATGGGACACAATGAAAGCAGTCTTAAGAGGGAAATTCATAGTGGTGAATACTCATTTAGGAAAACAGAGCAAACCCAATTAAACAATCTGAAGCTAAACCTCAAGCTTCTAGAAAAAGAAGACCAGGACAACCCCAAAGCTCCTATAAGGGAGGAAATTATAAAGATCACAGGAGAAATCAATGCAATAGAAACTAAGAGAATGATACAAAAAAATCAATGAAGCCAAGAGTTGGTTCTTCGAAAGAATAAACAAAATTGACAAACCTTTAGACAACCTTATCAGAAAAAGGAAAGAAAAGGCCCAAATCCATGGAATTAGGAATGAAAAGGATGAAATTACAATAGACCCAGCAGAAATCCAGAAGATCAACAACACCTACTTCGAGAACCTGTATGTCAATAAGATGGAAAACACAGAAGAAATGGACAGATTCCTAGATACGTATGAATTACCAAAGTTGAATGAAGAAAATCTAAAAATTCTAAACAACCCAATATCAATCAATGAACTAGAAAATGTAGTTAAAAACTTACCAACTAAGAAAAGCTTGCGTCCTGATGTCTTCACTGTTGAATTCAACAAAACATTTAGAGAGGAACTGCTACCACTACTCACGCTTTAAACTCTTTAATGAAATTGAAAGGGAAGCAATAATCCCAAATTCATTCCTGGAAGCAAGCTTAACCTTGATCCCCAAAGCAGAGAAAGACCCAACCAAAAAAGAGAACTAAAGGCCAATCTCACTAATGAACATAGATGCACAAATCCTTAAAAAGATACTGGCAAATAGAATGCAGAAGATCATCAAGAAGATCATAAACCCTGATCAAGTGAGATTTATCCCAGGGATGCAGGGATGGTTCAACATACACAAATCAATAAATGTAATAGACTATATTAATAGAGCCAAGGACAAAAACCATATGACCATCTCAATAGATGCAGAAAAAGCATTTGACAAAATCCAACACCCAGCCATGATAAAAAAAACCCTACAAAAAATTGGAATAGATGGTCTCTACCTCAATCTGATAAAAGCCATCTATGAAAAACCAACAGCCAATATCATACTAAATGGCCAAAAACTGAAATCCTTCGCACTAAAATCAGGAACAAGACAAGGATGTCCATTATCACCACTCCTGTTTAATATAGTCTTGGAAACATTAGCCACAGCAATTAGACAAGAGAAAGAAATAAAAGGAATAAAGCTAGGAAATGAAGAAGGCAAAGTGTCATTATTTGCAGATGACATGGTACTCTATATAGAAGACTCCAAGAATTCCACGAAAAGTCTTCTAGACTTAATAACCAAATTCAGTAAAGCAGTTGGATACAAGCTCAACACACAAAAATCAATAGCTTTCCTCTACACGAATGACAGACTCACTGAGAGAGAAATAGGGCAAATAATTCCTTTCACAATAGCATCCAAAAAACTGAAATATCTAGGAATTAACCTAACAAAAGAAATCAAAGACCTCTTCTCTGAAAACTATAGCACTCTGAAAACAGAGATTGAAGACGATATCAGAAAATGGGAAGACATCCCTTGCTCCTGGGTAGGAAGGATTAACATAGTGAAAATGGCCATACTTCCAAAGCTGCTATATAGATTCAATGTAATCCCAATTGAAATCCCAGCAGCATATTTCACGGACCTCAAGAAAACAATCCAAAAATTCATTTGGAACAAGAAGAGACCCAGAATAGCAAAAGCAATTCTAGGTAACAGTCATGGCAGGGGGTATCACAACCCCCAACTTGAAACTATACTACAAAGCTACTGTGATAAAAATAGCATGGTACTGGCAAAGAATCAGACCTGAGGACCAGTGGAACAGATGAGAAGATGCAGAAACAACTCAGACATACTCAGCCATCTCATTTTCAACAAAGGAGCCAAACACCTTCACTGGAGGAAAGATAGGCTCTTTAATAAATGGTGCTGGAAAAAATGGGTTTCAACTTGGCAAAGATTAAAACTATACCTATATCTATCACCATGCACTAAACTAAGATCAAAGTGGATCAAATCTAAATATTAAAACAGAAACACTGAACCAAGTGGAACAGAGGTTAGGTGGAACTCTTGAAGACCTTCATGTAGGAACAAATCCTCAGTTGTCTGTGAACCAGCACAATCAACAAGTGGGATCTCTTCTTATCAAAAACCTTCTAAAGAACTTAAAAAGATCAGACCTCCCAAATTTAAAGACCCAATCCAAAAATGGGCATCTGAAGTGAACAGACATTTCTCAGACAAAGAAGTAGAAATAGCAAATAAATACATGAAAAAATGTTCAACATCACCGGTCATTCGAGAGATGAAAATGAAAACAACTCTGAGATTCCACTTCACTCCAGAAAGAATGGCTGCTATCATGAAATCCACCAATAACAAATGCTGGCGGGGCTGTGGGGAAAGAGGAACCCTGTTCCACTGCTGGTGGGAGTGTAGACTGGTGCAAGCACTGTGGAAATCAGTATGGAGATACCTCAGAGAACTAGGACTAGAAGTCCCATTTGACCCCACTGTTCCACTGCTGGGGATCTTCCCCAAAGAATTAAAAGAATCATACCATAGTGATATATGTGTGCCCATGTTCATAGCAGCACAGTTTGTAATAGCTAAAACTTGGAAACAGCCCAAATGCCCATCAACTGGAGACTGGATAAAGAAAATGTGGTGTTTTTTTTTATAAAATGGAGTACTACTCAGCCATAAAAAATCAGAAATTAGAGATATTTATAGCTAAGTGGATGCACATTGAGGCCATACTCTTAAGTGAAATAAATAGGAAACACGTGTAAATACCGAATAGTTTCTCTGGTGTGAGAAACTGAAAGTGTAAATAAGGACTAAATGTGTAATAGGTAATGTGAAATAGGAAGAAAAGGGGCAAAGGGGAAGGAAGTGGGAGGGCTAGGGGAAAGAGTAGAAGGGAATGGGATTAATATCAGAAAATGGTAAAACAGGAACAAAATCTTTATAAATATGGAGGAATGGAGGGGTTGAAGGGAGGGATGGGCAAGGGTGAAAAATAAGAACCAAGAGAGACTATGTAAAGGTGCAAATTTCCAATGATGAATGTCATTATATTGTATACCTAAAATGTACCAATGATTAGAATGAACAATCGATAATGCAAAATAGGAAGAAAAGGTCCAAAGTGGTAGGGGTAGTGGGAGGAGCAGGGGAAAGGAAAGAAGGGAAAGAAAAAATGATGAGAAATGGAAAAAATGGAAACAAAGTCTTTGTAAATAGGGAAGGGTGGAGGGGGTGAAGGGAGGGCTAGGAATGGGGAAAAAATAAGAACCAAGATGCATCATGTAAAAGTGCAAGTTCCCAATGAGAAATGTAATTGTGTTGTATGCCTACAATGTACCAATAAAAGAATTTAATAAAAAAAAAAAAGCTTCTGCACCTCAGGAGAAACCACCAGCAGTGTGAAGAGACAACCCACAATGTGGGAAAAATTTTTCACCTGGTGTTCCTCAGACAAAGGTCTACTATCTAGAATCTATAAAGAACTTAAAAAAATCATACCTCCCAAATGTAAAGGCCCAATCAAAAAACGGGCATCTGAAATGAACAGACATTTCTCAGACAAAGAAGTAGAAATGGCAAATAAACATATGAAAAAATGTTCCACATCACTGGTCATTTGAAAGATGCAAATGAAAACAACGACGAGATTCCACCTCACTCCAGAAAGAATGGCTGCTATCATGAAATCAACCAATAACAAATGCTGGCAGGGCTGTGGGGAAAGAGCAACCCTGCTCCACTGCTGGTGGGAGTGTAGACTGGTGCAACCACTATGGAAATCAGTATGGAGATACCTCAAAGAGGTAGGAGTGGAAGCTCCATTTGACCCAGCTATTCCCCTGCTGGGTATCTTCCCAAAAGAATTAAAAGAATCATACCACAATGATATATGTGTACCCATGTTCATAGCAGCACATTTTGTAATAGCTAAAACTTTGAAGCAGCCCAAATGCCCATCAACTGGAGACGAGATAAAGAAAAAGTGGGGTTTTTTTTTTAATAAAATGGAGTACTACTCAGCCATAAAAAATGAGAAATTAGAGACATTTATAGCTAAATGGATGCACATTGAGGCAATACTCTTAAGTAAAATAAATGGGACACACGTGTAAATACTGAATAGTTTCTCTAGTGTGAGAAACTGAAAGTGTAAATAAGGACTTAAAGGTATAATAGATAATGTGAAATAGGAAGAAAAGGGGCAAAGGGGAGGGGGAAGTGGGAGGGGTTGGGAAAAGGAAAGAAGGGAATGGAATTAATATGAGAAAATGAAAAAATGGAAACAAAGTCTTTGTAAATAGGGAGGGGTGGAGGGGTTGAAGGGAGGGCAGGGGAATGGGGAAAAAATAAGAACCAAGAGGGCTGGGGATTTAGCTCAGTGGTTCTGCTGCCTGCCTCACAAGCACAAGGACCCGAGTTCAATCCTCGGTGCCAAAAAAAAAAAAACAAAACCAAGAGAGATTATGTAAAGGTGCAAATTTCCAATGATGAATGTCATTATATTGTATTCCTAAAATGTACCAATAAAAGAAAAGATCAAAGATGCAAAACAATGTGAAAACAAGATTCTCCAAGAGCTATGGTTTAATAGCATTTACAGTCTTCAGACCCACAGGAGGAGCACATCTCCCTTAGCTTTAATCATTTTAAACTGAAAAGATTCCATTACTTTTATCTGTCCTCATAGAAAACGTAGATTATATACAAAATCACTATATGACCCTTTTCATGGTACTTCTGAATTTCATTTTACCTTTAGAGGCTTAACATTTTACTTCAAATTCTAGGTTCAAATGTGTGATAACTTTATAAGAAGAAGTTAATACTTACAGTTTGGATCTGAAATGCCCTCTAAAGGCCATATGCTGGGCGTCTGGTGGCTAGCTGATGGGCTTTTGGAAGTGACTGGATACTGAAGGGTCTAACTTCATCAGTTGATAAATCCATTGACAGTCATAGTTTGATGACATTGATAATTTGAGGATAACTGATTATTTGAAGATATAATTGGATGGGAAATGACAGAAAATCAGAAGGTGTTGAAGGAGAACGGGCCATATCTTTTTGGTCTATATCTTACTCTGGCCCCTTCCTCTCTGGCTCTTTCATGACCTGCTTCCTGGTTGCCAAAAAGGTAAACAGCTGTCCTCTGCCACGCCTTCAGCGCTGGAGCCAGCCAGCCATGGAGTGAAACTCCTAAAACCGTCAGCCAAATAAACCTTTCCCTCTTTGAACTGTTATTCTCAGGTATGTTGTCATAGCAATGGAAAGTTAACACAGTACTATTAATTTCTTTTAAAGTGTACTATAAATAGTATATGTAGTTTATATTTTCCTCCCTAGGGCCTAATTCTTCTATCTATATACATTTTAGCAAACAAATCTCTTTTTGCAGCAAACAAATCACTTTTTTTTTTCAGCACTGGGAATAGCAGCTATAAGATCAGAAGAACCTTCTTTATGTGGAACTTGCATTGTTTTCACTTTGATGAAGGAATATATTTAAAATGTTTTTAGCTATTGCATAGCTTTGATGATAGGAGGAATGGAGTTATCTAGTAAGCTGTCTTTAATGCTCTAGAAATTGCTTTTAGCCTCCTCTCCTCTTTGAATCTCAAGCTTTTGAGAAAAGACCTTTTCACGCACCAGGATCTAATCTCATGAGAAGGTGCACACAGCCCCACTGCTTCTGCTACAGTGCCAGGTTCTTGTGGCCTAACCCTTTAAAAAGGTTTCAATCACTTGCACATGATTTCTGAGCTAGAACACGTAAGTGGCCACTGTGGACTATGAAAAACAGAAGAAAGAACAAAATGTCCAAGAGCTGGAGAAAAGTAACCTCACCCTGACTTGTGTGAAGCTGTGGATGAGCTACAGGGAGAGTCTCCCAGCTTAATGAGATGGTGGTGGGTGCAACAGTCCCACCCAATTGCTTGGCTGACTGCATGTGTTTTGGGGGTGCAGGAGAAGAGGGGAGAGAGCAAAAGATGAATCATGTATTCAAGCTGTACACAGAGAGTATTATGGCACATTTAACTAGGGAGTGCATTTGAGTAGAAGATGCTTTACTACCGTATTTAACAAACAAATCAACAAAATATATTAGGAAGAAATAGTGACTTAATATAAAAATCAAACAGAACAGTGGTCAGCACACTTTTTCTGTGAAGGAGTACAACTGTTTCAGGCTGAGGTCGATACATCTCTGTCACCATCACTCCACTCTGCTGCTGCGGCATGGAAGCAGCTACAAACACTATGTAAATAAAAGGCCGGGGCTGTTCACCAACAGGACTTTATTCACAAAAACAGGCAGTTGGGGCTGGGGATTTAGATCAATGGTTCCACCGCCTGACTCACAAGCAGAAGGACCTGAGTTCGATCCCTGGTACCAAAAAAACAAAGAAACAAACAAAAAACAAAAACAGGCAGCAGGAAGGCTTTGGTACACAGGCCATAGTTTGTCAACCCCTGAAACAGAAAATCCCTTATAAGTAGATACACTTTGCGTTTTTATTATTATTATTATTATTATCATTACTACTACTACTACTTCTATAGGATTTTTGAGTCAGGGTCTTGCTACATAGTACAGACTGGTCTTGAACTTACTATGTAGCTCAGGTTGGCCTCAAACTTATGGCAATCCTCCTGCCTTAGCCTTCTGAGTGCTGGTATTACAGTTGTGTGCCTCCATGCCTGACTTTGCACATTAGCAATCTTCATGTAACCCTCCTTGTAGGCTACAGGGTCACATAAGCAAAGTGTATTTGCCCCTAGAATATAAGCCCTGTGAAGCAGAAATTCTGCTATGTTTACAACTGTATTTCCAGTACTTTTAAGAGCACGGGTCATAGAGCTGGCACAAAACATAGGTGCTCATAATAGAGATGTTTTGAATAAAGGAGTCAATGAATGAATGAATGAACAACTTATGCACATGTAAAAGGTAATTCTGATTATAGGTGATGCTCCTGCACCACGAAGACTACTTCCATGTCCATCCTCACTTGTTCCTTGTTCGCAAAATTGGGCAACTGCATTGGGTCTAAGGCACCAAAAGTATGAGTTTTCTAAAAACTTTAATTTGGGAAAGCACTGGTTTTTCAACAGCTAAAATAAGGAAAAGCACATATATCTTGCTTTCTTCTCACTCAACTTTGTCTTAGTTAAATCATTCTCTATTAAATTCACTTTTAAACCAAAGACAATATCTAAGAGGACAAAACTATTAACTTCTGGGAACTACAAGTTCAGGAAGATGCAGGTTGAATATCCCTTATTCAACATGCTGGGGAACAAAAGTATTTCAATATTTGAATTTTTTTCTTTTTGGATTTTGTAAGATTTACATGCACATGTAGTATCTTGGGGATGGGACCTGCGCCTAACAGAATCGTTTATGCTTCACACACACGGGCCATGAATAGTGTGATGGGTAATTTTAGGTAACTTTCTCAGTGTAGAGCATCTTAACTGTAGCACATCATATAAGGTCAAGTGTGGAATTTTCCATTTGAGCTGTCCTGTTGATGCCTAAAAAGTTGTAGTTTTTACAGCATTTCAGATTTTGGATTTGGGGATTAGATGTTCAACCTATAGTAAGTTTTATGATATTTTCAAGTAAGTATTTGGACATTACACCATCATAATCTTTTTAGTTCTGGGACATTATCTTTTAAAGTAGTCGCAAGGGCAGTCACACATTATCAGCAACTTATCATGCAATGCCTACACAAAGGTAAAAGATGTCTTATGCTAATCTTACACAGCCTCAAAAATGTGTAGTCATGGGCCGGGCGTGGCGCATGCCTGTTATTCCAGCACGCAGGAGGGTGAGGCAGGAGGATCACTGAAAGTTTCAGGCCAGCCTGAGCTACATAGTGAGTTCAAGGTCAGCCTGAACTGCATAGGGAGACCCTGCCCAGCCCCCACCCCCAAATGTGTAGTCATCAAGGCGCTCAGTCATTACTGTAGATTAATGAAGTAAGTGGCCACTAAAGGGCCCCATCATAAGGGAAAAGCACTAAACAAAATGTGAGGCACTATTGTGGTCTTTTTATTTCCAAAAAACTGAGTTAGGATGACAAACTTAAAACTTTAAAATAAATTAAAGTATGATAATACATAACCAAATGCTAATTAGGATAGATTTAAATGTTAAATTCAGTGGAATCTAAGTTCAAAGCAAAATGTTGAGGAAACTTCAGATTATAGATTCAGAAGTATTTTTTTCCTGTAAGAAAACTTAATGATCATCCAACAGCCTCACTTTACAGACACAGTCCACAGACTCAATTAATAAGAATAGGACCCTTGTTATATTCAGAAGAGCATATTTTTTTAAATATGTGAATAAAACACATATTTTAGTCTATTAAAAGTCTTATCAAGGGCCAGGGATTTAGCTCAGTGGTTCCACCGCCTGCCCCGAAAGTGCAAGGACCTGAGTTTGATCCCCGGTACCAAACAAAAAAAAAGTCTTATCAAATGCTTGCTTCTCCTTTGGTAAAAAACATATGAATATTCTCCTAATCCAGAGGCTATGTACAACTTCACAAGTCAACACACACGAGATGTGACTGCAGGCTGCACGGAGCTCCCCATCACCATGCACACTCTTCTTCTGAAGATTCCAACCTTCAGGGCACAGTGAGCCAGGCACTTAATGTGCAAGGACATTTCCGTTTCCTTGCACAGCAATCAGGAATAGAAGCTGCTTGTTGACTATTTTTCTACCATCAGACAGTAGGTTGGGAGGAGCAGAGGCTAAGTATGGATGCCCATACCAACCTCAGTTACCTGAAGCTGAGCTGCTCCTTTTACTACTTTTTCAGCTTCCGATTTTCCTCCTGGCAAATTTTCTTAGAATTTTAATGCAGTTTGCCTCAGAAAATTATTTCCTTCACCAAATTTGTTTCAAAAAGTAATTTTCTAGAACACACACATTTTGATAAGGAAGCTAAAATTGTATTACCAAGGTAAGCACAACAACTAGGACATGATTACACTATGATCTCCAAATGTGTGTAAGTCATCCAGCACACACCTCTGTTTGTGCATTCTCCCAGTCAACCACATCAACCATAAACTGAGAGGCCTATTAGAAGCTTCACAATCTCTAGTCATAGGCCCTTCTCAAAACATTAGAGTCATCAAAGAATCCTGATGAAGGAAGCAACAATTAAGTGAGATACTATTCATTGGTATTTGAATAGCATATAAAGGGTCACTGTACCCAGAAGTCTACCAAGAAGCCACTAGGTATCTTGTCCTACATTATGCACACTCACAAGCAGAAAACATATTGTCTAAGGACAAACTTCAATAGAAGAGCTAACACCTGCCTCACAAGTGCAAGGTCCCAAGTTCAATCCCTGGTACCAAAAAAAAAAAAACACCCCCCCAAAAATAGAAGGGCCAGGTACATCTTTAGCTCAGCAAGATCTGGCAAAATGAGATGAAGAGCTTGCAGCAAGAGCAGCAGTGAAAAAAATTTTTAAAGGCAGAAATGTTTCTGGCAAGGTTCAGATGGAAAAATAGCAACAGATCCCAGAAGCAAAGCTGTAGCCAGGAATAACTTATGCTCCAGACATTTTCGGTAAGGGAAGGATAATACTAAGGATTCATGAGATAGCTACCCTGGTCCTCTGGGCCTCAAGGCTAAACCATGACTTGTGGTCTATTACAAGTCAATCCACAAACATTTACGAAATATTGTCCATGCTACATGTTCAGCACACTGCTAGTCATTGAGCAGAATTCTGTGAGGTGACAGCAGTTACTGAGTAGACACTGTAAACACCTTTACACCACCACTGACTGAGGAAAGCATTTTCCCTATTTTACATGTGTGAACAGTAAGGCTGAAAGAATTCCACAAGGTCGTGTGACTAATAAGTGGAGTTGAACCCTGACACAACACTGCCTGACTCCAAAGCCCATAATACCACATTACTATGGATAAAATATGGCTCATTCCTTAAAGAGGCTTAAAATAACCGAAACCAGGTAGAGATCAATGCAGGCAATATAGTGAAGGGCTAACAAGTATCTCAAGACTTTAAAGAAAGAGAAGGGAAATGAGTAGGGAAAATCATTTAAAAGAAGTAGGACTTAGGTTCCTCCTCCACAGATGGATATGAGAGAACAAGATGAGTAGTGTCACTTCAGTAGGAAGGAGGCCAGCTTTCTCATCAGGACAGGAAGAAGGTCAAACCACAGAGAGCAAAGGACTTAGATAGGAAGGGTTAGTCCCACTGTGAAAGACCTTCAGACATGCTGGAGTCACTTGAGATCATAGATAATGGACAGCAGCTAAAGGCTACAAGGCAGGAGAGACGCTTGGCTGGGCTACAGAATGATGAAAAGACCAGATTGGGAAGCTTCTTATTCACTCTTGTTCATTCATCCTTGAGCACACATTCAGCAAGGCCAGGTGAAAGCTGGTTCCTATGCTGGAAAGGAAAGGAAGGGCTGGAGTCCACACAGAAGGAAGGATCTATACTGAACAGCTGGCAAAGGTCTTGATGACTGACACAACGAATAAAAAATGAGGAAAAAGATGATGAAAGGTAACCCCAAACCTTCAGGAGTGCCATAATTTCCACCATTCCTAGGAATTTCAAAAAGCAATGAAAATAAAAACAAATAGAAAAGGGCTTTGAAATGTTGAACAGGCAATAAATAAAAGCTCTGGTAACTTATTTACACATAAGCGATAGGCTGGAAACCTCAGTGAGAAAAACCATTTATTTGTGACTACTGCAAATGCAGAGTCCCTTGGCAAGGACAGCAGGGGTCTGCCCACCAGGCTCTGTCCCTTCTCCAACACACCCTCCATGAAGACACATGTCTGGGCTCAAGAAGACACATGGCTGCCCCCCGCCCACCCAGACCAGCCTGACTTTGAAGAAAGGGACAAGAGTCAAAGCAGGAAGGTAGAAACAAAATGCACAGGGTTGCTGTAAAGCTGGGCCTTCGGGGTGAGGAATGTCACAGAATGTCATTTTAAATTAAAAAAAAAAACAGCACTGCTCTCATTTCTACACCTGCTTCCTATGATTTTACAATTCTTGGTCCTCAGATAGGAAGGCCTTAAAGATTCTTTACCAAATTGTTGCTCTTTGTTCAGAAACTATTTCAAACGTGCATATTTATGCATATATTAATTTCTAGCACAGTTAAGCATATGGTTAAGGCACAAATACTTCTCTTATAAGTGGACTACACAAATTTTAAGCTCATTTAAATCTTATATTCAGCCATGGCTCATTCACTATAGAGGGACACCCTTGCTCACTGGAAAATAAAAACTGTAATGGTATCTCAAACTTCTATTACTATAAAGAGAGCCCCAGGCCAGAAAAAAAAAGCGTCAATACCTTAGAGAAATCCAGTCCGGAATTCAAAATTCAGGGTGGTATGGCCTCGGCTTAGCCCAGCTTTAGCAAAGCAGTCTTTATTGAAGTGTAACTGGAAATGAATGCTCTTTCTGCAGAAAGATGTATTAAACTACCTTCTATGTAAGATCTTAGTGTCAAAGTCAAACTCGCAAAGGTTAACATTACAAAAGAAACAATTGTTCTGGAAAATCAACATCCTTCCCAAAACATGCACTCAGATTAGTAATAAAGAGCAGATAGAAATCCAAAGCAGAAAAGAAAGCCCATGAAACATTGTCGCAATAAGTGTACAAGGGTTCTTGCTCAGATCCCTGCGGGACAGCCGAGGGCCTTCTTAGGATCGAGTCCTCAACGTTCCCCCCCCCCCCCCCACACACACCCGGGGCTTCGGCTGGCTAAGATCTGCCCCTCTACCGGACTACACGGTAAACACACCCTTCTAAAGCCTGCAGGCTCAGAGTTTTCATGGCACGAAGGAGATCCCCACACGACAGCGGCTTCAGAAAACTACAGGCTGGCAGCCTCCTCCTGTGCCCGGATCCTCGCTGAGGCCACCGAACAGGGGTCCTGGAGCCCCAGCCCGGCCCACCGCGTGACCGCCACCCTGATCCCGGAGCCTACTCACCGGCAAGGCGAGCACTGACGGGGCCGCCCCCTGGGGAGCAGCTCGGCAGCCACCGGGGCGGCGCTGGACTCGGCGATCGCGGCTAGTTATAGCCACGGGCTCCCGGCGGGGACGCCCGCCAGCTCCGGCGAGGGGCCCGGGCCGAGCGGTGCACGGCAGTGCGGCAGGAAGCCGGCCACACTCCGGCCTCCGGCAGGAAAACAAACAAAAGGCAGGGTGGCTTCTAGCGGACAACCAGCCGCTCTCCCTGGAAAAATTACCCTGCAGCTCCCCTCGCCGGCCCAGCGCGTCCCTGCAGCGTCCAGCTTGGCTTGGGAGCCCTGAGCGCAACCACCGCCCAGGTTGGCAGGGGCCACCGCGCCCCCCAAGACTGGGAGGTGGGGACGTCCGAGCACTTAGCACGCGCCTAGGGAAAGGTAAAATTTCCTGGCTTCAAAAACGTACCCGAGATTACATGACGTTGGGGATGTTACCAGTGTCATTGAATTGTACAATCAATAATGTTTAAAATGGCAAATTTTATCTGTAGTACAACAGAAAACATCTTTAGAATAAAACCACAACCTGTAGATGTTCATTTGAACATTTAAGAGTTTTTAATATCGTTAGCAACTTAAGTTTGAAAGACTGGACTCTTACCCAGGTGGGAAACTGGCTAGATAACCTCTTACAAGAGTCCTTTCTATGTAATTAGTTATATGAAATCTGACACTGAACATCTACCTTTTAAACACACTTTTATCATAAATTATATGATAGATTTGGCCTTAAATCTTTATGAGGCTTGACTGTCAAGCACTTTGGGAAGGAGGGTGCAAACCTGCTTCCCAGTCCCTAGTTTAAATTTACACTACTTCTGTAAGCCAATGAGTCTCAAGCATTTCAGGAGCATCAGTCACCTGGGGAGCTATCTAAACCAATTACCCAACACACATTGCAGCTTCCAGCACCATTCTGCTGGTGAAGGTGTCACACTGCCCTAAGTACACAATTTTAATTCTTAAATCAGTAACCCTTTAACACTTTGGGGATCCTTCTCTGAGTTTAAATTTCCCAGCTCATCACCATATCAAGTTTTTTAAACGTCTCTTTTCTGAAGCTAAAGACTGAACATTGTTCTTTTTTCCAGAAAGAATCTTACCAAAGACTGGAATTCCTCTCTTGCTCCTTTTCTCTCCCAAAAGGGAAAGGATTCCCTGGCTACTTGGCAAATATATAACACTTATCTACCTTTGTATTTACCTATATAACAGCCCAGCTATATGGCAAATAAAAATTGCAAATCATCAGTAAAAAGAATAGGGAATCAAGGAGCCTAGAAAATCATGCCTTACTACCATAAAAAGCAATTTTTAAAGTAACTAAAATGAACAGTTTCAGTAAAATTCAGTTGTCTAAACCAGTATACCAGGCAAGTAGAGGGAGTGTCCTGGTCTACATTTAGTAAGGGTCCACTGCGCTAGCAAGTAGGTAAATATTTTTGATCCTGGGAGAATTAAAAGCCTGCAAATATAATATGATAATATCTAATATAATATAGCCCTGTAATAAGCACTATTGGATTCAGTGGACCTGATTAAAATAGAAAGTTAGTAGCTGTGGAGCATGCCATGTTTTGGTATTGAGTACTCAACTTACCTTTTCAAATATTATTTTATTAAGCTTATTTTTTGATTACTTGCTAGAATAATAGAAAGCTTCAGAGCTAAAGGGCCAGGATACTTCAAGTAAGCATTCAATACTGTCAATGGCCGGGGATTTAGCTCAGTGGTTCCACTGCCTGCCTCGAAAGTGCAAGATTCTGAGTTTGATCCCCGGTACCCCCCCCAAAAAAAACCCAAAAAAACCCCACTGTCAATGAGCAGACTGTTCTGAAGCAATTTAAACCATCCTCTGCAAAGCTGATCTTTAGAATTCCAGAGGCACATATATCCATAGTTAACTCTTTTCCTCCATTTAAATTGCAAAATCCAATTTTAAAAGGATCATTGGGAGAAACTTTTCCTTAAAAGACCTAAATCCTAGAGTCTCTTTTAGAGAGTATTAAATTGTTGGCCTCCATTAAAGATATAAGTATTTTTATGGTAGCTGATTTAGGGTGCAAATAAAAACCAATCCGAAGGGTGTCCTAGAATGAAAAATATAGCATTTGGATTACCTTGCGGCAGTTCATTCGCCGACACCCCCACTTTTAGCTCTGTGCCGAAAATGTAATGAATTTCTAAAAACTCCAGAATAAAATAATGGATTAGAAATTTAAATTCTAAATGAATGTGGGGTCTTGGAATCCTGATGACTATTAGTCCCTGGCACTTGGAGAAACTTTAGACATTCGGTAGATGTTTGCTCAATGAAGGTAATAAGTTGTGACGCCTGTATGCTTCCACAGAACTTGAAAACCTTTGGTGAAAAAGATTAAAAATGTTAAGTCAGAGAGCCATTCCTTGACAAGAAATCGGGTGTTTGGTCTTTAAAAGACAGGGCAGGGCCTGCACATAAATTTCCGGCGCTCTACGTGGATCCGAAGACTACAAATCCCACAGCGCCTCGCGGGCGCTACCTCCGAGACTCAGGCTCCCGAGCCCCGGAGCCGCACGGACCACCGCATTGCATCCTGGGCCCTGTAGTGAGATGTTCCTTGCGTCTCACTGTTTTCATACTCCCCTTGCTGCGCACGCAAGCATGTCCTTTCCACAATTTCGGGCCTGTGCGCCTGAATTTAATCTTTATAACCACCTGTGACATCGAATTTTGCTGCTCCCCTACATTCCGGGCGCGGCATTTAAGAATCCCCAACACCGTGTAGCGACCGTCTCGAGCGTCCGGTTCTAGTGTCCTGAGGGCGGCTTGGCTCAAGGCCCAGCTCTAAGCTTGGGTCGAAATATCTTTGAGGTACCGCCTGCTCCTGTCTGCCCCGGGGCTCACTAGGCCGGACATGGGATCGAGTGAAAGGTCCCCGAACCACCGGCCCTGTCCGTCGCAGGTTGCACGCTGGGGGTGCAGTGCGGCACCGCGCATGCTCCAGGCGTGGCCAGCGCAGTCCCGCAGCGCGCAGCTCAGCCGCCGCGTCCGGTCTCCTGCAGGGCCGCGCTTCAGCTACCTCCGCTCGGCCTCCGCGCACCTGGCGCCCTCCTGCAGCTCCAGGCCCGGGCCGCCGCCTGCGTCGGCCCCCTGCCTCGCGAAGATGGCTGCTGTCCGCCGGGCCCGCAGTTACTGCCGCTGCTTGGTGCGCTTCTCCGACCGAGAACTCTGCTAAGCCCCGCTGCGGGAGACGGGCAGGAGTAGACACCGGACACCGCACCCTCCCCGGGGAGTGGTGCCGAAGGCGCGGAGAGCCCGCCACCCGGCAGGCCGGCCCGCAAGCATGGTAACTTGGGGACAGCCCGGGGCCTGCAGGACAGGGTGCGGGATGCGGGCGGGACCGGCCCTGCGGTGAAGGTCTGGGGAAGCGGGGAGCACCGCGACCACAGGGCCTCGGCCGGAGAGGGAGCGGAGGATGCTGGTCCTCACTGCTCCCAAGGCTTGCTTCCTGCTGGACCCCAGCCGGATCCGATGTGGGGAGACAGGGTTTGCAGGACAGCTGAGAAAAATGCCGTTTCTCTGCTTACTGAGGACGCTGAGCCGGCCTCGCCCCTCTCAAGGTTTGTTTGTTTTGTTTTTTTACCCCATAAGCAGCGAGCATGGTTTAATGGGAGCCGTCCTAGCCTCTGTTCTAGGGAGGGAATCTTGGCCAAGAGAGACACTTGTTGATTGCTCTTCTGGAAAGCGAGGCCCTGCAGAAGCCCTGTGCTTAGGCGCACCTGACCATGAGGCGTCAATGCCCAGGGTAGGATGTTGGCTGGTGATTCCCGCGGAATGGGGCTAGAGGGATCCTGTCTCACTTTATAGCAGTGACAGCTTGAGCCATATCTCAGCTGTACAAATGGAGAGACTGAGTTCAGCTTCGGGGTCTGAAAGAATAGATTCCCTGAGGCCATAGTGTAGTGTGTGTAGTCCTTAGCCTATGCCTTGCTCTGGTATCCAGTAAATTGTACACTAAGAAATTAATTGCTAAGGAGGGCTGAGTGAATCAAGAATGAACTAATACCAAACTATCTCATACAAGACTCTCAGATACTTATTGAATAAGCAAATGACTGAATATTTCATGTAGCTAGTCTGGACACTATAAAAAAGCACCAATTGATTTTGCTTCTAACTTTCAGAAGTAGTTCTTAGGCCAGCATTGAGCACTTAACTTTTATATTTAATTAATTCTTACTGTGAAACAAGAGTAAAACGAAGATGTAAGCTACCCCCAAACACTTGCTACCTAAGTGAAAGGTAATACTTATTGGATGGAACTCAGTTGAGGAAAAAAGTGAAGCTGAGAGCTGAGTGCTTGTTTCAAGTGATATTTATGTTGACCAAATGTCATAAATCCCAGATTTCTTGTTTCTGTGATCATACTGTCTAAAATCAAGATGTCATGCTGAGTTAGCCGACTATTCTAACAGAAACAGGGGACATGGACTATATTGTCTTGTTACGGATTTTTTATTTACTCATCTTTGACTTATACAGTATTTATATCAGTATAATGTATATCACATGACATTTTATTTGATAATTCAATTTTTTGCACACCTGTTTTATCAGACTAGCATAGTGCTAACCATGTTTGTAACGTGATTTGTGATAAACTTAATTGTGAAATATCCCATCAGAAAAGGGACCAGAGAATTCACCGACTCTCTTCACAAAAACCTCTTTTTTTTTTTAAGGAGATAGCTGAGGTCTAGGTGGACCTTTATTACAAAACAAGCAACATGTTTGGTTACAAAGATGACTAAGATGTGTTTCCTGTTCTTATGCATTAACTCTAATGAAAGAAACAAAAGTCTCGGTGCAAGTGTTAGAGTCACACAAAAGATGGAAAGGAGTGGAAAATGCTTTTGACAGAAATGAGCTGAATCTTGAAGGTTAAGTAGAAGCTGATAAGTGAGAAAGGTGGCATTTCAGATGGAGAGAGCAAGTAGTGGATGCAGGAGCACCAGCTAGAGAGAGGAGTGGAAGCTCTTCAGATGAAGTCATTTTAGTCATCACTGCTAGATGAAAAGTTGAAAGGTTAAATTACTAAGGCTACTCTACATGACTTGGGTCCTTTCGAATTGGCTGTGCTTAGAGTTTACAGTAATAAATCATACTCTTACCTGAGAAGAGAAAGAAATATAACTCCTAATAAATCATACTCTTGTTTGAGAAGAGAAAGAAATATAACTCCTCACTGGGATCTGTACATTAAGTCTTAACGTATTTCTGTTACAGTGATATTCTTAGTAGATGCATTAGTCAGTTTCCCATTACTATAATAGTGACACCACACTGGGAACCAACCCTTTAACACCTGTACTGTATACAAAATCATACCAGTAGGAGAAGCTCCTAGCTTACACTAACTGACTCACTCATTTATTCCTTCATTGATTTAGCCTTTACTGTTGACAAACATTTTCCCCGGTACTATTTCAGATGTTAAAGGCACTCTGGCAGTGAGTCTGGCTGCTAGAGATAAGATAGGAAGCAAGCCTGTAATGCATTGCAAGTACAGTACATGTGTGTTTACTGTGTTAAAAAATCTGTGTTAAGTATTTTGTCCCTGGGAGTAAATTACAGCTAAAACTTGCCGTCTTGGAACTAGGTAAAATTGGCTTTATTGTTGTTATTTCTAGCAAACCTTTAAGGTCAGTTCTGTGATTGCTACATTTCTGCATAGGACAGAATACATTAAGTGTTGAGCAAGTCCTGTTTGCTTAATAACTATTAGCTAACAGACCAAACTGAGACACCATTTCACTGTAACTGGAAGGTAGGAGTCATTTTAATTTAGCAAGCATTTATTGAGATAAAAGAATAAAATGGACGGGGTCTAACCAAATCCCAAAGCCACACACATCATTTTAGTCCAGCTTATTCTGTCTACCTTAAGCCACCCTAATATCTAGAAATGGAATTTATAAGAAAAAGTGAATGGGTTTCTTGATAAAACCATTCACTGTTGCAAGTCTTTAATGAATTTTCCTAGAACATTAAAAATATTAATAAACAAGTAATTTGTATGAAGCACATTTAATACACTTGATCTTAGCCAAAAGGCTGAGAAGCGATGAAGCACATTTAATGTCAGTTTTTATTAACGAAGGAGCACCTTTCTGTGGACTGTAGGCTTTTAAGTGATCCATCAAACAAAAACTACTGAACTCCATACTATAACTAAGCATTATTTTCTTGAAGCAAACTTTTTAAAATCACATACTAAAGTGGAATTGTTGATTTTAAGCTATTTAAAAAATTGAAGCATCAAATTTTATCTGACTACTATTATTGAACTTTACTAGTCAAAACGATATCTAGAGAAAAGCATCTTGTATTTCATTGTCCTGAAACATAGTGTACTGGTTTGGAACTTAAAGGTTATGGCCATTCTAATGACTTGAGTTAGGTTTTTGCCTCAGTTGGACTGAAACAGTTGTGTTTGGGACATCTCCCACAGTGCTTTGTCAGCTGCATTTTAGAACATTTCCCTTCTGATGACAAATCCAACATTACCTATGAAGTACTCAAGAAAGGAAAATAAAAATCTTACTAGAATTTAACTAAGATTATAAGATTACTAGCATCTCTCTAGATCTAGCCACAATTTATGTAAGAGGCAAAGGCACACTTTTACTGACACCTTAGCAAAATTTATTCCTTATAGAAAAATTATTCGATTTCATCACAAGTTATAAGACAAAAAAGAGTGACATCACAAGAACTGACACAGCAACTAACTGTTGTGTGTAGACCTGACCGGAATCTTGATCTCACAAATTGTAAAATACAGTATATTTTTCCTATATGACATATTAAAAAATAATACTGTGAGTTGCTGTTTGATATAGAATTTTTATTTACATTGGTAATTACTGAAATTGAGTTATGATTACTTAGGATTAATTACAGTGGATTCTCTTTACTTTTCAACGTGTTTAAATATTTTTCTCATAAAAAGTTACAACAAGGCTGGTGATTTAGCTCAGTGGTTCTGCCGCCTGCCTGCCTCCAAAGTGCAAGGTCCAAGTTTGATCCCCGGTACCACAAAAAAAAAAAAAAAAAGTTAAAACAAAATACACTTGGTTTTTTTATAGAACCAACAGGAAAACAAAGATGTTCTAAGAAGAAAAAACTGAAAATAATTTTACTATAAATTGTCAGTTAATAGTTTGATATACAGTATATTGGTAGCAGAATCAGCTTCATTTACACAGTTACATTAATCATCAAATCATGGATAATGAACTTGTATTATTTTATGTATAATAATTAGATTGGTTTTTGGATGGACAGAATTGTTAAATTTGGGGGAACAAAATGTTAAGATTCACAGTGATGTTACTGCTCTGGTTTAGAGTATAGAATATGCTTTTCAGACTCATTTTCCTTTGGAAATAAATGGCAAGGTCCCAAAAGCACCCTATAACCTTCCTACTGAAGTGGTTCTACAAACTTGATATTATGGTACTAAATAGTAAGTAACTGTGAGTAGATTAGATTACAGAGCAAAACTGGTGTTTGCATATTCCTAATGTTATTTTGATTTTTTTCCCCAGGCAGAAGCTGAGGAAGATTGTCATTCTGATACTGCCAGAGCAGGAGATGACCATGAGAATGAAAGCCCTGCTGAAACAGACCTGCAGGCTTGTATTTTCAATTATAAGTTGAACTCTAACTCCATTCCTTCCCATATATAAACAGAAATTGGCCATAATTATAGACTTGTAGGTTCCTGTTGTTCGCACTGAATTTAGCTGTATTTTCTTACTGCTTATAGAATACTTAAATTATGTCACAGATTTTTGTTTCCCATAAAAAGGAATATTAGTAATTGCTATGTAATTCAATACATGGCCATTTCAAAATAAGGCTTAAGCATAACTCAAAACTCATAGACTGTAGAAAATAGATTAACAAGTTTGACCCATTAAAGAGTGTAGATATCAGAAATAATGTTTAAAAAATAGCTGAAACAACTGTTTACCACATATGGGCAGAGGATTGATAGTATCTTAGTGACTTTTCTCTATTCTAAGACAAAATACCTGATACCCACAAGTTAAAAGAGGGAAGGTTTATTTCAGCTCACAGTTTGTTTCTCTCCAGTCAGCTGGCTCCAAAGCAGGGCAGCATGGTAGAGGGGCATCACAGAAGAAATAATCCAAGGTATGGCAGGCAAAGGGAGGAAGGCAGAAAACAGCAGCAGCCTGCTGTCCATCTTTCCCTTTTATTCCATTCAGGCTATAAGCCTAATGGTTGTGGCAACCCACACCCAGGGTGGGGCTTTCCATTATCCACACCTAGAACAATGCTAACCAATCAGTGGACTAGTCCAATTATCACTCCTTTAATCCACATTCACAAACCCTTGATCTAGCCACCTCCATGACAGCCACCCATGACTGTGTGAGCCTTTGAGGGGACATCGAGATACAAGCCATAACACATAGCCTCAGTATATAAATAGCTCATATAAATTAGAAGGACACAAGATGGAAAGATGTGGACTGTAAATGGAAAAATATGAATGACTTAAATATTTGAAGAGAAAATTAGCATTAATAATAATGTAATCTCATTACTTGGGAGGCTGAGGCAGGAGGATTGCCATGAGTTCAAGGCCAGCCTGGGCTACGTAGTGAGTTTGAAGCCAGCCTAAACTACAAAATGAGACCCTGTCTCAAAAAACAATAATAATAATAATAATAATATAATCACTTTGGTGAGTAATATTGCTCTTTGGGTTGTGAGAATGCTAATGCCATATACATGAAAGTGTAAACTGCCACAACATTTCTGAGAGGCAGATTGGCAATATGAGTAAAAATTAAAAGCATGTATTCCTTTTCACAAAGCAATTCTACTTTTAGGAAATTAACCCTAATAATGAGAATATGAATATTGGAGAAAATGAGTAAATTTGTATGTACAGAGATGTTTACTATAGCATTGTTTGTATGAAAAAGTGTCATACAACCTACATACCCGTTCCTTGTGTTAAGTAATGATGTGTTCATACAGTAAAATACTCTACAGTTGAGGTAAGTCTTTGTGCATTGAAATAGGGAAATTCAATTTTATTAGTTAAGTGAACTAATAATTGAATTTATATGGTTTATAGTATGTTTATTACAGTATATTTTTTAGTAGACATTGAATGTTACTAAAGATTTTATAGGTCCTAGTTGTGTGTAACATGATAAACATAAGTGTGGGAACCAAAGTAGTGTACTAGGATTTAGAGGAAATCGGTTTTTGTTTTGAAGAGTAGGAAAGGGTTAAATGTATGAAATAGCTCCTGAGAGTCAGGAGGGGTGCCAAGTGGGTTGCCACTGAGGACCTTCGTGAGGGGTAATTTATATAGCAAAGTCACAGTGTGGGTCAGACTATAATCAGCCAGTAAGATTATAAGTATAATAGGGAAGCAGGGCATGTAGCAAGGGTACATGGCTGATACCATTAACCTTGGCTTATTTTTGACTTCTAAAACAGGAAGCTTGGGGGAAGGGATAGGTCCAGGTGTTCTGGTTACCCATCAGGTGCCTGATGCATGCAGTATCTATACTTAAAGGACTGAGTGGTGCTAATTACTGTATAATCTCAAATTTCCTTTTATTCCTTAAGAGAGTATGCAAGTATGGTCATTGTGACTCTTATCTTGGTGTCATGCCTTCTTCAGATGTGCCTCCAGCCAGTTTTGAAGTGTTACCTTCTTTGTGTGTGTGTGTGTGTGTGTGTGTGTGTGTGTGTGTGTGTGTGTGTGGTACGAGACCTTACCCTTGTGAAGCAGATGATCCTGGCCGTGTTCTTATCTTCTGTACTGACTTCCTTTAGGGCATGTCCCTGTCTGACTGCCTACTAATTTCTGTCTAATTTAGCTGCCTATAATGTCCCCCTCCCTGAAGAGCTATCCCTAACTGCTTTAGGGGAGAATGGGTATAGTTTCAATCTAGCTGCTTTGAGCTGAGAAGGTGTAGAGGAGACCCCAATCAGGGGCCTTCTCCAGAGAGCTAATCTAAGTGGCCTTGGACAGAAGTCACGTTGGGTTTTAGCAGTTCTGAACTCCCTTTACAGGGTCAGTCTAGTGGATCCTGGTAAAAAGAGTCTGACACATTTGTCATTGCTTATATCTGCATGATCACTTGGAATTTGGCAGCCTTTTGACAAGAATAAACAAGTTTTTGGGCTGGGGATTTAGCTCAGTGATACTGCCGCCTGCCTCGCAAGTACAAAGTCCTGAGTTTGATCCCCGGTACCAAAAAAAAATAAGAAGAAACACATTTTTTCAAGAGATTAAAGCATGAACAACCAAAGCATGAGCACTAGAATGGAAAGGCCGATTGGGAAAAGAGCCATGTCGAGACTCTGCTTTTAAGGGACTGGAATAGTGATTGTAACCAGGGCTCCAAGACCTCTCTACTAGTTTAAGTCATCTAGAAGTCTGATATTTCTTTGCCACAAGTCCCTCCAATTTTAGCTGTAAGAAGATGGAGAGTTCAGTGGTTTTGAAGGACAGTTTTAGCTAAGAAATTGAAAACATTTTTATAACATATTTTGTATATTCTTTTTTTCAAAAAAGGAAGCCAAGGAGAATATACACAGTGCTATTAGCAGTGGCCCTCTTTAGGAGAAGGGTTATCCCAGCTTGGGTTCCTCTGAGGAAAGTACACATCCCCCAGCAGGAGGCTTACTGAGGTACACTCCTGGGATCCATGCCCATAGTAGGGAGGGAAGTAGACTGGACCGAGGGCTAGAGTAAAAAGTTCAGCTGCAATGTAGTCTTAATGGACTTCCCTAGTCCTGTGGGGGTTCTGAAGATGGAATACCCTGTCAGAGCTGGCCTGAGTTGCAAGAGAGCCAGGCCTTTATCAGCCCTCAGTCAGTGGTTGGGTGGTGATAGTGAAGGCAGTATGATCATTCTGAGGCAATATTCAAAAGGCTGTTTTTACTGCTTCAGAATTTGTTCTGACAAGTTCTTTTTTCTCAAAAAGGAATGTGAGCAACCCTTCAGAGTCCATCACATAGAGCACTTTGCTGTTTTACATTTTTGAAATGATACCTGTTAGAGAAAAATATTTCCTTTTTCAAATACAGAATGTTGATTTAAAAAAAAGACTTAAGGCTGCCCTCAGAACTTTTAAAAAGCAGCACTTTTAATGTCTGCTTAGATGATGTACTCATTAACAAATTATGAGGAGCTGTTTAGTCCCTAGGTCACTTTTAATACTAGTTAAAACATGGTTCTCCAATATCATTATACTTTTGCTGTATAAATAGTTACTATGGGCCAATTTTTATTCTTCAAGTTTTAAATAGAAAATTATTATAAATGTTTAATATTCAGTAATTTAAAAGGCTGTTTTCTTGATTTAGGATAACAAGAATATGCATGTTGGATACATTTATAATCTGTCCCAGAGTTTAGCTGCCCTTCTTGGTAAGTCCTGAAATACTTTTCTGCTCTTAGGCACAACTCCAGATGTTCCGAGCTCAGTGGATGTTTGAACTTGCCCCAGGTGTAGGCACTAGCACTGTAGAAACTCGATCTTGCAGAGCAGCAAGAGGCTCTCTACTGAAAGCAGCAACAGATGCCAAAGGAAAACAAGAACTGGCAAAAGAAGAAAAGTTAAGTATTAAAGATTTTTAAACACATTTTCTTTTTAAAATTTTTTATCCTGGAGAGAGGGAGCATTGGAATATTCAACGCTATAAGGAAGTAGTCAGTCATACTCTGGTGACATAAATGTATAACTTGTAAAATAAAAGAATTTTTCCTCCTGTATAAAACTTTTGATTCGTGTGCCAGTTTATATGTCCTCAGTACTTCCAGGTGCTTTGGATGATACCAAGAGCTTTATTCTCTGTAGATAAAAACTATTTTCATGGAATTGTCTTTTATTAACTTAGGAGACACTTAAGATTTATTTGATCTCTAAAAGATTGTTGTCTCTGAGTTTTTAACAGGAGCCCAAAATGAGGTTTATTCATATTTATACCTTTTCAAAAGCAGTCTCAGGTTCATGTAGTATTTTGTATTAATCATGTCCTTATCCTGGAAAATGTCTTAAGTGGTCACAATGAAAGTATTATGAATGCTATCCAATTGCTCACTTCTGTCTTGGTTCCTGATCACTTGGAATAGGCACCAATACATTAGTTTATTTTGCCTTATCTTCCTCTTTCATAGAGGCTGTGTCATCTTCACACCATCTGATTCAGGTTTCTATTTACAATTAGTGATTAAATAATGAACATTATCATGATGACTAAAACCTTTCAGACTTGTTTTATTGTAATTTTTATTTTAAAATTATTACAGGCTTACAGATGGAGGGAAATTCTGTAAATCCTTTACCCAGCCTCCTCCCATAGTGACATTTTATATAACAGTATCAAAAAAGTAAGAAATGGACATTGGTACAATCTACAGAGCTTACTCAAATTTCCTGGGTTTACAAGCACTTATCCATGTGTATGTATATAAGTAGTTCTTTAAGATTATATGACATGGGCCAGGGATTTAGCTCAGTGGTTCCACCGCCTCCCTTGCAAGCACAAGATCCCAAGTTCAATCCCAAGTACCAAAAAAAAATTATATGACATGGTGTCTTAGTTACTTTCTCATTTCTGTGACACGATACCCAACACCTACAAATTGTGTGTGTGTGTGTGTGTGTCTGTGTGTGTGTGTGTGTGTGTGTGTGTGTGTGTGTGTGTGTGTACTGGGGATCAAACTCAGGACCTTGCACTTGCAAGGCAGGCGGAGTGCCACTGAGCTAAATCCCTGACCTCCACACCCATAAATTAAGGGAGGAAAGATTTATTTTGATGTTTCAGTCCATAGTCAGTTGGCTCCAAGTTAGTTTGGCATGGCAGAGGAGAAAGCTTATGGCAAGGCAGGCAGAAATCAGAGAGAGATAAGGGAGAGGCCTCCCTTATCAGAGACAGACTCTTCCAGACCATGCCCCCAGTGACCCACCTCCTCTGACCAGGCCTCACCTCTCAACATCACATTTAGTTATAAACTCAGTCTGCTGATGAGGATCATGCCCTCATGATCCACTCATCTCCCCAAAGCCCCACATATGAGCACATGAAGCTTTGAGGGACATCTAGATATAAACCATAACATTCCACCCCGCCCCAGAAAGACTCATGTATATCTCTTTATGCAAAATTTGTTTAGACCATCTCTAAGAGTTGCCAAAATCTAACAGATACCTAACAGTTTCAGTACTGCTGAAAAGTTTTAAGTCTAAAGTCTCGTCTGAGATTTAAGGCAAACTCTTTTCTTTAAGCCCCTATAAAAATAAAAAAGAAAGTTAAACACTACTGTCATACAGAAGAACAGGGTAAACATTTGCATTCCAGAAGGGAGAAATAGGGGGAAAGAAAAGAATGGAAGGCAAGCAGAAACTCAGCAGGGCAAACATTAAATCTGATAGTTCCATGTCCAGCACCCAGAGCAAGTTGTGAAATGTGAACTCTAAAGGGGCATGGGTAGCCCGGCCCCCATGGCACTGCCAGTGGTTATTGTCAGGTAAAAGGGCCAAAGACCAAGACCAGACCAGGCCACAACAAGCCTTTATTAGGGGAGTAGATCTGCCGGGCTGTCTCTGAACAAAGGAGAGACAAGCAATATGGCCTGGGCAGGGAGAGTCTTTTATAGAGACTGGGGTGGGGTTTGTAGGGGCTGAGGTGGGGTTGAGTGAGGTAGTGACTAGGGAATGGAGGAGCTGGTGATGTCACTAGGTGGTAGGAGGTGAGCGAGTATTAGGTTACTTTCTAGGTGGGAACGGGCATACTGGGAAGAAGGGTTTATTCTTTGGTGGGAGCACCCATCTTGGCATGATGTCACACAAGGGGAGGGGGGCAAGGCATGATAGGAAGAGGGCAGCTACTATACATAATAGCCGCTGAGGTAGTGGGAGACCTATCAGTTATAGCCCTCTGGCTTCTCTCTTGGGCCAACTTTGCTCACCCCTTGTGGCTTTCCTCAGATGCTGGGGTCTCCACTGCACTTTGGCTTCACTCACAGCTTCATGCATTGCCCTTTCAAGGGCACATTTCCTTGCTTCTCAGGTCTTTTGAAATCTGGGTGGAAACCTTCCTAACCCCAAAACTCTTGGATTCTGCATGTACCTAAAACCAGTACCACCTGGATGACACCGAGGTCTGCGGCCAGCTGGATCAGTAGCCAAGCTTCCTTCTGTTATGAGTATAGACGTCTCTGAGTATCTTATGGCTGAGCACAAAAAAACCAAATCGCAAACAAATTCCCTAGGCAGCCACCATTGGAGCATGGTGCCCTGGGGCTGTAGGGTGGGGTCCTTACTAGTTCCTCACATACCCTCCCTATTGTCCTGTTGTAAAGTATAGTTCTTGGCTTTTTAATGCTAATATTAGCAACCAAGCTCCACTCTGCTCCATCTTTTCAGGCCCTAACTTTACCTGGGCTTACTTTCTGGCCTAACTCAAAACTTTTAAACCATTCACCTGGGCTCTTTGCTCTTGATCCTCAATGTAGAGCTGGTTAAAAGCCCCCAACAGTATTCATGCCACACCTGCAAAATTAAACTGCTCTGAAATTTCCTCTGCCAGGTTAATTAGTTCAATACCCTTTATCTCAGTCTCCTACAGAGTCTCAGGACAGGAGCAAAATGTAGACAGATTTTCTGCCAGAGCATAACACACATGGCCTAGAATTCAGTAGTCAGTGGAGTCCTTCCCAGCAGAAAACTCCTGATCCTGGTCTTTACTGACTGCATTACTCAGCATTCTGGTCTTCTGAGTTCTGACCAGAATCTCCCATCAAGCTCAGCTCACAGCATTACAGGGCTGCTTCTTCAGCAGGTATCTTTTTAAACCTTTCCAAACTCCTCCCCAAGCCAGTTCCAAAGGTTCCCGAACTACATGTTCAGGTAGCATTACGGCAACAACACTGTGGTACGAAAATGTGTCTTAATTACTTTCTCATCACTGACACACAATACCTGACACCCACAACTCTGAGAAGGAAAGCTTTGTTTTGGTTCACAGTTTGTAGAAGTTTCAGTCCATTGTCAGGTGGCCCCAAGGTAGGGCAGCATGGCAGAGGAGAAACAGCTCATGGCATGGCAAGCAGGAGCCAGAGAAAATAATCAGGAGAGATGGAGGCACATTACCCTTCCAGGCCACACCTCCAGGGACCCACCTTCCAGCATCACATTTAGCTATCAAGGCATCAGTATAATAATCCATTGATGAGTATCATACACCCATGATCTAATCACCTCCCAAAAGCCCCGCTTATGAGCACATGAAGGTTAGAGAGGATGTGTAGATATAAACTATAACACATGGGTAGCTTTGTGTCATCACTACCACAGTCATACAGAACTTGTCAGCTTAAATGACAACGAAGAGTGGCTCTTAACAAAAAAAAGATTCTGTTGTAGAATGAACAGATTGCAGTCTGAAATATGTGTGCTATAATAAATCATAGGGATATTGGAAGAGGCAAAGGAAACAGTTTTAAAAGTAAAATGAGCAGGGTTACAAAAGTTGTTTTGAAACAATTATCCTTGGCTACAAGGATTAGTAACAAGAGTGGCATCAGCCCGAGACTGAATAGGCAAATAAGTGCTAGGCAGATGTCTGCAGAAATAGTCTCTGTGTGAGGTTGCTCTAACTTTGGGGCAAGGTTGTGGTTGGCTTACAGTCTCTTTTGGTAGTTCTTGTTATCAGGCACATTATGCATGGGGCATCCCTTCATGATTCCTCAACTACATTTACTAGTGTTGTCATTTGTGATTCTTTTTATTTAGATTCTGGCAACTTTGACATACAGTTTCATCACCACAAGGATCCCTCCTTTTATTACACTTTCCCTTCCCTAGCTTTCTCCTTGCTGAGACAAAACACCCAATGCCTAAAGTTAAAGGAGGAAAGGTTTATTTTGGCTCAGTTTGTAGAGGGTTCACTTCATAGTTGGCTGGCTCCAAGGCAGGGTGGTCTAGCAGAGTGGCATTGAAGAGGAGAAGCAGCTCATGCCAGGCAAAAGCAAGCAAACTACAAGCAACAAATGACACTAATAGCCCTCTTCCCATCTCTTATAGTTTATCCAGGCTACCCACTCTTAGGGTGGGTAGCACTCACACCCTTCTTAATCTTAGCATCACACTGAATCAGTCCCAGCATCTCTTATCCTAGATCCAGCCACTTCCAAAAAGCCCCACCTATGACACAATGAGGCTTTGGGGGACATCTAGATACAACCCATAACACTAGCAATTCCTGACCACTGTCAAACACCACTAGTTTGTACTCCACTTTATAATTTTTACATTCAAAGAACTTTGGATAAATGGCATCATACAATATATAGCCTTTTGAGATTAGCTATTTTCACTCAGTGTAATTCCCTTGAGATTCATCCTAGTTGTATGCCAGTAGTCTGCTCTTACATATTGCAGGGTAGTACTGCGTGGTATAGATGTTCCCATCTATATTATACGATGCACTGTTGAAAAACATCTGAGTTGTTTTCAGGTTTTGGCCACTACAAATAAAACTGCTGTGAATATTTGTGTTTAGATTTTCCCATGACATAAACTCATTTCTCTGGGGTGAATGCCCAAGAGGGCAATTGCTGTGTTTTGGTAAGTACATGTTTGCTTTTAAAAGAAACTGCCAAACTTCCAGTGTCTCTGCCATATTTTCACTACAGTACACGAGTAATCCAGTCTCTGTGTGTCCTCATCAGCATTTGGTAATGTCCTTACTTTATAAGTGTGGCCATCCTGAATGGTAGATGGTAATGGCTTATTGTGATTTGAATTTGCATTTCCCTAATGACCAATGATGTTGAATATCTTCTCAAGTTGTTATTTCCCATCCACATGTCCTCTGAAATAACTATGCTTTTTCTAGATGAATTGCTTATGGTTTTACTATTTTTGAGATTTCTTAATGTATTCTAGATGCAAGCTCATTGTTGAATATGTGAGCTATAAATATTTTCTCCCAGTTTATAGCTTATTCTTTCATCCCCTCACCCAGGGCACTTTGCAAAGCAAAAGTTTTTTGATGAGGTTCAGTTCATCAGCTTTCCCTTTTATGTATTGTGCTTTTCATCTCATGTATAAGAACTCTTTGTATAGTCTTAGATCGCCAAGATTCTTTTTGTTTTCTCTAAAAGCTTTGTAGGTTTTACATTTAAATCTGTGATCCATTTCAAGTTAATTTTTATATAAGGTATGAGGTTTAAGTTGAAATGCATTATTTTGCCCCTGGATGTCCAACTGCTCTAGCACTCTTTACTCAAAAAGCCGTCCTTCTGCCGTCGGTATTCATTTTTCATACAGATTGTCAAGAACTGCTTTTCACTTTTTTATAGGCTCGCGAATTCTTCCTAAAAGCAGTAGAAGAAGAGCAGAATGGAGCTCTTTATGAAGGTAAGCCTCAGGGCCCAAGGTCATGTAGTAACAACGGTTCTGAATAACATCTCTTCGTCACTAATCTTTTTATTTTTAACTAGAACTTATTTGATAGGGGATATCAGTCTCCCTATGTTTGAAATTATTTTTTAAATAAAAAATAAAATTTCTATTTTATATGACTTGTGTCTTTCCAAAAAATATTGCTGGGAAACATCATATTGATAGGATGAGTAAAATGAACACTTTTCTACATTTAGTTTTAGTATTTGTTAATACTTCATTAATGTATTCATTTTAAAGTAAGATACACTCTTTTCACAGGTGAAAATTACTTCAGAGGAGGGAAATATAAAAGATAAGTCAAGGAACATATAGATATTAATTTCTAATTTCATTTTACTAAAGGAACAAGCTTCGGCTTTAATTGTCTCTTATTAACTCAGTAGAAATGCATACATAAACAAAGTAATGTTTAGCTTTGTAATTGTGCTTTCATTTTTTAATAGTAAAGGTAATAATTAGAGCATAAGAAAAATGCTTGTGCTTAAATCATTTGAAAATGCCCCAAAAATCACACCATTCACTGTTACAACATTTATTTGCAAGTTTCTTCTAGACATGTTTTTACACAGATTTTAAGTCCCTATGCAGTCTCCATTACCTTGTAAGATTCCCAGCTCAGTACTTACTGGATAGTAACTCATCCAGTGTAATAGAACCTGGCAGAATATATCAAATTAAACAGACCTCATCTGGGGAAAAGAGCTCATCACTCTACAGTCCCAGGTTCCATTGGTGTCTCTGTGTGAAAGGAGACTATATTACATCCAGAACCACCAGACCAGGAGATTTGTTTAAAAATGAATTTTAAAGGTTATTTAACTAAACAAGAGTCAGCTGGGCTAAAGGAAGTTGGCTTTGAAGGCTAAATTCAAAGAATTCTTTTCTGTATTATATCCAGTAGGAAACATCTGAATTTCCTCAACTCTATCATTGAAAAACATTTTTTTTCCTTAGAAGTATTTTTGTTGGGCTAGCACTTCTGATGAGACATAAGAGGATGAGAAAAACATGGAAAGGACAGGAAGGTAATAGTAAAATACATCTTAACTTTCTATCATATGTTAACCTAAAAGGTTACTTTCTGAGCTGTAAAGTTTGGGTATCAGTGAACTACTGTTCAGTGAACTAGTGTTGCATATAGAAAAAGAGAATTTGGCAGTTTGTAAAGAAAGTTACCAAATTAAAATATAGTTAAGGATAATTGAAGGAAATGACAGAAATGTATGGTCTTGGCTAATTTAGCTTTTATTTCTTCTTTTAGCCATCAAGTTTTATCGTAGGGCTATGCAACTTGTACCTGATATAGAGTTCAAGATCACTTACACCCGGGCTCCAGAAGGTGATGGCGTTGGAAGCAGCTAGTGCGTATGAACTCGATAGTCAGTGATGCATTGCCTGCTGACACTTAACATAAGAGGGTGGTGCTTGGGCCGGGGATTTAGCTCAGTGCTTCCACCGCCTGCCTCACAAGCACAAGGTCCCAAGTTCGATCCCTGGTACCAAAAAAAAAAAAAAAAAGAGATGGTGCTCATTTCTTTAAGCTATGGTAGTGTGTTGAGTGTATTCTTCATAAAGTTATAGTAATTTTGCTTAATTAGAGAAATTTTAAGGTTAAAATATAGAAATCAACATTTTAAAATAGATAAACAAGTGATGAAATTTTAAAAAATGAAAGTAGTGATTAGTGAAAACCATAAATTAAACCTATTCAGAGTACTAAAATGTAGTTAGGGAATTTGACAAAACGTTAATAATGGTTGAAATTGGATAAGGAGTACATGAGGTTTCATTATACTAGTTTCCTTTTTTCTTTTTTTTTTTAAATTAGTGTATGTTTGTGTGGGTTTTTTTGGGATGACAAAGTCTTTACTTTTACTTGGTAAATGACTATAGATACACCAAATAATAAGTAACAAGTTCTTGAGTCCTATCATTTAGTAGATTTTTTTGTTTTGTCTTATTTTGTTTTGATTTGAGACAAGGTCTCATTATGTAGCCCAGGCAGGCCTCAAACTTGTGATCCTCCTGCCTCAGCCTCCCGAGTGCTGGGAATACAGGTGTGCACCACCACACCCAGCTCATCTAGTAATTTTGGTAAGATAAACTAAGCACAGCCCAAGCGAATATACTAGTATTCGCTGTTCTAATCCTTCCTCAGTATATACTACTTTTAAGGCTGGCTGCTGCGTCTTACAGGTTACAAATAACTACTACTTTTTCATAGATAAAGCCCCTGACGTTCAAGAAAGTGTAAGGGAAAAAAGTTATTTAATCCCTTCCTTTCCTTAAAGAACTTTTTTCCTTTTTCTTACTAAATCTAAGAATGTAAAAGTCAACACTGATATACATGTTGCTTGAGCTAAAAGGTATAGGAAAACAACAACATATACTCATTAAATTTCTAAGAAATATTAGATAAAAAGATGAAATCTTTGGAGAAAGTACTAAGTTTATCCAGAGCTAGATATGCTACTCTCCAAAAAGTGAAGGGAACTATTATACAACATAAGAAATAATTTAATGCATTTTGTAAGAATAAAATTGACTTTACTAAAGCTTCATATTCCATGAGAACATCTATAGTGCTAATCCATAGAACAGGTGCTTCTTTCTTCTATCCATCGATGTGGTAGTTTTCATGGACTTCTGGCCGGATGTCGCAGACAAAGGCCAAGAGATTATCCAGGATGTCTTCCCTGTTCTGCTAGAAGTAGTTCTGGAGGATGACCATCTTCTCCTGGGTCTCCTTCTCCACTTCACGGCTGCAGCTCCCGTGGGATCCTAAGGCCACAGCTTCCTTGGCCTTGAACTCTTTCTCCCTCTGCAGGCAGTACTGTTCAGTCTCAGCCTGAGCTTCCTTGGCCTGCTTCAGCCTCTGGTTCTTTTGCTTGTGGGCCTTGGACACCTTCTCCGCAGCCCACTTCTCAGCCTGCAGCAGCAGCTGCTGGATTCCCTGCGACTGGCTTGCCATGGCTACTGCAGCTCACAGGGCCAAGTAGATGTTTGTGTGTTTGAAACTTGTTTTATTTTTTGGGGGGAGGGGGTTGAGACAGGGTCTCACTGTGTAGTCCAGGCTGGCCTTGAACACACTATATAGCCCAAAGCTGACCTCGAACTAACAGCAATCATCCTGCCTCAGCCTCCGGAGCACACAGCTATGTGCCACCATGCCCGGCAAAACTACATTCTACAAAAGGCATTTTATTAAGAAAATGCTGAACTATGACAAGATTATTTTTCTTTTAGTGTATACAGATAGAACATTATTAAAACTCTAATATTTTTTGGCCTTAAATTTTATTTTTTTATTGGTACATGTTTGCAGTGCATAATGATTACATTCCTTGTGTGGAGTTGGTACGTGTACATGATAAATTTTAATTCCTTTTCTCATCCACTTCCACTCCTCTCCCTGTCTCCTCCTTCTGTCTCTTGATCCCCTTCCCACTTCCTCTTACCTATCTTTTATTTTGCTCTTTATTTATATTTTGGGTTTCTCCTATAAGAGAAACCATTTGATACTTAAGCTTATGTGTCTGATTTATTTCAGTTAACATAGTCTCAAGTTGCATCCATTTTCCTACAAATGGCTTTCTTTATGGCAGAGTAGTCCTCCATTGTTATGGGAGTGTAAACTAGTACAACTGCTATGGAAATCAGCATGGAGATTCCTCAAAAAACTAGAACTAGAAATTCCATTTGACCCAGCTATTCCCCTTCTAAGTATCTTCCTTAAAGAGTTAAAGACATCATATTGGGGGCCCGGAATTTAGCTCAGTGGTGCTACTGCCTGCCTCGCAAGCACAAGGACCCGGGTTCGATCCCCGGTACCAAAAAACAAACAAAAAAAGTCATCATATTACAGTGGTACATGCATACCCATGATTATAGTATCACAACTATAGTAAAATAACATTCTTTATAAGTGTAAGTACCAGATACATGAATTTCTGAAAGAAATTGTGTTTCATTGTATAGATGCCAGTTGTATCAATGTCATGATGTAGCATTGATGATCTAATATGGATGGAGATCAAGAGAACATACTTTTAAGCTACTGCTCTTGAAACTATTTGCAAGACAATTATGAAACTGTTTTGGCCAACTTCCTATATCCTCCAAGGCCCATTTTGTTAGTACTTGTGTTAGAAGGGAAGAGTGTTTGTATCCATGAGAGAATGTCAGGTTCAAATGGGTATTACAAGCCAGGCATGGTGGTACACACCTGTAATCCCAGTACTTGGAAGGCTGAGGCAGGGGGATTGTGAGCTCAAGGCCATCCTGCACTACGTAGTGAGACCCTATTTCATAAAAAGGATGGGAGGAGTATTTTGTAGAAAAAATAGCTTTGATAAGGACATATTAGCTATTATATTTACTGTCATGCAGTAATTGTTACATTTGTCATAGGCTTATTGCCAGTGTCTTTAAGCTATACATATGTCTGTTCACATTCAAGAGGTACGTAAGGCATATTATAAACATGCAGTGAAGTCAGTGTTAATTGCCTGTTTAAACTTTTCGGCTAATATTTATACCAAATTAGAGTTAGTAACTTTCAGTAGTTTATACCCAAAATGAATCATTTGGACTTTTTTTTCTAAATATTCTATAAATTTGGGTAGAGTTACTTAGACTGAGCTCTTAGCATGTTTTGTAAGTGTCAGGTGCTATTAAGGAACATTGACTTAAAACCTTCAAGAAGCATTTGTTGGGCCAGGGATTTAGCTCAGTGGTTCAGCTGCCTGCCTCGAAAGTGCAAGGTCCCAAGTTCGATCCTTGGTACCAAAAAAAAAAAAAAAAAAAAATTTGTTGGCTAGGTATATAACTCAGTTGTAGAATGCTTGCCTAACAAGCATGAGACCCTGGATTCAATCCCCAGTACCGAAAGAAAAGACATTGTTTTCTGTCCCATTTCTCTATACAAACCCAGATGTTTTGAAAGTTCTTTATGGATGCAGTTATTTTTTTTATTACCAGATCTGGAAAGTTTCTTCAGTGAGGTTCTATTTATTGCCTTTTCCTGTAAAATGTTACAGACTAGCCATAAGTTCATCTAGCCTCAACTACACTTGTTTTTCATTGTACTATAAAAAGCCCTTCTTTTTTCCTAACTTCATTCTCATCCAAGCCTTTTATAATTTTGATCATTATTAAGATTAACTTCAGCAAACATGGAATGCTAGACATTTTTTCAGCACCTTAGCTATACATTTCCATATATTGGTAGATGATTTGTGGACCCTAAGATTTTTTCAAATTAGGTATTTCCCTCTTTAAAGGTTTGGTGGTAAGGCATATCTATTAGAAAACTCTTAATAAGTACAGTGCCTCATATTACATCTGTATATTTTTTTATCCAATTAGAAAAGATTAAGGTCATATAAACAATTTATTTATGTTAGATTTTCAATCACTTAAGATTTTTCATTAACTCGTGAAATGTCCACTTCACAGTAAAACTAATAAATCTTACCACCTGAACCCAAAAACCCTAATGACCTTTTTGAAAAACTTGGTATGATCCAGGCATGGTGGCACACATCTTAATCTCAGCTACTTGGGAGGCTGAGGCAAGAGGACTGCAAGTTTGAGCCCAGCATAGACAACTTAATGAGACCCTGTCTCAGAAATAAAAAAGGACAAGGATATTAGCTCAGTGGTAACATGTATGCAGCCTTGGGTTCAATCTCCAGGAAAGAAGGAAAACTATGTATGGTACTCCTTTGCAAGGCAAGATAAATTGTTATTACATTTTTAAAAAGTTTGCTTTTAGGTGTCTTTTTAAAGCAGATTTGAGTGTGCTATCAAAAGTCAGTTTCTGAACAATATATTCATAGTCTGAGGTGTTACACCCAGCAAGAAAGAACCAACCAGAGACCGATATTAAATCCACACAGGAGTTTATTACCAGCCAGGACCTGAGCTGAGCATGGGACTCAAGCCCCGACTGGGGGGAGACAAACATGTTTTATACACCTTTGAGGCCAGCAGTTTCTAGGCCCTCCTATGGGATAGAACTAGCAAAGCAAGCAAAAGGTGCAGAAGCGGAACGTACTGCCCCTGCCGTTAGAACATTTGTAAAACAATAGTTGATTAATTGTTTCTAAAAGACTTTCTAAGGGGAGGAGGTTTCTAAGCTTCCTCCTTTTAAGTTCATCTAAAGGCCAGGCAGGTGGGTCATTCAGCAGCAATATGGAGTCTGTTTTGCTAACTAGGGTCCTTCATGAGGCACTTAATTTATTCACCTCTTCTCCTTTTTTCAGCATTGAAGATAATGATGATAGCAAGATGGCAGATCTCTTATCCTACTTCCAGCAGCAGCTCACATTTCAGGAGTCTGTGCTCAAACTGTGTCAGCCTGAGCTTGAGAACAGTCAGACTCACATATCAGGTGTGGAGTCTGAGATTTCACTCAATCTGAAACACTTTAAGCTTAGGTTGAATTTTTCCAAACTTCAAAACTGATATAATTTGTCAAATAATTGCTGCCTAGTTCAGAATATGGTGAGAGATCTGGTTATAATTACTGTTTATTTATACTAACAAGCTTTTCAAAATATGAAGTGGAAGAGCATTTGTAATGGAGTTGTTCAGGATGCCAGACTTTTTTCAGTGAAGTTGAGTCAATAGTTGCTGAGGTGCCCTGAGAAAATTAGAATACAGGTATCATAGATTATCTCAGCCAGGGTGGACAGTGATCCCAAGACAGGCTACATGTTTTAGAAATTAATGTTTTCATATGTTAAATGTTGTTATGTAATTTTTTATATGACATTTTAAAATTTTCAAAAAGATAATAATGTTTAAATGCAATATGGAATCACATATAGTAGATTATTTTAATATGTCTTGGTGGTAAAATAATCTTGCAAAAGAAAAGGGTGCTACATATAAGTAGCTTCAAATCTGTTGTATACTAAAGAAATAGATACTTAAATCTTGATGGTAGGAACCACTGGTTGGTATTGGGTAGTTCAGTATACTCATGCCATAGCTCTGAGCAATATTGAGGGTGTGTTTATAAATTTATGAGTTTCTAAGAATCTGCCCATGCCCTGAGAATGTAGTTGTGACAGCAGGGTGTCATGACTCACTGAAAAATGACCTTCTTTTGCAGCACTGCCCATGGAGGTCCTGATGTACATCTTCCGATGGGTGGTGTCTAATGACTTGGACCTCAGATCATTGGAACAATTGTCACTCGTGTGCAGAGGATTCTATATCTGTGCCAGGTACTTACTTATCTTGCTTTTATATAACTCAGGCAGTGGAGAAAAGGATTATGGGGGTTTTTTTTGCCAATTTTGTGAAATAACTTGATTGATAAATAAAAGCTTAAAATGAACAGAAGTTTTGCAGAGCTGTGCTATAATGTGATTTTCTCCAATAGCATTTAAAGTTTCGAATGTGCTGTTTCCAGCGTATATGTAACACAGATACAGTAATACATACTGCTTCCATGGAGTTTTCATGTGAGCTTAGATGATGTGGAAAAAAAAATTATATTAGAAATATACAAGCAGGGCATGGTGGTACATGCCTGTAATCCCAGCACTTGGGAGGCTGAGACAGGAGAATTGCCACGAGTTTGAGGCCCCTTAGGTTACATAGTGTGTTCAAGGCCAGTCTGAACTACATAACGAGGCCCTGTCTCAAAAAACCAAAGAAAGGGAGGGAGGGGACGGAAGCAAGCAATATTCAAGTTATTTTTACGTATCTCTAAACTCATTTGTGGTAATGATTTAACTTAGATTGCAGTAGACTATTCTTTTGGCCCCTTAAAAGTTATCCTACCTTTTAAAACTTTGCTATGTCAGAAATAATAGTAATACAGAATCATTTGAGGCTAACCTTTCATGGGTTTCTTGTTAAAAAAAAAAAAGAGAAATATGTATGTGTGTGTATATGTGTGTGTGTGTGTGTGTGTGTGTGTGTGTATATATATATATATATTTTTTTTACCATCTAGAATATTTCTTATTACTTTAGTTCTTAAACTCAGATGCATTATTTTAAATAACCTAATTCCTTTCAGAATCTTGTATTTGGCATATATATTTGAATTGCTTGAAGTCTTTGTTTTTGGTTACTCTGTGTGTTATTTAACAAATACCTGTAAGCATTTATTCAATTGCTATCAACCTTTTCAAATTAAGGTTTCTAGCAGTTATTCCATCATTTATGCATCAGAAAACATAAAAGATTTGGTTAAGAAAGGTTATTTTGGTTATTTTCAGGAATAAAATTTTATGTGTCATCAACACAAAAAATGTTAGGAAAAAATTACACATTTCAAAGCATATATGCTTTGACTAACATTCAGATTTTAAATTCACCTTTTCCAGTCTGCCAAGGATATAAGTAGGTTTTGCTTCTTCAAAACTGAGTATTTTGGGCAGGGATTTAGCTCAGTCATTCCGCCACCTGCCCCACAAGCACAAGGACCCGAGTTAGATCCCCGGTAACAACAACAACAAAAAACTGAGTATTTTAGGTTACAGATAGAATTTAAAATACTTTGAGCTGTATCAGAGTCATGTCAATTTTCAGCACGTCTTTTACTTTTTGCACTAATTCCATAACAAAGTTCTGTTTTTAGAGAATACATTATATCATTAAGTATAGTCACCATGCTATATAGTAGATCTCATTCTATACTTCTATGAGATCATCGTATTTTTAGATTTCACATAGAAGTGAAATCATGCAATATTAATTTTTCAGTGCCTGGCTTGTTTCACTTACCATAACTTCCTCTGGGTTCATTCATATTGTTGTAAATGACAGGATTTCAGTTTTTTGAATGACTGACTCATATTCTTTTATGTATGTATAGTGTACCACATTGTTTTGTCCATTCATTCATTGATAGACACTAGATTTATTCCATATCTTGCTTGTTTGAATAGTGCTACAATAGACATGCAAGCACAGATAACTGTTTAACATTCTGATTCAGTTCCTGCAGAAATATACCTAGTAATAGATTCCTGGGTCATACAGTAGTTCTGTTTACCACTTTAAATAATGGCTGATTTACTTTCTCATCACCAGTTTGTAATGATTCCCTTCTGTCCATATCCTTGCCAGCACTTGTTGTCTTTAGCCTTTTTGATAATAGCCATTCTGACAGGAAAGAGGTGACAGTTCATTGTGGTTTTATTTTCATTTCCCAATTGGTGATGTTGAACACTTTTTTTGTGTATCTGTTGGTCATTTGTATATCTTTTGAGAAATGCCTATTCAGGTCTTTTACCCAAATTTTAAATTGAATTGTTTTCTTGATGCGAGTTTCTTACATATTTTGGATATTAATCCCTTATTAGAGGTATAATAAAATATTTTCTCCTATTCTATATATTGCCTACACTGTTGGTTGCTTCCTTTGCTATGCAGAAACCTTAGTTTGATGCAATTTCATTTGTCACTTTTTGCTTTTGTTTCCTGTGCTTCTGAGGTCTTGTCTAAAAAATACTTGCCCATTCCAATCTCCTGAAGTGTTTCCTTTATTCTTTCCTCTTTTGATTGCTTTTTATTTTATCTGATGTATATATGACTATTCCTTTCTTTTGGATTGCATTTACATGGGCTATCTTGTTCTGTTGCTTCACTTACAGTTTCTGTGAGTCATTAGAGATGTAGTGAGTTCCTTATTAAGCACTGTATCCACCAGTCACTCTCTGATTTTAATTGGATAATTTAATCCATTTACATTCATAATTATTGATAGGTAAGTTCTTACTACAGCCACTATTAACTTGCTCTCTACTTTTGTTGTGCTTTCTCCTTTTTTTCTTTCTCCCTCTCTTACAGTCTTCCCTTCATTTTTTTTGTACCAGGAATCGAACTCAGGTCCTCGGATTTGCCAGGCAGGTACTGCACTGCTGAGCTACATCCCCGGTCCCAGTCTTCCTTTCTTAAGTGATTTACTCCAGTTGTGTTTTTTGATTCCTTATTATATTTGTTTTTTGAGTTACAGATTTTTGCTTTGTGATTACCAGTGAAGCCTAAAAACAGTCTTTTAATTATAACAAACTAGAAGTAATAGCAATTGTTTGTTTGTTGTTGTTATTGTTTGGGGGTTTTTTTGACACAGGATCTCACTATGTAGTTTAGGCTGGCCTTGAACTCTCAGGGACCCTCTTGGATCAGCCTCCTGAGTGTTGTGTTTACAGGTGTGCACCGCCACACCCAGTTTAGAAATGATAATAATTTAACATGATCATGTAGTTAAAAAAGAACAGAAACAAAAGAATAGAAAATATACTCACAAAAGATGCTCTCCACTTGCACAGCATTCCTCCCTACATTTTGAATTCTTGATATTTTTCGTCTTTGTATATGGATCTTTGCATGGTATGCATCTAAGAGGCGAATCTTTAGCCTATGAAGTCCACCCACCATGCTTGCAGTCTTGGAGCCCCCTGAATGCATTTGTCTAATTACTTCCAGCTGGGGAGTGCACACCCCTGTATATTCCTACTTAGCCCTGTTCTTTCTTGCACTTCCAAGAGCTCCTTTAGCACTTCTTGCATAAAAAGTCTCTCAGCTTTTGCTTTTCTGGAAATGCTTTCATCTTTCCTTCACTCCTAAAGGACGGCTTTACTGGGCACGGTGTTCTGCAGTTCCTTCAGTACTAGTTCTGTAGGTCTCTTACTCTCTTCTTGGTCTTTATGGATTCTGCTAAGTCAGTTGGCAAGAGAATAGGGACACCCCTGTGTGTTACCTGTTTACTCTTAGAGCCTTGACAATATTTTTGTCTTTTACCTCTGAGAGTGACATTATAAGATTTTTTGAGGTAGATTTTGTTGGGTTAAGTTTGGTGACTTTAACCTTCTTATGCTTGGATATTTGTATCCTTCGCTAGGCTTGCGAAATTTTCTGTTCATAAGCTTTCTGTCCCTTTGGTATGCTCAAGTCCTTCTTGAATGCCAATAACCAGATATTTACGTTGTTAATACTGTCCAAACTTCCCATAAGTTTTCTTCATTCCTCTTTTTTTCTTCCAACTGTATATTTATAGTCTGTCTCAAAGTTTGCTAATTTTTGTTTGATCTGTCCTGCTGTTGATTCTTCTGTCATATTTTTTGTTGTTGTCATTGTTGCTTTGGGGGAGTTTTTGTTTTGCTATGCCTTTTGTTTTCTGTTTTGTTTTATGTTGGCTTGCTTTATGTTTTGCTTTCATTTTTGTGGTACTAGAGACCAACCTCAAGCCTCTGGAATGCTAGGCAAGCACACTGCGCCACATCCCCAGCCTTCCTATCATATATTTAATTTTACTAAATATATTTTTCACACTAAGAATTTGTTAGACCTTTTAAAATTGCTTTCATCTCTTTATTAAGAGTCTCTGGGGCCTGGGGATTTAGCTCAGTGGTTCTGCCACCTGCCTCTCAAGTGCAAGGTCCCGAGTTCGATCCCTGGTACCAAAAGAAAGAGAATCTCTGGTAGATTACTAAGACATGTCTCTGTTTGCTTTAAACTAATTGAGTTTCTTTACAACTGCTATTTTAAACTTTCTGAGAGTTTTCCCATCTGGACTACTGCCTGGTCAGTTTCTAGCACCTTGTTTTGAATATCAGATGAGATTATGATTTTCTGAAAGCTCTTGGTGCTTTTTGGTAGGTGACATCATCTGAGCATTGAAGGATTGGCTTTCTAGAAATTCTGGGCAGGCTTCTTATTTCCTCTGACCCTGTGGTTACTTCCACTATTTCAGCAGGGATGACACAGAGGTCCAAATTTGCTGGGAGTCTCCTTGTGGTGGATCATCAGTGTTTCTGTACTAGAGTGTTGAGGCTTGTGCTTAGATGTCCACCCAAAGCCTCATGTTTTTTCAGAGGTGGCTGAATCTAGAGTGTGTGATTGATTCACGGAGGGCCTAAGCCTGAGGGCACTAGGATTAAGGGGCATGAGTTCTACTCATCCTAAGTAGTCTCAGTAAGATAAAAAGAAAGACACTGTTAAGCTCTCTTATTGCTTTTGCTGTCTTCTACCACCATGAACTGTTGCCCCTCTGCCACCCTGCCATGAAGCCAGTTGATTATGGATTGAAACCTCTACAAACTGTAAGCCAAATAAACCTTTCCCCCTTTAACTTTGGATGTCAGGTATTTTGTCTTAGCACCAAGAGAAAAGTAACTAAAATAGAGGGCAATCCAAGCCAAGGTTTTTCCCAGATATACTGCTGGTATATGGTTCAGAAAGAACCAGAAGAGTACATAAAGAGTAGGCTATCCTGACAAGCCTCTCCCTAGGGCCAAGGTAGACCTAGATGGTGCCTCCCTCTAATCACAAGCCTTTGGTGAGGCATTGCAGGATTCTAACCTCCTCTGGAGTCACCATGGATGGACATCTCTTAGGGTCCTATGTTACATCTCTGGCCACCGAAGCTGTGTCATACCATGAGCTCACAGCCTGCCACGATCAGTCTATCACCAGTGTAGGACCAAAGCCCACACTGCTATGGGCTGCCCATTCTTGAAGTGAACTCAGGGACTAAGAATATTGCAGCCAGCCACAGATGTTGCTAGCTGAAATAGACCAATGAATTGGAGTCATGTGTCTTATCCTGGCACCCGAGCAAATCTGGTGGCTCTATCTGCAGGCAGGCCTTGGGAATGGGACCACTGCCTCTGCCCAGTGTTAGGTTTTACCAGACCAGCATTAAGTTCCAGCGAATGGCGTCTTACACTTCTGTGCTGCTCAGGGTTAGCATAGTAGTGGTAAAAGCATCCCCTTGGCTAGCTAGGCTTATACTAAGTTGCCTTGTGCCAGCTTAGATAACAGAAACTTGGCGGTCTCAGGAGTGCACTGGCAGTGATGCAGGCTGGCATACAGATCTCTCCTACTGGAGTGCAGGTCTCTGCCTGATCCTGGGGCAGCTCTAGATTCCCCATCTAGAAGCACTGGCCTGATGATAGCTCTGCCACCCAATGGGCAGAGATAGTTGCTTGGCCACCAGATCTGGCAATAAATTGGGTCAGACCTGAGTCTCCTTAAGCTGCAGGAACCTGCACAGTCTTGGGATGGGGGTCAGTGTGCCATGGCTTTCTCCAAGTCTGAAACTGATGGTGAATGTCTTAGTCAGTTTCTCTTCACTAAGACACAATATGCAACACCCAAACTTAAAGGACAGGAGGTTTATTTTGGCTCACAATTTCAGAGGTCTCAGTCTATGCATGGTTGGCCAGCTCTAAGGGAAGAGTGGCATGGTGAAAATCCTGCCAGAGGAAAGCTGATGGTCAGGAAGTAGAAAGATGGGAAGAGCTGAGGTCACACCTTCCAGGTCACACCCCTAGTGGCTGGCTTCTAACCAGCCCTCACCTCCTAACAGCAAGTCAGCTATGAACTCATCAGTAGATGAATACACTGATGAGTATAGAGCCCCGTGATCCAATCAGCTTTTGGGAGACACTCCATCTAACAGAACAAAACCATGACACGGGACAAAACTCAAGCTCTTCCTGTCTGCTCTCAGGTCTCTTATCCATGAGCTCTGGCCTACATACAGGACTACTATATACTGAGTATGTACAGAACAAAAGGAAATCATTACACCAAAAAGATATTTGCACTCTTGTCACTACTCACAATAGCTAAAGTACAGACGCAGCCTAGATATACAGTGACTGACGAGGTAAATCTCCCTCCAGTAGCAGAATTGCTGGATCATATAGTAATTCTCTTTTTAGTTTTTTGAGGAATCTCTATACTGTTTTACACAGTGGCTATACTAATTTACATTGCCACCAGTAATGTATAAGGAGTTCTTTTTCTCAACATCCTCACTGACATTTAGTACTTTGTCTTCATGATAATCATTCCAGTGGGGGTGACCTCATATCTCATTGTGATTTTGATTGCATTTCTCTGATTAGTGAGATTGAGCATTTTTTCATATACTTGTTGACCATTTGCATGTCTTATTCTGAGAAGTATCCATTCAGACCTTTAGCCCATTTTCAGTGATGTTTGGTTGGTTGGTTGGTTTGGTGTTGAGCTTTTTGAGTCCCTTATATATTCTGGGTATTAATCACTGTCAATGAATAGTTTGCACATGTTTTCTCTCACTCTATATATTATCTCTTAACTCCATGATTATTTCCTTTGCTGTATAGAACCCTCTTAGTTTGATTATAATCTCATTTGTCTAATTTTACTTTTGTTGCTTATGCCTTTGGGGTGCTAACTAGAGAATCATTCTTATAGCAGTGCATGAAAGTGTTTCATGTATATTTGCTTGTAGTAATTTCATAGTTTCTGATTTTACATTTAGGTCTTTGATACATTTTGAGTTGATTTTTGTATATACTGAGAATAAGGTATCTGATTGCATCTTTTTTTGGGTTTTTGAGACAGGGACTCGCTATATTGTTCAGGCTGGCCTTAAACTCACAGTGATCCTCCTGCCTCAGCCTTCTGAGTGCTGGGATTACAAAGAGTGTCATCACACCTAGCTTGGTTTCATTCTTCTTCACATGTATATCCAATTTTCCCAGCACCATTTATTAAAAAGACTATAATTTCTCCATTATATTCTTTGTTACAGTTGAGTTGGCTATATGTACATGGGCCCCTGGACTTACTTGCAAGGCAGGCACAGCGCCACTGAGTTACATCCCTGGCCTGAGTTGGCTGTATGTACATGGATTAATTTCTGGGTACACTATTGTGTTCCATTGGTTTGTGTATCTGTCTTCATGCCAGTACCATGCTGTTTTGATTTCTATAGCTTTATAATACATTTTGAAGTCAGGTATCGTGATGCCTCCAGACGTTTTGGGCTCAAGATACTTTGGCTCTTTTGGATCTTTTGTGATTCCATGTAAATTTTAGAATTTTTCAATTTCTGTGTTTTGGTGTGGATTGCATTGAATCTGTCAATCACTGAGTAGTGGGATCATTTTAGCAATATTTTAATCCATGAGCATGGGGCATCTTTTGATTTTAAGGGGTGGGGGGCTTTATCCTGTATCATTTCTTTCATCAATGTTATATAATTTTAATTGTTAAGATCTTTTACTTCCCTGGTTAAATTTATTCCTAACTTTCTCCTGTAGCTACTGCAAATGTGTAATTGCTTTCTTAATTTGTCAGCAAATTTATTGTCTAAAATATGTTAAAAATGTCTAAAAATATGCTAAAATAGTCTACAAATGCTACTTTTTTGTATTTTGAGAATTATTGTTGTGCAGCTTTACTGAATTCATGTATTAGTTCTAACAGTGTTTTGATAGGGTATTTAAGTTTTTATATGTATAAAATTTCATCTGCCAACTTGGATAATTTAACTGCTCCCTTTCCAGTTCATATGCCCTTTATTTTTTCTTGCCTATTTCTCTTCTTAAAACTTCAAGTACTATATTAAATAAGAATGATAAAATGGGCATCTTTTTCTTTCTTATTCTTAGAGGAAATACTTTCCATTTTTCCCCATTTGGCCTAGTGTTTTTCATATTAGCCTTTTTTATGTTTAGATATATTTCTTTTTTTTTTTGTATTAAATTCTTTTATTGGTACATTGTAGGTATACAACACAATTACATTTCTCATTGGGAGTTGTACCTTTACATAATGGATCTTGGTTCTTATTTGTTCCCCATTCCTAGCCCTCCCTTCATGCCCTCCACCCTTCCCTATATACAAAGACTTTTGTTTAGATATATTTCTTAGATACCTAAATTGTTGAAGAGTTTTTGTTGTGAAAAAAAAAAGAATTTTTGTCATGAATGGTGTTGAATCTTTTTGAGTAGTTTTTCTGCATCTCTTGAGATGATCATAAAGTTTTGGTCCTTCATTCTGTTGATCTAATCTATAATGTTTTTTGCTTTGTGTATGATTAACCATCCTTACATCTCTGGCATGAATCTCACTTGTTGAATTTAGATTATTAGTATTTTTTGAAAATCTCTGCATCTGTGTTCATCAGGGATATGCGTGTATAGTTTTTTTTTTCTTTTTTCATTTTTGTTATATCTTTGGTTGTATTTTGTCTTTCTATCTGGGTTGCTGGCCTTATAAAGAATTTGGCAGAGTACTTCTATTTCATTTTCTTGGAATAGTTTTAAGATTCAGAATTAGTTCTTTAAATGTTTTGTAGAATCTGGGGATACAGCCATCAGGTCCTAGACTTTTTTCAGATAGGAGACTTTTTTTTTTCTTTTTTCAGGTACCAGGGATCAAACTCAGGACCTTGCACTTGCCAGGCAAGCATGGTGCTGCTGAGCTATATCCCCAGCCTGGGAGACTTTTGATTATTGTTTTAGTCTCATTACTTATTGCTCTGTTTAGATTTTCTGTTTCTTTTGGATTCAGCTTTGGTAGGTTGTATGTGTTCAGGAATTTATTCATTTCTTCTAGGTTTTCCGGATTTTAAGAATATAATTTTTCATAGTAGTTTCTTATGTTCCATTGTTATTTCTGTGGTACCAGTTGTAACATTTCCCTTTCAACCCTGATTTCATTTATTTGAGTTCAGTTCTGGTTTTATTTATTCTCCCTCCCTCCTACCCCCTCTCTCCCTTCTCCTGCTCTTTGTTTTTTGGTGCTGGGGATCAAACTTGGGTCCTTGCACTTGTGAGGCAGGCGTCAGAACCACTGAGCTAAATCCCTGGCCCTCCTCTTTATTCTTTATCCCCCTCTCATCCCTCCCCCTTCTCTCCATGTTGGGAATCAAACCTGGGCCTTGTGCTGCATCCCTAGCCTCTTTTTTTATGGTTAGTGTACCCAAAGATTTCTCAAAACTCTTTGTTTTCATTGAACTTTTAGATTTTTTAGCAGTTTAAATTTTGCCTATTTCTTTTTTTTTTTGGTACTGGGGATTGAACTTGGGTCCTTGCACTTGTGGGCCAGGCGGTGGAACCACTGAGCTAAATCCCCGGCCCATTTTTAGCTATTTTTAGTATTTATTATTTCTTAAGTCCTTGCTTTTCTGAGTCATTGAGGTACATTGTTAGGTTGTTTATTTGAGATCTTTCTACTTTTTTGGTGTATGCATTTATTGCAGTAAGTGTCCCTCCCGTTAGCTTCTCACTCATACTGCTTTTCTGTATCTCACTGATTTTGAAAATTGCAAAAATTATTTCCTTTTTAATTTCTTAAGTTATCCATTTATCATTTAGGAGCATGCTATCTAATTTATATGTGTTTGCATATTTTCCTTCCTTGACTTGTAGCTTTATTCTATTGTGGTCTAAGAAGATATATGATATGATTTTAATTTTTTATACTTTATTGAGACCTGATTTATAGCCTAATGTGATCTCTTCTGAAGAATGTGCCATGTGCTAATGAGAAGAATGCCTATTCTGCTGCTTTTAGGTGAAATGTTATATCCATGTCTGTTAGGTCACTTTGCTCCCTTTGTTCACCTCAGATTTTTTTTTTCTAATTTCTTATCTCAATAATATGTCCATCAACATAGATGGCGTGCTGAAATCCCCAACTATTGTTATATCAGAGTCTCTCACTCCTTTTAGTCTAATATTTGTTTTATGTATTTCAGTGGTCCCATATTGCCTGATGTCTTCTTGCTAAATTGATCCTTTTATGAGTATATAATAACTTCCTTTGTACCTTTTTTACATTTTTTAATTTAATGTCTGCTTTATCTGATGTGAGTGTGGATAATCCTGCTCACTTTTGGTTATCATTTGTGTGATATACCTTTTTCTAACCCTTTATTTTCGGTTTGTGTTCCTTACCAGGGAAGTGAATTTATTATACGCAGCATATTGTTGGCTCTTACTTTCTTTTTTTCCATTCTGCCAGTCTCTTATCTTTTGATCGGTTAATTTAATACCTTAATATTTAAGGTTATTATTGGTAGGCGTGAACTGCCTCCTGTCATTTTTGTTGTTTTCTTTTTTTAAAATTTTCATTAAGTTTATTGGTACATTTTAGGTATACAATACAGTTACATTCATCATTGGGATCTTGTACCTTTACAAGATGTATCCTAGTTCTTATTTTTTCCCCATTTCCCTGCGCTCCCTTTACCCGCTCCACCTGTCCCTATTTACAGAGACTTTGTTTCCATTTTTTCCTTTTCTTGTATTTTTTCTTTTCCCTTCTTTCCTTTCCCCTACAGTTCCCACTTCCCCTACTCCTATAGACCTTTACTTCCTATTTCACATTATCAATTATACCATTTGAACCTTATTTACACTTTTAGTTTTTCACACCAGAGAAACTATTTGGTATTTACATGTGTGTCCTATTTATTTCACTTAAGAGTATGGCCTCAGTGTGCATCCACTTAGCTATAAATATCTCTAATTTCTGATTTTTTATGGCTGAGTAGTACTCCATTTTATAAAAAAAAACCCCACATTTTCTTTATCCAGTCTCCAGTTGATGGGCATTTGGGCTGTTTCCAAGTTTTAGCTATTACAAACTGTGCTGCTATGAACATGGGCACACATATATCACTATGGTATGATTCTTTTAATTCTTTGGGGAAGATCCCCAGCAGAGGGATAGCTGGGTCAAATGGGACCTCTAATTCTAGTTTTTTGAGGTATCTCCATATTGATTTCCACAGTGATTGTGTCAGTCTGCACTCTCACCAACAATGGAGAAGGGTTCCTTTCTCCCAACAGCCCTGCCAACATTTTTTAAAGGTTGATTTCTTGATAGCAGCCATTCTTTCTGGGGTGAGGTGGAATCTCACTGTTGTTTTCATCTGCGTCTCTTGAATGACCAGTGATGTTGAACATTTTTTCATATATTTATTTGCTGCTTGTATTTGTCTGGGAAATGTCTGTTTATTTCAGATGCCCATTTTTGAATTGGGTCTTTATATTTGGGGGGTCTGATTTTTTTTGAGTTCTTTATATATTCTAGAGAGTAGACCTTTGTCTGAGGAACAGCTGGTAAAAATGTTTTCCCACATTGTAGGTTGTCTCTCAGCTCTTTTGGTGGTTTTTGTTGCAGTGCAGAAGCTTTTTAATAAGATAAGATCCCAGTTGTTGATTCTTTGTGCTAGTTCCCATGCTACTGAAGATCATAAAATCTTTTCCTATGCCAGTATCTTCAAGAGTTCTACCTAACTTACCTTCCAGCAAATTTAGTGTTTCTGTTTTAATATTTAGACCTTTAATCCACTTCGATTTTAGATTAGTGCTTGCTGAAAGATAGGGATCTAGTTTTAATCTTTGGCAAGTTGAAATCCATTTTTTCCAACACCATTTATTAAAGAGGCTATCTTTCTACCAGTGAGGATGGTTGGCTCCTTTGTCAAAGATGAAATAGTTGAGTATGTCTGGAGTTGTTTCTATATCTTCTAATCTATTCCACTGGTTCTTGGATCTGTTTCTTTGCCAGTACCATACTGTTTTTATCACAGTGGCTTTGTAGTATAGTTTCAAGTTGGGGATTATGTCATGTCTCTATTGCCTAGAATTGTTTTTGCTACTCTAGGTCTCTTCTGGTTGCAAATGAATTTTTGGATTGTTTTCTCTAGTTCTGTGAAATATACTCTTGGGGTTTAAATTGGGATTGCATTGAATCTGTATAGTAGTTTTGGAAGTATGGCCATTTTCACTATATTGGTTGTTCCTACCCAGGAATAAGGGATGTCTTTCCATTTTCTTATGTCCTCTTGGATCTCTTTTTTCAGAGTGATGTAGTTTTCAATGTAGAGGTCTTTTGTCTTGTTTGTTAGATTGATTCCTAGATATTTCATTTTTTGGATGCTATTGTAAAAGGAATTGTTTCCTTAATTTCTTTCTCATTCTGTTATTTGTGTACAAGGAGGCTATTGATTTTTGAGTGTTCACCTTGTATCCAGCTACTCTACTGAATCTGTCAATTAAGTCTAGAAGTGTTTTGGCAGAATTTTTTGGGTCTTCTATGTAGAATATCATATTGTCAGTAAATAATGACAGTTTAACTTCTTCCTTTCCCATCTTTATTCCTTTTATTTCTTTCTCTTGTCTAATAGCTGTGGCTAATGTTTCCAGAACTATGTTGAACACAAGTGGTGATGGTGGACATTCTTGTCTTGTTCCTGATTTTAGTGTGAAGGTTTTCAGTTTTTGACCATTTAGTATGATGTTGACTGTTGGTTTGTCACAGATGGATTTTGTCAGATTGAGATAAAGACCATCTGTTCTAATTATCTGTAGGGTTTTTATCATGAATAGGTGTTGGATGGTTTCAAATGATTTTTCTGCATCTATTGAGATGATCATGTGGTTTTTGTCCTTGACTCTGTTAATATCGTGTACTACATTTATTGATTTAGGTATATTGAACCATATCACTTCTCGGCCTTTTGACTAAGATCAAGTGTAGGTATATTGAACCATCCTTGCATACCTGGGATAAATCCAACTTGGTCAGGGTGTATGATCTTCTTGATGACGCTGTGTATTCTGTTTGCCAGTATCTTTTTTGGTGAAGGGGTAGGGGTACCGGGTATTGAACTCCGGACCTTGCGCTGTGAGGCAGGCAGCAGAACCACTGAGCTAAATCCCCAGCCCTGTTTGTCAGTATCTTATTGAGGATTTTTGCATCTATGTTCATTAGGGAGATTGGCCTGTAGTTCTCTTTTTTGGTTTGGTCTTTCCCTGGTTTTGGAATCAAAGTAACACTTGCTTCCAGGAATGAATTTGGAAGCCTTGCTTCCATTTCAATTTCCTTGATGAGTTTAATGAGTAATGGCAATAGTTCTTCTTTAAATGTCTTGTAGAATTCAGCAGTGAAGCCATCAGGACCTGGGCTTTTCTTTGTTGGTAAAGTTTTAATTACATTTTCAATTTCACTGATTGTAATTGGGGTGTTTAGACTTTTTATATCTTCTTCATTTAACTTTGGTAATTCATGTGTATCTAGGAATCTGTCCATTTCTTCTGTGTTTTCAATCTTACTGGTTTATAGGTTCTCAAAGTAGGTATTGCTGATGCTCTGGATTTCTGCTAGATCAGTTGTGACTTCTTCTTTTTCATTCCTAATTGCATGAATTTGAGCGTTTTCTGTCCTTTTTTTGATAAGGTTGGCTGAGGGTTTATCGATTTTATTTATTCTTTCAAAAAACCAACTCTTGGCTTTGTTGATTTTTTTGTATTATTCTCTTAGTCTCCATCGCATTTGTTTCTGCTCTGATGTTTATAATCTCCTCCCTTGTATGAACTTTGGGTTTGCCTTGCTCTTCTTTTTCTAGGAGCTTAAGGTTCAGCATTAGGTTGTTTATTTGAGCTCGTTCTGTTTTCCTAATGCGGGCATTTACTGCTGTGAATTTCTCTCGTAGTACAGCTTTCATTGTATCCCATAGATTCCTGTATGTTGTATTGGCATTATCATTTAATTGTAGAAACTGTCTAATTTTTTTTTTTTTTGTACCGGGGATCGAACTTGGGTCCTTGCACTTGCACAGTAGGTGGCAAAACCACTGAGCTAAATCCCCAGCCCTAATTTCTTCTTTAATTTCCTCTGTAACCCATTGGTTGCTCATGAGAGTGTTACTCAATTTCCATGTGTTTGTGCAGTTCTTGTGGTTTCTTATGCTATTAATCTCCAATTTAATTGCACTATGGTCTGATAATATACAGGGGATAACTTTAATTCCTTTGCACTCACTTAAACATGTTCTGTGAGCTAGCATGTGGTCTGTTTTGGAAGATGATCCATGTGCAGCCGAAGAGAATGTATTCTGATTTTGTGGGGTAGAATGCTGTAGACATCTATTATGTCCATTTCTTCAAAAGCTTCATTCAGTTCTATTATTTCGTTGTTAATTTTTTGTCTAGATGATCTGTCTGTTATACACAGTGGGGTATTGAGATCCCCCACTATGGTTGTCTTAGTGCTTATTTGGTTTTTCATGTCCATTAATATTTGTTTTGTATAGTTGGGGGCATTTGTACCTGGTGCATATATATCTATGATTGTCATTTCTTCCTCTTGGATAGTTCCCTTTACAAGGATGTGGTGGCCTTCTTTGTCTCTCTTAATTAGTTTTGGTTTGAAATCTGCTTTGTCTGCAAATAAGATAGCTACCCTTGCTTTTTTCTGGGTTCCTGTCACATGGAGAACTGTTTTCCATCCTTTTACTTTCAGTCTTTGAATTTCTTTGTGAACTAACTCTGTTTCTTCTATACAGCATATTGTTGGATTTTGCTTCTTAATCCATTCTGCCGGTCTGTGTCTTTTGATTGGTGAGTTGAGGCCATTAACATTGGTGATTATAACTGATATATATTGGCTTATCCTTGTCATGTTATTTTCCTATTGTTGGCTCTTTTACTTTTTATCTCCCCCCGCCCCCTTAATTTCTTGCTTTGCCAGTTGGATTTGCTCTGTTGGGCCTTACAGAGTTGTGACTTTCATTTTTTTTTTCCAGGATATTGTTTAGAATTGTTTGGAGTGCTGGTTTGGTATCCATGAAATTTCTCAGGTGTTCTTTGTCGTGGAAGTATCTTATTTCCCCATCAATTTTGAAAGATAGTTTTGCAGGATACTTCAGTCTAGGTTGGAGGTTGTTTTCTTTTAAGAGCTTGAAATACCTCACTCCAGGCTCTTCTGCACTTGAATATTTACGTTGAAATGTCTGTGATTCTGTTGGGCCTCCTCTTGTATGTGATTTGTTTCTTTTACCACTTGTGGTATTTTGTTCTTCTGTTAGGTTTCAGAGATCTTGATTATTATATGTCTAGATGTACATTTTTTTTGATCGTGGCTAGTTGGAGACCTATATGCCTCACTCATCTGTATATCAAATTCTTTCACTCTGTTTGGGAAGTTTTCTGTCATTCATTCTGTGAACAGTTTTTTTTATATCATTTGTGCTTTTTCCTGATTTTTTATGGATTCCTATCAGTCTTAACCTTCTTTGGATCATATAGGAGCTGCTGGATCAATTTCTCATGGTCCCTTACTATTTTTAAGAAGTCTGTCTTTTCATGGTCACTGACCACAATCCTGTCTTCTGTTTTTGATATTCTGTCTTCACATTTGCTCATTCTCCTGTGAATGCTTTCAGTAGAGTTTTAATATCCTGGATATCTGTTTGAATCTGTTTAATGGATTCTGTTTCTTTCCTATGCTGGGCTTTCATGGTTTCCATTTCTTTCCTATACTGGGCATTCATGGTCCTGAGCTCATCTATTTTTTATCTGTTTCTGTTCTAGGGCCTCTAATCATGTCTTTCATTCTGCTTACCATCTCTTTGGTTATATGGGAAATCATTTCTGTTTTGAATTTTTCTAGAGCTTCATTCATCTGTTTTGTTACTTCCTGTGCCATCAGTGCAGCGTGTCCAGATAATTGATTATCAGAGTTTTCCACCTCGTTTCCCCTAGAATTTGCCTTTGGTGAGCTGCTAGCCTCATTTTGTGCCTTGCTTAGGTGTCTTCTCATTTCTATTTTTGGTGTTGGTACTGTTTTTGTTTCGATTCCTGGGTTGATACTTCAATATTGCTTATTACAAATATCTTTGTTGTGTGTATTTAGAACCTTTATGGAATGATTGTTTCTCAGAAGTGTCTTCCAGATATATCTGGTCGTTAGGTTTTGAATCTCTGATGACTTCTTGGGCTATCTCGTTTTCAGTATACCAGGAAGCACAACTGATTAGATCAGTCACAACACCTAAGCCCAAGTGATACAATCAGCAACAACAATAGCATCAAGCACAGTTTAGAAAATGAAAATTTGTGGTAGTTATTAATCTATCACTTTTAAACCAACTACTGTGGTCTAGTGTGCCTTTTTTGCAGAGATTTTCTTCACTTTTCCAGTGGGCTTCAGTTTTCATCTAGGAGCCTCAGAGAGGCCCTCTTTCTGTTGTTCACTTCTGTTCTATCTTCTGGAGCTCAGATCAATGTCCTTTCTGACCCATTGCCCCTCTGTGGTGTGGATCTGAGTGCTGGCTTGGCCCAGTGGCCAGAGGCGGCAGGGGGGTGCTTCATTGATACCCGATCGACTCAGCTGCTCTCCGCCAAAGGGTCAGGGCCCCACAGTGACTTGGTGGAGACAGGAGAAAGAAGCCCTTACAGGCCAAAGCAGGGAAATCCAGGCTCATTAGTTGTTTTCAGATTGCTTTGCATATTTATTGTTCACCACTTTTTTTTTTAATTTGTTCTTTTGTCGCGCTAAGGTTTTATTCTCGTTTTACAAGTATTCTTCTATTGAGCTTAGTATGTTTGTGTGATTTAATGACAGTGGTTATTCTTTTGTTTTAGTCTAGAATTCTCTTAAGCATTTCTTGTAGGGCTAGCCTGGTGATAGTGAATTCTCTTAGTTTCTGCTTATTGGAGACAGAATATTTCTCCTTCACTTCTGAAAGACAATATTGTTAGGTGTAGTATTCTTGATTGATATTGTTTTTTCTTTCAGGACTTTGAATATACATCTCATTCTCTTCTGGCCTGTAAGAATTCTGCTGAGGTGTCTGCTGTAAATACAGTGGGCATTCCCTTATATGTGACTTTAATGCTTTTGCTGTTTTTACAGTTCTTTGTTTTGTACTTTTGACATTTTGACTATCATATGTCTTGGTGAAGGTCTATTCTGGTTGAATCTAGTTGGGATCTTTTGAACTTCTTGTATTTGGATGTTCATACAGATTTGTGAAGCTTTCAGCTATTATTTTGTGAAACACATTTTTCGATGCCTTTGTCCTTTTCTTTGCTTTCTGCAATTCTGATAAGTTGAATGTTTCCTTTCTTAATGTTATCCCATATATTTTATAAGCTTTCTTCATTCTGAAATTCTACTTGTTCTAGTTTGTTCTGGAAGCTCTTCATTTTATTAGTTGAAGTTTGTGACTCTAAAACTTTCAATTTTATTTTCTAATGAATTCTACCTGTTTGATGAGTTTCTCATTTGTATCCTAAATTGTTTTTCTTGTTTTTTTCTATTGTCTGTGTTCTCATATGTCTCATTGAGTTTCCTTAGAACCATTATTTAGAATTCTTTTCAGTCACTTCATAGATTTCCTTCAAATTGGGATGTATTTCTGCAAAGTTACTGTTCTCCTTTGGAGGTGTCATGTTTTCTTTCATGTTTCCTTTGTACCTACATTGATCTCTACACGTTTGATATAACATTTGCTTCTTTGCTTTTGTGGGATAGCTTTCTTAGGAACAGTTTTTGTTTTTATTTGGATGGGACATGGGGTGCCAGTTATGCTTTGGCTTTGATTGTAGGTGTTCTCAAAAGTGTAGCCTCTGTGTGATTTTTCACATCTCTGACTCATGTCAGCAGTGTCTATGATTGCCTCAGTAGTCTTGACTATAGTGGTTCATGAAAGTAGTTACAAGTGTAGACTTCCAAGGGTGTATGTCTTCAGAGTTAAACACTGATGGTACAGGGGCTTGTGGCAGCAGCTACCACAGTCTTGGTGGTGAAGGATGTGGAGAGAGCTATTCCCCGTGTCCCTTGGGGCAAGCACAGGTAACACCAAGGGTTGTGGCACTAGCAGTTAGGGTCCTCAAGTCATAGAATGTGAAGGAGACCTTCCAAGCACCCTTAGGATGAATATAGGAGATGGCTATCCCTGTAACATCAGGAGCCACAGGATGGGATAGGGCTTTCCCCAGCTCCTACAGGATAAGTACAGGTAATACTGGGGTTTGTGGCATGAGTAATGACAGACCTGAGATTTGGGGATGCACGGGGGACCTTTGCTACTTCCCATGGGTGGGGTGATTGTGGGTGGTTCTGGGCCTTGTAGCCCTGGAATCCACTAACCTGGAGCTGTAGAGTCTGGGTGTTACCTTCACCAGATCCTGAGCATAAATGATACCAGGAAATTGGACACCAACAGAAGCTATTATCCCATGACTGTGAGCTGGATCTCACAGAGTGTGTGCAGGTAACATTTGGGCTTATGATGCTGGCATCTGTGCTTCTGAGGGTGTAGGATGTGAAACCTTCCCTAAAGCCCATGGATCAAGCTTGAATGACACTGGGACTTGTGGCTTTGAGATCTGCTGTCCTGGAACTGCAGGATGTGGATTTTCCCTAGGTCAGGTGGGGGAAGCATTGGTGGGACTGAGACTTGGCCATTGGTGTCCATACCCCTGGAGCTGCAGGACACAGAACCTTCCTTTGCTCCCAAGGGACAAGCTTGGGTGATATGGGGCTTTTTGCATCAGCAGCTGCAGTCTCAAGGCTGTGGACTGGGAAGGAGACCTTCCCTAGTTCTCATGGGGCAAGTGCAGTTGGTGCCCAGTTTGGAACACTAATACCTGCATTCCTGGAAGACTCAGATTGCCGCTTTTCTGGGATCTGTGGGATAGGTGCAGCAGAATACGGGTGGCTGAAGCTGGACTTGTGCACCAGCCCCTGTAGTCTCAGGGTTGTAGGCTGGGAAGAGAATGTCTCCAATTCCCACTAGATGAGTACAGGCATTGCTAAGGTTGGAACTCTTGATACTTGTGTTTCTGGAGCTGCAGGCATGGATATGATCTATGTTAGTCAGCTTTCCATCACTGTGACAGAATATCATAAATACCAAGGGCAAGTTTTATTTTGACTCACCATTTCAGAAGTTTAAGTCCATGGTCATTGCTCTATTGCTTTTGTTTCTGTAGCAGAGCAACTGAGAAGCAAAGGGAGGAAGAGACTGGCACCCCAGTATCCCTTCCGGGGCATGCCCAGTGTTGCCTAACTTCTTCCATTAGGCTCCACCTCATCCCAGGCATACCACAGGCTGATGACCAAGATAACACATTGGCCTTTGGGGGACATTCTAGATCTAGACTTAGAGCAGGACCCTTCCCCATTCTTTGTTTTTTTTTTTTTTCTTTTTCTTTTTCCCTTCCCCGTTCTTGAGGGATGACCATGGGAGACGCGGGAAATTGGGTTACTGGAGCTGCAGGAAGCAGCTTGGGACCTTCCCCAGCTCCTGATGGACAGGAACAGTTGACGCTGAGACTTTGCCCGAGCTGCTGCAGTGCCAAGACCCTGGGCTGGGGAGGAGCCTTCTGTAGTTGCCATGGGGCAAACATGATTGTGATCTGGGCTTGTGGCTGCACTGGTCCTGAAGCTGTAGGGTGATGAAGGGGCCGTCCTCCGTCCTGTGAGGCCCAAAGCTGTTGGCAGCATTGGGGGCCAGCTGCTGGCCCCAAAGGCAGGATGGGATCCTAGCTATGGCTTTGTAGAAACTGGGAATCTGGGGCTTGGGGGAGCCCCAATATCAGTTCCTTCTTTGTAGCTGGGCAGTCACTTGTAGATCAACCAGCTCCCCAGACTGAGTATACAGCCTCTGAGAATTGTGGAATTCTGCAGTGAGGACCCATAGTCTACTGCTATGACAGCAGTTGATGGTACTTGGCTGCTTATTACCTTTTCCTGGCAGTGTGGAAATCCTCCCCAGCCCGGAAGCCAGAGTTGAAATTGTTGTTCTGTAGGTTGACTCCATGATGTTTAGGGTTCTCCTCACTTCTTTGTTCATTTTCAGGGGCCTCCACGTTTTCCTTTGTTGCCTCTTCTCTGTGTCACTTTTATTCAGCTATCTTGGATCCTTCTTCTCAGGCTGGCAGCTTTCTTTCAGCAGTTGCAATATATCATCCCATTCTCTCTAGGCCTTAAAGGTTTCTGCCAAGAAACCTGCTGCTAGGCACACTGGAACTTTTCTTATATGTTACTTTGTCTGTCTGTCTGTCTCCCCCTTGCCTTTCCTGTATGTGGATATTTGTATCTTTGGGTCTGGAAAGTTTTCTGCTGTTATTTCTTTAACATGTAACCACCAGTACTACCTACATGACTGTCTCATCAGGCAGTTTGTACCACTGGTGGTATAAACAGATTTAATCACTCTTATTGGTATTTTTACTAGTAAAATTAATGAAAAGTCTATAAATGGACCAAATCTGGTTAGTTGCTTGAATTTGAATAATCACTGTCCATATAAAAATATTAATACTATTCATACCATTTTTAAAAAATTTTATGACCAACAAATTTATATCATTACATTAAAAAATTTGTATTCATGAATACTTTCTCAGTAATTAATTCTGTAAATTTTAACATGGAAACTTTACAAGTACCCCATTGCTGGTGAATATAATACACATTTACAACTGCTGTACCTCAAATTAGCTGTATTACATTTTTTATACCATTTTAATACTTTCCTTAAAGAACTATAACATCATGACATCTGGTATGCTAACTCAATGCCTTTTCTTTGCATCGTTGTAATCAAAGGCCCCCTAGGACAATAATACTTGTACCACTGGTGGTTCAGACTGGCAGGAGTGATCAAATTCAAATGAGAGCCACCAGGAAACAAAACATAATTACGGTCCCTTCATGAATGTGTTAAATAAACTTTTACCTCTTTATCATTCTCTATTCTAGACTGCCACTGACTAGTACATTTGTTCTTTTGGTGCTGTCCCGTCAGTTCTATAATCTTCATTTCTTTCATTATTTTTTCTCCTCTGATTGTATGTTTTCAAATAACCTGCCTTCAAGTTCACAGATTCTTCTGCTTTTTTGGGTCTGTTGTTGATACTCTCTGTTACATTTCATCATTTAATTCATTGTATTTTTCAGCTCTAGGGTTTCTGATTGATTTTTTTTTTCGTTTCAATTTCTCTGTTAAATTTCTTTGAGTCCTATTCTGCCATCTTGCTCAGCCCTCTGTGTGTTCTTTTCAAAGCATAAACTGTGCTCACAGTGGCTTGGGCGGTTGTATAAATAGCCACTCCCTTTTGTAAGACCCTACCTCATCTGCCCCTTCTACTCTCAGATCATGAAGTCCATTTGCACCTTGTTTCCTTTGCTGCATTTCCCCTTCTGGTCTTTGCTGAGCTCCCCAGTCATACTTCCACCCCAGAGCCTTACCCCTGCTGTGGCTGCTGCCCAGGATGCTCCTCCCATTACTTCAGTCTCCTTCCCAGAGGTATTTCCCTGTCTCAACACTGTCATTCCTGTTTGTATGCTTTACTCTCTCCTGCGTGAGTTTTGCCCTGAGAATACTACTTGGGACTTTCACTTTCCCACTGCTAAAAGAGCAGGGACTTTGCCTTGTCGGTCAGTGTCTCTGTAGCAATTGTAATGGTGCCTTGCAGGTGCTTGACAAATACTTGTTGAATAAAGGGTGACATTATGTCAGCCTGTAGGGACTCAGCTTTTTAAATTCATTGATGTTACGCTTTTTTATCTAGAGACCCTGAAATATGGCGTCTGGCCTGCTTGAAAGTGTGGGGTAGAAGCTGTGTTAAACTTGTTCCATACTCATCCTGGAGAGAGATGTTTTTACAACGGCCTCGTGTTCGATTTGATGGTAAGTTGGATTCTAGAACTCAGAAGAAACAATGACCTATGAATTTCCTATAATTGACCTAAGAACTATGAGCTTCTTTAAAGGAAACCATGACAAAAATAAAGCTGGACATGTGTTATATGACTATAACTTTTAAAGTTTTATTTTCTTAAAAATTTTTATAGGAGTGTATATCAGTAAAACCACATATATTCGTCAAGGGGAACAGTCTCTTGATGGTTTCTACAGAGCCTGGCACCAAGTGGAATATTACAGGTACAACTGTAGTACACTGAGTGAGTGGAAAATTCTCTCTCTCCAAGTATTAGCACGCTAGTTATTTAGTCTGTTGCTTTTGATGTATCCACAAAATGACCTTCAATATTTTTCTCCAGTATTATGACATAGGAACTGCACTCAAACAGAAGATAATAAAAGTCATTTTCTGTTAGCTTATATTTCAGAGCTTTCCTTTTGTTACAGGTATATACATTTGCCTTTTAAAATAACTTGTGCTTTTTATCCAGCTTTAGTGTTCACCAAATAGTACAGTAATTCCCTGACTTACGAATATTCGAGTTACGAACTTTCACAGGTATACTGTATAAGATTCACAGGTGTACTACATAAGACTCATTGTATTAGATTATGAACGAATCTGACTTACCAGCTTTCTCCTTGAATGGAACTCATTCGTAAGTCAGGGACTTACTGTATTATCATTGAGAAATAAGTAGACTCATATTAACCACTGTGTGTTAAACTATTGGATCTCACTTTTGTTTGACATGAATTAGGGCTTTAGGAAAACTTAGAACTTTAATGAAAGTGTAATATCTAATTTTTATGTAATGTAAGTTAAATTAAATGTTCCCACTAAGAAACATAATAAAATGCCTTTAGTGCCTTGTTGCTAGGCTAAAGATTGTCAGTTATGTTTCTTTAATGATATTGTTTTGGCCCATGGTATTTCAGTTTCCTTTTCACAGCTATGAATAGGTTTGAGTACTGATAAGTTAGAGTGTGTTTTATACTTTATGTGTGTGTGGTGTGTTTTGGTTTCTTTATCTTTTTACATAGGTACATAAGGTTCTTTCCCGATGGCTATGTGATGATGATGACAACCCCTGAGGAGCCTCAGTCCATTGTTCCGCGCTTAAGAACTAAGAATACCAGGTAGTATTTTCTGTACTTTTCTGACCAGTCTCCATTTCCAGGTTAACTCAGTTCTGCATGATTATAAAAGCAGTCATAACTTCCTAGTTCATAATTTCATGGATCACTTAAATACACATAATAACTGATTAGTACAAAATGTATTTATTTTTTAGAACTGATGCAATTCTACTGGGTCATTATCGCTTGTCACAAGATACAGACAATCAGACCAAAGTATTTGCTGTAATAACTAAGAAGAAAGAAGAAGTGAGTATATAAGGTGGACTTGACAGTTTTATTATTTCAATAATGTTTCAAGCATTTTCAATTAGAATAAAACACTATTTCATTATTATACATATCTCTGAAGAAAACTGGGATTTTTAAGATGTTATTTTTCATTGGATCAGGTAGTTTTTTCTAGATAGTTTTCCTTTTTTTAGCCCAGTATTTTTACTCATAAAAGGTAAGACAAAATCTCCCTTGAAATAACTAGCAAAATTACACTTAAATATATTTTTGGCTCTTCTCATTTTGTTTTTTTTAAATATCAACCTATCTGTTTTTATTTTATTTTATTTTATTTTATTTTTGGTACCAGGGATAGAACTCGGGTCCTTGCGCTTGCGAGACAGGCGGTGGAACCACTGAGCTAAATCCCCGGCCCTGGCTCTTCTCATTTTGAATGATGGTGGTTTTTCCTTCCTAAAGTGAAAGTAGCCCCATCTAAATCAGTTTTTTAGACAGAATTTCAGTTTCTACTAGAAATGAGCTTGCTTTCTTCCTGTTTTTGCCAAGGGAAGGGGGAGGGGGAAGGGGCAAGCAAACATAATTACTGGTATTTATTATATTCTAGAGTACTTTAAACTCCCTGAACTGGTTGAAAGCCTAGTTTTTTCACAAATTTCTCCATATGCATTTTTTAAATCTTGATTAAAAAACATAGGATATCAGTTATGAAGGAGTTGGAATAAATATTAGCCTGTTGCCTTTAAAGTAGTAGAGCTTTTGAAAGAAATTTTCATCTTCACTCCCCCTCGTTCTGTAGCATTGTGAGGGCAAGGCTTCATCTTATTCTTACCACCTTCTGACCACCTACCACTGGCTTCTCTGCCTCCCTGTGGAATGTAGGGCAGCAGTCTGAGGGACAGAGGTAGGTGTGTAGGCTGTGACCGTGCATTTCCTAAGGTGAAAAGTGGTACTTGTGAGCTCCTGGTTGCTTTTGTCTAATGAAAGTGTTTAGGAACACCCGTGCGGACTGTTGGTTTCTTTTCTTTTGTAATGAAACCATTTGGATTTTTTTTTCTTTTTTGTACCGGGGATCAAACTTGGGACCTTGTGCTTGAGAGGCAGGGGATGGCACCACTGAGCTAAATCTCTGGCTCCTGTAATGAAAGCATTTGAGTTGTTTATACATTTTTGTGATTTTTAGCAACAGTATTTGCAAAAGGTAAGTTGCACTCTTTTTCTGTAGTCTGCATCAGTTTATCACTTTATCTCTCAAAAAATTCCCAACTCTTTACTAGTAGAAAGAAATAGAAGTTTTACAACTGCTGTATAACTTTGGTTAACTTGTTTGACCACCCTAGATCTTTGATTTTTGGGCCATTATATAGAAATATGCAGTCATTTCACACATGGAGTTACTGTGATGATGGGAAGAAACAGGGTCTTTTTAGAGTACTTAAAAATTTTCAAGACACTAATTTTCAGGCTGGGTATTTAGCTCAGTGGTTTTGCCACCTGCCTCACAAGTGCAAGGTCCTGAGTTTGATCCCCAGTACCAAAAAAAAGACTCACTTTCGTGTGATATCTAAGACAAGTCTTTCCTGTATACAAATACTATGTTACTTTTAGTGTCACTGTTAAATAATGTTCCTGGGAATATATAATGTAAGTTTCATAATGGCTCTTGTGCACCTTTTCTTTTACAGAAACCACTTGATTACAAATACAGATATTTTCGTCGTGTACCTGTACAAGAAGCAGAGCATAGTTTTCATGTGGGACTACAGCTGTGTTCCAGTGGCCACCAGAGATTCAACAAACTTATTTGGATCCATCATTCTTGTCACATTTCTTACAAGTGGGTGAACGAAATAAAAAATGACCAAGATCAGTGTAGATATATACTTCATACCCAGTTAGAGAAACTCTCATCTGTTTTGAATTCCCATACTTAACATGTTACAAAAGCACAACCACACAGTGTGATACTCAGGCCTCATTCATGTGATTGGAGCTGCTAGTGATCACATTGACTTCTTGTAATATGTGTAAAGTCTGTAGAATTTCCTGCTTTTGCTTATTTTTCTTTTTAGTGGGAGAAGAGTAATAAAAGCATATTTCATCACCTGATTCCCCCTCACCTGCCTATGATTTTGCTGTTCATTAACAGTAAATAATAAATTTTAAACAGAGTTTTAAATTGTCTGTATCCTTTATCTTAGAAATTCTCTTGGGAATATACTTGAAGAACATAACCAAAAATATCGTATTTTTTTAATAGCTAAATATTGTAAAAGTAAATCTCCCAGAGGGGATATATGAAGTAAATAGTACTATAAGCAGAGAGTGTAACAGTATGTAGTCATAAAAATGGTTCTGTACAGGAAATGCTTAATGTCAGAATTTTCAAGGAAAAGAAGCAGGATTTCCAGTAGAGTCTGATCTCTGCACAGAGAGGTTGAGAGAGATTGAGTTAATGGAAGAAAAACAAGAAAGTCCTTCATGGTAGAATGAAGAGTGACTTTTTAAATACTTCTCTGAATGTTTCAAGTGTTCTACATTATTTAGAATTTACTGAGATGAATTAAAAGTAAAAGGCTAATGCATAGAATAAATGGCCTTCAACAAACACACAAGGTGTTGAAATTTTCTTGTAATTTGGTGTTTTCTTTACAGATCAACTGGTGAGACAGCAGTCAGTGCTTTTGAGATTGACAAGATGTATACCCCCTTGTTCTTCGCCAGAGTGAGGAGCTACACTGCTTTCTCAGAAAGGCCTCTGTAGAGCCTCAAGCCCAGTCTCTCCACTGTTGCATGAATAAAATCATATAGTGCAAAAGAGCACCTAAGTTATAAATGTACATACAGACACACACACACACACACACACACGCACACGGGATTGGAACTTATTTTAAATTGTTGGAATTCTTTTAAAAAGAGTAAATTATTTTTTTTATTTAAAGAGATACATGGTTCTTAGGGTGTTTTGTTTTGAAACTGTAAGTTTAAGTGCATTTATGTTGTGAAAAACCTTTATATGAGTTGTAAACTCATGTTCTTCTTCAAGCAGATTTATGAACAGATATCTGTCACTTAAGTCATCTTCTGCCTGATCATCCTAATACTTAAACGCATCAGGGGAGAACTTCACTGGATAAGTATTTTATTTCCCGCATGGCATAGTCTTTACTAAAGGCTCAAAATGTGAAAACCTGTTCTGGATTTGTATGATGCTGTTTAACCAATAAAGATCATAAATAAATGTTTCTTTCAAGGAAATATTTGGACTGCCTTTCAAAAATGTGAGAATATTTAATCAGCCCTCCTAGGAGAACCAATAGGGGCTTACAAGTTACTGCCTCATTTCATCACAGTCTTTATCTTTACCCAGGCTGTAGCTGACTAGGTCTTGACCTCGTCCAAGTGCCTTACAAATCTGTAAATGGGAAGGAATACATCTTTCAGAACTGGGACACTTTCCAACAACACAGTCATTTTTCCTCATATAAGACTGCTTGAGGGTCATGTAGGCTCTTGTTCAGAAGAGAAAGTTGGGAGGAAGCCAGCTAATTAAATTCTATGTTACCTTTTTACTTAAGGGAGTACCCCTTCCTTAGTAATAAGAATTTGCCTATAGTGTACCTCCACTGTCTTCATATTTGTTTTTGGTGATTAAAATACAAAAGTCGAGTGACTTTCGAAAGTCAACATCTACAGCTATCATTGCTTCATGGTCATACTGACAGTAAAAGACACTTCATAAGTTCTCACAATTCAGTACAAGACAGGCATTTTAAAAAGCTAATTCTGAGCTGGGCATGATGGCGCACGCATTTAATCCCAGCACTCAGGCAGCTGAGGCAGGAGGATTGCCGATAGTTTGAGGCCAGCCTGGGCTACATAGTGAGTTCAGGGCCAGCCTAAACTACAAAGGGAGACCTTGCCTCAAAAAAAAAAGCTAACCCATCAAGACAGGCGGGTAGCTCAGTGTTAGAGGCTGAGGCTTCAATTCCCAGCATCAAAACTGCAAAACAAAAAGAGCTAATGCATATGTTAAGGATGAAAGCCACATATCCAGTGTGTACAGAAGGAGGAATTTTGAGCTGGGTGTGGTGGCACACACTTGTAATCCCAGTACTCAGGAGGATCTCTGCAAGTTCAAGGCCAGCTTGGGCTACATAGGGAGACCCTGTCTCAAAGAAAAAACAAAAGACCTTTAAATATTAGCTTTTGCAGAAACCTGAAAAGCCATTTGTCTAAAAAGGCAGGCTTTCATGGTGTGACTTCTTGGTAAATTAATAGAACATTATTTTAAACAGTCAAATGCAGCTATAAAAATATATTCCAAAGGCAAGCAGAATTGAAGCAGTATGTTGTTTCACTGTTCATCCCTGGATTAGGGAACCTGTTACAGACAGCAAGTGGATACCATGTTCAAACTTAGGAATTCCTTGGCAAGCACTAAAGCAGTTTTATCTTTCAGCTTAGAACTGGAAATAGTTATATTTTTACAGATACATTTTCTATATATTTAATATACTGCTATTTTGTGTTGTAGTACTAGGGGTCAAATCTAGGGCCTTCACACTGAGCTACAGCCTCCCCACCCCACCCCACCTCCCGTTTCTTTTTTTTTCCCTTAAGTTCTTTTATTGGTACATTTTAGGTATACAATACGTTTACATTTATCATTGGGTGCTTGTACCTGTACATGATGTATCTTGGTTCTTATTTTTTTCCCATTCCCTGTGCACCCTTCACCCCCTCCACCCTTCCCTATTTACATAGACCTCATTTCCATTTAGTTTTCTTTTCTCATAATTTTTCCTTTCCCTTCTTTCCTCTCTACTTCCCCTCCCACCGCCCCTACCCTTTTGGACTTTTTCTTCCTTTTTCAAATTATCAATTATTCATTTTAATCATTTTAACCCTTATTTACACTTCCAGTTTCTCACACTAGAGAAATTATTTGGTATTTACACGTGTGTCCTATTTAATTCACTTATGAGTATGGCTTTGATACACATCCATTTAGCTATAAATGACTCTAGTTTCTCATTCTTTATGGCTGAGTAGTACTCCATTTTATAAAAAAAAATCACATCTTCTTTATCCAGTTTCCAGTTGATGGGCACTTGGGCTGTTTCCAAGCTTTAGCTATTACAAATTGTCTCACTATACACATGGGTGCACATATATCGCTGTGGTATGATTCTTTTAATTATTTGGGGAAGATACCCAGCAGGGGAATAGCTGGGTCAAATGGGACCTCTAGGCCTAGTTCTTTGCGATATCTCCATACTGATTTCCAACAATGAAGAAGGTTTCCTTTCTCCCCACACCCCCACCAGCATTTGTTATTGGTTGATTTCTTGATAGCAGCCATTATTTCTGGGATGAGGTGGAATCTCAGTGTTGTTTTTATCTGGATCTCTCCAATGACCAGTGATGTTGAACATTTTTTCATCTATTTATTTGCTGCTTTTACTTTTTTGAGAAATGACTATTCATTTCAGATGCCCATTTTGAATTGGGTCTTTAAATTTGAGGGGGGTCTGATTTTTTTTTCAGTTCTTTATTCTAGATAGTCCTTTGAGGTACAGCTGTAAAAAATTTTTCCCACATTGTAGGTTGTCTCTTAGCTCTGAGATCCCAGTTGTTGATTCTTTGTGCTAGTTCCTGTGCTCCTGAGGTTTTGTTCATAAGTCTTTTCCTATGCCAATGTCTTCAAGAGTTCTACCTAACTTATCTTCCAGCAAGTTTAGTGTTTCCATTTTAATATTTAGATCTTTAATCCACTTTGATCTTAGTTTAGTGCATGGTGATGGGTATGGGTCTAGTTTTAATCTTTGGCAGGTTGAAATCTAGTTTTTCCAACACCATTTATTAAATAGGCTATATTTTCTCCAATGAGGGTGGTTGGCTCCTTTGTCAAAGATGAGGTGGCTGAGTATGTCGAGTTGTTTTTGTATCTTCTATTCCACTGGTCCTCAGGTCTGTTCTTTTGCCAGTACCATGCTCTTTTTATCACAGTAGCTTTGTAGTATAGTTTCAAGTTGGGGATTGTGATACCCCCTGCCATGTCTCTGTTGCTTAGAATTGCTTTTGGTATTTTAGGTCTCTTCTGGTTCCAAAAGAATTTTTGGATTGTTCTCTCTAGTTCTGTGAAGTATATCATTGGAATTTCAATTGGCATTGCATTAAATCTATATAGTACTTTTGGAAGTATGGCCATTTTTACTATATTGGTTCTTCCTACCCAGGAGCAAGGATGTCTTTCCATTTTCTTATATCCTCTTCGATCTCTTTTTTTCAGAGTGCTGTAGTTTTCAGTGTAGAGGTCTTTTGCTTCCTTTGTCAGATTGATTCCTAAATATTTCATATTTTTGGATGCTATTGTAAAAGAAATTGTTTCCCTAATTTCTCTCTCAGTCTGTTATTTGTGTAAAAGAAGCCGAATGATTTTGGAGTGTTGCCTTTATATCCAGCTACTCTACTGAATCTGTCAATTAAGTCTGGAAGTCTTTTGGCCAAGATTTTTGTGTCTTCCATGTAAAGTATCATATTGTCAGCAAATAATGACCATTTAACTTCTTCCTTTCCTATCTTTACTCCTTTTATTTCTTTCTCTTTTCTAATTTCTATGGCTAATGTTTCCAGAACTATATTGAACTGGAGTGGTGATAGTGGGCATCCTTGTCTTGTTCCTGATTTTAACATGAAAGTTTTCAGTTTTTGACCATTTAGTATGATGTTGGCTGTTGGTTTTTCATAGCCTTAATCAGGTTGAGATGAAGACCCTCTATTTCAATTTTCTGTAGGGTTTTTATCATGAATTGGTGTTGGATTTTGTCAAATGCCTTTTCTGCATCCATTGAGATGATCATATGGTTTTTGTCCTTGACTCTATTAATATAGTGTATTACATTTATTGATTTATGAATGTTGAACCATCCTTGCATCCCTGGGACAAATCTGACTTGGTCAAGGTGTATGATCTTCTTGATGACCCTCTGTATTCTGTTTGCCAGTATCTTGTTGAGGATTTTTGCATCTGTGTTCATTAGGGAGATTGGCCTGTAGTTCTCTTTTTGGGTTGGGTCTTTCGCTGGTGTGGGAATCAAAGTAACACTTGGCTCCAGGAATGAATTTGGAAGGCTTGTTTCCCTTTCAATTCCCTTGATGAGTTTAATGAGTAATGGCAATAGTTCTTCTTTAAATGTCTTCTAGAATTCAGCAGTGAAGCCATCAGGACCTGGGCTTTTCTTTGTTGGTAAATTTTTATTACATTTTCAATTTTACTCATTGTAATTGGGGTGTTTAAAATTTCTATATCTTCTTCATTGAACTTTGACAATTCGTATGTATCTAGGAGTCTGTCCATTTCTTGTGTGTTTTCCATTTTATTAGAGTACAGGTTCTCGAAGTAGGTATTGATGATCCTCTGGATTTGTTGTGACTTTACCTTTTTCATTCTTAATTGCATGGATTTGAGCCTTTTCTATCCTTTTTTTGATAAGGTTGGCTAAAGGTTTATCGGTTTTATTTATTCTTTCAAAAAACCAACTCTTTGATTCATTGGTGTTTTGTATCATTTTCTTAGTCTCCATCGTATTGATTTCTGCTCTGATCTTTATAATTTCCTCTCGTACAAGCTTAGGGTTTGTTGTACTCTTCTTTTTCTAGGAGCTTGAGGTTCTGCATTAGGTTATTTATTTGAGCTCTTTCTGTTTTCCTAATATGGTCATTCACTGCTATGAATTTCCAGGGTAGAACTACTTTCATTGTGTCCCATAGATTCCTGTATGTTATACTCGCATTATCATTTACTTGTAGAAACTCTTTAATTTCTTCTTTAATTTTCTCTGTGACCCATTGGTTTTTCAGGAGGGTGTTATTCTGTTTCCATGTGTCTGTGGGAGTTTTACAGTTTTTTTATGTTATTGATCTCCAATTATTTTGCACTATGGTCTGATAATATACAGGGGGTAACTTCAATTCTTTTACATTTACTTAGACATGTCCTATGAGCTACCATGTAGTCTATTGTAGAGAATGACTTGTGTACAGCAGAAAAGAATATGTATTCTGATTTTGTGGGGTGGAACACTCTGTAAACATCTATTAAGTGCATTTGTTCAGTAGCTTGGTTCAGTTCTAGAATTTCATTGTTAATTTTTTGTCTAGATAATCTGTCTATTTGTGATAGTGGGGTATTGAGGTCCCTCACTACAATTGTGTTAGTGCTTATTTGGTTTTTCATGTCCATTAATATTTGTTTTGTATAGTTGGTGGCATTCGTATTTGGTGCATATATATTTAAGATTGTCATCTCTTCCTCTTGGATTGTTCCCTTCACAAGGATGTAGTGTCCATCTTTGTCTCTCTTAATTGGTTTTGTTTTGAAATCTACTTTGTCTGCAAATAAGATTGCTATGCCTGCTTTTTTCTGGGTTCCTGTCATGTGGAGAACTGTTTTCCATCCTTTTACTTTCAGTCTATGAGTTTCTTTTTGAGTTAGGTGTGTTTTGTATACAGCATATTGCTGGATTTTGCTTTGTAATCCATTCTGCCAGTCTGTTTCTTTTGATTGGTGAATTAAGGCCATTAACCTTGATGGTTATAATTGAAAGATATGACTCATCCTTGTCATGATGTTTTACTTTTGTTGTCACTTTTATTTCTTATTTTTCCTCCTTTCCCTTTAGTTTCTTACCTTGCCTGGTGGCTTCCCTCTTTTGGGCCTCATGGAGTTGTGACCTTCATTGTTTCTTTCTAGGATATTTAGAGTTGCTTGGAGTACTGGTTTGCTGTTCATGAAATTTCTCAGGTGTTCTTTGTCATGGAAGTATCTAATTTCCCCATCGATTTTGAAAGATAATTTTGCAGGATACAACAGTCTAGGTTGGAAGTTATTTTCTTCTAAGGCTTGAAATACTTCACTCCAGGCTCTCCTTGATTTGAGGGTTTATGTTGAGAAGTCTGCCGTGATTTTGATGGGCTTTCCTTTGTAGATGATTTGTTTCTTTAACTGCCTATAGGATTTTATTCTTCTGTTGGGTTTCTGGGATCTTGACTATTATATGTCTAGGTGTAGATTTTTTTTGAGGGTTTGTGTTGAGTATTCTGCTGTGATTCTGATGGGCTTTCCTTTGTAGGTGATTTGTTTCTTTAACTGCTTGTAGGATTTTGTTTTTCTGTTGGGTTTCTGGGATCTTGACTAATATATGTCTAGATGTAGATTTTTTTTATCATGGCTAGTTGGAGTTCTGTATGCCTCACTTATCTGTATGTCCAATTCTCTACCTCTGTCTGGGAAGTTTTCACTATTACTTCTGTGAACAGTTTTTTTATGTCAATTGTACTTTCTCCTGTTTTTTTGTGGACTCCTTATTAGTCTTATGTTATTCTTCTTTGCATCATCTAGCAGCTGCTGGATTGATTTCTCGTGGTCCCTTACTGTTTTGAAGAGATCTCTTTTATCATGGTCCTTAACCGCAATCCTGTCTTCTATATCTGATATTCTATCTTCAGATTCCCTTAATCTGCTGTGGATAATTTCAGTGCAGTTTTTAATCTCCTGAATATCTGTTTGAATCTGTTTCATGGTTTCCATTTCTAATGCTGGGCATTCATGGCTTCCAGCATGTTTCTGAGCTCATCTATTTTTTTTTTTTAATCTGTTTCTGTTCTAGAGCCTCTAATCATGTCTTTCACTCCGCTCACCAACTCTGTAGTTATCTGGGAGATTATTTGTGCTTTGAATTTTTCTAAAGCCTCATTCATCTGTTTTGTTATTTCCTGTGCTATCAGTTCAGGGTGTCCAGGTGGTTCATTATCAGACTTTTCCACCTTGTTTCCCCCAGAATTTACCCTTGGAGGGGGTGGAAGTCTGAGTTTGTGCCTTGCTTAAATGTCTTAAATGTCTTCTCATTTTTTATTTTGATACTGTCCTTGGTTTAATTCCTGGGTTGATACTTCGAAATTGCTTATTGTAAGTATCTTTGTTGATTTTATTCAGAACCCTTATGGAATGATTGCTTCTCAGAGGTGTCTTCCAGATATAGCTGGTCTTTAGGTTTTGAGTCTCTAATGACTGAAGCTATCTTGTTTTCATTATACCAGGAAGGACCACTGACTAGATCAATAACAGCACCTTGGCCCAAGTGATACAATCAGCAACACCACAGCATCAAGTACATCTTAGAAAATGACAATTTGTTGTATTAATCTATCACCTTTAACTGTGTGAATTAAATCAAAATTGAGGACCAACTCAACATATGTTTATAGTGAATAAACTCTTCAATATAGTAACTTTACCCTTCAGGATGTTAGAAGAAGTTGGGGCGGGAGGGATAGGTAGGTAGAAGGATAGGGGAAGGTTAGTAGTGAGGCCAGAGGACACAGGCAAGAGAAGGAAAAAAGAATAAAAGAAAAATAAAGAAGAAATCCAAATTAGGGCCACAACAGGAACAAAAAAGGAGATGAAGAACAATGTGGGACAGCAAGAGAGTGAGTGTGAGAAAGAAAGGAAAGAGGAAGAAAAGAATAACAAATTTGTGAAGAGTAGAGAAAAAATTTAAAATTAGAGAAAAAAAAATCCAATAATACTAATTTTGGAAATAAAAATCAAAATGAAGGGCCTCCTTCAGGGTATGTCTCTGCTTTCCCAGTAGGCAACGTGGGCAGCAGTGTGCAGATATGTCAGTGAGTCTCAGCAAGCCAGTTGCAGACCCATGAGATTCAGGCAGATTTCTGACTGCAAGTCCCAACTTGAGCTCTGCCATCCTGCAGGGTTGAACAACCTCTGCAAGGTTGTACTGCAGGTTCTGGCTGCCCTTCCCCTGAAGATAGTCCAGGTTCCGATGGGAAGTGATGATCCCTCCAACTTAGCAAGTATGGTGGTCTGGTGTCCCCTGTGTGTTTGTAGTGTGGAACCAGGTAGCGGTACAAGCAAGAGGCTAGAGGAGTGGGGTGGGGGGGCCTAAGTGGATCGCTGCCATGGGTGTGGCCAGTGGCGAGGGGTCCTCACCTGGCTGGTCTCCACTGGTGTGTTTGGTGCGGACTGGATGCCCCCTCTCCCCGTTTTTAAGACAAGGCTTCACTAGATTGATCACTAGATTGCTAAGGCTGGACTTGAACTTTCAGTCTTCCTGCTTTATCCTCTGAGAGTGCTGTGATTACAGGTGTGTACCACTACACATAGCTTAAACTAATTGCTTTTTAAAAATACAAAGGCAGTATACATTTATTGTTGGAAAATTAGAATAAAATAAAATAATAAGACAACCAGAAAGAATTTGAGATGTGTAATGTTCTCTGTATGTCTTGCCATAGGTTTGTAATCTCAGGACTGCCCTTCCTGTGCTCTATTTAGATGTTGTAGAAAACCATACTGTGGAAAGCTGATAGCAGTATCCAGAGTGATATTGATACTGAAAAATTGGCAAAAGCCTTCTCTCAAAATTGCATTGCATATCCCACTTGAAACCCCTATGCTCAGGAGATGCCCTCAAGAATTTAGCCTGAGCATAAACATGTGCACCACTGCTGCCTCACCTGCCCTTTCCTCCCAGTGTCTTCCTGTACTGTAGTGAGGATAAGGTGGAACTGCTGAGCTCTGTGAAAGCTGGGTGTGTGGACTTGAAACACATCTAAGGCAGAGCTTCAGATCAGCCTCAAATCCTTTATCCCTGATTCTGGAGGAATTTCTCACAATGCCATGGTGTTTGTCTTCTGATTCTTTTTTCTGTGCATGGATTATGGGATTATGGGGCTCTGGGTGTGGCTCAGTAGTAGAGTGCATGCTGAGTATACCTGAGGTCCTGGGTTCACTCCACAGTGCACAAAAATACTGTACATAATGTTTTATAGACCTTCTTTCTCTTCACTATGTCATGTACATCATTTTATTAATATTTTAATGGCCTCACAATCCTACAATCTCCAGATATTTTGGTTTTTTAATTTAATGCTAGTATAAGTATTTCTGGAATGAATGTTACTGTGGCTACATCTTCACACAGGTCTTTGTTTTCTTAGAATGTTTCTAGGTAGAATTGCTGAATTAAAGGGTGAAGGTTTTTAAATATCTTAAACATTTCTGGCAAATACTAATGTATTATAGAAAAACTGGAAAATAGATTAATAGAACTAACATCACTTGTTACCAACAGAATCTTTTCACCTTTTCGTGTTAGTCATCAGCTCTTTCACATGTATATGCCATTTTCACTTACACACCTTCAGATCTGGTGCTTTCATATTCTGAATCTTAAAAGCTGACCCATCATTTCCCCAGTGATGGTGCTGAGTGTAAGCAACAGCTCCACATAACTTACAACCACAACACATGCAGGTTAAGGCTACACAGTCTAATTGGACTCCGCAGGAACGAATGATAGGGCAGTGTAGAAGGATCCCACTCACTATGATGTCCATTGGTCATGCTAACCAGACAGCCAGCTATACCCAAAATGTGATTTCAGTCTTAGTTGTGTATGTGAACACAACAGGTACATTTATCTGCACCTTCTCCTAAAATGGCATCAAAGAAATGAAAAGGCTTAAATCCTCCAGGATATGGAGAGGCACTAACAGACGGTTTGCTATTTAGGAAGTAGAAAGCAGGCTGAACTGAAGCACTGGGTCCATGACTGACACTGAGCAAGTTTAATTCTCTATGTCAACAATATTTTGGAAGAAATAAAGTAACTATCCCAAGAGTGTGGTGGAATAGTAGACTCCATGTCAGTTGCTTAGGACAATGTCTGATAAAATAGCTGCTGTTATGTGTGTGTTACTGTTGTTCCCGAAAGACTTTGGGACCTCAGCCAGGTACAGGGGAAGCTAAAAAGGGCAGACTCAGCTGGCCTTTAACTGAAGATAAGGCACCATAGGAAACAGCAAGACACTGAAGGAAGGATTCTCCAAAGGCCACAGGGTCCAAAGTGCCAAGCTTAGGTTTACTGGGCAAGAAAGAGGGCCTCCTGTCTAGGAAGGCAGCCCTACCATCCTTCCTCTAAACAGACCTACAGATACTGACACTTAGGAGCCTGCACAATTCAGGTGCACCCCACACTTGTCAGCACTTGCGCACATGTACATCAGCATTTTAGCATCTTCCTGGTTATCAATGGACAAGAGGAGCGCCATGCATTGGAGTCTCTAGTATGGAACACAGTGAAACAATAAAGAGAAAAGGAACATGCAGGAAATTTTAAAATATGGGTAGTAGCATAAATTTTAAATACAAAGCTATATCTTCATGGAGAGAAAAAGGCATCCATGAAACAAGAGACTAAAAAATCAAATGCTGGAAGGCAGATCCTTATTACAAACATGATAGCTAAATTTATTTTAAATTTCTGATGAAATAGAGGCTAAAGCTGAAAGTCACCTTAGAAGTCATTTATAGATATTCCTTATTTAATGACGTGTTTATCGACTGTTCAGACTTCCATCTCTTTTTTTGTATGGTTCTATAGATCTTGTTGATAGAGCCTCAATGTATTTTTATACAGCACGCCTTTATATAGTACTGTAATTTTTGCTGATTGTACTGTATGGCACAGTAATTGGTTTTTATATTGTTACACAGTACTGCATGTAAGAGTTATACAAATAAAAGCAAAGTCATCAAGTTGGAGTTTCCTTTGACCATTTCTTTGTTCTGAATATTGTACATACTATATATACTTCCTCATTTAGCAACCAATGCATTTTACTAATTTAGTCACAGGACCATAATTCGGTTGTTAACGGAAGTGAGGTTATGTACCTAGTTTGGGCCTATTGTGGGGAGCGGTGTCAGCCAAAAAGCTTCATTTTAATTTTACCCTTTGTTATAAATAGCCAGGAGACTATGTAATGGGGAACCGTGTCTCCACTAACTCCGATGTTTCCCTTTAGAGTTTGCCCTAGCAACAAGGTGAACCTTCTGTAACCCCAGGAAACAAAGTAGCCCATGAGGGTGAGGAGTGTCTAGAAAACTAGCAAACAACAAAGCAGGTGTTTTGGATAAAGGTCATGATTAATGACCTAACTCACTGAGTGTATAAAAGAGAGGTGTAAATAAATTTGCTTGCTCGGTCTTGGGAGCCCTCCCGACTCTGTCTCTTCTCTTGATTTTTCTCAGTCCTCCTTTCCCCCATTCAGGAACCTTTCGACTGGTGATGGCTGGTCCGTCACAGCCTATGGGCCTTGACAAGATTCCTGGGAGAATTCATGCAGAGGGCTTGGCAGTAGTAAGTACTCAGCTTTAAGAGATGGATGGAGGGGAGAGAGGGAAGGGAAAGAGGATGAAAAAAGGAATTAAGATGTATTTATGTGCATGTACCAATTCCCCATAAGGAATGTAAGCATTATATACTACAAATATGTACTAATAAAAATGACAAAAAAACTCTTTAAAAAGAATGCCCACTAAGAACTTGTGTGTCACATTATCTCACTTATATGCAGAATCTTTAAAAAGTCAAAAGCCATAGAAGTAGAGAATAAGATGGTTAGAGGCCAAGGGCAGGGAAAAGAGAGATAGGTAATGGGGATATAAAGTTTCAGGAGGAATAAGTTCTAGTGATCTGTGCAGGATGGCAGTGACAATGTATATTTCAAAATTGCTCAAAGGGTAAATTTTAGATGTTATAATGAAAGGTTAAGTGAGGTGATAGATATGTTACTTTACCTGATTTACTCATTCCACAATGTATACATGTCTCAGAACATCACATTATGCCCCATATGTATGCAATTATGATTCATCAATAAAAAATAAATATGGAGAAAAAGGAACTTATGTGTAAATAATAATAAAGTTATTTAAAAATTTAAGAGCCTGCTGGGCATGGAGGCATACACCTATAATCCCAGTATTCAGGAGGCTGAGACAGGAAGTTCACAAAGTCAAGCCCCACCTGGGAAATTTAGTGAGACCCTATCTCAAAAAATAAAATAGACAAGGTTCAATTCACAATGCCAGCATAAAACAAAATTTTAAGAGTTTAGTGTTAAGTATGGGGCAAAAAGCTTTAATTTATAGGAGTGACCTCACTTGGTGATCATAAAACACAAATATTGTCTCTATTTTATAGTAATAGAAAAGAGAGTTGACATGAACTTGCTCAAGCTCACAGCAGATCCTGAGGGCTGGAACAGAGTTAGCTCCAGAAGCTTTGTTCCACACTCCAGCCTAACTTCCTGACGCATGCCAGGGCTATCAAAGTCTGTGCTTTGAGGACAGGGCCAAACTCCTTTAAGTCCTTGATTCCCAAGCCCCTCTCTGTTGGGAGCTTTAAAGACAATAATCTCTATGAAGCTAATGTGTTCCGCGGACTCTTGAAAGAATGGAACAAGTGCAGGCTTTTGTCACTAGATGGCACTCCCGCCCGGAGCTTTTAATTTTGTTACTTGTGGTCAGCGCTGAGGGAGCTGATTTTCACAGATAGGAGCACTTCGATCTTTCCAACTGATCTTCAAGGGTGCAAGTGGTAGGCTCTGCAAATTAAACTGCGTATCCAAAGGAAATGGTGAAAGGGCTGTACACTTTGCTGTGCTGCACTCAAGTAACCAAATCTTGATTTCCTTGGTCAATTTTTTGGCCATTTGATCATGGCTGTTTAAAGAAATTGAATATTCTGCTTTGGAATAAACAGGAAAGAAATCCTGGGGTGAGCAACTTGGGGTATGGAAGGTTGGGAGGGAGCAGAAGAGAGGCCAACTTGCCCCTGTGCTGTGAACAAATGACCCGGTTTGTGCCTGTTTCTGGGGCCCCAGGGCCCCTCTGTGTAGTCTAGCTCAGGGCATAGATTTCGGTGGAAGGCTGTTAAACTCACTCACAGCTTCCATATTTGCACCTGTTTGCTGTGAGTCCATTCAGCAGCAGAACTGTGATCCAGGAAAGCATGCATAGCAATCTTAAGAATACACGACGGGAGTGGTGCTGCTGCCTGCCTCTCAAGTGCAAGGTCCTGAGTTTGATCCCCAGTACCAAGAGCAAGGTCCTGAGTTTGTTCCCTGGTACCAAAAGAAAAAATACGCTAGGTGTGAGTGTGAGTGTGAGTGTGTGTGTATGTAGCAGCTGAGGAATGATAGTATGGAAATAACAGTAGCACTGGCTTCTTGCTGACAAAATTACTTTTCTGTGCAATTTATTGTATTCAGGACAAAGGAGTAGTAAGTTGAAACCTACTATATAAGTGAAGTGGTCATATAGTCAATTTATTGTCAAAACCAGAGTACTTTTTAGTGGAAAGAGTAATATTTTTTAATAATTGCACTAGAACAACCATCATGAACCAGACTCTCCTGTGCAAATTGGGATGAGAAGTCACTCTCAAGGCCAATGACCTACAATTAGCTTCTCATCAGATTTACCTTGGAATGAAGGTTATTTGTTCTGTTCTTGCTATTTTTCTTCCTTTTGCCTAAAACGTTTCCTAGTGTGTGAAGAGTGGGGTGATTTCCATTAGGCCCCACTAATTTCCATGATTTTACTTTTCTGGAAGTTCTAACACATCCATTGACTGGAGGCCTTGAGAATGCACACTAGCTTCTGGGCTTGGCTAACAAAGGCTTTGGTGCTGGGATTACTGACAACTGGAAAAGGTGGTGAGTCCACAGGTCAGTTTCTGCTTCCTCAGATGTGTCCTACTGTCAGTCCCACTCCTTTCGTGACTGGCTAATTTCTTCCAGGCCTGTCCCTGTAATTCCAAGCTGATATGGACAGATGCCCTCCCTTGGCCTTATGATTTACATTTCCTTAAATTGTAAGGCTAGGAACACACTTTTCCTCCTGTCTCATTCAGCTTCATCCTGTCTGTGGTGCCCCTGTGTAACCCCCTAGAGAAGGGTCTGTTGGAAGCCCTGTGAGGTGAAGAGCTAGCTGTGTGATGTGGTACAAAGACACAGATTTGATCTGTGTCATGAGCTCAGAGACCCGAGCACACAGTGTGAATGTGATCTGATTCCAATCAAACCATCAGAGCCCTGCAGTGGAGGGCAGCCTCTGTGGCCTTCTTCCCAACAATGTACTGAGGAGTCTTTGCCTGCTTGCCCCAACTTCAAGCCGACAATAGTGGTGCTGGGTTTTCTAAGGGTCTTTTAGCTATGGGCCCTTCAGACCCAAACATGATTTCTTTGAGTTCCTGGAGACCTGAATAGGTAAAATAGGGTTATATTCTATTCAGACATGAAAGCCAAAGGCCTTTCCCTAAGTCGGAACTTGACAGTAACAAAGTAGCCAAACATGGTGGACCTGCCATAGACTTTGGAGTTGGACAGCCCTGGGCTTGACTCCCACCTTACCAGCAACTTTGCCACAGGCATTTCATCACTGGAGCCTCACCTGTACATGAGGATGATGAAAACTACTGCAGGGTTACTGTCACAATAACACATGAGAAATGTTAAAGCCAGCACATACTAGGCCCTCTATAAATGAAAGCTATTGAAAGAACCTAAATATTTCTCCCCAAAAACATAAAGGATTATTGAGCTGAAGAGAGTCAAAATGCAGGGGAACTTTGCCTTTTCTGTTTGCTTGAAAGCAAGACAGATTCAAAAACTCTACCCTCCTGCACCCCTTTGCACCTGAAGACAGGATGTCAGTTCTTTACAAAACCTGCTTATCATCTTGGAGAGAGTGGCACCAAAGAAATCTGCAAGTAGACTTTCTCCCTGTACATTTTCCTTCTTACAGTTTTTCTGCTCTTGAATCCTAGAACTGCTTTGCTTTGCTTTGTTGCTTCTCTGAATGTTGTGCTTTGGTGAAATACTATTTAAGGCAGACTCCTCAATCTCTATGGCTTTTGGTGCTTCTCCATGGCATGGTGCACACTGCACATGTTAATAACATGCTTGTTTCTCTCTTGTTAATCTATCTTCTCTTGTAGGAATCTGTTCCAACAATGAACTTACTGAGGTTGAGGAAAAACTGTTATTTCTGTCCTTCCCTGTTGTAATGGTGGACTATCCAGAAGGACAGCAATACTTGGAGGCAATGGAAAGGGGAACTCTATGCCCCCAGAAAGAAGATTCTTAAAGCACAAACCCCAGAACAACAAACCAAGACTACTTGTTTACCCACCTCATCTGGGGTGTTTATCCCAGATAGCCCCTCATCTGGGGCAAATAGACTTTAATGATTGAGTCCCTGATGAGCTTGATCAGGTGATAACAGTCACCTGAAGCACAGGCTTGGAAAGATGTTGAGGCTGAGCCTGCAATCAACGGGGAAGATGGTGTGACTGGTTGGTTAGTGATGCCAACAGGTGAGGCTGCCCTTGTTAATGCAGGCAAGAATTCAGAAGTCCAGGGCACCATTCAGGCTTTGGGAAGCTCAGGGGAGGCAGATATAAAAGGAAAGGTGTTCAAGACCATGGGAAATCCTTGATAAAACTATACTGGAAAATTTCAATGATTTCCTAACTCTGCCCAAAAGCAACCCAGAAGGGGTAGCCAGAAGGGTCTGAGAAATAGCCTAGAAAAGTTAAGCAACAATTCAGAATATTGGGATCCCCCAAGTAAGCCCACAGAACCCAAGATAAACAAAGACACAAAAGAATAGAACATAGACCACTGCTCCCAGTGCAGAGGAGGAGGCTTCCAGGCCAGTGTACCACTGCTCTCAGCACAGAGGAGGTGAGCTGTGCAGGTGCTAGCAACACCTGCCATGCTCCCCCTGTCAAAATGAGAAGACACATAAACAAGCCACAAAACCAGACTTCCAGATCACATAAAGCAAACTCAAAGGGAAATGAGATGGAACACTGATACTCAGCCACCTGGACTCCCTGAACTGGCAACAAAAGAGGATCTGGAAAAAATGAAATCAGAAATAATTTCTCAGATAACAGCAGAGATTGTGCCAATAATGCAACACATGATTAATAAATCTAGAGAGGAGCTGAGGAACATGATGGAATCCCAACATAGGAAATAAATGGAATCCATAAAACAGATGCAAACAGATTTTCAGGAGATTAAAGACTCCATTGAAAGTCTACACAGCAGAATGAGCCAATGTGAGGATAGAATTTCAGATATAGAAGGTAAGATTGAAATTAGTGACCAGGAAAAGAAAAATTGCTTTAAAATTGTAAGGGACCACAAGAAATCAATCCAGCAGCTGCTAGATGATGCAAAGAAGAATAACATAAGATTGATCAGAGTCAATGAAGAAAAAGGAGAGTGCAGAAGACATAAAAAACTGTTCACAGAAGTAATGGCAGAAAACTTCCCAAGCACGGGAAAAGAACTTGACATACAGATAAATGAGGCATATAAGACTCCAACTAACCTTGATCAAAAATAAAAAACTACATATAGGCATATAATTGTTAACATTCCAGAAACTCAACAGAAGAACAAAGTCCTACAAGCAGTTAGAGAAAAGAAACAAATCACATACAAAGAAAAACCCATCAGAATCACAGCAGACTTCTCAATGCAAACCCTCAAGGCAAGAAGAGCTTGGAGTGAAGTATTCCAAGCCCTAAAGGAAAACAGTATCCAACCCAGATTGATGTACCCTGCAAAACTATCTTTCAAAATGGATGGAGAAATAAGATACTTTCATGACAAAGAGCACCTTAGGAGCTTCATGAATACCAAACCAGCACACCAAAAAATCTTAGACAATATCCTAGGAAAAGAATATGAGGATCACAACCCTAGGAAGCCTAGCAGAATGAATCCAATGGGCACAACAATAAATTAAACACAAAGAGGGAGAATCCAACAAAAAGAAAAAGTCATGACAATGATAAATCAATATGTATCAGTTATAACCATCAATGTTAATGGTCTCAATTCACCAATCAAAAGAAATAGGGGGCTGGGGATTTAGCTCAGTGGTTCTATGACCTGCCTTGAAAGCACAAGGTCTTGAGTTCGATCCCTGGTACCAAAAAAAAGAAAAAGAAAAAGAAAAAGAAATAGACTAGCAGAATGGATCAAGAAGCAAGATCCAACATTATGCTGCATACAAGAAACACATTTAATTCAAAAAGAAACCGTTAGACTGAAAGTTAAAGGGTGGAAAACAATACTCCATGTGACAAGAACCCGAAAAAAAAACAGGAGTAGCTATCCTTTACAGATCAAGTGGATTTCAAACCAACACTGATTAAGAGAGACAAAGAAGTACACTACATCCTTGTAAAGGGAACAATCCAAGGGAAAGAGATGACAGTCATAAATATATATTCACCAAATGCTAGTGTGCCCAACTATATAAAACAAATAATAACAGACATGAAAAATTATATAAGCACTAATACAATAGTAGTGGGGGACCTCAATACCCCACTGTCACAAATAGATAGATCAACTAGACAAAAAATAAGCAACAAAGGCCGGGAATTTAGCTCAGTGCTCTTGCTGCCTGTTGCGCTAGTGCAAGGACCCGAGTTCAATCCCTGGTACTAAAAAAACAAAAACAAACAAAAAAAAAACAAGCAACAAACAAAATACTAGAACTCAATCAAACTCTTGAACAAATGAACTTAACAGATGTTTACAGAGTGTTCCACCACACAAAATCGGAATACATATTCTTTTCACCTGCACATGGGTTGTTCTCCAAAATAAACCACATACTTGCTCATAGAACATATTTAAATAAATGCAAAGGAATTGAAATTATCCCCTGTATATTATCGGACCATAGTGTGATGAAATTGGAGATCCATAGCAAAAGAAACCACAAAAATTTCATAAACACATGGAAACTGAACAGCACACTTCTGAATAACCAATGGGTCACAGAGGAAATTAAAGGAGAAATCAGACAGTTCCTTCAATTAAATGACAATGACAATACAACATATCAGAATCTAGTGGAAACAATGAAAGCAGTCTTACAAGGGAAATTCATAACAGTGAATACTCATATTAGGAAAACAGAGTGAGGCCAATTAAACAACCTGATTCTGAACCTCAAGCTTCTAGAAAAAGAAGAGAAGGACAATCCCAAAGCTCATACAAGGGAGGAAATTAAAAAGATCAGAGCAGAAATCAATGCAATGGAGACTAAGAGAACAATACCAAAAAAATCAATGAAGCCAAGAGTTGGTTCTTCAAAAGAATAAACAACATTGACTAACCCTTAGTCAACCTTATCAGAAAAAGGAAAGAAAAGGCCCAAATCCATGGAATTAGGAATGAAAAGGATGAAATTGCAATAGACTCAGCAGAAATCCAGAGGATCATCAATACCTACTTTGAGAACCTATATGCCAATAAGATGGAAAACACAGAAGAAATGGACAGATTCCTGTATAAGTATGAATTATCAAAGTTGAATGAAGAAGACCTAAAAATTCTAAACAATCCAGTATCAATCAATTAAATTGAAAACATAATTAAAAATTTACCAACTAAGAAAAGCCCAGGTCCTGATGGCTTCACTGCTGAATTCTACAAGACATTTAGAGAGGAACTACTGCCAGTACTCTTTAAAGTCTTCAATAAAATTGAAAGGGAAGCAATACTTCCAAATTCATTCCTGGAAGCAAGCATCATCTTGCTCCCCAAAGCTGAGAAAGACCCAACTAAAAAAGAGAACTATAGGCCAATCTCACTAATGAACGTAGATGCAAAACTCCTAAATCAGATTCTGGCAAATAGAATGCAGAAGATCATCAAGAAGATCATACACCCTGACCAAGTGGGATTCATCCCAAGGATGTAGGGGTGGTTCAACATAGGCAAATCAATAAATGCAATAGACTATATTAATAGAGCCAAGGACAAAAGCCATATGATCATCTCAATAGATGCAGAAAAAGCATTTGACAAAATCCAACACCCAGCCATGATAAAAAAAAAACCCTACAAAAAATTGGAATAGATGGTCTTTACCTCAAACTGATAAAAGCCATCTATGAAAAACCAACAGCCAATATCATACTAAATGGTCAAAAACTGAAATCCTTCACACTAAAATCAGGAACAAGACAAGGATGTCCACTATCACTACTTTTCTTCAATATAGTTTTGGAAACATTAGCCACAACAATTAGACAAAAGAAAGAAATAAAAGGAATAAAGATAGGAAATGAAGAAGTCAAATTGTCATTATTTGCAGATGACATGATACTCTATATAGAAGACCCCAAGAACTAAACCAAAAGTCTTCTGGACTTAATAACCAAATTTAGTAAAGTAGCTGGATACAAAGTCAACACACAAAAATCAATAGCTTTCCTGTACACAAACAACAGACTCACTGAGAGAGAAATAGGGCAGACAATTCCTTTCACAATAGCACCCAGAAAACTGAAATACCTAGGAATCAACCTAACAAAAGAAATCAAAGACCACCTCTCTGAAAACTGTAGCACTCTGAAAAGGGAGATTGAAGATGATATCAGAAAATGGAAAGACATCCCTTGCTCCTGGTTAAGAAGGATCAACATAGTTAAAATGGCCATACTTCCAAAACTGCTATATAGATTCAATGCAATCCCAATTGAGATCCCAGCAGCATACTTCATGGACCTTGAGAAAACAATCCAAAAATTCATTTGGAACAAGAAGAGACCCAAAATAGCAAAAGCAATTCCAGGTAACAGAGACATGGCAGGGGGTATTACAACCCCCAATTTGAAACTATAGTACAAAGCCACTGTGATAAAAACAGCATGGTACTAGCAAAGAAACAGACCTGAGGACCAGTGGAATAGAAGATGCAGAAACAACTCCAGACACACTCAGCCACCTCATCTTTGACAAAAGAGCCAAACACCCTCATTGGAGGAAGATAGCCTCTTTAATAAATGATGTTGGAAAAACTTGGTTTCAACTTGCCAAAGACTACAACTAGACCTATATCTCTCACCATCCACTAAACTAAAATCAAAATGGATTAAAGATCTAAATATTGAAACAGAAATACTGAAACGGCTGGAACAGAAGTTAGGTAGAACTCTTGAAGATATTGCTGTAGGAAAGGATTTTATGAATAAAACCTCAGTTGCCGGTGAACTAACAGAAACAATCAACAAGTGAGATCTCTTCTTACTAAAAAGCTTCTGCACAGCAAGAGAAACCACCAACAAAGTGAAGAGACAACCCACACTGTGGGAAAAAATTTTCACCTGGTATTCCTCAGACAAAGGACTACTATCTAGAATATATAAAGAACTGAAAAAAATGAGACCTCCCCAATTTAAAGACCCAATCCAAAAATGGGCATCTGAAATGAACAGACATTTCTCAGACATAGAGGTAGAAATAGCAAATAAACACATAAAAAAATGTTCAACATCATTGGTCATTCGAGACATGCAAGTGAAAACAATGCTGAGATTCCTCCTCACCCCAGAAAGAATGGCTGCTCTCATGAAATCAACCAATAACAAATGCTGGGGGCGTTGTGGGGAAAGAGGAACACTGCTCCACTGTTGGTGGGAGTGTTGACTGGTGCAAACACTGTGGAAATCAATATGGAGATACCTCAAAGAACTAGGACTAGAGGTCCCATTTGACCCAGCTATTCCCTTGCTGGGTATCTTCCCCAAAGAATTGAAAGAATCATACCACAGTGATATATGTGCACCCATGTTCATAGCAGCACAGTTTGTAAAACTTGGAAACAGCCCAATTGCCCATCAACTGGAGACTGGAAAAAGAAAATGTATTTTTTTTATAAAATGAAGTACAACTCAGCCATAAAAAATGAGAAATTAGAGACATTTATAGCTAAATGGATGCACATTGAGGTGATACTCTTAAGTGAAATAAATAGGACACACATATGTAAATACTGAATAGTTTCTCTAGCGTGAGAAACTGAAAGGGTAAATAAGGACTTAAAGGTATAATAGATAATGTGAAATAGGAAGAAAAGGGACAAAGGGGAGGGGAAGTAGGAAGGATAGGGGAAAGGAAAGAAGGTAATGGAATTAATATGAGAAAATGGAAAAATGGAAACAAAGTCTTTGTAAACAGGGAGGGGTGGAGGGGTTGAAGGGAGGCCAAGTGAAGGGGGAAAAAAATAAGAAAGAGAGATTATGTAAAGGCGCAATTTTCCAAAGATGAATGTCATATTGTATGCCTAAAATGTACCAATAAAATAAAATTTTTAAAAAAGAACATAAAAGTAAGCAAATCCCCATCCTCATCTTTGTAAACATTAGTTTGAATAGCAGTGTTTGTAATCAGCCAAAACAGTCAACAACAAGAAAGCCTTGCATGTTCCTAAATTTATTTGCCCTTTTAGAATCAAATTTGCTCTAATTTCTGTATGTCATCTCAATAAATTTTTTTGAGGGCTCTACTCCTGACAAGAACTGAGTAAGAAACAGGACAATCTGATTCTTCCCTAATGATAGTGTACAAATGATGACCTTTGTAAGTCATGAGGACTAGAAAAATACAGTAGAAGATCCTTGTTCCTAGCCTTGGATGTGCCTGTTCCAACTCAACACAAAATTGCAGTATTTAAAGCAGAAACAATAGTCTCAAAGCAGACTAGAGTTAGAATAATCCTGAAGGACGTGAAGAGTCAGGAGAAATGTAAAGATGAAAAGTCTTTTGCAAAAAGCTATTCTTTTCCTACTGAGATTGTCATTAAGCAAATTTCCTCAATGTGAGGATCGCTGCCCATGTGACTGCCATGTTTCTTGTACCTGAGGGCCAGCCATCCTGGAGGTCTGGCACAGCTACCCTCCTCATCTTTCAGGGACAGCCAGTATTCCTTTGTGCTTGTTCCTCCATTTCCCAATGGTACAGCAGACTTGGAAGCATCTGTGAATTTTTCAAACTTTTTGGCAACATTATTGAAAAGCAGATTTTAGAATCTGAGTCAGTTTGAAAAAAAATACAGGTTCTAGATTTGCTTTGTTTCTGTATTATTTTTTAGAGACTATAAATTTTTAAACTTTTTCTGATACATAATTAATATATTCCTTTTGGAAAAGTCAGAGAGGCCTTAAGAAAAAATTAGGGATTACACATAAATCAACCACTAGACATTAGCTCTGTTCACATCTGGCAGCCTAATATCTGCTACTTGCTAATGGTTATCCTGTTCTTTTCCTATGTGCGATGTGATACTAGTCTGTTGAGGAAGATATTCTTAGTATTGCTTTCATAGTTTTTCACCAGGAGCAGTACTGGCAGGGTTTGGGATGGGGAGGTTGAAGGGGAAGGCAGAAATGGGGGCCACCACAGTAATGAGACGTGGGGTATGGGATACTGAGTGTTTGAGAGCATGGTGTAAATTTAATGAATTCTGACTGTAGATGCAGTAACCTGAATTCTTGGACTGAGGAACACTTCGGTGACAATTAGTCTTCTCTGATGTCGTCATGTCATTCCAGAGGCATAGACATTTTACTGACTAGAAATTTTTCTTTTTTTTTTTTGGTACTGGGGATCGAACTCGGGACCTTGTGCTTGTGATGCAGGCGCCAGAACCACTGAGCTAAATCCTGGCCCTTTCCTGACTAGAAATGCTACCTTTCATAGTGTGAGAAGCATTATCTTTCAACGCCTAGTTATTACAGAGACCTCTGTTTATACCAGGTCAACTGTGTGAAATTCCCCAGAGGTGTGACCACACAAGGGAGTGCCCCAAACCCACTGCTGTGTGGACCACACCTCCATGAATTGCTGGAGTGTACCACTTTGGGGTGTCCCACAGAGACAGCAGGTCTCCCTGAGTCCACCACAGTATGCACTGTGCCCAAAGTCAGTAACCATAGCCAAAAAAACTATAGGAGATTACACTGTTGTCCCCAGCTAGAATCAAAGCCAACACCCAAGCCACATCTTTATGAGACAGGCAATTACTTAAAAAGCAAGCCCATAAAAGTGGTAGAGATATCTGAATCACTAGATGCACACATCTCAATAAAGAGCACAAGATATATGAAAAATAGGTAACATGATGCTACCAAAAGAACATAACTTTCTAGCAACAGATTCCAAGACATTGAAATGAATAAGGTGCCTGATAAAGAATTTAAAAGAATGACTATTCTTTAAAAAAAAAATCTCAGTGAATTCCAAGAGAATGCAGATAGTGTTAAATTAGAAAGAAAATGCAGGATATGAATGAGCATTTCAGCAAAGAGATTTTGAAAAAAAAAGAAACAAGAATCTTAAAAGTGAAGAGCTCGGTAGTTAAGTAAAAAAATACAATTGAAAGACTTGATCAAGTGGAAGAAAGAATATCTGAACTTGAAGACAGGTCTTTTGAAATAACCAAGTCACACAAAATAGAAAGAGGGAAAAATGAAGAGGATATTCAAGAGCTACAGGACATCATTAAATGAATAAATATGTACACTTTTGGAACACCCAAAGATAAGGAGAAAAAATAAGTTAAGGGCATGGAAAACCTAACCAATGAAATAACAACAGAAAACTTCCCTAATCTTGGGATGTAGACACACATGTACAGGAGGCCCATAGGACCCCAAAAGACATAACATGAAAAGATCTTCATTAGGCCATATTATAGTGAAATTGGCTAAAATACAAGACAATGAATTTTAAAATTTCCAAGAGAAAAGTGCCACGTCACATTTGAGGATATTCCCGTTAGAAAGATGCTTAAGAAGGAAATATAATTACCATTATAAAAGCATGTGATAGTGTAAACCCCACTAGAAGAGTAGTTGCAAATAGAAAACAATCAAATATTATCGATGCAGGAAGCCATCATACCAAAAAGATGAATAAAAGAGAAATAATTAAGAATATTAAAAATAACTATAAAGATCAACAAAATGACAAGAGTAAGTCCTTACCTATCCACAGTAACTTTGAATGTAAACAGACTAAATTCTCGAAGTGAAAGTCCATCTGGCAGAGCTCAGTCTGGGCAACTTAGTGAAACCCTGTTTTAAAATTTAAAAGAGTGTGGGGTGGTCTGGCAGCTGGTGGAGTCGAAGCAGATGCTCCTAGTCCGGCCATCGGATCCACGAGTTGGAACCTGTTTTGGGGGCATGAGCAGAGGGCAGCACACCAAGGGCACAAGAGATTGATGGAAGCAGAAACCAAAACTCTTCTCCTGGAAAATGCATCCATCCTTTCAGAGGGCTCTCTACAGGAAGGACACTGATTATGGATTGGCAACCTGGACCCCAAAATCACAGAATACCACCTCCTTAAGCTCCTCCAGAAGTTTGGGAAGGTGAAACAGTTTTACTTCCTCTTCCACAAGTCAGGTGCTTTGGAAGGACAGCCTCGAGGTTACTGTTTTGTTAACTTTGAAACTAAGCAGGAAGCAGAGTAAGCCATCCAGTGTCTCAATGGCAAACTGGCGCTATCTAAGAAGCTGGTGGTACAATGGGCACATGCCCAAATAAAGAGATACGATCATAACAAGAATGATAAGATTCTTCCAATCAGTCTTGTGCCATCCTCAAGCACTGAGCCCACGCAGTCTAACCTAAGTGTCACTGCAAAGATAAAAGCCACTGAAGCCAAGCTGAAAATGATGGCAGAAAATCCTGATGCAGAGTATCCAGCAGCACCTGTTTATTCCTACTTTAAACGATCAGATAAAAAAAGGACTACTCCTTATTCTAGAACGGCATGGACATCTCATAGATGATGGTTGTGAATACTGTAACAGCAAAAGCAAATTGATCTCTATACCTGATCTCTTCTGCCTTTGTACTTTGTAGATGTGAATAGTACTGTCCAAGAGAGCACAATCACATGTTAGTTTGGTAACATAATGTTTTTGGGTGTTTTATGGATGTGTCTTCTCTGAACTATGTGTGAAATTGAGCAGCATCCAGAATAAATAGAATTGTGTCCAAATTGTGATTTGAACACCAAGTTGCTCTAGTTGGCTGGTCTATTTGAATTTGTAACTCCAAAAACTATATAATGTGCCAGAGAGAAAGGCAAATGTACAAAATGTTATTATTTAAATTAAAACTAAATTGATTAACATCAATTAAAAAATACAGCACTTTTCTTGGACATTTCTTTTACAACAGTGATTAGAGAGGGAAGTGAGAGACAGATCTTTAATTGTGTTTAGAATTGCTGTTGGAGAATTTATTATGGAACTCCCTCCAACTGGACTAAAAAATAAAGTTCTTGGGAAAAGAAAGCTGATCCTTTGAGCAAATGTAGTAATCTGCTAAAGAATTATGCTTATTGTTTTAAAATCCCAATTAGGAAAACATGGTGTATATCTTAACTTGTTTGTGTCAACAAACTGTAGAATCAAGTTTAGTATTTTATACCACAACAGAAGTTCTGTTTGGCAACTTAACTATTCTATAGTGATCATTTAAAAAAATCTAAATAATCCTGCCTTCTATAATAACCAAATGTTGTTATTAACAGAAGACTTTTAAAATTGCACTTACTGCATGAGATTGTTTTTATACCATGAGATTGTTCTATTTGGAATTATATTGTGATCAATCTTTTTTAAAAAAGCAGAATTTCTTTGAAAACAAATATTGCTACACTGATCATTATCAAACATTTACTTTATCATAATGATGTGGGGATTTGGTAGAAGAGGTTGAATGATCTTGTGCAGGGTGAGAAGGGAATGTGTACCAGGCACAGTCAGTGGAGCGGGTACAACTCTAGCACTGAGATTGTGATCACCTCATGCTTTATGTAGTTCAGTGATGGTGAACTTTTAGAGCTTTCAATGATAAACAGCTGGCTGCAGCATACATGCCAAAGGTTTGCCACCACTGATGTGTTTTAAAAGACTGCATGCCTTGAAAATGATCCTTCATTCATAGGACATTCTTCTCCCTAGATATTTTTGGCACTCTGAACATTCTAAACACAACAATAGAGAGCGATACATAAATTGACAGATTTGGGGAATGTGTTTCTTCAACACAGTTTTAGTCATTTTGGTGCCAGCCTCAACAGACTGTTTCATTGAGCAGCACCATTGCTTCTTTAGTAAGCAGATCACTTTAGTATTTACTCCAGGTGCCATTCACAGTGATTAGAGAGTATTTACCATTATCATTCCTAGCTTTCATTATAGGAACTTAAGTTTTCCTGTGAATATAAATGAAGTTAAAAAACTTGAATCAAAACTTTAGCATAGTGAGGTTTTAGAATCCACAGAACTGGTTCAGAGACATTCTTACCACTTTTCTCAAGGTCAGTCTTTTTAGGTATCCAAATAACACTCTCCTTTTATTAGCTGTGTGTGTCTGTGATGCGAGTAACTCTCCTTCCATTTAGGGTATAGTTCAGGGAAGTGGGAGTGCTGTCTCCCACTTTTCTGGTCTTGTCTTTGAGTATAGAATTCACCATTTCATCTTTAAGTCCCCAAAGGATTGTGGTGGAGTAGAACTTAATGCAAATAGCCTTCTATTTTTAATAGGAACTTAGAAAACACTTAGGACTATATAGAGTTGTTTTCTTTAGAAACAAGAACTATTTATTTGTATTTAAAGCAATGTTTTTTTTATTTATACCTATTCTTATCCCTCTGTATGAATAAATGCAAGACTGTGAAAAAAAATTTAAAAGAGTATAAAAGGGTAAGGAACCCAAAGGCACTGGGTTCAATCCTCAGTACCAAAAACCAAACAGAACCTGCCTGGCCAGGTGTGAGTTTGAGGCTGGGCTACATAGTAAGACTCTGTCTTACAAAAGGAAAACAAAAATGCTAGACTGGCAGAATAGATTTTTTTTTTAAAGACTCAGAATGGATTTTTTTTTTGTACCAGGGATTGAACTCAGGACCTTGAGCTTGCCAGGCAGGTGCAGTGCCACTGAGCTACATCCCTGGCCCTCAGAATGGATTTTTAAAAAGACTCAGAATGGATTTTTTTAAAAACTCAGAATGGATTTTTTAAAGACTCAGAATAGATTATTTTAAAAAGACTCAATAATATACTGCCATGCTACCTACAACAAACTCAGTCCCAAATAAAGACACAGAGAAACTTAAAATGGTATTCCAAGCAAACAGAAACCTAATGGGAGAGGAAGAGCTATACTTGTATCTGACAAAATACATTTAAACACAACTATAATAAGAGACAAAGGAGGCAACTCTGTAATGATCAGAGGAAATTCAACAAGAAAAAAAAAAAGAAATTCAACAAGAAGAAACAATGATTATACATCTGTATGTACCTAACATCCTAGCACCCAATTTAAAGAAAGAAACAAACACTACTACTTAAAAGGAGACACAGGCCTCAATACAATAATAATGGGGGATTTTGACACCCTACTTTTATCAGTGGACAGATTATCAAGACAGAAAATAATCAACAAAAACAAAATTAGATCTACATTATAGGTCAAATTGGCTTGAGACATTTATAAAGTATTCCATCCACAGCTGAAGAATATACTGTTTTCAACAATGCATAGGACATTCTGTAGCACAGACCATAAATTAGGCCATAAAACAAATCTCAACAAATTCAGAAGAGTGGAAATCATATCCTGTACTTTTCTGATCACAATAGAATAAAACTAGAAGTCAACAACCAAAGAAACATTAGAAATTATACACATTCATTGAGACTGAACCACATACTTTTGAATGAAGAATGAACCATTAAGGAGGTCAAAAGGGGAACTCAAAAATATCTCGAAATCGCCTGCCTCCCAAACACAAGGTCCCAAGTTTGATCCCCGGTACCAAAACAAAACAAAAATCTTGAAATATGTGAAAATGGAAACACAACCTAACAAAACTTATGGATGTAACAAAAGGAACTAAGAGAAGTTTCTGCCAATGAGGACCTACATTAAAAATATAGAAAAAGAGGCTGGGTTGAAGCTAGTGTGAAAGTGTTTGCCTAGCATGGGAGGAAGTGAGTTTGATTGCCAGCACTGTAAAAAAAAAGGAAAAAAAATTAAAAGACAGATTTCAAATAAACTACCGATATATCTCAAGGATTAGAAAAATCAAGAACAAATCAAACAAAATTAGTTACAAGGAGAAATCGCATACACCGAAGAAGATGCAAATGAAACAGACATGAACACAATACAAAAATGAAACAAAGAATTGGTTCTTTGAAAAGTAAAGAGAAAAAGAAAAACAGCTGGGCATGACAGTGCATGCCTGTAATCCCAGCACTTAGAGGCTGACACAGGAGGATCATGAGTTTAAGGCCAACCTGTGCTACATAGCAAGTTCAAGAAGGGCGTGGACTACCTAAAAAGACCCTGTCTCAGGAAACAAAACAGAACAAAAATTAACTAACTGTACGATAGACCATACAAGAAAAGAGAAGACAGAAACAAATAAAAATAGGTGTGCAAACTGAGACTCAAGACTGATACCACAGACATGCAAAGGAAAATTAATGATTACTATGAACAACTTTATGTTATACAGGTATGTTTGTGCATCCCTATAATCCTGGCACTCAAGAGGCTGAGGCAAGAGGATTGCCCCAATTTCAAGGCCAGCCTGATCTGTATAGCAAGACCCTGTCTCAAAAAATAAAACAAACAAACAAAAACTCTTTTATGATAACAATTTGGAAAACCTAGAAAAAATGGAAAATTTCTGGTCATTTCAAAATTGAACCATGAGAATTTAAAAAAGTGAATAGGTCAAAAAAACTAACGAAACATAGTCATTGATAATGAAGACTGCCTACCACTCAGGACTGAATGGCTTTCTGCTTCATTTCACCAAACTATTTTTTGTTTTGTTTGCTTGTTCATTTGTTTTGCTTTTTAAGACAGCATGTAGCTGAACTTGAACTTGCTATGTAACCCATGCTGGCCTCAAACTCATGATCCTCTGGCCTCAGTCTCCTGAATGCTGGATTTACAGATGTGTGACACCATACCCAACAATTCTGCCAAACTTTTAAAGAACCAGTACCAATTCTTCTCAAACAATGCACAGAACTGAAAGTGAGGAAACCCATCCAATCTCATTCTTTCAACCCAGCATTACCCTGTAGCAAAAGTAGATAAGGAACCAACACAAAAAGGAAACTGTAACTGATATGCTGGATAAACATAGATGCAATGCTTCTCAACAAAATACTAGCAAACTGACTGCAACAGTACATAAAGATAACTCATGATGACCAACCTGGTGTTGACTGAGGGGTGCAAAATTGCTCCAACATAGACCTACCAATAAACAGCACATCGCATCTTTGGAATGAAGGATAGAAATCACATGATCATCTCAGTAGATGAAGAGAAAGAATTTGATAAAATCCAACATCCCTTCATGATAAAAGCCCAGGACAAACAAGATGTAGAAGATGCACATAGCTCATAATAAAAGCTAAATATGACTTACTAATAGCCAACATCACACTGAATGAGGAAAAGCTGAAAGCATTTTCTCTAAGATCAAGAACAAGTCACGGATGTCCCTCTCACCACTCTTACTTAATATACTACTAGAAGGTTTAGCCAGAGCAATTAGGCAAGAGGAAAAAACGAAAGGAATACAAATAGGAAAGGAGGAAATAAAATTATCCCTGCCTACAGATTATGTGATTCTATATACCCATTCTGTACACCTAAAGACTCTATCAAAAGAGTATTAACTGATAAATGAATTAGGTAAAGCAGTAGCATACAAAATCAACATACAAAAATCAATAGCTTTTTTGTACACTGATAACTAACTTGCTGGGAAAGAAGTTATGGTTCCAATGAAAACTGTTCACCAAAAGGCTCATGTGCTGTATCAATCAATGCTTATGAGAGAAACAGATTTAATGCAAGATATACAAATTTTTACAAGATTGGCTTATAGTAGCTACCCACAGAGTCATGTGTGGAAGAGTACAAAAGGGCTGTCTGTGTGCTGGCAATCCACAGGATGCAGTCGAAGGCCTGGGGCTCACTGCAGTGTCTTGTGAGAGTCCATATCAGGAGGCCACAGGGTCTGCGCTGGAGGCTGAAGGGCCAGTACATGAAAGCAATCCCATTTGTCAGTTTTTGCTTTTGCTTCCTGTGCTGTTGTGATCCTATCAAGAAAATCACTGCATGTAGCAATGTCCCCCTGCTTTCTTAGAATAAATTTCATGATTCCAGGTTTTACATTTAGGTCTTTGATCCATGTCAAGTATCTTTTTATACAGAGTAAGACAGGTGTCAAATCCCAAATGTATGTGTGTAAATATCCAGTTTTCCCAGCACCATTTTTGAGGGGCCGTCCCTTCTCTAATGCATATTTTTTGGCACTTTTGTGGAGAATCAGTTGGCTGTAGATACATGTATTTATTTTGTGGGTCTTTATTCTGGTCTTTGGTCTGTATGTTTTTAGGTCAAAACCTTGCTATTTTGGGAGGCAGGCGCTGGAACCACTGAGCTAAATCCCAGGCCCAAAACCTTGCTGTTTTGGGAACTGTCTCTGTAGTATGTCCTGAAATCAGATATTATGATACTTCTTTGTTTTTTTTGTTTTGTTTTGTTTTTTGTTTTTTTGTTTAAGATGGCTTTGGCTGTTTGGAGTCTTTTGTGCTTCCAGATGAATTTTAGAATCATTTTTTTCTATGTTTGTGAAGAATTTCACTGGGGGAATTTGATGGAGATTGTTTGGAATCTGTAGATAATTTTGGGAAGTATGGACATTTTAACAATATTGATCCTTATACTCCATTATCATGGTAGGTCTTTCCATATTTTTGTGTCTTTTTCAATTTCTTTGGTCAGTGTTGTATAATTTTCATTGACTAGGTCTTTTACTTTCTTGATTACATTATAGCTGTTGTGAGTAGGATTGCTTTCATGGTAGCCTTGCATTGCTGGGACAGGATACCTGATGTACATAATGTAAGGGAGGAAGGGGTTATTTGGGCCATGATTTCCTTCCATGCTTGGCTGGCTCCAAAGCAGAAACTTCATGATAGAAGGACATGGAGGGGGAAAGCTTCTCACCTCATGGCAGCCAGCAAACACAGAGAACAAGGAAGAACCAAGAGAGAGGAAGTATAATAAGAATCTAATAAGAACTCACAAGTGCTCGCTTTGGTAGCACATGTACTAAAAAAAGAACCCACAAAACTTGACAATATAAAAACCGCTGTGATTCAATTAAAATATGAGTGAATTATCTGAATGACACTGCTCAAAAGAAGATATATGAATGGCCCATAAATATATGGAAAGTGCTCCATACCATTAGGCATTAGAGAAATGCACATCAAAACTACCATTAGATAGCATCTCATTCCAGTTAGAATAGTCCTCATCAAAAAGCATAAACAGCAAGGCATGGTGGTACACACCAGTAATCTAGGACTCTAGGACTCAGTTTGTGACCAGAATCGTGGAAAGAATCAAGTTCTTGAATCAAGGCATCACTGTATTTGGAAACTAAAAACTAAAACAAGTCCACATAAAGGCAGAATAGTTATTTTAAAATTTTTTTATTTTAATGTAATACAAGTAGATATTAGTAAATATTTTAAAACACCTTTTTTACTTCTGTGAAAGAATAAAACAAAAATCCCTAACCAAAAAGTTAGAGAATAATAATAGTTATTAAATTGTATATTATAATCTTAAAAGAGTGGCCAAAATGCTACTCAGAGTACAAGTGATAGATAAAAAAACACTCTTGCAAAAAAAGAAACAAATAGGTAATAGCACAAAACCTTGTTTTCGGTGAACTAAGATAATCTAGTGGTATATATAAAGCAAATTAGCATATGTATATTGAGATATTTCTGAAACAACAGAATAGAGAATTTGGGGAATTATTTGAACTTCTCCTACTTCCTATTTCTCTACCTTCGAATAAGAGAAACCATGCACTAGAATAGTTGTTAGTAGGGATTGGGAAGGTTAGGGAAGGTGATGAAAAAAGGTGTTGGATATGACTTATGCATGCTTTATGTGTACATGGCACTATCACACTGAACCCTATTAATATGTATAACTAATACGCATTAATGAAAATCTTTTTTAAAAATGTTAAGTGTGCCTTCCAGCCAAGCTTTGGCCTCCAGTTTTAATTTTCTTCATCTAAAAGCACCCTGAATGGATATTATTTGTCTCTGGTGTTGGCCAACTTTCCCATCGCTGGGACAAAACACCTGACATCTACAGCTTAAAAGAGAAGAGGTTTATTTTGGCCATGGTGTCAGAGAGTTCAGTCCATGATCAGGTGGCTCCCAGGTGGAAACTTCACAATGTAAAGGTGTGGTGAAGGTCAGCTGCTCAACTCGTGACATCTAGGAAACAAAGAACAGGGGAAGAGTGGAAAGGAAGCAGCTGGGGAGCAGAAATAGTCCCTTCTCACACCCCGTGACCCACTTCCTCAGACTAAGCCCCAACTCCTAATAGCCAACTCAGTTATGAGCCTATCCATGGCTAGCTCACTGATGTAGTCACTACCCTTAAAACCAATCACTTCTCCATGAGTCTCCTAATCCAGTCAAGGTGACACGAGAATCAACTGGCACACGTGGTTAATTTTGTTCTTAGGTTTCTATTGCTGTTGCAGCAAATTTCCACAAACTCGGTGACTTAGAACAATAAATATTTATCATCTTATGGTTCTGGAAGTCAGAAGTTTGACATGACTCTGGATGGGCTAGGTTGCTACAAATCTCCATTTCTTCTTTGAAGCAGTAGGAGCCCCAGTTTTAAGAGCCTGCCTACATTCCCTAGCTCATATGCCCACACCCTCACCCCTTCAGTGCCAGCAGAGTTCCTTCCCTCTGGCCTCACTTCTCTAGTCACATTGATGTTCTGACCACAGCTGGGGAAGCTTCTCCCCTTTTAAGGACCAATGTGATTAGGTTAGGACCACCTGGTAACCCAGGGCAGTTTCTCCACCTTAAAGTCCTTAACTTAATCTATGCAGTCCCTTTTGCCACATAAGGTTGTGTCATGTGCTCTAGGGATTAGGAAGTGGGCATCTCTGAGGGATTATCATCTGCTGGATACTATGCCTGGCTGGGCTTGGTCAACACTGCTCAACCTCTGTGCTTCCATTCTGAGAGATCTTATTGCAGGTGAGGAGCACAGAGTTTTCAAAGGCAGTGTCCCTAGGTGCCTATCATTCTCAGCACAGTACCAACAGTTTAGCACACGTCATGACACCAGCCACAATCACAAATCAGGCACCTTCTGGCACCTTATACATGTTAGCTTTGTCACTTCTGCCAGCTCCCATTCTTTCCTCTGGCTGAGCCAGAAATAACACCAGTGCTGAGCAAGGGCCACCTCCATTTTGTCCCTTCTGTTCCTGCCACCATGACAGGATCAATGCTGTCTCCTCTTACTGGTAAGCTCTGTGTGGAGTGGGTTGTGCCAGTTCTCCTGCCAGGTCCCCCCATTTCTCCCTAACCCTCCTCACCCCATTCTCTCATCACAAGACATCCATGGCTGTAGACTGGCTTATGGAGAACTTGTGTAACAATGAGCCAACACCAGAGAGCATTTTCTATGTGCTAAATGCACTACACATTCATTCACCGAATCTTCACAAAACCCCGTTGGGTAGTTGCTGACATTTTCCCAAGGAAATGAAGGCATGGAGATGTTTAGTGACCTCCCAGTGAGTAGATGTGACAAGATTCACACCTAGCAGGCTGGCTCCGCTGCCTATGGTCCAGAAGTGAGCTACTGACATTCACTTTGAGCGCCCCTCTCACATAAAGCTCTAGACAAATACAACCCAGTGACCGTGTGCACACTGTCACAGAAGGGAAGTACTTTCTCCTGCTTGGAGAATTTATCCCTTTGAAAGGGGGATGCCTTGAGCCATGTAGAGAAGTACAAGCTGCCCGAGGCAAATGGGTTTAGGCCTTGCATCCTGTTACTTGAACCTGAGTAACAGTCTTCTGTCAGGAGCCTGCCTCTGCTCTCACTCCTGCCCAGTCAAAACACTGACTCCACGTTAGTCCAGCTGCCCCATGATCTTGCTCTGTTGGACCCAAATTTTGTAGATGATTTTCTAGACCATTAGTGGCTTTGCTCTCTGCCAGAGGCCATGAACTCAAGCACAAATGAAGGTCACGCATACCACATGGGAGTCAAGTGGCTGAGGTCACAGGCAGACAAGTTCACACCCTTGATGACATCGACAGGGAAGCAGCTCTTCAGCTTCTGCTGACTGTCTCAATGGGGCCAGGTCTTCCCATTTCTAAGAAGCTGGAGATTTGGGTTGTTTAGGAAATGTCCATATGTTTTTAGGTTGTCTCAACTTAGAAAAAGAAGGGGGAGAAAATCTGTAGGATGAATGGAAACCACCAGTTTTTGACCTTTGATTTACAGGCTAAAATCAAAATCATGAACTTTGAATGTGAAGCAAAATCATGAACTAGGCCTCAAATGATTTGACTCTGACTCATCTTTCTAATCTCGCCTCCGCCTTGTCCTGAGTGAGGGCTGTCTGCTTAGCCAAGGCTACACCAGGGACACCGAGCTGTTGTGGCACCCTGACTCTCCTGCCATTTAGGACGCCCTTTCTCTGCCTCTCCCACCCTGCACTTCCACCAGCTCCTTCAGGAGAGTTCCACGAGTCCTCCCAGAGCGTTTTCTGGATCTACCCCCAGCCAGTGAAGAGTGAAATGTCACAGCAGTCAGCTCCCCCATGCTGCAGGGCCTCGGATCACCTCTGTTCATTCTCCATGTCCTGCCATGCTCCGCACGTCACAAGCTTCAGAGAAAGGCAAGTGTCCGTCCCGCGCTTCACTCCTCTTCTAACAAATTAGAAGCAGTTTATCTGAACTCAAAGAGCACAGCACCCCTCAGCTCTCCAGCCCCCAGGTAGTACCGCACAGGAGCCAAATGAGTGCGACTGCTTTTGGAAAGCTTTAGGTTTGAAGGGTCTGAACTGGAAGCTTAACAGTTAGCGACTGCTTGGGCCTGCTGGGAGCAGAGCCAACTCCTCCCTGCTAGGGCGGCCTCAGGGCTCCTCTGTCCCAGGCACGGCTGGCCGGCATCTCCGACCAGCTCTGGTCAGCAGGTTGGGAGAGCTGACTGGGGTTGGTCAGGGGCCACCCCTGCTGCCAGGCAGATGAGCCAACATCACCCGGAAACAGGAAGAGGTGCCCTGAAGCAGCGGTGTCTGGATTCAGCTAATCCAAATTAGCACTGCAGTTTCCATCAGAGCCAAGCAGACCTTAGAGACATTTCCATTAAAAGAGGAAACTGAGGCCAGAGAAGCGTGGCGTGACAGGGCAAGGCAAGGGTGAGCTCCAGATAGGCTCTACTACAGATGACCCCACCCAGGAGGCCTCTTCCCACTGAGTCGTGGACTCTCTGCTCTTGCTTTCATTGGGAAGCACTCTGAAAACAAGTGTGGTTACTCCAGGCCACATTTCTCAAACACTCCATTTTGTAGCTGTGCTTCTAACCTGCTCTTCCTGCCCCTGAGAATGTGGCATTAGGAGCATGGTGCTCACTGCTCCAGCTATGCCCTACCTTGGGATGTTTTCCTCAGCAGGTGACCAGGCAGTGCCTGTGTGCATGTCCATACACTTTAACCCCCAGGGAGACATTCTGCACAGGCATAGGCAAGATGAGAAAGTGCATACTGCTCATTCGCTAAGATGTGTCTTTTCATTGTGTTTTGTGGTAACTGGAGTTGAACTCAAGCCCTTCTTTTATTTTTTATTTTAAAATGGGGTCTTGCCAAGTCTCTAGGTTCCCCAAACTGAACTTGAACTTGCAACCCTCCTCCCTCAGCCTCCCAGAGTGCTGGGATTACATGTGTGCACCACCATGCCTGGCTATGCTATGTCTTGATCTATTCTCCATTATAGATTGCGGTATTTCCTGGGAACATTCCAATACCTTTTAAGAAAGAAAAGATATTTTTAACACACTGTATACATATATTGAATTATCACAGTGTACCTTCTGAATGTGTACAATTATTCTGTGCTAATTACAAATGATAAAAACAAAAAGAAAGAAAAGATATTTGTACATTTGCTCTATTTATTTAAATCAAGAAAGAATCCTGTTTCTTTCTCATGACCACCACCGGAACCTCTTCTGAACAGTAAATCAGGGTAGGTGGGGGATGGATTCAGATACTAAGACAACATCATTGTCTTCATTTTACAGATGAGGAAACTAAGGCTCAAAGCTCAAAATCATTTACCCATTAATTTGCAGCCAAAGAAATGGGCCAAGCCCTGTGCTAGGCTTTGGAGAGAAAAAGGCAGCATGCTAGCCAGTTCCTGCCACTACGTGCTCCCAGACCAGCAGGAAAGGGACTATGATGGATTGATTGCGCAAAGGAGATCAGAATCTACTGATTTGCTTAAGTATTGCTCTGCGATGAAGGCAACTGGGAAACAACAGACTGAAAAAGAGTCCTCCAACCTCTACTTACTTATTTGCTTAAAAATGGGCCATATATTTTCCTTTGTGAAGGTCTCTCCCTCCCTTTTTGCACTAGGAAGGGCAAAATGACTCTGGGTCACCAAGGTATCCACACAACAAACTTTACTAAGATAACCCTTATCTTCTATTAGCTTCCCCAAATATTTAGTTTCCCAAAATGTACTCTCCTAGAGGCTCAAACTGTTCCTTTGTCTTGTTACTTCTCCACAGTTTTATCACTCTTTGTTAAAATGGTGTGTTAGCCTCCAGGTTTGATCATTTCTCCAGGGTTTTCATTTCAGTTCACTTTGGTGAAGTCCCCATCTGTCCCTCTTACTCTCCCGTTAATCTGTCTTTTGTCCATTTAACTTCTGGGGCCCCACATGTAGAATTTGAGGACAAGGAAAAGGGTTTCCTCTCTTCCTGGCAACATCTTCTGGCCCTTGGTCCCATGCCCTTCTACTTCTCCGTGGCGTTGATGCCACATTTCCAAGTAGAAATACCTGTGATTTCCCAGCTCCCTTGCTTAGCCCCCAATCTTTCCCTGCTTCTTTCCCTCAACCTGACCTTGTCACCACCCCAGCACCCCAGTGTTATTTTGTGAGATGAGGCTGAAGCTCTCAATCTTCATGGCCAGCAGTGCACAGGCTTCTTGGCAGCACCTTGAAGGGTCATTAGCCCAGGGTGGGCAGCCTGGCCTGCATCTCACCAGTGCTGCAGTGATGTAACTCAGCCAAAGGAGATCGGAAGCCAGAGAGAGAAGGGGAGAAAGACCCACCCGTTCAGAGAGGTTTTTTTTTTTTCTTAAAATGTAATTGGAAGATATAAACAAGGCCCAGGAAATTGACAAGTGTTTCAAAGGAGGCTGTCACTTCAAGTGACATGATTCCACCTCTAGGCCAAATTCTTTACCTTACCCCACATTGCCATGTCTCTATCCTATGCCCTGGTAGCTTTTGCTACCAAAGAACCAATAAAATCTAGCAGAAGAAATCACTATGACTAAACTACTGTCAACAGAAGAATAGAGACAGAATGACAACTGATAATGCAAAAATGTATGCGTGCTTCTTGAAACTTTGGGGACACTGTGGAATGTGAAGGATTCTTATATTTAAGAATCACAGAGGGAGCTTTGCAGGGCCCTGGTGCTGGAGCCCCATAAATACTGCTGGATGCTGTGAGTGCCTAATAAGCCCAAGTCCCTAAGCACCTGTGACAGGTATAACCCAAGTGTGCCTTAGGGCTCACCTGTTGGATATCAGGAATGGCTTGTCACTTCAGCAGTTTGTTCTGAAGTTGGCTCCACCCGCTATGTCACAGTCCATCTTCTTTCTGCTTCCTGAACAGGAAGTCCCTGGGGTGGTCAGGTTTCTATGAGAGTGAACTTGACTCTTCCATGCTGGGATACAGGTTTGTATGGATGTGGCTGAGGCTCTTGAGATGAGGAGGCTGCAAGTGAGGCTGTTGCAGGGAAGAGTGGGGATCCTGGGACACAAATCATCACAGCTGCTAAGGAGTATGCAGGAAGACCAGGCTCAGCACCAAGACACAGGTCCTCAAAGGAACTGTGGCCTGAGGGCAACACAGACCCCACCAACATTCCTGCTACCAAACTGGCCCTTAAGCCCAGTGTCAGTCACTGGGGCCCAAGCACTCCTGTGGTGGGGTTCCCCAAGAGGGGCTGTGTGTGAGAAGGAGATGGCCTGCCCCTATTCTAGGAAAGATGGCTGGGCTAGCAATCATGAGCAGGTAATGAGGGTGCTCCACGCCCCACTGGCATCAGAAGTCAAGATAGGGTGGCATCCCTGTGTCACTGAGGTGTACTCACAGGCCAGTGGAGGCTGGTGGGCAAGGGTAGTTTTGACGTGCATGAGGAGAGATAGCACAGAGCACAGCAGCCCTAGCAGCAGCCAGGGAGACAATCAGACACCAGCTCCAAGTATCTGTGAGTCAGCCCTCACCACCCACCATGGGGATCCCTAGCTCAGGAAACAAGAAAGATGGACGACCACAGAGTAGGAGGGATAAACCCCAGGACAGTCTGCTCAAGAGACTGATACTACTTGACACCCAAGCAGGCCAGCCCAAGGCACACCCACCTTATGCCTGTCACACAGTGCTCAGGATTCCTGGAGCTATGAGGAGAATTCTACATGGATTGGACCTCAACTGGAAACATGTGTAGGCTGAGAGCTGTGGAGAACTGCGGTTGTTCAGACTTCTTAATACCTAAGTGCCATTTATTGTGGAATGGACCTTCAATTTAATAACCATTTGGGGTAGGATTACAAAAAAAGGACACTAACACATTAAATATGTACATAAGTAGGGAGGTACATCTCCATATTTTAGAAATATTAGAATATGGTTTAAAAATAAAGTTTCTACTAGGATTGAAGTGACCTGGTTCATCTTGGAGACATTTATACTCATAGGCCTAGAAAGTTCCTGTTCTTACCCTGTTGAGGGTGTCAGATAAACCTGAACATGGACATGTCTGTTGTACAACAATGGTGACAGTGTGCAAGAGACAAGCTTTGTTCTGAGCCTGATGATTCTGTCAAACAGAGACCTTCAAAAGCCCCCTCAACTCTCTCAGCCTAAACTCTGCTGACACAAGAATATTAAGAAGTAAAAGGCATATTACCTACTAGGCTTTCTTTTCCTGGAAACCTGCATTTAAATTGTACTTGTAACAGTGATTTCTAGCCTGTTATTTAAAAGAACCCTATGTAGCATATTCTTTTCAGAGTTTAAAAAAAGTCTTCAAGGGTATCCAAGAGAGCTAAATAGAAGCACACAGAGCTTGTCTGCTTTTCTACAAAGAGGAACCAAAGTAACAGGTGTGGGGCCACATTTTGAGGTGAGTGACTACTGGAGACCCCTGAAGTTAGGTTCCAGTTTCCTGCTCAGTATATGATGCAGGCCTAAGGAAAAACACCTAAAAGACAGAACTAAGAGACACAAAGAAGGGTGCCAGGATGACCAATGGCACTGCAACTGACAAAGGCACTGGCCAGTCCAAGCTACTGATTTTTATTGGTAATCAATTGAGGTAAAGGCAAGCTACATGTAAGGGCATAACTACATGTGAGGAAACACAGTTGTGTGGTTTCTAAGGAAATTAATGAAAGCAAGCCTTGCAAAGGACAAGACAAAGCATTCTCAAACTAGGAACAGAATAGACAAAATATATGGTTGTAATTAGAACATTGTCCTTCTAGTTTTTGTTGTGGGAACAGAATTTGGGTGCGAGTTACTCTGACCTCAGCACAGCAATGACCAGGCTCATTTCTATAAACAAGCCAATTGTGGGGTTAACTTCACAGCCTGGACTGCTTATAGCCTGCTTTCAATATTGCAGACCCTGGCAAGTGACAAGGTGAAAAGTGGCTGAAGCTTGTAAGATTTGGGCCATGGGACAATGGCATAGTCAGAGAAAGAAGGAGAAAGGGGAATCAGGAGTCAAGGTGCAAGTCCACAAGCCCTCAGTGCATTGCAGGCAATCCCAGCCACCAGGAGGTTTTGCAGTCCTCACAGGCTAGCAGTCCACTAGGTGAGTGGCCTGAACTCTGCACAGTAGCCTGGATTTGGAAAAAGATCTCACACCAGCTGCCAGGGAATCCCAAGATCCTGTAGCCAGGAGCCATCTACACAGAGGAGCCATTGTCTGAATTTGACTATTCCGGGAGGCAGAAAGCCCTATGCATTCTTGTCTCAGGGAGCCCCACAGACATCCCACTGCATCACAAACCTATCTGAGCTCAGCAGAGAGCCTGTGACCCACACCTGCTATGTGCTCTCATGGCAGGGGAAAGGAGTTTTCCTGGAAACCCAGGAGATCATAGTGCTGGTTTGGTGAGATCATGAGAGTGGCCAGCCCTATGTGTACTCACACGATGCCAGGACAGCAGGCAGGTGCTCAGGCAGTTTCCATTCCCCTTTCTCCCATGCCCTGCTCAAGCACCTGTTATTGACAGTTGGGCAGGAGCATGGCAGCTCCCACAGTTGCACTACTGCAGGGCTATGCTGAGGGACCTTGAGAACTCTGTATCTCTGGTGTCACCCTGCCCTAGGTGCACATGACCAAAGGGAGCCCCCAAGAACAGGTTGGCCTAGCAACAGCTGTGGCTCTGTTCCTGAGTGGACACTGTCACCAAAGAGGCAGAGAATGCCAAGGTTCCTGCTGCCATCCTTATGTAGTATCCACCCCCTGCCCACCACCATACCATGCCAGACTGCTGTTAGGACTGGGCACAAGCACCACAGAGAGATGGTGCTGGTTCTGCCACCATCCTTCCCTGTGCAGCGTCTAGGTCTGCATCACAGATTAGTTAGGAAACAGGTGTGTTGGGCCACTCACCACTTCAGGGGCCACAGTGCCTGAGGCCCATGTTAGCAGTAGAGGTGTGTAGCATCCACAGTGCCTAAGGAAATCCTCATCACCTGCTAAGGCCACTGTTCCCACTGTAGGAGTAGTCATGGTGAGCACATCACAACTACTGCTGTGTGCAGCACCTTGTTCAAACTCCTAGAGTGTCCCAGAGACAGTGGGTCTTCCTGACTCCGTCACAGAATGCATTAATCATAGCCAAAGAAGCTGTAGGAGACCACACTGTTGTGGTCAGCTAGAATTAAAGCCAATTAAAGCATACAATTTTCAGAGAAACATAAAAGAATCATCTGCCTCTGAATTGGAATGGGCCAGCAGTCCAAAGAACAACTTGGACAAGTCTGCTTTGGCAAGTAAGTGAGTTTATTAGGGGTTTCTTACACAGAAGTGGATGACCACTAAAGTCTCTAACCCCCTTTGCTAAGCTATTGGTTTTATAAGGCTCTGATTAGAACAACAAAAGAAAGTCAAAAGTTAGAAGGAGTCCATGGGATAGCTGTGTGTGCTCTATTCGTATCCCATCTTGTGGTAATCCTGCAGACTCTGCAAGCACTGCCCAGCTGCAATGATGGATGACCTTGTGCTGCAGTCTGGCACACAGCCTCAGCATCTTGTGGGAGCCCACTGGACAGAAAAATAGGGTGTTATGGTTTATATCTAGATGTCCTCCCCAAAACCTCATGTGATCATAGGTGGCACTTTTGGAAGGTGATTGGATTATGTGGGCAGTATAGCTTGATGTTGAGGGGAGGCCTGTTTGGAAGAGGAAGATCACTTTGGGCATGGGTTTCTCTCACTTCCCTGATCCCCACTTTGCTCTCTGCTCCCTATTTACCAGGTCATGAGCAGCTCTCTTCTGCCATGCCCTTGGGGCATGCTATCCATCCTTGAAGACAGACAACTGTAGACTAAAACCTCTACAAGCTATAAGCCAAAGTAAACCTCTTCTCCCTAAAGTTGCAGTATTTTGTACCAGCAATGAGAAAAGTGACTAAGGTAAATTTTTGTTATCAGAGAAGTGGGGTAATTTCTGTGACTATACTTGGCCATATGGTTTAGAACTCATTGGAGCTGGTTGATGGAAGGAGTTTGGAAAGATTTGGAGGTGCCAGCCAGAGATGGTCTAGACTGTTGTAAGTCAAGCCTGATGGGAGATTTTTGGTTGGAGCTCAGAATATCAAAATGCTGATAGAAATGCAGACAGTAGAGGCCAGGCTTAGGAGGTTTCTGCTGAGAATAAGGACTCCATTTGCACTGAGAATTGAGACCATGTGTGTTATGCTCTGGCAGAAATTTTGTCTACATTTTGTTCATATCTTGAGACCTTTTTTGGAGATTGAGATTAAGGGGAGTGGACTAATTCATCAGCTGGAGGAAATTTTAAGGCAGCTCAGTGTTGGGATTATGGTATGGATACTGTTGGGGGCTTTTAGTCAGCTATACATTGAGAATTAAGAGCAAACAGTACAGCTGAATAGTTTAAAATGTTTTGAGTTTGACCAGAAAGAAAGCTCTGGTAAATTTGGGACCTGCAAAATTGGAGCAGAAGAGTGTCTGGTTGCTAAAAAGATTAGCATTAAAAAGAAGCCAAGTAGTTTACAACAGACAATAGTAAAAGTGTCCTAAAGGCATATGAGGAACCAGAAGGCACCATCTTTTGCAGGCTCAAAATTGAAAAAGTGAAGAGACTGCTTTGAAGAGAGAGCACCAGGGCACCATGCTGGAGAAGGGCTGCCTAGAGAATTTGTCCCTCAACATTCAATTCATAGCACTCAGCTATCCAGGCACTTAGAGACCACCACAACAATATAAGGAAGCCTGGCTACTGCTCCAGCTAGCAGCAGAACTTGGCATGATCTGCATGGTGCTGGTTTTACAGGAATGGAGAATGCAAGAGTTGTGAGGTCAGGGTGGCTTCCATTCAGATTTCAGAAGAAGGCTTTGGAGGCCAGATAGTGTGCCCCAGAGAATGCAGTGTGTGAAGCTTTGAGGGTGAAGCTGAAAATGCAGGGAGATCCTGGAATATTGGAGAATCTAGGAACATGGAATGTCTGAGGGAAGCTCCAAGAAGTGAATAAATCCAGCCCAAGAGAGAGGCCAGGAGAGCACAATCACCAGCAATGCTGCAGGAGCAGAGCTCTTTGGAGTTCAATCTCATTTCCACAGCTTGCTCCAGGTGCTAGACATGGAACTACAGGATTTAATATTTGTCCTTTTGGGTTTCAATCTTGCTTTGGTTTCTATCTTCCTATCTCTCTCTTTTAGAATAGGAATATTGTGCCCTTGTGTGTTGATGTTTAATGTCTTTTTGATATTTATCAAAATATAAAAATATTTATCAAAATGTAGCTCATGGCTAAGCGTTTACCTTAAGTCTCAGAAGAGACTTTGAACTTGAGCTTTTTAGCAATATTGAAACTGTTAAGACTGGCAATATCTTAACATAGACTTAATGTGTTTTGCATAAAGAGATGCACATGAATCTTTCAGGCACCAGGGACAGACTGTTATGTTTTATATCTAGATGTGGCCCAAAAGTTACATGCAATCATACGTTGCACTTTTGGGAGGTGATTGGATTATGGGGTCATTGCAGCTAACTTGATGTTAGGAGGTGTGTAAAGAGAAAGGTTACTGTGGGTGTGGCCTGGAAGAGTTTATCTCTCTTTTCCACTCTTCCTTTCACTCTCTCTTCTTCTTGTTCACCATGCCATGAGAAGCTCTCCTCTACCAGGCCCTTGGGCCATGCCACCCTTCCTTGGAGCCAGAACAACCATGGACTGGAACCTCTACAAACTTAGAGCCAAAGGGGCTGGGGATTTAGCTCAGTGGTTCCACCACCTGCCTCACAAGTGCAAGGTCCCAAGTTCAATCCCTGGTACCAAAAAACCCAAAAAACAAAAAACTTAGAGCCAAAATTAACCTCTTCCATATTGTTACAATGCATGTATTTTGTCTCAAGCTACGATACAAGGATGCAGTACAAGATGAAGTTACTTTAGCTAGGACTTGGAGGACAATTCTTCATACAATTACAACTACATAAGTAACCAACACCCCAAGACTTTAATCTTCAGGAGACAGTTGCTTACAAAGAAAGTGAGATGCATATATCCCAATTTAAGTGCACAAGAAATATAAGAAAACAAAATAATATAGTGCCTACAAAAGAATGTAATAATTCTCTGGCAACAATCCCAAACAAATGGAATTCTTTGGAAAATTCCTGATAAAGAATTTGAATTTAGGGCTAGGGATTTAGCTCAGTGGTGCCCCCACCTGCCTCACAAGTGCAAGTTCCTGAGTTCAATCCCCAGTATCAAAAAAAAAAAAAAAAGAATTTGAATTTGAAAAATGATTCTAAAAATTCTCAATGAGATACAAAAGATTACAGATAAATAATTAAATGAAATTAGTAAGTCAGTGCAGGATATGAATAAGAAATTCAGCATAGAGATAGAAATTTTTGAAAAGAACAAAATGAAAAATTTTTAAGTGAAGAGCTCAATAAGTGAAATGAAAAATACAGTTGAAACCTTCAACAACAGACTAGATCAAATAGAAGTAAGAATATATGAACTTAAAAATATCTCTGGAAATATTCCAGTAAGAAGAAAAGTAGGAAAAAGAAGACAGGAATAAGGAAGAAAGGAAGGAAGGAGGAGAAGGAGAGAGAGAGAAGAAAGAAAGAAAGAAAGAAAGAAAGAAGAAAGAAAGAAAGAAAGAAAGAAAGAAAGAAAGAAAGAAAGAAAAAAAGAAAGATTCAAAATATATGGAGTACCATTGAATTAACAAACTTACACATTTTGGAAACACCTAAAGATGAGGAGAAAAAATTAAGGGCATAAAAAACCTAGTAAATGAAATAAGAGAAAACTTTCCTAACCTTGGGAAAGATGTAGATATCCATGCACAGAAAGGCTTATAGATCTCTAAATACACATGACCAGAAAGGATTCTTTGCAGTATAGTATAGTCAAATTTTCAAAAGTATAAGATAAAGAATTTTGCAATTTGCAAGAGAAAAGCACCAAGTCAAATGTAAGAGTATCTGCATTATAGTAACAGCAGACTTCTCAGCAGAAACACTACCAACCAGGAGAAATGGAATGACCTATTCCAAATCTTGAAAAAATAAATGTCAACCACGATTACTATACTTACCAAGGCTATCCTTCAGAAATGAAGGAAAAATAAAGGCCCTTTAAGACAAGCAAGTTGAGGAAATCCATAACCTTGAGAATGACCCTCCAAAAGATGCTTGAGAGAATCCTAAACCAGAAGTGAAAGAAATAGGAATACGTTCATGGAAGTGTGAATGTATGAATCCTACCTACTAGAAAAGAAGGTACACTCTAATTCAGTATGGTAGTGGACATTTTAGCCAGAACAATTAGGCAAGAGAAAGAAACAAAAGGCATACCCCAAAAAGGAAGTCATATTATTTCTATTTGCTGATAGGCTTCCATATATAGAAAGACCTAAAGACTTCACTAAAAGACTGCTAGAACTGGAGTGAAGAGTGATGGTATAAGCCTTCTGTAAACCCAGCTTCTCAAGAGGTTCAGGTGCAATGATTACTTGATTCCAGGAGTTCAAGGCAGCTTGAGCAACATAGCAATACCCTGTTTCAAAAGAACATCAACAAAAATAAAAAGAAAAGCAAAAACAAAAAATACCATTCAGACTGATAAGCAAATTCAATAAAGTAGCAGGACACAAAAATCAACATAGAAAAATCAATAGGTTTTCAATCACTGATAACAACTTTGCTGAAAAATAAATCATCTAAGCAATCCCATGCACAATAGCTACAAAAATAAAATAAAATACCTATTAATTAAACTTAACTAAGGAAGTAAAAAACTCCCATGGACAAAATTACAAAATACTAATGAAAGAAGTCTACAAAGGTACTAAAAGATGGAAAGATTTCACATGTTCATGGATTGAAAAAATTACTATTATTAAGATGTCCATACTTCCCCCCAAATCCCATCAAAATCCCAATGATACTCTTCACAGAACTAGAAAAGCATTCCTGAAACATCTGATGAATTTGCACATCCCTCATGATAAAAAGCCCTGAAAAAGTTACATACAGAATAGACCTCAACATAATAAAGGCCATATGGGAAGTACAAAAGACCTCCAATCAACCAAAGCCATCTTAAGCAAAAAAAAAAAAAAAAAAAAAATCAACAAAGCTAAAGGCATCAAAATACCTGACTTCAAGACATACTACAGAGCCATGGTAACCAGACCAAAACAGCATGGTATTAGCATAAAAACAGACACATAGATTTTTTTTTTCAACATAAATAGAGGAGCTAAATAGAGAAGGAGCCACATTAGGGCTAGTCAGAGAAAATCAACTAAAAACACAGGTAATTAGGGCTGGGGATTTAACTCAGTGGCACTGTGCCTGCCTCACAAGTGCAAGGTCCTGAGATCAATCCCCTGTACTGCCAAAAATCCCACAGGTAATTGGAAGAAAAGGAGGGACATACGTCCTGATGCCAAAATAAATTTGAAATAAGAAACTTGTAGATCAAACAAAACATAGGCACAGGACTGCATAAAAAACGTACAAGCCCACAGGGCTACCAGCAGCACTGCCATCACTATGCAACAAGTGGAACAGGAATCACCATTCTAGGATGTTTTAAAAAAAAAAAACTGCAAAAGTGTGGCAAACTCAACCCACACAGGATAGTTCTGGGATATAAGGCCCCTTTCTGCCTTCCTGCAAACAGAAGATGTTGCAGCCTGGCAGCAAATTCAGCCAGTGCACACAGAGACAAGTAACCAGGAAGCTGTTCCTTCCCTGACCCACACCAGTTTTGTTTTGTTGTTGTTGTTGTTCACCATAGAGACTAACTAGAACCTCTAGAGACAACAAGGTTAGGGACTTCAGCAGATAGTAAGTGGAAGAATACACCCTTTCTACCCTGTGACCAGCAGCCAGAGAGAAGAATGGGGACTGAAGAAGCAGACTTTGAAAAAAGGATTCAAGCAGCCTTGGGCCACCCACGGGGTAATGAGTGGGAAGACAGCACTCCCCACCCTGTGATAAGCAGCGTAAAAGGAGCCAACAAAGTGCCGCAGAGGAGACTGCATAAGGTCTGGGAAGGGCCAACTGTACATGGGACAGAGAGCACCCTCAGGCTGTCTCTGGCCAAGGGTGCCACAGCAACTCGGAGAGCCACACAGAGACAACAGGGTAAAGAGATGGGGAGTGCCAAGGGACATCCAGAAAGCTGCTGGTGAATGACTGGCCCCAGCCCTCACATCCAGAGCCCAAGACCAGCCTGGCACCCAGCACCAATCCTACTGCAGACTTGGTGGCACAGATTTGCACTCTGACTTGAACACTGCCACAGAACTGTGGGGACCAGAGGAATTTCACTGATTTTTTTTTCATTTCTTATTTTCTCTGTTTGTTTGTTTCATTTTCATTTATCTGTCTGGTTTGTTTTGTTTATTTGTTGTTGTTGTTGTTTAGGTTTTAACTTTTAATGCTTGTTTTGTTCATCTCGTTTCTCCATTTCCTTAACTGCCTTTTTTGACTTTTTAATATTTTCATGTGAGTGAACATTATCTCCACTCTTTCTGCTTGGCTTCGTATTCTTTTGCTTTCCCCTTCATTTGTTCTCTCCTGTCCTCTTCTCCTGTTTCCCAGAGCTTGGGTGATACTCTGTCCTTCAACTCTGTTTTTACTATAGTCTTCTTCAGTTATTTCTCTGTCCCTCTTAGATTTATGCCTCATGGGTAAAATCACTCTACTAAGGGGAAACTCAATGCATACAAGTTCTTGGGTTGTGTTGGATTTTTGTTTTATACCTGTAGATCTTGCTCCTATAGTTAGTTACCAAATTAATAGATACCAAAGTTTCTCAGTTTCTAGGCTGTGACCAATGCTATTGTTACTGCTAATTGCATTACTTTAACCAGGATGCCATCCTTATTGTAATCAGTTGTTCTTCCTTGTATGACAATACAGTGATTGTCTGGGGTCATAACCATTACCATAGTCGAGTACCAAAGTACTCAGTGCTAAGCCAAATAGCAACTTCTCATCTCTAATAAATTGGGAAGGTAGAATCTTGGTTCAGGCACAAAGACCAAGATCCAGCTACACCTAAAACACATTTCTGAGGGATAGACATTTCCTAGGGAAGCCTCAATAATAGTGATAAAGATATCTACCATAAGAAATTTATAAGCATCAAAAAAAAAGAAAGCATATTAAAATTAAAAAGTAGAAAATGACAAGATACAGAAGCAAAATGCAACTCCAGACCCAACCCACACAGGACAAATCCAGAGGACAATGAGATAGAGAAAATAAGGAGCCACCCATCTGAATTTCCTGAAATGATAGCAGCAGAGATAAAAAAAATATATACAAAAACCCAGATGCATGAGGCTATAGAGAAAATCAGATCAGAAATAATTTCTCAGGTAAAAAAAAAAGATGATGATCAAAATGAAAGACTTCCTCAGTGAATATAGAGTAGACAGAGATTAAAAAAAAATAGAGGAGCTTAGGAGAATGATGGAAACCATGAATGCCCAACATATGAAAGAAATGGAATCCATGAAACAGATTCAAACAGACATCCAGGAGATTAAAAACTCCATTGAAAGTATATGCAATTGTCTGAACCAAGGTTAAGACAGAACATCAGATCTAGAAGACAGGATTGTGATTAACGACCATGAAAAGAAAGATTCCTTAAAAATAGCAAGGGACCATGAAAAATCAATCCAATAGCTACTAGATGATGCAAAGAAAAACAACATAAGATTGATTGTACTCAATGAGAAAGTGGAGGACAACACAAATGCCATTAAAAAAAAAACTTGCTTACAGAATTAATGGCAGAAAATTTCCCAAACATGGAAAAAGAATTTGACATAAAAATAAGAGAGACGTACAGAACTCCAATTAGCCATCACCAAAATAAATCTACACCAAGGCGTGTAATAATCAAGATTCCAGAAACTCAGCACAAGAACAGAATATTAAAAGCTGTTAGAGCAAAGAAACAAGTCACCTATAAAGGAAAACCCATCAGAATCACAGCAGATATCTCAACATAAACCCTGAAGGCAAGGACAGCTTAGACTGAAGTATTTCATGTCCAAAAAGAAAAAAACCTCCAACCCAGATTGATGTACCTTGCAAAACTATCTTTCATAATCTGCCAGGGATTTAGCTCAGTGGCTCCATGCCTGCCTTGCAAGCACAAGGTCCTGAGTTTGATCCCTTGTATCAAAAAAACAAAACAAAACAAAAGACTACATCAAGACTATTTTTCACAATTAATGGATAAATTAGATACTTCCGTGGCAAAGAACAACTAAAAAACTCTTGACCACCAAACAAGCTCTACAAAATGGTCTGAAGAATATTTTAGAAAGACCTAACAAAGACCACAATTCAAAGAACACCAATAGAAAAAAGCCACCAGGACCAGGGATTTAGCTCAGTGGTTCTGCTGCTTGCCTGGCAAGCACAAGGACCTGAGTTCAATCCCCGGTACCAAAAAGAAGAAAAAAGAAAAAAGCTACCAGGCAACACAAGCAATTAGAGAGGAAAGACAGGGAACAACAGGAAAACAATATGACAAAGATAAGCCAATACATATCAGTTATAACCATCAATGTAAATGGTCTCAATTCACCAATCAAAAGAAACAGACTGCCAGAATGGATCAAGAAATAAGATCCAACAATTTGGTTCATACAGGAAATACATTTAAACTCAAAAAGAAATTCATAGACTGAAAGCCAAAGGATAGAAAACAATACTTCAGGTGACAGGACCTCGGAAGAAAGCAAGGGTAGCAATTCTTTTTGCAGATAAAGTGAACATCAAAGCCAAGACTGATCAAGAGAGACAAAGAAGGTCACTACATCCTTATTCAGGGAACAATCCAAGAGGAAGAGACAACAATCATAAATATATATGCACCAAATACCGGTGCACCTAACTATATAAAACAAATATTAACAGACATGAAAACTCAAATAAACACTAATACAATTGTAATGGGGGACCTCAATACCCCACTGTCAATAATAGACAGATCAGCTAGACAAAAAAAAATCAGCACAGAAATATCAGAACTGAACCAAACTCGTAACCAAATGGACTTAGTAGATGACTACAGTGTGTTCCACCCCACAACATCAGAATAAACATTCTTCTCAACTGTGCATGGTATGTTCTCCAAAATAGACCACATGTTAGCTCATAGAACATGCTTAAGTAATGCAAACAAATTGAAATGATTCCATGTATATTACTAGATGATAGTGCCATGAAATTGGAAGTCAATGGCAAAAGAAACCACAAAAAATACATAAAAACATGAAAAAGATGGAGGATGTTATATCCTCTTGACCAATGGGTTACAGATGAAATTAGATAGTTTATGCAATTAACTGATAATACTGATACAATATACCAGAACCTGTGGAACCCAATGAAAGTAGTCCTATGAGGGAAATTTATAGCAGTGAATTCTCGCATCAGGAAAACCAAGAAAGCTCAAACAAACAACCTAATGTTGAACCTCAAAGTTCTAGAAAAAGTAGAGCAAGTCAAGCCCAAAGCTTGTACAAGAGATAAAATTATAAACATCAGAGCAGAAATTAATGCAATTGAGATTAAGAAAACAATACCAAAAAAATCAATGAATCAATGAGTTGGCTCTTTTAATCATACCACAGTGATATATGTGCACCCATGTTCATAGCACCACAGTTTGTAATAGCTAAAACTTGGAAACAGCCCAAATGCCCATCAACTGGAGACTGGATAAAGAAAATGTGTTTTTTTTTAAATAAAATGGAGTACTACTCAGCCATAAAAAATGAGAAATTAGAGACATTTATACCTAAGTGGATGCACATTGAGGCAATACTCTTAAGTGAAATAAATAGGACACACATGTATAAATACTGAATAGTTTCTCTGGTGTGAGAAACTGAAAGTGTAAATAAGGACTAAATGTATAATAGGTTATGTGAAATAGGAAGAAAAGGGGCAAAGAGGAAGGAAGTGGGAGGGCTAGGGGAAAGGATAGAAGGGAATGGGATTAATATGAGAAAATGAAAAAATAGGAACAAAATCTTTGTAAATAGGGAGGAATGGAGGGGTTGAAGGGAGGGCTGGGCAAGGGTGAAAAATAAGAACCAAGAGAGACTATGTAAAGGTGCAGATTTCCAATGATGAATGTCATTATATTGTATACCTAAAATGTACCAATGATTAGAATGAATAATCGATAATGTAAAATAGGAAGAAAAGGTCCAAAGAGGTAGGGGTAGTGGGAGGGTCAGGGGAAAGGAAAGAAGGGAAAGGAAAAATGATGAGAAATGGAAAAAATGGAAATACAGTCTTTGTAAATAGGAAAGGATGGAGGGCATGAAGGGAGGGCTAGGAATGGGGAAAAATTAAGAACCAAGATGCATTATGTAAAGGTACAATTCCCAATGAGAAATGTAATTGTGTTGTAGACCTACAATGTACCAATAAAAGAATTTAATAAAAAAAAAGAGTTGGCTCTTTGAAAGATTAAATAAAATTGATAAACCCTTAGCTAACCTTATCAAAAAAAAGGAAAGAAAAGACTCAAATCCATACTATTAGGAGTGAAAAGGGTGAAATCACAATGGATCCAGCAGAAATCCAGAAGATCATTAATATCTACTTTGAGAACATTCATTCTAATAAGATGGAAAAACACAAAAGAAATGGACAAATTCCTAGATACATATGAATTACCAAAGCTGAATCAAGAAGATATAAAAATACTAAATAACCCAATATCAATGAAATTGAAGATGTAATTAAAAACTTACCAACAAAGAAAAGCCCAGGTCCTGATGGTTTGACTGCTGAATTCTACAAGAAATTTAGAGATCTAATGTTACTACTCCTCAAACTCTTTAGTGAAATTGAAAGTGAAGAAATACTCCAAAAGTCATTCCTGGAAGCAAGCATTACCCTAATAACAAAACCAGAGAAAGAGAGCCACAGACCAATCTCCCTAATGAACATAAAAGCCAAAATCCTCAATAAGATACTGGCAAACAGAATACAGAGAATCATGAGGAAGATTATACACCATGACCAAGTAGGATTCATCCCAGGGATGGAGGGATGGCTCAACACATGCAAATCAATAAATGTAATATACTATATCAACAGAGCTGAGGACAAAAATCACATGATATCTCAATAGACATAAAAAAGCATTCGATAAAGTCCAACACCTATTCATGATTTTAAAAATACACTACAGAAAATTGGAATGGATGGTCTTTATCTCAATCTGATGAAAGCCATCTATGACAAACTAACAGCCAACATCATACTAACTGGTGAAAAACTGAAAGCTTTCACTATAAAATCAGGAACAAGACAAGGATGTCCACTATCACCACTCCTATTCAATATAGTTCTGGAAAATTAGACAAGGGAAATAAATAAAAAGAATAAGTTAGGAAAGGAAGAAGTTAAACTATCATTATTTGTGGATGACATGATGCTCTACATAGAAGACCCCCAAAACTCCACCAAAAGACTTCTTGATTTAATAACCAAATTCAGTCATGTAGCTGGATAAGTCAACAGTCAAAAATCAATAGCATTCTTGTACACAGGTAACAAACTTACTGAGAGAGAAATTAGGGAAACAGCACCTTTCACAATAGCGTCAAAAAAATTAGAAAGAAATACTTAGGAATTGATCTAACAAAGGAAGTAAAAGATCTTTACATCAAAATCTATAGCACTCTGGAAAAGGAGATGGAAGAAGATATCAGAAAATGGAAAGATTTCCCTTGCTTGTGGTATGAAGAACCAACAGTAAAAATGGCCATACTCCTAAAATTGTTATACAGATTTAATGCAATCCTGATCAAAATACCAATAGTATATCTCACAGAATTATGGAAAACATTCCTAAAATTCATTTGGAACTAGAAGAGGCCCAGAATAGCAAAAACAATTCTGGCCAACAAAGGCAAGGCAGGGGACATCACAATTCCTGACTTGTAATTATACTACAGAGCTACTGTGACAAAAACAGCACGGTACTGGCAAGAAAACAGACCCAAGGATCAATGGAACAGATTAAAAGATGCAGAAACAACTCCAAACACACTCAGCCACCTTATCTTTGAAAAAGGGCCCGAACAACTTCATTAGAAGAAAGATAACATCTTTAATAAATGGTGCTCGAGAAACTGGCTTTCTACATGCCAAAGACTAAAACTAAATCCATGTCTTTCATCTGCACTAAACTAAAATCAAAATGAATCCAAGATCTAAATATTAAAACAAAAACACTAAATCTGCTAGAAGAGAGAATAAGCAGAATTTTTGAAGACATGGGTGTAGGCAAAGACTTTATCAAAACCCTGATCACATGGGAAATATTACAAGCAATCAACAGCTGGGATCTCATCTTATTAAAAGCCTTTTTCACAGCAAAAGAAATCACCAACAGATCAAAGAGACAACCAACAGAGTGGGAAAAAAATTTTGCCAGCTGATTCAAGACTGATATCTAGAATATATAAAGAACTGGAAAAAAATCAACCCCCACCCCAAATTTAAAGACCCAATACAAAAATGGACATCTGAGATGAATACACATTTCTCAGATGAAGAATTATAAACAGCAAATAAATATATGAAAAATGTTCAACATCACTGCTCATTTGAGAGATGCAAATGAAAACAATGCTGGGATGCCATCTCATTCCAGAAAGAATAGCTGATGTCAATAAAGCAACCAATAACAAATGCTGACAGGGTTGTGGGGAAAAAGGAACCTTTCTCCACTGTTAGTGGGAATGTAGACTGGTGCAACCACTGTGGAAATCAGTGTGGAGATTCCTCAAAAAATTAGAACTAGAGGTTCCATTTGACCTAGCTATCCCCCTTCTCAATATCTTCCTGAAAGAATTAAAAACATCATACCACAGTGACATATGCACACCCATATTCTTAGCAGCACACTTTGTAATAGCTAAATCTTGGAAACAACCCAAATGCCCATCAACCAATGAATGGACAAAGAAGATGAAGTACTACTCAGCAATAAAGAGGGATAAGCTTAAGACATTTATAGCTAAATGGATACACCTAGAAATCATACTCTTAAGTGAAATAAATCAAACACACGTGTATAAATATCACATTGTTTTTCTGGTGTGAGAAACTGAAAGTGTAAATAAGGACTAAAAGGTATAATATATAATGTGAAATAAAAAGAAAAAATTCAAATAGAAAGGGGCACTAGGGAGGGGAGTGGGGGAAAGGAAGAAAGGGAAAAAGGAAAAAATGAGAAAATAAAGATAAAACAAAAACAAAGCTTTTGTAAATAAGGAAGGGAAGAAGGGTTAAAGGGAGGGAGGGAAATGGGAAAAAAATAAGAATTAAGGTATATCATATACAGGTACAAATTCTATATGATGAATGTGATCATTATGTATATCTAAATTGTACCATTAAATTAATTTTTAAAAAATGGACACATAGACTGATGGGAAGGAATAGAGATCCCAAAAATAAATCCAAACATCTACAGACAGCTGATTCTGAAACACATTGGAGACAGAGAGCCTTTTTATCAGTTGGTGCTGGGAAGACTGGATATCTGTACATGGAAGATTAAAACTTGACTCTTGCGTCTCATTCTTTATAAAAATCCCTTACATCAATCAAAGACCTAAATATACAACTGGAAACTCTGAAACTATGAGAAGGAAGCATAGGGGAAACATTTCAAGATACTGGTAACAGGCAGTGATTTTCTAGATAGGACCCCAAAAGCACAGGAAACAAAAGAAAAATTGACACATGGGATTACATCAAACTAAAAGGCTTCTGCCCTGCAAAGTAGACAACAAAGTGAAGAGGCAGCCTACAAAGAGAGAAAAATTTGCTAGCTATTCAGCTGACACATGGCTAATATGCAGAATATGCAAGAAATGCAAAATACTTAACAAAAAAAACAATAAAAATGTGCAAATGAGATGAATAGACACCTCTTAAAAGAAGAAATACAAACGACCAACATATAGGTGAAACATGTTCAATATCATTAGGTATCAGGGAAATGCAAATAAAAATCATAGTATATCATCTCACCCCAAAGTTAGAATGGCTGTTACCAACAAAAGAAAAAAATAACAGAGGTGCCTGGCACGGTGGTGCACGCCAGTAATCCCAGCACTTTGGAGGCTGAGTCAAGGGGATCACGAGTTCAAGACCAACTCGGGATACATAGCAAGTTCATGGCCAGCCCAGGCTACATAGACCCTGTCTCAAACAAACGAACAAACAAAAATTAACAAATGTTGGGCCGGGGATTTAGCTCAGTCATTTCGCCACCTGCTGTGCAAACACAAGGACCCGAGTTTGTTCCCCGGTACCAAAAAAAAAAAAAAAAATTAACAAATGTTGATGAAAATATGGAGAACAGAAGAATTCATACACTGTTGGTGGAAATGTAAATTAGTATAGCCATTATGAAGAACAGCATCAAAGTTCCTCCCAAACTAAAAACTAGTCAGGTGCCATGGTACACACCTACAGTGCAGCTACTCAAGAGGATGAGCTAGGTGGATCATTTGAGCCCACAAAGTCAGCCTCGGCAACACGGAAAAACCCAGCTTCAAAAGATAAACAAAAACTAAAAATAGATTAACTATTTGATTCCATTGTCTCACTTTAGGGTATATACCTAAAGCAAATGAAATCATACCACATGAAAGCATACCAAAGAGATGCCTGCACACCTGTGTTTGTTGAGGCAATATTCACAATAGCAAGCTCTGGAATCAGCCTCAGGGCCTAGCAACAGTGAATGGATAAAGAAAATGTGGTTTATATACACAGTGGAATATTATTCACCCACAAAGAAGAATGAAGTTCTGTTATTTGCATCAAAATGGATGGAACTGGAGGTCATTATGTTAAGCAAAACCAGCTGGACACGGAAAGACAAATATCCCATGTCCTCCCTCATATGTGGAAGCTAAATAGTTGATTGAAAGGTAGAACAGTTAATAGTACAGATTAGGAAGGTGTTGGGGGAAGGAAGGGGCTTAAATTTGATCAGTGCACATTGTATGAATGTAAGGGTACATCAGAGTGAACCCCATTAATATATACTCTTAATATGTGTTAATAAAAATATGTTTAAAGTCTTCAAGGAAGCTGCTGCTGCTGATGATGATTAGTTTGCAGTGCTTGAGACTGAACCTAGAGCTTCATGCATGCAAGGCTTGTATTCTATCTCTGAGCCACATCCCCAGCCATCAACTTGAAACTAAATCTTCTCATGAAGTCATGGGAGAAATAATTATGTGTGAGTAAGCTGACAGAACAGAGTAGACCATTATGGGGTGTGTAGAAAAATGAATTCTGATGGGATGAAAATACGGACATTTCTTAGCCATTGCTGGAGAGAGGGTGATAAAACCATAATAAGCAGGAAGATTGCAGCACTCTTTGGGACAACCAGTAAATCTGGTGCAGCAGGTTTTCAGTCAGAGTTAGGTTGGCTTATTTTTTCCTGTTTCAAAGGAGCCGCCTGTGGAGTGCTGGTCATTCTGACTTCTCTGGCCACAGTATTTCCTGACCAGCGCAGTGTTGCCTTTCTCCAACCTCCTTGGCCAGCACCCTCCGTAGGGGCAATCGCTGTGGGTCACCATGAACAATTCTTTCATCCATGAGTAATTTCTCCTCCTTCCAAATGTTCTGGATGTCACTGAGTTAACAGGGACTGAGACAAATGATACAGTGGTTAAGAGCACAGGCTGCAGGGTACAATCACCCAGAAGCAAATCCATGTGAAAAATTCAGTGCTCCTGGGACCCGGGATTTAATTCAGTGGTTCTGCCACCTGCCTCGCAAGCGCAAGGTCCCTGAGTTTGATCCCCGGTACCCACCCCCCAATTTTTTTTTCAATGCTCCTGGGAAGAGTTAGTCTTCCGCAGCCATGGTTTCTACATGAGGAAAAGTCGATGAAGAGCAAAGCACCCACCTCACAGCTGGCTGTGAGTCTTCAGTGGGAAATCAATATGTGGTCCTTACACAGACCCTGGCACAGCAAGTGCTCAATAAATGTGAACGAACCATTAGCCAGAAAACAGGAAGGCGACCAGATGGAACGTGACTTGAGGGTATTCATAAAGGACACACTGGCACGTTTCTCCTCCCTGAGAAAGCCATTTCTACCACTCTGGGTCTTCTGAGCCAAGTGATCGTCTCATTAAGACCCTGCCAGGAAGAAGTTCAGAAGCCTTGCACGGGCAGCAGAAAATCCAACCCTGGGGGCAATTTTCACAAAAGTGAAGCCCGTGTAAAGGTTCTTAAATTTTAGAGTCAGAACGCACCCATATGAACCCACGGAACGACCATGAGGTGTGTGCTCAGGGAAAGGGGACTTTGAAAAATTTTGGAAAGGAAATATATTCCCATGAATAAAAACCCAGTGTAAAGATGTACAGTGAAAAGATTACCTCCTGTTTTCACCTTCACCTGCTCAATTTTCCCTAAAATGCTTACTCTTTCTCTCTCTCTGTCTCTGTCATACACACCCCCCAACACACACACAGATTCAGAGAGAGAGACAGAGACAACCTAGTTTCTTGTGCATCCTTCGAGTTTCCTAACACATAATCAGCCAAATAAGAAATCCAAGTAAACTTTTTCACTTTTTAACATAGTGTAACTGGTATACAACACTTGCTAGTTTTCACTTTGCTTTCTTTTCTCTTAACAATATTTTGGTGTGTGTAGCAATGTTTGGTGCATGAAGACAGCTTTCGCATTCTTTCAACATTTGTATACTATGCCATTACATGGTTATATCATAATTTACTGAGCCAATCCCTACTGATGGATATTTGTTTTTTTTCTCATCTTTTGCTATTCAAACAGTGTTGTAATAGATAAAGTTGTCTACTCACATATCCACACATGTGCCAGTTTACCTACAGAGTTATCTCAAATCAGAGTTGATAGATACCATAAAGTTTCCTGCTTTGTGAGTGTGTCAATTAATGTTACCATCAGTGTGTGCCTGAGACCCCAGCCACCAGACTGCATGATAGGGGACAGGTGCTAATATGATGGTGGAAAAAGACATTTTCATGTTTTTTGTTTGTTGGTTGGTTGGTTGGTTGGTTGAGATAAGGTTTTGCTCTGTAGTTCAGGCTATCTTTGAGCTCACTACGTAGCCCAGGCTGGCCTTGAACTCGCAGCAATCCTCTTGTCTCAGCCTCTCAAGAGCTGGGATTACAGGTTTTTGTGTAGTTTTTACTTTGCAGTTACATATTTATAATTAAGTTTGAATATCCTGAATTGATTTTAAAAATGATCCTAAAGTAGGACATGGAAGAAGCCAAAGAAGAATTTGTATGGATCATAAATCCATTCCAAACGATCCTCAGACACAATACTTGCAGCAACGAACACCCTGTAGTTTCTCTCCTTGGCATGATTTCCATGGACCTGCTCACTACAATGGAGAAGGAAGGCTCTAGAGTCCCTGCTCACCCCAGCATACACAGCAAACGTAAACACCACACACACACACACACACACACACACACACACACACACACCACAAAAGGCAGCTGGCTCAAAGCTGGCCTGAAGACACACACACACCCCATGCTGTCTTCTGCTTCTCCTTCTAAGTCACTTAACATCTCAGAGTTCCCTTGTTTGTAATGAAGACACTGACACTTTCTAAAGCATTGTTCTGAGGGTGAAATAAGGTAGAGTATATGAAGCATTTGCACAATGTCTTCCAAACACTGTGCTCAGTACAATGTACCAGAGTATTTTGCCTTTTCTCTCAGCTGCAGTAGAAAACTTCCAGTGTTTCAGAATGCAATTCCAACAGGGCCCGATGCCTGCTCCCCGAGGGATGTTCTTCACACCTTCAGAACCAGAGCAAACACAGACAGTTCCACAGAGCTGGGACAGGGTCCTGGACACTCTGGAGTTGGGGAAGGGCGACTGCGGGCCTAGGTAGGGCCCTGCTGCCAGCGACAGACTGGCTGTTTCCTCCTGCAGAGCCAAGGGGAGAGCAGATCTGCTGCCACAAACTGCAGGCAGGAAGTGCCCCCAAAACCCCAGGAGGGGCAGGGCTCTCAGGACTTTTATCTCACCCTGCATCAGCCTGGGGAATTGTGTATCTCCAAGTAAGCACCCAATTATGATATTTTATTTTATACCAAAATAAACATAAGTTCTCTGTAACAGACAAAAACCCCAAGGCTTAGCAGAAGATGCTTCTATTGCCAATAATTTTTTTTTTCTTGGCAGGGCAAAAGATAACTGAGAAAAGAGGCCTGCAGTGCATGCATCAGCTCTGAGGGACCGTGGCTGTGGAGGTGGCTTCAGGGTGATGTTGGCAGGTGGAGCAGAAAAGGCACTGGCCCAGGCTGGGAGTTTGCTCATTTTGTTTTGGGCATCAGAATAATAGCTCGGGAGTTGTTCCCAGCTTTGAAATTCATCGCATCCCTTTTTCCTCGGTCACCACAGAACTGTTTTATCTCCATTCCCACTCCCAATCCTCCTGCTTCTGAACTCTCCTCTCCCACTGTCCTGGGAGCTGGGGTCAGCCTGTCACCCTCAGACAGCGCCTCCGCCTGCTGCCTGCAAGCACCGCATCCAGCTCAGGCAAGGCCGCGACTCCTCACCCCAATAGCCCAGGCCAGGGGTATCTTTGTCCCTGCCACCCTGGGCTTGGTCCTCTGTTTTCCTGCTCCTGACTACAGCTGACCTGTGGGTGACTGGGAAAACTCCCTGAGTAGAGGATCAGCTGCTAGGACACTGGGGAAAACACACACAGTTCAAGGCTGCTCATATAGAAACACAGATTGGGGCCAGGGATTTAGCTCAGTGGTTCCGCCGCCTGCCTCAAAAGCACAAGGTCCTGAGTTTGATCCCTGGTACCAATTAAAAAAAAAAACCACAGTTGTTAGGATTCAGACACGATTAATGAGGGAAGCCCTTAAAAAGGTCATGGGGTAGGCTAAGAGGAATTCACTTAGCAATTTTTATTTTATTTGTGGTTTTAAAATTTTTTTAACCAAAATAATATTTGTATGTAGTGAAAAAATATAATAATGCAAAGGATCTATCCTGAAAAGTACTGCCTCTCTCAAGGCCGCCCAAGAGGCGGGCACTGTAAAACTTTCCTGGCTTCAGCTCTTCTGAGATAACCTTGATCATTTCTAACCACACTTACTCCTCTATAACTTTATTTATCAATTTTGGTTATTTATTGGCTGAAAAATGAGGTTTCTGCTTGCTGGCACCGTCACTTTCTCCCCTCCCCTCTACATTCCTGACCGTTTCTCTCTCTCTTTCTCCCCTCTCTCAGTCCTCTCTCTCTCTCTCTCTTTCTCTGTTTGCAGTCATGTTGTTATATGATTATTCTCCATGCTTCTCCTAGACAACTTTGCAGATCAAAATAACATTAAACCAGTCTGTTTATTATTCCATCGGTGTTAGTCAGCATCTCTCCATTCTCTCCCACCCAAAATTGTACTGACTCTACCCAAATTCTCTTCCACTTCTCTTTCTCTTTTACTTCTGACCATGACTCCTTGGCCTTTGCAGTGGTTATATCTTGGGTTGTCCCTTTTCTGGAGTCTCCTGGATTTCATCTGTGCTTAAGTTTAAAAGTCAGATCTCGATTATGTCTGTGTAAACAGCTTACCCACAGCTATGTGACGGCAAGGATCATCTTTCTTCATCTGTGGGTATGAAGTTTCGGGCATGGAGATCAAGTGTCAAACAGTGAGCTTCCCCGTGGGGGCCTTATACACCGTGGCCCCAAAATGAAGGACGAAAAGTACTTATTCTGGGGAAATGAGAATGTGAACAGAAGTCTCAGTCCCACTTGAATCATTAATTTTGTTTCTTTTGAATCAAGCCCCTTTTTTTTTCTGCTGGTACTGGGGATTGAACCCAGGGGCACTGAGTGATACTTAAACCTTTTTTGATTTTTTAGTTTGCTAAGTTGTCCAGGCTGGACTTGAACTTGTGATTCTCCTGCCTCAGCCTTCTAGATAGCTAGGATTACAGGTGTGCACCACCATCTCCCAGGACTCTGTTGATGTTTCCAATGTACTTTATTATCTCCCCTTGTTTCTCTTGGCTCAGAAGTTAACCTTTTTAAAAATATGACATTACTGACCTTTAAGATCTCAAGAAGGGACAGAAAAGGTACAGATTTGGTCTGTCACAAACTAAATAATGAATGACTCAATGTTTTTACCCAAAGCAGGCAGTGGAACTAGTTCTTGTTTTGGGCATCTTACTCATCAGTTTTATTAAAGGCAGAACAAATAGTCCTGATCTTTCCTTTTTATTGTCCTCATTATTTCTTTACCTTGGTCCATTCCAAGTCAGTAACACACACTGAGCATTTCCGGTATCAAGCCAGGTGCTGAACAGCACATTTTCCAGTTGCTCATGAGTCATGACAATGTCAAGTACAGGCATTCCTCATTTAACCAAGTCATGTTCCTGCATCTTGGTTGTTATGGACTTGGTTGCTTAGTGAGGAACAAAGAAATGGTCAAAGGAGACTCCAACCTGATGACTTTGCATAACTCTTACATGCGGACTGTAATGTATGACAGAACATAAAACTACAGTGCTGTACTGTCCAGCACAATCAGCAAGCATTACAGCACTGTACTGTAGGAGAGGCCACCATCAGGCCCCATTGCCACTCATCTTCCATGTCATAAGTCAGAATGTGGGTCATAAGTCCAAGCAGTGGGTTGCAAGTTCAAATAGCACACCTTGGTCATAAGTCCAAACAGTTGTTAGGTGGGTTGCTAAACAAGGAATATCTGTACTGTAAATGTTGGTGCTGTAATAACTAAGAATACTCATGTTCCCACTGTATTTGCCTTCTGTGCTTCTTCTTTGCTGCTTGTATGTCATCTTCACCTAGACCAATGTGGGCCTCATAAATGTCTCTAAATTCTTGCAATCTGCCACTGCTCAGTGATCATAGTTTCCAGTTTCATCTGGCCCAGCAGTCAGCACAAAATGCCCAGGGTGAGCGCATTTGGAAGAGCTCAAGGAAAATGTGATGAATGAAAAGCTCAACTGAAGGAAGTTTCAAAAAGATAACCAGAAAGAGGAAAACAAGAGAAGATACTATTATTATTAACTTTAAAAGGAGAGAACTTTATTTTACTTGCAGTTTTGGAGCCTGGAAATGCACATAGCCTGGCCCTAGCTCTGTTGAGGATACCTTGTTGCGTCAGTTCATGGAGACAGACTCCTTTCTGGCAGGGTCCCCAAAGAGCACATGGTATCACATGGCAAGGGACAGCACATGTCTGGGGAATTTTCTTTTAAATATAAAGACACATCCCAGAGCCAAAATGTACAAGTGATTATACTAATAGTCTTAAGAGGGGACTTCTGGAAAGAATAAAAATGAAAAGATGCTGGGCATGGTGGCTAGCTCATGCCTGTATCAGTAGCTGCTCAGGAGGCTGAGGCAGAAAGATCACAAACTCCAAGCCAGCCTGAACAACTTAGTGAGACCCTTAGAGAGAGCTGGTAGCTGACTGTGGTGGAGTACACAGCACTTTGGGAGGCTGAGGGAGGAGGACTGCAGGTTTGAGCCCAGCTGGGGCAACTCAGTGACTTAGCAAGACACTCTCTCAAAAAGAAAAAATTAAAAACGGCTGGGAATGTTGCTCAGTGAAAAGGTCCTGGGTTCAATCCCTAGTACAAAAAAATTAAGAAGAACTTGGGAATGTAACTCAGTGATGGTGTTTGCCTAGCATATGTCAGGTCCTGGGTTCAATCTCCAGTACTGCAACAGGAAAAAGAGAGAGAAGAAAGAAGGAAAGAGGCTCATTCCAAGGCTCATTATCATGAAACATCAGATAACCAGAAATAACAAAAATATCTAGAAACTTCTTTTAAAACAATAAGTCAGCCACCTTCAAAGACTTGTGGATTAAAATAGCACTCATACATTTCAACGGCAATCCTGGGAGCTAGAGAAGACAATGGACCAATAACTTCAGATTTTGAATGAAAAATATTTCCAACCTAGATTTCTAAGCTCAGCTAAACTCTCATCCTAAAAGAAGGATTAAGATATTTTTAGATATGCAGGGACTCAAAAAATGTATTTCTCATGTGCTTTTTTCCTCAGGGAACTAGTGGAGTGTGTGCTTCAAACCAAATGAGGGAGTACACCAAGAATGAGAAAGACCCAAGGGAGGGGAGGAGCAGGAATTCCAAAGACAACGTTGAAGAGAAATGATGATTCCAAAGATGCAGGATTAGAGAGCAGCTGTCCACATTTGAACAGAGACTCCAGGAGGATTGTCTTCAAGAGAAACATCAGTGACTATAAACAAAAGGATTTTCCCAGCCTCAACAGTGTTGTTTGGTTTGGTTTGGTTTGGGTTTTTTGAAACAGGTTCTTGCTATGTAGTTCAGGCTGGCCTCGAACTCATGCTTGGGATCATAGGCACGTGCCACTATGACCAGCCTGGACAGTATTTGTTAGCTATACAGAAAATTAAGCAACAAGATGAAACATTTTATTAACTGTACAAACTATTTAATCAAAAACTGTAATAATGAACAAATGGTTCTAAAATAATTTAAAAACCATATGCAAAATAAAACGAAACTTGTCCTTTACATCACACCATATGCAAAACTAACTAGAAATGGCTCACTGACCTAACTGTAACAGCTGAAAATATAAAAATTATGAAAGAAAATATAGGAAAAAATCTTCCTGGCTTTGGATTAGCTAGGACACAGTAAGTGGGAAAATATTTGCAAAACATATATTTGATTATAGACCTTTATCTAAAAGATTTAAACCCTGCATGTATAACTTTAGAACTATTCTTTTTGTTTTGTTTTGTTTTTTCATCAGAATTGGGGATTGACTCTAGGGCCTTTGCACTGAGCTACATCTCCAGCTTTGTTTTATTTTTTATTGTGAGAGAGTATTACTAAGTCTGTAGGTTGCCCAGCCTGAGTTTGAGCTTTTGATCCTCCTGCTTCAGTCCCCCAAATTACAGGTGTACACCACCATTCCTGGCTTTTAGACTCTTTATGGAAAATCCAACAAAGTGGGTAAAAGATTTGAACAGACGATTTACCAAGATATACAGGTGGCAACACACACAGATGTCCAGCATTGTTAGTCACAAGGGAAATGCAAATAAAGACTTCAGTGAGATTCTACTACTTACTGACTGGAATGGCTAAGAGCTTAAAGATCAAGTCAAGAAGCAACAGAACCTCTCATCCTTTACTGACAGAAGGCTGCAAAATGATATAGCCACTTGGTCACAATTTGGCACTTGTGCTTGACATAGGATGAAGTTTCACTCCTAGTGATGTCACCAAGAGAAATGAAACCACGTGTGCACAAAACAACCTGTGATGTAAATATTCACAGCAGTATAATTTTTAATTGGCAAAACTGAAAACAGTCTAATTCCTACAGGCTGACATGTGGATAGATAAAGTGCGGGGTATCAACACCATTGAGTAAAAAGGGATGGAGCACCCAGCACGCAGCAACACACACAGACCTCAAAAGCATTGTGGTGAGTGAAAGAAACCAGATGCAAAAGATCTCAAGGCTGGGCATGGTGGCACATGGCTGCAATTCCAGCCCTTGGGAGGCTGAGGCAGGAGCATGGCAATGAGTTCAAGGCCAACTGGGGCTACATAGTGAGTTCAAGGCCAACCTGAACTACATAGCAAGACCTTGTCTTAAAAAACAAAACAAAACTGGCCTGGGATTTAGCTCAGTGGCACCGCACCTGCCTCGAAAGCAAAGGGCCCTGAGTTCGATCCCTGGTACCAAAACTAAACAAAAACAAACAAAAACATCTTAGGAAGTCATTTATATGACATTTCAGGCAATGCAAAAGTGGGAGTCAAGTAGGGCACTGGTACGAGTGCCAAAGGGGGCTGTTTGTATCATTAAAAGTTCTAAAATGTTCACCATCACTGAAGTAGGGGGTAGACTGTGAAGGAGCATAACAGCACTTTCTAAGGTACTGGCCACGTTCTGTATCTTGATTTGGGTGCTGTTTCATTGTAGAAATTGGTCATGTGTACATGGGCAAAGCTGTGCATTTAAAATGAGTAAATTTTATTGTATAAAATGGGTCTTTAAATTCTGGGGGAGAATGGAGCACGAGGGCGGTGGTAATGTGTGCCTGAACCCTAATGTGGTCACAGCATGTACATGTGTGAAGAGGAAAAGCAGACATGTAAGTGCATTATCCAGCATCCTTGGGGCAGGGATGAAAAGCAGAAGCTGAGAGTTAAGAAGTGGACACATTTTGGGGGCTAGGAACCAGACTTGAAATAGGAGATGGCTGCTGCTCATAATCTTCATGGTACTATTTGATTCTTCAAACTACATACGTGTTCTTTCCTTGATAAATATCAAGGTCATATTTTTTAGAGTGAAGAAAGGTTTGGATAAAAGAGCACCTAGTCCAGTGGAGGGATAATGTTTGAAATACCCAGAAAGCCTCCGACTGGGAGAAACCTGGTAGAAATCCAAGTTTCCTCCCAGTTACCATTCTGCAGCTTTTTCAGTGCAGCTGGCCTCCCAGCCTTAGCTGTCTCCACCATGCCGGGGCCAGGGCCTGCAGCCCAGGTGGCCTGTTCTTTCTCCTGGGCCTCCTGAATGTCCAGCACAGCTTCACTGAAAGCCATTCTTCGTGGGGAGCTGTGGCTGCCATAGGCTGTCTCTATTCTGGAAAGTATGCTGGGTTCCAGAAGAGCACTAATGAGGTAGTAGGTAAACTGGGGTTTCTTTTTTTTTTTCTTCTAAGTTCTTTTATTGGTACATTTTAGGTATACAGTTCGTTTACATTTATCACTGGGTGCTTGTACCTGTACATGATGTATCTTGGTTATTTTTTTCCCCATTACCTGTGGGACCTTCACCCCCTCTGCCCTTCCCTATTTACATAGACATCATTTCCATTTTTTTTTTCCTTTTCTCATAGTTTTTCCTTTGTCTCCTTTCCTTTCCCCTTCCCCTCCCTTCACCCCTTCATCTTTGGACCTTTTTTCCTATTTTGAATTATCAATTATTCATTTTAACCCTTGTTTACACTATCAGTTTCTCACACTAGTGAAACTATTCGGTATTTACATGTGTGTCCTATTTATTTCACGTAAGAGCATGGCCTCTATATGCATCCATTTAGCTATAAATGACTCTAGTTTTTCATTCTTTATGGCTGAGTAGTACTCCATTTTATAAAAAAAACCACATCTTCTTTATCCAGTTTCCAATTGATGAGCACTTGGGCTGCTTCCAAGTTTTAGCTATTACAAACTGCTGCTATAAACATGGGTGCACATATATATATTGCTGTGGTATGATTCTTTTAATTCTTTGGGGAAGATACCCAGTAGGGGAATAGCTGGGTCAAATGGGACCTCTAGTCCTAGTTCTATGAGGTATCTCCATATTGATTTCCACAGTGGTTGCACCAGTCTGCACTCCCACCAACAATGGAGAAGGGTTCCTTTCTCCCCACATCCCCACCAGCATTTGTTATTGATTTCTTGATAGCAGCCATTCTTTCTTGGGCTAGGTGGAATCCCAGTGTTGTTTTCATCTGCATCTCTTGAATGACCTAAACTGGGATTTCTTTGTTTACAGGGCTACGTGTGATAGCACTCTTGCCATAGCACCTATGGACTCTTCTGTATGTATACTGTACTAAAGTAATGCTTCAATGTATCATAAGCTAGATTTCATTAGGTTTCCCCCAAAATGGCAAAACCAAACCATTGTTTAGGAGTACCTACAAAGGTAATAAAAATATAAGAGCTGGGTGTGGTGGTGAACACCTGTAAACTCAGCACTTGGGAGACAAAGGGAGGATGACTGCTGTGACTTCAAAGCCAGCCTGGGCTACATAGTGTGTACTAGGCCAGCCTAAACTACGTAGAGAAACCAGTCTCAAAAAACAAACAAAACCCCAATAAATAGCCAACTTAGAGATCACCTTTGAGATGCAGAAGTGGCTTGCAATCAGGAGTGGGCAGGATTGGGCTGCAATTAGAGGACCTTCTTAGGGGTAAACTTAATTTCTTGGCCTGGATGGCACTTACACATGCATTTGATTTATAACTTTGATAAAATGAATGCTTTATGCACTTAGACAAAGAAATTTAGTAGATTCAGATCAATCTAATCTAATACAGGACTGTTTAAGTGTAATAGTAATGTTATTACACATCCTTTATAATGAAACATCTATGGTCCTATATGTGTTCTGAAATGACAAAAGTTAAGTTAGAGATGAATCTGGTACGACACCACATACTCTATATACACATGTATATTTTATATTACAGATACTATACATAATAATATATACATGTAGAGAATGTGTTTAAATTCTAGAACTGGTCAGCAATTGTGAGGAGACCAGAAACAAAAGATGTTTTACTTTTTTTGTTTTTTGCACCGGTGATCGATCTCAGGACCTTTTGCTTTTGAGACAGGTAGCGGCAACCACTGAGCTAAATCCCTGACCCTGTTTTACTTCTGAATTTTATGTTATGTTCACTTGTTATCAATCCAATAAAGAAAAGATATTTTTTAGAATACTTGTGTATGTATAGGGTCTTTCCAAATTTTTATGTCTAGGTTCTTACAAAATACTTCAGCAAATAAAAGGAACTGGCATCCGAATACATTTAGCTGACCATGGGCATGTTAATCACAGGCTTTTTGATTTTTTGGTGCTGGGGGTGGAACCCATGGGTTTCCCCACTGAGCTATACCCCAGCTCCCGCTAAGGCTTTTCTAAGCAAATATTTCTCACATAATATGAACCTGGCACTGAGGGCACTGTGTTGGGCTTTATGAAGATAAATAAGTCAAAAATGTAAGCCCTTATGGAAAAGGGCATTGGTGAGGGAGAAGGCAAAGGAAAGGAGTAATGGAGGATATCACCAAATTCTCTTCATGTGTCCACTTAATTTTGCTTTTTATCTTTATAAAATGAGCTTAGAAAAAAAAAAAAGGGCAATCCACTTTCTGATCCCCCTTCTGTCTCTTAGAGAGAAGCTATCTTTCAATAAATTCTTCCTACTCATAAAAAAATAATGTGGTTAGGCCATGTTTCTTATCTTGAAAACTCTTAGAAATCAGTAAGAAAATACATACTTTATAGATTTCTGTCACTAAAGTACCTGAGTAGTGGAATACTCAGTTCTCTACACTCAAGCTTTCCCACCCTCAATGTCTGTTATGGTTTGTATCTAGATGTCTCCCCAAAGCCTCATATGATCATAGGAAGGGCCTTTCGGAGGTTGGTATTACAGTTGACTTGCTATTAAGAGGTACAGCCTGGCCAGAAGAGATGGTGCACTGAGAGTATGACCTGGAAATAGGTATCTCTTGTTCCAGCTCCTCCCTTGATTTTGCTTCTCCACCATCATGACATGAGCAGCTTCTCCTCCATACCCTCTCCCAGCCAACCTGCCTTGGAGCTAACTGACTATGGACTGAAACATGAGCCATCTCCCTCAAGTTATGGGTGTTGAATATTTTGTTTCAGCAAGAAGAAAGTAACTAAGACACAGTTTGATACCAGGAGGGGTCATTACTGTGACACTGCCTGACCACTTGATTCAAAAGCCTTTGGAACTTGTTTGCAGGAGGGATTTGGAAAAGTTTGGAGATGCTGACTGGACAAGCAGCCTAAAATGCTGTAAGCCAAGTTTTATGGGAGATTCTAATGGGAGCTCAGAGACCAGAATGCTGATGAAAAGACAAACAGTAATGACCAGGTTCAGGAGGTTTCTGTTGTGAATAAGGAATCAATGGACTCCAGACTGTGTAAGTTATACTATGGCAGAAAGCTTGTCTACATTTTGCTCATTTCTTGAGATTTTGCAGGAGATTGAGATTAAGGACAGTGGATTAGTTAATCTGTAGAGGAAACTTCAAAGCAGACCAATGTTGAGGATGTAGCAAGGATCCTGCTTGCTACTTTTAAGTCAGGTTTATACTAAGAAATAGGAGCAAAAAGCCTACTTAAAAATTTTTCAGTTTTGCTAGAAAGAAATTTCCTGCAAAGATGGAGGTGAATGTGGTTGTTGAGATTAGCATTAAAAAGAAGCCAATTCCCCAAAGAGCTTAACATATACTACAGAGATATAGCATACCAATGTTCATAGCAGCACAAGTCATAATAGCTAAATCCTGGAAGGAGCCTGTATACCCTCAACAGATGAATGGATAAAGAAAATGTGGTATCTATATATAATGGAATACTACTCAGGTATAAAGGACAAATTTGAGACATTTGTTGGACAATGGATGCACCTTAAATATATAATGTTGAGTGAAATAAACCAGACACACAAGCTTAAATACTGTATGGTATCTCTCATTTGAGTAAGACAAAGTACAAACAAAAATAATAATAAAGGATGGATAGAAAGGGACAAAGAGATGGATCTCTTGTAAATAGAGGGGCCCAAGAGACTAAGGGCAAGGGCTAAGGAGGAAGGGAAGGGGAAATAAGTAGAATAAAGATGTGCCATGTACAGGGACCTAGTTATTTCATGAATGTAAGCATTTATATGCCATAAACATGAGCTAAGATTAATAGTATCAACAAAAATGAAAACGGGGAAAAGGGAATCAGAGGAGGAAGAGGGAGGGAGGGGAAGGGGAAAGGAAAAGGGATTAAAAACAGAAGCAAGTTGTATTATGTACATATACCCACTCTCCAAGATAATTGTAAACTGCATGTACTGCAAACATGTTCTAATAAAAAAAGAGAAGCCAAGTACTTTACAGCAGGACAATAAGATCAGTAGAGGGCATGTGAGAAATAGGCAAGGGCCCACCCACTGCAGGCTTAAAATTGCAAAAGTAAAAAACTGCTTTGAGAAGAATGTCCCAGAGCATGGTGCTCCAGAATGGCTGCCTAAGGAATTGGATTCCTGGGAACTGGCTCATATTGCTCAGTCATCCAGGCACTCAGAGGCCTGTACAACCATAATTCAACAGGCCTGGCAGCAGACCTTGGCATTGTCCACATGCTATTTGTTTTTACAGGTGTGTAAAATGCAAGAATTGTGAGGTCAGGAAGGCTTCCACCCAGATTTCAAAAGAAGGCCTTGGGGGGCCAGGCAGTGTGGCCGAGAGGGCAGTATGTGAAGCTGAAAGTGCAGAGGAGAGCCCAGAATTTTGGAGAAGCCAAGACTGTGGCATGTCTGCTCAGGAGAGCTGCAAGGAGTAAGCAAAGCAATGAGAGCTAAAGCCACCAGCAATGCCTTAGGAACGGCATCACCCAAGCCCTTTGGACTTCACATCCCATTGCCACAACTTGCCCCAGGTGCCAGACTTGGAGCTACAGAATTTAATGTTTGCTTTGCTGGGTTTCGATCTTGCTTTGGTCCCATTGGTTTCTGTCCCCTTGTTCCTTGTTTTTAGAATGGGAATATTTACACTATGCCTTGTATGTTGGAAGTATTTAACTTCTTTTTGATATTTACAAGGGTTCATAGCTATGAATTTGCCTTAAGCTTCAGAGGAGACTTCTGACTTTTAAAGATGAATATAATGCCTTTTGGATAAAGAAATGTACTCAAATCTTTTGGAGACCAGGGGCAGGATGTTATGGCTTATATCTATGTTTTCCAAGAGCCTCATGTTATCATACATGGGGCTTTTGGGAAGTGATAGGATTATGGGGGCATTATAGCTGACTTGCTGTTAAGAGGTGCAGTCTTCTCAGTAGAGGATCTCTTGATTCTCTCTGCTTCTCCACCATCATGACATGAGCAGCTTCTCCTCCTCCATAGCCCTCTGTCATGCTGTTTCTGCCTTAGAGCACTCCACAGATTGAAATATGAGCCAAAGCAAACTTCTCTTCCCTTAAGTTATGGGTGTTGGGTATTGTTTCTTTCAGTGACAAGAAAGTAATTAAGAGAGTCTGCTCCTTCATTTTCAGTTCCCAAGGAGGCACAGGTGAGATCCTAAGTACGTACACTTTTCCCATCTTTGTCCACTTGATATGTGTTAGCAACAGTGAAAACCCAATGGATAATTCATTGAGGTGCCCAAGGCCCAGAATGATGTGGAGGGAAACCAGGGGGCATTTGACACAGCACATTGGATGAATGTCCGTTTCTGGGCAAGGATGAGAGTACTAGGAGGGAAAAAGATTTCTTGCAGTAACAAAGAAGTCTTGTTTATTGCTTGTTGAGTCTCATTTACCTGCAGTTATATCTTGAAAATGAGAAATTCTAGCCATTTCCAAAAGTAGCTTTTTTAAGGGTATGAGGTGGTCTATGGAAGATCTGAGTCATCTCAAAGGACAGAGGTTCAGAAGCATTTCACTGTTGCAGTGATCCAAACTCATGCATGTCATTTCTTCATCAAAATCCCATCGGCCACTCTTGCCTGGCAGTGAGTATTGCTGGTGAGGATGAGAGGTATAGGTGAGCAGGAAGGGGTCTTCCTGTGGTGCAGGGTATGTGAGGGAAGGCACATAGCTGTTGAAATCGACAGGTATTTTCTCCTCGTAAACATCACCTCCTGGATTTGGCCACAAAGGGTGGCAGCTGGCTTTGGGTGCAGGTGGCTCCAAAGGAATCTGCTGGGGCAAGGGTTCCAAAGAGTTCTGGGAAGGAAAGAAGTCACAAGGCCAGTTGGTCAGAGGAAAAGGATAAGTGGGGCAGCAGCTGTCATTAAGAGAATTTCTTCCCAAAGCAGAGTTTTTACTCCACGTTTGTAGATCGTCATAATCTGAGTAGACTCCTGGTGCTGAAGGCTGAAAAAGGTCTCCATTGCTGTGAATCCGACCATCGGACAGCTTGCATTTTTCATAGAGCTTAGTGGAGTCCAACGTGGATGGCAGACTCGCCAGATCCGTAGTATCTATGGGTCCCCCTGACCCGTAGCTCTTGGAGAAGGGTAAGCAATCATTCAGTGGGTTCTGCTGGGGAGCGTTAGCTATTAAGTGTCCACTGTGACTACCAGGCAAGTGGACACCTTCCTGGAATGACCAAGTTAAAGGTAAACTTCCCTGATTTGGCCTTTTACTTGGAGGAACCTGGAAAGGAAAGTGAAATGCTCATGTTAATAAGTTAAGCAAATCTGCACAACTACCACAGGCACCTATGAGTTACTCTGTACTGCACAAGTGCCTTGTCGGATTTTCCTCATTCCTCGCATACTTCAAACCCTGACACACAGCCGCTTTGCCACAGCCACAAGGGCCTTGGGAGTAGTGAAGGCCGTTTCCATCTCCTCTCAAAGTTCTTTCACCAGTGAGAGCTGCAGTTTCCAGCACAAGGGTGTGTAAGATGTTTTACACACAGACGTAAATCTGATATCTTAACTCCTTTCTGGAAAACTCTGAGGGAATGCTTCAGAAAAACCAAACTACAGCCTCAAAAGATTTGTATTATACTCAGTACAAATTTCAGGGATATTTTTCTTTCTCTCCATTTCTCTCCCGCTCTCCCTTCCTCTTCTTCCCTCCTCCTCTTCCCAGCCCTCGTTCCCTCCCTTGACTTATCCATTTTTTTAATACTGGTTGGAGTCTGAAAACTCAGGGGTGTTTTTTCCTTCTTAAGAAAATTTTCTCTGAACTTATAGGAAGTTTGTTGAATTATAAGCAGGCCATTTAGAACATGAAATAATCAATGTGGTACCTTGGTTCACAAGCTTAATTTGTGCTATGATTTTAGAAAAGATGGCCACGTTTGTGTTTGTGCGGGAAAGATGGCCACAGTCGTGTTTGTCACTCAATACAGTTTGCAAGCAACAATAACAAAAAATTTGCCAAATGCTTCTGTTTGCGAACCAAATTGCAAACAAAAGCATTCATGAACCGAGGTACCACTATATTTTTATACATGGAGGAAGTACTGATCTCCAGTTAATCGTAGGAAAATAATCTGGTCGAGAATTAAGTTATGCTCTTCTTTATGTAAAACTATCCGCTAATAAGAGAATAGGCAAGTTGCTGCCTGTTTTGAGCACACGTGATGACAAGCTGTTACCTTGGTCTCTGGGCTTCCCTTCCGCTTTAAGGAGACAGAGGGTGATGCTGCATGCACTTTCTTCACTGCTCTTCTTGCCTCCGCTTCTAACTTGGTCTCTGGCCTCGGATGATCATGCTGTCCCTTTGACTGAAAGGCGATAAGGAAGTAAACAGGAAACAAAGTGAGTAAGTGGGTTGTCCTTGTGTATTCCGTCTTTGTGCTGCCACATGACTGGGCAGTTTGGCAGTTGCTGGGTGTAACAAGGCTGGAGAAACCTTTGACGCCCAACCCAAGCCATCCTTTGCTTGCTTGCTGCCTACCTGTCATAGGACCCTTTCCTGTGTTGCCTTCATCTGTCCTGCTTCCTGTAGCAAGTGCAGGATATTAATAAGCCTGCACATTGGTTTCAGTGAGCATGACCTTTGAGGTGCATACTATTATTATCACCCCATTTATGGGACAGGAAATGGAGGCCACTTGAGTCTCCTTCCTGAGTTAAGTGAGGGTCTGAGGTCTCCCCAGCTGGAGCTGGCCAAGTAGAGAGCTGATTGTGAAACACTCAAGAATTTCGTGAGCAGATTACTTAAAATGTCTGGTAGCTTGAAACCACCCATGGTGGGAATAGTTACAGCACAGAAATTGGCAAACCTCCCAATTAGGCCTTTTGTTTTTTTGAGAGCTGGTTTGCCAGTACTGCAGTGATTCAAACCCAGGCAGTCTGACATCAGAGAGCTCCTCCTTTACCACTGTATATGTCACTTCCCCCACTTGTACTTCTCACATATTGTACTGAAAAACGGGGGCTTTAGGGATGAAAGCAACTCCTCTGACTTCCAGCAGTAAAGTCAGAGCTGAGGTGGGCATGGGGCATGCCTGAAATCCCAGCACTTGAGAGGCGGAGGCAGGAGGATTGCAAGGGTGAACCCGGCCTGGGCAACTCATTGGCTCAGGAAAGTTCGGTCTCTAAATTTATTTTATAAAGGGGTGGGGTGGAACCTTGGGTTCAATCCCCAGTACTGCCAAAAAGTAAAAAAATTTAAAACTAAAAAAGTCTAAATGGCTAAGGGTACAGCCCAGTGTGAAGGCTCTGTGTTCAATCTGAAGTATTGCCAAGAAGGAAAAAGTAAGTCAGAGCTGGCATTCCAGCTCAGGTGTAGGAGGCTCCAAGCTAAGAGCTTGGTGTGGGGCTTGGACAGGCTGACGCCTCCCAGCACTCAGCCAGCAAGACCGCAGATATTTGTGCCCCAGGCTTGTGGCCGCAGGGTGGGGAGCAGGGTCCCGTTCCCCTGTGTCCCTCCAGCCTCACATGATACTGCTCCATAACACTTTCAAGGTAAAGAGAAGCAGAATCCCATAAGGAACTCAAATCCAACCTGGAAAAATATGAAGCGTCCGTCATGCCTCCAGAAGTTGGTGACTGGGAAGCCGCCGTGGCCTCGGCAGGGAATCAGCTTCAGAGGCCCGTTGCAGTTGGGACAGCATTTCCCTGTAGAGGAGCAGCAGAGAGTGAGTGACCTCACGGCTGCCGTCTGGGCTCAGCCTCGACCCCAGGAGGACCAGGAGGGGTCCTCCCTCTGTCAGGGAGGTCCTCACAGCCTCCCTGCGTCACCCTGACTTAGGGTTGCCCTCCATGTGCCTCTCTGCTCTCACACAGGGACACAGCCAGCAGCTGCCGACCAAAGTGGGCACTTTACAGGGCACAGAGAGCTCTTCTGAGCAGAAAACCTCTCCCTTCTCATTGACTTGGATTTAAATTCTTGGTAAAGAGAGGAAAAACTTATTTTATTTTACAACTAGAATTAAGGATCGAGGGGCAAAGCCATATAGGCGAGGGTGAAAATGACTTCCAACAGGTCCTGAACTGACAGCAGGTTCTGCAGACAAATAACTAAGAAAGATCATGAAGTAACTTGAGGTTCGGGGTGGGCTCAGGGCCCAGGTTACACTGGATGCATCTATTTCACAGGCCTGGTGAGTATGGTAAAATAAAAGGAAAGAACAACTATTTCAGTGGAAACCCAAATGGACAGAACTTCACACTTTAGCTCGCCACTGCTGCTGAAAATAACGAGTTGATAAACTACTGTCTCCTGAATTTATATGGGCCACTCATGCATTTGCACCAGTCCCCAGATGACACCTCTTCCTTCTGACAAGGGCCTAAAGCTGGCTATCTTAATTCAAGGGTGCTGTGTTCAGGGCGGGGGCTCAGTGGCTCCCTCATCTATTCAATGCTGGAACAGCTCTGCCCGGTGCTGATCAGGGTGAGGCTTTCCTAGGCCTTGGGATGTGTCAGGACAAGGTGGTCCATCTGGGCAGGGGCCCTGAAGGGTGGTGCTGCCACCATCCCCACTCACGCTGCTGCTTCTGCCGGGCTTTGTCACAAATGGCGGGCCTCAGGTAGATCTTCCGTCCATCCTTTGTGGAGCAGTCTCGGCCGCAGACCACCACACCCAGGCAGGACTTCTTAAGGATGCGTGAGTTGTGGTTGTTGGTGTTGCGCATGGCCCAGCTGCTTAGGTGGCGCTGTGCACTCCTGTCCTCCGCGCTGTAGATGTGCTTCACATAGGAATCTGGCCACTCCTGGAACCAGTCAGTCTTCTTCACATTCTGACGGAAGCATAAAGACCACTTGTATAGTTTGAGCCAGAAAACGCAACTGTCTACTACTGCAGGCTCAGCAGAGGTGAAGGGTATTCTGACCATTGAAAGCTGCTCACAACGCCGTTGGCAAAGCCTTACCTAAATTTATGGTGATGCTAGAATCTCAAAGCACAACTCAAAGCAATGCCACGCCTGTCAAGCATTCAGCCACTAGACCAACAGGAGCTGGAATTCAGTCCCTCTGAGTTCTATCTGATTGAGGTTTCTCTAGTCTTCAGTGATAAAAGTAATGACCATTTCTCAGTAAGACTTTGTGAGGGTGAAGAAATATCATTGTGGTCTTACATAATAACTGAAAAACTACAGCAAGACAGTGAGATAACACCTTATTGGGAACCCAACGAGTTTATGCAAAGTCACTAGAGATAAGCAGTGGGGAGACTGGAGAGCCCTGGTTTTCAGAAAGGTCTCAGGAGCCACTTTCTCTCCCATGAAGAGCCTCTTCCTTTTTCTCTCTGTCCATTTTCACATGCATCAAATGTGGCAGAGGACTCAGGAAGAGCTTCAGTGTTCTTGCCAGGATTGGCATTACACTCTGCCCATGGACATCTCACCGAACTCTCCTACAAAAGTCAGAGGTGAGGGGAGTTGTTCAATGCCCAGAGTTTCAGTTTTGCAAGATAACAGAGTTCTAGAGATTGGTTGCCCAATAACATGCATATAGTAACCCTACTGGACCGTATTCTTAAAACTAGTTAAGATAGTAAATTTTATGTTGTGATTTTGGCCAGAATGAAATAATGAAAAGGTCAGGGACATAGTCCTGATGGCAAAACTTATTTTGTTTTCTGTGCCTTCTGTTCTTTATCTGTAAAACAAGGATAATATGACTCACCTACTTCAGGAGAGTGTTGTATAATGTACTCTTACACAACACCTGGTGTTCTGTGGGCTCTAAATAAATGTCAGTCACAGGCGATGTGGCTCATGTTCCCAAGCCAGTGACAGATGCCATATTTGACAGATCCTGCCTACTTCTTAGAAAGAGCATCAGCAAATGGTCTCAGCAGTCAGTGTTACACTATTCCCATCCCCATGGCTTTCAGGGAGTTGCAATGATGTAAGAACACTTTTCATGTAGAAGAGTCTAGGTGGTCAGACTAGGAGATTCTAGAAGGTCCAGAAGGGTGCCTCTTCTTTGTTTCCCCAACAAGAAAGCATGGGACAGAATATGAGAAAAGAGGCCCGGGGATTTAGCTCAGCAGTTCTGGCCCCTGCCTTGCAAGCGCAAGGTCCCAAGTTCGATTCCCGGTACCGAAAAAAAAAAAAAAAAAGAAGAGGAGACTATTGCATAAGGGCCGGGGATTTAGCTCAGTGGTTCTGGCACCTGCCTCAAAAGTTCAAGGACCCGAGTTCAATCCCCAGTACCGAAAAAAAAAAAAAAATGAGAAAAGAAAGACAAGAAACTCTAGAAGGAAAAACATAAATATTAACTTCAGGGTGAATGGGCATTTACTGAGTTAGACTTCAGGTTTAGAACATGCCAAAGAATACGAAGTTGCCCAAGAAGAGAAGGGGGAAGGCGTAGATAAATGATGATCAAAATATATAATGAGTATTTAAATTTTAAAAGTGCATCACAATAAAGAAAAAACAGTGCCATTAATCCCCCTCAATACCACTCATCTTGGCTTCAAATACACTTATGCCATCATTCTTGCCACTTTCTGCAGAAGTTCTAGAAGTTGTCTTTCCTGAGTGTCTTTAGTTGTGCTGTTGCAGCTGCTTTGATGTCCTGAATTGATTCAAGACATTGACCTTTCACAGTCATTTTGACTTTGGGGAAGAGCTGGAAGTTTCATGGTGCCTGATCCAGTGAGTAAGGTGGATGAGGATGCAGTGTCATGTCTTTTTGAGCTCCCTTTCTTGTGGATCACACCCAGCAGCACTACCACCATATTTTTTATCACACATCATTAAGACACAAAAGAGGATTTCCAGAACTACTTCAGTAAAGTGGCAGGAATGATGAGATAGTGTATTGGAAGGAAGGAAAGATTTGAAGAGGAATTACTGGCAATGCATCTTTTACTGTAATAATGTTTTTTAACTTAAGAATTCACCATATTTTTCAATTACATCTCATAAATCAAGACAGTGAGGTGGGGGGTAGGGGGCAGCTGCAATCATTTGTACAAAGACCCTCACTGGACAGCCCTCTCTTTCACTTCCCCACCCCCCTGGCAATTGTGACTCTATCCCCCCACCCCACCCCGCCACCTTCTCCATCTACCTTCTTTTTTCTTCTTTCTTCTCACTAAAAGCCTAAAACAATGCTCCCTCACTTCCTCTCACAGAAATGCCATAGGAAATATCACGAAAACATCATCATCTTTCCAAATGATAAAAATGCAGTCTAAAACATTAGAATGTGTACTTATCATAATTTGGATTATAAAAACCTGGGGGATTTGAATTACTTGTATTATTCCAATGTGATGGGGGGTTGCTGGTTGTTTTGTTTGGTCTTGTTTTGTTTTTGGCCTTTTGAGACAGGGTCTCACTATGTGGTTCAGGCTGGACTCAAACTCACAATGATCCTCCTGCCTCAGCTTCCTGATCACTGGGATGATAGGTATGCACCATACAATGCACAGTTATCAGGACAGAAGAGACAAGGAAGCAAGCAAAAGTTAGAGAAAAGCTGGAGTTTTTCAGTTTTTTAAATTGCATATTAGTTATAATAAGCACTTATTAGTTATACAAAAATGGGTTTCATTTTGGTATATTTGCACATACATTTGACATATTTTAATTATTCTACCCCATTAGCCTCCTTCCCTGCCCTTTTCTCATTCCCTTTCTTTTCTCTAATAATCTCTCTTCTATTTTCCTATCAGCTTTCTTTTTTCCTTTTTTGATTCCACATATGAGAGAAAACCTGCAATATTTGACTGGGTCTGTCTTATTTTGAATATTTTTAAGATTTAAAGTTGAGTAGCCTCTTCAGGCTAGTCAGGGGCTTAACTTGCATGCAGCAGGAGGAGAGGAATCTGCTCATGATGGTGTCAAGGGTGTTCCAGCTAAAGCACAGGCTCTGTGCTTATCGAAGAAGAAATGACCTCTGATATTTTGCAAGCTGTTTCCACAGGCTGCCCTGGTTCCGTGAGGAATGCAATACTGAGTGTGGCAGTGTATGGATCAAGAAAATTGCTAGGAGTAAATGTGATCACATTAAGCCATTCTTCTAGCTCTGTGATTTACACCCAGTCTTTGACCTCACAGTTAGTGGGATCTTTCATGTCTTTCTACATAGAAATTAAGAGAAAATCTAGATCCCAGTAATATGAAAGACCTCAAATGTCAAAGGGATGACAGCAATCTGAAAGCCCTTTTAAATTAAGGCATCAGAGAGGTAAAATTTAAAAAGAAAGAATAATCATTTCTTAATCTTGTTTAGTGATTCCCTATAAAATATTTTCTTTTAAGATCCTTTGTTTATTTTAATTTCTAACTTTTCATGAGTAACTTTGTTTTTCTTCTTGGTTAAGAAGTGTCTAATTGAGCCGGGGATTTAGCTCAGTGGTTTCGCCGCCTGCTACCCAAGTCCAAAGACCCGAGTTCGATCCCTGGTACAAAAAAAAAAAAGTGTCTAATTGAAAGAGAATATGTATGCTTAAGGTTTCCAACATGTGAACCTGATTTATATTTTATAATCTCATGGTTAACATCACTGAGAGTTTAAATCAATTATACACCTGTGTATAATTGTTAAGTAGGATATTTAATCCTCTAACTCGCTCAAAACTTTTGAAGTGTTATGCAGTCATAGAGAACCCTTCAACTTCCTTCATTTACTTTAACTTAATCACTTGAACTTTAATGGGGTGTCATAAGAATTTGAGATTACTACTATAGAAAACTAATCAAAATCAAATTCTGCAAGTATCAAAAATGTCTACATTGTTATTATATTAAAATTGACTTTCATTTGTAATGTCATTTACACTCATGTAAAGCAATTATCTGTAAGGTTTTCTTTAATTACAGGAATCACTTATTAATTCCTTATATAAGTATTTTCAAATAGAACAAGGACAGCAAACAGACACACCTTAAGCAAATCAAAGAGTGGGAAAAGATAGATGCAGAAAAAAATTCAGCCAGCCTTTTGATCTACATAAAAATATTCAGGAATTGCTTTCTTCTGGGCCAGTCAGAAACTGAACTCCAAGTGTCATCAAGGAGAAAATTTTTACTTCAACAGAATGCTTTTCCATCAGCTCAGGAATGATTCCTTAGACTAATCCTGCCTTTTTTTTTTAGACAGGGTCTTGCTGTGTATAGTTCAAGCTGGTCTTGAACTCACTATGTGGCCCAGGCTGGCCTCGAACTCATGGCAATCCTCCTGCCTCAGCCTCCCAAGTGCTGGGATTACAGCCATGCACCACCATGCCCGGCTATCCTGCCATTCCAACTGGAGGTAAGGAAGACTCAGGACAAAGTTCCTTCTGTGCTCCGAAGGCACTAAGCCAGGCCACACTATTCCTGCTTCCCAACTGTCAGCTGCTTCTCTCTTCCCTTTTCCTTTCCTTTCCCACACTACCCACCTAAGAAAGGAACCTGCTGGGGACATCAGAAGAATCTCTGCTGCCACAGATGTGGCCATGTCCCCACCCCATCATACCACAAGCACAGGGTGGCAGAAGAACTGTAGCTCCTGCAGCAAGAGCCCCATGACCCGGACCCCATCTAGGCTGAGCTGTCCCAGGGAAGTTCAGATGACCTTGACGTGCAGGAGAGCAGCAGGGAAAGAGGGTGAAGCCACAGTGTCCCCTGTCAGATCAAAAATGTGACCTGATTATGCAATCAGATAATAATTGACAAGACCTCCAGAATCTAATTTATCTTTAGCTCCCTAGCATCTTGACACATCTGATTACAATTGGCTCATTCTGATTACATTTAGCCACATGAATTAACAGGAAGAGCTCACATTTGCTCAGTATTGGCTCATCCCCTGCAGAAGCAGAGCAAATTTTTTTGCTGGCTAAAATCATGATCCAGGAATGAACTAATCCAAGATGTGACCCTTTTGTACCTGACTCTATTTTGTTCCAGAGAGTGTTTTCTCTACAAAAAATGTACTTAAACCTTGGAATTGTGTGAGTTAGTGGTTTAGAGTGGCTTTGGCCATAGGTTAGACTGAAAAGTGCTTGATGTTTAGGAACAAAATAATTCAGGGGTTTGTTGGCTGTGGTGCTATTGCACCAACCCTACTTCTGCTGGGGAAAATGGGACGGAGGGCTGCTCTTCTCTATGACATGGGTGGTATTAAGGAGAAAATGGCATGAAGTTTATTCTCCAGTTTTCAAGGAAAAGGGGATCTCTTACAAGTCTCTCTCTTAAGTATTAAAATCAGTATTGATGAGATTGTAGGACCTCATTCTTGGGGACCATGTAATCTACATTTTTAATGAAGGTAAGACTAAACCAACAACAGATTTTTGCTGCTTGAACAAAGGAAACTCTAAAGCAATTTCATACTTTCCAAGTGCAAATACAACTTAAGGGAAATAAGACAGGAAAGCACAGCTGGTGTACTATATTAGCCTGGAATAAAGAAACTTTTATCAGTGATGGTTGAGTCTATGCCTGTGCATCTGGGCTCCCTCGAGGTTGTGTTAAGGGGAAATGGAATCAAAACAAAATAGTCAGAAACAAGTGGAAATGAAAAGGAAGCACATAGGAAACAAATACAGGGAGGGAAGCATTACTGAGGGCAAGCAGAGCTGGAAATCTGTGCGCCCTGAGATCTGATCCCCTCCCACAGCCATGACTCCTCTGCACCCGCACGGTATCCAAGTCCTCTTGGGGTAGCCAGCTTCCTGCCAGGTCCCCCATCTTCCTGCTGAACTCCTGTGCACAGCGCTGTCAAGAGTAGACAGGGCCAGGGATTTAGCTCAGTGGTTCCACCGCCTGCCTCTAAAGTGCAATGTCCTGAGTTCAATCCCCGGTACCAAGAATAAATAAATAAATAAAATAAAGAGTAGACATCTGAGAGCCTTTGGGTTTGGTGCCCTGCCCTCTCCCTGGATTGGTAAAGCTATCTGCCAAAGCCGGGCATGGTGATGCACACCTGTAATCTCAGCACTAGGGAGGCTGAGGCAGGAGGTTCACTGCAAATTTGAGGCCAGCCTGGACTACAATAGTGAGTTCAAGGTCAGCTTGAACTACATATCGAGACCTTGTCTCAAAAAACAACAAAAAATATTTTTAATTTAAAAAAGAAATAAAGCCACCATGCCAGAACCATGCTGAGTTACATCTCCCTCTTCCAAACTCCTCTAACCTTTTTCTGCAAGGCCATGATTCTCTTCGGGGAGCTGATCTTAGTCCACCAGCCCAGGAGAGTGGGAGCTTCTCCCATGTCTGGTACCCTCCAGTTGCTCAGAAATGCCTGCTGCTCTAATGAGGACCTTCCTGTTCACTGCTGTCAGTATTAATTCAGCCATGTGTCTTGTGTGTCTGAGATGTGGCATTTTTAGGACCAGAATATTAGCATTTGGGTAACCATTTCCCCAAATCATCATTTACTAATTCAAACTTGAAGCATGTGAGAAGATGAACAGAAAATAAATTTGCTCATGGTTTACAGAAGTTAATTATAATGGTAAAAATGTAAGATATGAAAAATAAACTGAATTATTTGTACAGGTGGAATAAAAAATATAACTGGGGGCCTGGGATTTAGCTCAGTGGTACCTAGCCTGCCTGGCAAGTGCAAGGTCCCAAGTTCAATCCCCGGTACCACATTTTTTAAATATTCAAACAGATGATCTGAGGAACATTAATCACCCGAGAAGCTCCTCCCAGCCTCCTTAGGAGAGCCACTAGTGCCCAGGCAGGGGCAGAGGCTGCACATCTGCACCTGAGGTATCTGCTGGACTCTGTTGCCCTTTTTCTTCCTTCAGAACACCTTTTTGATTCCTTATAACTTGGACTCCACAGGACACACTGCTCTAAGCAGCTGGAGAGTGAGGCAGGACACAGAAGGAGCCACTGTTTCCTCTTTCAGAGCAAGTGGCAAAGACTTAACAGAATCAGTTCATCCAGAGTCACACACGAACAAGCGATGGAGACACCAGGCCTCAAGTGCTGTCTACGCTGGGCACTGCACTCGCTCAGGGCTGGCAGTTCTAAGGTCCTCATCTACCAGACCCAGGAGGGACCTTGTGTGCAACCCCTCATTCTCAGAAGGGGGTTCCAGAAGAGGTAAAGGACTCTTGCAGGATCTAGAAACAAAGTGAGGTGGAGCTGGGACTCAATTCTGGGGCTGGTATCCTCGAGCCTGAGCGTCATAGCATACCCACCGCCCCACCTATATTCCAGAATAGAAAACTTATCATTCCAAAGTCTCCTCAAGGTCTTTGACTTTTTCATTCTAACTGGTTCCTGATATGATTTTAGAGCCAGCTGGGAGATGCTGTCTCTATCAGAAAATATTAAGGTACAGCTACACATGGTGGTGCACACCCGTAATCTTAGTACTTCTGGGGCTGAGGCAGGAGAATAGCAGGTTTGAGCTCAGCCTGGGCAACTTAGCAATTTAGCAAGACTCTGTCTCAAACCAGGCATGGTGGTGCATGCCTGTCACCCCAGCATTCAGGAGGCTGAGGCAGGAGGATTGCTGCAAGTTTGAGGCCAGCCTAGGCTACTTAGTGAGTTTAAGGCCAGCCTGAACTACATAGCAAGACCTTGTCTCAAAAAACAAATAAACAAAAGACCCTGCTTCAAAATTAAAAAAAAAAAAAATAGAAAAGGGCTAGTGATGTAGCTTAGTGTAAAGGCCCTGAGTTCAATCCCCAGTACCAAAAAATAAGAAAAAAAGGAAAAAAAGGGATATTTATATTTTTAGGCATTTCCCTGGTACATTTAACAGGTTGAATAGCACTTAACTATTTCCAGTACTCTTGGTATCTTTTCTATAAACCATGAATGATACATTTCCAAAATGTGTGTGAGAGCATGTATTTTTGCCGTAAATTCCTCAGTTTACTGACTTGAATAGCTGAGAATGCTTTTGTTTTTGAAAGTGCAAGTTGGAACATGAGCTTTGATGAGCCCTGACTTTCCCTCAGGGAAGTAGTTCTTCCCTTCCTTTGTTTTGGATCTGATAACTGATATGGATCCTCTGTCCCAGAAAAAAAAAATGCATGTCAATACACAGTGTTGCCCATCATTTCAAAGTGTTCTTGGGCTCCACTGAAATCCTGCTCTAAAATGTGACATTGCGACATCTTCTAGGTATCTGCTAACTTCAACTTGTGACTTTGTGTACGTCCAGCTCTAATTTGGGTGAGAGTTTGCAATCTTGAAATTAGTAGTAGGCAGAAATTTGGTCTCTGAGTCTAGAGTAATTAAAATGTACTTTAAAGTTCCCCTAAAGCAGCTACAATAATTTTTAATACCAATGAAGTACAAGTACAATGAAAATCCCTAAAAAATATATTTTCATCACTTAGCTATGATTTATTTAACCACCTTTTAGTGAATGGACAGTGGGGTACACTTCTGTCCTCCACTTCCCCAAGACCCAACATGGGAGATTATAAGGGAAACTTAAAGAGAAACAAAGAGAAGCAAAAGAAGATCTCCATTAGAGTGAGAACCTGGACTTGTTATAAACCAAAATTGGACTCTGCATCTTTCTTCCCTGCTTGGGATGATTCAAACTCCCTATTTTCCAGAGTCAGCTGGCCAGAAGTGTCTTGGTATCACTTAGTGCTGGTTCTCTCCAACCCTAGTCTGCCAAATCACCTTTACAAACAGCTTCCATTGAAAACATCTTCAAATGCCAAGAAAAGAGGGCAAAGAGTCAGGAAAAATACATGTGGAAAACCAGTTTTAGGCAGCCAATGCCTTAAATTAAATTAAGTGTTGAAAGAGTCACCAGGCACAGTATCGCATGCTTGTAATCCTAACTATTCAGCAGGCTGAGGCAGGAGGATCATAAGTTCAAGGCTAGCCTGGGCAGTTCAGCAAGAACCTGCCTCAAAACAAATAATAAAAAGGGCTGGGAATATAGCTCAGTGATACAGCACTTGCTTAACAGGCATAAGGCCCTGGGCTCAATCTCCAGTACCAGAAAAAAGGGGGAAAATGTCAGAAAGAAAAAGAGCTAAAAAGTCAATTGTCAAAGAGGAAGACCAAGAAAATATGAAATGAAAGGCCTTTTCCATCTAGAAACAAAACCAGTGTGCGCATGGCATTTACAGAAGTTCTGCAAGAAGTAGACATTTCAGCTATAGGTTAGTTTAAACCATTTACTGTAGCAAATAAGGTAGTAGAGAGGCTTGTGCATAATTTATTTTTTGAAACAGGGTCTTGCTATGTAGTTCAAGCTGCCCTTGAAGTAACTCACTATATAGCTTAGGCTAGCTTCAAATTCAGGCAATCCTCCTCCCTCAGCCTCCCAAGTGCTCAGATTACAGATGTTTGTCACCACCTCTGGATGGCTTGTGCATAATGAGTCAAACTGCCAGCAAATAAACAATCATGGGTTTTCTCATGGCAGTGAGGTGGGGGGCTGCAATGTGGGCCTTACCTGCTTTGAAAGAGGAGGGAAGCAGCACTACCTTTGTCTCAATCTACACCTGCTGATGAGAGCTGCTCAAATCACAGGGTTTGCATTTCCACTTCAAATTCCTTAATGGGACTCAGGGCTGAAGCTTGGGGAGCTGGCCCAGCTGCAGCCTTCTCCAGTCCCTTCAGAGTGCTGGCAGTGAGAGTCAGGGCCGTGAAGCCCCCTGAGTAAGTACATACCTGGGGCAGCTTCATGTCGTTAATGTCCCAGCTCAGCAGCTCTTTGTCTTCAGAGTCAAAGTCACTGGGCTCCATGATGAGGCCAGGCTCTCTCGGAAGGATGAAAGTTTTGCTCTTGGAGGCTCCTGATATTGGTGGATCAATCTACTCCAGCTGTTCAGACCTGAAGACTGGCTAAAAAAAAGGAATGATGGTAACACTGACCATTCAAGAGATTAAAATCGTGCCTTTCTGCCAGAAATAGGCTTCACCGACATTTCTGCAAGTACCAACACAGGAATAAAGAAGGGGCTGTGGAAGGCTGCCCTAGGGAGCCAGAGCAGAGAGGTTGATGCCGCGACGCTGCTGCCCTGAGGTCTGCACCTCTGTCACTGCTGTCCCCAGGTTAGGAACGCCTTCGTCGAAACTGCTGTTATCTGTGGCCAATGGGTAGGACCTTCTTCAGAAGAAGAAGAATTGGCTTGGACTTGTTCCACAAAAAATGTCTTCATAAATTAGCTAACATGGCTGAAATTGCAAGACAGGAACATCACACTGGATTGATCTAAGTATCTGTTAATCCAAATTGCCACAGGGGTTAGTTTTGGTGTCCTCTGTGTATCCTTTGTGCCCTGTGTACCTTCAAATATCATCAACAAGGATATCATCCTTATGCTGTCAGGTTTTTCTGAAACAGGGCTGCTTAACCTCAGCACTACTAACATTTTGAACTGGACAATTCTTTGTCGGGGGAGTCTCGCACATTGGAGAACATTCAGCAGCATCCCTGGGCTCTTCCCACAGGGGCCAGTGGCTGGTCCCCCAGTACTTTCTAGCTGTGACAAACAACAGAATAGCCAGACACATGTCCATGGGGCAGAGGCTGAAACTGCACATTTAGGAGCTGCTTTAAACTACTGCTTCTTCACCTTTCTTTATCCCAAAGGCTCCTTAATGATTTTTCTGAGTTTATGTTCGGTAATAACACTCTGCCCCACCTCTCAAGAACATCCCATCTCATTTCTTTGATTTAATTGCATTATGTAAATGATATTCAAAAATGTTTGTTCAAGCTGCATTTATTCCAATTTTTAATTATAATTGATTAAAGAGGATTTAGGAAGGAAGGAGAGAGGGGAAAAAAAGAAGGAAGAAAGGAAAGAGGAAAAGAAGGAGATTTAAAATATTTCTCTGAGGGAAAAACTGAAACATTTTGCAGATAAAATGTGCTTATTAATAAGATATAAAGTGAAAGATATACCCAGGCGTGGTATTCCAGCTACTCAGGAGGCTGGTACAAAAGGATTGCAAGTTTGAGGCCAGCCTGAGCAACTTAGCAAGACTCTGTCTCAAAACAAAAAATAAAAAGGGCTAAGGATATACCTTATTAGTAAAGTGTCCCTGGGCTCTATCCTCAGTACCATTAAAAAAATAAAAAGAAGAAGCAAAACATATTTGGGTGTGGGACATTTCTTTCATTTGTTGGTATTCTTATATAAGGGACGTGGTGATGTTACATAGAGCTATTCAATAATAAACTCAAACCACTAGTTACATCAGTAGTCTGAAACTTAGCAAGTCTCAGAAGCGCTGGGCCTTAGTTACTCATCTGCCTTTAACTCTAACACTGCACCATCCCGGCTCTCCATGTGGGAGTTGTCATTAAGTGACAAGATTAGCTGAACTCTTCCCTCTCTGTCCTGCGTTTACACCTTTAAACTCAAGGCACATGAAATCCCTGCTCCCCACTTCAGACACTGACTTTCAAGAGTAAACCCCCAAGAGGGGTTTTGTTTCCTTTCTTTCTTGTTTTCAGCAGTGCTGGGGATCAAACCAAGGCCCTGCACATGCTAGGCAAGTGTTCTATTACTGAGCTATGCACTGGCCCAATGCCATGAGCTTGAAGTAAAATTCTATGTTTGGGAAATAAACAGAGTAGCCAAAGAGATGGTTGAATTTAAGGTGGGGTCAAGGCTACCCCACTGGGATAGGATAGATGCTGGAAGGACAGACAGGGTTGTTTGTGTGGATGAACCCCACTCATGAGGTGGAACAAGGTATCCGAAGGCCCTGAATTGGAAACCACAGGTAGTAACTGAGGCAAACCTGCCAGCTCTGAGGGTCTGGCGGGGCTGTCGTGAGCCACCAGCAATGTGACCTGAACTCAGGGGTGTTCTGCAGCTATCCCTATCTCTTTTCATTTTTTGAGACAGGTCTCCATAAATTACCTAGACTAACCTGGAACTTGTCATCCTCCTGCATCAGCCTCCAGGGTAGGAAGGATTACGAGCATAAACCACTGTGCCCACCCAGCTCATAGGCCTTAAATAACTAATATAAAAGACATCCAGCAGCAGTTTTACGTGCTTACCTCATTGAATAGTAACAACAGTAACTCTGAGAACCCAAATTTTGTCACCATTAACTAGAATAGAATTATTTTTAGGGCTGAGGGCGTAGTTCAGTGGTAAAGCACATGAGTGAGGCCCTGGGTTCAGCCCCTGGCACCACACACACACACAAAGAATAGATTCATTTTTTAAAAAACTTTAGAAAATAACAATTATATTTTCAGAAATCAAAACCATTGTTTGTAGTTGAGGTTATATAGATGTAATTCTCTTACTTGCTTTTAAATTCAGGGGAGGGGAAAAATCTCACCACAGGAAAATTATGTTGTTTTTGTAGATCTTCTTCTAATATAAACTTTTGCCAAATGGATAAGCATTAATTTAATATTTTTCTGAAGATCAAGAACATAGGAAGAAAATACAGAAAAGAAAAAAAGACTGTTCTACAACCCTTAAACAAGAGAACTCAGTTTTCTCCAGAATAAAAAGAAAAAAAAACTAAACTAAATCTTTTTGGTTTTTGTTTTTTCATTTTTTGAGACAGGGTCTCATTATGCAGTTCAGGCTGGCCTTGAACTCGAAGCAATTCTCTTGCCTCAGTCTCAATCCTCCTAGCTCAGCCTCCCAAGTGCTGGGATTATAGATGTGTGCCACCCGCCTGGCTAACTAAGCTGAAATTGTCAAGACTTCCTGAAAGCACCTTGGCCAGAGTGCATTCGGTTTTCTTCATTGCTACAGAAAATGAACTTAAGCAAGTACCACCCCGTAGGAGAGGATGGCCATCACCTCACCTCCACTTGCCTCTCCTCGCTAGTCCTGCTTCCTTACCTTCCAATTCCTCATCCAGATGCAGACACTGTGTCATCAACTTCATCTGTGCCGCAGGTCCCAGCAGACTCCAGTCATTTTCTGAGCAGACACTGTACGCTAACTCCAGGTCAGGGTACAGTATGCTAATGAGCCCTGGCCACAGGCCAATCAGAATCCACGTGTGCTAGAGGCCCAGAAGGAGCAGCCTGGCCCCTCTGGCTGCCAGCAGGCAGTGGACATTCTGGGCCGTGGATGCCAAGTCTCCCCTCCCTGGTGCCCAGGGGACGCTTGGACTGAAGTGGACAATGAGAAGAACGTCAAGAGAAGTGGAGATGTTTTCCTTCGTGTATTTTTATAGGTTGCACCCAAAGCAGACCAATTGGCAGTAGATCCTACTCTCCCACCCTGCGTGCTGTATGCGTTCAAAGGAGAGAAGTCAGGCAGGGTGGGACACGACTGGAATCCTAGCTCCTCGGGAGGCTAAAGCAAGAGGATTGCAAGTTCCAGCCCAGCCTGGGCAACTTAGCGAGACTCTGTCCAAAATAAAAATAAGAAAGGGCTGAGGATGCAGCTCAGTGGTCCCAGGGTTTAATTCCCAGGACCCCACACAGAGAAAGAGCAGACAGACATACAGAGGTAGAGAAAGGTTACGGTGATACACATCATTGGAATAGATCTTAGATAGCCACCATCAAAACCAGAAACACCAAAATGCTAACCTCCCTGAATGACAGTGACCTACTAATTCCGAGAGTTTTATTCCCCCAAATAATACAATTCTTCCTTCCCAAGACATTTGTGGTGCAGATCTTCCTTCTACAGATAATCTTTCTTTAGTGCCACAGCACCAGTTCCATTCCTCTGCTGTGTTCTACTTAGCCTGCTAGGCTCTGGGAGAGTTAAGAAGTTCAGTCCAAAATTCAGCCCTGATGGTGCAGGCCTGTTATCCCAGGACTCGAGATGCTGAAGCAGGAAGATTGCAAGTCATAGGCCAGGGTTACATAGAGTTCAAGGCCAGCCTTGATTATATAGCGAGACCCTGTCTTTTTAAAAGAAAAAGCAAGCAAAACAGGTCATTCAGCCTAGTAGAAAAGATGAACAAAGATGCTCCAGAATGCCAATTCCAGTGTAAGGCATGGAATAGAGGCTATCTAAAGGTACAGGAGAAAGTTATTAAGCAGGAGGGAGAAGAAGCAGGGAAAACTGTCACCAAAGGGATGTGCAGTCAGCCTTTTGAAGGATAAGTTAGGATAAATACTGTCACCTGGGAAGAGGTGGTGGGATTAGTAGTAACATCAGTGGGGGCATTACCAGGGGCCAGAACTTGCCAGGAAGGTCCCAGCTCTCAGAGCCCAGGCTGGGGAGGAAGAAGAGCTCTTGAAAGTGCAGTGCCCAGAGCCTCACTGTTGGGCTGGGAGCATCCACGATCTCTAGCAGTACTGTCTTTCAGTTCGCAAACTAGCTCCTCTCTGGCCTGGTCCAGCTTCAGATCTCACTTAACTATCTTGTGCTTAACTATCTTGTGCTTTATCTGGCCAATCCTGGTTTTCTCTCTGTAGTAAACACCCATCTGTGGTTAGGAGGATCTTTCTCCAGCCTCCAGAAGCCTAACCTTCACCAACTGGTCAAAGAGAAATATCCAAGGGTCCAGCTCCAGAACCACAAAGCAGGGCTCAGCACGGATTTAGAGCTGAAAAGTAATCGTGAGAACTGGCACACCAGCCAGGACTGCCCCTCGCTCACAGCTTCTCTCCAGGGTCTTTCTCCATCAGTATATCTAATTCTGTCCATCTTCTGGGGGCCCCCAAACATCAGCTTCTTATGTATCTGTCAGATACTATTCTACAACACATGATTTCCCATTTCTGTTCCAGAACTATTAACTCTGAATTTTATACTGTTTCATATCACTTAGGGCTAAGGGTTTTTGCTTAATTCAAAATAAATTCAGGGCTGAAGATTTGGCTCAGTGGTTCCACTGCCTGCCTCACAAGCGCAAGGTCCCAAGTTTGATTCCTAGTACCAAAAAATAAAAATAAAAAATAAAAAATAAATTCGTGATTTTTGTAAAATTTATACTGTCATCTCCCAGATTCCCACTATGAATATTTCAGCCCCATTCTTTCAGACGTTTGCTTTCCCTGCAAACAAAACCAAATGTGGGTTTGATTTGCACGCCTATAACCCTGCTATGTGTATTACTGCTTTTCATTCTTGCTTGGTATTTATTAGTCTTGGCTTGCCAGCTAGAATGCTATTCCTTTGTGATGAGGTTGTCATTATTCCCCCTCCTCCGTCTTCACACAGAAAGACACTCTGGCTTCCACCAACGAGCAGCTTTGTGTCCACACTCCCACAGAGCTGTGACGCTTTGTTCCAGACCTGTACTGACACTTTTGCTTCCTTTAGGCTGAGGTTCCAGTTTATGAGATCCAAATTCCCTCATCGGCTCTGTCAGTGTTACTGATTACAACAGCGACCGTAGCAGCTGCCCTTCATTGCACACTGACGGGTGTTGGGAGCCATGCTGAGCCCTCCTTGTGTTGGCATACACAGAGTCCCTTCTGTCTCTCAGAGGCAGAAATCCTCCTGGAGCCAAGCAGCTGGAGGCCCCATGGCTCAATGACTGCCCCAGCTACAAGTGCCTTGGTTTCTCAGTGCTGTGACCGTGGGCCAGACTATTGAGGTTATTCTTTCTTTCCATCAACAGTGAGGCTTTAGGCAATTGTGGGCAGTTAAATCTTTGTGTAGAACTGTTCCATGCACTGAATCCCCAGACAATGGATCCCACCAACATCCTAATCACAATGTCAGCTATTACCTGCCACCTCCACATTTCTCAATGTTACTTACAGAGAACAGGGTCACACTCCACTGGTTAAGGACAGCTACATGACCCTCAGAGCTGACAGGTTTGCCTCAGTTACCACCACCTGTGGTTTCAATTCAGGATTTTCAGACACCTCATCCTACCTCATGAGTGGGCTTTGTCCACACGAACAGCCCTGTCTGTCCACCCAGCATCTATCCTATCCCAGTGGGGGTTCCAGGCCTTCAGCCCCTGTTTGGTCCATTTCCTGTGGACTTTTAGTTAACACTGTGTACTAGGCATTCTTCTAAAAACAATCCTCATTGCCACCACATGGAATATAGTATTCATAAGCTACACTAATATAAAATTATAAAGAGGAAACTGAGGCACAGAAAGATTAAGTTACTTGATCTTCCAAGATTATTAGGAGATTATTACTAATCTCTTCACATCAGCACCCTGACCTTGGTGAAAGGAGAAATATAGAGGAAAAAAATGCTGTTTAAAATCACTTCCTTCACGTAGACTAAATCTAACATTCTGACTGCTCTTGTACAACATCACCTGCTCCTTACCTGGCCATGTTTTTAGGAAAGTGCTCCCCCCACCCCCAGCCACCCTCTGTCCCTTTTGGCATGGGACCAAGCCTGACCTGGTCTTTCCCTGGAATTTTCCAAATTAGAGCTGAGGTATGGCACTTTCATCTCAGATGCCAAATTGCGCGGTGACCTCCGCCCTGCTGATGGCTATCTCTGCCGTACAGAGCCGGATCTGAGCTAGGAGCCAGCGAGAGATGGAAGCGGACAGGAGAGAGGTCTGGACTCTGGACTCAGGCAGGCTTGAGTCCTGGTCCTCTCACCCTGGGGGCACCCAACAAGGACCGTTTATGCTTTCTATCTTTAGGACTGGGTGTGTTCCATTTACACCTGCTAGAGACCTATACTTCCCACCTCCTCACTTTGCCTGATGTTAGCGCCAACTTCAGAATAAGCTACTTTTCTTTATGATCTCAAAAGTGGGCATCTAAAGTGCTTGTCTGATATCCTTCACAATCAGAAAATATTTGGTGATGTCTCACTGGGGTCAGCGAGCAAGACAGAGAAGGCCATAGGCGGCCCAGTGGACACAGCCCAGCATGTATGGCTCAAGCACGGGGTCCAGGGCCACGAAGAGACCACTTTTCTGGGCTGTGTAAAACAGAACTTTGGGTTTTTTCCTACAGTGTTCCTCAAGTAGGAAGCCATTTGTGGCTTTTATGTTCAGAGTTCTTGACAATGTGCATTCATTTCTAAAGCCCAAATGTACCCTCCTCTATCCCATGAAAGGACAAGCATTCCATGCTCCAAGCTCCAGCAGGCCAGACCAACCTCATGGACACTGAGATCAACAATTGGTATTCAGTGGGGAAGCTCTTTGGAAAATAGTGTAAAGTTTAAAAATACTTTAAGTATAAGATGAGCTCTGGGAATGTAGTTCAGTGATGGAGCACATGAGTGAGGCCTAGGTTCAATCCCCAGAACCGTAGAAATAAAAAATAGGAATAGCTATCAAATGTATGAATTATTTTAGTGATGGAAACTATAACTAACATATGTATATGCAATACCAAAATGACAACTGTCAACCCCTAAAAAGGGAAAAAATTTAAAACAAGCTCTCAAATTACTAGTTGTACATTATTTCCAAGTTCCTAAAGTATTTTGCTATTTCTCTTTTGTGCTAAAAGTCAAGAAATAGATTAATAAAAATGTGGTAATATCAAAATGGAGAAAATAATTCTACTTCTAATTTTGCAAATTGGGAAACCAACATCAACTTTCTCGGATTTAAGAGCAATGATCAAGCCAGTCCTGCAGGTGCATGCCTGTGATCTCTCCTTCTCCAGAGGATAAGGCAGGAGGATCACATGTTCAAGGCCAGTCTGGGCAATGTAGCAAGATACCATCTCAAAATAAAAAGTAAAAAGGTCTGGGGATGGCTCAGTAGGATAGCACTTGCCTAGCATGCACAAGGTCCTGGGTCTGATTCCCAGTACTGGGGGAAAAAAAGAACCATGATCAGACAAGATTATGGTCCTACCACTTCCGAGAGGAAATCAGGTACCCGCCCCTGGTAGTTTTTAATACAAATGTTATTTATGTCTGAAGGTAATGGGTTTCTGTTTGTTTGTTTGTTTGTTTGTTTTGAGACAGGGTCTCATTTTGTAGTTCAGACTGGTCCTGAACTCATTTTGTAGTCCAGGCTGGCCTCAAACTTACACTGATCTTCCTGCATCAGCCTCCCAAGTGCTGGGATTATAGGCATTCACCACACTATGCCCACCATTACTATTACTTTAGCTTAACTAATAAATATTTCAAAACCATTTTTAGTTCTAATATGGTAAATATGAATAAATACAGCCAGTCTTCAAGGCTGTCATGAATTTTTACAAGTGAAAACTATCTTGAACCCAAAACACTTTAAATTACTGCTACAAAGCTTTTAGGACAGTTAAAAAATATAAAGCACAGGGCTGGGGATTTAGCTCAGTGGCGCCCCACCTGCCTGGCAAGTGCAAGGTCCTGAGTTCAATCCCTGGTAGCAAAAAAATTTTTTTTTAAATATTAAGCATGGGCCAGGGATTTAGCTCAGTGGTTCCGCTGCCTGCCTCAGTTCTGAGTTTGATCCCTGGTACCAAAATAAATAAATACATAAATACATAAATAAATATTAAACACATTCATATACCATTGTGCAGCCATTACCATCATCCAACTCCAGAACTCTTTTTACTTTGAAAATAACTCTCCTTCCCCTTCAGTCCCCAGCCCCCCACCATCCTACTGTTTGTCTCTGTGAATGTGATCGTGCTGGATGTTTCATAGAAGCAGCATCAAACAGCAAGGGCCTCTCTATGGCTGATTCTTTCCATTTAGCACAAGACCCATGGGGCTCATGTATTTGTAACAGGCATTAGAAATCCCTTTCTTTCAGAAATTTAATAAGTCCCACTGTATTGGTGGTGGTCCCACTGCATCTAAGAACAACCCATGTTCATCTGAGAGGGGCCACTGCTGATGACATACAGCACTCTGATCATCAGCTGTCCCCTTTCCCCAGGTTCCTGTCTCAGGACCAGAAGGACAGCAGGAATCAGAGTGGGGGTGATAAAGAGAAAGAGAAAGAAACATTTTTAGTAACACTGCACACCATCGACACTCATGAGACCAACACACTCATAGGAGGGAGGCTCTGCCCACAGAAAGGCTCCAGGACTGGATCCAGCACACACAGCAATCACTGTTTCATGGCCCAAGAGCTCCCACTCATCAACAATGGAGGCAGCAGCAGAGCCTATTGGAGATAGTGAGGCCCAACAGGCCACTGAGACCTGAGCAACCAACATCACCAAAGAGGCTGGAACCAAAGGAAAGGAAACAGTGAATTACGTGAGAACTGAAGAGACTCTCAGATAAGAGCACACACAAGATACTCACTAAGACACAACTGGAAATGACTGGAGCCGAGCTGGGGTCCAAAGGTTGGCAAAATATGGCTAGGTGTTTTAATGTCACCCCAGTGTAAACTGTAGGATTGAAATCATAGGTTTTGTGTTTACAACAAAAAATGATGGGACCCGGAATTGAGAAAACTATAACTTAGTAAAGAGAAAAGAATGAAGAGCTCCAGAATCAAGAAAGAACTGACTAGAAAATAAGAAATGGAAGAGAATGCAGAGAAAAGGCCAAACAGTCTGGAAACTTAGGCCTGGCTTCCAGGGAGGGCACCTGTCTTCACAAACAGAGGTCAGCCCAGGGAGGTTGGTGGCCCCAGGGAGAAGCGATGTTTATTTTAAGCTGCAAATACAACATGGGCTTATGCTCTGACAACAGGGGGCTGGAGCTGCTGCATCTGCCTTACTTTGGGGTGATATAATTAAGAGCCATTTGGGGAGGGGCTTATTGCTTAAGATTAAGCTACCCCAAGAATCAGAAGTCACAGAGCAACTCCACCACAGGGTCTCTGGGGTCACCGTACTACAGTGACTGGAGGGAGATAGCCACAAGAGACAGTGCAGAGAAGGGATGGGCTAGTCACAGACCTCCTGAGAAGTGTAAGCACAGGAAACCCAGGTTGTAAGGACAGGGTAGTCTCACCCTCTGGAGGAAAGCCAGGCAGTCCCATGTAATTATAGGAGGGGGCTGGGTCTGATAGTGCTGGCATTGAGTCCAGCGGGCTGTTTGGTCTCTTCCCCCACCCCTCTTTGCCTATTTTCAGAGCAGAGCTCAGTGGTCTGTTTGCTTTTCCCATCTGCCAGGAGGATGAGGGATATGCTTCAGCTTGGATGATTGCCATAGCTTGGGTTGTATGAACAGAGGGGCCCCTGAGCCAAGGAAGGACCTCTTGAGCCCACAGGCCATAAAGCTGGTTGGAGATAGCAGTGACTTGAAGTACCCAGAAGGTCAAGCCAGACGCCACACCATTAACTGACCACACTCAACTGGAAAGGTAGGGCAGGACTCACCACCCACGGAGCAAAACGTGGGTATAGAAGCAAAACAAGCCATAGCTGTGACTCAGTATCCCCACCCATACCTGGTGGATCCCAATACCACAGGCCCTGGAAAGAAACCACTCACTCAAACACTTGGAGGGATTTTTGTGGACTCATTTTTTCTTTTCCTTTGTGCCTTTGTTTGTTTACTATCTTTTGTTCTTTTTTTTTCCTTTTTCTTGTTTTACTTTTTCTGTTACTTTTACCTAATTCTATTAACTTTTTGTGCATTTTTTTCTTACTTTTTCTCTCCTCTTTCTCATCTTTTTTTCCTTTTCAAATTTTTCTTCTCTTTTTTCCCTTCTACCACCTCTTCGATTTTTATTTTTACTACAAGCTTTATTAATTTTAGCTATCTCGTTGACTCTAGATGATTACTGCTAAATTCTTTTCTATTATTCATGGTGGTATAGTTGTTGCGTTTAGTAGATATTTACTGTATGTCAATATTCGGCTTGTCTTGGTGCTTGTTATTGCAGTTTCTTTCCTATTGCTGGGATGGTATAGTTGCATCTAATATTGGTTTTAGGTATGTCAATTTCCAGTTTGTCTTTGACTCTATTATCATTGCTGATTTCTTTTCTGTTGTTAATGGTGGCATAGTTGTTCATTTTAATTGTTTTTTGCTATATGCCAATATCTGATTTGTCTTTGTGTCTTCATTACTGTGCTTTATTTTCTCCTCTCTGAGTGGTGCTGGAAGAAGTTTAGATACTAAGAAGACTCTCAAATATTATGCTGAATAGGTTGAAGAGGGGTATAGACACCAAAACATAACCAACCCTGAGGACAGAGCACAGGGAGACAGAACCTAACTAAAGAGATCTCCACAGTAGTGTCAGAGTTTTTCTACCCTAACTGATTTTTAACTCATAGCATAAAAACATTAGAAACATGAGAAAGCAAGATGCCTCCAAAAACCCTTAACTCACCAGATGCGGTGGTGCATGCCTGTGATCCCAGGACTTGGGAGGCTGAGATAGGAAGAGTGCCATGAGTTCGAGGCCAGCCTGGGATACATAGTGAATTGAAGGCCAGCCTGAACTATGTAGTGAGACAAAAAAAACCCCTAACTCTTAAGAGCTGATCTCACAGACTGAAGTAGAGGAAACTATAGGCAGAGAATTTGAAAACATAATGGTCAAAATATTTGAAGAGGTAAAAGAAGAAACATAAGCAAATGCATAAGATGTTTAATGAGCTCAAAGAGGATTTAATTAAAAAATAAAGGACTTTACCAATAAAATAACCTTAAAGAAAAACTAATTGAGTTAAGACAATACGAGACATAAATGACCACTTCAGTAAAAAATTAGAAAGTATGAAAAGAAAGCAAGCAGAGATACCTGAACAAGTTCAGTGAAAACCTGAGTAGCAGACTTGACCAATGTGAGGACAGAGTGTTAGAAATAGAAGACAAGATGGATATAGATAATAAACTCAATGATATCCAAAAACTGACAAGATTATCATGTAAGCTGGATTCAACAGCTGCTATATAGTTCAAAAAAACCAACCTCAGAATTATACGAGTGAAGGAACAGTTAGAAGATGACTGACTCAAAAGGTATAAAAAATTTATTCACTGAAATCATACCAGAAAATTTCCCAAATCTAGGGGAAGAATTCAATATTCAAGTACAAGAGACATATAGAACACCAAATAGCCATGACCAGAAAAGAATCTCTCCCCAACACAGCATAATAAAAATTCCAAAAAAAAAAGAAGAGTTTGCCAGGGATTTAGCTCAGTGGTTTCACCGCCTGCTGCACAAGCACAAGGACCTGAGTTCGATCCCTGGTACCAAAAAAAAAAAAAAAAAAAAATCAAGAAGTGAAGACTTTCTGTGACAAAGAAATCTCAAAGAAATACATGACCACTTAAACCAGCACTGCAGAAAACACTTCAAGGAATCATAGACAGAGACAAGGAGCCCCGAAGCACCAAAAAAGGCCAAAGGAAAGTATACATCTAACTGCAGAGTAGTTAAACAAAAGAAAAAAAAGTAAATAAAGCAATCAGCACTGGAAAAATAATACAATGACAGGACATAATATACACCTTACATTAATAACTCAATGTCAAAGGTCTCAACTCCCCAGTCAAAAGGCATAGACTGGCAAATTGGATCAAAAAACAAAATACAACCATATACTGCCTAAAGAGACACACCTCATCTAATGGGAAATATACAGATTGAAAGTGAGAGGATACAAAACAATACTCCATTCAACTGGAGCCCAAAAGCAAGCAAAAATAGTTATCTTGGGGGTGGGGATTTAGCTCAGTGGTTATGCCGCCTGCCCTACAAGCGCAAGGACCCAAGTTTGATCCCCGGTACCAAAAAAAAAAAAAAGAATAGTTATCATATTTTTTAGACACACTAGGTTTTAAGCCAAAACTGATCAAAAAAGACAAAGATGGCCACTACATACTAGTAAAGGGAGCAATTCAACAGGAATGGATAACAGTTATAAATATCCATACACTGAATGTTGGTGCACGGAAATGCATAAAACAAAAACTACTGGACATAAAAGGACAGATAGACTACAATACAATCATAATGGGGACCATCAATACCCCATTCTCACAACTAGACAGCTCAACCAAACAGAAAATCCACAAAGAAACATTAGGGTAGAACCACACCATTGAACAAATGGACCTAACAGGTCTAGGATGTTTCATCTCACAACATCAGAATACACATTTTTCTCAGCAGCACACAGAACTTTTTCTAAAATAGTCCGTATCTTGGGCCATAAATCATGCTTAAATAAATACAAAAGAATTGAAATAATCCCATGCATGCTATCTGATCATTGAGGAATGAAGCTGGAAATCAACAGCAAAAGAAGCCGCAGAAACTGCACAAACAAGTGGAGATTAAAGAATACATTATTGACTAAGCAATGGATCACAGAAGAAATAAGGGAAGAAATCAGAAAGTTCCTAGAACCAAATGAAAGTGGAAATACAGCACACCAAAACACATGAGACACAATAAAAGCAGTTCTAAGAAGGAGGTTTACAGCTGTGAATGCATTTATAAAAGACAAGAATCCCAAATAAATAACCTAATGGTGCTTCTCAGGGTCCTAGAAAAACAAGAACAACCCAAATCTGAAGCTAATAGAAGGAAAGAAATGATAAAGACCACAGTGGAAGTTAATTAAATTGAGACAAAAATAATGCAAAGGATCAATGAGTCAGAGTTGGCTCTTTGAAAGGATGGGAAGGGGCCCTGGGATTGGAGTTGGGGGAGAAAGAAGGTACCGACTCCCCTAGGAATGTGTTTACTATGTATCACAAGTGCACATTAATAAAAAGGAGGACTTAGAAAACAAAAACAGAGAATTGACGCGAAGAAAACTGCATCAAAAATGGCAACAGTTGTTCTTTGTATTATGGAATTACTAGTGATAGTTTCCTTTTTAGATTTTTATTTTAAAAGTATAAATTTCCTATGAGACATGTATCCTTTTTTTTTTTTATTAAATTTACTGGTATATTTTAGGTATACAATACAGTTACATTCATCAGAGACGTGTATCCTTTTAAATTGTGTGAAACTTTCTTTTTTAAGTCAGTGATGTGCTAAAGGAATTAGCAATTCTCAAACTTCTTAAAAATTCATGAGAAGCTCAAGGGCTTTTATCTATGTGGTTATAACAATGTTTACCATACTGGAAATTAAAATTGAGGGTTTTTTAGGTACTAGGCCTTTGCACTCAACTATATCCCAGCCCTGGTTTCTTTTTTCTTACTTAGTGAGAGTCTTGCTAAATTGCCCAGGCTGGGCTCCAACTTGTCATTCTCCTGCCTCAACTTCCCAGCGTGCTGGAATTAAAGGCATGCGCCTAGCTTGGAAAAAAATAACTTTAACAATTGTTAATCTAGCCAAGCATATGCCTGTAACCCCAGCACTCAGGAGGTGGAAGCAGGAGGATCGCCAAGAGTTCAAGGCCAGCCTGGGATATATAGTGAGTTCAAGATGAGCTTGATTTATATACCAAGACTCTGTCTCAAAGAATAAAAAGATTGTTAATCTAAAAGAATAGAAACAATCCATTACCTTCCCTCCCTCCCTCCCTCCCTCCCTCCCTTCCTTCCTTCCTTCTTTCCTTTCTTTCTTTCTATTTTTTAGACAAAAATCTCACTCTGTAGTCCAGGCTGGCCTGGAATTCACAAAGTTGCCCAGGCTGGTTTTGAATTCATGATCCTCCTGCCTCAGCTTCCTGAGAGCTAGGATTACAGGTATGTACCACCACACCCAGCTGACTCATTACATTTTAACATAAATAACATTTTGCTGAAAAATAAGTATCCTCAAATCAAAAAAAATAAGTGAGAAGAATAATATTGTTTAACATTTTTTAAACTCTAATCCCTGACCCACCAATGGCAGTTGAGTACCTCCTGTCTCATCTGTTATGAGTATCATGAGTCCCCTGTTCTGGAAATCTAGCCATCCACTTGTGAGAAACTTACAATACAGGGGCAAGTAACATCTTAGAATGACCGTGAAGATAATTTTGATGTTAAACACCTCCTAAAAGGGCTGGGGGACCCCCAAATCTCCCTAGACCACATCCCTGCTTTATACTGTACCAAAGACATTTGAAAATCTCATGTAACTCTTACAGAAACACTTTGAATCAGGGATTTTTTAAACAGACGAACCTAAGGTTCAGAGAAGTTCATCAGTTTATCTAGATCACATGCTCAGATTCCTGTCTTTAGACTCTGAGTCTGGGACTCCGTTCCAGATAACCATCGCATCTCCCTTGTCAAAGCTTTTTGAACACACACCTTTATCCAGATAAGCAACTGCCTGGAATACTGAAAGAACCTTTGCAAATCATTAAATAGCTAATATTTCAATTCTAGAATATGGTAGAAAATGCCAACCCAGAGAAGTTCTACAGAACAGAGCATGACTCAGAGCAGAGGGGCCTGAGAAGAAGAGACTAAGGTCTGGATTCCACCCCTCGACTTGCTGTGTGACTGGAGATACATTTCTTCACCTCTTTGGGCAGCAGGAGCCCCTGGTCTGCAGTAGGGGATATCTCACCTACCCGAAGGCATAAACTGAACCAGGTGATTGCCCAAGATCCCTGCCAGCAAGAGGGCTGTCATTTACCAAAAATCCCAATTATTTAGGAGGCTAGAATATGACTCTGGTGAAATGGACTCTTCTTTTGTGTTTTCTCCTTTGTTTTGGTTTTGGAGTGCTAGATGAACACTTTTTCTCAGCCCTAGACTCTCCTTTTGAGAGACAAGTCCTTCAACTGCTTTTTCACTAATGTACTTGGAACTTAGTTTTTATTGAGAGCCATTGTAGTCATCTTTCCTTTAAGTCCTTCAAATTTTCTCCAGTTAACTCAGCCTTGAAGCAACTTCGGGCTTGAAATCGCTTGAAAAGTTGATGGGCAGAAATCCAATGACTTCAGTGCATTGGCTGGATGAGAGCGGGTGTCACCTCCTGCTATGCAGCCCACACGTGGAGAAGCAGACTCTTGACTGGAGTTCTGAGGGTGCTACTGAAGTTCAACATTTACTGTGCACTGAAGCCCTTTTTCCCCTTTTTTATTGTGGTAAAATATGCATAACATGAATTTTACCCTTTGAACCATTTAAGTGCACAGTTTGATAATGTCAAGCACATTCGCATTGTTGTGCAACTAGCATCACTACCATGCGTCTCCAGAACTCATGTTGCAAAACTCAAACTATTACGTATTAACCCCTTTTCCCTCACAACTTCTGGTAACCATCATTCTACTCTGTCCGTGAGTTCGCCTAGGTGTCTCAGAGAAGTGGAGTCATACAGTATGTGCCTTTTTTTTTTAAATCAGTATGTGCCTTTTTATGGCTGGCTTATTTCATTTAGCACGTCTTCAGCATTAACCCATACTTGAGCATGTACCAGAATGTTCTTGCTTTTAAGACTGAATAAAATATCCCAGTTTATGTATACACATTTTCTTTATCCATCCACCCAGAGATGGATATTTGAGTGGTCCCCACGGCATTTCAGCCTTTTAAACATTCATTTGCCAGTTTTGTGTTCTGGGGGGCAGTGCTGGGGATTCAACCCAGGGCATTATGTATGACTCCAGACCTGAGAGCAGCTCTTAAATACTGTGGGAAATACCATCTAGATGAGATGCTTCACACAGGCAAAGACAAAAGAAAAATAGGGCTAACGGCGGTAGACAGATGTCAGAGAAATACGCGCTGCGTTGTTTCAAGTCTGACAAACAAATTCCACTGTTAGGGAAAAGCAAAATTTTTGTCTTTGTCATTTTCATCTCTTCTCCGGAGATATTTCTAAATCTTAAGTTTCATAAGGCTAGCAATGGTCCTACTTTCAACTTCACATTCCACATAACACCTTGAAAAGTTTCTGGAAATTCCATTAACTTATCCACAGATAAACCAGCATAGTGTACAATTCAGAAATATCTTCCTCCAGCTTACGACAGCCTCACAAGATGAGCAAGACAAATGTTTCTGGAGTTCTACAGATAAATAAGCTGAAGCCAGACACAGGGGTGCACGCCTGTACTGTCAGCACTCCAGAGGCTGAGGCAATAGGATTTCGAGTTGGAAGCCAGATGGACAGAGCAAGACCCTGTCTCAAAAAACAAAACTGAGGGAGCAAGGGCAGGGGATAATGAGGCTGAGCATCTCAGCCACCAGCTCATTAGCCGCCAGTGTGGGATCAGGGACACTGCCAGAGGTCTTTTAACGCCATCACTCTGTCCCTCTGTCCCACCATCTCTCAGGAGTTGTGAATGAATCCCTGAAGTCACTTTGCAAGCATAATAGTGATCCTTTTCTTAGTACTGGGGACTGAACCCAGGGTACTCTATCACTGAGTTACATCCCCAGCCCTTTTTATTTTCTATTTTGAGACAGAGTCTCACTGAGTTTCCCAAGCTGGCCTGGAACTTGCCATCCTTCTGCCTCAGACTCCCCAGGAGCTAGGATTACAGTCATCCACCACCACTCCTGGTTTGAGGTCCATATAACCATGTGATTTTGTGAGTTTTTCCTGAGAGACAGTTTTTCCTATTAGTTTCTGAATGTGAAGTTTTGTCTATGTGAAATCAGTCCTGCTAACACCAATGTTCAAAAAATAACAAAGTGGGTAAGGCCCAGTGGCACACACTTGTAATCCCAGCTACTCAGGAGACTGAGGCAGGAAGATCACAAGTTCTAGGCCAGCCTGGGCAACTCAGCAAGACCTTGTTTCAAAATAAAAAGGGCAGGGCTGGCGATTTAGCTCAGTGGTTCCACTGCCTGCCTCGAAAGCGCAAGGACCCGAGTTCGATCCCGGGTACCAAAAAAACAAACAAAATAAATAAATAAAATAAAAAGGGCAGGCGGTATAGCTCAGTCCTTAAATTTAATTTCCAGTACTGGGTAAAAAAAGGCAAATTTCTGCCTTCACACCTTTCTTATTTGTTGCCCCTCTCTTGAAAAACCCTGCTAGAGTAACTGTAAAATAATTTAAAATGGTGTTGAGAGGGAGGAGGGAAGGAGGCCACAGTGGAAAGAGATTTTAGTGAATTTTTAAAAGACAAAGTCAACATCAAAGAATGGACTTATCCAGTGAGAATGGGCAGCCCCAGCTGAGGAGTGCAGGGAAGACAGGAAAGCCTTTGGTCTGCGTGGTTAGTACCCCAACACCCCAGGCACCAGGCACCAGGAGGACCAGAGCAGACAGGAACAGAACAGAAGCACTGGTTGAAGCTGGGTGTCCTGGTGCATGCCTGTACTCCCAGCACTCTGAGAGGTTCAACCAGGAGGATCATAAATTCCAGGCCAGCTTGGCCAACCTAGCCACTTAGTGAGATACTGTCTCAAAATTGAAAATAAAAACTAGAGAGGGCTTTGTGAGAAGGTCCTGGGTTCAATCCCCAGCACCACACACTCACACACACAGACACACACACACATACACACACACAAGTACTGGTTGGAACTGGAAGAACTGAGCACTTGAGTATTTCTCCCCACCTACTCTTCAGAAAAAACTCCCTCCTCAGTCCACAGTAGGTCTCAAATTGCTCTTTGGGGAAACTGAATAACCAGACCTCTGGATCTGGAGAAGTCTGGACCTTGGGATATAAAGAACAGGGAAGGCTGGGATGAGAACCAGACTGAAGTCAGCACCATTCCATGGACATCTACTAAGGACCTGTGGGACCTCAGCCATCTTCATACCCAGACCTTGGATGGTCAGTGGTGAGGCTCATGCTTGGACCCCACTTCTGAGTATGGGAAGTGGGTGACCCTTCCTGTCTGCAGAAACTAAGTGCCCTAGAAAAAAAACACAAATAAGCTAGGGTCCTCAGTGCAAAAGGAAGCTCCCTGACTTATCCTCTAGTCAGTAAGTCCAAAATAGAGCTTCAAATGTCCTCATTTCTAAGTAAAAGGTGATTTGACATCAGGGGAAAGTCTCCAGCACAAGAAGGGGAGATCTAAAACCAACCAGCCAAGACATGGAGGAGAGAGAAATATGCAAGAAGATGCTGTATTTATGCCACTGAGGTCCTTGGGAATGGAACAGAAACACAGAAAAACCACCAGAAAACAAACCAGGGCTCTGGGAATTGCAAAGATAACCATTTAAATGAAACACTCATATAAGTAGGAAAACAAAATCAAAGAAATCTGCTAATTTGAAAGCTAAAGTGAAAGTCAAAGAGACCAAAAAGAGGAAATAAATGTAGAAGATCAGAGCATGTCTACCCAAGTAAAATTAAAAGCTGCTAGAAATAATAATTAAAAGTGGAAAAGAGAAAATTAACAAAGTGACCCAAGAACGTTCCCCAGAACTAAGGGATAGGAAATTCCAAACTAAAAATTCTCTTGAGTGCTCAACACAGTAAGGGCAAAAAGGCCTGCCCTGGACATAACATATGAACTGTGAGTACACTTGGAATCAACTTAGAAAAAATGCTTAAACTTCCAGAGAAAAAATGCAGGTTACATGCAAAAGACAGAAAATCAGAATTTCACTGGGCTGTTCAAAGCAGCAAGTCTGAAAAACCAAAGACAATGGAATAAAGTCCTCAAAATTCCAAGGGAAAACCTTCCTTCACCCAGAGATGTCAAAACAAGCCATGAGGCCAGGGAATTTAGCTCAGTGGTTCTGCCACCTGCTTCACAAGTGCAAGGACCCGAGTTCGATCCCTGGCACTAAAAAAAAAAATGAAAAAAGCCCCCAAAACTTTCATTATTTGGCCTGGGGATTTAGCTCAGTGGTTTCACTCCTGCTGTACAAGCACAAGGACCCAAGTTCAATCCCCGGTACCAAAAAAAAAAAAAACAAAAACAAAATGAGCCACGATTCTAGTGACCCATGTCAGTCATATGTGAGAGAATAAAAACATCTATACACATGCACAGCTTTGGAAGTTTACTTTCCACACACCAGAAGCTGCTGGACAATGTCTTCCACCAAAATAGGGGTCACTGAATAAAAAGGAAGGGCTCCTAGGGCTGGGGATTTAGCTCAGAGGTTCAGCCGCTTGCCTCGCAAGCATAAGGAACAGAGTTTGATCCCCAGTATCCCCCCCAAAAAGAAGGGCTCCAAGACAGCAGGGCAGGAAAGCCCAGAATAGCAGTGCTGGGAGATATCAGCTGGGCAGGAGTACAAGGCCCCACCTGTGAACAAATGACTTAGGGTTAATGGTGGCACTTAATACTATGTGTGAATTTGTCTAGGCAATAATTCCTGGGTATCTGGTCAACCACCAGTCTAGCTGTTGCTGTGAAGTTACTGTTTTAGATAAGATTAATATTTAAATCAGTAGACTTTGAGGCTGGGGATTTAGCTCAGTGCTTCTGCCACCTGCCTTGAAAGCGAAAGGTCCCGAGTTCGTTCCCCAATACCAATAAATAAATAAATAAATAAATCAGTAGACTTTGGATGAAACAAATTATCCTCCATAATGTAAGTTGTCTCATCCAGTCAGTTGAAAACCTTAAGAAAAGAGGATTCTGCCTCCAGACTGGGCTTGACCTGTAACATCAGTTCTTTCTTGGGTCTCCAGGCTGCCTGCCTACCCTGCAGATTTCAGACTTTCCAACCCTCTGAAGCATGTGATCCACTTCCTTCAAACGATCTTTTTCCCTCTCTTGCTTCTGCTCTCCCCTCCCTCTCTTCCTCTCCACACACACATCCTATTAGTTCTGTTTCCCTGAAGAACCCTTATTAACACAGAAACTCTGTACATACAAGAAAAAATAAGAGACTAGGCTTTATGAGCATGGAAAATAATGAAAGATATAGAAAGCTAGGCGAATGAAACATAGAGGCAATTATTAATTCCAGGAAACCCAAATCTCTGTAATGAACACCATTTATATGTCAAGTAATAGAAATACTGGGCCAGGGATTTAGCTCAGTGGCTCCACCGCCTGCCTCGCAAGCGCAAGGTCCCAAGTTCGATCCCCAGTACCAAAAAAAAGTGATGAAAAGTAATAGAACTACTAGCCATTGGGTAACCAAAATTATCTATGTAATGCCAGGTGTCTGGGCACACATCTGTAATCCCACTACTCTAGGAGACTGAAGCACACGGATCCCAAGTTTGACCCCAGCCTGGGCACCCAACGATCTAGCAAAATCCTGGCTCAAAAAAATAAAAGGGGGCTGCTGATGTAGCTCAGTACAAAGACCATAAAGGATAAACTTGAGACATTTCTAGGTAAATGTATACCCTTGAGTGATTTATTATGCCCTGATTTATTATGTGAAATAAATCAGACATGTTTAAATATCACAATGTTTCTCTGGTATGAGAAACTGAAAGGGTAAATAATGACCAAAATGGATAATAGATATTGGGAAGTAGGAAGAAAATGTTCAAATGGGAAGGGGAATAAGGGAGAGGGTAGGGAGAAAGGAAGGAAGGGAAAAGGAAAAAAGAGAATGGAAGGGAAAAAATGGAAACAAAGCTTTTGTAAATAAGGAGGGGAAGAGGGGTTGCAGAGAGAGGAAGAGAATGGGGAGAAAAAGAGTTAAGATATATCATGCACAGGTACAAATTCGTTATTGTGAGCGTGATCACTATGTATATCTAAAGTACACCAATAAAATTAATTTTAGGGCTGGGGACTTAGCTCAGTGGTTCCACCACCTGCCTCACAAGCACAAGGTCCCGAGTTCAATCCCCAGTACCAAAAAAAACCCAAAGCCTTTGGAGTTCAATCCCCAGTACTGAAGAAAAAAGTATGTAATTATTTGGAGAAGGGGGGAAATGAATCAATTAAGTATAAAACTGGGAAATATAATCATATTATTCAGAAGCATAGACATAAATGTTAAGGGAAATTGAAAAGAGATAAGACTAATTTTCCATGGGTGCAGGGCTAGGAAATAAGAAAAAGAAGACAAAAAAAAAAAAAAGAAAAAGCAGACAAGCTACTTGTAGTTTTTCACCACAAGCCTTTTTTCTGTTTTTACTAGTCTCTACAGTTTGAATTTGGCATGTTCCCCAAAGGCCCAAGTGTTAAAGGCTTGGAGGCCTGACCATGATGCTATTGTTGTAAAATAGAGTGGACTCTTGAAGAGATGGAGCCTCATGGGGTAGTTTTAGTCAGCAGAGATGGCCTTCAAGGAACCTGCAGGACTCCAGCTCCAGTCTCTCTCTCTCTCTCTCTCTCTCTCTCTCTCTCTCTCCCCCTCTCTGTCTGTTTCTGTCTGTGTCTGTCTGTTTCTGCTCTGTCTCTCTCTGTCTTTCTGTCTCCCTCCCTTTCTCTCTGTCTCTGTCTGTTCCTGTCTGTCTTTCTCCCTGATTCTCCACCACGATGCGCCGCCTTGCCACAGGTCCAACACACAGCAGGGCTAAGCAACCCTGGACAGAAACCTGTGAAACTGTGAGCCAACAAACCTTGCTTCTTTTTAAGCTGTTTTATTTTACATATTTGTTAATTTGTTAGGATAATGGAAAGCTAACACACTACTTGAATTGCATTTATTACTTGGATAAAAATAAACTTTAACTAAAGAATATTTGCAGCCTTACAACTCCATCTCTTTTGGGCCCTGTTTCTAGGTAGCTATTTGCTATATTAATAACATAAAGCTTCACATTCTATTAGGTCTAGTAGATAATTGATTTAATCTTTAAAGGACTCTAGCACTACTATACTGAAAGGTCTACTGTAAACATTCTTTTTTCCCCTAATTGATGGTGCTGAGGATCAAACCAGCACCTTGAAAATTTTTAATCAATGCAGGAAGTAAATGTGAAGAGCAGGAATACTCCAGATCGCTGAGCCCAACATCTGCATGATAAGTACATTATTCAGGGCCTCAGCATCACAGATTCCTAGGTACCAGCTAGTGGGAACTGTGACAGAGAAGCACAAACTGTTGCTCAGGTTCTTGAGCAGTAGGAGGCGGGGTGCAGGGCAGACCCTTGTATCTCAAATACTCCCTGTGCTGGGCTTCCACGAATGCTTGAAATTCAGTGACTGTTTCATCTCTGTGGCTGTAGAGAGCTTTCTGACACTCAGAGCTGTCTGCTGAAATGGAACCTTCCCAGGAAAGGGAATGAGAATGGAAAAGGAAGGGTGGAGAGGGCAGAGGAGATGGCCACGCAGGACTGGTCTTTGGCCCCTGTCTTCTCAGAGCAATGCAGCAGAGCAGTGGGCCACAAGGTGGCAGCCATGGCTCATTGGTGCCCCAGCTACAGTTTCTGCCAGGGCCCTGATGGCAGTACTAGAGCAAGCCAGATGCCCTGCAAGGCAGCAGGTTCTTAGACACTGAGCCTGAAAGGCAGTTTTCTGACACACTGCTGGGGTAAGTGGAAGCACCCAGGAAATATGAGTGGGTCATGTTGTGATCAGTCATGCAGATCCCACCCTGAACACACCCTCAGCCCCATGTGGACCCCACAGCCTCACACTGTCAACTGAGACCCATATGTCCATGATGCCTCACATTGCCTGTGCAGGCACGGCACACACAAGTGGAGAACTGCCTCTCTCTTTCCACTCTGCAGAGACAGCTCCAGTACTTGGACTCAGAGCCACTGGAGAGAAATTGGGTGACACTCCACCACAGGGGGCCTCGAAGTTGGCCTTCCTTCCTGCTCTTCCCAGCCTTCCCTGCCTGAGCATGGCTCCACCCACCACTTTGGCTCCAGCTTTCCCTCTCTTCTGGGTTACTCCTGTCACCACACACACCTACTGTCATCCAGCCCACCATCATTCCTACTCCTGCCTTAGCCCTGATTTTCTCTCAGGTGTGGCCCAGTTCACTTTTCCCTTTCCAGGACAATGTCTGTGGTCATCCATGCTTGTCAGTTGCTGCTGACTCCTTTGCTGACGTGGCTGCATTCCTGAAATTGGATTTTTTGCTCAGTCCCTGGCAAGGAGGCCTCTCCGGACCCTTGCATCCACCAGTACTCAGCTTCCCCTCCTCTCAGTCATTTTTTGGATCCTGCCTGTGTGGCCTGTGCTTGCATTTCTCTGCTCTGAACATAAACTTACTCCTCTAGGGCCGGAGATTAAGCCCAGTGGTTCTGGCACCTGCCTAGAAAGTACAAGGTCCCGAGTTCAATCCCCTGTACTAAAAAAAAAAAAACTTACTCCTCTAGACTTGAAACATTACTTTGATATTACAGTTCCCAAATTCACAGCTCTGGCTCAAACTGCTCCCCTGAGGTTCATATCCCACATCCAGCCCCTCTACGTCTCCACACCCAAATTTCCTCCTCCCACTCTGTTGCCAGCAGTCTGCCCCTCTGACTCCATCAGCGCCAAGCCCATGCTTCCTGTTTCTGACACCCGCATCTACTCCCACAGGAAATCCTGCTGGCACCACCTTCAGGCTACACCAGGACAGTGCCTGCATCTCAGCACCTTCCCCACCACCCCACACCAAACCACCACCCGCTGCCCTGTGACTGCCAGCCTCTGGTGGGCTCACCCTGCTCCACAGCTCCACAGTTTATTCCCAGTACAAGAGCCAGAGGGAGCCTTACTTTAAAGAGTTGGGTCCTGTCACCCCTCTGCTCAGGATTCTCCAAACACTTGGCACTTCAGTCAGAATAAAAGCAAACTCCTTAGAGAGGCATCCGAGACTTAGGTCCTTTCAACAGAAATATAATGCAAGCCACATATAGCACCTGAAACTCACCAAGAGCCATAATAAGCAGAAACCCCGGGAGTGGTAGCTCACGCCTGTCATCTCATCACTCAGGAGGCTGCGGCAGGAGGATCACCATGAGTCCAAGGCCAGCCTGAACTACATAGTGAGACCCTGTCTCAAAAACAAACAAACAAAAATAGTATGTAAAAACAAGCAGGTGAAATGCATTTCAATCATATGCTTTAACCCAATATCTCCAAGTATGATCATTGCAATGTGGAATCAATGTCAAAAATGAGAATTTTAGCACTTGTGTTCATTCAAAGCCTGTGAAACTATGGTCTAGCCAGTCAGTTCCAATTGGCGTGTCCCACAGCCCCCAAGTTTCCCCTGTTGGACACGTGGCCCAGACCACAACTCTGGCATCTGTCCCTTCTTGTGCTTTCCACTTGGCTTGTGTCCCCTGTCCCTCGAGCTCCAGGACTTCACACCGCCTGCTCCCTCGGCCCTGCTCCCTTCCCCAGAGCCATACAGCTGTCTTGTTCACTTTCTCCAGTGTCCTCCTAGGGCTACCTCTTTAAGTGGTAACCACTGCACTTCACACTCAGGCTCGCCCAGGTCTCCCCCTAGCACATGTCACCTTCTAGAAGTCACATATTCATTATATGTCCCATTTTCTCTACCAGAAAATACACTCCACATGGGAGGCAGTGGTATGGGTCCAGCAACCACAGCAGGGCCTGCATCACAGGAGGCACTCCATAAACATTTCTTTCCTTCTTCCTTTTTTTTGAGATACTCTTGCTATGTTGCCCAGGCTGGTCTCCAACTCCTAGGCTCAAGTGATCCTCTTGCCTTAACTTCCCAAGTGGCCAGCAGTACAAGTGCGCGTCACACATCCGGCTCAGGAGGGGTGAATGAATCAGTGTGAGAATGGATAGATCCCCCCAGGGGGCATTTCAGGTCAGGCTGCAAGTCAGCATCTCAGCATCTCACATAGCACAGGAACATCGTTGACCTTGGAGTGACTGAGATAGGAGCTGTTTCATCTGCCAGCAGCACTGGAGAAAGGGCAAAGCCAGGGTCAACGAAGGCACCAGGACACCCACACTGTTGGACAGGGGGCCGATTTCTCCTGGGCAGCTCCAGAGGCCAGAGCCCATCCACAGGAAAATTGATTTCAATGAGGGGAACCGACTGATTGATCGATTTGCAGTGGTGGGGACTGAACTCAGTGAATGCCTCCTACGTGCTAGGTAAGCACTCTACCACTGAGCTACATTCCCAGCCCCAAGAAAACCCTTGCTCCAAATTTAGGAATAACGATTACTCTGAAGATGTGGGCTCTAGAGCTGGGGCTGTAGCTCAGTTGTGAGTATGTGCAAGGCCCTGGGCCAATACCCAGTAAGTACTCCCAAAAAGGGTTTGGCTCTGGATGTGTGTGGACTACTAAAGTCAATTCTAGTATTCTAAGATAGTCTACATTTTGTTGTGGTAAAAAACACTATCAGACAACTTGATATTGCTATCAGACAACCTGGCTTTGACGTCCCAGCCCATCGTTTAACCTGCTACCACTTAGCCTTTTACAGGTGGAATAGCCTTCCAGGATGTCACCTGTCCCCAAGAATTTGTTCCAGAGCCAGGTGAGATGAATGTTCAACTGTCTTCCTTATGAATGAACATATAGTAGAAACTAAATAATAAACTTTATTTGAAGAATTTTCCACTAGGTTCCCAGCTATTGAGATTTTTTTTTAAGATTTGCTTGTTTGTTTGTTTTTTTAACTGTAACAGTGTTTCCAAGGATAGCCCCAGCACACAGTGACTCCTCCCAGCTTCCCAGGGACAAGAACAGTCCTCACGCCTAAAGGCTAGGTTTTGTGCCATTGTCCAAAATGAGTCTCCTCGGGATGAGGAAGCTCAGGCTTAGAGATGCTGATTAATTTGCCCAAGGCCACTTACTTGGGTAGGTGGCCAAAGCTGGCCTGGAAGATTCCAAATGTTTTCTTTTACTGTTCCGTACTAATTTACTCCCTCAGAAAATTACTGCTGGGCTGGGGGTGGTGTTGCATTGTGGCAGGCTGAGACAGAAGGATGGAAAGTTTGAGTTCAGCCTGGGCAATCTAGTGACTTAGACTCTGTCTAAAAAAAAAAAAAAAAAATTAAGCCAGACGTAGTTGTGCATGTCTGTAATGCCTGCCCTCTGGAGGATGAGCCAGGAGGATTACTGTGAGTTTGAGCCCAGCCTGCTCTACATAGCAGAGAGTCTGCCTTAAAAAAGAAAGAAGAGGAAGAGGGGGAGGAAGAAGGAAAAGGAAAAGAAAGAAAGGAAGAAAGAAAGAAAGAAAGGAAGAAAGCAAGCAAGCAAGCTGGTTGGGGATGTACCTCAATGCAAAGGCCCTGATTTAATCCTCAGTACCACAAAAAAAAAAAAAAAAAACTACAGCTGGGCACAGTGGCACATTCCAGTGTCTTGGGAGGGAAGCAGGAGGCAAGTTCAAGGAGCCCTTGGCAACAGTATCAAAATAAAAGATTAAAAAGGACTGGGGCTGTAGCTCAGTACCAAAGCCCTGGATTGAGTCTCCAGTTCTCTGTCCCTAGGTTAGGGTGAGAGGTGGGCACCTCCTTCCTCCACCTCCTCCCACTTCCCTCCAGGCACCACCAGGCGCCCAGAAGGCCGGTGTCTTGTGTTGGTGTTCTTGGTTCACTGCTTCTCCACTGAGCCATTTTCCTGAATTTACTAAATCTGATAATTATTCCAGTAACTATAATAGGAGGAAAATCATTGTCGGTTTTGGATTGGATACTATCTGTCCTTAAGAGGTGGCTGCACATTTTAGCCAACATCTTGGAGAGAGGGCTACCACTGAAACCTGACTCTCCACCATCCCTTCCTGGTCCTCCTCTGACCCCAACCCACTTGGGAGTCCTGGTGCCCATGTATCCAATGAGGAAGGGGTGCCCCGACCCCAGGCTGGCCCCCCATCCCTGCTGGCACTGACCCCTGCTCCCTCTCCTCCACCTACCTCACGACACAACCGCAGGTGCCCAGTGCATCTTTAAAAGGGCTCAACCTTTTCCTTTTCCTTCACTCTGATCTTATTCCCTTGTTGTAAAAATATCTTTAAAGCATTTCTAAATTATTTCCCTTTCAAAAGACAATCAGCTCAGGCTGGGAGTGCATCTCTGTGGTGAAGTGCTCGCCTAACATGCCTGTGGCCCTGGATTTATCCCCAGCACTGCCAAACAATTAAGAACTGAAAAAAAGGAAAGTAACCAGAAGATGATGAAGGCTTTAAAAAAATCTAAAAACCTAATTGCACTTTACCTGGTCCCAATTTAGGATATTGTGACATTCAGGAAAACAGAGCATAGTTAATGATCTAACCCCCTGCTTCTAACTTCATATGTATAAGCAATAGGACTATCCACTTGGAATGTCTTACTTCTAACTTTAGAATAAAAAGGCTCAGGAACTGAGGGAAGGGTATTTTAAGTATTTAGAACAGTGATGGCCAGGCATGGTAGTGCACCCCTGCAATCCCAGCACCTGGGAGGGAGGCTGAGACAAGAGGATCGCAGTTCCAGGCAAGCTCGAACAACTTAAGAGACTTTGTGAGACTCTGTCACAATAAAAAAAGAAGTAAAAGGTCTGGGGTTGTAGCTCAGTGTGAAAGCTCTGGATTAAATTTTCAGTACCGAAAAAATAAAACACAACACTCTCCCATTCGGGTAGGACAATTGCATGGTGGTGTGTTGACTGACTTTGATACTTTCCTCGCAGGATGGGCACAATATTAAACTCATGCTCCTAAACGTCCTTGCCTAATAGTCAGGAGCTTCCCCCACTGAGTTTGAAATGAACAGTCTAGCCTCTGCAGGTTTCCTGCATCTGTCACCCTCAATGCACAACCACTGCATAGTCTTTATTTCATGTCCCTACAGTGCTGGACACAGGAAGGACACTGCGGTCTCTGTCATACTCAACAGTATTGGTCCATCTTCTCCATTTCAACCCCGTGACCTCTCCAGACCCCGAGCTCCTTACCACCCCCCCATCTGTCCTCCACCCAGTGCCACTGACTCCTCCTCATAGTTGGGCCCTAACCTCACTAAGACTGGCAGCTGCAACTGCTCACCACCTCACATCAAGTGTTCAATTCCACGGCTCTCCCTTTCTGCCTTTCCAGTTCCCCTTTCCGGTGGTCTCTCCACTCCCCTCTCCCCACCGGCACCTCAACACTGCCTCACTGCACCATGACTTCTCTCCCTCTTGATCATGGGGCTCTGCTAATTTTTATACTAAAAATGTATCCACTGTCTCTAATTCAAGTGGGTATTCTGTTTTGCTTTGCTAAATCTAGCCCCACAGTCATTATAGTAATTCATAAATTCTCAACTTCCGTGGCCTCCTCCGACTCTAAAGCTCACCTTGCTGACAGCCAAGCACCCACTCTGTGCCCTGTGGCCCCAGAAGGGCCCCCCCACACACCCTGGACAGGCCTTACTTCCCAGCAGCATGCAGACCTAGCTTCTACTGCATCTCCAGCAACTCTCCTCTGAATTTCATAACTGTTTTCCTCTCCCAAGTCTTCCAAATCTCTCTCACCTCACCCTGGGGTCCTACTTCCTGGAGAATGTGCCAACAGTCAGGATCCTCCCCTCACCCCATCTGTGGTAACTTTTTGTCTGTTGCTGCAGTGGGTCGGGGGTGGGGGGACTTTGGCCACTGGGCCAAATCCAGCTGCACTGCCTCTGCTGTAAGACTGTAAAGCTTAGGGTGACTTTTAAATTTTTTAATGACTGGGGGAATGGTTAAAACTTTTTTCCCCCTGGTACTGGGAATTGAACCCAGGGTCTTCACACTGAGCTGCATCCCTGACCTTTTTATTTAGACACAGGGTCACTAAGTTGCTAAATTGCCCAGGCTGGGCTCAAACTTGCAATCCTCCTGCCTCAGCTTCCTGGGTGCTAGGAGTACAGGAGCATGCCACCACACCTGGCTTGTAAGTTTGGATCTCAATGATCAGAAAAAAGTTGTATTGGAGCACAGCCAGGCCTATTCATTTATGCATTGTCTGTGGCTTTTAGGGTTACAGCAGCAGAGTAGTTCATACTGAGACCCTGGGAATACAGAGACATTTACTACTTGGCCCTTGTATCCTTCACATTTCTGGTTGTATGAGTCTACATCTGCAGCACACAACAGCTATGCTTGCCATGGGGAGGCAGTCCATGCACAGAACACATCTCAGCTGTTTACACACACACACACACACACTGCCCCAAGTCTGGGCCTTGGTAGTCTTCTCACCCGGGCCTCTGGTCCCTTCCTCCTGTGGGGACATTGCCCTACAAATCTCATCACTTTTTCTTTCTTCTACCCATTACTGTATCAAAAAGCTGATTATTTCTCCAATCTTTAAAAGTTTGAAAAACAAACATCTTCCCTGGCCACACTTCCTCCCCATCTCTACATCCAGTGTGGGTCTACACTGCCGACTCCCTGGGTCCTGCCAGTCAGTGCTCCTGTTCTCAGCAGAAACCCTCAGCCTCCTCCACGTCTCTTCAAAAAACCCTACCACGACACCAAAACGCTCGGTTGGAGTCAGCCAGGACCCAGGTCCCCAAGCCCAGCAGCCTTTTGGGGCTCTTACCTGGTTGGTGAGCAGGCAGCATATAACACACGGGATCACTTTTTCTGCCTTAAAGCACTTCTTCACCATGACACACCCTCCTGGCTTCCCCACCACGCCCTCCTGACTTTCCCCCTACCTGCTGGATGCGCGCTCTCTGTCTCTCTCTCTCTCTCTCTCTCTCTCTCTCTCTCTCTCTCTCTCTCTCTCTCTCTCTCTCTCTCTCTCTGTGTGTGTGTGTGTGTGTGTGTCAGTGCGTGTGTTATAAGAGATTGAACTCAAGGCCTTCACTCTTGAGTTACATCCTCAGCTCTGTTTTATTTTGAGATCAACCCTTGCTAAATTCCCCAGGCAGGGCTCCAACTTTGCATCGTCCTGCCTCAGCCTCCCAAAGTGCTAGGATTACAGGTATGTGCCACCACACCTGGCCTGGACCACCTTTCTTAGACTGTCCCTGACCTCTTCTTCAGAGGATCCTTCAGTCTAGAAGCTTTGAAGCCCATCTTGCTTGCTGATGGCTCCACATAGATCCCCAGCCCAGAACAATCCTGATGTCACTGCCAAGCGCAGCTCCCCTGTAAGCATCCAACTGACAACTCAGAATCAGCAGCCTGAGGGAAGCAGAGTCATCTGCACTTGATCACTGCTCTTCCCCTCATCCTGGGCGCTTTATTCCCCTTTCGCCTAAGGGGATTATAAGCTGGGAAGAATCTGTTTCAGCACCCTGGTGAGTTTTATTAGACTTCCTTTCCTAAGCCATTTCTGGGCAGAGTCCTCATGGGACAGTCACATCAGATCCCACTGCAGACTTCTGTGTCAACGCTGGGGAGGTTCTAACCCTTCCCATCTGTCTCTGCGCGCTTGTCCAACCTACCACAGCCTCTGTGTGACACATGCACCTTCCTTCATACTGGAGCTACAGAAACAAAGCCAGGGAGTTGGGAGCCTGGCGGTAGTGTGAGGGAGGCTGGAAAGAAGCAGGTCTCCTTCCTGCCCTGGGGGCACAGGAGGCTCCTGGTGGTGGTCAGGCCTCGGCAGCACCTGCAGTCCTCGAAAGTTCAGGCAGGGCTCCGAGGGCCACCATCCATGTGGATGGGGCACCTGTCCTACTGAAGGCCTGTATCTGAAGGGAGGCTGGTGGGGCAGCACCCCGTGGGGTGGGGACCTTGGACTGGACCTGCATCTCTGTGAACCCAACGTGAGATTCCTGCCAACAAGAATTTCAGTGGTTGGCTAGGATCATTTCTGCATTGGAAATTATAATTATACTTAAAAAATACTAAAACCAAAGATTAAAGCTGCCCCCACCACCGCCACCAACGTTCCTGTACAGAAGTGACATCTGGTTTTCGCTCCTGCCCCAGCCTGACTCCCTCCCCTCAGGCCTAACTCCTGGGAAGCCTCTTGGTCCTCTCCTCTTCCACTCCTCCGGGTCCACCTGCCATTTCCCTTCTGATCTCACTCAGACGCTGCAATCACCATCACAGTTCTCCCGGCCTCCTCCCATAGCTACCCTTTCCCCCCACACCCCAGCCAGACAAACCGTTTGAGGCCAAAGTCAGGCCAAATCCCCTCTCTGGTCGACTCAGAGCAAACACCAACATCTCTTAAATTGCTTCCAAGCCTTGTGTGTCTCCTGGCCTTCTCCTTCCCTCAACACAGCTGCCCTGCTCTGGAAGAAGAGTGCCCTGTGCCCTGGGGTCTCACCGTGCTGTCCCTCTCTCCCTGGGGTGCTTTCCCTGGACCAGGCAGGCTCTCCTCCTCACCTCCAGCCTGCTTGGATGTCCCTCTTCAGGATGACCTCACCTCCACTTCCTCAGCCATGTCCTACTGTCTGACACTGCTCTATCCACTCATAATGTGCTGTATAAAATATGATTAAGACAGTTCAGATTATATGACTGTGACAAGACAACATATTTCTGTTTTATTCACTTTGACTATTTCATCCTGAATGCTCAGAACAGTAAGAGAGCATTCAATGAATGTTTGCTAAATGAGTGGATCAAACGGTTGCTGGCTAAACCATTTCAGCTTCGTGTTGTTACTAAATTTTTGAGTCACTCTGAAAGTTGTGTGTTATTTCCACTATATCTATAGGTCATTGAATATTAAGAGTTTAACTTGTGGGCCAGGGATTTAGCTCAGCGGTTTCACCACCTGCTGTGCAAGCACAAGGACCTGAGTTCGATCCCGGTACTAAAAAAAAAAAAGAGAGACTTTAACTTGTACAATCTAGATATTAAGTTGAAAAGTGAAATTGAGGACCTAAGTGTAGATCAGTGGCAGATAAGCCTGTTGGTTCTTTTACTAATCAGTCCACTTTATGCCTTTAACAAATGTATTTTGAAGGGCTGGGGATTTAGCTCAGTGGTTCGGCCGCCAGCCTTGCAAGTGCAAGGCCCCGGTACCCAAACAAAACAAATATACTTTGATCTGAAAATGACAACTTAACAAAGGACTTGGACTGTGATTTAGGATGAAACAACAGGCTGTGATTAAGTAACGTCCTGTCTAAGAGGCGTCCTGAAATGCCAGGGGTCTCAGGCTGGTGAGATAGGAAATTCGTCTGCCAAAAGGGATCTGAAGAGAATTTTGCTCAAGCCAGGAAGGAGGCTGCCTGCCTGGGAGGCCGAGGCTTCGGTTAGCTCTCCTGGGTGTTGGTCCATCCACTCTCCCAGACTGTGGCAGGAAAGCCAGGAATCTGTCCCTTTATTCAGATCCATGCAGTCAGGGTCTTTGCCCCAAACTGCTGATTTCCTGGGACGGCCTCGCTGTTAGAGCAAAGAGGGCTTCGAAGCCAGTGTGCGTTCACAGCCAAGAGGAGTCCTCGCAAGGGCAGGGGATGCGCAGGTGTGGGAGGGCCTGGCAGAGGACAGGCCACTGCCCTGGGAGTGGAACAGCAAGCAGGGAGAGCAGTGTTCTTTCCTGGGGCTGTTGGGCAGCGGCAGGGAGGCCCAGCTGCCAGGGCTTCTCTCTGTCTCCCTGCTCTAGGCCTGCTGTGCTGGGATCCTCCCACCTCCTTTCCTCCCGGACTCTTGCCTTCCTCTCTTCCTGAGCTCTGGGTTTCTTCCTGTTGTTTTTTAGTTTCCAAACCAGGTGTGGTAGCGCAGGCTTCTAAACCAGGCACACTGGGAGGCTGAGGCTGGAGGTTCACAGGTTTGAGACTATCCTGGGTAAGATAGTGATTTAGCAAAACCCAGTCTCAAAATAAAAAATAAATTTAAAAATGGCTGGGGATGTGGCTCAGAGTGAAGGCCCTGGGTTCAATCCCTAGTACCACAAAACAATGACAACAAAAACAAAAACCCTCAGGTTTTTTTTGGTACCAGGGATCGAACACAGGACCTTGCGCTTGGGAGTCAGGCACAATGCCACTGAGCTAAATCCTGGCCCAAAACCCCTCAGATTTTGTTGTTTAGATAGGATGTTGTTATGTAGCCCAGGCTGAACTTCAACTTTCAATCCTCCTGCCTCAGCCTCCCTGGTGATGGGATTACAAATGTGCACTACCACACAGGTCTATTAAAATGTAATATACAAGTCAGGCATGGTGGCATATGCCTGTAATCCTGGCACTCTGGGAAGCTGAGGCAGGAGGACCACAAGTTCAAGCCCAGCCTGGGCAACTTAGAGACTTAGTAAGACGACATCTCAAAAAGGGATGGGATGTAACTTAGTGAAGACTCTGGATTCAATCCCCAGTACTGTAATATATATATATATATGATTTGCATCGAGTGAAAGCCACCGTTTTTCTGAATGTTGACGAACATATGCAGTTCCATGGCAGCTTGGCCAGTGCAGAACACATGCATGGAGATAGATGGTCCCCACACACACGGTGCCCTGCGCTGTCAAGCCACTCCCCAGGTGGCTCTGCAGAGTGACTGTGGGCAGTGGGCAACTGACTGGGCTTCTGGGTCTCCTGACCCCTGCGGGGACGGGCCCAGGGTCTCTGCGTGCGAGGCGAGGTGCTGTCTTTGCCTGTGCCCAGCTCAGCCCTACGGGGCTAGGGGTGAAGCTCAGGGGAAGAGCAAGCGCTTAGCACGGGCAAGGCTCTGGGTTCCTCACTGGCACCACAAAGCGTACAGGAGGGATAGCGATGAAAACTCCCTTGCGGTACAGCTACTGAGGAGTGCGCAGGGCAGTGACAGCAGGCACGGTCATCGGCCTCGCATTGAGCAGTGCTGGCCGCGGCCTGCACCACTGGGCACCACTAACATCGCTCATGCTCTGTGCTGCGGAATCTGGCACTAGGACTGGCGATTTTCCCTAAGGATGATGTTATGGCTCCCGAGTGGCACGTACAAGGGACTGAATCGTCCTGGCCCCTGTCTTCTGTGAAGGACAGGCACATCGTCACGGTGACCAGGAGCTAAGCAGAGACAAGAGCGGAGCAGAGCTGAGGTTTCCAGCTGCAAACCCAGGGCTGCTCCGCCTCCACCGTCAGAGCTAACAGCGAGCTTCTCTTTCACTGCGGTCACTTACTGCAACTGCAGCCCCGCAGACTGACGCTGCGCAGGGAAAGCTGCAGAGCCTGTTTTGCAAGAAGCCTCTTCCTGCAGCAGTTCCCTTGCGCTCTGCTTTGTTGCATTTTTTACTCGTTTGTCTGTGGTAATTTTTCCCAGAAGAAAGCCAGCAAGCAAGCTTGGTGTTCCCTTCTCGAATACCTGGTAGATGGCAGGGGCTATGCCAGTCTACAGCAGGCAAGGCCGGTTGCTCCCCACCTCACCCCTGCACTGTGGGGGGGACCTGCTGGAAGCCCGGGAGGCGTGCTTTTCGAGGAAGAGGACAGGCGAAGCCCAGCCTCCCCTAACCCAGCACAGCACTCAGGCCTCATCCACCTTGAGCCCCCTCCCCCTTTTATTTTTGTTTTTTTGAGACAGGTTCTGACTCTGTAGTCCAGGCTGGCCTTGAACTCGAGACAATCTTCCTGCCCCAGCCTCCCGAGGGCTGGGCTTAATAGGCATACCCCACCATGCTCAACGTTTTTTTTGGTACCGAAGATAGAACTCAGGACCTTGGGCTTTCGAGGGAGGCACAGGGCTGCAGGAGCTAAATCCCCGGCCCTCAACTTCTTCTTCTTCTTTTTTTTTTTTTTTTTTTTGACACAAGGTCTCTGTAGTTCCAGCTGGCCTTGAGCTCACTATGTGGCCCAGGTGATCCTCCAGCCTCAGCCTTCTGAGTGTTGGGACTGCAGGAATAAGCTACCACCCCCGGGCAAAAGTTCTTTCCCTTTAGCCAGGGCGTGGGCTAAGTGATTACATCATTCAAGTGCAAATGGACCCTAAAAGAGGAATGAGACTCAGAATACAAAAAACAGTGGTGCAAAGGACCTCCAGTTATTCTGACTAAAGAGAAGACCCTTTGCACTTGCTAATCATCCTTTTAATGAAAAATCTCCCGCCTTCATTGCATAAGCAGGCAATAGGAGTGGATTCTACTTACTGTACTATCTCAGGAGGCCTGGTGGTACGTGCCTATGATGCCAGCACTCTGGGAGGCTGAGGCAGGGGTATTGCAAGTTTGAGCCCAGCCTGAGCAATTTAGTGAGTTAGTCAAACCCTATTTTAAAGTATTTAAAAAACACAAAACTTTGTAGTCCATATGAAGGCCTTGTGTGCCATTTCCAGTAGTACAATAAATAAAATACTATTTTAGGGGGTAGGGAGGGTAGCTCAGTTGTAGAGCTCCTTGCCTAACATGCAAAAATCCCTGGGTTCAATTCCCAGGACCACAAACAAAATTGTCTTACCTCTATTTTTAGCTACTTTATATTTGTAGCAAGTATTTTTCCATTTTGTCATGCAAAATATCCTTGTGTGCTATTTTTAAGTTTTTAAAAGGTGCATAAATTTAATGAAAGTTATTAATAGTAACAAGTTGGCCCTCCATATCAGGGGTTCCGTGTTTGCAAATTCAGTCAAGCTCAGAAGGAAAATGTTCAGAAAAATATAATGCTGGAAAGTTCCAAAATGCAGAAGTTGAATTTGCCAGGTGGGGAACACCATGCTCAACACATGTGCAGGAAGTGGGGTAGAGACACCCCGCCATGTGAGTGCTGTCTTTCTTCTCCTCCTGTTGCGCAGAAGAAAGGCAAACATCACTCAGGTTGCTGGCAAATGACAGCAGAGAATGATACCGTGTCTGACCCAGTACGGTAATAACTTGGTTGCACTTTTAGAAGTTAATTTTAGGTTATAACATAGCCAATTCACAGAGGTTTGTTAATAAATCTCCCCCTCACGCATTCTCAATGAAACATTTTACACTTAAGAAGAGCTTGGCTAATGGGAGGCTGAAGCAGGAGGATTGCAAGTTCCCAAGTCCCAGGGCAACATGGGCAATCTGTGGGATGGTCTCAAAATAAAAAAATAGAAAGGGCTGGGGATGTAGCTCAGCACCAAGACTCTGGGTTTGATTCCCAGTACAGAGGCAGGAGAGGGAGGTCACTGGGAAGAGTCTGTGGGAGCAGGGTGTGGAAGACAGTAGGAGCAGCGGTGCAGTGTGGGTCAGTCCGTGCTGGTGATCCTGCAGGGGTTACTGCATGGAAAATCTGTCATCCAGATGACTACTGTAATCTTCCACTTCCAAGGGCCAGTGACCCTGGGGAAGATGAGGACTAAAATAGTCAAGACAGGTGCAGTTGTGCACATCTGTCATTCCAGCACTCAGGCTGAGGCTGGAGGATTGAAAGTTGGAGCCCAGCCTGGGCAACTTAGTGATTTAGTGAGAACCTGTTTCAAAAAAGTAAAAAAAAGAAAAAGGGAGGCTAAGGCTGTGGCACAGCATGAAGGACCTGGGTTCAGTCCCCAGTATAAAAGAAAACACAAACAAACCAGGGACTCAGGAGACTGGAGTGGACCACAGATGGTCTGCTTATTAACTGACTTGCAGGCAGGAAGTGTTGTGTGGCAGCATCAGAGATTCCCACTTTGGTTGATGCCTTTGAAGCCAGATACGAGGAGAATGATTATTTATTGTTCTATTGCAAGATTTCATCCTGCACTCGGGAGGCTGAGGCAAGACTGTCACGAGTTTAAGCCCACCCTGGGCTATGTAGTGAGTTCAAGGCCAGCCTAAACTACATCACAAGTCCAACAAATAAAGAATAAGACTTCATCCCACACAGGGACCCTGAGTTTTCATGAGTGACTGAGAATCCCTCCCAGTAGATGAGACTAGAGTGGACTTTGTTAGATGGTGAATGCAGAATCAGAACGTGGAACCACAATTTATTGAATTCTGTGTGGGAGGCATCAAAGAAACTCAACACAATAAAAGACGATAAGTTATTGGGCTTGCAAACTAGCAGAAGACACGATAAGATAGATGCATAAACAACACAATTTCGGGCAGAAAAACTGTTATAAAACCAGAATATGTGTAGATGAGGATACTCAAAGAATGTGTGTGCGTGTGTGCATGTACTGCTGAACCTCCATGCTCAGGGAAGACCTCCTGAAGGAGGTGAACAGTGAATGAGGACTTGGAACATGCAAAGGACCCAGAAAAAGAGGAGGGGAAGCATTCAAAGAACTGGGCTGGGCAGATGGGAAGGCAGACCCCCCCAGGGCCTGGCCGGCCTGTTTGAGGAACTAGAGGGAGAGGGATGACAGCTAAAGGTCAAAGGCAGGCAGTCTGCATAATGATTTGACCTGGGGACTTTAGACTTCTTGAATCCAAATCCCCACTCAACCACAAACTAGCTGTGTGACCTTGACAAGTACAGTACTCAATTTTCCGGAGACTCCATTTGTTCACCTGTAAAGATAGGCGAATTACAGGGAACCCCACATGGCGCTGCTGCTGGAGAAGACTGGGACTGGCCTGGTGCTCAGTAAACGTCAGATGCTGGCATCCTGTGTCCCCCTCCACGACCCCCTGACTCCACGAGAGTCCCCTCTGGACTGCACTTGGAGGGACACTGCCAGCCTAGGTGTTGGTGACCAACCTGCTGCAGAGTGGAGACGAAGCACTTCGGCTCTGCAAACCACAGAGTCAAGGCCACAGGGCTCCCCATGCTGGCGCCTGAAAACCTTAGAGCTAAGAATAATGTTTACATTTTTAAAAGGTTGGAAAAGATCAAAATGAAAATAATTCATGACCCAGTGAAAAAATGTACAAAGTTCAGATTTCAGTGTCCATAGCAAAGTGTGTCACTTACATGCTCTGTGTGGCTTCTTTCTTGCTGAACAGCATTGTTTGGAATTTCTGCAGGACCTGGGGATGTAGCTCAACTCAGTAGCAGAGCACATGCTTAGCACGCATGAGCCCTGGTTCAGTGTGAGGAGGAGGAAGAGGAGATTATTCAACAAAGACCACACAGCCCAAAGCCCACACATTTGCTATCTGACTCTCACCGGGAGAGTTTGCCAACTCCTATAAAACATCCTAATTGTTAGAAATGGGAGTTTTGGAGCCAACTGGAGCCTCAATTTCCTTCTAAGTACATGGGCGTAATAACAGTCCTCTCCACAGGTTGCTGTAAGAATTAAAATACCTTTCCCGAAGAGTGCGAGTCCAGCAAACAGTGCCCACCATTTTGACAATGAAAACGACAACAATGACAGTGTTGGTAGCACTCTCTGCCTAAGAGTCCACTGTTGATGAACAGATTCCTTTCCTCAGGATGTGGTGTTTGTCATGAAAGCATGATCTTCCTGGCCTAGAAGCCAGTCTTTCTTTTTAGCTTGCTCTGTGTATCTGTGTGTACATTAATAGTTTAAGTCCAAGTGGGATTACTGGGATTTGAACCCAGGGGCCTTTGAACTGAGTTGCATCCCTAGCTCTTTTTAATTTTTTATTATTTATTTATTTATTTTTGGTACCGGGGATCAAACTCAGGACCTTGCTCTTGCCAGGCAGGTGTGGCAATTTTTGGGTCAAGGTCTCCCTGTCACTAAGTTGCCCAGGTTGGGCTCAAACTTATAGTCCTCCTGCTTAGCCTCCCAGAGTGCGTATTATTTTTTTGTAATCTAGTCATTCTTAAAATATAAACACCCAAGCAGAACTCAATCAAGTCTTCTCTGTCTCTCACTCTCTGTCTTTGTTATCTGTATGGATTTGAAGAGCCCTCAGAACAGATTCAGGGAAAGCTGGCTAGAGCACACCAGCACCTTGGGACACCTTGAAGTCACTGAAGTTATAGTGTTGACACCAGGTTCATAGGCAGGTGCTCCCTTACAAAAGCACAGAAAGCAGGGCATGGTGGTGGATGACTATAACACCATCATTCTGGAATACTGAGGCAAGAGCGTCTCAAGTTCCAGACCAGCCTGGGCAACTTAGCAACCTAGTGAGACCTTGTCTCAAAATAAAAAGAAAAAGAAAGACCTGGGATGTAGCTCAGGGCAAAGCTGGGGTTCAGTCCCCAGTACCATAAAAAAGAGCACAGTGTATGTAGAAAATAAGTAGGCTCTTTTCTAAATCTCTAAATTTATTCAAAATGTTAAAAGACTGTGCTCTACCTTCCAAGATATTTCTTAATTAAAAAAAATAATCAAAACAGTATTCTACCTGGGCATGGTGGTGCTCACCTGTAATCCCAGCACTTGGGAGGCTGAGACAGGAGGATCACTTGACTTTGAAACTACATAGTGAGTTCAAGGCCAGCCTGAACTGCATAGTGAGACTGCCTCAAAACACCAAAAACAAAAACCCCCACCTTTTTCTCAGTGCCTGTACAAGTGTGAGGCCAAATATGTCCCATAATTCATGAACCTGAACACAGGCCGCTTGCATGTTAGGCACTCACTCTACCACTGAGCTGCAGCCCAGTCCTTTTTAAGATTTTGTTGGAGATAAGGTCTCACTAGCCTCAAATTTGTGACACTTTTGCCTCAGCCTCTCAAGTAACCGGGGTTATAGGCAGACAACCTGAGCCAGGCTTTGTTGACCTCCCTCCCCTTAGACTTTATAAGTCCACAGCAAGTTCAGTGGAAAGTACAGAAAGTTCTACCTTACTCCTACCATGAAGCAGTGTCCACACTGTGTCTGCCGTACGTTTGTTATGACCAACAAACCACGGCGACCCCAGGGCCACAGCTTCAAGGGGCTCCACCTGGCTGTGCCAGAGCGCCCCTCCCCCGGGCCTCCTTCCTGTCTCCTGGGCATCCCTATGGCTTCAGTGTGGCCAGTTCTGTCTCTTTCAGAGTCCCACAGCTGAATATGACCAAATCCTACCTTTTCTGAGTGGCTTCTTTCCAAGTAATGTCCATTAAAGTTTCTGCGCTGTTCCTTGTGGTCTTGCAGTTTTCCTTTTGCTACTAGAGGTTGAACCTGGGCATTGTGCCCGCCAGACAAGCACTGGACCTCTGAGCTGTGCCCCAGTCAAGTGCTTGTTTCCTTTTAGCTCCAAGCTATGCTCTGTTGTCTGATGTATCACAGTTTGCATAGCCACTCACCCAACTGAAGAGTATCTTGGTTGCTTCTAAGCTTTGACAATCATGAATGACACTGTTATACACAACTTTGTGCAGGGCCATAGGTGAATATAAGGTTTTTTTTTCTTGTTCTTGTTGTTTTCTGTTCAGGGTTTGATTTTTTTTTTTTTTTTTTTTGGTGTTTTTTGAGACAGGCTCTCACTATGTAGTCCAGACTGGCCTTGAACTCACTATGTAGCCCAGGCTCACCTCAAACTCGTGACAATCCTCCTGCCTCAGCCTCCCAAGTGCTGGGATTACAGGCATGCACCACCATGCCTGACTCATTGTTTTGAGACACGGTCTCACTATGTGGTTCAGGCTGGCCTCCAACTCATGGCGGTCCTCTTGCTTCAGCTTCCTGAGTCCTGAGATCATAAGCGTGTGCCACCATATCTGGCAGTGAGTGTGCGTTTCTATTCATAGTGCGATTGTTGGGTCATAGGAAAAGTCTGTTTACCTATGCAGATGTAGATGTGTGGAGAGACAGCTCCTTGCTGTGTTAGTTTGCAGTTCCATAGTCAGATATGACATACGGCACATTTGCATAGGTTTACTTGCTGTCCCCATATCTTCCTTGAAGGGCTCCTTGATGACAGCCAAGTCAGGTAGAGACTGACAGGCAGAGGAGCCTGGGCCCAAGAGAAAGTCTGGGCAGAGATGAGGCAAACCAGGCCTGCAGTGAGGTCTGAGCCCATAGAACTGGGCTCAGGATGGAGAGCGATGGCTTGGCCTGCAGCCTCCCAGGGATAAACGGCAGCTCTGAGCTGCACCGAGACCAGCGTCATCTGGCCTGGTGAGCCTGGGCACTGGGACACACACAGAGGCCACATAACACGTGGCTGGATGACCAGAGCATTCTGACCTCACTCCTGCCCTTGGAAACACCTTTGCTCCTCCCTATGCAATGTACCCTCATCACACACCTTGTTTCTCTACCAGATCAATATTAGCTAAGTGACTACTTGTGATCCTACAGGTTAATTATAGTTTGACCCAAGGCAGCCTGGGATGTGATTTTACTGTACAAAACTCCTGAACAAAGAGCCTTAGGGCACTCGGCACGTTGGCGCATTGCATGTGATCCCAGTCTTCAGGAGGCTGAGGCAGGAGGATCTCCTTAAGTTCAAGGCCAGCCTGAACTACACAAGGAGACCCTGTCTGAAAAACAAAAACCGGTAAGTAATACAAAATAAGACCCTCAGGGACTCCTACTTTTGGGAACCTCCTGGCTCTTGGGGGCTTTCCTTTTATTTTATTTTATTTTTAACCTTTTAAAAAATCATTTATTGATCCTTTACCATACAAAATTTATTCAAATTACATCCACTTGAGGTGGTAAGATCACAGCTAGAGAACAGGTCACCCTGTAACAAACCTATTTACAAAATACATCATAAAATCTTTTTTTGTTCATTTTTTATACATTATATTACATATTTTCTTTTTTAAACTAGCATATAACACAAAGCTAAACTGATTAGTAGTTTGCCTACTCCCAATCTTGGGAGAAATACTTCTTTTTTACAAAATCATGTGGAAGAAAGAGAAATTCCTACACTCTGACAATTGGCACTTAACTTCCTCTGCAAGGCGTCTTCCTTCCAATTCTTCCTTCTCATACACACAAGTTGTCATGCATGCACTGAGTTCCTACTTCCTTTTCTGAAAGCTAACGCTTTTAATACTGCAATTCTATTTATAGGTCTACATGTAAGACAAAAATGAAAACAACCACAACCACAATGACAACAAAAAACCAAAAACAAGGTAACACTCTTAAAAAATTACAAACCAGCTAGAAAATATTCTGGCAGTGTTTACAAATTAATTGCTAGTTTTGTACAAAATGGCTAAATAATGAAGATGTGAGTAGACTACATATCAACTTAAATAAAAGGATTGCTATGCACAACTCAGTACATATAAACACACACCTAACACTGACAGCTCATGTGTTGGTTACCCTTTTTACACTTCATTTTCTAAGGCTCACATAGTCATAATTCGCACACTTGTAACTTTTAGCCTTTCATGTGTGAGCTTTAATAGCAGCAACTGAAGGGTTCCATACTTAACTACTTAAAGTAACACAAATACTGTAGTACTAACCCAGTTGGTGTGCCAGATACTACGGGAATAGAAAAGGACTAACGCCAACAGAATACAGTATGGATGTCTAATTCTGTACCCCAGTTAAGTTCATTAACTGGAAAAATCATATGTACAAAAGAATTAAGACTTATTAGTATTCCTTTCATTTTTTTAAAAAAACAATAAATACAGCATTACATTACGAAAAGGTTCAATGAGAAAAATCAACAAAACACACAACAACCTAGCCAGGTGAGCTCAGTCTTTAGACTGGAAAAAAATCAGCTCTGTGCAGCTGGCAAAGAGAATGAGCCAGAGCTGGAAGCAGATGCAGCTAACCAGATGAGATTAATATGGGAGAGGGGGGAAAGGTTGGCATAAGTGGTTTCCCATGCAGGAAAAATCCCCACAGTGCATTTCCAGTAGGCTCTTAACGCAAAGCTCCCCTCCCTCCTCCACCCCAAATGTTTCATCTCTGACCACATGGATATTCTGCACCAAGTCCCATGTGTGTGAGGGGGGGAGGCTGAAGAAGAGAGAGGAAGATAGTCTGCACCTTTGTTTTTCCTCCCAAACACACACCATGCATACCCACACACAGAATTTAAAGTGCTGGTGTCATCTGTCTGGAGCCCACCACCACTTTGCATATTGTGGGAATCTACCTAGAGTAAACTGGCTGGGGTTCTCGTGGTTTATTAATTTTTGTTTGCTAAGCGATGCCATCAATCCAATCCAATGCGTAGGAGTTGAGTGACTACCACATGCCTCCCAACAGTCCAGGCGCCCAGCATTTCAATTCAACTGTTCATTCAGAGGTTAGTTTTTAAAAAATTTTTTATTTAAAAATAACTTTATTATCAAACACACACACTTACAGAAATTAAAACATTCAAAGAAGAACAATGCAAGGGAAAAATAACCACAATAATATTCAAATACAGTAGAACTCAACCAAAACAAAACTGAAAAGTACTTAAACATTTTTCCACATAACTTAAAAAAATATCTCAAGCACCAACAAGACACCAGAGGATGTGATTTGTTTCAGAAAGATCCCCGAAACCAACATTGAACCAACAGTGGTCTGGAAAAAAAAACTCCAGTTAGCTAGCAGACTCCACATAAGCCAAGCTTCTCCCTAATTTAAATTTCAATACAGTCATATGACCCACGATGGAAACACAATCCAAGAAATATGTTATTAGGCCACTTCATCCATGTGTATCCTTAATTACACTCTCAGTTTCTCACACTAGAGAAACTATTCAGTATTTACATGTGTGTCCTATTTATTTCGCTTAAGAGTATGACCTCGATATGCATCCATTTAGCTATAAATGTCTCTAGTTTATGGCTGAGTAGTACTCCATTTTATAAAAAAAACCCCACATCCTCTTTACCCAGTTTCCAGTTGATGGGCACTTGGGCTGTTTCCAAGCTTTAGCTATTACAAACTCTGCTGCTACGAACATGGGTGCACATATATTGCTGTGGTATGATTCTTTTAATTCTTTGGGGAAGATACCCAGCAGGGGGATAGCAGGGTCGAATGGGACCTCTAGTCCTAGTTCTTTGAGGTATATCCATACTGATTTCCACAATGGTTGTACCAGTCTGCACTCCCTCCAACAATGGAGAAGGTCTCCTTTCTCCCCACACCCCTGCCAGCATTCATTATTGGATGATTTCTTTATAACAGCCATTCTTTCTGGAGTGAGGTGGAATCTCAGTGTTGTTTTCATCTGCATCTCTCGAATAAGCAGTGATGTGGAACATTTTTTCATATATTCATTTGCTGCTTTTACTTCTTTGTCTGAGAAATGTCTGTTCATTTCAGATGCCCATTTTTGAATTGGGCCTTTGAATTTGGGGGGTCTGATCTTTTTCAGTTCTTTATATATTCTAGATAGTAGTCCTTTGTCTAAGGTACAGTTGCTGAAAATTGTTTTGCACATTGTAGGTTGTATCTTAGCTCTGTTGTTGGTTTTTCTTGCAGTGCAGAAGCTTTTTAATAAGATGAGATCCCAGTTGTTGATTCTTTGTCATAAATGCATGTTGGATTTTGTCAAATGCTTTTTCTGCATCTATGGAGATAGTCATATGGTTTTTGTCCTTGGCTCTATTGATGTAGTGTAGTACATTGATTGATTTGCATATGTTGAACCATCCCTGCATCCCTGGGATGAATCCCACTTGATCAGGGTGTATGATCTTCTTGATGATCTTCTCCATTCTATTTGCCAGTATCTTATTAAGGATTTTTGCATCTATGTTCTTTAGTGAGATTGGCCTATAGTTCTCCTTTTCGATTGGGTCTTTCTCTGCTTTGGGGATCAAGGTGATGCTTGCTTCCAGGAATGAATTTGGGGGTATTGCTTCCTTTTCAATTTCATTGAAGAGTTTAAAATGTAGTGGCAGTAGTTCCTCTCTAAATGTCTTGTAGAATTCAGCAGTGAAGCCATTAGGGCCCAGGCTTTTCTTAGTTGATAAGTTTTTAATTATGTTTTCAATTTCCTTGATTGATATTGGGTTGTTTGGAATTTTTAGGTGGTCTTCATTCAACTTTGGTAATTCATACATATCTAGGAATCTGTCCATTTCTTCTGTGTTTTCCATCTTACTGGCATATAGGTTCTTGAAGTAGGTATTGATGATCCTCTGGATTTCTGCTGAGTACATTGTAATTTCACCTCTTTCATTCCTAATTGCATGGATTTGGGCCTATTCTTTCCTTTTTCTGATAAGGTTGGCTAAGGGTTTGGCAATTTTGTTTATTCTTTCAAAGAACCAACTCTTGGCTTCATTAATTCTTTGTATCTTTTTCTTAGTTTCCATTGAATTGATTTCTGGCTGTGTTCTTTATAATTTCCTCCTTTGTATGAGGTTTGAGTTTATCCTGCTCTTCTTTTTCTAGAAGCTTGAGGTTCAGCATCAGGTTAATTGGGCTTGCTCTGTTTTCCTAAAATGAGTATTCACTGCTATGAATTTCCCTCGTAAGACTGCTTTCATTGTGTCCCATAGATTCTGATATGTTGTATTGTCATTGTCATTTAATTGAATGAACTGTCTGATTTCTTCTTCAATTTCCTCTGTGGTCCATTGGTTATTCAGAAGTGTGTTGTTCAATTTCCACGTGTTTATGAAATTATTGGGGTTTCTTTTGCCATGGATCTCCAATTTCATTGCACTATGGTCTGATACAGGGGAGAACTTCAATTCCTTTGCACTTACTTAAACATGTTCTATGAGTGAGTATGTGGTCTATTTTGGAGAACGACCCATGTGCAGGTGAAAAGAATGTGTATTATGATTTTGTGGGGTGGAACCCTCTGTAAACATCTGTTAAGTTCATTTGTTCAAGAGTTCGATTGAGTTCTAGTATTTCATTACTTGTCTTTTGTCTAGTTGATCTATCTATTTGTGACAGTGGGGTGTTGAGGTCCCCCACTGCTATTGTATTAGTGCATATATGATTTTTCATGTCCATTAGTATTTGTTTTATATAGTTGGGTGCACTAGTGTTTGGTGCATAGATATTTATGATGGTCATCTCTTTCTCTTGGATTGTTCCCTTTCCAAGGATGTAGTGTCCATCTTTGTCTCTCTTAATCAGTGTTGCTTTGAAACCTATTTGATCTGCAAAGAGGATAGGTACTCCTGCTTTTCTTTGGGTTCCCTTCGCATGGAGTATTGTTTTCCACCCTTTACCTTTCAGCCTATGAGTTTCATTTTGAATTAGGTGTGTTTCTTGTATGTAGCATATTGTTGGATTTTGCTTCTTGACCCATTCTTCCACTCTCTTTCTTGTGAATGGTGAATTGAGACCATTAACATTGATGGTTATAACTGAAACGTATTGACTTATCATTGCCATGACTTTTTCTTTTTGTTGGATTCTCCCCCTTTACATTTAATTTCTTGTCATGCCAGATGGGTTCATTCCGCTGTGCTTCCTGGGGTTGTGATCCTCATTGCTTGCTCCTAGGATATTGTCTAAATTTTTCTGGTGTGCTGGTTTGGTGTTCATGAAGTTCCTAAGGTGCTCTTTGTCATGAAAATATCTTATTTCTCCATCCATTTTGAAAGATAGTTTTTCAGGGTACATCAATCTGGGTTGGAGGCTGTTTTCTTTTAGGGCTTAGAATATGTCACTCCAAGCTCTTCTTGCCTTGAGGGTTTACCTTGAGAAGTCTGCTGTGATTCTGATGGGTTTTCCTTTGTATATGATTTGTTTCTTTTGTCTAACTGCTTGTAGAACTTTATTCTTCTGTTATGTTTCTGGAATCTTAACAATTATATGCCTATGTGTAGATTTTTTTTTTGATCAAGGCTATTTGGAGTCCTATATGCCTCACTCATCTGTATGTCAAGTTCTTTTCCCCTGCTTGGGAAGTTTTCTGCCATCACTTCCGTGAACAGTTTTTTTTATGTCATCTGCACTCTCTCCTGTTTCTTCATTGACTCCAGTCAGTCTTAGGTTATTCTTCTTTGTATCATCTAGCAGCTGCTAGATTGATTTCTCGTGATGCCTTACAATTTTGAAGCAATTTTTCTTTTCCTGGACACTAATTGCAATCTCATCTTCTATATCTGAAATTGTCCTCACATTGCCTCATTCTGCTGTTTAGACTTTCAATGGAGTTTTTAATGTCCTGGAAATCTGCATCTGTTTTATGGATTCCATTTGTTTCCTATGTTGGGATTCCATCATATTCCTCAGCTCCTCTCTGGATTTATTAATCATGTCTTGCACTATGAGCACAATCTCTGCTGTTATCTGAGAAATTATTTCTGATTTCATTTTTTCCAGATCTTCTTTTGTTGCCAGTTCAGGGAGTCAAGGTGGTTGAGTATGAGAGTGTTCCATCTCATTTCCCTTTGGGGTTGCTGTAGGTTATCTGGAAGTTTGGTTTTGAGACTTGTTTATGTGTCTTCTCATTTTGAAGGGGGGCAGCAGGGGTTGCTGTTGGCCCCTGCACAGCTCACCTCCTCTGAGCTGGGAGTGGTGGAACCTCTTAAGCTAACCTTGGGCCGGAGATTTAGCTCAATGGTTTCACCACCTGCTGCGCAAGCGCAAGGACCCACGTTCGATCCCTGGTACCAAAAAAAAAAAAAAAAGAAGGCTCTTAAGCTAACCTTGGATTCTCTGAATCCTCCGTTAACTGTTTGAAGTCCAGGGTGCAGCTTTGGATCAGTTCATCTAATTTCTTCTCTTCCTGACTGAGCTCGGTCACTTCTCTGGACAGGCCTTGACACTGGGCCAGCATGCCCCCATCCTCAGATTGTAGCCCATCCACTGGATGTGGTTCTCAGACTTCTTCTTGATGAGGTGGATGCCTTCCAGCACATTGGTGATGTCGTAGATCCTCCTCTTTTGCACTTTGAGCACCTCTGCCACCTTGTTCAAGTCCAAGTCCCCATTGGGTGACTGGCTCAGGAGCTGAATGAACTTCTTGGTGAGCAGACCAAGGGGCATGTCATACCGTGTTTTTTCTGAGGAAGATTTTGGAGTTTTGGGGCTATCTGGACTTCATAGTGCAGCTCTTCCTTTGCCCTTGGGAGTTTTTTTAACCATCTGAGAGGTATGACGGCTTTCTCCTAGCTTCAGCCTTCGCTTTGCCTGCTGTTGTAAGGGCATTTCCCAAAGGCAGCCTGGCTTGGGGCAGTGGGGGCCCAGTGGGAGAGTGTAGCAGAACAGGGGCACGGGGCACCAGGGAGGGGGTAGGGGGTGGGGACGGGAGAGGGAGGGTGGCGATGCCGGGGGCAGGTGAGAGGGCGGCAGGATGGCCCAGGTCAGGGAGCCAGTGAGCAGGAGAAAGTGGGTGTCCCCCTCCCCCTCCAGTGGGGGCTTTCCTTTTTAATAACACTTATACTCCTTTTCACCCTCTTGGTCCTTGAGTCCACTCTAGGGTCCCTGAGACATGGGCTCAGCACATCTAACAGCTTGGAGCTACTTCCCTGAAACATCTTGGGGCCTGGGTCATTTTCTTGTTGCATTTTAAGAATTATTTGTATGTTTTGGATTCAAGTTCATTATCAGATGTGTCTTTTTCTCCCTTGGCACTGGGGATTGAATCCAGGTCCTTCCCACTAAGCTGATCCCCAGACCTTTTTATTTTGAGACAGGGTCTCACTAAGTCACTAAGTTGGCTTCACTGGGTTTGAACTTTTGATCCTCCTGCCTCAGCCTGCAGGGGTGCTGGGATTATGGGTGTGTGCCACCATGCCCATCTCAGTTCAATGTTTTCTCCAGTGCACTGATTTTTAGAACAGAAATTATTTGTGTTTCTTTTATTGGGCAAGAGAATTGGCTGTAAGATAGTAAAACCAAAATATTTTTCTAGTATAACATGAAAAAATTAGTTATTGGATGACAATTTTTAGTTTGTGGAATAAGAATATTATATGTTCAGCAATTATCTGAGGGCTCACTATACTCTGGTACTATTTCTAATCACTAAAAATATGTGGAGCCACTTGGGACCCAGGTTTTCTCTTTTTCTTTCTTTCTCTTCTCTCTCTCTCTCTCTCTCTCTCTCTCTCTCTCTTTCTTTCTTTCTTTCTTTCTTTCTTTCTTTCTTTCTTTCTTTCTTTCCTTTTGTGGCTCTGAGGATTGAACCTAGGGCCTTTGCACTGAACTATATCCCTAGCCCTTTTTTATTTTTTGAGACAGAGTCTCATGAAGTCATTAAGTTGCTCAGGCTGGGCTCCAACTTGTGATCCTCCTGCCTCAGCCTCCCAAAGAGCTAGAATTAGTTGGAGGCGAAGCGTGGGCTAACATCCCCTGTGAAGAGGGCCCTTAACGATAATGTTGTTAGCAGGCCAGATCTGGATTTTACGCCAGGATCTCCATTTACCAGCTGTGCTGTCTTGGCAAATAGATTTAATTTTTTTTTTAATCTGTAAAACAGAGACAATATTAGTTCCTATTCAATAAATTTAGTGAGAATTAAATGAGAAAATAAATATAATATGCTTAGGACGACATCCAGTATATAATTTGTAACCATATGTTTGCTGTCAGATTTATTTTTATTTTTTTCTAAGGTAGAGTTTTTGCAATATGGCCCAGGCTGGCCTCCAACTTCTGATCTCAAGTGATCCTCCTGCCTCAGCCTCCTGAGTAGCTGGGACTACAGGCACATCCTGGCATGCCATACCTACTGTGGTTATTAGTGTGTGTTAGGTACTGTCTAGCAGAGCTAATATTCTCATTGTGTGGAGGGGGAGGGGGGACAAGGAGAAGCAACCACAGTCATTAAATTATGTAGCATGTTCAAAGTTGTTAGGCATGGGGTGGGGAGCAAGGAGGATTGAAAGCAGACTAAAGGGGACTGAAAAGGAGAAGTTCTCATTTTGATACCCATGGGAGACATCTTCTCCAGGACCTGTTTTTTGCTCCACTGGGTTCATCAACATGATTTTGATACTCCAGGAAACGCTAGCCTAGGAGACACGGGTTATAAATAACTTTGTTTTTTGTTCAGGAACTTCCCCTAAAATTTATTTAAATGAGCACTCTGAGCACAGCACAGTGATGCACACCTGTAATCCCAACGTTCCAGGAGGCTGAGGCAGGAAGATTGCAAGTTTGAGCCCAGCCTAGGCAAATTAGCAACCATGCAAGACACTGTCTCAAAATTAAAAATAAAAATAAAAAAAAGTCTAGGAAGGGAGCTCAGGGTGAAGGCCCTGGGTTCTACCCCCAGAAAAAAAAATTGCAGGGGCTGGGGAATTAGCTCAGTGGTTCCATCACCTGCCTTGAAAGTACAAGGTCCAGAGTTCGATCCCCAGTACCAAAAAAAAATAAGAGCAAACACTAATGGAGGTCTATTTACTCCCCGCTCACCAAGTGCCCCCATTGTAACCCTTAGATCACGCCCTTCTGTTCTCTGTAAAGATAGCTTTCCCAGTTGTCTGGGTCTTCATTTCTGCAGGACCTCGTGGCATGGATGGAAGTAAATCTGTATTTTTTTCTCTTGTTAATCTTTTTTGTCATAGGAGTCTCAGCTGTGAACCTTGTGATGGGTGAGGAACGATACTACTTTTTCTCCCCTATAGCCTTCTGAAGAACATGTTTGAACAGACTCAAAGAAAAAGTTTTCGCCCTGGGGATGTGTGGGGGAAGAGTGCCTAGACAGAGACCATCAGAGCAGAGGTGAGGGGCTTCAGGCCAAGCTTGGTCACAGCCGAGTGGGCAACAGAAGGGTCATGAGATAGATGGTTGGAGATTAGGTGTGACCCCGTGTGTGTACACAGGCGTGTCTGCGGAAGTGTATCTTATAGGGTTTTCCAGCCAAGAATATGTCTCTGTGAGCTTCTCTAAAAGCGTGCCTGGTGATAGCCCCATTCAGATGATTTCTCAGGACAGAGTTATCCTGGCTTCCACCCTCCCAGGCTTCTGTCCATTTCTCACAGGTTGTAGCTCAGCATTTTCACTCTACTGGCTTCCTTATTTTCTTTAAACATTTAGCCAAGGGACATAATCGTTCCATCACTTGAAACACACCAAGCAAGTCTGGTAAAGACTTAGGAGTAAATGAAGTCACAGAAGCTGAGAAGGAGTTGTGTTTTTGTTTGTGTGTTTTGGTTGTTTTGGTACTGAGAACTGAACTCAGAACCTTCACACTGAGATACAACCCCAGCCTTTTTTACTTTTTATTTTGAGATCAGTTTTCTTTAAATTGCTAAATTGCCTAGGCTGGACTTGAATTTGTCATCTTTCTGCCTGGCTCCCATAGTGCTGGGTTTACAGGCATGTGCCATCACACCAGGATTGAGAAGTGGTTTTAATCTGAAGAAAATGCCTCAGTGAGGACCCTCTGCAGGGTGAGGCATACAGCACTGCATCCTGTCCTGTGACTGCAGAAGACAAGAACCAGCAAATAATACTTGTTATTGACCAGGAAAATTGCATTAACTTTATTTTTTCTGTTGTTCATTTTTTTGTTGTTGTTTGCTTGTTTGTTGAGGGGAGAGGGTTGGTACCAGGGATCGAACTTAGGACCTTACGCTTTCGAGGCAGGTGTCGGAACCACTAAGCTAAATCCCCACACCTGTTTTTTGTTTTTTTGAGGTAGGGTTTCACTATATAGTTCAGGCTGGCTTCAAACTCACAGTGATCCTCTTGCCTCAGGCTACCAAATGCTGGCCTACCAAGTCCTGTAGGCATGTACCACCACAAATTGCATTAATTTTAGAGGACAGAGGGTCAGTACAGCAAAAGGTAAAATTGAGGAAGGCTGATTGTCAAGAACTAAATGTTTAAAAAATTTCAAGGACATACTAGAAAAAGACAATGAAGCCAAAAATGTCCAAAAGTCTAATAGAATGAATGCTCCAGGCAGGGTGAGCATTTATGCAGAACGGGGGTGGTGGGGTGGTGGTGGTGTGTGTGTGTGTGTGGGTGGTGTGTTGGCAACAGAAAATAATGCAGGCCGGGGATTTAGCTCAGTGGTTTTGCCGCCTGCTGCACAAGCACAAGGACCTGAGTTCGATCCCCAGTACCAAAAAAAAGAAAGAAAGAAAGAAAATAATGCAATAACAGAAAAAGCCAGTTCTTTTCAGCAATAAATTAGTGTGGATATTTTAAATTCCCCAATCAAAAGACACAGACTGGCCAAACAGATCAAGAAACAAAATCCAACAATGTGCTGCATACAAGAAACACATTTAATCCAAAAAGAAATTCATAGACTATACATCAAAGGACAGAAAACAATTTCATGCACTGGGAACTCCAAAACAAGCAGAAGTAAGCTATTCTATTTTCAAACAAAGGGAACTTTGAGCCAGAACTGATCAGAAGAGGCAAATAAGGTCACTACATATTGATTAAGGTAACAAATCAACAGGAAGAGGTAACAATTATAAGCATATATGCACTGTCACACTCCATAAAACAAACACCACAGGACATAAAAGATCAGGTAAAATCAACACAGTTATAGTGAGGGATCTCAAAACCACACTGTCACACATAGATCAACTAGACAAAAAAATCAACTAAGAAATATCAGAGTTGAACCGAACCTTTGAACAAAAGTGCTTAGATATCTACAGAGTGTTCCACCCAAAAACAGACTACACACTCTTCTCAGTGGCACATGGGACTTTCTTCACAATAGACCACACACTATCCCATAAAGCATGCTTAAATAAATGCATGAGAATCAAAATTATCCCATGATATCAGGCCATAGCAAAAAGGAATCACAGAAATTATGCAAAAACTTGGAAAATAAACTCTTGAATAATCACAGAAGAAATCAGTACCTAGAATAAAAAAATACCAGTACAACACACCAGAACTTATGGGGCACAGTGAAAACACTCCTAAGAGGGAAATTTATAGCAGTGAATGCCCACATCAGAATAGAACAAGTCCAAATTAATAACCTAATTATGAACCTCAAGTTCCTAGAAAAACAAGAACATTCCAAATACAAACCAAGTACAAGGAAGGAAATTATAAAGATCAGAGCAGAAATTAATGAAATTGTGACTAAAAAGCAATAGGAAGACTCTATGAATTGGAGAGCTGGTTCTCTGAAAGAATAAAAAAATAGATAAACCCTTAGCCAATCTTATCAAAAAAAGGAAAGAAAAGTCTCAAATACATGGAATTAGAAATGAATAAGGGGAAATCACAATGGGCATTGCTGAAATCCAGAAGATTTTTAGTAATCACTTTGAAAACCTGTACTCCAATAAATTGGAGAATCTAGAAGAAATTGATAGATTCCTAGATACATACGAATTACCAAAGCCCTGAATAGCCAGGCTTGGTGGTGCACACCTGTAATCCCAGCACTTGGAAGCCTGAGGCACGAAGATCACTGTGCATTCATGGCCAGTATGAACTACATAGCAAGAGCCTGTCTCACCCCACCCCCAACCCCAAGAACTACTAACAAAGAAGAGCCTAGACTCAATGGAGTCACCACTGAATTCTACAAGAATTTCAGGGGAGATCAAATGCCAGTACTCCTCAAACTCTTTATTTTATTTGGGGTTTTTTGTTTGTTTCTCTTTTTTTGAGACAAGGTCTCACTTTGTAGTTTAGGCTGTCCTTGGATTCACTATGTAGCCTAGACTGGGCTTGAATTCAAGGCGATCTTCCTGCCTCAGCCTCCTGAATGCTGGGATTATAGGCATTTCATTAATGAAATTGAAAGAAAAGGAGTACTCTCAAATTCATTCCTGGAAGCTAGCATTACCCTGATTTCAAAACCAGACAAAGATCCCAACAGAAAAGGAGAACTACAGGCCAATCTCTTTAGTGAACATAGATACAAAAATTCTCAATAAGATACTAACAAGCAGAATGCAACAAATCATCAAAAAGATCATACATCACAATGAAGTAGGTAGGCTTCATCACACTGCGAGGACAGTTCAACACACACAAATCAGTAGATGTAATCCACCACGTAAACAGGCAAGGACAGAAGTCACACGATCATCTCAATAGACACAGAAAAGCCTTTGACAAAATCCAACATCCATTCATGATTTTTAAAAAACTGAAAAAAATAGGCATAGCAGGACCTTATCTCAATCTGATAAAGCCATTTATGGCCAACCATTGGCCAGCATCATATTAAGTGGGGAAAAACTGAAAGCTTTCACTCTAAAGTCATCAGTAAGACAAGGACATCCACTGTCACCACTCCTGTTCAATACAGTACTCAGAATATTAGCCAGGTAAATCAAGCAAGAGAAAGAAAGAAAATATATATCCATATATAGATATGCAGATATGTGAAATAGATTTTTTTTTTTTGGTACCAGGGATCGAACTTGGGTCCTTGCGCTTGCTCAGCAGGTGGTGAAACCACTGAGCTAAATCCCTGGTCCAATATGATACAGATTTTAACATATATATTAAATTGTCATTATTTGCAGATAACATGATCTTTTACATAGAAGACCCCAAAAAAATCCACCAAAAGACTCCTAATTACTAACCAATTCAGTAGCATAGCAAGATACAGAATCAACACACAAAACCCAGTAATGTTCTTATACACCATTATTGAACTCACCTAGAAAGAAATTAGGAAAACAGTACCTTTCATAATAGCATTGAAAAATTAAATACTTAAGAGATTAACCTAGTGAAAGAAGAATAAGCAAATGAGATCTTACCAAGTTAAAAAGCTTCTGCACAACAAAGGAAACAACCAACAGAGTGAAGAGACAACCTACGGAATGGGAAAAAATTTTACCAGCTACTCTTTGGACAGAGGACTAATATCCAGAATATATAAAGAACTCAAAAAAAATTAGACCCCCCCAAAACTTAAAGACTCAATAAAAAAATGGGCAACTGAAATTAATAGACATTTCTCAGAAGTACAACTGGCCAATAAATACATGAAAAAAATGTTTCACATCTCTGGCCATTAGAGAAATGCAAATTAAAACAACACTGAGATTTTGCCTTACTCCAGAAAAAATGGCCATCATCAAGAAATTAAATAATAAATACTGGTGAGGCTGTGGAGGGAAAAGAAAACCTTCTACATTATTGGTGGGAATGTAAACTGGTATGACCAGTATGGAAATCAGTATGGAGATTCCTCAAAAAACTAAAAATAGAAATTCCATTTGACCCACCTATCTTCCTTCTAGGTATCTTCCTGAAAGAGTTAAATACGTTATATTATTGTAACACATGCCTAACCATGTTTATAGTAGTACAGCTCATAATAGCTAAATCATGGAAGCCACCTATCATTCATCAACAGATGAATGGGTAAAGAAAATATGGTATTTATACACAATGGAATAATACTCTGCCATAAAGAAAGATAAACTTGAGTCATTGTATGACAATGGATGTACTTGAGACCGTAATGCTAACTGAAATAAATCAGAAACACAAGCTTAAATATCACAAGATTTTTTTTTTAAGATAAGGTCTTGTTCTGTGGTTCAGGCTGTCCTTGAACTTACTATGTAGTCCAGGCTAACCCCGACCTTGTGGCAATCTTCTTGCCTCAACCTCCTGAGTGCTGGGATTACAACCATGTGCCACCATGCCCAGCTCACAAGGTTTTTCTTGAGAAACCCAAAATATAAATAAAGAGCAAAATAAAAGACAGAGAGTAGGAAATAGAGAGATCAATCTTTTGCAAAAGGGACGGGGCCAGGGATTTAGCTCAGTGGCACCAGACTTGCCTTGCAAGCACAAGGTCCTGAGTTCAAAAACAACAACAAAAAAAAGGGAAGGGGGACCAAAAGATAGAGAAAGGAGGGAAGGTGGAGAAGGAAAGGAATGGAAAAAAGAATTCAGACGTGTTGTGTATGTATACCAACTTTCCACAATGAATGTGTCATTGTGTCCTGCAAAGATTGAGCAATACAAATAAAGATTTAAAAAAGAATTAAATTCCTAAAACACTAGAGAAAAATACTGAGAAATAAAAGGAGGATGGGGAGCAGTGGAAAGGGCAGAGTCTGCAGATTTTTCTGAGCAGGTAATTCAGCCATCCTTAAACATGATGACATGTTTCATATTAAATGTGGAATGGAACTTTGCTGATGAGTGACAAGCTAAATAGTTCTAATAAAAAACTTAGTCTAGGATGATGAGTAAAATCTCATTTTGACTGATACACTCATTATTGGCTCAGTGAAGTCCTAAAAGGGTCACTTTCATTTCCAAACACATTGCCCTGAAACAGATCTCGTCTGGGGACTTCAAGGCTCATTGCAGAAAGCTTACTGGAAGGAAGGGTAGAAAAAAATTCTAGCAATTAATTGTCAAAAAATTTCAGAAAAACCTCTGGGCAGAAAACCTAATTATATCAGATAAAAACGCAATATTATCAAGAAGAAAATATACTCCTGATGCTAGAGACTGAACGTTTACGTCCCTCCAAAATTCTTACATTGTGTCCTAACTCTCAGTGCAGTGTTCAGTTATCTGTTAAAACCCTTATCTGTGGTTTCGGTTTCTGTGGTGTTAGTTACCCATCATCAACTGTGGTCTGAAACTCTTACCTAGAAAATTCCAAAAATAAGCAATTCATTTTTTAAAGCTGCCATCTTGTCCCGAATCTCATGATGAAATCTCTGTCCTGCTCTGACTTGCCTGGGCCTGACTCATCCTTTGCCCAGCACGTCCACACTGTCTAACTTCCCAGCTCAGAAACCCAGGAGACCTCCATGGTGGAAACCTTCAGAGTGACCATGGATCCAGCCAGCGTGGAGGTGCACACCTGCACTCCCAGTGCTCTGGTGGCTGTCTCCTCATCCGGTGGTAGCAATCTTGGGCATCATATCGACGCCTCAGTATTCCTGGTCTTGGAAACCGGGTTTGGTGCTAAGCTCAGTTGCAAGTGTCCACTGGGGTCTTGGACTGTGTCCTTGAGGAGAAGAGGGCATTGCTGCTGTCTTAGGAGGTGGACTGTGGGAGGTGCCTGGGTCACAAGGAAAGAAAAGGTCCCTCCAGAAAGGATCAGTACTGTGAGGACATAGCAGGAGGAGGGCTCTGGGACCAGCAGGCTGGCCTCACCAGACACCTGTTCTGCTGCCCCTGGTCTTGGACTTGCACCTGCCAGAACTGTGAGAAATGAATTCCTGTTGTTTAAGCCACCCAGTCAGTCTGCAGGACTCTGAGCAGGCAAGGACACTCGATGTAATCATATCACCTGTAGCATTTCATATTGGACACATAGCTAAAGCCTCTGGCACACTAAAAACTAAAGGTTTCTCTCGTTCCAAAAGAACAGAGAGCAGACAAGTGGTTTCTGAACACTATGTAAACCTAAAGAACATTGAGCAACAAGACTATCTCAGTGGGGCCAGACACAAGTGTCCTTGAGGAAATGTCCCCTGTGGGCCTGGCCAGCCTGCACAGCCTTCCTAGTTCCAGGCTGCTCCTGCTGCGTGGGCCACACGACACTGACACTAACAACTAATGTGCTGTCTCCCAGGCAGAGCACATGTCCAGGTGGGGGCTGTGAGTGACCTCATCCGGTCTCCCAGGACCCAGCATAGCGATTGGTCTGCAGTGGGCACTGTGTGAAGGGCCTGAGGTAAGTAATGTCCACAGAGGTCTAATGCTTCCTGTGTTATCTTTGTTCTAAAAATTAGAAGCATTTATTAAAAAAAATTTTCCATTTTTTTTCTTTCAGCTCTTGTGACAGTTAAGGCCATCAACATGGTCGGCCTGGGCGCCACCTAGGGGATTAGGGAAGCACACTTCCTGGTGTGTCTGGATTCGGCTTGGACCTGTGACCTGGAGGTCTGGGTTTGGTCCTTGGCCCCTTCCTTCTGGTGCTGCCCTGCTCTGCTCCCAGCCACCATGAGGTGAGCCCCGCCACCCCAGACCCCGCAGACCATGGGCTGAGACCTCTGAACCAAGGAAACCATTTCCTCCTCCAAGTTGTGGGCAGTTAGGTATTGTGCTCCAGTGACAGGAAGTTGTCAGAGACAGCTCCGCAGGACAAAGTGTGTCTAGTGCAGGAAACCTAGCACTTTCCCTGTTCTAACACGTGAAGGGCACAGATGTGCAGGTAGGAGATTTAATATTTTTCTTTCCCATTTTAGCTGAGGTGTTCACATAATGAATAGAATGCATCCCTGAACTATGGACAGTAAAAAATTAATCAGACTCAGTCCACCTGTGAATGCTTATCAAGAGCTTACTATATGCTCTTCCAGTCCTGTAACAAAAAAAAGATAGTTTCTGACTTTAATGAACTTGTCTTTGGGTACATATACAAATGAGGGAAATTTCAGGTCTGGTGAGCTGTGAAGAGAAAGAAAGCAATTTGAAGGCAGAAACTGTCTCACTGGGCCCCAGGGAAGAGCCTTGGGGAGTTGACCGAAAGCGAAGAGCCTTCCCAGAAGGGTGCGCACGGGCCCCAAAGCTCCGGGACTATGAAGGACTGATGGCAAACTGGTGTGGCCAGGGTGTGGGGCAGGAGCAAAAGAGCTGTGGGTGGTGGAGACTGGGCGAAAAAGACTGAGGAAAGCACAGCCCTGGCTGAGGGTTTGCTATTACCTGACACGACAGGATTGTGGAGGGGTAGGGATGTGACTTGGTCCTTCTCCGTTGCTGTGCCGAAATGTCTGAGACGGGGTCATTTCTAAGGGAGAGAAGTCTATATAGCTCTTGGTTCTGGAGGCTGGAGTCTTAGAGCAGTCAGTCCTCTCTGGCAAGAGCCCCATGTTTTGTCATGGTATTGGGCAAGAGCTAAGGGGCAAGCAGGGACAAGTAGAAGGACTAAACATGAAGGATGGCCAAGCTTTGAAACAGCCTGACCTTGGAATAACTAACTCAGTCCCTAGAGTGGCATTAATCATCCAGGGTCTACCCACTGAGCTACATACCTAGCCCTGTTTTTGTTTTTCTACTTTGAGACAGGGTCTTTCTAAGTTGCCTAGGCTGGCCCTGAACTGGTGATCCTCCTGCCTCCGTCTCCCAAGTAGCTGGAACTACAGGTGCATCCCACCATGCCCAGCTCACGTTCTTACTGAGTGACTCATTTCTTGAAGGCCCTACCTTCCAAAACCACCACAGGCAATCAAGTTTCAACATGGACTTTGGTGACGTCTTCAGACTACAGCAGGATGTGGTTAAGTAGATGTCTTAAAAACACTCGGCTCGCCACCTGGAGATTGGGTGTCAGGATGAAAGAATGGGCATGGGAGGAGAGGGTTGAAGAGCACTGAGCCTGGGAAGCTGGGGTTTCTGAAAGGACGAGGGGGTGCACAGCTTTGCCAGAAGCTCTAGGAAGACTAGTAAGTCAGGACAGGGGAGGAGGAGGACCAGTGGTCTTGTGGGGTACAGGGCTCCAGTGACCTCAGTATGAGTACCGGGCTGGATGGAGTGGTTGTCGAGGAGGAAGTGAGGACTGAACCAAGCACCCATAGTCAGCTTTGTTTCGTGGAGCCCAGCCTCAAACTAGACTGAAATTCAAGATTCATAAGGAAGTGCTTGTATCGAGGATGAGTGGGACTTAAACCCTCCTCAAGCCAAGGTTTTTTTTCCGAACTGGGGATGGAACTCAGTACCTTATGCTTGCCAGGCAGGCGTGGTGCTGCTGAGCTACATCCCTGACCTCAAGCCAAGTTTTAAAAGACAGCCACATTGGGCCGGGGATTTAGCTCAGTGGTTTCGCCACCTGCTGTGCAAGTGCAAGGACCTGAGTTCGATCCCCGGTACCAAAAAAATAAAAAAATAAAAGACAGCCACGTTACAATATTATGTGATTCTGAGCCTGCTCATACCTAACAGCGATAGCCACCCCCTGGGCTAGGAAGCAGGTTGCTAAGAAAAAGACATGCATCCCGCCTCTTTGCCTCCTTCAGGTGTTCTGAGAGGGATTTGGGGATGGCATGCCAGGAGAACTCCTCTGCCCCACACCCTTATCAGAGCTCCAGGCAGGCTGGAGAGTGCCCAGGACAGCTGGACCCTGACATGGGTGGCAATCAACGAGATCAGATTGGGTGAAATCCTCCTATAGCCAGAGGAAAGAAAATAAAACAATGTCTTTTGAACCAGAAATGCTTGAGAAAGCTTTGCTCCCCTCAAGAATCTATCCTTTCTGGAAACACGAAGACAATGGTTTAGATCTGGAAACAAGGGAGATGTGCCTGTGAGGAGGCATGGTGGTGTGGAGCAGGACACTTATCAAAGGTCACTTGATAAATTTAGCTGCCAGGCATAATGAAAAATTTTAAAAACCAAGTGTTTGGGGGATTCCCCTAGGCTCCCCAATCTTGTGATAGTTCACACTTTTGGGGTTGAACATATTTCTCAAGAGCCGGGCCTCAGGAGGGATTTCCTAGTAGGGCATCACTTTGATAAACTGCAAGGATGATCAGCTTGGAGATTAAAAAACATCAGGGTTTCAGACATAGGCTGAAATGACAAGGTCGTACATTTCCAGGGAAACAACTGCATTATAGGCAGGGTACAGTCTGTGTAATGACACAGGACTCTCTGCTTAGAAGAAGCCTGTGCTTGGTTTAAAGCATTCTGTTGGAATCTTAAAGTTTTGTTTTGTTTTTTAAATAAAGTGGCCTGTGTTTTCATATTGTACCGAGTTTTGCAAATTACACTTTTGGTTCTGAGCGTAGGTTGGCACTTATCATTTTGCTGCCTAGTTCAGATGAGTTTGACACATTTTAGGGCCCTCCCATAGATTTATGGCAGTATAATTTGCTGTTGGTCACACTCAAGAATGAGGCTACCTGGGGAGAACGGGCACCTAAATTTAGGGTTTTTAGGCATTCCCATTCTTAGACTCATGCATTTAATTTCACAAGGACAATTAAAAAGCTAGTTGAAAAAATATATATTTTAAACTTTAAAAAGGAAGGAAATTATGACATACCCTGCAACATGAATGAAAGTTTAGGCTACTATACTTAGTGAAATAAGCCACTCACAGAAAGGCAATACTGTTATGCTCCGGATCTAAAATGTCCCCTTGAAGTCTCCTGTGTGTGGAGGGCAGCTGGCTGTGGGGCCGCTGCACCCTTCAGGGACTCATGCATTGATGAGCTCCTGGCTGACTTGCTGTCAGGATGTGGGGTCTGGTGGGAGGTGGTCACGGGTGTGACCTGGAAGGTGTGATATTGTCCCCACTCCTCCCTTCTCCCTCTGCTTCCTGGCTGCCCCAGGAGCAGCTGTCCTCCCGCCCTTCCTCCATGCCCTTCCGCCTTGGAGTAGTTGACTGTGGACTGAACCAATGGGATGGGAGCCACACAGGCCTCTCCTCCTGTAAGGTTTAGGTGTCTGGTATTTTGTCCCAGTGACAGGAAAGGGAGTGGTGCACACTTAGTATGGCTCCGAGTAAGTGGAGCATCTGGAAGGACTGGATTAAGAGAAAAGAGAGGAGTGGTGGTTGCAGGGAGGGGCCTGGGAGAAACAGCTATGAGAAGGTATTCAGCAGATGTAGGACTTCGATTGTGAAAGATGAAAAGTTTTCAACAGGAATACACATGACACTATTAAACTGTACATTTATTTATTTTGTTATTATAGTGCTGAGGTTTGAAGCCAGGGCCTCCTGCATACTGAGCATGTGCTCTCACACTGAGCTACACCCCCAGTCCCAAACTGTACATGCTGAAGTGATTAAGATGTCAAATTTTATGTTACATGTGTTTTACCACAATTAATTCTTTTTAAATAGAGAAGCTGGGCAGGGTGGAGCACGCCTGCAATCTCAGCAGCTAGGGAAGCTGAGAAGAGGATCAAAAGTTTGAGCCCAGCGTAGGCAACTTAATGAGACCCTAACTCAAATAAAAAGCTTAAGAAAGGGCTGAGGATGTAGCTGAGTGTGAAAGCACTGGGTTCAATTCCCAGGGCCATGGAGGGAGAGGGAGAGTTGTTTTGGAAACTCATGTAGAGAGGTGCTTGGCTGCCTTGCTCCATAGTGGAAGAGATTTGTGACAGGTTTGGAATTGAAAAAGACAGATTTCAAAGGCTTGGGGCACAATGGCATCTTTTTGCCTCAGGAACAGTACTTCGTGGACTAGCTTATGTTATTTCGACTTTTTCTAAGTGTTGCCCTTTATTCTGATAAGGTGTTTGTGCGTGCATTTGTGCGTGCGTGCGTGTGTGTGTGTGTTACAAGGGATTGAACTCAGGGCCTTTGTACTGAGCTACATCCTCAGCCCTTTTTTGTTTTTTTATTTTGAGTTAGGGTATATTTGTCACTTTCCCATTGAGGGACAAAATATCTGAATATTAAAATACCTGAAGTTAAAAGATGAAAGTTTTAATTTGGCTCATCATTTCAAAGGGTTCAGTCTGTGGCTGGCTCCAAGGCAGGAGCATCACAGTGGAGGGGTGTGACAGAAGTCAGCTAGCTGTTCACAACAGGGCAGTGGAGAGAGAAGGGAGGAGCCAGAGTGGAGGACAAGAATATACCCTTCAGCCCATGCCTCCTAATAGCACATAAGGGTTAATCCACTGATGAGCACAGTGCCCCCATGATCTAATCACCTTCCAAAAAAGCCCGGCCTCAGAACACATGAGATTCTGGAGAACATTTTAGGTCTAAACCATAACACAAGGTGTCACTAAGTTGTTAAATTTCCCAGACTGGCCTGGAACTCGAAATCTTCCTGCCTTAGCCTCCCAGAGTGCTAGGATAACAGGTTTGCAACTTCTGGAACTGAGTGGTTTGTGGTTGTTACTGTTGATTTCTGGCGCTAGGGAAGTGTTCTACCATTGGACTACATCTAGTCTTGTTTTGTTTTGTTTTGTTTTTTGAAACTGGGTCTCTCTATATAGCCCAGGCTGGCCTCGAACTCCTGGCCATCCTTCTGCCTCAGCTTCCTGAGTGCTGAGATTACAGATGTGCTACACAATGCCTGGCAATGTGTCAAAAATTAAAAAAAAATTTTGTCAAGGCTGTAGCTGTAGCTCATTGTGAAGGTTTGGGTTCAATCCCTAGCATGGTGGGGGGGGGCAGTAGATGACAGCCAGTCTCTGTTAATAAAAAGCATTTCTATTTAATGCACTCTTCCTGTGCTCCAGGATCTTATTTCTAATAACACAACAACCCCTGAGGAAATATTACCTCTACGCCTAGATACGGAAACCGAGGCTCAGAAATGTCAAAGCCGTGCCTGAATCTTTATAAAGCACCCATGCCAGCAGTGGTCCTGTGAAGAGAGTCTCGAGGTACTCCAGGCCATCTCAGACTGGCCTGCGGCCCAGGGCCTCCCCAAGGCTTTGCCCCATATGCCTTTCAGACAAGGGGCAATGTGGGTGTGCATCCACACGGTGTCTGGTGACAGTGGTCTTCCTGGAAAGCTGGGTCTCTTTATTAATAGCATTCACCCTTCATACCCAGCATGGGTTTGGCTGAGCTGTTGGGGGCAGGGGTCTTGGTCATGCGTCGGAGGACCTGGGCTGTACTTGGAATGTAAGCTGGGACTCCATGACCAATGGCTTCCAGGACTCAGAGTCTTCAGACAGCTTGGATAACTGGACTAAGGGAGGGGAGCATTCTAGTCTTTTTGTATCTCTGACCTACAGTGTCTGAGTGTGCAGATGTGAGGGCCAGAGGAGAAGGCAAGGGGGTAGCAGGGACTCTGGTCCTGGGCTGGCCGTGTCAGCTCTGTCAGCTTACGGACCTGCAGTGAAGGTTCCTGTCCAACTGGGTGGCAGGTGTGGGGAGGAAGTGGGACCCATGGCCAGGGCCTCTTGCATAGAGGGCAAAGATAAGGGAATCAACGATTTTGTGCATTCAGACGCCTAGGCAACCTTCCCTCTGCCTTGGTTCTCCCAGAGCAATGACACCACAAACAACAGAGCACAGAGAAGGAGGAGGCGTCTTCAAGCACTGTCTAGCTGATTCCTTTTCGGTTCCTCTGTGGACAGCAGTGAGAACACAGAGATCGGAGCAGCCCCCAAAGCCATGTGGAGTTGTTGCTGAGTGCTGTGACATTTAGCTCACCTGAAGTACGCTCTTCAGTGTCCTCCATTCTTTTACCTTTACTGAATTAACACCCATTTTAGGATTGTGCCAGGATTGCTACTGGGAACACTGGCTGTGGAGGGCAAAGGAGTCAAGCTAATAAGCTCTCCAATTCTGCTGCTTGCAGACAGCTTCAGTTTGGAAGGAGAAGGCTTTATTTTTAGAATTCCTACCGCCTTTTACCCTGTGCCCTCAATGATTAACTGTCAGCGTCTCCCTGAAGTTTAACCCATTCCCCCCCAGCTCTCCTGAGAAAGTGAGCACACTTTCCACTCAACATACAGGGGTTTTGGAAACTCATTTTCAATTCCCCCTGCCCAACTTTGACCTTCACCCTCCAATCCCACCCTGTTGAAATCATCCCCACTCAGTCTCCAGGCTAGGTGAAGGTAGCGCTGTGAAATTTAGGTCAAGCCTAACTTCTTCTGGTGCCTATAAAGGATGATTTGGTTGGCTCTCCAGACACATGACAGCAGTTCTGGATTTACATGGATAAAGGGCAAGGGACTGTCTTAGTGATTTTATTCTCATTGCTGGGACAAAATAACAAGTTAAGGGAGGAAAGGTTTATTTAGCTCAGTTTGTAGAGGGCTCAGTCTATAATCAGCTGGCTCCAAGACAGGGTGACTTGGCAGAGGGGAATCAAAGACAAGAAGCAGTAGGTAGCAAAGCAACAAGGGATGACCACAGCTCTTTTCATTTTTTACATCTTATCTAGGCTGCTTAGGGCAGGTAGCACTCACACCTTTAATCCTGGCTTTGCACCATGTCAATTCCAGCATCATACATTCTAGATCCAGCCACCTCTGAAAAAACCCCACCTATGACCACATGAGGCTTTGTGGGGACATCTAGACACAAGACATAACAGACATACAGCTTGGTGTTCTTGGAATTTACTTAAAGCATCCTTGGTCTCCACAGAGTAGGCAAATGAAGTCACTACTGACTCCAAATCAACAAAATGCTTTAGAAATGTAACTACATTCTGTGCTGTTATACTAAATTACCACTGAGTAACATTTGACAACAACCACAAAGAGAAACTCATAATTTCTCTTCAGTAAATTTAAAACTTGGGAGCATTTTTCAGATAAATTTTCCTAAAAGAAAAATACACACACAGAGTTATATTTTGGAAATACTTTTATCCAAGACAATAGAACACGTTGCATGGTTTTAGTGAGTCATTCTCTTTTGGTTTGTTTGTTGTTTTTGAGAAAGGACTTGCTATGTAGCTCAGGTTGGCCTTGAACTCTATGTAGCTCAAGCTGGCACAATCCCTCTGCCTCAGCCTCCTAAGTGCTGGGATTACAGGTATGAGCCACCATGCCAGGCTGAGTAGTGAGTCATTCTAAATGTTGACTTACCTGATTAAGTATATTTTTTCTTTTAAAAAAATATGTGACTATGGTTAACACTAAAGAATACAAATGAGTTTGAGGTTAAATGTAAGACTTTAAGTGGCTCTGAACTTGTGATATGAAAGGGTGACACTCTCCAACTGGGTGACGTGCTCAGACATCATGCTGAGCCTGCCTACAGTGGGCCTCGTGATGGTGGTGAGTGAAGGTTTAAATGAGTGTATCTATCCTTTAGTTCCTAAAGTGGATTTGAGGCTTAATTCAAATCTGACAGGGAATCTTGCTATTTACTCTTTGCAGAGTTCCAAGTTGTCGAGCTGTGACAGGAGGTGCTCAGGTTTATTGGTAAGATCCCTGAGCTCTGCAGAACTCCATTTTCCACTCTGAACTGCAAATGACTTCAGGCAGAGGCACAGATGAGTGTGGAGGGGTAGGGAGAGGGAGAGGCCGCGCTCCCTGGTCACCAAGTGCTGCTGTCATTGTGAAGGTCACGTGTTGAGAACTTGGAGGAATCAAGTGTGAAATACTAGACTATCAGGCTAAACCTGGAGGTGTATGAAGGCCATCAGAGTTGTCATCTTTTTCCTTTACCTTCCCTCCTATTGGTCAGCACCTCTGCTCACGTTAGAGAAGGAAATATTCTTTGAGAACACATTCATCCTGATACAGATTGTCCTTTACTAAATTTATGGCTTGTCCAAACAAGATTAAACATGCACAGGCGCACACATGGACACATACCACCTCCTTGACCTCCAGGAAACTGAAACAAGTGTGAGCCGCTGGACAGGCCCCGCAGTAGCCCGCTCTCTCAGGGCAGGTCCGGCCTGGCGCTACACTTGGCCTCACTCCTCCTTCCCTGATGTCCTCTCTTGTGCTGGCCCAAGGCTCCTCGGAAGTGGGCTCCTTCCTTGGCCCACCCCACCTCTGCTCCTCCTGCTCCTCTACCCCTGGATTGGCTGCCTCTACCTGCTTGCCATGGTCAGTTCAGATGCCACCTTCCCCAGACTGTCCTGGGCCTCCCCTCCGTCTCCAGGACCGGCACCTGGCCAGCAGGTCCCTCTTGTGCCCTACCGTGACCACAGGTGGACCCTGGAGCCAAAAGCACTGTCCTTTTCTCTCGACGCTTTCTTTTATTATAATAACAAAATCCGTCATAGCTAGTGCTCAGTCTACATTTGCCAGGTGTATTATTTAAGGAGAGTTTGTTTCTAATCTGGTTTCTAGAACTCATTGACTTTAAGCACTTGGGTGTCAAAGTGAGGGAGGACCATTTCTCGACTAAGAATATTTTCCTGATAGCAATTTGGCAACCTGAAAATTAAGAGAGGAGATAGCAAGGTCACTGAGTGGTCTGCCAAGTTCAACTCTGGTTTTCTGTACTGAACTCTTGATTTATCCTATGAATGCTTTAACTTAGTTTTCTGGGAATAAAAATAATATGGCTAGGGCCGGGGATTTAGCTCAGTGGTCCCACCACCTGCCTTACAAGTGCAAGGTCCTTCGTTTGATGTCCAGTACGGAAAAAATAAATAAAATAAAACAATAATAATAACGCTAACTAAAAATAATGAAGATCACATTTGTTGTGGATATATGCTAAACATCTTTTTTGTTCTGACATAATCACAATCCCCAAATTTATCTCTTCCCCTACCCTGCCCACTCCCAACTCTCTCCCTCTCTTTCTCCTTCTCTCTCTCTCTGCTAGAGACACCTTCCCAGGTTTTGCTTTAAGACTAGGTCTCTCTATAGAGTCCACACTTACCTCGAACTCACACCAATCCTCTTGCCTCAGCCTCCCGAGTTCTGGGATTACAGGAGTGTGCCATCACTCCAGGCAACTTACCACATTTTTGTCTTTTATTACTAGAGTTCTTTAAGACAAATTTCAAACTTATGATGGATTTTGGAAGGGAAAACTGTAGAAAATGGTGATCGAGATTCACTTAGTCTCTATGGTTCACTCTCGAGTCCTTCAAGCAAACCAAGACACCAAAAAGAAAATTATGTAAGCAGAAAAATTGCTGAATATTCTCACTGCACCTAGTCCTGAGGGTCTGTGTCCAAGCACACAGTCATCTTTGAGCGTCAGCTGGTGGAGAGAGCAGGGTTATTTTAGAAAGATTCCCTCGGGTAGCTAAAAGCTCCCTTTGAAGACAAGAGTCCCACAAACTCTAGGATGGGGAGCCAAAGTCCCCAAGCTCTGCTGGACTTGGAAAGAGTTACTCTTAATAATTTCCATGTGGTTTATTGGAGAGTGACAAAAGTGGTTGAAATCATTATTAGCTACAGTCTTGACCTTTTTTGGTAAACTGTAGATTAAAAGGTTTACATATTCATGGTTTATGGAGTAAAATCTCAGTCTACGAATGTGGGGTGCAGCATCAAGCCTCATTTCTTTGTACTGCAACACATTTAATCTCTTGTCACTACAGTGAAATACACAGTGAATTATTGGTAACTACGCAGGTAAAAAATATTAAGAGGGGACTCTGAAAGTCTAATTAGACGGTATTAAAAATAAATGTCTGGGGCCGGGGTTTAGCTCAGTGGTAGTGTCACCTGCCTCTCCAGCGCAAGGTCCTGAGTTTGATCCGCGTACCAAAGTCCCGCCCCAAAACCTCACAAAAAATAAATGTCTCAATATCAACTATACTCTTTTCAAAGGAATACGAGGAACCATTATAATGTTTTACCTAAACCACTTCTACTTTTAGAAAAAAACAAGGTTATAAAGCTGGTATAGTATCTGGCATAGAATCTTTTCCCACAAGATGTAATGAGAAAGCACACAGAAACAAGATTCTTTCCTTTTCCTTTTTGGAGAGGGCTAGGTTTTGAGACAAGATCTCCCTAGGTAGAGCAGGCTGGCCTTGAACTTGCAGTCCTTCTGCCTCAGCCTCCCAAATGCTGGGATGACAGGCGTGTGTCACCGTGGCCACTAGCAAGAGATGTAAGACTCAGTTTGAGTCCAGTTTTGCCTTTGTGACCTTGGCCAAGGCGCTTCCACATGTACTTGGCTTTCCAAGTCTTCAAAACGAAGGACATCTAAAGGAGGCCAAGTCCCTTGGTGTCCCAGTCACCATCCAAGCAAGCAGTGCTCCCTCACCTGCAGAGAGGAAGGCATCTCACCCCCACAGCTTCCTCCCGGTCTGCAGGTGTCCTAGTCAGCAGGCGCCAGAGTGGCCAGATCACAGGTGTGCACCACCGTGCCTGGCTTCAGGACTGGCTCCTTGATGGCTGAACAGAAGGTAATGCACTTATACCACCCCACCAAACCTTCTGCACACATTTTCCTTGTTGCCAGAGTCCAGGTTGTGTTCCAAGTGGCTCTCGCCCTGTGTAACTAGTAAAGGGAGAACCCTGATTGGCCCATGCCCATCACTCTGTTTCCCAGGGCTGTAAATGGGAGTGGTGTGGGTGGGCAGGTCTGGCTTAGCTTCTGTCCTCATGGGTTTCCGAACAGTTGTCAGCTGGGGCTACTGTACTCTGCCGTCAGCGTGGCTCACTCCCATGGTGAGTGGCCTCTGCTCCTCTCCGTGGGGCTTCTCTACCGGGCTTCACTATATAGCTTTCTTATTATTTAGGTGTGGCGAGGTCCACATACCAGGAGATGACAGTGAAAGACTGTTTATGGGCTGGGGATGTGGCTCAAGAGAATATGCGTAGCATGGGCGAGGGCCTTGATTTGTTCCCCACCACTACCCTGGGGACCAGCTGTCGCCTGTCGCTTTTATGATGATGCGAAAGTGGTCAGTATTCGCTGGAAATCATACTCCAAAGTTGAATTTCCGCCTTTTCCCCAGCTTGCCACACATAGGCCGATGCTCTTCTGCAGTGCTGGGCTCCTGTCAGCCGGGTCGTTGTGAGAGTGAACACCCCACACTGGCTGTGTACTGCATTGCTAAACTATGCCTTCCCAAGGGCCAGGCAGATTAAATGCATTTTCAGTTTCTGATGCTCAGTTTCCGGTGTTTGCACTGAAGGTGACTTCATTGGGATGTACCCTATGGTAACCTGAGGCACCTCTGTTTGTGAGGACCACCAGGAGAGCTTCCTAATGCAGAGTGCCAGCTGGACCCCTCAGAGTCCAGGCAAGCAGGTCTGGGGTGGATTGGGGTTGTGCACTTCTCACAAATTCTCATGGGTGCTAAGGCTGCTGGCCCGGGCCACACTCTGAGAACCACTGCCTGCTTTGAGAGGTCTGCTGTGGCTGCGGGCCTGCTTCGTGAACCCCTTACATCCCACCCAGTAACTGTCTTTGGTAAAGAAAGCCACACCAGGTGTGGTGGTGCACACCCATAATCCCAACTACTCTGGAGGTCTGCAAGTTTGAGGCCAATCTGGGCAACTCAGTGAGACCCTGTTTCAAAATAAAAAGGAAGGGCCGAGGATCTGGCTTAGTGGCAGAGGGTTATCTGATTCAAGCTTCAGGACTGTAGGAGAAAAGAAGAAGAGGAAGAGGAGGGGGCCGTGATAACTCTACAGAGCAAAGTTCTACGACACTCAGTATAAATACGGCAGTATTACTTCAGTCAAAAAGATGCTTGCCGACATGGAACAGAAACTTACCTACAGTGGCTTCATCAGAGAGTAGTTCATGTTTCCCACTCTCTCAGGAAGACCCCAAGCCATCCAGGACTAGTGAGATGCTTCCACAGCCCCAGGTGCCCAGGTTGCTCTGACTCTGCCCTCTGCCACCCTGGGAAGTGGCAGCTGCTCTCATAGTCACAAGACAGCTGCAGTGCCTCCACCTATCACCTCTGTACTCTATGCCGTATGGAGTGGGATAAAGATGAAATACATGTGGAAGCTTTTCTGGAAGATCCTCTATAGACTTCTCTTCCCATTTCATTGGCCAAAACTATGTCACATGTCCACACCTAGCTTCAAAGAATCCAGAGAAATCAAGCAGTTTTACCTCAGCACTCACTGATTCAAATGACACAGGGCTCTGGTACTAGCTGGGTGTGGTGGTGACCTTGTCTTCCCTGGAGACCAGGAGTTCAAGGCCAGCCCGGGTAGCACAGCATGGCCCCACCTATAGCAGGGAGGACGGGGTAACAAACCCGCCCACGTCAGCACCCAGCTGCCCCTCACAAGGTCCCACTCAGTGCTCAGACTGGTGCCACCCATGGGCTCAACCAAGCTCAGTGAGGCAGGCAAGGTGGGTCAGGTAGCTGGGCTTTCCTGAAGGTTGGTGCCTCTCCGAGGGCGCTTGCTGAGAAGGTGCACGCTGGCTTAGAACTGCCGGGCTTTGCATGCTCAGGACTCCTCAAGCAGGACGAAGGTGTGCCATTTCCCGACAGGCTTATTCCACCACAGTCGCTCACTAAAGCCTTTTGGAGCACAGCCCTCAGCCGCCTCCCAAGGCACTCTCACCTGGAAACTGTGATCTCTCCCACCAGCTGTAGGCAGGTTTTCAGAGGCCCTGCACAAGAGAAAAACCAAGGCTTTTCTTATTTTCATTATTTTCCCTTTTTAAAAATTAAAAAAAAAATTGTGTTTGTACATGTTTTCAGTGCCTAATAATTACATTTATGGTAGGGAGTTGGTACATGGACAGAACACATCTTAATCCTTTTTAAAAATCTTCCCCTTCCCCTCACTCCCTTCTCCCTTCATCTCTTGGTCCCTTTCCCATTTGTAAAAGATCTATCCCCTTGTTTCCTGTTACCTATACTTTATTTGGCTTTTTAAATTGTTTATACTTTGGGCTTCTCATATAATAAAACACACGTGATATTTAAGGTTGTGTATCTGGTGTCTGATTTATTTCACTTAATATGATCCCAAGGTGTGTCCATTTCCTACAAATGACATAAATTTATCCTCCTTTATGGCAGAGTAGTACTTCATTATAGATAAATACCAATTTTCTTTATCCATTTGTTGCTAGACATATAGGTCACTTCCAAGATTTAACTATTATGAGTTGTGCTGCTTCAAACATGGATATACATGTATCACTGTATTATGATGTTTTAAACATTTTTTGTAAGGTATATAGGAAACCTAAGGAGAATAACTAAGTTGAATGGAGTTTCTATTTATATATATATTTTAGGAATCTTTATACTGAATTCCATAGCGGGTATATTAGTTTACACTACCACCAACAGTGGAGAAGGGTTCCTTTTCCCCTGCAGCCTCTCCAGCATGTGCTATTATTTGATTTCTTGATGATAGCTACTTTTTCTAGAGTAAGATAAAATCTCAGTGTTGTTTTAATTTGCATTTCTCTAATGGCCAGAGATGTTGAACATTTTTTCATGTATTTATTGGTCATTTGTGATGAAAATGGAGCAATAGGCCTTTGTCTCTGTACTGAGATCTGACCACCTACATTACTTTGGAGAAGGGAGAGCACAGTGTAATTGGCCCAGTTCTCCAGAATCAAATTACAATTATGTTGATGACACAAAGACAAACCAGATATTGGCATACAGTAAAAACCAACTAACAGCAACAACTATGCCACCATTAACAATAGAAAAGAAACCAACAACAATAATAAAGTCAAAGACAAGCTAGATATTGATATATCATAATAGCCAATAAACCTACTACTGTACCATCCTTAACAAGAGAAGTTTGCAATAATAATATAGACATAAAGATAAACCAACTATTGACATACAGTTAATATCTACTAAATGCAATAACTATACCACCATTATCAACAGAAAAGAATTCAACAATAGCGGCATAGTCAACTAAATATGTAAAGATTAACAAAGCTTAATATTAACACTAATAGGGCCGGGGATTTAGCTTGGTGGTTCTGCTGCCTGCCTCAAAAGTGCAAGGACCTGAGTTCAAGTCCCGGTACCTTCCCCACAAATTAACACTAATAAAAATGGAGGGGAAGGGGAAAATTAAAGAAGTAAAATTTGAAAAATAAAGACAAGGAAAATGAGAAGGAGAAAAGAAAAAAAAATGAGATAAATGACTCAATTACAGGATAAAAGAAAATAAACAGAATTAAATAAAAGTATCAAAGAAGAAGCCGGGGCGTGGTGGTGCTTGCCTATAATCCCAGCAGTTAGGAGGGTGAGGCAGGAGGATTGTCGTGAGTTCAAGGCCAGCCTAGGCTACATAGTGAGTTTAAAGCCAGCCTGAACTACATCCTGAGCCCCTGTCTCCAAAAAGAAGAAGGAGGCGGTGGGGGGGGGGGGGGGAAGAGAGAGAAACACAGAGCAAAAGAAAAATAAAGAAAAAAGAAAAAAATCCCAACCTCCCCCTAACAAAAAAATGAAGAAAAGAGAAGTGATTCAAAAAAATTTCTTCATGTTTTTGAATGAGTGGGTTCTTTCCAAGGTCTACAAGTGTTGGCAGTCATCATATAGATATGGTGAGGGATGGCAGGTCACTATAAGTCCTATTTTTCTTCAGAACCTCACATTTTTGTTTTTGAATCCTGGTTGGTCAGTGGTGTCCACCCTAGGGCTACATTCATTCCAGCTGCTCCCAGCTCCCCTGTCTGTGCATCCCAAGTCACTGCTCTCTCTGCCCAGCTTTATGGCCCAGTGATGTGTGAGGTGCCCCCTGCCCCAAAGGTCCCTCTGTCTGAGGCCCCCAGGCTGTGGCAACCATCAAGCTGAGTCATATCATATTAGGAGATGGAGAAACAAACAGATCACTGAGCTCTATGTTGGACATAGGCAGTGAGGCAGGAGGTCAAGCTGGACTTAATGCCAGCTGGACTTAATGCCAGCCCTTATAGACCTGGCCCTCTCCAAAGACCATGCATGACTGGCCTGGCTTTTCTCTATGGAGGGCAGAACCCCCATTGCCTTCCTGGCTTGAGCTTACACTTCTTGGGGGTATATGACTAGCCCACACCCTCTCTATGACTGTCTTGTGGCCATCTTCACCCAGTCACTGTGACAGAGTGACTCTGGAAACCCTGCTCTATGGCTTCTGATTCCCAGAGTAGCTCAGTTTTAAACAACCCCTGCAGTAATGTTTCTGGCTAATCACTCGCAAATGTGGCCGGTGCTGCACTGGGTTTCTCCTCAAGGTCTAGCCTGCCTTGCAGAGGAGTTTCTTTCAGATTAAAACCCCATGCTCTCTTTGTAGTTTGCAATAACCGAGGGCATCTCTTCAGGCTGGCATTGCAGGCTCACTTTGCTGCTTCTCTTTGGGGCTGCTGATCCTCTCCAGTTTATCTTGTGCTGTGGAAGCAGGACCCTGCCCAGAGCTGGGAGTAGCATTCCAGACTGTTTCCTTCTTTCCCTTGCACTGTCTTGAGATTTTCCAGGTTTGCTGTAGTTTGAAGTTTTCCTGTCAGCTCTTTCTTGATTCCTATATGATAGTCCTATTTTCTTTTATTTTTATCATTTATTTATGGAAATATGGGGATTGAAGTTGGGGCCTTCACACTGAGCTACATCATCAGCCTTTTTGGAGACACATCTTGTGAAGATGCTAAGTTTTTAAGGCTGGGCTTTCATTCATGATCCTCCTGCCTCACTCCTAGAATGCTGAGATTACAGGAATGTGTCATCAAACCTACTTATTCTAATTTTTTTTTAAGGGGAAGAAAGTGACAATGACAGCAGCTGGCAATCAGAGATGCAGGGCCACTGTCCTCTGGTAATGGTATATACCTGACAGGTGCCTCAATTTCTCTGGAGTCTTTAGGGCTTTTTTGTTGTAGTGGTGGTTTGTTTGTTTAGTTTTTGACAGTATAAGGGATTGAACCCAGGACCTAATGCATTCCAGGCAAGCACTCTACCACTGAGCCACACCCCATCTCTGGAGTCTTCTGTTCTTATTTGCAAAATGAGATATTTAGGGAGTCATTAAGATATATCTCAACAAACCAAAAATTCTGCAACTTCAGAATCGGCTCCTAGGAAATCAAGATGGAATATTCTGATCTATCTTTGCTAATGAGAGGAACTAGGTAAATAAAGAAAAAAAGATTCAACAAGCCTTAAAAACAAGACTTTTAGAAGTCAAGAATAGTTTTAAGGAGAAAGCACTTTAATGAATATGAAGGATAGAAGAGGCAGTATTGCATCACGTCCCTAAGCTACTATAATAAATTACAGCAGTGGTTTAGAAAACAGGAACAACTTTACATCTTACAATTTGGGAGGCCAGAGATCCAACAGGGTCACATGGGCCTCAAACCAATGTGTAGGGTAGGCTGCGCTCCTTTCTGGAGGCTGCTGGGGGATCCTCTCCCTGCCTTGTGCTGTGGTTTGGATGGTTTGGATTGGGCTAAGGGTGTGGACCCCAGCATGGTGCCATTGGAAGTGGAGCTTCTAATGAGAGGGGGCTTGACAGTAAGTAGGTTTTAGATCTTCCAGGCAGTGTCTTCCTAATGCTAAGGTAGTTCTCATGTGATCTCCTGGTAGTTCTTGAAAGAGGGTTTTATAAAAGGAGCAGGCCAGGCCCCTCCATATCTCTCTGTTTTCTGATTTGAGATGTGATGCTCTGTTCTGCATGCTCAGAGCCTGGTTGAGATTCTCAGTCTTCAGAACTGTGACCTAACTATATCTCTCACTTTAGAACTGCATCAGTCCTGGACATTTTGTCACAATAACAAAAAGCTGATGAATACAGCCCCCTTCTTCCATCTTCAAAGGCAGTAATAATACTTCTGACCATTCTCCACTGTCACATCTGTGTCTCTGTGGCTGGGAAAGATCCTCCCCCATAGGGGCTGATACTCCAAGACAGTACCCCAGCCATCAAATCTGCAGTCCCCTTCCCTCACTGTTGGGTTAGCATGTGTAATGGTTCTGGGCACATGGAGGCCTTGGGGTGGGAGCATCATACCACCTACTACACAGGTGCAGTCTGTTGTGGGAAGAAGGTGGAAGACGCCCAGAAAGTAAAGCATGCCACAAATACTGAAATTAGGCACACAGTACAAAGAAGTAGGTAGAAAAGGTTAATACCAAAAAAAATCCAAGAAAGGAGATAAAGTGTGACAAAAATCAAAATAGGACAGCACTCATTCACAGTGCCAGAAGCATTTTAATTCTTTGTGAAGTAGCTAGAACAAAGAGCAAAGTCTTGGTGTGGGATTATTTTTCTATTTGTTTTTACTGTTGCAGGAACTCAAGAGACTGGAGAGACCAAGAGGTGAAACAAAAGGACTTAGGTGTACACTGACACAGCAAACTCATGTCCAAAGGCTGAGCCCTGAACAAAGGAAGAGCTCCTGTTTTATACCTGCTGCCAAGGGGTTGGGGCATGACTTGGGGGTGGACAGGCAGAACAAAGGCAGTTTGTCAAGCAGTGACAGTTTTGCAACTTAACATATCCCAGTGGCCTTGGTCAGCTAAAAACAGGATGTTATGAGAACAGGAGGTTATAAAACTTTACTCACAGGGACAAAGTTACTGATTTTATCTGTATTAGAACAAAGAACAACAGCCATATTGCATAGGTTGGGGAAAAATTTTTTTTTAAATCCTGCTTTAATATATCCTAACTTCACAAAATACAGACATACAGTTATACATTTTACACTCATAACCTGCCGCTTAAGACATATGACCCGTCTTTTTCTTTGTGCAGTTCTGTACTTCTTGTTTATAGAGACTTAATGTCTTTTTTTGTACAGTACACCTTGTTTATACAGTGCTGTAATTTTTGCTGATTGCATTGTAGTTTTATGTTCCATTATATATTATAGTACTGCATGTAAAAGTTATGCAAATAACAGCAAACACCAGTTAAGGCAATGAGCCAGTCGTGGGAACTTGATCATTAAAGGAGGAGTGTCTGTAAAACTAAAACTCTAAAATCGCTGTTTGAAAAGCAAGGCCATGAAGCTGTCCCCACAGGGCCCTGTGTGGTTTTCAGGGGTGGGAAGAGGTGAGAAGAGCCACAGAAGGGGAGTTGTAGAGGAGCCCCAGGAACTGAGGTGTTTTTTTTGTTTTGTTTTAAACATAAACAATTTACCGGAGCCTGGGGAGGTAGGCAGCCTCTTTCCAGTGACTTCGGGATGTAGCACTAAGGAGCGCAGCATCCACGTCCAGGATGAGAGCATGCTTGGGGCCAAGTGAAGGAGCTGAAGGGACCCAAGGTGGCCCCAGCTGTTCTCAGCGGGGCTCCGTTGTGCCACACCAGCTCGGTCCTTGTCTCAGTCTGTCCTTAGCATCAGAGAAGGTCAGCAGCATCTTGGAGTTCCACCCCCCAGGCTGCACCTTCCCCAGGCTGTCACAGCTGGAAATGTCAGATGTCAGGGCAAAAGCACCCGCTGAAGACACTGGCATGGATGAGAATGAGCCTGGGAGCAGCAGCCAGAGGCTGGAGCTGGTGCCTGGAGACTCTGGGCCTGGGGGTCAGCGGACTCCTGCCAGACTGAGCTGGTGGGCTGGGATGGAGCTCCTAGCATGGCAGCAGCTGTTTGGAATACTGGGCTGGAAATTGGCAAGGCCAGCTCCAGGTCAAAAGACCCAGAGTCTGATGTGCTCAGGGTTGCACTCTAGCTGTGTCTATTTGTTCTACAAGCAAGCACATGTTTTTAAGGGACTATCAAGCTAGTGATGGTGTAATCCCATGTAATCCCAGCACTCAGGAGGCTGAGGCAGGAGGATTTCTGTTAGTTTGAGGCCAGGCTGGGCTACATAGTGAATTCAGAGGCCAGCCTGCACTATATAGTGAGACCCTGTCTCAAAACAAAGAAACAAACAAACAAATTAAAAACAACAAAGAAATAGCCAGACACACAGGTACAGCCTCTGCTCATTGTCCATTTACTTTGCTTTTTCTTCCCTTGGGATTTTTTCTTTCCTTTGCAGTCCTGGGGATTGACCCAGGGTATTCACACTGAGTTACATCTAATCCCCCTTCCTTTAATTCTGTATTTTGATACAAGTTCTCATTAAGTTGCTTAATTGGCCCAGGCTGGTCTCAACCTTGTGATCCTCTTGCCTCAGCCTCCCAAAGTGCTGGGATTACAAGTGTGCCTCACAACGCCTGGCAGGGCCTATTCATTTTATTTATTTATTTGGTACTGGAGATCAAACTAGGGACCTTGCACTTTCGAAGCAGGTGGTGGAACTACTGAGCTAAATCCCCAGCCCATATTTATTTATAAATATAGGACACAGAGCTGGGCTTGATGGCAGCTGTATCCCAAGCACTGGAAGGATGAGGCAGAAGGATCGCCACAAGTTCAAGGTCAGCCTGGGCTACACTGCAAGACCCTGTCTCAGAAAAAAAAAAAAGAAAGAAAGAAAGCAGGACACAAGTGATGAGGGAGGTAGAAAGCTAAATGAGAGCTATGCTTTTGCAAGTGAGGTGAGACCTTGAAAAGCCCACTTAGAGTGCAGATGGCCTAAGCCTGTTTCATGTGCTTGGTCCAGGAGGTGTTGTCTGTAAAATAACTGGGGATCATGCTGAGCTCCTCACAGGATGTTGTACATAGAATTTCCTCTGACAGTCCTGTAAGAGCCAAATGCTCACCCTTTCCCAGATGGGCTAGATGTCATCCTATGGAAGGGCCAGAACGAGATCGCGGTCAAGTACACACTCATCACGCATGCATGACTTTCCCCTGTCCCTGGAGACCTCAGGCGGCCTCGGGTCCTGAGGCACAGCCCCGGATGAGTGGGTACTTTGCCCCAGATAGCCAGCATTAACCAACCAACGTCTTGCAAATGTACGTCATGGCAACAAAACTGGAGGAAAAAGTGAAATTTATGTTTGTTTTTTTTTAAGACTGAAAGTTTGTAGAAATAAAAAGCAACGCCTGGACTTCGTGATTGCTATGCAGTGGTGGATGCTCTGTTTGAATGAGTAATAAAATAAAGATATATAATTCCAGTATTTACATTTATTCATAAAAACAATGTCTCTCGCTTTCATTTCAGGAAAGCCACGAATTATGTTGTTATGGTCAGTATTTTCACATAATTTACAGTAATGCCAAATAAGATTACCTTTTCTGAAACTGTGGTTTTTAAAAAATTAATTTAGAGAAATTTTACAGTAAGAGGCCACAGTGATAGAAATTCAACAAAATTCTTGAAGCAACTCTTTTCAAGTATATTTTCAATTAATTAGTTACTTTTTGGAGCGCTGCGGATGGAGCCAGGGCCTCCCACCTGGTAGGTACTACTTCACTCCATCCCTAGCCACAATACCTTTTATTTTGTACATATTTCTGGGAGCTGGGGTCACACCCCAAGACATGTGATGTCTGACATGTAGTGTCAGAAGCCCATCACCCCAGATAGTGACCATTTCATTGTGTTGGGAACATCCAACACCCTCTGTACTAGCTATTTTTAAATATTGTCAGCCATAGTGTTGTACTGTGCTATAAAACATTAGAAGTTACTCCTCTGCCCAGCTTCACTCCTGTACCCATTAAATGTCCTCTCTCCATGTTGTCCGACCCACATCATTCCCAGGCTCTGGAAACTACTATCTTTTTCTTTTTTTTTTTCCCAGTACCAAGGATCAAACTCAGGACCTTGTGCTTTCGAGGCAGGCGTGGTGCCACTGAGCTAAATCCCTGTCCCTAGAAACCACTATTTTATCTCCACTTCTGTGAGATCAGCTTCTTAGTTCTATCCCTGACTTGTTTCCTTTACCGCAATGCCCTCTTGTTTCATCCATGTTGCTGCAGATGGCAGACTCCCACTTTTTTAATGGCTGAATAAATACCCCACTTGAGCAGGTACACCATGTTTTCTTTATCGACGGACTCTAGGTTGATTCCATGTCTTGGGTACTGTGAATGGTGCTGTAATAAACATACAAGTTCAGATGTTTCTTTGAAATGCTGATTTCATTTCTCCATAAACATAGGCAATAAAATTTAGAAATCAACAAATGGGACTACATCTAACTAAAAAGCTTCTGCACAACAAGTAAAAAATCAAGAAAATGAAGACAGCCTATAGAATGGATGAAAATATTTGAAAACTATCTAGGCAGAGACTACTATCAAGAATATTTGAGGTATGATTAAAAATACAGTGTATATTTACAATTTTTAAATATTACAGTAAAAAAAACATTGCCATTAATCTCTCTCAAAACACACCTCTCACTTCAAACACACTTATCCCATCATTCTTGTCACTTTCTGAAGCAGTTCTGGAAGTCCTCTTTCCTGAGTGTCTTTAGTTGTGCTGCTGTAGCTGCCTTTATATCCTAAATTGATTCAAAGCATTTACCTTTCATGGTCATTTTGACTTGGGGAAGAGTCAGAGGTTTCATGGTGCCAGATCTGGTGAATAAGGTGGATGAGGAGGCACCATAATTATTTTACAAGCCTGCCTTTCTAGCCTGCTGCACACAGCAGCAGCAATCATATTTTTGATCACAGTTTGTAAAGACACTCATGAAAGAGGACTTCCTGAACTGCTTTGGAAAGTGACAAAACCATGAGATGAGTGTGTTCAAAGTGAGGGGAAGTATTTTGAAGGGAAATGATAGGAAGATGTCTTTTATTGTAAAGTTTGAAATTTTTTTTAAACATTCCCTATATTTCAATAACTCCTTATATGAGGAACTCAAACAAGTTAATAGCAAAAGAACAATTAATCCAATTTAAAAGTGGGCAAATTACCTGAATAGACATTTCTCAAGAGAAGATACATAAATATTCAACAAGTGTGTGAAGGATTCTTGACATCACTAATCACCAGGAAAATGCAAATCAAACCACAATGAGGTAACATCTCACCTCAGTTGGAATGGCCATTATCCAAGAACAAAACCGGATGAGATGTAGCTCAGTGGTACAGAACAGGCTTAACATGTACAGTCAAGCTTCAGGACGTATATACAACCCAATGCATATAACAAATGCTGAGGATGGGGGGTAAGGGGAGCACATAGGCTCTACTGGCAGAAATGTAAGTTAGTGCAGCCATTTCAGAAAACAGGGTGGAATTTTCTCAAAAACTAAAAACAGAACTGCCATATGATCTAGCAACCCCCACTCCTGGGCCCATACCCAAAGGAAATTAAATCTATGCCAAAAACATCTGTTTTTGTGTGTTTATTAAAGCATCTCTTACATTTGGAAATGAATCATCAATTTTATACATGAAACATTGTAACTGGGTTGCATGTGATATATTGCCATCATCACAGACACTATTGCAAAGCATTTTCATTTCATCCTATAAACAGCTATCATATATATCATGTTGTCCAAACTCATAAAATAATAGCTTTAAAAAATCTAGTTGGGCATGGTTATGCACACCAGTAATTCCAGCACTTGGGAGGCTGAGGCAGGAGGATTACCAAAGTTTAAGGCCAGCCTGGGCTACATAGTGAATTCAAGGCCAGCCTGGGCTACATAGTGAGACCCTGTCTCAAACAAACAGATAACTAGACCTTATATGTTTGTAAAGAAATTCTGTCACATTTCATGCATATTATGTGTAAACCTACACACATGTTACACATCCTGTAGAGTTAGGTACTTGGGAGGCTGAGGCAGGAAGACTGCTTGATTGACAGTGAGGCCATGCAATTTAAAAATAATACTGTGACACTGTAGGGAAAGGGGGTCTGTAGGCAGGTAGAGGATAGGATAAAGGCCTCATTAGTTTTTCTAGATAACCCTGACTAGAAGGAGTTAAAACTCTACCAGATAAAAATCCTGGGGAACAGTTTCAAGGAGAAGGGTAGAGAAAAGAGAAAACAAGATAGTATAAAAACACAAGATAGTGCAGGTGGCATTAGGACTTACAGAGAGAGGGACCTGACAGGCAAAGCATAGAGAGCCAAGTACATAAAGCCAAGAAACCAAGCCAAGCCGTCCAGCCCCACCTCCAACGGAAGGCAGGGGAAGCAGGGAAGAGGCTGGCTCACTCGCTTGGTGTGTACTCACATCCCTGGGCCAACACACATGTGCCCACACTAGAGCCACTGTCCTACTACGGTAGAGACCACACATCCCTTACTAACTCTAAGTCAACCATGAAAAGGCACTCCTTTGCCAACCAGCTGCCTGCCCTGGAGATAGGGCATCAAGGACAAATAGACAGAAGTTACACAAAGACCACCGAAGAAATGACACAGGCAGGGGTGCCCAGTTTAATTCAAGGACAAGCCCAGGAAGCCAGTCGGGTTAGGGCAAGTTCTGAGTAGGGGAGGCCCTTACCCCTGTAAGGGAGGCCAAGGAAAAGCCCACGGGGTCCATCTTTCCAGGGCCCCTGCTCCGGTTTGTATCAGCTTAGCTGTCTATCTTTTCCTTTCCAATAAAATCTCTTCTATCTAAACTTTGTTCCTTTCATTTGTTACAGGTCCTGAGTTTACCATCCTGGTGAGTTGCTCAGTCAGCAGAGCAGCAGGGGTGTAACACTCAGCCATCACCACATACACTGCTGTGAATATTGTTGTTCCACGTGTAACTCCAGAACAGTCACCTGGATCATGAAGAGGAACAAAGGTGTGTGGCATTTGGACCATGGGAGAGGGAGGTTTGGAGAGCATCCGCTCCCATCTTCTCCTGCTCTCTGGCCCCATCTGCATCTGATGTCAGCAGGAACATGGCCCAAGCCTTCCACTTTGTGGGCACGAGTGCATTGTGTTTGGAGAACACCAGGATAAAATCAGGAGGCTTGGGCCAGGGATTTAGCTCAGTGGTTCCGCTGCCTGCCTTGCAAGCACAAGGTCCCGAGTTCCATCACAGTACCAAAAAACAAATAAACAAACAAAGAAACAAAAAATGATGAGGAGGCTTCCTGGGACCTGAGTGGAGTCAGTTGTGAGTAGTGTCCAGGGGAATAGTGGCCCTGAGCCTCACCTGACTGCCAAGGGACCACAGCCATGCAAAGCAGGGCCCAGGACCCTGCTGCCCCAGGCTGGGTCCCGTACCATACTGCTTGCTAAATAACTGTGAGACCTAACTAACTCTATTTTAAAGTTTGACTCCATCTTAAAATAAGACAGTGAAGTGGCCTTGACATAAATTCCACTTCACTGAAGTCAACTATTCCCCTAGTCTCCTTTGTGCCCATAAAATAATGATAAAATGTCCTTGCTGTGGGACAACAGATAAAAAAGAGACACAGCTCCTAACTCAATCCTCTGTCTGCCCAGAAAACAGATGCTCCTGGGCCCATTATCTATAGAACATTCTGTCAATGTGCTGATTGTTCCTTTTTCCCATAAACTCTACATGTAGCCACCCCTCAACCCCCCCCCCATGTACACCCCATGCTTGCTAAATATCAACCAATCATGTAACTGCTAAATGAAACATCCCCAAACCTTGCGGTAGCCACTATAAAAACCCTGCTGATTTAAAATTCGAGGCTCTCAATCCTGATCCGCTGCATCGGTGACGGTTAAGTGCCCCTGCTCTAACTTAAATAAACGACCCTCATGTGTTTACATCAAAACTGGCCCCTTGGTGGTCTTTGGGGACTTCGCGATCTGGGCACAACATTTGAGGGCTCGTCCGGGATCCCCAAGGCCCTCAGGATTCCCGTACTGGAGGGTTGACACTGGCTGGTGAGTGTTTCTGTGTCTGTAAAGTCTGGGGCCCATTTTCTGGGAAGGTCGGCAAACGGTCTAGGCGGACGCGCTGCGAGGGCCACCGACCCGGGATCCTGAAAGACGTTCCGGGATCTTTCTGGAGGGGGCGGAGTGCCCCGTGAGTACGAGTCTGTGAGACTCCTAGGGGGATGGTGCGGGTCGCTCCCCCGGTACGGCGTGAGGCCGTTGTCATCCCATTTTCTGTATTGTCTCCGATTGGGCGGAGGACGATTTTGTCTTGCTTTCTGCTTTTCTGCTGTGTTTGTTTGTCTGTTTATTGTGTTGACTTGGACTGAGAAGATGGGACAGACTGTGACTACCCCCTTTTCCTTGTTAACAGGTCATTTCAGGGAAGTTAGAAAACGAGCGCATAATTTGAGTTTAGAAGTTAAAAAGGGAAAGTTAATCACCCTTTGCAGATCAAAATGGCCAACTTTTAAGGTAAACTGGCCACCAGAGGGTACATTTGACCTAGAAACAGTCAAAAGAGTTAGAAAAATTGTTTTTCGTCCCCGAACGGGACACCCTGACCAGGAACCATACATCATTACCTGGGAAGACCTGGTGCAGAACCCTCCCTCTTAGATCAAGCCCTTTTTGCCTCCACAGAAGAAGCCACCTGCGGCAGTCCTAGCGGTGTGCGAGAGAACCACCAGAGGAGACTACCAGAGAAGACAAATCGATCCAAGTGCTGACTGTAAACACAGAAGATGAATACCGGTTACACCAAGAGCCATCTCCACCAAACCCTGAGATGAACAAATGGCTTGCAATGTTCCTGCAAGCCTGGGCTAAAACTGGGGGCACGGGGCTGGCTGTACACAGATCACCCATATATATAAAACTAAAGCCAGGAGCGGACCCTGTCTGCATCTGCCAGTACCCTATGTCCCTAGAAGCTCGACAGGGAATAACTCCGCACATCAGGAGATTACTTGCTCAGGGTATTCTAAGGCCCTGTCAATCGGCCTGGAGCACTCCCTTGCTGCCAGTGCGGAAACCCCACTCAAATGACTATCGACCAGTGCAGGATCTCCGTGAGGTCAACAGGAGGGTCATAGATATCCACCCTACGGTGCCTAATCCATACACCCTTCTGAGCTCACTTCCCCCTAGCCATCAATGGTACACGGTCTTAGACCTCAAAGATGCCTTCTTTAGTCTTCCACTGGCACCCAAAAGCCAACATATCTTTACATTTGATATGGCCTCAACGGACAACTGACCTGGACCCGATTACCTCAGGGGTTCAAAAATTCTCCCACCATCTTTGACGAGGCCCTGCATGAAGACCTGGGTGAGTTCCGCCTCCAAAGCCCCCAATTGACTCTGTTACAATATGTAGGTGATCTCCTTATAACAGCTGAGACACAAGAAGACTGCCTAGATGAAACCAAGAAACTCTTAATCGTTATAGGGGAACTGGGATATCGGGCATCTGCCAAAAAGGCCCAAATCTGCAAACCTGAGGTAAGCTACCTGGAGCACATACTTAAAAAGGGGCAAAGATGGCTATCTGATGCTAGAAAAGAGACAGTTCTTAAGATACCTACACCAGACTCTCCTCAAAAAGTTAAAAAATTTCTAGGATCGGCTGGCTTCTGCCGCTTATGGATACCGGGGTTCACAGAACTTGCAAGACCCCTTTATGAGATAACTAAAAACAATCAGGCCTTTCGATGGACAGAGAAACTACAGAAGTCCTTTGATCAAGTTAAGGCTGCTTTGTTGTCAGCGCCAGCCTTAGGCTTTCCTGATGTCACTAAGCCCTTCTAGCTTTACATTGATGAAAACAAAGGAGTCGCCAAGGGCGTCCTGGTCCAGTATCTGGGCCCATGGCACCGACCAGTAGCATACCTGTCCAAGAAACTTGATCCTGTTGCAGCTGGATGGCCCCCATGCCTGAAGATGATTGCTGCCATAGCCTTGATGGTCAAAGACGCTGATAAATTGACCTTGGGCCAGGAACTACATGTGACCACCCCCCATGCCATTGAAGGGGTTCTAAAACAGCCTCCAGATAGATGGCTCAACAATGCCCACCTAACCCACTAACAGGGCCTGCTCTTAAACCCAACCCGAGTTGTCTTTCAGACCCCAGCCGCCCTAAACCCGGCTACTTTATTGCCTGACCCAGACCTAGAGGCCCCACTGCATGACTGTGCTGACATCTTGGCTCAAGTACACGGGACCCGAGAGAATCTGAAAGATCAACCATGGCCAGATGCTGAAGATACCTGGTACACCAATGGGAGCAGTTTTGTTCAAGATGGCCGAAGGTATGCTGGGGCAACTGTGGTCACTGAGACTGAGGTCGTTTGGGCTGAACCCTTGCCCACTGGAACGTCAGCACAGCGAGCAGAGCTCATAGCATTGACCAAGGCACTGACTCTGGGAAAGGGCTGAAAGCTAAACATATACACAGACAACAGGTATGCTTTTGCCACCGCTCATGTACATGGGGCCATCTACAGAGAAAGAGGACTGTTGACAGCTGAAGGGAAGACTATTAAAAACAAAGAAAAAATTCTTACCCTACTGGCAGCCCTATGGCTACCAAAAAAATTGGCTATTATCCACTGTCCTGGGCACCAAAAGAGTGATACTCCGATTGCCTGAAAAAATAATTTAGCCAACCAGACAGCTCAAAAAACAGCCTTAGAGGCTGATCTGACACTGACCACTCAGCTCCCTGATCCAGGGGACACTGCTTTACCAGAAAAACCTCAGTACACTGAAGCAGACTTAAAATGGATGAAACAATTACCCATGCCCCAATGCCTCAACGGATGGTGAAAATCCTCTGATTGTAAAATCATCCTGCCTGAAGCACTGGGAGAACAAGTTCTCTCCAAAATACACCGAGCCACCCACATGGGCACCCGAAAGATGCAGGACCTCCTGAGACATGCAGAGATAAAGATTCAAGATGCCAACTCCAAAATTAAATGTATTGTTACCACCTGTAAAGCCTGTCAATTGACAAATGCTACCCACAACAAAGCCAACCCAGGCAATAGGCTGAGGAAAAACCGACCTGGAACATATTGGAAAGTGGACTTTACCGAGGTAAAGCCTGAAAGGTATGGCTATAAATATCTACTAGTGTTTGTAGATACTTTTTCAAGATAGACAGAGGCCTTCCCCACCAAACATGAGACGGCACAGGTTGTGGCCAAAAAGCTGCTAGAAGACATCTTGCCAAGGTATGGTTTCCCAGTAATGTTAGGGTCAGACAATGGACCTGCCTTCATTTCCAAGGTGAGTCAAAGTTTAGCACAGATACTGGGGACAAATTAGAAATTACATTGTGCATACAGACCCCAGAGTTCAGGACAGATAGAAAAAATAAATAGAACCCTAAAAGAGACCTTGACTAAATTAACCTTAGAGACTGGCAGTGGCTGGGTGACTCTCCTACCCTATGCTCTCTATAGGGTATGCAATTCACCCTATAAAATGGGGCTAACACCTTTTGAGATCCTGTTTAAGATACCTCCTCCCATTATCCCTAACCTTCAATCTGCGGTAATTGCTGAATTTGATGGTCAAAAACTGTTATTTTCCTTAAAGAGCCTCCAGCTTGTTCATAAAGACGTCTGGCCTAAATTAAAAGCCCTGTATGAGTCCAGACCACCACCTGAGCCCCATCGCTATCGACCAGGGGACTGGGTTTTTGTCAAAAGATATCGACAGAGAAACCTTGAGCCTCACTGGAAGGGACCCTATGTTATTGTTTTAACCATGCCCACCGCTCTCAAAGTCGATGGGATCGTCTCGTGGATACATTACACTCATGCCCACCCCGCAGATCCACACGCTGTTCTAGAAGACTTCATCCCATCATGACAGGTGTCCAAAGACTGAGACAACCCACTCAAACTCAAACTGCACCATCGTTAGTCATAATTATGGTAACTGTACTTTTAACATCGGTAATGAAAAGACAAAACCCACATGCTCCTCTAAACTTAACCTGGGTTATCATTAGTACCTCCACAGGTGACATTGTTAACAGTTCATTTAAAGTGACACCACTGCCGACCTGGTGGCCTGCTATAGACTTTGACCTGTGCCTGCTAGCAGCAGGAACATGAGATATTAGAGACTGGAAAACAAAATCAAAGAAAAAGCCTGAATGTGGACAAAATATCAATGATTATGAGATAAAAATGCTGACCTCTTCTGCCCCCGGGTGTAGTCACCCAGTCCGGAGAGCTGTTTTACAAGTCACCCTGTTCTATGTCTGTCCAGGGGGAGGACACAAATGAGCTCAAGCCAATAGATACAGAGGTCCTGATAAGTTCTATTGTGCAGAATGGGGATGTAAATCCATGGGCACTGTCTCATGGACTCTGCTTGTCAAAGACGATTTAATTTTGTTAAAAAGAGTCCCCGGGCCCACTGGCCTTCAAATGCGCCCCAGTAACGGTAAATTCAAGGTTGTTAATGGTACATGCTCAAGGTTCCTCCGTAACCCAGTTAGACTTTCATTCATCAAAAAAAAAAATACACCAGATGAAAATCGGGCCAAACATGGGGACTCCGCCTGTATCAAGATGGTCATGACAATGGGTTACTATTCACTGTAAAACTAAAAATAGAACCGTATGTTGTGGGGCCTCCCCAACCGGTAGGGCTAAATTCTGCACTGATCCCACTGGACCCCCTAATTCCTCCTAGACCCACCAAGCCCCCTCGAATAACCCCACCAACATCCCCTCAGCTCCCCACTCAGGCTGTCACCAAGAAAACTGGCCAGGACCCCCTATGGGGGCTAATAGTTTACACCTTCAAAGCCCTAAATGCCTCCAGGCCTGATCTCACTCAGTCCTGCTGGTTGTGTTATGATATCAAGCCCCCTTACTAGAAAAAAAAATAGCTTACCTAGACAACTTCACTGAGTCTGATAGCCCAACCCGGTGTAGATGACAACAAAAGGGGACAACCAGACTAACCCTACAATCTGTGACTGGACATGAAATTTGTGTTGGCAGTGTTCTGGCCACTCACCAACACCTTTGCAACCAAACCTATCAGTCTAGTCCAGAAAGATACCTTGTACCCCCTTCTGATGGATGGTGGGCTTGCTCCACTGGACTCACCCCTTGTGCACATAAAAAGGTACTCAACCAGACTGGGGACTTTTGTGTAATAGTACAATTGGTTCCTAGGCTATTCTATCATTCAGAAAAAGATATTCTTAGTCATCTGACTGAGACCCCAGATAGAGTCAAACGAAAACCTATAACAGCTGTCAGTTTAACAGTTCTCCTAGGTTTAGGATTAGCTGGGACAGAAACAGGAGTCTCATTGTTAGTGTTACAAAACAAACATTACAATGATTTAAAAACAGCCATAGATATAGACATCGAGAGACTAGAAAGCTCCATCTCCCACCTGCAAGAGTCACTAACCTCCCTGGAGGAAATAGTTCTCCACAACTAAAGAGGCCTAGATTTAATCTTCCTACAACAAGGGGGGGCTCTGTGCTGCCTTAGGTAAAAAATGCTGCTTTTATGTAGACCACTCAGGAGTGGTCAAAAAATCTATGGCCAAAGTCAAAAAAGGTCTCGCTAAACAAAAATGAGAACAAGAACAAAATCAAGGTTGGTTTGAACCTTGGTTCAATTCCTCCCTATGGTTGACCACTCTGATCTCTACCCTGCTGGGACCATTACTCATTTTGTTACTGCCGTTAACATTTGGACCTTACATACTTAACAGGCTGGTATCCTTCATCAGAGAACACATTAACACAGTATAGCTGATGGTACTTAGGTCCCAGTACGAACCAGTTTCTGAAGACCTTATAAAATTGGCCCCCAGAGGCCCATGATTGGTCCTCTATAACTTCATGAGAAGGGGGGAATGTGAGACCTAATTAACTCCATTTTAAAGTTTGACTCCATCTTAAAATAAGACAGTGAAGTGGCCTTGACATAAATTCCACTTCACTGAAGTCAACTATTCCCCTAGTCTCCTTTGTGCCCATAAAATAATGATAAAATGTCCTTGCTGTGGGACAACAGATAAAAAAGAGACACAGCTCCTAACTCAATCCTCTGTCTGCCCAGAAAACAGATGCTCCTGGGCCCATTATCTATAGAACATTCGGTCAATGTGCTGATTGTTCCTTTTTCCCATAAACTCTACATGTAGCCACCCCTCAACCCCCCCCCCCATGTACACCCCATGCTTGCTAAATATCAACCAATCATGTAACTGCTAAATGAAACATCCCCAAACCTTGCGGTAGCCACAATAAAAACCCTGCTGATTTAAAATTCGAGGCTCTCAATCCTGATCCGCTGCATCGGTGACGGTTAAGTGCCCCTGCTCTAACTTAAATAAATGACCCTCATGTGTTTACATCAAAATTGGCTCCTTGGTGGTCTTTGGAGACTTCGCGATCTGGGCACAACATAACCATGCAGGTTACAGTTGGTTCCCCAAGATGTGACCACATCCAAACCCCAGAACAACTGTTTTGAGAAAGGGACGTTTTTGCAGCTGTGTCATTTGGACAGGATCATTCTTCATTATCTTGGTGGGCACCAACTCTAATGACAAATGTCTTCATGGAAGTCAGAGAAGGGTGAGACAGGGAGAAGAGGAGGAGGCAGAGACTGGAGTGGCAGGGCCACAAGCTGAGTTACAGCCCCACCAGAGACCAGAGAGGCCGGGACAACGTGGAACCCAAGAGAGCAGGGCCTGCCCTGCCTTGAACTTGGACTCCCAACCTCAGAACTAAGAGAGAACATGGTCATTGTTTTAGGCTACCAAGGTGCTGGAGCTTTATTATGGCAGGGCTAAGTATGATGCTTACTAACAACAGCTTCATGAGGCAGGAGTGCATGGCAGGCACTCTGCTAGGCCATTTTACAAGCACCATTTCATTTTTACCCGTGATGACACTGAGGCTCAAGTTGGCCCGACATCTTGCCTGAGACCATATACGACGAGTGAGAGTTTGGGCTGGGATTTGAACCCATGTTGGTGTGACACCAGAGACTTTCAGCGTGCACTGGAGCCTTTCTGCTTGGCCATCCAACTGCTGCCACAGAGACAAAGTCACACTTGGGGCTGTTTGCTGCGTGTTGCAAGTTCTTTGCTCCCCCCTTAAAGAGAGGCCCAGCTCTTCAAGTATCTGCTCCTCTGACCTCAGTGCCTTCCTCCACCTGGGGAATGAGGCAGGCGTGAGAGCCATTCTCTACTCCCTGATCACAGAAAGTGGTATTCTCACTGCAAAGAAACATTCCTAACAAACACGGTCACACATAGTTCTTTTAGTCCATTCAGCCTCTGGGTCATCCCAGGTTATTTGCAAATTTTGCCAAGATGAATCAGATATCTTGGGAAAGGATTTGTCCTTGGATAAAGTATCAGTCAAGATGGTCTCTTATTGGTTGCTTATGCTGATTTTGAATTTGTATGAGGACTATCTTACTGCTTCAGGGGGATATTTACAAAGAAAAGTTTGGTTTTCTAAGACTTAAACTATGTCCTCTGGGCTCACTAGACTGTCAGGATATAAATGCTGGACTCTGGTGACGGCAAGATTTAGAAAGTAAGCATTTCTTTCTTTCCTGCAGGTTTATCCTGTCTTTTGGAGGCTAGAAGCAATCTGCTTCTAGTTTTCTATCTGCTGATAAGACCAAAGCTAAGGAGTGTGAGTGTGTGTGTGTGTGTGTGTGTGTGTGTGTGTGTTGAAATTGGGTATGGTTGTATTTATTTTGTTATCTTTATTTCTTTCAAACAAAATCAGCACTCCACTTTAGAGGTGGAAATATTGAGTCTTGGTGAATCTAAAAGACTATTATCCAAAATGACTCACCAATATATTCATTACCAATGCTGTGTATGTGTCCTCTAAGGAAACCGTTCTGTTCAGTGAAAACAGGAGCTATTACACAATGACATTTCAGGCTAATTTTAAAGCAAGTCATGTGTCCCTCTAACTGCTCTGCCTCAAATATGAGATAGGGATTCAAGCAGTACGTAAAACCCCTAAATGGACCAGCATGCTCTCACTGAGCAGTCCCATGGTTGCAGGAACACAAGCCTCGGTTTCCAACCACCACAAGCCTTCATCATCAGGGTGTCAGGGAGGAGCCCTGAGTTCAGAGCTGGGGTTAGGACTGCCCTTGGGTCCCTTGTTCTGCCTGTGCTTTTTCTAGTGGCAGGGAGATGGGACCCAAGTCTGTCCAGCAAAGATGCCCTTGTCCTGCTCCCACCAGTGATGCTGAGAGAGGCCTGGGCTCATGATCAGGAACTGCTTTGGAGGCTGATGCCAGTTATCCCCAGCAGCCCAGGGCTGGGAAGTATTAGCACCAACAGGAGGCAATAGCGTAAATGCAATGGAAATGAACCCCTAATTTCACTTTTCCTTTGCACACCTCAGGCTGAGCTTGTACTCATGATCCTCCTGCCTCAGCCTCCCACGGTGTGTGTGTGTGTGTGTGTGTGTGTGTGTGCACCATCACACCTGACTCAAACTTCACTTTTATGAACCCCTTCGTCCAAGGCTACTTTATACAACCACTGGGCCCTGGGAAGATTTCTTCCTTTCTTATATTTCCAAGCTGAAACCTACTCTCAGGAAATAGTTTAGCAAGTTCATCTCCATCATGGAGAATAGACAAATGGTCATCTTTGGTGACTATTTGCATCTGAAGCCTTAGAAACAAATGGTTGGGGCTCTGCAAATTCAGGGTCAGGATGATGGGAGGGGGTAGGGCTTTCTCGGGGACAGGGAGTATGAGTGGTAAACTTTTCCTGCTAGGTTAACTTCCTGTTAGTGTTAGAGCAGGGTGGGCATTTTCAAAAAGGAAAAAGTCATGATAGTGTTCTGTGGATGATAAAGTGGAAGCTAAACAAACAAATAGGAGGAAACCTTGAACCCAAAACTCATATTGGGTTATTTGCTTTTTCCCTTAACTTAAAGATTCGGGAAAAGAATTTGTATGTGTGTAAACCACACTCCTTCACCCTCCATCCATGCATCCATGGATCCATCCACCCATCCATGCGTCCATGTGTCCACTGGAATTGTATTCATCATGTGCAAGGTATCACAGAGATAGCCAGGATAAGACAGACAAGCTTTGTCTGAATGAAATTAAGCCAGTGAGTAAGGCTACAATAGACAGTAGCTGCGTGTAGTGAGTGGTCAGGAGAGGCTTTCTATGAAGAGTCCAGAGACTCAGCAAACACAAACACAGGGTGCTCAGTCAAATCTGAGCTTCAGATAAAAGAGGAACTCTTTTTCATTGTAAAGGTGCCCCATGCAGTATGGAGAATATTTGTACTAAAAGTTATTGATCATTTATCTGAATTAAAAATGCGACTGTCCACTCTGACTTTTATCCTGTAGCTCTCTCCTAGGTGACCCTGTGAGTGTGGGGAGGGAGGGCCAGGAGGAAATGTGGCTCAGTGCAAAGGCTCCTGCTTGAGCTGAGCTCGGCTTGCTTAGGAAGACATGGAGTGCCTGCTGGGGCAGAGGAGGAGGCAGGGCCAGATTGTGCAGAATTTCCATTTTATTCTGATCTTTGGAGTTTTCAAGAAAGATTGCAGTACTGCAAATTATTAATTTTCATGTATATCCCAGTTTTTATTGTGTTTCCCAAAGCAAGCTCCACTAACACTGCAAAGAGAACAGACTTTGGCTTGGGCAGAGGCCTGTAATCCAGCTCCTGAGAGGCTGAGGCAGGAGGACTGAGTTCAAGGCCAGCCTGGGCAACTTAGAGGGACTTGGTCTCAAAATAAAAAAATAAAGGGGCTGGGGATGTAGCTCCATAGGCCTTGGGCTCAATCCTCAGTACCACAGACACAGACACAGACAGACAGACAGACAGACACACACACACACACAAAGAAAAAGGGAGAAAAAAAACACAAAAAACAGCAGACTTTAACACTGTTTTGCCAGACCATAGGAATGGCCTAAAGTGCTGCTCGAAGAAGAGACCCAGTGACTTCAATTCTTACTGGTGGGTAAATGGCTATCAGAAAAGTGCAAGTGAGGAAAGGACAGCATGCAGTGCAGGCCAAAAGGAGATGAGAAAAGAATAGAAGAGGGTGTGACGGTGCCAATGTGGAGCTCTGGCAGTCTGAGTAGTTGGCCTGGGTGGGACCTCAAGGCCCGAGTTGTAGGAAGGCCACTCCTCCCTACCCCTGCATTGAGACGGAAGAGGGATTCCTTCAGAATGGGTCAGTGGGGATGGACAGCCCAGAGGCTAAGCAGTCTAAACACGCTGTTTTGGAGTACTCTGGCTGGTGCCCCACCTCAGGCCGAGGAGGGCTTCCTCCTGAGAGCTCCCTACCTCCTTGGGGCAGGTGTGGCGATCCCTGCTCAACTCCACACCTACTTCCTGCAGGATCTGTTGTTCTGCAGCAGCCTCTCCTTGAGATAAAATACAGAGGTAAAAGAGTTTACTGCATTTCCTGAGAGCATGGCTTCGCCCTACTCCCAGATTCAATGCTCATCTTATTGGGTCAACAAAACAGTGACCATGCTCTGCACTTCACAGATGGGGAAACAGTCTGAGAACACTGATTTGCCCCAGGTTTCAAGAGCATCAGCAGCAGAGCATCAACTTGAACCTCTGACATTAGTCTTGTGTCATACCCAAGGGATTGTCAATTCATTTGAAAAATATTATTGACTTGTGCAAGATCACATAGCTACACACATCCCTCTAAAATAAAAATGTTCTTGTTTTATGAAACCACAATTTAGAACCCAAGAGCAATATCTACAAGGGAAAAGAATATTTCTCATTTTCTGACAAGCACTCATTTCAGATAGGTTGAGTCACTAAATGGTGGGCTGATTGATTCCAAAAAAATGTAAGAACACTCCCATTATAACGTAGCAGAAACTTAAAAGACACAAAGAGGAAAATAAAAATCACCAATAATCCTCCCACTCAGGCAGCACTGCTACTGACACATTGATGTGTGTCTTTCCTGTCAAATAGATTGGGGGAAATGTGATGTAAACTGATTGATGACTTGTTTTTCTTCTTTAACGGTATTTCCACGACCATTTCCTCACAGCTGGATTTTCTACAAAGCATATGTGACTGTCTAACCATGGATCTAACCTATGGGACCTACTGGAATTCTGAAGTGGTTACCAACTCTCTTAATTATACAGTGATGCTTCCACATAGTTATTTGTCTGGATCTTGTTTTGAGAAAAACTGAAAGTGCAGGAAGAAACAGAAAATGAGTGGACACTCACTTGCTTTTTGCCTGTGGGTGAAGGAAAGAAGGTGAGGCCACTGCCTTCAAGGGTTGGTTGCCTGCAGGTCCCCTCACCCCCACTTTCCCAGGCTGTCCAGCTGCTGACGGAGGTGCTGTGCCTGCTCAGCACCTGAGATGCTCCTCCTAGGGTGGCAGTGGAGGAGACCCTGTCATAGTCTTTGTGGTGGCACCCACAAAGCTCCTTGGCACACCACGCCCGCCCTTCCCTGTGGGCCCGGCCCCAACTTTGGTGGAAATGGAAAGGCAGCCAGAGAACCAAGCTCGGTGTGACCTCTCTGCCAGAGGGAGTTACTCTCCCTCTACTCTCTCTGATCTGGGGCTGTCTGTGTGCTCCTCCAACAACTACCGAAAAACTGAGGTGCTCATTATTCCCAAACTATAATTTGAAAAATAGCTAAGTCATAAAATCAAACAAGCCTCAACTGAGTGCCTTTAAAAAGAAAAGATCTCCTTGTTGCCGGGTTCTAAAAATAGTTTCCAATGCTGTACTCCACCTTTACAATTATTTTTGACTTCAGGTCCAAATCTGGACAACACAGATCAAAAGACTTTGTACATTGTAGAGGGGAGAGCTCATTAATTCTTAAGAGTGGTGGGATCAGCTTCACCATCATATGCCCCATCTGCTATGTTCTGGCACACTCTTCTGAGAGGTTCAGTTCCTCTGCACAGCTGCAGAGTGAGACAAACACAGCACCCAGGGAAGCCAAGGTGGAAGCTTCCCCAAGAGACAGTGGCTGTGGCATCTGTACTGATCATGCCGAGCTCCTTCATTCACAAAGCCACTATTTCAGATAGAGGACTTTTGTGCACATCTTGGCCTCTGCCTGCACCTGAACGCCACCTACTCAAAGAAACCTTCTGTACCTATGAGATCGAAGACATCACCCCTGTTCTCCTTCTGGGCTGATCAACTAGTAAAGACCTCTGCCTGAAGCCAGGTAGGATATGATGTATCTGAGTGTCGCCACTGCCACACATGCAAATCATCTGTGGATCCATTTGCCCTTGAGTGACATTGGTACCAGCAGGGTAAAATTCATATAAATTTGAGTCTTTATAACGTTTTTTGTTTTTTTTTTTTTGGGTACCGGGGATCAGACTTGTCGGGTCCTTGCGCTTGTGAGGCACGCGGCGGAACCCCTGAGCTAAATCCCTGGCCCTAACTATCACTTTTTAAAAAATCTTCAAAAACATCACCCTAAGATGTAGGGATGAATTCAGTCTCCAGGGCAGGGATTTGCCCATCACATGGTGGCACTGTCGGGAAGGTGGCAGGTGTGGCCGAGGTGTCGGGCCCTCTCAGAACTGCAGCACCATGCATGATGAAGGACTCCACCCGCAGGGCCCAGATCACCCTCTAGAGGTGTGAGACTTCCAGTAACAGCTCCTCCGGTTGAGAACATGACCCACATTCATCAGAACCTCTGACAGGAGGCTGGGGGAACAGCTCAGGGGTGGGGCCCAGGCTTAGCTTGTGAGAAGCCTGGGTTCAACACCCAGTGGCAAACAAAGTTCGTTTCAGTATGCTCTGCAATGTCTGTACTGTGCAGAAGAGAGCACCCTCAACATCAGCATCTGCTTGTTTCCTGCAGAAAAGTTGCTGGAGTTGGCATTTTGTTTGCTTATCATTCCCCAGAATGAGATTATCTTTTCACTGCTTCCCGAGTGGGCACCCGGTGAACCTCATGGTGGAACTACAGCAGGGGTGGGTTGGGGCAGCAGCATGGATCTGAAATGTGTAGACACCCCAGGGACCAACCACTCCTCTCTGTCTTTAGTGTCTAGAAGGAGCTTACAACAAGTTTTATGGCTATGCTAAAAAAATTACCCTATACAGTTGTGTAAGTAAATACAAACTCTAGAACTATGAACATGTGATCTTTTTCTGAAGATTTATTAGACTTACAGATATTATTTGTACTTTTATGAACTGGAAGTTCCATTTACTTGATGGCATCATAGATGAGGGAACTAGTACAAGCAATGTAAAAGCCCTCTAAATGTTTCAAAGAACTGCTAAATGAATTTAGAAAAGCTGCAGGACACAAGATAACATACAAAGAAATTACCATTTCTGTACACTGATAGTGAACTTGCTAAAAACGAGAAATTCCATTCACAAAAGCTGCGAAGAAAAATACTTAGGAATAAATTAAAGCAAAGAAGTAAAAGACCACTATGATAAAAACTAAAACACCAATGAAAGAAATTATAGATCATGCAAAACAAAGAGCTATCCTGTGTCCATGGATAAGAATATTGTTAAAATGACCACACTATCCAAAGAGAGCTAATGCAATTGTTATCAAAATACCAATGACTTTCTTCACAGAAACAGAAAAAAACAATTTATATGAACTACAAAAGACCCAGGGAAACCAAGGCAATCCTGAGCAAAAACAACAATGCTGGAGACATTGTAATACCTGACTTCAAAACAAACTACAAAGCTACAGTAACCTAAAGCATCATGGTACTAGCATGGAAATGGACATATAGGCCAATGGAATAGAATAGATAACTCTGAAATTAATCCATGCACATAGAGCCACTGGTTTTGGACAAAGTCACCAAGAACATATAGAGAAGAAAGGCTACTGTTTTCAGTAAATGTTGCTGGCAAAACTGGATATGTATATGCAGAAGGAAACTAGATCCCCTCCTGCCACCACACATGCAAGTCAACTCAAACTGGATCTAGGACCTAAATGCAGAACATGAAACTAGGACATCACTACATGAAAACACAGGGGAGACTCTTCAAGATATTGGTACAGGTAAGGATCTTTTGGATGGAACCCTAACAGCTTAGGTAACAAAAGTAAAAATAGACAAATGGGATTGTACCAAATTAAGAAGCTTCTGCATGGCAAAGGAAACAATCAACAGAGCTGAGACCACCTAGAGAGTGGGAGAAATACCTGACAACTATCAGCTGACAGAGAGTTAATATCCAGAGAGTAAGTCCTCCATTTATGAATGTTCAAGTTGGGAACAATCAGACACAAATGGACCTCGAATTACGAATGTTCATAGATGTGAAGAAATCATGAAAGTATTTTACCATCATTTTAAGGTAACTGTAATGGTAAAAATAATATATTTACAGTATTTTTGTGTTTGGGTTTTTTATGCTTTACATTGTATATTTTGTCAAAGGTGTATAAGACTCACTTTGTCAGACTCATGAACAAATCCGACTTTTGAACATTCTCTTGGAACAGAACTTGTTTGTAAGTTGGGGACTTATTGTATAAGGAACTCACAAGACTGAGCATCAATATATAAACAATCCAGTTAAATACAGACTAAAGATCTACATAGATACTTCTCAAAAAAGGACAAAGAAATGGCCAGCAAGTATATAAAAAGTGCCCAGGGCCAGGGATTTGGCTCAGTGGCATGCCTGCCTCACAAGTGCAAGGTCCAGAGTTTGATCCCGGTAGCATAAATAAGTAAATAAATAAAGTGCTCAGGCTGGGTTTTGTGGTGCATGCCTGTCTGTAACACCAGCACTCGGAAAGCTGAAGCAGGAGGGTCATGAATTTGAGGCCAGCCTGGACTACAGAGCAAGACCCTGCCTCAAAAACTCAACACAAGACAAACACACACACACACACACACACACACACACACACACACACACACACACCATCCCTCAAACCCTCAGTATCACTAATCAGGGAAATGTGAATCAAAACCACAATGAGGTATCTCATTCAAGTTAGAATGGCTATTATTAAAAAAAGAAACAATAGGGCCAGGGATTTAGCTCAGTGGTTCCGCTGCCTGCCTCGCAAGCCCAAGGTCCCGAGTTCAATCCCCAGTACCAAAAAAGAAACAATATAATTCAGGCTGGTAGTGCATATCTGTAATCCCAGCACTCTGGGGGGCTGAGGCGGGAGGATGGCATGTTCCAGGCCCAGCCTGGGCAACTCACTGAGACCCTTCCTCAAAATAAATAATTTAAAAAGGGCTGAGGATGTAGTTGAGTGTAAAAAAAAGGGGCAAAAATTATAAATACTTTCAAGGATGGAGAGAAAGTACAACTCATACACTGCTGGTGTGCATGTAAATTAGTACAGGCATTATGAGAAACAATATGGAGATTCCTTTAAAAACTAAAAGTAGAACTAAACAATCCCGCTCCCAAGAATACATCTAAAAGAACTGGAGTTAGCAAACCAGATACTTCCATGTCCATATTTACTGTCACTAAGATATGGAATAATAAGGTGTCTGCTGACAGAAGAATGGATAAAGAAAATGTGGTTTATATGCACAGTGGTATATTATTCAGCCATGAAATAAAACTCATTCACAACAACACAGAACAGGAGGTGAAATAAGCCAGACAGAGAAAGACAAATACCACGCTCTAATCTAAGTAATGTGTGGAAACTAAAAAGTGGGTCTCATAGAAGAGCAGAGTAGAACAGTGATCACTACAGACAGGAGGGACAGGCAGGAAGGAATTTGTTCTGTTCTCTACAGGGAAGTAGGGTAACTTTCGGTTTCATCAATTTATACTTCAAAAAAAATTTTTCTTTTTGGGGGGTTACTGGGGATTGAACTCCGGTCCTTGCGTTTGCACAGCAGGAGGTGAAACCACTGAGCTAAATCCCCGGCCCTTATACTTCACAATTTTAAAAGTTCAAAATTCCCGAAGTATAAAAATGGTCCACATTTGATGAGATGGAAGTGCTTATTACTGATTCAATCATCACACTGTATATTTGAATCCCATAAAATGCACACATGTCCCAATAAAAACATTCCAAAGATTTAAATCAGATATTTTAATACTTGGGGATTTCTTTGAAAGATTCTCCTTGTACACATCTTTTTCTCAGTCACGGAATGCACATCCTCACTTTCTGAACAAAGCCACCTGGATGTCACTTAGGAAGGCCATAACCCTGCAGGAGGAAGTTGCCAGCAGGAATGTAGTCTGTGCAGTTTGGTCGGGCCTGGAGGTGTGGCTCTGAGGGCAACTTTCCATGGCATTTGTCCATTCAGGGGGCGGTTGTAACTGGCACCAGCTTTGGAAGAGGGGAGCCACATGACCTCTGGAATGAGCTGTCCTTGCAAAATGCATGTGGGGAGGGTGGTAGCCAGCCCCAGCCATGGGCAGCAAAGTGCCTTGGAGTCCCATCCTCAGGGTGCATGATGCCCTGGGATCCTGCCTACAGCACCCTTGAGCCATTGTGAGTCTGTCGGAAACTGGGAAGGCCATGAAGAAAACACCTGTCTCCAGGATCAAATAAGCTACCCCAGTGCTCCTAGAGCTGAGGCCAGCACTGTGCATGAACTGCTTCAGGAGCAGGCTGGTGGGGTCTGATCACCCAACGACGACACACTCGATGACAACACAGCCTTTCTGCAGGACTGAGATGGCAGCGAGGCCCAAGGGGAAAGAGGGCACAAGGTGCCAGAACCTGGAGCCAATGGTTAGCAGCAATGGACACACAATGCATCAGGAGTCTTGCCAGGGGGCAGGCACACAACTACAATGGTACAATGGTGAAGATCAAAATACAAACCATGGCAACTGCTTTTGTTCCTATTTCTCCATCAAGGCCCATCATCTACAAACTGAGTGTAGAAAAGTGTGGTTAGGTTGTGAAGTGAAAGGCTGATGAGGGCGTAGTGGAAGGTGTTCCAGCTCACATGGAAGGGATCTCAGGCATGGAAACAGCTGTAGGAGGGCGAAGAGCTGCCATCAGAACCCTGCTGAAATGACAAAGACCAAAAGACCAAAAGACCAGAGCCTAACAATCCCCACTGCTTTCCAAACAGAGAAGAAGGTAGATTCTAAAGAACTCTAGACGAGTGAGCTTAATGTAACACTGGCAAGATTTGCAATGTTGACTGTGAACATTTGGACCCCTAAAAGGATTGCTGATTTCTGATTCAACAACTAAAATGTCACCCAGACTAACTCCCTTCTCTCTCTAGACAGGATTGCCACAGCAGCCAACCAGGGAAATGAGGAAAACAGTAGCAGATAATGGAAAAGAGTGAGTGCGCTGAGGCCATAGCCACAGTCTTATAAGCCAGCAGACTAATCCACACTAGGTGTGGCCCTCAGGACTTCACATATGGAATGACCCTGTAATGTAGGGACTAGTATTTACTCCTGCTAGGCAGATAAAAAAGGGAAAGTTAAAGCAGTGTATTTAGGTCATATGGGAAGAATTTCATCTCAGGCAACGTGGTCCCCAACTTGCGCTTCTCAAATGTACCAACGGGAAAAGGAGAATCTCCTTTTTTTTTTTTGGTACCGGAGTTCAAACTCAGGACCTTGCACTTGTGCAGCAGGCAGGCAGTGGAACCGCTGAGCTAAATCCCCGGCCCCTCCCTTTCTTGTACCAGTGTGTCCTTTGCACAAGAAGGGTGCTGTGTAGGAATACACCCGGACTCGATTTGTGCCCTCATCCACTCAAGTCTCAGTGGGAAGGAGACAGATTGTAGTGGGTAAGACTGGGTGATAAACTGAGCTTGCTAATTGCTGCAGTAAACCTAGCAGGAAGAGTCTGAACTACAGGGGAGCCTGTATAAATTCCAGGGATAATTTTTCAAATACCTGACTAACCAGTTCATCACTGGACAACAGCAGAACCATCACTAGTGTGCTAGTGCCAGCACTACTAAGCTCAGTTCCATCCATACCAGCCAGAACAGTATTATAGGTCTTATTTCACTGATCTGGTCTTTTCAGTAAGAAATGTGTGACTTTGATTTCAATTGCTCTGATTTTTAAGTCTTATTTTTTCAATTTGTCCTAGACTTGGGAAAGATCCTCTTGGACCTTTTGCACTCCCAAAGCTCAGTGTAGTGTTTGGTGGCATTTTAAGGTAATCTTTACAAATGAAGACACCCGAAAGTATCAAGCCCACGCTGGGATTGTGCAGTCAGAGGAGAAGGGCAGAAGATGGGAGTCATGCTATGCCTGCTGTGAACATGGGTCGGCTGGGAAGGCAACTGGCTTGGGAGAGGCTGGGGAGGCCAGGAAGTGATATAGCTTTGGGACCAAGGAGGGACCTCAAGTACAATACTCCAAAGCAGAGGCCAGAGCAATAAGGTCGCAAGACTTCATTTTCTAATAAAGTTTTACTGGAACACAGCCCTGCCCATTCATTTACATATTGCCAAAGGGTGTTTTTGCATTACATTGAGTATCTGTTCCAGAGACCTGATGAAGGCCATGTGGGATTCAAAGCCTGAAATGTTTTCTATCTGGCTTTTTACAGAAAAATATGTGGACCTGTGGTCCATAGGGAAAGGCCCTTGTGTCTGAATTACTTACATCCTAAATTCCTAGAGGGTGAAGAGAGTGGGTTTTTTTCCTCCAGCCTTTCAGAAGTAACAGCATATAAACAATATAGAACATAAGCACCGGTAATCAAAAAATGTTTTAATGATTAATATTTAGACATCATTTAACAGTGTAGGTATATCCACAAGAGCTAAGCACACTCTGACGGCACACTACTGAATGCTATCGTTTCTGTATGGAAATAGGTAAAGACATCTGCAAACTAGTACCTAGGGATGGAGAGACATACATTACACACATACACAGTCTAGAGTTGTAAGGTCCATGTAAACAGATGCTGTGACTCCTTCCAAACAGAAAACCCACAAGACTAGTAAGAGAGCCGACTGGCTCTCTTTAATATGAATGTGCAAAATTAAAGCATGGTAAACAGATATTTACATAAATATCAAACCCACAATTAGTTTATACATTGTTAACACCTTCCAAGATGTCATGAGTGGTTCGATGAATTCTGTTTCCCAATGGAGAAGGTTTTAAGAGGCTAAACTTCAACACTTTAATAAAATGACACACGTAATAGTCCTTATTTGACTACTTGCCTTGAGGGTGTGAGACATGATTTTACAATAAGTAGTCTATTATTTTTAAACAAGTAGTTTTAAACAAATCTTTAGGTTCTAAGCAGAAAAAAGTTACAGGTGCTATTAGATTTCCATTAAACAAGTTACTCATCACTATCCAATTTCCAAGTTCTCCTATGCTGTCGCTATCTGTTTGATTTTATCTTAATTTTTAAGGTTCTTTTCCCCCCTTTACTAACTTTAGTAAACTAGGCACATTTAGAAGGAAGTTTGTGTAAAAACAGATAGCATTACAGGAACCAATTCAGACGCAGGCCCTTAGCAGGTGGCTCTCCATGGCTAGGACACGGGACTCTTGTCAAATAGTACATATGCAATCATCTCTCTTTAAAATGACATTCTCTCTCACACTGGTGGAACGCAAAATGGACTTGTTTCCTGTATAAAAACACTTAACACTTCAGAAATTAAAAATGGCCTACTTACCTACACTCTTCCTAAAATCTTGAGGACAAAGAATATATATTTAAGCTTCATCAAGACTGTTTTAGAGCCCCCCCTTTTTACATTATTAATCATGGCACTCAAAATAAAAAAATAAGATCTGTTAAAAAGTTAAACTGACTGCTCCACTAGATTTGAGCCTGCTTGATTGAAAGCCAGTATTATAAAACTGAAGGTGCCGTTTCTGATTTCACATCTACAGGTCACTTGAAATTATGTGTCACACGCTAATTTCATAAATCTCGGTATTTGATTTTTCTAAACAGAGCTATTACAAATGAATACAAACTTGAAATATACCCTAATTTAAACTAATTAAGCTTTGGGCCCTGCTTTTTAAATTTTAAGGCATGTGTGTTTCTCTACTGTAACAGCATTGTACAAATTTACATTTACAATCACATGCATGATCTACAGTTAAAAAAAATTTTGGATTACAGTGTTTTTAAATTGTGAATCACAATTCAGCACCTATCATGTTATAACTAATAAGGCAACAGCAGTGTCATATACTACAATAATATTCCCTTTCCATAGTCTAGCGCAGGGGGTCAATGAGAGCCCAGAAATGTGAGAAATCTTAGCCTACGTGGATAACTGGCATACGTATTCGAGGGGTTTGAATGGATGAAGGAGGCCCTACACGAATCACACTATTGTAGGCCAGGCTAGTACAGCAGCTGCTAACGAGCGTCGAGCACAACGAATTGTGCTTACAATCACAGGCGTGTGGAGGGTTGGGCTCCGCCACTCAGTCCTTCCGCTGCTTCCTTGGCTTCACATTGTTTTCCAGGGAGGAGAAGCTGTTAGTGTGCCCGTTCACGGTGGCCACAGAGCCATTCTGGTGGTCCCTTGGGTGCTCTTTCCGCCGGGAGGCCCCCTTCTTGTTGTAAGTCTGAAACACAGAAAGGCAGATGAAGACTTGAGCACATGGAGCAACTTGTATGACATAAGGTCTGGTTTCCTTTTACAACCAAAACTTATCAAGAAATAATTCAGCTGTGTGGTCAAGTGACCTTGAATAAACAATTTGGCCCTGGCTTCAATCACACTCCCATTTTCTGAGGCTTAGCCCAAGATAAAAAAAAAAAAATTGCACCCAGAAAATCCACTCACATTTCACTTTGCTTGGCCTGTTCAGTACTGGAATGGAGGGCACAGGAGCTATAGGCCAAAGCAGTTGCTCCTCCCAGGCAGCAGCTCTCCCAGCACTGTGTCCCGTGTGTGTCTCCCAGATTTTCCCATTACCACAGTAGCTACTTCAGTGTTCACACACACAGTGCTGCACTGCTACAGGCAACTGGAGAAGAGCCCTGTGTTCTAACCTCCCTTGTAGCTGATGTATGCACCATGTCATTGTCCTTTTGTCCCCTGGGGCCTCTGTCCTAGCTCCTGACCTCCTGCATCTGCCTAGGTCAGTGGGCAGCAGAGCCACCAGGCCACAAAATCAACACCATGCATCATTGGGTGCCAAGGGGTCAGCTTCCTCAGGGACAATCTGCCCAAAATCTGTCCTTCTGTGAGCAAAAACCTACATCATCCCATCATGGGAATGAGCTGCACCCCTAGTCTTGAGCAGGAGTAAGAAAACTGGGATAGACAGGTAGAATATTTCTGTCTCAAGACCATGACATAAATCTTTTCTGAAACCTCATCTAACTATGATGTTTAGGGTAGCCGGGCAGAGATTTCTGCTTGAAAAATCCCCTCTCATGTGTGGCACAGGTTGGAGGGAAGCAGCATGGCATCCTGCTAAACGCTTTAGATTTCCAGTATGATTCATGATGCCCTGTCAGAGTCCAGAACAGAGAGAGCCCCATTTCTGACCCCACAGAAGCCCCCTCAGAACACATCCCCAGCAGGCAGAGTGACAAGTGCTTCTGTCAAAAAGGCCCCGAGCACCAAAGCCTGCTAAGGCGGACCCACCTCATTGTAGAAGTTCATGAAGAGAATGATGAGGGAAATCATGTACCCAATCTGGAAATATAGCCACCCCAGTGGGAACGTGCATGGCCAGATGACCCCGCAGGTGGTCTGGATGATTGTCAGCACAAACTGGATCTAGGGGAAGGAGACATCACTGAGCAGTGACTCAGGCAGGTATGGACTCAAGCCACATGGACAGCAAACCCACAGTTTCTGATCTTTCTGTGGGTACAGGTGTCATCTCATAAACACGGTGCCTATGCTACGTTTATCCTAAACTCTGTGTGTCCCTGCTACTTCAGCCACCTCCACAACTCAAGGACACAGAATAGAGATGCAAGGGCTCTTTCTAAGCATTTTTCTTTAAAAGAAAAGGGAAGGGTGAAGGCTGTGTGTGCAGAGGGGACTCCTGGTGTTGCTGTGGGATGTATGATTGGATGGACCCTGCACCTTTTGGTTTGGCAAAAGTAATGAACAGACTGCAGCTCCTCTTGGCTAATGGCAGTGCTAAGTCCATAGAATGTTCCTAAGGAGTGAGCCTCAGAAGCAAGTGGAACTGCTCGGAGACACAGGGAGGAGGGTGAGGATGGCATCTGGCCACAGGCAGACACACCTTTGGGAAGAAGCACAGAAGTGTAGTTCTGCCTGAGGATTTCTGGCAGTCTCCAACATTTCCATGTAGGCAGTGTCTTCCTCTTGTTGCTTGCCTTTTAAAGGATAGTGCCCTCAGCTTAGGATTAAGTAGGAGTGGAGTTTAAAACAAACCCAGACAGACTGGGCAGTCTTCTACCTTGAAATACAGAGACCACCTTGGCCAGCCCCGTCTCTCGTGTCTGTGTGGGCCAGAGCCGCAGCTGTGTGGCGTGACTCAGCCTCTGCATTGAACCTCTGCAGGTGCTGCATGGAGGCTTCAGGGCAATCACCCCTGCTCGTGGCAGGGGACGAGAGCGAGTCAGGCTGTAGAGTGGCTGGCAGAGGTGATAATGACAAGCACACAGAGGGTTCTGAGGATTTCTCAGATTGTTATTTTTAAATAATTTTAAATAATGACTTGGACTTGAAACAGCTTGGTTTGGAAAACTATGTCAAGAAGGCAAAGCCAGTGCTGACGGCTTGATGTCTATACCTCTCAGTCAGCTGGCTGTGGGCTCTTGACTCAGGGTCCTCATCTACAAAGTGGGGAAATCCGACTCCCATAGCAACCCAAGTTTGGAAATAGACTCTTACTTGGAATCAGTCACTTACTTGGCAGAAGTGCCCAGCATATAGTAAGCATTTGATAAATGTCAGCATCATTAGCAGTAACAATATTAACAATAAGCCCCTGAAAAAAGTCATGAGAACTAGTCATGAGACTAGGGGATCTGTAATCTACTGGCAACTGGCAATGTGGAAAGGCTTAAAAAACACTGGTAAAAAAGGGTGGCAGCACATGCCTGTAATCTCAGAATTTGGGAGGCTGAGGCAGGAGGATCACAGGGTCCAGGCCAGCCTGGGCAATTTAGCAAGACTCTGTCTCAAAAAAACCTTTTTTAAAAAAAAGTTTGGGTGGGGATGTAGCAAACTGCTAGGATTGTGCATTCAATCCCTGATACTGGGGAGAAGGAGAGGAGAGGGGTGAGGGAGGGAGACAGGCAGGGTGGCTGGTGTGAAATAACTGTCAAGGGCAAACAGCTGCCGGCCCATCCTGGACTTGAGGAGGGGCTGTCATCTGAAGCGGTGCATGAGAGTGGTGCTCACCAACAGGTGTCTGCTGCATCGGGTGGGGAGGTCACTGGGCACCTGTCTTAGCAAATCTCCTCACTGCCTACCAAGCTCCACACAGCCTGGAGCCCACAGCTCTGCCAGAACTCCTGGGAGCAGGCAGTCTCCACCCTGGGCTTTGGACTACAGTTGGAAACGCATACCTATACATACGCATGCATCTATGTGCCTATCAACACTAAGAGCAAAGAAAGGAAGCTGGGACATTCTATAATTCAACAGCCACATGCCACGGGCATACTTTCTCCAATGACTAAAATGAGAACACTATGCCTATTTCAAGGAGTTCAACTGGATCCAATGAGAAAAGGTATGGAAGGGACATGTCAGACCCTATCAAACACCAAGTAACCCAGGAAGAGGCGTGTCCAGAACAGGGCATGTCCGAGGCGAATGGGCCAGGTCACTCACCAGCTGCCCCTGTGTGATGTACTTCTTCCACCAGAGGTATGGACGCATGGAAGGGATAGATGACAGGCCATAGTACGAGTACATGAGGACGTGGATGAAACTGTTAAGCGTGGCACCAAAGTAAGCTGCAGGAACAGAGGTGATTTGGAAGGTGACTGTATTGGCATTTTATATACCACAAGTGAGAATGATGCTTTTGAACAGAGATGGTCAACACTGCAGTCGTAAGCACTGCCTGGATGTGTAACAGAATTCACATTCACGTGGGCAGAGAGCCACTAGGATGCCTTAGGCCAGGGCTCCAGTGGGAGCAGTTAGGAGGGCATCTTGCAGGAGCTGCGATTTCACATGCCCTACCCTGGTACCTGCAGGCTTGGCTGCCAGGCTCCTCTAGCTCCCAGAGGCAACTGCTACTACCTTCCATGCCCAACTGCCCCAGACATGTTATTCTGAAGGCTAGGGGAAAGACAACTGAGGGGCAACATGCTAGAAGCAGGCTGTTTCCACACATGTGCTGAGGGCTGGAGAGGCTCTGAAATTACCATCTAATTATTTCCTAGGACTGCAGTGCTCCAGTCATGGTTTTTATTAATAACAGAGGCCAGAGTCAGCTCCTTGGGGATCAAAGGCCCATCTCACCATGACTTGTTTCCTGTAGGGCTACTAGTGTTTCTCAGACTCTGTCCCCTTGACACTGAACAATGAGACAAAGCTACTGCCTTTTCCATGTGTGGCTGGAGGTGCACAACGCTGGTATCAAGGAATGAGTTGTTACTCATGTCACTATGACAGAAACTGACCCCAGAACCCTGGACGAGTTATGTCCATTCTCTGGTCCAGTTTCTCATGGTCCAGGGTAGGGCTGGTTATCCATTAAAGTACCCTTCAAATGGAAGGAGGGGTTGTCTCTACTAGAAGTGGTCAGTTAATCCACAGTGGCAAGGTGCAGTGGGGCAAAAACAGACAGGGAAGGCGCACAACCCACTCTATGGGGTCTGTTTCTTAAGGCCAAAGGAGTTATATTTGGGAAGTCCCTTCTAGTTCTAAAACCTCATGGCTCTGGGAATCGTGGTGGGCTAAGTTAATCCAGGGTAGTGCAATCCTAAGGAAGAAAACATCCATGAGCAGACCCAAAGTTTCTCAAGTTAAATTCTTCAAAAAAAAAGCAACTGAGCCACTTGTTAAAATTCCCAAGCTGAACCTGTAGGTGACAACTTAATTTCTGAAAACTATGAGACTACATCACAAGCTTTCCAACCTCAGAGAACTGACATCAAATGTTGGTGCATGGCACAGAAGTGATCCTGGTAAGCACAGTTACTTAACTACGTGGAGACTTCCTGACATACCATGTACCCAGGGCTGTATTTCATAATCAGCTGTGTTCCTGGTACTCACTGCATGGTGTGACTGCACCTTCCTGGTCTGCCCGGCAGGGCCTTCTACCCAGACAGGACAAGGAACAGCCACCTCTGTGAGGCACAAGGCTGTTATTAATATGGTCTAGGCTGGCATCTGCCTCAGCTATTCCATCAGCTCAGGATGTTCACTAACAACACAAACATTTTGTGCACATGTGCCCCATGATCCAGCATTAAAAGCAACTCAGACACAAAGCCCAAAAGCTTGACCCAGAAATCTACACAAACAGCACATTTTCCGAATGCCTCCCACTCAGCCCTCTGCTCATGCTGACCCCAAAGTGCCCTGCACCAATACTTACAGTGGCCACAGGGAACCCAGTTCATCACAAACCACCAGATATTGAACATGGAGGCATGGTGGTAGACGTGCAGGACTGTGATCTGGTAGCTGTTCTTACGCAGGATGAAGAAGAAAGTGTCCATGAATTCTATGAGTTTGGAGAAGTAGTACCACCAGAGGACACGGATGATCTACAAGAAAAGGGTGAAAAGATTGTTTACCCCCAACATGTCTCTATTGTTGCTTCTGATGTGTTTTACTGACATCCCAGAATCCAGTGTCAACCCAGGGAAGTCAGAGTCTGCTGGCTCCTAATCCCCTCTAGGGATTGTGGGCTCTGATCTTTGTGAGTGCTTTTAACCAAAGAATATGTGGGGCAGGACAGGGGACAGAAATGACAACAGAGACACTCTTCAACACTCTAACAGGAACCAGGAGCTCAGGGCTTACAATCTAGAAGTCACCTGCAGACCTGTTAGTGAGAGAAACCACTGGAAAGCTCTCATATCAAGGGTTGGTGTGGGGCAGGTGACCTAAGACATAGAAGGGACGCAGAATCTGCAACATCTAGTCCCTGCCCATTAGTATGTCCAGCAGGTGCAGGGGGAGACACCTGCCCATGCTAAGCTTGGACTGTCAGCCTCTTAATTTGAAACATCCAGCCAGAGATTTAACTCAGTGCACAGCACCTGGCAAGCATGGGGTCTTGAGTTCAATCCCTGGTACGAAAACAAAAACAAAAACAAAGTAACATCTCAGCATGGAAGTTGGATTCTCTCTGTAACACCATTGCTCAGAGGGCTCTTAAAAGAGTAATTTAAAAAATGTAAGGTATTATCCTTATGATCTCATTCTTGTACATATGGTAAGTGCATGCCTTTTCTCCATCAAGCTTTAACAGGAGCTATTTTTACAGAGAGAAGCTTTAGTTTTCATTTTATACAAGTTCAAGTTCTCACACTGTGGATATATTGCTTATTGTTTTTAAAATGTCAGAGATTTCCTGGGTAGAAAGATGGTCCATTTTACCTTTTGTATAAATTCTCTATGAAAATGCACAAAAGACAACACTTACCTAATAAACACTGCTAAGAAAAGAGAGACAGTACCTTCATATCTGATTCTCCAGCGCAGCGTGTGCCCTGACAGAAGAAGTTGTATCTGCTTTCCCATACTCCCGTCACTAACTGGAAAAGAAAGAGAAACACTCACTCACAGAATCAGAATCATGCGAAGCCCTACACAATTCAACTTCATTAGTTTCGGAGTTTGAAATTTTACTTTGGGCTGTACTAAGGCAAATCTGCCTAAGAAACAAGTAATCCTAAGAAATGTGAAGAAAGAGAAAAATGTTCAGTATTTGAGCCTTAACTTCACAAACGTAGCACGGCTGGCAGAGTGAGAGGAACCTGGCGGCCTCCCTGGCTGCTGCCTGTGGGGTTGCTCCTTTACCCGCTGTCTCAGCAGGATCTTCTGTGTGTTACTCCCTGGCCCCACCCCTGGGACCCAGAGGCCTTTGCCACTTCCCTTGAACTCTGTTCCTCAAACTCTGCAAAAGTACAGCAAGTACAAGGCAGATGTGGACTGCCAGGGCCACTTCTCACCCAACATGTCTGGCATGGGGTCTCACAAGTTCTCAGGTGGCAGTGAGGCTACCAGTCTGGGGATCACATTTTGAGAACCACTAATGCAGGCCTTGGGGTAATTAGGCCAACTTCATCTTCATCCCTCCCTATTTCTGTATCATCCACTGGATCTGTGAATTGGACTTCAGCAGACTGTGGAAATGGTGCCCAGGCATCAGAATTCACCTGTGGCAGGGGCTGGCACTGTGGTAAGAGGCCCCAGAACTGGGGTGCAAGCAGTGGCTCACTGCCCACAGTTAACCCTAGTCAGCAGAGGGCCTGCTTCCTCCTCAGCACACACTGGGAATGAATGGCCAACACGAGGCTAAGGACCTAGCACGGCAGTCTAGGTAGCTTTAATGTGACTGCCCTGTGCACTCCCACGATGCCCAGCCACCACACTCCTAACACCTGTGTGATGCTGTTGTCTGTGTAAAATGTAACTCACCACTCCTCTTCAGAATCTAACACTGCATTTTCAGAGAGTGGTTCCCCCAGCAAAGCTGATACCACCCAGGAGCACGTGGACAGAAACGCCCCAGGCACAAAGCCCAGTGGTTTGTTTTCACAGGTGATTCTGACTGAGGCAGCCCAGGCTGAAAGCTACTAGCTTAAAGCTGTAGCTCCCATCTGAGCTGCACAGCAGAATCACCTTGGGAGCTTTAAAAACATTACCAATGCCTGGCCTCTCCCTTGACTATGAAACTGGAATCTTGAGGAGCCTCTTACAGAATTCCAGGTAATTCCAGTGGGAAACTAAGACCTTGAGCCAGTGGTTTCATGCTATAAAACTTCAGGAATGGAATGGTTTTCTTATATGAGAAAAACTGTGATATTTAAACTTGTGTCTGATTTATTTCACTTAACATTATGGTCTTATAGTGCATCCATTTTCCTACAAATGACTAAAATTTATCCTTTTTTATGGCAGAGCAGTATCCATTATGTATAAATACCATATTTTCATTAACCATTCATTTGCTGATGCCAAAATAAAAATAAAGAGCAAAAAATAAGTTAACAGAAGTGGGGAGGTAGATCTTTTGGAAAAGGGAAGGAGATTTTAAGAGATGAAGGGAGGGAGAAGGAATGGAAAGGAGAAAAACATGAAAAAAAGAATTAAAATGTGTTTATCGTACCAACTCCTTATAATAAATGTAATCGTTACGTGCCACAAACGTACTAATAAAAATAAAAAATTTAAAGGATTAAAAAAAAAAAAAGAAAGGAATGGGCTGCCGACCAGTGGTGTTCTGGAGATGTTAACTGAGCACAGGACCCCAGTGACGCCAACTGTCCCCACAGACCCTGAGCACTGGTGCTTGGTGTGGGGAGCAGCAGGTTCAGACACAGGTCTGGAGGCATGTAGTTCTTTCCACCCAGCCTGATCCTAGGAATCAGCACCAGCTGTGGGTGCAGCTGCTACACTCACACTGAATGCCAGGCTCCACATCTGAGTTTTCTTTGAACTTCCTGTTTGCTGTTCTCCTTTTGCTTTGTTACTTTCTACACATAAAAAAAGTCATACAGAGTTAACATGATTCTCATAGCCTCAGAACAGTGCAGGGCTTTAGGTGCTCTTAGTTTGAGTGGGGAGGCACTGTTTGTGGTGAAAAGCCCTTGGATCAGGAGGACGTTGAGTGGGAGGCCCAGGGCCCAAGCCAGCTAATTCCTGTGGGCCTTCGCATTTCCAGTGTGGAGGGCGAGGTTGGACTAAATGATCTCTACTGGTTCTCTGTAGCCATTTTCAATAATCCCTGTGTCTGCACTTGCAGAACACTGGGCAGCACCCTCTGGCACTTATTAGATAGAAGACATGCATCTCCTCAGTCCTGGGCCCTTTTCTGCATCACAGCCAGGTAAGTGGGTCACATGCAGATCTAGCGGAAGTCTCAAGATTCAAGACAAAGCCCAAGTGGAAAGTGGACCAGGAGGAGGGGCTGGAGGTGGGCAGATGTCCTTGGGTGACCTCGGTGGAGAAAGTGTCACCTGGGCTCTGCCCACGGCTATTCCTTCCACCTAGGAGGGCACTGACATGCAATCTTTTGTCGGTTGAGGGTAAGACAGGAAAATGACACATCATGCTGAAATTTTCAAGGGCTAACACAGAAAGCTTTCATGAAAATACATTTGTGCAATTAAAAACGAACTAACACGATTTACCTTTTGAAATTTTACTATTGTAAATATATGTGGTTTTTTGTTTTTTTTTTGGCGCCAGGGATCGAACTCCGGTCCTTGCGCTTGCACAGCGGGCGGTGAAACCACTGAGCTAAATCCCCAGCCCTAAGTGTAAATATATTTCTGCCTGGTGCGGTGGCGGTGCATGTCTGTAATCTCAGCACTTAGGAAGCTGAGGCAGGAGGATCGCTACAAGTTCAAGGCCAGCCTAGCTACATAGTAAGTTTCAGGCCAGCCTGAACTACACAGCAAGATTCTGTCTCAAAATAACAGCAAAGAATTTTTTCTTCTAGGATCTGCCATCACTTTTTTCCAGCTACAGTTTGGTTTGTGGTGTCCTAAGATGTCCTGAGTTGGTTTTGTTTTTTATCAACTTATAATGGAATGGCTGGTGTGTGTCCGGCATGGGTAGGTCAGAAAATTTCACTTGGGAGTGTTCAGGGTAGTGAAAATCAGAAAATCAAGTTGTTCTCTGGGAAAGAGGACAAATCTTCCCTTGTAACTCTGTAGGCTCTTAATCCCAAAGAAGGTACTGAAGGGATTCTCCTGACTTGACATATGCATCATTTTTGGGGAAGGAAGGAATTCAGGTGGATTGCCTTGACTCTTTAAACTAATGAACCTACAATTCCATTTGCTCTTCCTCACTGCCCCTGATAAATGAAGAAGAAAAGGTCCCCATTTACAACACTGTCTTTGTAGTGCATACAAAGAACGTGATGCCAGGCCGCAAGACCATCCAGGCACCCTGCATGCTGCGCACCCTGAGCCTGTGCTGCTCTCCACAGTGGGGAGCACGCAGGGTCACTGCCATGCTCACTGCAGTACTTCCCCACTGCTGCTGCCACCAACCACCTCCAGTGGGGCCACTGTGCTTCCTGAACCACTAGCTCCATGTCTAAACCCTTCAGAAGTACACCACTACCTTCAAAATGAAACCCCAGGTCCGAGGTGCAGGGTTCAGGCAGTCACGATCTACCACCACCCCACACTTACTGTGCCTCATTCCTCCCTCTGAGCCTCTCCCAGGCTCCAAGTTGGGCCTTACCCTATTACATCTCAGCCTCTGCAAGCTGAGCAAGGCGGCCCTGGGTAAGGCAGGTTCAATCTCTTCAGGGCTTGTTTTCTGCACTCTTCAAACGAATTGATGTGCTGAGGTCAGTGAGAGGAAATGTCACTCTCACCTCCCCCAACATGGTGTACCGGTCAGATAATGAATGCTGGTAAGGACCACTATTTTATTTATCTACCACACTCTCTGTACCCACGGACCCCATCTCCAGCTCTCCAACTTCCATCCTTCAAAGATTTTTTTACTAAAAAATCCTAGTTTCTTCATGATTGCTCCCTTGAACACTGCAGCCTGAAGTCTGTTCTCCTTCCTCTCACCTCACCTTGCCATGATTTTCGGCTATCTGCTCAAATACTGCCCTCCAGCCTCGGTTAGTGGGAACATTTTATGCTTCTCTGTAAGCTTGCAGAGGGTGGTGACTGGCGCCCACGTCAACAGATCCCACACAGCAACTCCCACACAGGAGGTGCTGAGCAAATATTTGAGAAACTAATGACAAAAATCAAGGCCCTGAACTTATTTTCCCAAAATCTACACCCCTTGTTTCATTAGCAGCAAAGTGAAGGGGGCTTCATTCCATTATTTGCTTAGCAAATGGAGAAATTAAAATATGCAAAAGTACTTTAATGGGCTTAGGTTTGATGATAAGCATCTGAATTCACAAGAGGAAAATGATTCCTTATCAAACTTCATGCTGGCAAGTTGGAAATTCTCAAATATTTAGCAGCGGGGATAAAATAACACATAAAACCCAAGGACCTAAGCTAAAGTTAGGTCACCCAAGACTACCCAACCACCATCCAAGGGCCAGAATTAGAGGGTTCTGCTCCCTGCAGCCCCAGCAGAGGAACACGACTGCCCAAGGGTCATGGACCCTACAGATCTCAAAGCAAAGCAAGGACCTTCCCTCTGGGCTCACAAGCAGCACAGCAGAGGATACAACACTCTGGCAAAGCATCTCAGCCAATTTCCTTTCAGCACTCAGGCCCTGCTCTTCTCCACCAAGCTGCTTTGGCCAATGCCCAGAAATTCACCATGCTGCAGGGTAAGATGCCTGGGGAGGCTGGACAAGGTGAGCAGTGAAACTGAGGGCAGGTATTGCACTAGCGTCAAAGAGGAAGCCATGGCAAACAGCCTGCCACTACCTGCAATTCTACATACCACCAACTCTTCCAAGAACCACCAAGGGAGCATTATTTATTCAGCTTTTCCAAGTAACCAATATACAAGCAGCACACTGCAAAACCATATGTGCTTTCTCCTTCCTTGGAGTAAAGCAAATCTTTATTAGGCCAGAGGCATGCGAAGAGCTATAATTACAACACAGCCAGAAGCTTTCTTCTCTCTTTTGGAGACAAATTCAATAACCAGTGGTGGTTTCGTGCATCTTTTCATTGAAAGAAATGATGGGCATCACAGCTGGCCGGAATGATGCAATGCATGGAGTGAGTCATTTTTACTGGCGAGAGTCAACCTTCTCCATCTAACATCACATTTAAACACGAATGAGGTATGACCTTTAGCCTGGAACTTTCTGGAATGATACCGAAGCATCTCAGGAAACAAGGCCAAAGGCCATTTGAAATAAAGACTATACAGAAAAACACTGTCCTGTTGGCCCTTATCACCTTTTACCCAGTATTTCAAGACATTAGAGTAACAGGGTCACTCCTTTCCAAGGGGCTGGCCACTTTCAGCGATTCAAGAGAAAGGAGCTGTGTGGTCACTAACATCAGGCAGCGATGGGGTAAAAGGCAATGAAACAAACTCTCCATACCTGAATTCATCTGTCTCACTGGACTTTTGTAAGTAACACCACCAAAGTGTACAGGGCTGGCAATTTTCACAGTTCCAACCATTTCTACATGAATGTCCGAGTATGATTTTGAGATCTGGTACAAGCCTGCATTTTCAATGAGCCAACAGATGGAGAGGTGATGGGGGGGGCGGTCCAAGGTCCAAGCTTCTTGGAGGTTGTTCTGGGACTAGGACAGAGACACCCTGACTCTCAGACCACGTGCATTGAACACTGCACCTCCAAGTGCCCCTGCCCTTCCTTGTGTTTCTGAATCCTTATGTGGGACTGCATAACCTTTGTTCCTTTTCTCCAGCCCCACTGTGATTAAATGTGAGTTAATGGATAAAGATGCTTGTTAGTTTTGGGACACTAGATAAAAATCTGTAACAGACCTAAAGTCCCAAAGTAAACTACTCAACTCCTTGTTTGCCCGGAACTAATGTTCTGGGCACCACAATTTTTAGAACAAGCTGCAAATGTCTGCTGACCATCAATACGTGACAGTCGACCACTAACCTTTGTCCCCTTTTCTTTAATTCTATATGTTAACTTCCCCCTCAACCCCCTATAAAAACAGCCTCGGACTCTGAGCCAGCTGCCTCTCTAAGCTATTTTGCTTTGGGAGTGCCATCTGGCCAGACTAATAAAGGTCTGTTTTACTTTCCAACTTGTCCGGTGTGTTCCTTCCCGGGTGTTCTTCGCTGCAGTCAGCTCCTCGGAGCATTTGGTAAGGCTCTTGGTCTTACATTCTGGAGGCACCGCTGGGATCCCTGGGTGTGCTTCACTACAGTCAGCTCCTCGGAGCGTTTGGTAAGGCCCCCGGTCTTACACTTAGGGAGAGCATGACAGGATACTCCATTCATGAAGAATACTGGAGAAAAATAGAACTTCAACTGTATCTTTACCCTCAGCAGATGTCTGGTTTAAAATTAACCATCAACTACTCCAAAATTAAAAGCACCTATTTCCTCTAGGGCTTTCGGCTGGCCGGCTTTGGCAGTGCCATTGTAGAATGGAGTCAAGGCAAAGCATGTGACTTTGAGCTGCAAATCCCTCATGCCAAGGCATAAGGAAGTCCATTAATACAGTCTCACACTTGTGCCTTTCAAAAGTGGTTTTTCCTTTTCCAAGGAACACCCTTGGCTTACAGCTGAATGTAATTCTCTAGGTTAAGTCCTAAGGGCAGGTTCTGTACACTTGAGATGTCTTCAGAAGAGAATACAAAGAATTTGTCCTCCAGCCAACCCTCAATGGGTGTGCCCGGCATCTGCCCAGCCCCAGGCCCTGCCGCGCTGAAGTCTTTCTCTCACTCTTCAGGCTTCCTGGAACCTCCCTCAGTAGGAACGGTAAAGTAAGAGTGCAGTAGATATTAAATGAGCAAACCCAGTACCACCATAAGGTAGGTAGTATGCGAGTATTTGATATAATTCTAGCCAAATCTTTGATATTTCTGCTTCTAGTGTCTGAAGTTGTATAACTGGGGCAGAAGTGTGTTGTTCTGACTGTAAGAAAGCCCCTGAAAGCATCCTTTGCATAATTTCAAAGGTTCCAGCCTTCCCTCTGTGTCTTGCTTTGCAGAGCAGGCAGGTTTGGTTGAGGATTTGGAAAGTGCTGTGCACCCAGTGACACCAGCTGCACAGCCAGGTCAGCAAAGGTCTGTAGTCTGCAAGCAGGAGGAAGGTCTGGCCTTGGGCTGCCCCCAAAGCTTCCACTATAGCTAAGTCATTTTCTCCCTCTCCCTGGGCATGGGGAAGAGAGTCTAGCTGCATCCCTATCCCTACAAGGCATTTTCTCAGAGCAGTGTCAGATAAACTGAGGGGCAAATACTTGTTTCCTTCCAATCCCCCAGAGAAGTTTCTGAGCAAGAACTTCAGTTGTACAAGAACTGAAAATCTTTTAGTTAACAATTAGCACCCCCCTCCTTTTTTTTGCTTAAATTCTTCTATTGGTACATTTTAGGTATACAATTTGTTTACATATATCATTGGGTGCTTGTACCTGTACACGATGTATCTTGGTTCTTATTTTTTCCCCATTCCCTGTCCTCCCTTCACCCCCTCCACCCTTCCCTATTTACAAAGACTTTTGTTTCCATTTTTTTCTTTTTCTCATAATTTTTCCTTTCCCTTCTTTCCTTTCCCCTGCCCCTCCCACTTCCCCTACTCCTTTGGACCTTTTCTTCTTATTTCAAGTTATCAACTATTCATTTTAATCATTTTAATCCTTATTTACACTTTCAGTTTCTCACACCAGGGAAACTATTCAGTATTTACACGTGTGTCTTATTTATTTCACTTAGGAGTATGGCCTCAATATGCATCCATTTAGCTATAAATGTCTTTAGTTTCTCATTCTGTATGGGTGAGTAGTGCTCCATTTTATAAAAAAAACCCCACATCTTCTTTATCCAGTTTCCAGTAGGCCTCTTTTTTTTGGTACCGGGGATCAAACTCAGGACCTTACAGTTTCAAGGCAGGCAGTGGCACCACTGAGCTAAATCCCTGGCAATTTCTTGTAAGTACCGGCCTTACCAGATGTTTCAACTTTTCCATACAATGCAAAGAAAGAGAAGGGTGAATAAATATCTTTTCCAAGGTATTTTGGTATACAAAATAATTTTTATAAAATTCAATAGTTGATTACCAAGTTGTTCAATGCTTTTCCAAATCCGATTTCCCCACAATAACACATCTATTCTAGGAAAGCCTGAAGCAAAAGAAAAATAAGATGGTTGAGAGTATGATCCCAAAGCAACTGCTTTATGGCTCCACCAGAGGACCTTCTGAGCCAGGGCAAAAGGAGGGACCTCACAGCCTCACAGATACTGAAGTCAGAAAGCACAAGCAAGCACCCATCTACCAACTGCATTTCTTTTACCCTCCCAGTAAAGAAGCATCAGAAATCTTCAAAGGATGATTCAAAGAAAACAGAAAAGAGAACTAATCCCCCCACAATAAACACACACACCAAACAAAATGCACCCCAGCATGCCAATACCACTGGTGCCTACCTATAAGGTAAGGCTTTTTTTACTTCCCCCACATTAAAATGAACATATTGGGTCTATAAAACATGAATTCATCTCATAATGTAATCTCTGAAAAAAGCTATTTGCAAGAGTATAAACAGTACACTATTTGTGTAAGTCTTTTAAAAAATCTGAGAACATTATATATATAGCAAAAGTAAAAAAAAATTCAGAAAGACACATGCCAATTTTAGAAGAAAGTTTCATCTGGAAGGGGTGAAGGGGCTGCACTCCAGATGTATTTCTGTAATGTCTTCTTACATAAGTGTGTGTGTGTGTGTGTAAGTATGTATGTATGTATGTGTGGGGGTTGAACTCAGGGTCTCATGCATGATAAGCATAGGCTCTACCATTGAGCACATTGTCAGCCCCATGTTTTCTTTTTTAAACAATTAAAAAAATCCAAACCACCAAAACATCAATAACATTGTTAGGTACATAGATGTAATTTATGAGTTTCATTTTCAATGTTTTAAAAACAGTTCTAAAAATTACAATTTAAAATAAAAACTGCAAAGAAGAATAAAAAATAAGTTTGGACTCAAGACAAGTCAGACCCCTCTATCCAGCTATCAATCTTGTTTTTCAAAATTATATTTTATATGTTCTAAATATTTGAGATTCTCTCACACTTTTCACAACATGCAGTTCTAATTACAAGGGAAGAAACACAGATATTAAAAAACTAATCTTGTTTGTAAGCTATGATTTATCTTTGATTATTAAATATAAAAACGTGGCTCTGATACTTGTTTTTTTCCTATCCTAACAGTCAGGATGCATTCGGTGGAGTAATTAGCTGTAATAACAATGGGAACAAGATATGGAAGGAACTTTTCATTACAGGTGTCCGTAGGCCAGTGACCTCTGAGTCACAGGGCAGGAGGGTGTCAAGAGACACATCATGAGGCACGTTTATGGGAACATGTGTTCCTCGGGAACATGTGTTCCTCAGGAACAACAGGGATGCCAAAGAAGCTGGAAAAAAATCACGACCCTAGAGCTGAGAGCTCTCCCTCAGGACTTCACAGAGGCACTGAGTCCCTGGTGCAGAGAACTCAAAACCGAGGAGACACCAGAGGAGGTGGCAGGTCTGACAAGAGGGAGCTCCTCAGTGGTGGAGGCCCAGGAAGACAGTGACCGGTGTGGGTGGGTGTGAGGAGACAGCCCAGGAGCATCCTCCTCCTGAAGAGGGAGCAGCAGTCCTTTCACTGCAGCATCCCGGGGTGACCGAAGCCTGGCATGGCACAGCACTGACCCTACCTCCTCAGGAGCTGCACAGAAGTGTGGGCAGCATGGGGCCAGCAGCAAGGACACTGGATCAGTAACAAAGCATGCAATCAGATCCCCTCTGTGCAGGGGGAGAGAGGGCAGAGGCGGCACGGGTAAAAGGCAGGCTATCCACACAGTCCCACACCAGCAGCACAAAGCAGCTGCCTAGAAGGGATATCACCGCTGCAATGCTACAAAAGTGTCAGAAAAGGCAGATACCACTGAAGAAGGAAAAGTCACAATTCCCAACCATGAGGGAGGGCTTCCCTCCTTGGAGGATGGGAATCAGAGGAAACTATCGATGGTCTGAAAAAGAGGCAGGCTTCTATTAGGGTGAAGTAGGCTCTGAATCTTGGCGGGTAGAAGGCAATAAGGTTTTCATGTTTGCTGTAAGTATAGTTTTACAAGACCAAATAACTAACACAAATGAAGTTCCTCATCTACAACATGGAATTTTATTTCTAAATCATCACCATTGGCTGTGACACAGGACAACACCTGTATTAGTCAGCTTTCCATTGCTGGGCTAGAATATCTGGAATTTCAAGCAAGACAGGTTTAATTTACCTTGTGGTTTCAGAGACTCAAAGCCATGGCTGTCAGGCTCCAAGGCAGAAACATCATGGTGGAAGGTGTAGGGGACCAAGCAGGACACAGGCAGAGGTCTTTATCAAGAGTCATGCTGCAAAGGTAATATACCCTGTGACCCACGTCCCACCGTGTCCCATCCTAGCAGCACACTCAGCCATGAGCATCAGGGATTAATCCAATCAGATCTCAAAGAATCTCTTAATCCAGTCAAACTGATGATGCAGATTAACTGGCATAAATCCACTCCTTGTCAACTTGATGCCTAATCACATCTCCTTAAACCAGACCAAATCTCTAAAATACAATACGAAGGTCATAAATTTGCCTAATATGAGGTAACTACTGTGTATAACTGAAAATGTAATAATTCCTCCCCCAAAGTCTCAACAATCCCAGCACTACTAAAAAGTCCAAGTCCAAAGTCTCTTCAAACTCAAGACTACTTTTAGCTGTGAGTCCCCATAAAATTAAAAAATCTGAAGATAAAACGGCACAGAGTAAACACTCCCATTCCAGAAATGAAGACTAGCTGGCACAGCATCTAACAGAAGCTAAATGGCTTGCCAAAGATTCTACACTTTCAAACAATGTACTACTATTAAACTATTCTTCAAATCAGATTTATTCTTTAAATACTAAGTTCATGAGATCACTAGAAGTATACATCCTTTCAGTGTTTTTTTTACCAGATGCATAAATTATTGTCTATTATTCCTACTACATTTTAAACCCAGTTTTAGTTTTAAAACGAGGATCTAGTTATTTTTCTTCCACTAGTTTTAAAATTTTTGTGACCGCCACTTGCTTACCTTCCTTCTTTCTAGACTTCTCCCTGTCTCCTTTAACAACCATTAATTTTCCTTGTATCAACCCAGAATTTGTCAAAGCAGTTGAGAATTTATGCCACAGAATTAAATAAACAAAATACCAATGACTATTTATTTACTTTAAAAATTCTCTGCAGACTCAAACATGTAAATAAGCAGGAAGAAAAAAAGAATATTCAAAACCTTGCAGTTATGTGACCACATGTGACATTTCTCCAAAATGACGGCCCAGGTGGGCCTATGACCTCTTCAGTTCTATCTGTTGCAAAACTCTATGACTGCCCTTCTGCATCTTAGTATTCAGTGAAGTAGAAATGCCAAGTGAAAAAAGAAAAGCCTAGACCTAAAGTAAACTTAAGAGCTGACCAAGGAACCACTAGTGGCATTACTAAATGGGTCTATGTAAGTATAAAAATAGTCAAATAAAAATCAAAGGTAATTATCATCTCTGAGTTTACTCAGGGATATCTATTCTGATATATTTCATAAATGTGATGTGATATAAGGAGTTATTGCCTGCTTGTCTACTACCCTTCATGTACTCTAAACTATGAGTTAAAAGTATGGTTTCTTTCCTCTGTACATTTCTTAAATCTCCATGGTGCTTATACACTGCTCAAAGTCTTCCATTGGTCTTAACATGGCAGAGGAAAACCTGTTCTTTCCAGTAGTAAAGGGTGTTCAGATCCCCAATCCACCAGATGCAACTTACACAGCAAAACTGGTAACAATAATTTTCTTCTCTTCTTTACTACAGAAGTGTCTGTTTAAGAGAGGTTAAGTTATGAAGTTATGTTTCTATCTCTAGGGGTTGAGAAACACCTGAGGCAAATGCTTAAGTTCTTTAAGATTTGATCATTATAAATATTTTTCTCCAGAATACTCATGGGTAATAACAAACTCTGCAGCTTCCTTAAAGAATGGCTCTATCGTCTATCAGTTATGGGCAGATGCAGTTCGCTGGAGAACCTGGTGGCTGGAGTTTTGTCCCTTGAGCACTGAGAGCTGTACCCCAGCAGGGCCAGGAGTCACTCCTGCACATTCCCTGCCTCCATCCCGAAATCAATCTCCATCCTGGAGGCTAATTACACTGCCTTCATTCTAGAATAGGACAGAAAAAAGCAAAAAGCAGTTGTAAGCATTTCTTGGAGTATTAGGCATAGAGCAATGCTAGGCAAGCATCTACCATTCTAGTCACAATATCTATACATTGTCTTAGGAGACGTGGGAGAATGAGACACAGATCTTGAAGCTGCAACACCTCCAGTGATCAGTGTTATCTACTAGCATACACACCTGTGCACACTCCTGCATGCCAGCAGGTATAGCTAGGGAGACCACACCGTGCCCGAGGCTGAGGGAGAATTCATCTCAGAACACTAACTTTAAGATTCACATTCAGTCTCCTCACTCCCTCCCAAACCCTCCTCCTTTTGAGGCTCCTGGGAGAATTAAAGCCATAATAAAAAGTCAACAGCCTACACAGGAGTGTCGAACATGTTTGTTTTACGGCTTAATTCTCCACCCAAGAGGATTTAGCAATAGGTGAATGCTAAAACCCGAAAAGTGTAGAGTCCTTCTAAAAAAATTATACACAAATTGTTACTCCTGGAAGGCAGTATTCTCCCCCCCACCCCTCGGATTTTACCAGCTATATTATTACTCCTTGCAAAATAGGAAGGATCAAAGTGTTGATTCTAATAAGTCTTTCACTTTCTCTCCCCCCACCCAGGATGGAGGATAAAACCCAGGGCCTGGGGATGCTAGGCAAGCGCTCTACCACTGAGATACACACCCAGCCTTTGTCTTTCATTTTGATTTAAGTTACAATACCTGCTTTTGAAACTATCAAATATGATCTTCAACATCCCAGTTATGTAAAAGAAATAACTGGGAGTGATTTCACACAGGTCATTCAAAACCTAAATGTGGATATTACCACATTAAAAAGAACTTGTGAGAGCTAACAAGTTACCAGCTCAGGACAGATGCCAAACTGCCATCAAGTTTACCAAACTCAAGTTCTACCCACTTCCTCCCTCCCCGACCTGCACAACAGAAACAGGCTATATTGAATGCTTAACAGTACAATGCTTTCAGATCTGTTTTTTATATTTTGTTCAATTTCCACTCTATTCTGCTCTCAAGAGAGTATTTTAGAAAATAATTTAGTTCTGAATATCCCACAAAATAAAAATAACAAAGGGATCAATACTAAAGGCATCTATTCTAAATATTCTAAAAGACATGTATAACCAACTCTGGCATTTTGAAAAATCCATCTCAAAAATACTCAAAATGCATTAATGGGCTTGCTTGCCCACCTCTGACCCACTCCCACCAGCAGGCAGCTGTCCCTCCTCCTCTGCTGATGTGATTCAGGACAGGAGTAGAGTACATTTAAGAGAGAGGAAGCCACACAACATTTCACTTACCTCGACAAACATATAGAGAGACAACAAGGTGAGCCCAAGGTTATACACCACTAAAATTCCTCGGCAAGAGAACGGTTGTTTATTCTTCATGTATTTTGGTCCCAGCCATACAATTAGTAAATAAATGACAGAGCAGAGCAATGTAGGTATATAATTGTCTAGAAGAAACCATCCTTTTACTCTGGTATCTGAAAAACAACAAAATAAAGTTATTAATAAGGTAGGTAAATAACCACAAGTTTTAAAACACTATAAATTTCTCTAACCATGATTTATAAGGCCATCTAGTAATATTTATATGTGCATATGCATATATGTGTCCTCCTCATACATTCAGACTTTTTATTCTAGTGCTGAGGATTGAACCTAGGGCTTTGCACATGCCAAGCAACAGCTCTACCACTAAGCTACTTCCTCAATCTAACCCTGACAAAGCAGCAATAGAGGCATGAATTTTCAATATCAAAGGTAAAGCTCCTAGTTAAATGTTCTTAGTAATAATATCTGTTATTGTGGTTTTTGCTAAGTAAAGTAATAAACTGTGCTTTCCACAACATCTAAAAGAAAACAAAGAGAAAGCTGAGTTTCTCACTAGCTGGAGTTATTGGATTTATTGATACACAGGGTCATGAAACCCACGATACGGCAATTTCCACAAATCTCTAAAGTCCTCTATGTCAGCCAAGTGTCAGCAAGGGTGCCCAGCATGTATAGACTCCGAACTGTGCCTCTGGCCAAACTAGTGACACTGTCCCTGACCAGAAGGCAACATCTGCTGGGAGCAAGTGGTCAACAGCAAGGAGATAGTGACTGAAGACCAAAGACAACATGTGGGTGAAGAGGCCATGGTCACATATGCACCACTCAGAGGACAGTGTGGGGAGGAGCTTGAGTGAGAAGGCCTGTGCTGATCCAGGGGAGCTCCCCCCCGCCCCCCCCCTTCCCCATGCAGGGACAGGGAGGGAGGAGGAAACAGGCCCAAGTGGCCAAGAGCAGCAAAGGAACAGCCTCCCCTCAGATGTCTGGTGGTGGTCAACTCCCCACACCAGATCCCCTGCAGGCTCAACTGCATCCTCTGTCTGACTCCAGGTAGGAAGCCATCACATCAAGATTCACATCCTGGACGTTCAGAGAGCAGCAGCAGCTAACAGGGACAGTTTCTGCCTTTGGCTCCCTGACTGCACCATCTTCCTTTCTCGAAGACACCCAAACTCCCCCAGTGTTCCTCTGGGAGCTCCTTTCCCTGACTTAAAGGGATGCCCCGCCACACCCTCCCTGCTCCTTACCCCAGCGCAACAGATGGTGCGCCTGTCGTTGCTACACCACCGACTATCTTCCAGGGCAGGGGGTCAGCCCCGGAGACTCCACTGAAGGGGACTCTTAGTGTCTTTGTTCCCAGCTCCAGGCCTTAGCATCAATTTTGAGAAAGCAAGGTCCCACTTAAAACTAACATCAGACCTTTACATTTTTATGTGTTATAAAATAAGTACATACAAACACACAAACTCTCCCCTTCCCTTTTCTCAAAGCTGTTTTGCACCTTGCTATTTCATCTTGTCCCAAGTCTTTCTGTGCCTGCACAGGACTAAATTTCCACCCTCCACACCACTGTGTGCTTCCAGGGCAGTAGATCCTCAGCAATCTGGCCAGTCGCAGTGTCCAGCACCCCTCTGGTGGCTGGTGTTTACTTTCTAAAAGACATGGACTGGTGAAGCAACTGTGGCCACTAAGATTCTAGTGATCACAGCTGGTGAAGGGCTCAGGGAACGTCTCCTTGTTTTTAAACCATGAGATGAACACATTTTCCTCTTCCTCTGGACAGGCTGCCTGATCTGTTGCAGCCAACCTCACAGTGGAAAGTGGGGGAGTCACCCTGAAGACAGGCTGGCAAATCCAGGAAATGACGCAAACAAGGTTCTTGGTTAACCACCACAGAACCCCTAGGAGTTGCCCCACCTTGTGCCTTACCTGATAATTTTTATCAGTATTTTAGCGTATTAGCTGAACTTTCTGTCCCTCACAGCCTAAGTCATCATCTCTACCTAAGCAGATCCACACACAAGTGGGTCTAACTTGTTATTTCAATCAGGTGTTCTTTAACTTACTCATCCTGTCTCCTATGTAAGGGCACCCAGATGACATCCACTGCCAGGCCAAGTATCCTCGAATGCACCTTCGCATAGCTGCTAAGGTTCTGAGGAGCACAAGGTGCTGAGTGCACTACCACTGGGGGACAGCACGTGCATTTAATCCCAATGGAAGAGACCCAGCAGCCCCCAGAGGCTGTGCGGATGCTCCCCACCCTATTAATTATCACCATGGTGTCAAACACCATTTCATTTCTACCATACTAGTGGATGAAGCTTCTTTTACTTTCTTTGGTGTTTTAAAAATCATGAGTGACAGGGCTGGGGATTTAGCTCAGTGGTTCCGTCGTGGGCCTCACAAGTGCAAGGTCCCAAGTTTGATCCCCAGTACCAAAAAAAAAAAAAAACCATGACTGAAACAGAATAGTTTCATCTGTTTAAAAGCTGTGTGGTTTTTCTGTGAATCTTTATGTGAACCTAAAATGTTCCTTCTTTCTAGATAAGACATTAAAAGACATAGCTGACATTAAAAGAAGATAATATGGAGCTGATTTACTTTCTAAGAGAATAAAGATGGACAGATATATAACAAGTGAGTTCTGCACCCATGTACCCACTGACAAGACACAAACTGAAGGACATGGAAAAGCCCTGAAGGTTCGGGATGTAGCTCAGTGGTGCTGCACTCGCCTAGCATGCACCAGGCCCTGGGTCCATTCCCAAATATGCATGCCTATGGGAGAAGCACTTGAGTCAAGGAATTTGAAGGCCAGCCAAAAAGGGAAGAGTTTTAATCTCTATTATAGCAGTGCTGTCTCTCAGATTCACAGAAACTGAGAAATGGACACCCTTGACAATGCTGACAGCTAAGGTGTTCTCAGCTAAGGCTGCAGCTTGAGTCAGTCTCTAGCTGACATTAGCAGGAGCCACCACAGCCGCTGTCCCTGCTCCAGAGCCAGGGTCACTGCAGCTTCCACAACTGTCAAGGGTGCTACCAGGGCAGGTCCTGTCTCATCACAGAGAACATGAATGCTTTTTGGAACCCTCACACAATATTCACAAGAAGCTCTAAAGATGGGTGGGTGGGGGGGAGTCTGCAGAAAAGTGAGCAAAACCAGAGAGTGCCTCACCTCGGGGGCCCAGCCATGCCCTGAAATAGGTACTGAGCGAGGCATCGAAATTTTCCATTTTAAAACCTATTAGGAAAGAAGGACACTGATTAGTCTCTACTCGATGCTTTTTATACAGAATTTTCATAACATAAGAACAATTCTTTTCAAGGAATATGCATTGGACACATTTAATTCTCCACATTAAAAATAACATTTTTTAATTCCTAAAAGTAACTCATGTGCCAGTTCTAATTTGAAAACCAAAAGGAAAGACACAAGCCCATGAGTTCACCCTGTAAGTGAAGCACCAGTTTTCCAAACTTCTTTTCTCAGTTCCATAACAGTACTTCAGGTTGAGGAGTGGAGCAGCCTGGAAGGCAGCAGATAGTCGGGCCAGAGCTGAGCCCCCAGTAAACGCAGCCAGCAAGGGGAGCCCAATGGGCAGAGCACCAGGGTGAAGATGGCGTCCTCACTTGGCACTAGGCTATTAAATATGGAGAAAAGAGGTAGAGTGCTTCCCTCCCTCCAACCACAACCCCAGCTCCAGTCAGAGGAAACCAGAGGCAATACTTTCAAAGATGTTTCCCCCTTTGAGAATGAACACATCACATTAAATGGGTGTTTTCGTAATTCTGGGTTGCAACACATTAGTAGATGATCAGGTAAACGTCACATTAAAAATAGTAATTCAATGATCATAACAGAACCAAAGTGCTTTTTACCCTTTAGTGCAAATATTTCATAAGCTTTCATTTTATTATATCCTATTTATGATGTACTCAGCTGTGACATAAAATGTATTCTTATTGTGGGGGTCAGTATAAAAAGTTCAGAAAAGCAGTTATATATAGATGTATATACACTACTTGTTTGCTTTAACTTAATAAAATGTCATGGAGATAGCAGTAACACATTTACCTCCATATTCTAACTTTTTATAGCTCCTTACACTTATCTTCCATTTAAAGTAAGACATCGAGGGTAGGGCCAGGGATTTAGCTCAGTAGTTCTGATGCCACCTGCCTTGTTAAGCGCAAGGTCCTGAGTTCAATCCCTGGTACCAAAAAAAAAGACTTCGAGGATAGCAAAGCACCTTTTCATGTGCATATTGCCAAAGTTTTCATTACTAAAGTTAGGAGGCATACAGTTTCCTCTTTCTGGGCCATTTTTCTTATAGAAATAATTTTCAACATTATATTTGCAGGGCAAAGACAAAAGTCAATCTTAATAACTTAATCACTTAGTAATACTTCTCTTCCTTGGCTTGCCACACTGAAGCATATGAATTCTTTGCCACATTTCAGGATAAACTACTCACAAAATTATCCCCTGGCTATAGAATTACAACTAAGCCATCTGGCTGTGAGGTGGAGACAGGAGCCATCCATAACACTTTGAAAGCAGCAGTGGCTGTGGGGGTTATGTCCCTACAGCTTTTCTATCCCAGGGGCACCTGGAGAGGGCACGGACTCCCTCAGCCTGAGGCTGCAAATCGAGAAAGCACCAGCTCCCACACACCAGGGCAGCCACCTCTGTCACTCACTCACAGCCATCCAATCTTGGCTCTACGTCACTTCTAAAGCAAAGTCTGTGACTAAATATCTAATGGACAAGCTGCTCACCAGGGACAGATTCACTTTCCTCCAACACATTTTAAATCTAGATCTTATTACCTGATGGATAATTCTTACTAATTTAACAACGGATCACACTAAATGCATAATAACCAGGTATTACACCTGAAGGTGCTTTATGGAGGTTTAAAGGCATCACTTGGGCTGGCAAAGCAGCTCTGTGCTGGAGTCTTCGTAAAACAGGGTTTGAAACTTCTTCACTTACTAACAATGTGACTTTGGACAAGTTATTTGATCTCCTTTCTGTAAAATGGGCAAAACAGTAAAGTGTTGGCCTCTAAGATTAAGAAGATACAATGATTTAATACACATTAGGCCCTTCAAGCAGTGCCTTGCATGTAGTAAGCCCACACTTGTTCCCTACTGGTGTCTGTCAGAAACCAGCTCCTTGGTGATGAATCAGCCAAGTATTCAGGGCATTGCTGGTTCCGTGTTGAAGCCATCATTGTCCTGAAGAGTGTGGACTATTAACCTAGCCCTAATCCCTGTCCTCCAAATGCCACCAAGGAGCCCCCAGTCATTGTGACAACCCACAGTATGCATGTTTAAATCTCAACACCCCTATGAAAACAGCAGTAAAAGGTAAGGGGGTTTGCTAACATCCTAGGGCAGGAAACTGTCAGGAAAACATATTACCTAAACATGAAAGGGTCCTAAAATGAATGCATAATTAAATATGCAAATATCAAGCACACACTGTGTACAAATGATTGCCAATAGGGATAAATACAAAGGTGCATACCTGGCCACCTAGAACAAATGAGACACTCAGGAAAGAACCCAGATACAGTAAACCAAAAACAAAACTAGTTTGCAAACAATGAGAATGATACATATGTGTATACATATGAATGTTGTTTTTGGTTCTTTTGGGGGTGGGGGTTGAGGCAGGGTCTCCCTTTGCAGTTCAGGCTGGCCCTGAACTCACTATGTAGCCCAGGCTGCCCTTGAATTCGCTGCAATACTCCTGCTTCAGCCTCGCAAATACTGAGATTACAGGCGTGCACCACCATGTCTGGCATATGAGTGTTTAATAACTTGCTGTAAGAATAGAACTCTAAGGAAAGTATTCTGAGATCTGACATCAGGAATATACCTAACAAAAACAATAAAGGAGTCATTCATTCTACTTTTGAAATGAAAGGCCTTTTAACAGCTGTTCTCAGTTTCAGTTTCTATGAAAGCTAGGAACAAGTGAAGAAATGTCTAAAAATGACAATACAGATTGGTGTGTTGGTGTGGGGTGGGCGGGGCAGGCAAACATCAGTGGATTGGGGAAAAAATAAGGCCTGGAATTTCCAAAAACAACTTGTTCTTGTAAGAATGACTACATAGGACAGAGCCCAGTTTGAGAATCTAGTCTAACATCATGGTACTGGCATGCAACAATCAGCTTGATTAAACAGAAGGTAAAGGGCCAGGGATTTAGCTCAGTGGTGCTGTCACCTGCCTCGAAAGCGCAAGGACCTGAGTTCAATCCCTGGTACCAAAAAAATAAAATATAAAATAACATAACATAAAATAACATAACATAAAATAACATAACATAACATAAAATAAAATAAACAGAAGGTAAAATTTCAGTCCAAGAGTACGAGATGTGGAATTTAGTATCTGGAGCATCAACAAGTCCTGTTACAAGCCATCTGTCCCAAATAACTGAAGTCTAAACTCATCCTGAGTCCAGCCCTGTGGAAGCTGGTGGGCACAAGGGCACCCTTTTGTCTATAAATGCAGTATCTTTGCTATAAAAGCATATATGAGGTGATTTTGCCAGAAATGACACTTCTTAAACTTCATTTTCTTCTCAGCTTGAGAATTCTTCTCTTAGCATTGCAGAACTTTTTACAAACTTTGAGGAAAATATTCAACATATTGAAAAAGCAGAAAAATATTCTTTAAAAGAACAGATATGTGGAAAATAACGACAATAATTTTCAAAGAGCTGCTTGTTGTCCCTCAAATGACTAGGATGGAAAAGGAGAAAGGATAGCAAAGGTGCCCCCCACCCCCAAGACCCCTAATCAGTGGCATCTAACTGCTGAGTCCCAGGCAGATTCCAAGCTGGGCAATGGAATATTAAATCCTTTCTCTAAACTTCCCCTACCAGGCCCACAACTGGACAGGTTGTCTGTGTTCACACAAGTTACCAAGAGATGCCTTCAGCAAAGCCTTCCTTGTACTTTACTCAACGCAGTGGCAGGCTTCTGTCACACATCTCTGCACCACACATCAAGTGCCTACATCCTGGACCAGAGACTGAGGCTCTGAGGCTCTGAGGGATACAAAGAGATTAAGTTAAAGGAGAAAAATATAAATGTATATGGAAGCCCTTTATCAGCTTCAATTATCCATCAATCATGGTACAAAAATACTAAATGAAGGATCCCAGAAACAATTCTTAAATTCTAAATTGTATAACATTCTGAGTAGTGTAATGAAACCTCACACCATTATGGCTGTCCCCCTAAAGCCTCATGCAGTCATAGGCGGGGCTTCTCAGAGGTGGCTGGATCTAGAGTGTGTGACACGGGGATTGATTCATGATGCAATGCTAGGACCAAGGGCACTAGGATTAAGGGTGTGAGTGCCGCCCACCCTAAGTATCCTGGATAAGGTATAAGGGATAGAAAGAACTGTGGTCATCCCTTGCTTGTCTACTTTTGCTGTTTTCTGTTTGCCGTGAACTGTTTCTCCTCTGCCATGCCCCTCTGCCAAGCCACACTGTGTTGGAGCCAGTCAATTATAGCCTGAAACTTCTATATGCTGTGAGCTAAATAAATCTTCCCCCCTGGATCTATACTGTATGTGCTACCTTCTTGACAGTATCTGTTTCAGGTTTTAGATTATCAAGGTCTCACAGTATGTGTGTTCAAGTAGCTTTTGTTTTACTTTAATAATGGCCCAAAAGAATAGCCAGACTGGCAATTTGCATATGCCAAACAGAAGCCATAAAGTGCTTCCTCTAATCAAAAAGGTTAGTGTGTGTTATCAAAAAATTGTGTATACAGGGTGAAAATAGTGTGCACTGTATACAAAGGGTTTTGTAGAATGTGTGGTTTCCATTTTCTGCATCCACTGGAGATCTTGGAATATAGCCTCTGAGGCGTCATGGACCACTGTACTAATTACAGACCAAAACATAAACAGATATATGTGAAATAAGTGTTAGCAAGAAAAATAATGCAAAGTCAAGGAGACAGGACGAGTCATGAAGCGATTTACTTCATGCGGACTTACTGTGGAAATGTGGCTGTAGGGGGCTGCACTAGAAGCAGTAGGAGGGTGGAGGCCTAGAAAGGGCCTGGCCCAGGCAGGGTAGTGCTCTGCCTTCCACTCTGCCCAGAGCCTGGGCTTGCTCAGCAGTGGATGGCGGGCACAGCAGGGGATGCCAATCCTGACTGCTCACACTGCCATGGATCTCTCACCCTTGGCTGCAGCCCACCTGCCAGCAATGAGCTCTTTCCATTCTCACCTCCTCGCTGAGCCCCATATATTGTGCCACACAAACAAGACACAAGGTTCCCTCAAATGACTGCCTCTTTGCAGACCAGGCCACCCCTCTGCTGGGTAACTGGGCACTTGCTGCATGACCTATGGGACAAGCTGTAGACTTTTGTACTTTTCTAAAGGAATAGGAGGCACCAGCCCGCAAACATTTGCCACTCTGCCTTGGTACTCTGGAGTGCTGGAGGCGGCACAGAACACTTGGTCGTTTGGCCAGGTCTGCAGCAACTTCCCGCTTCCAGGCTGCGAGGCCAGCGACATCCCTTCAGAGCAACCCCACTTGACCCGCTGGCAGCTTGGCACCTGGAGCTGTCTGTACAACTGTACTAGCAGAGACCAAGCTCAGGCACCAGGCCTGCTGGAAAGCAGATCTGATCCTGCGCACAGCAAAAGATTAAGCCACTCTGTGATCTGGCAGGTTCCCCACAAAGTGACAGGAAAAGGGACACGGCCAGGAGATCAGCACCTGCCAGAAGCCAGGCCCTGCTGCCACCGAGCCAAAGCATCCCATTCTCTTCAACGAGGAGTCTCTGGCCTCCACTCAGCCAAGGGGTCTTTCCAGAATCACAGGCACAACAGAGAGTACAGGATCTGCTTGTAAAACCTCCAACCTTAGGGGTGTCCCAAAGATGTTCACTGTTTAACAACCTCACACAGAAAATGACCACAAAGACAAGATGACAGGTAGGTAAACTGGAATAGGTTTTCAAGATTTCCCTTTTTTATACACAGACACACTGAGCTGAAAGACACTTCCCATTGTACAACCTTGATGTGTTTTCAGTAATCATGCAGCTACAATCTGTCTCATTTTAGCATCTCATTATGAAAAACTGACTGAGGCTAATTCCCTTTATAAACTACCCCGTTTCAAGAGGCCACCAAAAGGGGAACATGAGAGAGTTCTGCACACCATCAAACCTCACCCAGTGTTAGTTCTGCGGTCCCCAGCAAGTCCTGCTGCAGGTGCATGTGTTAGGGTTTGGGATACTTAGGCCTCAATTTGAGAGAACCATCACAACTACCACAGCATGGAATACAGAAACCTGGAAATACCAAACACAAAAGTGCAAAACCCAAATCCCACAAAGAGCACCGCTTGCTGGTCTCCCCATTTGCTTCCTCCAAGTGCAAAACAGGATTGAGAATGGCAGGTTAAATAAACACCAGCATCCGCAAGAGGAAGCACGTTTGAAAACCGACACCACAGTAAGCTTCACCAGCAACCAGGCCCCTCCACTGGACTCCAGAGGAGGACAACAGGACTGGGAGGGTGGGCAGCAACAGGAGGTTGCTGGGGTTGACAGAGGACACAGCAGAGTGAGCTGCTGCCACCACAGTCCCTGAAGTACCTGAAACCTGAATGGTGGCACATTCCTGTAATCCCAGCACTCCAGAGGCAGAGGCCGGAGGATCATAAATTCAAGGCCAGCCAGGGCAATTTAGCAAGATCTTGTTTCCAAAAAAAAGTATCTGTCTCCATGAGAGGGCAAATGCTAATCCTTGTGCCATTTCTAACTGGTACAGGAAAAATGTGAGAAAGTACTTAGCAAGTGAAAAGTACTGGGACCTTTAATGCAAAATGGTTTGAACAGATACCAAGATTTAAAAATGGATGTATGAGCTAGACACAGTGGTACAAGCCTGTAATCTCAGCTACTCAGTAGGCCGAGGCAGGAGGATTCCAATCTCAAGGTCAGCCTGGGTAATCTAGTAAGACCCTGTCTCAAAATAAAAAATAAAAAGTTAAGGATGTAGCTCAGTAGCATAGCATCTCTGGGGTTCCTAGTATCACACACATGCTCACACACATGCACACATGCAGGGACACACACACATATACCAACTAGAGTTGGTATAGGGATCATAGTAAAGACAGTTGACTTCCTAAGCCTCTAACCATCCATTCACTGACTGACTGGTGAACATCTTTAGGGTCCAGATTTGGTTTTTCTGGCTGCTTGGAAAGCTCCCCCTTCCTGTGAAATCAATCAAGTCACATTCCTTTTGGTTTAAAAATACATTTATTGTAGAAGTTTAACTACTGCCTAGCATAGCTTTCTCATCATATCCTGCTTTTTTTTTTTAATTGTCAGAGTTCACTAAAAATTAGTCAACTGGGTGAGCTTGCAAACCCACGCTGCACGGGCCAGGCTGCAATGCCTCACCCTGCCTGTTCTCTTCTCAACCCCACCAGTCCTTCTCAGGGTCAATCTGTGTTAGGGAGGCTTGGGTGCCAGCTACTCAAAACAGCAAACACTAAATAGTGCTTTAATTTGAATTTGAAAAGTTTTTCTAGACTGGGAGAAATCAGTTCCTGATAAAAGGAGGAAAATCACCACACCTTGCTCATGTGTTAAAATATACAGGCATAATAAGGGAAAGGACACAAATACTAACAAACCTTCAGACACGAGCATAATCTGACAACAGAACCCCTCTAACAGGCGCCTTTCCACAGGCGACAGCGCTGCACTAAACTGGCTCTGCAACAACACCTGCAAGCTGCCTGGGGCGGGGGGGGGGGGGTCCCTGCACGTCACCTTGACCACTCTGGCTCTGTGCTTCCTCAGCTCCTCCTGCACCACAAAATGGTTCACACTGATGAGGTCATTCCTTCCTGCCACACACTACACTCAGAGAAAGGACACCACCCTACTCCGGGATCTTAGGTCAGTAACTGCCATGCAGGGCTCTAGCCATGCTTCAAATTCAAAGCACGGTCGCAGGCCCTACATAAGGAAGGCAGAACACCTTCTTCTGGCAGAATGAATGATTTGGGGGAAAGTCTTAAATGCTGCAGCAATCAGTGTTCCCTTGAACCAAAATGAGACTGGACAAAATCAAAGATAAGCCTCCATGTCCCTCCTTGGCTGCTGCCAATTAACTTAAAAGAGTATTTGAGGGTCTGGGTATAGCTCACTGGTGAACAAACACCTGTCTAGCACATGAGGCTCTAGAGCAGTGATGGTGAGCCTTTTAGAAACTGAATGCCCAAACTGCAACCCCAACCCCATTTACTTCGCAAAGTGTCAACACTGCCCCTTTGTGCACTGTTAATCTAATGCTTGGCTGCTGGGGCAATGCTAAGGCGACTTGGCTTGAGTTCGGACAGAGAGGGCTCTTCATGCCCCTTTAGGCATGCATGCCGTTAAATTTGCCACCATTGCTTTAGGGTCAACTGCCCCGCCCCCCATGCTCTCAGAGTACCATTTCAACCAACTCTGTAAAAGGACTTTCTTCTACAGCAGGAGAATCACCCCCAGGGCCCAGGGGCTTTGCTCTTAAATGAATCAGCTGTGATCCTCCTCTCTGCTTTACCTTGTCCTTCCTCTCAACCCTTTTCCTTTCTCCAAGGCCCACATTAGCTGTCATGAAGTCCCCTCTTGGCCATGGTGACCAGATCACTCATTTCGCACACAGCGACTTCCGCTGTGCTATGACTTGGACAACTCCATGTGTCATGCAAACATACTCTGCACCTCCCTAGGACCCTGCTCCAGTTTTATTCTGAGCACAGTGATTATCTATGAGCAATACTATAAATGGAGAGATGCAGCTGCTACTGCAAAATAAAGAGGGTCAAAGACATACCTAAGCCCAAAAGGCAGCTTCCTAGACTAAATCCTAGTCACAGAAGGCATTTCCTTTGGGAGAACTTCCTTAATGCTACTGATATAGACAGTTATCACATGCTCTGCTCCTATCAATCAGAAGATCAGGGCCAGGGATTTAGCTCAGTGGTTCCACTGCCTGCCTTGCAAGTGCAAGGACCCGAGTTGATCCTCACTATCAAAAAAAAATAAAAATAAAAATAAATAAAAATTAAAAAAAATAAGTAAATAAATTTAGTATTAATTAAAAAGAAAATCAGAAATGGCATTTTATAAGGTGTGAAAAAATACCATGAAAACACACACACACACATACACACACACACACACACACACACAAACATTCCAGGGAACTTTCTAGTTGTGGAAGGTAATACATAAAATACACCTGATCTAAGAAAATCACATGTAGATAACTTTTTCAGGGGCATTTTTTCTAATATAATCTTAGAACTTTATTTTAGGGTAATTCTTTTTTTAAGTGATAATTTTTTATTTGCAGTTCATGTTTACATTCCTTGTGTGGAGTTGGTACATGTACCTAATACATCTTCACTCCTTGAAAGAGGGATGTGCCCAAAGAAAAATTATCCCCAGTTCTTGTTCTTTGGTTTTAAATGAAAATTAAGTTAACATCCCTCCCTCCACTTGAGAAAGACCTATTCCCCTACTTCCTATCTATCTTTTACTTTGCTTGTTTATAATTTGAGTTTCTCCCACAAACGAACCCAAGGCAATTCTTATCTGGAGCCTAAGAACAGATCACACCTTCAAGTTTAAGGCTCCTCCTGGCTCTCAGCAGGGCTCAGGCTTCACATACTGATCCACTCAGCAGACGGCGTGCAGGCTTGCTGCTGCGGAAAATTACTCTTATTATCTCAAAGGTGCCAGCTCAATTTTCACCTAAAACTAAAGAACAAGAACTGGGGATAATTTCCACTTGGGCAAAGCACATGCTGTTCCTGGGAAGACAGTGATAGCTGGCGTACAGGATGCTCCTTGCTGGTGAGTAAAGCACACTGCTGCAGATCATGCAGAACTCGGCTCTCACAGGTAACTCTGCTGACAGGAACTAATCTGTGCCCATAGGCTCAGTGAGGTGAGGGTACAGATCCACCTAGAGCAGGGATCCAGTCATTACTGGCCAGTTTCATTTCTTGTCTCATGACTTCGAGTGTGACTGCTCTTTGTGCTACCAGCCATGTTAATGGCAACTGACTCAATGAGTTAACAAATATTTAGTAAGTGGTTACTGTGTGCCAAGCAGTATACTGCTTGTTAGGAAAAGGACTGTGACAGAGACAGGCATGACCTCTGCCTTCCTGAAACTGAAATAGTAAGCAGTGCGCAAAGACACCAGGGTGGGGGGGTGGTCGGTCAGCTGTTTGCTTAGCAGTGGTTTAGAACACACAACTGAGGGCAGTGGCGGCAAACCTACAGCATGAATGCCCCAGTGGGCTGTTTGTTATCATTGGAATCTCTAAAAGATTTGCCATCATGGACTGAGAGCCAGCCAGCCTGGGTTCAAATCCCTGCTTCACTGCTCACTAGCTGCATTACCTTGGGCAAGTTCCTTATTGATTTTGTGCCTGTTTCCCAGTATGTAAAATGAGTGTAATTATAGTACCATCCTCAGGTGATTAAATCTAAAATGTTTAGAGCAGCACATGGCACACAGTAAGTGCTGCAAAAATGTGGTAGTATTATCTCCACTACTTTGGGCATTGATCAATTTCATATTCAATGTTTTCAGTAGGCATCCATTGGAGCTCCCTACAAGGTCATGGTCAATGAAAACTGCCTACACCTACCCCTCACAGCTCTGTTCCTCTCTACTTTGGATGGAATCACATGCCAATCATGCACCATAATGATGCTTGTGAATCATGAGATTTGTAAGATATGAGATAAGTTCCCTTGCTGGTCATTAGCTTCTCTGCGAGTGGAAGTACCAACTGGTGTCCGATCCTTAGTATAAAACATTAATAAATTAGTAAATTTATGGCTGATAAACCATTTTTGTACCCCTGGCAACTAGCAAGTGCCCAACAAATTTATTATTTTACTATATAAGCGATCCCTGAATTACAAAGGTCAGATTTACAATTTTTCTAATTTGTGATGGTACAAAAACAACAGGCATTCGGTAGAAACCATGCTTTGACTCCTAGTCTTTTCCCAGCTAGTGATACTCAGGGTGATACTCTCTCTTCAGGACAGGCAGTGGTATTGAGCTGTAGCTCCCAGCCAGCCACATACACATATGAGAAAACAACCAATATTCTACAGTGTGCCATGCTGCCATGCTAGGATGGGTTTATCTGGATGTCATGGCCTCTGCCTCTGTAGCTGGACAGGTGGCCAAGCTGCCGAACATCACAGAACTTCGGTAAAGCCAAAACTGAAATCCAAGTCACTCACTCCACAGCCTTCCACTTTTATAATACACCTCAGAGATTTTCCAGGGAGCATCTTCACATGTTTATTGTTTAGAAGACAGAGAAGCACTATGTATTAGTATTGTTTGGATACATACAGCTTTGTTTATGAGAGTAAGATAGAGAATTAATGAAATTTCAAGTTAACTTTACCAAGGGAAAAAAACCCACACAAACCAAATATGCTTGGTAACAGAGATCTTAGAAAACTCTGTAGTTAAGATCCAGATGAGAGGAAAAGCAGAGGTGATCTTCCTTGGCCTCATTTTCGTACTCCCTGTCACTTCCACTGCATCTCTATCAGTGATAAAACTGCAAGGGTATTTGCTCCAGAGTTGGGATCATCACTTAACAATGTAATTATCTGCCCACTCCACCTCAATCCCCACCATGCTCTAAGCTTTTCAAGGGTGGAGCTCCTCTCGTTCCCTTCACATCTCCAAAGAGCCTGGAACTGTGCATGACAAAGACTGATGATTGCTGTGTGGAACCATCAATGAATGAGTAAACAAACACCTTCAAGCCTCTGAGAGGTTCCCACTGATGGATTTCCAAATTTGGCTGTATCTCAAAATCACCTGCTTCAAAAACCACAGATTTCTGGGACCCAAGCCTGGGAATTTTGGCTCAATACTCTAGAGGGTGAGAAATTTATTTTTTAACAGTTCCTTAGGTAATTCTGAGGAGGGTCTTGTTTTGGATACTAGTGATGTGTGTGTGTATGTGTGTGCATGCATGTATATATGCATGCATGTATGTATGTGAGTATATATACGTATGAATATATAGCCTTTGAACTTTTTTTTCTTTTGAGAGTATAGCCTTTGAACTCTTAACAAAATCTTTTGGCAATTCTTGAAGTATGGTCACTCAGACAGTATCCATAATTATACTATGACAGAGCCAGGACAGTGGTCTAAAGGAAAGGCTATTTTTTCACTTCAACAAAATTTTTCACAATTTCTTGCTTGTTCTACACCAGCTCAGGGGAGTGGGGAATCTTATGCTCTCGAACCATCTCTGAAAATGAAATAAACTCCCACCAAGGTAGAGATCAGCTCTCAGATCTTTCAAACACTACACCACACAGTTGATCGTAAACCAGCATGCATTACACAATGCAAGCTCCCGCTCCAGTCTGGAATGGTGCAAAAATACCACCGAAGGGAGGGGAGGTCTCTAACACCTGTCACCACTGCTGAGCTGGCAGTCAGCAGTGGCCAGGTGTGTGGAGCTATATGAGGACAGAGAACTCAACTATTTTCTCCCTGTAATCTCTAGCTGCTGTGCACCATATACAGAAGGAATTTAACAACTGCTTGCTTAATCACAATGAATTGGGGCAGGCTGGGAAGAAACTGGATGGCCACAACCAAATCAAGGTACATGCATGGCTAGTCAACTGGGCACACTCCTTGGACAGAGGCGAGGTGGGCAATGGGAAGAAGCCGGACACCAGCCGGCAGATGCACTCAGGCTCTGTTGCCACCAGTCCTAAGCTGAGCCACTTCCTCCTTCATAACCTGGACTAGATGATCCTGGCTTTCTTCAAGGGAATGTGGTGTCTATGGGAAGCTGCCACTGTCATGATTGCCAGTGACCCCTCCTCTTGATAGGCACTCTTCCGTGGTGCCCTCTGCTACTGAACCAGCATTCTGTGCATGTCCAACAGAACACAGCAAATGACAGAATACTGTGTTTCCTATCTTGGCCAGCTGCTGTGTTTCTGGCTGTTTCTCCATGCTGGCTTTTGGGAAGTCAACTGCCATGATGTGAGCAATCCTACAGAGAGGCCAAGGGGCCAGGAACTAGGCCTTCTGCCAAAGGCCACCTGGATGAGCTCAGATGCAGATGGCCCAGCTAGCTTGAGATGACTGCAGCCAGGACTGTACCCTCATGAAAGACCCTCAGCCACAACAACCCAAAAATAGATTAAAGGCTCAGAAATTATGTGGTCAGGGAGTGGGATGAAGTTCTTCACAGGGAGTTTCTACATGACCTAGCAATAGCAATGCCTCTTGTGGGTATATACTCAAGAGAAATGAAAACATATGTCCATTAAAAAAATTGCAAATATTCACAGCAGCATTATTTACAACGGCATAATTTGGAAACACTCCTAAACCCACCAATTAACCAGTGTATAAAAAAGTGGTATAACCTTATAATGGAATGTTATTTAGCCATAAAAATAATGGAGTATTGATATTTACAATAACATGGATGAACCTAGAGATACAAGATCACATATTGCATGATTCCATTTGTAAAAAATGTCCAGAAAAGCAAATCACTACAGAGCCAGAAAGTATAGTAGTGGTCATGGGGGAGGGAGGGAGGGAGGGAAGGAAAGGAAAGTGGCTATGTGCAAAGTCTCCCCTCTCAGATAATTAAAACGCTCTGATATTAGAAACACATTAAAAATGAAAAAAAAAGAAGTATTTAAAAAAAACTTATGATACTCAAGCCCACTTCTAGAAATCTATACTGAGGAAATAAAAGTAGATAGATATACACTAAGATTTACCTAAAGATCATTAGAGATATTTAGAATTGCAGAAAAACTGTAAAAAGGGGAGCAACCATGAAATATCCATCTGGAAGTAACCCAGCTACAGAAGTTAGGGTAAAGACATACAAATATTAGGCAATCATGAAAATGAAGGTCCTGCACATTTACTCCAAAGAAATGAAAACGTGTTCATTGTGCTTTCTTCACAGTTGCCCCAAACTGGAACAAAGATGTTCTTCAACAGGCGGATAATTATACAAACTGTAATTCATCCCTACCATGAACACTGCACAGCAAAAAAAAAAAAGAACTATTAATATTCACAACAACTGGGCAGACTCTGTCCAGAAAGTTAAACCCAGTGAAAAAAGTTCATCCACTTACATAACATCTTTTTAAAAAGACAAAATTGCAGAGATGGAGAAGAGATTTGTGGTTGTCAGGGATTAGAGATGGCGCGAAGGCAGAAGAGAGGATGGCAGCAGTAAAAGTGAATACATGTGAGGGACCCACTCTGCACCTGCTCTGTCGTGGTGTAAAGGGCCCTGTGGTGATACTGTGCTGAGCCCTGCAGGCTGTCACTGCTGTGGAAAGTTGGGCAAAGGGCCTGAGGGTCTTTGTATTGTTTCTTACAAGTGTAGATGAATCTATGGGTATCTCAAAAAGTTTAAGTTTTTAAAAATTCGTAACAGTGAAAGAAACCAACTAACATGGCTAAGCGTTTGAAGTTTTAAAAATTTCAACCAGCATCTGCAGCCCAGACCACACGGTGGTGACCTTCTGGGTACTGGTACCTGTGTGAAGGAAGGTCTGTCCTGGACAGACCCTCAGAGCTGCACACCTCAGAGCTGAAGCCACTCCCAAACACTGGTGTTTCACAGCCTCTTACCTTTCCAGTAGTCTAATGTAGCTTTCCAGTAAATACTGATCTATTTAGACCATGAAGGTGACAGGGAGACTATTGATCAGACTATTTTCTGATTCCCTTCAAGGGATCATGCATCTCATTCAGAAGCAAGTTTTCAAAAACTAAGAAAATCATGGGGAAAAAAAAAAAAAAGAAAATCATGGAAAAAGCCAAACAAAACCCTTCTGAATAAAATGCTACCTTTGATGATTCAAAGGTATTCAAAGGGACCGTGAAACAGTTCAGTATCAGGATGACGGATGTCAGATCTCATTTTGTAAGACTAGAGGAACAGGCATCTATTACCACTGTGGCTTTCCATGTGAAGCCCTGCAGTCCTCCTGCCACTTCACTTTCTTGTAAATGGAACATAGAACTTTATCAGTAGTTTTAGATTTTAGATTGCATATGTTTCTGATAATGACAACTAACAACAAAAAGGTTACTGCCTTATGAAAAATAAAAACTGTGCTTTCTTCTGTCTTTTCAAAATTTTCTTATTAATCCGCTGAGAAGAGGGTTCTTGATGTGTTTTTGGCGTGGAGCAGTCCTCTGTCCATGTGACTGCTGTCATGGGCCTCCTGCTGCAGCTCGCGCAGATTCCAGACCAGGGAGGCCGAAGTGACTCCTTCTGCAACCCTCTCTGGAGATTCTCTCACAAGATTAGACCTCTTCCTGGCAAAGCTTTTCTTCTGTTCACTGAGTGCTACCCTGAATAAATGAGCCACTGTGTTGGAACCTCAGACAACCATCAAAGGTAAAATACTGAGAATGAGGCCTGAGGGTGATTACACTTTAGTGGAACTGCAAGGATTTCTAGCAAGTCACAGTAATGTAACTCAATATTTTGACTATTCTCCCAAAGTACCAATATTCAGCTCTAAGTGGTCATAAAAGCCATTGCGTTGTAACAGAATGAAGACAGGAAAGCTAGTGATTGAATTAACATGAGATCAGTTAGATGCCCAACTACTGCCAGAAAGCCAAGGGAGAGAAACCAACAGGTCTCAAAGGAAAATTAAGGATATTGTTAAAAAGGAAAAAACAAAACAAAAGCAAAAAACATGCCAATTTGTATATAGAAGTTGTAAAATTTCTTTCATAGAGACATCAATAAGGTGATTTTAGGAAAATAATTCAGATTTGCAAAATGGTTTAACAAAATGCCTTCACTGAGCACCAAATGTGTGCATAGCACCATGGCAGGTGGTGGGGAGAGCGAATGTGGTCCTTTCAGCTGAGCCATCTGGCTGTCATTCCATGGGGACCCGATACAGTATTTTCGTCTTATTCCAAAACAACGAAATTCAGCACAGTTTAACAACAGGCCAACACTCACTCCCTCTCTTTTCTCTCTCTTCCATAGTGACATGTCTATGATGTGTTTTCCCCAATGATTTGTCATATACAAGAGTAATTCAACAAAAAAAATGATAAAAGTAGCTGCTTTTACTATTGAGATAGGGAAGACAGAGCACCTTGGCCAGCTTCGGCTGCTCTAACAAAATACTAAAGACTAGATGGCTTCAACAACAGATATATTCCTCACAGTTTTGGGGACTGAGAAGCCCAAGACCAAGGTGTCAGCGAACATGGCTCCTGGGTAATAAGATGCCTGTCCCCTCACCAGGGCCATCCTCCTCTGATGAAGATACTGATTCTCTCCTGGGGGCTCCAGCCTCCTGCACTCGTATCCACCTAATACTCCCAAGGGACCACTTTAACAGTACTACACTGAGGGTTAGAACTCCAGCCTATGAGCAGGCTATGGGGGACACACAAATGCCCAGACCACAGAGGTGGCTTGACACTAAGAGGTGAAAGCAATGAGTGTCTATAGCATCTAAAAAAAATTACTACGTACTTTATCAACGAGTCCATTCTCCTTCATTTCATTCACTCAGTCAAGTTATCGACAACATATCATCTCTATGCTTCAGATGTTCTTAAGGTAGTCATTTGGCCTTTGGAAAATGATTTTTCTATAGAAATAATATTACTAATTCTTAACCTCTTATGGGTCCCACACCAACTGTGAAAAATCTGATTAGAATGCAAAGAAGATCTGTTCCCTATCTCCAAGAGACAGATTTGGATAAAACTGAGATTTACAAAGTCTCCCAAATCCTGTGAGTCCTTAGTGCCTGAGTAAAGAACCTCAGCGGTCCATACCTGACAGATCTCCAGACCAGCCCTACGCTACTTACTTCATAATGCAGTGGCACTAACGGGTTATAGATTCTCTTTACTGCTAAGAGAAAATGCAATCTGTACTATGTACAATTTGAGCCCTCTGGGGTCTGACTCTACCTTGTAACAATATATACTGAAATGTGGCCTTAAGCAAGCTTCAGAAGCTGTATAGGGTTCCATTCCTGATCCATGAACACCAGAAGGATAATGTTTATAGCTCATGCCAGGATTAAATGAGATGATAGGAGCCCTTGGCACAACACATATGCACTTAAATTCATAGCAGCTACTGTTAACATTTCAGTAACCATACACCAAACATGTAATGTACTCTCATAGGCATGGGAAAAAATAAAATCACAAGAAAATAAACCTGCTTTCAAAGAGGTCAGAGTTCAGCAAGGGAGACTGATATTGTGACATACATAAATACTGTTTTCAAGATCCGTCCCACCACTCGAAGCCCAGAGGAAAGGGCTTTTGGGCCGCCGTCTGTCCCACTGCTCCCAGGCCAGAGGATGGGGCTTCTGAGCCACCATCCCACTGCTCCTGGTCCAGAGGAAGAGGCTCCCCGGATACCATCCCTCTCGCTGCTCCCGGCCCCTGTCCCACCTCTTCCAGCTCAGAGGAGGTGAGCCACGCAGGCTCCAACAGCACGCCCTTCCCCCCAGTCGAAATGAGAAAACACGTAAATAAGTCTCAAAAACAGACTTCCAGATCACCTACAGCAACCCCAAAGGGAAATGAGATGAAACACTCTGATACTCAACCACCTGGACCCACTCAACTGGCAACAAAAGGGGATCTGGAAAAAATGAAATCAGAAATAATTTCTCAGATAACAGAAGAAATTGTGCTCCGAGAGCAACACATGATTAATATATCTAGAGAGGAGCTCAGGAACATGATGGAATCCCAACACAGGAAACAAATGGAATCCATAAAACAGATGCAAATAGATTTCCAGGACATGAAAAACTCCATTGAAAGTCTACACAGCAGAATGAGCCAATGTGAGGACAGAATTTCAGATAGAGAAGATAAGATTGCAATTAGTGACCAGAAAAGAAACATTGCTTCAAAATTATAAGGGAACATGAGAAATCAATCCAGCAGCTGCTAGATGATGCAAAAAAGAATAACATAAAACTGATTGGGCTCAATGAAGAAACAGGAGAGAGTGCAGATGACATAAAAAACTGTTCACAGAAGTAATGGCAGAAAAATTCCCAAGCAGGGGAAAAGAACTTGACATACAGATAAGGGAGGCATATAAGACTCCAAATAGCCCTGTTCAAAAAAAATCTACACATAGGCATGTAATTGTTAAGATTCCAGAAACTCAACAGAAGAACAAAGATCAAGCAGTGAGAGAAAAGAAACAAATCACATACAAAGGAAAGCCCATCGGAATCGCAGCAGACTTCTCAACACAAACCATCAAGGCAAGAAGGGCTTGGAGTGACATATTCCAAGCCCTAAAAGAAAACAGCCTCCAACCCAGATTGATGGACCCTGCAAAACTATCTTTCAAAATGGATGGAGAAATAAGATACTTTCATGACAAAGAGCACCTTAGGAACTTCGTGAATACCAAACCAGCATTCCAAAGAATTTTACCCAATAGCTTAGGAACAGACATTGAGGATCACAACCCTAGGAAGCAAAGCAGAATGAACCCATCTGGCATGACAAGAAATTAAATGTAAAGGGGAAGAACCCAACAAAAAGAAAAAGTCATGGCAATGACAAGTCAATATGTTTCAGTTATAACCATCAATGTTAATGGTCTCAATTCAATCAAAAGAAACAGACTGGCAGAATGAGTCAAGAAGCAAAATCCAACAATATGCTACATACAAGAAACACACTTAGTTCAAAAGGAAACTCATAGACTGAAAATTAAAGGGTAGAAAACAATACTCCATGCGACAGGAACCCGAAAAAAAGCAGGAGTAGCTATCCTCTTGGCAGATCAAGTAGATTTCAAACTAACACTGATTAAGAGAGACAAAGAAGGACACTACATCCTTGTAAAGGGAAGAATCCAAGAGGAAGAGATGACAATCATAAATATCTATGCACCAAACACTAGTGCACCTAACTATATAAAACAAATACTAACGGACATGAAAAGTCATATATGCACTAATACAATTGTAATGGGGGACCTCAACACCCCACTGTCACAAATAGATAGATCAACTAGACAAAAAATAAGTAATGAAATACTAGAACTCAATCAAACTCTTGAACAAATGAACTTAACAGATGTTTACAGAGTCTTCCATCCCACAAAATCAGAATACACATTCTTCTCAGCTGCACATGGGTCATTCTCCAAAATACACCACATACTTACTCACACATAGAACATGTTTAAGTAAGTGCAAAGGAATTGAAGTTATCCCCTATATATTATCAGACCATAGTATGATGAAATTGGAGATCCATAGCAAAAGAAACTCAAAAAATTTCATAAACACATGGGAATTGAACAACACACTTCTGAATAACCAATGGGTCACAGAGGAAATTAAAAAAGAAATCAGACAGTTCCTTCAATTAAATGACAATGACAATACAACATATCAGAATCTATGGGACACAATGAAAGCAGTCTTATGAGGGAAATTCATAGCAGTGAATATGCATATTAGGAAAACAGAATGAACCCAATTAAACAACCTGATGCTGAACCTCAAGCTTCTAGAAAAAGAAGAGCAGGACAACCCCAAAGCTCATACAAGGGAGGAAATTATAAAGATCAGAGGAGAAATCAATGCAATGGAGACTAAGAGAATGATGCAAAAATCAATGAAGGCAAGAGCTGGTTCTTTGAAAGAATCAACAAAATTGACAAACCCTTAGCCAACCTTGTCAGAAAAAGGAAAGAAAAGACCCAAATCCATGCAATTAGGAATGAAAAGGGTGAAATGACAACAGACCCAGCAGAAATCCAGAGGATCATCAATACCTACTTCCAGAACCTATACGTCAGTAAGATGGAAAACACAGAAGAAATGGACAGATTCCTAGATACATATGAATTAACAACGTTGAATGAAGAAGACCTAAAAATTCTAAACAACCCAATATCAACCAATGAAATTGAAAATGTAGTTAAAAACGTATCAACTAAGAAAAGCCTGGGCCCTGATGGCTTCACTGCTGAATTCTACAAGACATTTAGAGAGGAACTGCTGCCACCACCATTTAAACTCTTCAATGAAATTGAAAGGGAAGCAATACTCCCAAATTCATTCCTGGAAGCAAGCATCACCTTGATCCCCAAACCAGAGAAAGACCCAACTGAAAAGGAGAACTATAGGCCAATCTCACTAATGAACATAGATGCAAAAATCCTTAATAAAATACTGGCAAACAGAATGCAGAAGATCATCAAGAAGATCATACACCCTGATCAAGTGGGATTCATCCCAGGGATGCAGGGATGGTTCAACATATGCAAATCAATCAATGTAATACACTATATCAATAGAGCCAAGGACAAAAACCATATGATTATCTCCATAGGTGCAGAAAAAGCATTTGACAAAATCCAACATGCATTTATGATAAAAACCCTACAAAAAACTGGAATAGATGGTCTCTACCTCAAACTGATAGAAGCCATCTATGAAAAACCAACAGCCAATATCACACTAAATGGTCAAAAACTGAAATCCTTCACACTAAAATCAGGAACAAGACAAGGATGTCCACTATCACCACTCCTGTTCAATATAGTTCTGGAAACATTAGCCACGGCAATTAGACAAGAGAAAGGAATAAAAGGAATAAAGATAAGAAATGAAGAAGTCAAATTGTCATTATTTGCAGATGACATGATACTCTATATAGAAGACCCCAAGAACTCCACCAAAAGTCTTCTAGACTTAATAACCAAATTCAGTCAAGTAGCTGGTTACAAGGTCAACACACAAAAATGAATAGCTTTCCTCTACACCAATGACAGACTCACTGAGAGAGAAATAGGTCAAATAATTCCTTTCACAATAGCATCCAAAAAACTGAAATACCTAGGAATCAACCTAACAAAAGAAATCAAAGACCCCTTCTCTGAAAACTATAGCACTCTGAAAAGAGAGATTGAAGATGATATCAGAAAATGGACAGACATCCCCTGCTCCTGGGTAGGAAGGATTAATATAGTGAAAATGACCATACTTCCAAAACTGTTATGTAGATTCAATGCAATTCCAATTGAGATCCCAGCAGTATACTTCATGGACCTTGAGAAAACAATCCAAAAATTCATTTGGAACAAGAAGAGACCTAGAATAGCAAAACCAATTCTAGGTAACAGAGACATGGCAGGGGGTATCATAATCCCCAACCTGCAACTCTACTACAAAGCTACTGTGATAAAGACAGCATGGTACCAGCAAAGAAACAGACCTGAGGACCAGTGGAACAGATTAGAAGATGCAGAAACAATGCCAGACACACTCAACAATCTCATCTTCAATAAAGGAGCCAAACACCCTCACTGGAGGAAAGATAGCCTCTTTAATAAATGGTGCTGGAAAAACTGGGTTTCAACTTGCCAAAGATTAAAACTAGACCTATATCTCTCGCCATGCACTAAACTAAAATGGAAATGGATTAAAGATCTAAGTCTTAAAACAGAAACGCTGAACCAGTTGGAATAGAGGTTAGGTAGAACTCTTGAAGATACTGGTATAGGAAAAGACTTTATGAACAAAACCTCAGTGGAACAGAAACTTGCACAACAACTGGGATCTCATCTTATTAAAAAGCTTCTGCACTGCAAGAGAAACCAACAACAGAGCTAAGATACAACCTACAATGTGAGAAACAATTTTCACCAACTGTACCTTAGACAAAGGACTACTATCTAGAATATATAAAGAACTGAAAAAGATCAGACCCCCCAAATTCAAAGGCCCAATTCAAAAATGGGCATCTGAAATGAACAGACATTTCTCAGACAAAGAAGTAAAAGCAGCAAATGAATATATGAAAAAATGTTCCACATCACTGCTTATTCGAGAGATGCAGATGAAAACAACACTGAATTCCACCTCACTCCAGAAAGAATGGCTGTTATAAAGAAATCATCCAATAACGAATGCTGGCGGGGGTGTGGGGAGAAAGGAACCCTTCTCCATTGTTGGTGGGAGTGCAGACTGGTACAACCACTGTGGAAATCAGTATGGAGATACCTCAAAGAACTAGACTTAGAGGTTCCATTCGACCCAGCTATCCCCCTGCGCTGGGTATCTTCCCCAAAGAACTAAAAAGAATCATACCATAGCAATATATGTGCACCCATGTTCGTAGCAGCACAGTTTGCAATAGCTAAAGCTTGGAAACAGCCCAAGTGCCCATCAACTGGAAACTGGATAAAGAAGATGTGGTTTTTTTATAAAATGGAGTACTACTCAGCCAAAAAAAAAAAAGAGAAATTAGAGACATTTATAGCTAAGTGGATACACATTGAGGCGATACTCTTAAGTGAAATAAATAGGACACACGCGTAAATACCGAATAGTTTCTCTGGTGTGAGAAACTGAAAGTGTAAATAAGGACTAAAATGTATAATAGGTAATGTGAAATAGGAAGAAAAGGGGCAAAGGGGAAGGAAGTGGGAGGGCTAGGGGAAAGGAAAGAAGGGAATGGAATTAATATGAGAAAATGGAAAAATAGGAACAAAATCTTTGTAAATAGGGAGGAATGGAGGGGTTGAAGGGAGGGCTGGGCAAGGGTGAAAAATAAGAACCAAGAGAGATTATGTAAAGGTGCAAATTTCCAATGATGAAAGTCATTATATTGTACACCTAAAATGTACCAATGATTAGAATGAATAATTGATAACGCAAAATAGGAAGAAAGGGTCCAAAGGGGTACGAGTAGTGGGAGGGTCAGGGGAAAGGAAAGAAGGGAAAGGAAAAATGATGAGAAATGGAAAAAATTTAAATAAAGTCTTTGTAAACAGGGAAGGGTGGAGGGGGGTGAAGGGAGGGATAGGAATGGGGAAAAAATGAGAACCAAGATGCATCATGTAAAGGTACAAGTTCCCAATAAGAAATGTAAATGCGTTGTATACCTACAATGTACCAATAAAAGAATTTAAGAAAAAAAAATACTGTTTTCAACCATAGCCCTGGTTATTGCCTAATGACCAGACTAATAAGCATGTCTTTTGTTAGCGTCTGTTCGGTCTTGTTTGTCTTTAGTTCTTTAAGCAGCTTGGGAACAGCTTCAGGTAAAGGTAAGACAAAGATAAAGATAAAGATAAACACAAGATACAGGTAAGACAGTTTTCTCTTAGAATGTTGGGGTGCTTTGGGCCTCAGAAACAAAGTCTCTCCCTTGACCTACACCTGGGGCCCTTTTTCCTACTCCTTTTTTTGACCAAGGAAGGCACAGAAACTAGGATTTTTCTTCCCCAAGGCAGATCACAGAAACTAAAAACATACTCATATTCCCTATAGCCTCTGTCTTGTCTTGGAGCTAACTGCCTCATCTGAGAGATCAGAAGACTCCTATTTCAGAAGCGGTCTTGCTCCATACTTGGAAGGCAGGCATGCTTCGCAGACTGGCCAAGAAGAATCTAAACAGAGGGGCCTTGCTGGGTCATTTCAAAGTCATTCATGTCCTGCTGTGCAATCACATTCTACAGTTGTCCACCCCCTGATCATGCTTATGTAGCAAGGTCTCCATGAAAACCAAAGCCCCCGCTTCCAAGAGCACCTGGACAGCTGAACATGTTTGGTGCTGGGGAAAAGTCCCCAGCACAGAACTTGTCCATGCGCTGGGGAAAAGTCCCCAGCACAGAACTCGTCCATATGCTGGGAGGGGGGCACCCCCAACTCTATGGGGACAGGAGCTTCTGCGCTGGGGACTTTTCCTCTCCTGGCCTATGTACCTCTTCACCTGGTTATTTATACCCTTTAAAATATCCTTTATAATAAACCTGTAAGTATAGTGTTCCCATGGGTTCTGTGAACAGCTCTAGGGAATTAATGAAACTGAAGGAGGGTGTCATGGGAACCCCAATTTGTATCTGGTTAGTTAGAAGTTGCAAACCTGGACTTCCAACTAGCCTCTGACTGGAACCAGACTGGTGAAGGCAGTCTTGTGGGACTGAGCCCTCGAGAGGTGGGATATGATTCTACAGTCAGATAGATAGTGTTAGAACTGAACGGAATCAGAGGCCACCCAACTGGTATCTGCTGCAAAACTGACTGCCTGCTTGCAGTCCTCTTTGGGTAGTAGACCCCAAAAAATCTGGAATCAAAGAACTGGTGCTTTGCGAGCACACAGTAGAACAATCTGAGTTTGTCTTCCCTAAGGTCTTCAGTGGGAGAGAGAAATACTAAAGTGATAGAGGCACTTTGATTAAATACATTCAGGGCCAACTAAAAGGGGGTGTAAGAAGAAACCAGATCCTACATGGGTACCAGCAGGTCAGGTCAAGGCTTGCCAGTGGGAGAATGGGGCAGCCAGGGACAGGAGAGAAAAATGAAAGACAATGCAGGAGGAGGAGGTAAGACTGGCTGAAAAGGAGGTGATATAGCACTGTCAGAAACTCCTGCACTAGTTCCGTTAGGGACAGAGGTTATCCCAGGGTTAGGCAGGGAGGGAAGGCACAGGCTACATGGCAGAGTGCTCCAGGGGTGGGCAGGCCGAGGGAAAGGAGGAAGTCTGTCTTTGGGCTTCCCTCTGCACACTGGATGGGGTGCCAGCCAGCGAGTCGGGAACAGAGGGCAAGCAGGATGACAGCACGTTCTATACAACTACTAATTTTATTAACCGTAATGGGTTATATAGTTTCATTTGTACATGTTTTATAGCCTGTTGAGTTAGAATGCATGCTACCTATTCTGAATTAGTGAGTGCAAATGAAAATTCGCTGTACTGGCATGTTTACTTGTGGGGAGAAAACACAGAAGACGAACTGTGCATTCAGTTCACAATGATAAGAGAGGTCAGCCACCTATTTGCTTTGACATTTTGTCCTGCTGTCCCTCAGTAATTGTGGGGGACTGGTTCCTGGACTCCCAGATAGCGAATCCAGGATGTTGACATGCCTTATGTAAAAACAGTGTTTGCGTGTAGCCTACACATACCTGCCCATGTACTGTACTTTTAAATCACTTCTAGATTACTGACAACATAAAGCTAACCGGCAGGTATTATACTGTATTGTTTAGGGAATAACGCAGGAAAAGAGTCTCTATAAATTCAGTAAAACTTTCTGAATACTGCTTACAAGGAAGCTTTCCAAAGTGCCTTCTCCCGTCTCATTAACAAACATCTCTCAGAAGACTCTGATAACCACTTAGAACCTAACCATAACCACCATGGCAAATGATGTTTTTATTTTTCTTATTTCCAAGTCTTTTTCTTTGAAGGTCACAATGATTATAACAATAGCAGTTAACACTCAGACTTTACTATATGCCAGTCAATTAACTACACATTTACAAGGGGAGTCTAACTTCGTCCTCATTCTAGCCCTCTCCTATACTCGAGCCCCCAAATCCACCAAGGCAGACAGCAATTAAGCCATTTTCCCAAGGTCACACTGACAGGAAGCAAACTTGACACCAGAATCTGCACTTTCAGCTATTACATCTACTGCTCCATGTGTTAGTCAGCTTTCTGTCACTGTAACAAAATACCTGAGATGATAACTTATAAAGATGAAGGGTTTATTGTGGCTCATGACTTTAGGTTTCAGTCTATGGTCCACTGGTCTGTTTCTTTCCAGCCTGTGGTGAAGCAGTACCCATGGGAGGAGGGTGCAGTGAAGGGTGCTGTTCACCTCATGGCCAGGGTTCCAGTGTCCTCTTCCAGGACATGGCCTGATGATCTCACTTCTGTCCATGAGGCCCCACCTCCTAAAGGGTCCACACCTCCCAAAAGCACCACAGGTTTTTAGGACATGGACCCCTGGTGACACATCTAAACTACAATATGTCCTGAGTTATACAAATATGAGAAAGGATCTTCATTTGTGAAAATTTGGAAATGAGAAAAAATGGTTTCATTTTGAAGCAAAAACAAAAATCCACCAGAATACAGCAGAATCCACAATACTCTATTTATAAATAGTCACTGTGGGCCAGCAAACAACTCAGAGCCTCGGCCTCCTCACCTAAACAATCCTTTCATATGGAATAACAATAATGCTAACATGCTCAGATGAGCCAGTGTGTGGCAAGCATTTAGCATGGGGCTATGCTGTTACTAAATAATAAATAAAACATACCTTATTTCTACGTTTTAATAAAAGAATATATTTATAATCTTAAATTTTACACAGCAGCAATAATTTTCTAAATGCTTTTAGTTATCTTTCATTACTGATCATTTAATACTTCTAAGCTTTTATAATTCTTTTTTTTTTAAGAGCAGGAAACATTTTTTGAGAGAAAGAAAGCTTCTAAGAGAGACAGAAGGGGGACTGGAAAGTGGGTTGCTCTATAATTCTTAATATTGAAACAAACAGCTGGGGATTTAGCTCAGTGGTTCCACCACCTGCCTCACAAGCGCAAGGTCCCGAGTTTGATTCCCGGTACTAAAAAAAAAATATATTGAAACAAACATATTTCCATAAAACCTCAGCTATATATTGTTTCCATAGGTGAAACTCAGAAATGGGCCAATTAGGTCAAAGGTTCTTAATATATAGCACAAAAATCTCTTCAAAAACACTTTTATCTATTAATGTTCCCATCAGCAGAGTCTATTAACTCTCACACACAACTGCACCTTGGCCAGAACTGGGTAATTTCATGAAGGAAAAGCATTTTTTCACTAGTTTAGTCTAAGATACAATACTCTATGGGTATATCAAAATATAAACCATATAGAAATCCCAATGGCTGAACAAATAAACACTGAGTATATACACTGAAAATCTGTGTAAACAAAGAGCCATTCTGGCTACACTCATAACAAAAATATGAAGGGCAAATTCTGCATCCTCTGCTTTCTAGAGGATTAATCTGCAAATATAAGCTGGTATTTGCTAATTGGTCACTTTCTTTAAGAGCTTTCTTTTTCTCAGGTTATTACTCAGTAGTAAATAAAATTGTCTGCATTCCACTAAAAAATCTCCCTCAAATCAAGCAGCTAAATCTAGCTATTTTTAAAACCTCTGAGAAGCATTATGCCTTACATAAGTAAAGGGACCTTGAACGCAAGGAAGGATTCTGAGCTTGCCAAATTCTCAATGTCCTGAGAATTAAGTGACACTGAAAGGAAGCCTTCATCAGTACAATGTCCGGCAAGTTGCCCAAAGATGCACAGGCTGAGATGGTATTAACTCTAGACTTATCTGTCACAGCTTTCAACAAATTGTGCATCATTATAAATTACAATGCCTCACCAGTGAGGTAAGAAGATTTAATTAAGAGACCACAATATTCTTCCTCTGGTGACTTCTTGGTTTCAGGACAGTAACATCACTAATATAGGAACACACCAATGACAATAATCATAACAGCAGTGACACAAGCACTTAGTAGGTCCTGAGCATCACCCCACCCACTTACATGAACTACTCAATCTTTGGGATACCATAAAGGGCTGCTTCTCCCACCTGTAGGAGAAGTGGAGGCCTGCATTCTAGAAATTATGGAGAAAATGGGATCCAACCTGACTGCTGGCTCTACAACTTGAGCTCTTTCCTGCCACTCAAAAAAGATTAAATTTAATCTTGTCCACTAGGAAAACAGGAAAGTACACTGAAGGAGCAACCTGCAGATACCTACATCACACTAGGGTCCCATGTCATAATCTAAGCTTCTGTGAGAAACAGGTGACACCCAACACACTGAGGTGCAAATCAGAATGTCAGCTGATGGTTATCAAGCTCAGATGATACACATTGGATTCAGTTTCTCTTCCCCATTCAAATGAACCATCAGACATTGGGTGTCTTAGAGATGGCGTAAATGAGGTCCTATTAAATCTTGGGCAGCAAGCCTGTTGAGAAATAATATAAAAGCAAACACAGTTGCAACATAGTCTCAGTGAGGCCATGACCAGGTAAGTCTGAACACAAACTTCTGGTGTGCACATCTAGGAGGATAGCATGACATGGAGTGAGAAATGTCTACTGTCTTCAGAGCCAGTATGAACAATGGGTTTCTCACATATCCCTTTAAAATATGGATATTCAGCAATAAGTTATACAACTACAGCTATCTATGGATGCCAATTACATAAATTTATATACTAAAATATATTTTAAAACCTAGATTAAATAGAATTATCAGAAAAAATACAGACCAATGGCAATAAGTCAGAGATAACTACCCAGTCCCAGATTAAGACAGAAAGCAAAGGAATGAGTTATCATTACAATTTTTTAAAATTTGATCTTCTTCATTTCCAAAGTGGATCAAAATGAGGATTAACATAAAGTCTGACCTAAGGAAGAACTTTCATAGATGTACAAACAGCCTGTGGAGATAGATGCTGCATAAGTGCACCCCTACCTTTCTTCAGCAGCTGGGAATACAGATTAATCTGAGGCCACAGACCTTTTTTGACCCTGATAACCTTGTCCACACAGCCTGAAACAAGGTAGAAAGGCATTGTGTTAAAGGTCACTTGGTCTCCGTGGTGTGATTCCACACTGTAGGCTAACTCTAGCTAACAGGAAAATTCTATTCTACTGGTAACTTCTTCCAGGAAGGGTTGTACAGAATTTATTGTAAAAATGTCACCCCTCATGCAATTTTTTACCTACCAACTTCACGTGTTTAGGTGCCACATCCCAGGACAGGACAACTAATAGAAAAATCCAGCAAAGAAAATGATTTGGACTTTATATTTAAGTTCAAACCATAATGTCTAAGACATCAGTGCAATGTCTTTAGTCAAATAAATGATGTCCAATGTCTTTTTCAAAAAATGCCCATATCTAAATTATCACTTCTGGGAAATTATGAAGCTAGGATACCACTTACAGCCATTCACACACGTTAACTATTTACAGGGAGTCTTCTGGCTGGAATGGGCCTGAGAGTTTAAGTGCCCCACACTGCTGGAGTCCCACATACAGGGAAAGCTAACAAGAACACAGTGCACCCAACAGGGAAGAAGGGAAGCCTGAGGGTCAGGAGGGCTTCGGCATCAGGACGGCTTCTCTGGAAATGGGGCTTTGCTCCCTGCTGAAGATGCTGGCACTGTGGCCAGCCAAGGAACAGAGTCAGGGAGCTGCAATCCAAGGAGCAGAGGAGCAAGTAAGCACCACTGGGGAATGGCACCATACCTGTGCACCTGCCCAAGTTCCCAGATTCCACCTCAGCTTTGTGAAGCGGCCCTGTGATTGACTGGCATGTGATAGCACTGTGCTTCACCAGAAAACCAAGCCAGCAGCAATTTAAAGCACATTAAAACATATGGACACTCCATAAATGTTTGTTCAATGAATTAATTCCATGCAGAGAACCTGAGGAGAGTTCATTCAATAGGTATTCTGGCCAAGTTATTAAGGATTCTGTAAGACAGAAGGCCTAGGAGGCAGAATGCTGGCAGATATTGGAAGCTGGTGGCATAGCATGGAGAGGTGGAGCCATGAAAGGGCAGGGATCAGAAATCTCTGCCACTCTTACCCTGCTAGTATTTCTCGGCACCTACACACAACCCACTTCTTCCCACCAGTGCCACCCCCAGCCTGAGGCTGCTTCTTTTCACAGGTTCCAAGCTGGCTTTCAGATATCCTCTTACTCCCTTCCTCAACATCCACATATTGCACCAGTGTGTTCAGCTGCAGCATTCTGTTCCCTGTTCTTCGAGACTTGGCTAAGAAGCCCCTCCACGCTGTGGCCCACACCTGCCTCCACGCCCCTGGCCCAGTCCCGCTCCCATGTGCCTTTAACTCAGTCAGATCCTGTACAGGGAAAGGTCCTTCCACACCCACGGTGCTGTGGTCAGAAAGAGTACACTCCAGTCTTTCCCTGGACTCTCCAGAAGCCCTGGGTTAGGTCAGGTCCCGCTGTCTATACTCTCACCTCAAATACACCTCAAATACAAACTACTGAGCCTGGAGTTGACCCGAGGGCAAAGGCTGTGCTCCTGTGCACCAGGAACCACCAGCGCCACATGGCACACAGAAGAAGGCATTAACCATCTGCGGATGAACTTCGGGCTGAGGACAAATCAGGGAAGGCCATGAAGGCTGAAGAACCTGATGTCCTATGACGTTTATCCTGTGATGGCCTCACCCTAAGCACCAGCAAGAACAGCTGACTTGGCTTCCCAGGCTTCATCAGAGGAAACAGAAACTCCAGCCAGCAGGGCAAGCACCAGCACTCGCTCCTCACCCACTTCCTCCCTTGCGCCCTGCTAGCTGCAGGCGGTCACAGGTCCAGGTCCCTGATGTACACCTGGAGACATGAGTCCACTGCAGACAAGCTCACATTCCACATGCACTCTACCCAGAACCCCAACCCACCCAGGGGACACCCCTCCCCCTAAAATCCAAGGGGCACCCAGGACCACTCCCTCCTGTGTCTTCACAGCTGCTCAGTCTGTTCTGGGATCACACTATCACCAGGATCCAGAGTGGTGACCATATTGAGCTCCAGCCCCACAGGGATGTCTCCTGGCTCAGGTTCACACAGCATCAGACATCCCACAAATCCTTTTTTTGTTTCTAGCATCCACATCTGCAGTCTTTTTTATTTTTTCTTTTCAGGAAATGTCTAAGTTGCCCTGGCTGACCTTGAACTTGCAATCCTTCTGTCTCAGTCTCCCATGTAGCTGGATTCCTAATGTGTGTGACGGGGCCCAGCCAACCCACAAGTACTCTTGATGCCCCACCCACTGTGGAGCCTTAATCCTGGTACATCCAACTGGCTGAACCATGGTTTGGCCAAGACTTGAGATGCCCATATGAAGACAATACTTTCAAATGTCACTCGTTACACATCACAACAGTACGGATGAACTTCAGTGACTGACAGGAACCAGATACAAAAGCCCCAGCAGTGCATGATTCCATTCACATGCAACGTCCTGAATAAGGAGTCCACAGAGACAGAAAGGGTGAGGAGTTGCTGCTATTGAGAACAGGATTTCCTTTGGGGCAAGGAAAACAGTTTTTGTGGGGGGTTTTTGGTACCAGGGATTGAACTTGGGTTCTTGTGCTTGGCAGGGCAGGAGGCAGAACCACTGAGCTAAATCCCCGGCCCAGAAAAGTTTTTTTTTAAATTGGAAGTGACTGTGGTACTATTATAGATAGATGAGTTAGGCAGAAATATTATTGGCAGTCAGATAGGGCTAGGTCCTCGAGAGGGTCAGGACAAAGGTGAAACATACCACAGCTGCACCAGAGATGCATCAGCTGGAAACCAGGCCTCAAGATAAAGACAAGATGACCAGACCTACAGACTTCCTCAAAGAACAAACACTGGGCTTAATGAAGTCTAGACAAACATCAACCACTCTGGTGGGTGACCTGAGACCTTTGGACCCACCACTTCCTAGGAGAATCTTTGTTCTTTCTAGTCACACTTGTTATGTGACTTGTTTCCCAGTTGGACCACCATTACCTAAGTGACTGTACTTGTAACCTTACTGGATGTTCATGGCTGTGGTCCACGTTGTACCCATGTGGGTTTCACCCTATAAAACTTCTCTGTAAGGCAGGATTCCCCAGGCTACCCACTCGGATCCCCTCCTGCCCCTCAGGAGCTGTCCTATCAATAAATATCTTCCTACTCTTAACCTCCATTGTTCCTAGGATTCATTCTTCAATTTCTAGAGAACAAGAACTCAAGAGTATCATACAGTTAACAGGTTGGGAGATATATTTCATATTTTATCTCCAGTATTATTTCCTGCAACAGTACAATAATGGATGTAATAAATGCCACTGAAACAAATAATTTAAAGTTAATTTTTTTTTTGATACCAGGGATTGAACTCAGGAACTTGTGCTTATGAGGCAGGTGCAGTGCCACTGAGCTAAATCCCCAGCCCAGTTAATTTTATATTATATGAACTTAACTTCAATAAAAAAATCAAGTATTTTAAAAAGTCGCTATTTTGCCTCTCATGGGTTTATTTTTTATTATTATATTAGTGTTTTGTTTTGTTTGGTACTGGGGATTGAACTTGGGACCTTGCGCTTGTGAGGCAGGCAGCGGTACCACTGAGCTAAATCCCCGGCCCTATTTTAGTGTACTTTTGTTTTTAATAGTGCTGAAATAAACGTGGGTGTGCAGATGTCTCTTCAACTTACTGATTTCTCTTCTTTGGATATATACCAGTGTGAGATCACTGGATCATATGGTAGTTCAGTGCTTTCCATCCCTCTACTTTTGCCTTAGATTCTTTTCCACTTCTTCCAAGAATTTATTCATCTCCCATTCCCTACTTTACCTTCCACTATGTCTCTCCAGAGTCTTTCTACTGTTGGCTAACCAGTTCCAGCCTCTCCAAACTAAAATCATCCCTAGAATTGTTTCCTCCCCAAATCTTGTCTAGAATGACTTCAAAATCTCATAAAAGGCAGCCAATATGAGCACTTTTACACTTCCTATTTCGCTCTAGTTCTATTTCCAGCAATAAAACAGACTAGAGACAGTACTACGTCTTCCTGCTACAAAACATTTAAAATTGACATATAAAATATTTTTAAAACTCTTACTGAAAGGAATGGGTAAAGAAGAGCTTGCAAGAAACTCAGAGGTCAGCAATGAGACAGAAATGAGTCATTAAAAAGAAGTAGCCAGGGGGCCGGGGATTTAGCTCAGTGGTTCCACCACCTGCCTCGCAAGCCCAAGGTCCCAAGTTCAATCCCCAGTACCCAAAAAAAAAAAAAAGTAGCCAGGGACAACCAGTCAAATGGAAGACAGTATTTGCAAACTATTCATCTGACAAAGGATTATTATCCCATTTATTAATAATAAAAAACTCAACAAAAAAATCAGATTAAAATTCAGGCAAATGATCTGAAAGACACTTCTCAAAAGAAAATGGCCACCAAGTATATGAAAAAGCGCTCAACATCACTCACTAATCATCAAGGAAACCATGATGAGGCATCATCTCACCCCAGTTAGAATGGCTATTATCAGAAAGACAAAAGAAATGCTACCAAGGGTAGAAAGAAAGGAGGACATGGCTACACTGTTGGTGGGAAAGTGAATTAGTTCAGCTACTAATGTAAAACAGTCTGGAGGCTCGCTAAACCTAAAAGCAGAACTACTGTGTGATCCAGCAATCCCACTACTGGGTATCTGTATCAAAAGGAAATGAAATCAGTTTGTCAAGCGGAGTTTGGGGATGTAGCCCAGTGGCATTTTGTCAGGCCCTTCCTTGATTTGATCCCCAGCACCACCACCAAAAAAAAAGTCAAAGAGATACCTAACACACATGTTTATTGCAGCACTATTTACAACAGCCATAACAGGCAATAAACAAATGCTTACTAGCAGACGAATGTATAAAAGAAAATATGCATATACACAACAGAGTATTATTTAGCCCTTAAAAAGAATGAAATCCTGTCATGTGTGGCAACATAAACAGAACTGGAAGACATTAAGTAAAGTAAGAAGGTACAAAAAGACAAATAGCCATGTTCTCAATCATCTATAGGAGCTAAAAAAGTTGATGTCATATGAATGGAGAATGGAATAACAGTTACTAGAGGCTGGGAGAAGAAAGTAAGGGAGAGGGACTGGTTGGCTCACTAGTACCAATGTACAGTCAGGTAGGAGAAATATCTTCTAGTATTCTATAGCACAACTGCAAAACTATAGTTCACAATTTATTACATATTTCTAGGAGAAGTTCAAAGGTTCCCAATAGAAAGAAATGCAAATCATCTTGATTTGATTAATACACACTGAATGCATGTGCAGAATTATCTCACTGTACCCCAGGACCATGTGCAATTATTATCTGTCAAAAATTTTAAAAAAGAATCTGTGAGGATCTCCCTTGGTAGTGGACTACTGAATGTGATAGACATTGGCTACGTGTGCCTATTTAAATTCATTAAAATAAAAATCCATCCTCATTTGCATGAGCCATTTTTAAAGCACAAACTATATCTCAGAGAAAAACTATCCATTTTTAAAGCACAAACTATATCTCACAGAAAAACTATCGGTATCTAGAAACAGATTATTACATTGTACTGGCTGGTACCTGACTCAGTTTGCCCAGAACCCTGAGGTCAGAAAAATCTAGAAAGAATTCTCTGGCATGAAATCAAGGAAAGACTGATGCTACAGTCATATACCCTCATGGAGCTCTACTGATCTGCTGTTATACAAGGGGCCAGAGGAGTCTTCTGTAACGCATGAATAGGGGTTAAATGGTCACACAGAACAAGATGAGATGTGGGACGGGCAGGAGCAATTTTCACTAAAACAAAGGCATTATCCAACATCAACGGTAAAAGAAAAAGCCAAGCAGTATGGAACCAAACAGGCATGAACAAAAAAGAGGTTAGCTATTTTTAAAACCATTTCAAACATCAGACAACCTAAAAGCCCAAATATTATGAAGAAATATATAAAAAAAGGGATTGAAAAAAAATAAAATGAACATGTAACAAGCCATTAATGGAACACTGACAATCCCATTTACTCCTGCCTTCGTGCTTTAGATATTTATTTTGAAAATCAACCACTACAATCTTCCACTCACCCAAGCAACAGTGCAGGTAAGAGGCATGAACTTACTTTGCATCTCATCCTGCCCAAACAGGATACATTCATTGGACAAAAGGACCTACACCAGGGGCCTGGGGACGGTAGCGCAGTGGTAGAGTCCACCTGATGAAGTTCAAACATAAAGCTGACCCACACATCCTGCAGCGCAAATCAAGAAAGTTAGGCAGAAGATAGATAACAGGAGACAACAGCTGCTGAAATAAGAAAGGAAAAATGATATTTTAATAGCTAAGTAGAATGGTGGTCCTTCTTTAAAATGCAGTAAACAGGACCAATTTGTACAGAGATTCTCAAAGTGGGGTCCCAGCACCTCTTAGGGTCTAGGGCCCTTGTCAGAGGTCACCTTGATTTCACCTCACTCACCTTCATCAAGCTCTCCAGACGCTACGACGCTACATGATGTGTTATTTCAGAGTGTATAGAGGTGGACAAGGTCAGCTATTTTTCATTAAGCCAGACACTTGAGAGACTGGCAAAACAGTCAAGCATTGTCTGTTTTCACTAAAATTTTGTTTTGTAGAGTCTATCTTTCATAAACAAATAGATTATTAATGTTATCAGGTAATAAATGTTACTTATGCATGTACTGGTAAATATTTTAAAGTTTTTATTTAAAAATAATTTAACATTAATATCGAACAGGTAAATAGCAATAGATATAACCCACACAAACAAAACCTCTTTGAGGTTCTCAATAATTTTTAGAAGTCTAGGTCATGAGACCAAAAAGTCTGCCAATTCTTGTATTAATAACTATACAGAATTTATCCCCCACTAAAAGCTTTTACTTCTAAAGGGGCATTATAAATTTAGTCCCAAATTTAAAAGCAAATAGTTCAAATACACCTCAGAAAAAATGAGTCTCTATACTTGACTTCAGGAGTTACATGTGGAGTGCAGAGTTTAAAAACTGAACACTCAAATACTTGAAGTTTGTTTAAATCATCATTTTGAAAATGAGCCAGGATTAATGAGTAAAACTTACAGTAAATACATTATAATTAAAAGCATTTGTGAGGTCATTATGTTCTTGCTAGTTCCCTACTAACTTATGACAATACATGTGTTAAGAGAAATTCAACATGACCAAGCAAACAGGAATGAGCCAACTTTTATATCACTGTGTGGGAATGAAAACAGCAAAGTCTCTTCAGCCAAAGCATGAAAATAACTCCCCTTCCAATGAGGATTCTCCTCAGGGCAAGTTTCTTGTGGCTAGATCATATCAGATATTATTGCAAAGAGAACATATTTAATTATCAACCTCTGCACAAAGGGTGGAATGCTTATATTCACACTACATCTGGACAGAGAGAAGAGAGGCGGAGAGGAGGGAGGGGAGAGACTGGGAGGGGAGGGAGGCAGAGAGAGAGAAGATGAGACCAAGGAGACAGAGGAGGGGGACAGAGAGAGAAGGAAAGAGGAAAGGAAGTGGTGGCAAGGGAGAGAGAAAGAAGGAAGAGGAGAAAATAAATGAAGGAATGAGTAAGGCAGGGAGAAAATTACATGACACTGCCTTCTCCAAAATGAATCTGCGAGTGGTGACATCTCACCGCTCCAAGCACATCTACATGGTCTGGAGGAGGGCGAGGGCACGGAGCATAGCTCCTGTGTGAAGCGGCACTTGCCTGCAGTGCAGGCCCATTTCATACCCTCGTGCCCTCTTAAATTTTAGCACAGAGCGCTCATCTAATATTAGGGTACAGCCACAGAGCAGATGTGCACAGGTTTCTTCCTGCAGAGAAATGTCTATAAGCCAGGTAAACCATCTTACTGAGGGAAAACAACCTGACCTGAAGGAAGCGATCTGGATTGTTCCCAGTGGACAACAGAAAGCCCTGTTAATGAGCGACCCCCCCGCCCTTCCTCCCCTTGCCATGCTCAGGCACGCTATGTTTGGCTTAGCTTTCTGGATATTGGGGGCTTTTGCAGAGATACTGATTGATGTAAGCGACAACCCACAACTTTACAGAAAGCCTATTTTAATCAAACCCAAAGGCAAAAGCAAAAGAAAACAGAACGTTTAGCTGGTCAACTCTGAATGGATGTGATCTCTTGTTTCAATCTTCTCTCCTTTTCTGGAGAAGGACAATTAAGTAAAGAATTGTAATTAAAGTGGATTTCATGTGCGGCTTATGGAAGCCATTACTTTCATATTAGTCATAGCTCACATTCTATAGGATTTAAAATTTTCAGTTACATTCAGCAGGTTTCACTGAGAAAGCTCTTGAGCTGTAAGGTCACGTGCCATGGTGCAGATGCCGTCAGGCAGGACAGTGACCAAGGAGAGACAACAGCACCACACACAGGTAAAAGATGATGTGCTGCCCCCGGGGGAGAAATATTTGATGCCAAACATTCTGTATTGGTGTCCTCTCCCATTTCTCAGGAAACAGACTAATTTTAGTCATTATTGCCAAGTTAATTATGAAGAACAAAGGAATTTAAAAGAACCAATAATTTAAAAACAGATGTGACAATGTCATAGCAAGTGTCATCCATGTGCCCTTTACATCAAAAGCCATTAAGTTGTTTCTTTTGGAGGGGCGTGTGTCTACCTGGTAAGATCTAGTTGGTAAGCTCTGATAAAGTGCTGGCCCAGAGTAGTAGTCTTGGGACCTGGCGTGACCAGGTGACAAAGAGAACCACCAGAGCCAGAGGGGGTTGGGGAAAATACACTAGGAGGGCCACTGTTTATTTTAAACTTTTAATTAATTAGCATTATTGTATTTTTATTTATTAAAAATTTTTAGGGTCCACAGTTACAACTTCAGCAAAAATTGGTTACATGCACGGGAGAAAAGTAGGTGTGGAATTCTGATACACAGTCATACACCTCACACATCTCTGTTGTGCGTGATACCCACACACCTGATGATGGACCCCTGACTAGACCCTAACAGGGTGGGAGACTTCCTGCTGTTCAGTGACACTGGACCTAGCGTGAAGCCTGTACTGATGTTGGAGTAAACAAGCTTTTGGCACTGCTAGTCTTACAAAAGCACATCGCATACAATTACATCCCATACTTAATAGTAATAGATGACTCTGTTACTGGCTTATAATTAACTACATTATATTTAGTGTTCATTTAGAATGTGCTCCTACTTATAAAAAAGGGAAGTTTCCTCTGAACCAACATGCCAAGTTAATCCAGCAGTAGGCTCACCCACCCTGGGTTAACCGGTCTCTGGATTGCGTCAGGCGGCCACACAAGCAGGCAGGGTGGGGTGTGGCTTGGCAGGACAGAACATCCCACATCCCCCTATGCACAGAAGGCCTGGGTCTGATCCCCAGTATTTCTAGAAAATAATATTAAAGTATTTGACCTTTTGTCTGTGGTTCCTGAAGCAGCATGGGAATAGAGCCAGAGCCATAAGGACAAGAAAGTCTGTTAAATCACTGGGATGTGTCAGGACTCAGGCAGTCTCTCAGTCCTATTCCTGACCATTTTTACCTGCTCTTTTTTTTTGCCCAAGGAAGCTCACACAAACTACAATTTCTCTTTTCCAAGGCAAGTCACAGAAATGAAAACACACACCTCTCCCCAAGTCTTTGTCCTGGAGCTAACCACAAGGAAATTCTGACCTGCCTGGCCTGAGAGTAGATTCTAAGACTCTGCTGTAGGTAGTCTTGCCCGTGCCTGGAAGGAAGGACTGCTGCACAGAGGCCAGGAGGAATCCAAACAGACAGGCTTTGCTAGGTGCCCCAACCCAGGCCTTTAACATGAGGCCACAGCCTGCTGTGCAATCACATTCTACAGCTGTCCACACGCCAATTGTGCCTATGCAGCAAGGTCTCCATGAAAACCAAAGCCCCTGCTTCCAAGAGCATCTGGACAGCTGAACACACAGAACTCGACAATGTGCTGGGAGGGGAGCAACCCCAACTCTATGGGGACAGGAGCTTCTGTGCTGGGGACTTTTCCTCTCCTGGCCTATGTACCTCTTCACCTGGTTATTTGTACCCTTTAAAATATCCTTTACAATAAACCTGTAAGTATAGTGTTCCAATGGGTTCTGTGAACAGCTCTAGGGAATTAATGAAACTGAAGGAGGGTGTCATGGGAACCCCAATTTGTATCTGGTTAGTCAGAAGTTCCAGAGGCCCAGACTTCCAACTAGTGTTTGAAGGAGACAGTGTTCTGGGAGAGCCATGGAGATGTGAGACCTGGTGCTACCTCCAGGTGGACAGTGTCAGAGTTGAACTGAACTGAGTTAAGAAGACATCTAGCTGGTGTCCACTGAGGAAGTATTGTTTGCTCTGCTTGTGGGGAACCTTCCCACAATCTGGTATCAGAGGTAATCTATGTCATGAGTAGGAAAAACTGGGTTCTGAAAGGTCATCCTCCTTTCTGAAGGTTTCAGAGAATCCTCTCCTTTGCCTTTTCTGGCTTCTAGAGCTACGTACACTCTGTGGTTCTTCTCAGTGTCGTCCTCCATCTTCCAAGGCAGCAACAGTGGTGAGTCTCCTTACACTGCCATCTTTCTGGCCATCTCCCTTCCTCTAGCACAGTCAGGACTCCTGTGACCATGGACTGGGTGCCATGAGTAATCTAGGTTACTCCTCCAGCCCTAAAGTCAGCTCGTTAACAACCTAATTCCACTTGCAGCCTTAGCTTCCTCTCCTCATCAATGAACATATTCACAGATGTGCAGAGCTAGGACATGGACAACAACTATGGCATGTGTGTGGGTTGTCTCCCCAGGGTTCACATGTTGGAAGCTTTGTTCCCAGCACGTTGATGTGAGAGGTGGTAGAGCCTAGTGGAAGGGGATTAGGTCACTATCTTCAGAAAGGATTAAGGTACTTCTCCTGGGACCTTGTGAGAATGGCTGTTATAAAGAGCAAGACTGCTCCCTTCCTGCCCCACCACCTCTCCCTCTTGCATATGCTCCGCATGACGTCATGTGCTACATACAGTCAAGGGGCCACCCAATCATGGACTTTCCAGCTTGAAACTGTGAGTTAAATAAACCCCCTTTCCTCATGCATTACCCAAGCTCGGGTATTTTGTTACAATCACAAAAAATGGACTAATAAAACTTTGGAGAACCATTATCCTGATAACCACAACCACCCACTACTATAAAAAGCATGCTAGTCCTCCAATGTTAACTGGTTCCCCTCTGCTTAAAGAATTAAGTTTAAACTACTCTTTTTTTTTTTCTTTAGTGCTGGGGATCAAATCCAGAGTCTTACACATGCTAGGCAAGTGGTCTACTACTGAGCTACATCCCCAGACCCTTGAACCACTTATTCTTTTTTGGGGGGTGGGTATCTTTATGGGGTACATTAGGGTAATTCAATACATTTATACATTGTATAATAATCAAATCGTGGTAATTAGCATTTCTGTCTCTTCAACCATTTTTACATATTGAGAATTTCATATTCTTTTCTCTTTTCTAGTCATTTTGAAATATGATATAGCCTGTTTCAACCAACAGCTAGACTCTAGTGCTAAAGAAGAACATAAGTGACTCTTTCACTCTTGTGTTTTCAGTGCCCTTTACTGAACTACTTCCACTTGCTGCCCCTGTTCCACCCCGTTCTCCCCAGTCTTTGGAGGCCACTCTTCCATTTTGTTCTTCCACAAGGTTAACTTACCAAAATGCCAACAAATGCCCTGTCCTCCCAGACTGGCTTATTCAACAGAGACACAGAGGAAAGAGAAAGAGCTGAAGCAATTTCTATTGCTGCTCTCCAGCTGTGTGACCCTGAGCAAGCCACTTGGACTCTCAACCTTGGTTTCATCATCTGCAAAGTGAAAAAGCAGAGCAGCTTCTTTCCCACTCCTAAGCACTATGAGATTTACAGGGTTTGTATCTACTGCTCTCAATCCCCCAAGCCACTGTCTGAGGATGCCCCCTCCCCTGTCTGAACTGGACTCACACATTCCCCAGTGGCTCTTCCCTGCCTTTAGGCTTGTGTTGCTCTTCACCCCGTTGAAGCCTCTGTCTAAGTCACCCACATGGTCTCATCAGTTAGACTCAGGGAAGTGCAGACTCCTCCACGGGGCTCCTGTTTCCTTCTGTGGTTTTCCTCACATGATGCTCTGGCCCTATCTACTTGTCATTTTCTCTTTCTACCAGTCAGATTTCTCCTTAGTCTTGGTTTTCCAACCTGACCAGAAGCCTTCCAGATTCCTCCATGGCATGCAGGTGGGGACTGTCACTCTTCAGTGCCTCTGGTACTGACAGGAGGTTGTTACCTAATACACACCCTAGCAGGACTTGCAGCTGCACACAACCACTCAGAATCAAGATGGGATTTCTTCAATCTCCTGCAGCTTCATGTGGCCACATATTTAAGTTCTAATGAGTATGACATAGCAAAACTGTCCAGAAGTTTCCGGGAACTTCTCTCAAAAGAGAGCGCCCATCATGCTTCTAGTTTTGTTTTGCTTTTTGGGTACCAGGGATTGCACTCAGGACCTTGGTGCTTGCAAGGCAGGCGCAGTGCCACTGAACTACATCCCCGGCCACTATGCTTCTAGTTTGTCTCTTCTTCCACCTTGCTGCCTGGAAGGTAGGAGCCACACGCTAAGGTTAACATACCATGTGCCAGAAGGAGCCCACGGAGGGTGCAGCAGACCTGGACTGTGTCTCCAGCCTGCCACCACACATACATGCCAGACAAATTCTTAGGAATCCAGACTGATTCTAGGAAATCACTAGTCATTCTCACCTTAAGACTAAGGAAACGGAGGCACACTGAAGTCAGGTGTTGGGACCAAGGTCGCATAGCCAGGAAGGGGTCAGAACACCTAATTCAGCCAAACACCTAATTCAGTCAAAGGTAAGTTCTGACTTAGGAAGAACGGGGCTTCTGTGTTACTATTTTATTTGGCTCTTGTGTTGCTGGCAGGCATGGGTGAGGAAGTCACCCCCACACAGCACGTGACCGCAGAGAAGGGAGCAGGTAAGGTGTACCTGGGGAGTGCAAGTCTCGTGTGTCTAGAGTGAAAGGTGCAGGACACTGGACTAGAGAAGAGAATGGACTCACTGAAGAGAGACCATGGGAAACTCTCAAGGCAGACTGAAATGACTCTACCAACATGCTAGGAGGCAACTCTAACACAGAGGACGGCCAGTATACAGAAGGGTCCAAAAGGAGCCAGAAAGAAATCGCAGTCATCAGGAAGGAACTGGAGCTGAGAGGGTCAGAGAGCCTGAGTGGACAGTACTTGGCAATGGACACTCAGGACGGGAAGAACAAGGCTGCTGATGAAAGGAACAAAGGATTGCTGTCAGCAGGACAGCTGGGGCAGACGGTAGACAGTGATGCTCTTGATCATGTTGGTCAACAGAAGAGTTTCATGGGCATCCATGTAAGCCTAATGCATGAGAGGATGTTAGCATGAGAGCTCAGGAGAAAGATGAATCAGAAAGAAGTATCTGAGATGGACAATGCGTGGAATCTTGATGCTGCAGCAAGTGAGATTTGGTCTTCCAACAGTATTCGTTAATTACCTACCTCAATTTTGAATTCTGGGAAGTCTTTTCAAATATGGCAGTCTCACTTTTCAAAAAGACAATAAATTCAAGCCTGAACTTGATGAAAAGCTGGGCTGGGAATGTAGCTCAGTGGTAGAGCACATGCATAGCATTAACAAGACCCTGGGTTCAACCCCCAGCACAAATAAAAGAAAGGAAAAAAAGAGAGAGAGAAAGGGAGGATAAGAAGAAAAGCAACTACTTCACTTCTCCACAGTTACAGCCAGGCTCCTTCACAGTCAGCATGTATCAGCATTCCAAACCCAACTGCTCCTTGCAAAAGAAACAAAAAGAGTTGCTCTGAAAAGAAAATCACCACAGTATTCAAAGCTTTTTCCTGGGACATGGACATCCTGAAATCCTGTTTTTCGAGGGCTGTTTAGAGAACCTTCCACCTGCTTCACAGGGCAATGACCTTCTTGGATGAAGCCTATTTGTGGAGAAGACAACCACTGGCCACCGTGGATCATGGGCATCTAGATACTGCATGTGCCTCTAATGGTTCCCCTAAAGAATGGGTTTCTAGAGGCTGGGTCCACTTCAGTCACATTCTGAATATCTAAACCAACAGACTGCAATTGCAATTGGCTGACAGACAAATATTCAAGAGGCTTTTAAGCAACATTTTCTTCTACGGGCAACTACTTATAATTCTTATCTGATGGCAGTCTCATAACTGATGTGATTACCTAAATATTCAAAGCAAATCATCATGTTCTCCAAACTAATTTGTACAAAATGTACAAAGGCAGTATTATAGACTCAGTTGAAATTAAAAGAGGGAGGAGAAATGCAATTAATATAGTTATACAACCCCCCAAGAGGAAATTTTCAAGAGATTTTAATTCAAACCTGTGTAATAAGGCATGTAACATGCAAACACATTTCTTTTTTGAAACTCAATCCAAACACCTACATTTAATGACTATTGTTTGGGTACAAGGGTGAACGAGGAGAGGTACAGTTAAAATGTTTTTGAGGGGCTATGATGCGGCATTTTTTTAAATCAAGCACAATCTGGTAATTATGTGTTCATCTCCCTATAGAGTACAGCTAAAACCAATGGGTTTTATCACATGGTCATACTAATATCAGCCATCACATGAACTTGTGATTTTCTTATTTCAGCAATCACTATATTTTTAACCATCACAATCCTGTCAGACCTAGTGACTCACCAGAAAGGTCAAATTCCGAAAGGGCCTAAGAATCTCAACAGATCTAAAGGTGGCTGGAAAAGGGTTTATAGCCTGAACACTGTGGCCAGCATAGCACCCCAAATGGGGCTTGTATCAGAATGGTCCAGTGGGTGTTTTCAAAATACTCATGTCTTCCATCTCTACCTAAGGGAAATTAGACCATCTGGAGATGTAGAGACAGAAGCTCCCAGGGAATCTGGTATCCTTCCTGCCCAGCCTACTCTCTCAGGTCTTATACACCTATAAATCAAACCCAGATGGTGTTGGGGCCAGGTAAGGACACCAATACCAGATTCCCTAGGTCAGCCAATCAGGCTGGGCTTTTGAACTCTGGTTTCTCATGCCAAAAGAGCTCTGCGTTTGTACTTTTTTTGTTTTTGAGGCGCTGAGGATAAAACCGAGGGCCTTGTGCATGTTAGGCAAGTACTCTACCACTATGCTAGCTGTACATCCCCAGTTCTGCATTTCTGATTTCCCCCCAAGAAGGTTTAAGCTCCAGCTCTGAGAATATCTAAAAGAGAAGGCAAGAGATAAAAGGTCACCCTTTTAAGGACTAATCAAATATTACTCCCTATCAGCTTCTTTTGTTGGTTTAAACCGTTTACTGTCAGCAAAAGCCCTATCAACCTCCCAGAATGTACTGATAGGAACTCAACTTTATCTTCTCTGGCTTCTGAAGCCAGCTCCACTGCACATGCAGATGACTATTTCAGTCTGAGAAGGATTTTTGGGGCAAGCTAGCTCCACAGGGTGGCTAGGAGCAGACGCTAAAGCTGTCTACCTAGGTCCGAATGCTGGCTCTGCTGCCTACCACCTATGGAGTAAGGGACAAGTATGGTTAAGTTTCTCCATCTATAAAACAGAGGTTCCTATCTCACAGGACTTTGTGAATCCAAATGAGCTAGTCTATGTTGAGCACTTCAGAATAAAGTGCCAGTGTGTGGTGCCCAGTAGCTATCTTCAGCGCCGGAGAACAGCCTCATTCTCCCTAAGGTCTGCAGAGGTCCCTTGCCCAGTCACACACAGCTTACTCTTCTGAAGGGCTTGTTCTACACTAGCTATTCTGATTTCGTTTTGATAAATATCTTGGAGAAGAGGGATCTTATACCATGTTAACCAAGCTAGTTAGTGCCCCCACCTAACTGTCAAGTGCAGTACCGAAGCAGGGACAGGTGCTATCAAAATGACTTACCTACTTGAGCCCACGGAGCCCTAGAGGCGAAGACAACCCAGCACAGGTGCATTGGTGCTGTAAACCCAGAGGCAATCTGCCTCCTACAGCCTTACTTACAAGCACAGCAGAGCCCTTTCATATGCAACTTAGATCCGTAACAAGCAAAAATTCAGAGGTTCTGTCAGAAGAAAATTCAAATTTTCACAAAAGTGTGCATATTAACTAGCAAATACAGCTGATGGAGATGTCAACAACTTCTGTAAATATTAAATTGCTTTCCTCTGCCAAAGACTGAAGAGGCACCCTGAACAATACCCTAGGGACATCCATCACAAGGCCAAACTCCAGGGAAGCAAGCGAGTAATTACTGAATTGGTGTCATGAGAACTATTCTTTAGGGAAGGAGAAATTCATAATAATCACTTTGTTGTAGCATTTGCTATACCAAGGCAAAAGGGGAACAGAACCCTGGGGTTCGGAAACTCAGATAAAATATATACCTGAGAGGCCAACTCTCCAGCATGACTTTAATTAGGTCTGTTTAGCATGGACTTACAGAGATTAGTTCTGACAGGATGAAACTGCTGACAGGAAAAAGAAAGGAACAAAGATGAAGCTAATAGAGATGGACCCTACAACCAGCATGTGCTAGCAGCCTACTACAAACTAAGAATCAGTTAAAATTGAAAGGATGTTTCAAGAAAATGGTTATTCTCCCAATGAAAAGTGTAGGCAGTATCAGCTCTAAAAACCTTAAACTACCTCCTAAATCCTAGACAGTAAAGACATCAAACAAAAATACAAAAGTCTAATTTAAAGTACAAGCAATGTGAAGACATTCACTCAGCCTGAATGCAGCTACAACTGCACTTCAGACAGAACTGGCAGGGGAGGGAGGAAGAGGGAGGAAGGCAGTCTTTCTAAAAACTCATCAAGTATGAATACTGAAAACCCAGAGATCACACAACTGTAGAAGCAAATGCCCACAAGTCAACTAAAAATGTTTCTGTGTGGGAAAGTGGGAGCCCAGAGGAACTAAAAAGTTGGGTGACAGTAACATTTATGGATTCTGGGCTGGGAGGTCCTATTACAGAAACTCAAAGTTAGGTCAAGTTAGTTTCCAGAACAATTTGCTTTGCTAGATCAGAACACCTCCAGTAGTTAGTTATATTTTAACTTTTTAGAAGACAAAACCAGCAGCACCTTGCTTCTACTGCTTCAATCTCCTTCACTGATTCAGACATCGACCTTCCTAGGACCTAAATTATTTCAACTCTCATTCTCTGTCTCTGGCCAAAAAGGGGGGAGGGGGGTTTACTTGGCAAAAAAGAAAATAAGAAATTTATTCTTTCATTAAAAAAAAGAGAGACCAATGTCCCAGAATTGATTTTCTCATGTTTGAGGGCAAGTTAGGACACGACACCATGTCAGCAAGTTTCTGCACAAGAACAGGGCTCCCTCCTTCAACCGCCACACCTTTCACAGCAGCCTCCACCAACCACTTCAGTCTCCATGAGCAGACAGACCAGCATGCACTTTACTGCGCCCCTAGAGCATGAGGCTATGTGCATTTTAATATCAATTACATTCTGCAAGGTAACTGAGCGAGCTGGGGGGAAGGGGCCCAATGCCTTGGTTTTTACTCCTGGCTCTGCCAGTCACTGGCTGCATGAGCTTTCCAGTATCAAGACTTTCCTCTCCTTGCCAATGGTTCTCCAGTAAAGGTGGAGGAAGCACCCCAATCTCAGGAGTAATGAAATGTGGCAAAGTGCCTACAGTGAGCTGAAGATCCACTGATTACAAGCTGCATCTCCACCACGTGTTAAGTTATGAAAACCATCTAAGAATGGGTGACATAGAGCAGCAACACCTACCTGCAGTGAGCAACTGAGAAAGGGGCCAAGACTGAAGCTGCCGAAGAGGAGGAATTTGGACTCAAGAGGCGGCAGCGGTTTTTCCGAGCATCTATCTGGCTGCTAGGATATTTCCATCTAGCTAAAAAGCTTCCTCCTCTCTTTAAAATATGTCCCATCTACCACCCAGTCTTAGGGTGCACTTCCTCTTCCTGGCTCTTGAACCAACTGGTCGCCAGGTTCTCTCATGAACAATTTGTCCTACAGTTAGTTCTCACCGGTCTACATACCACGGCTATGGCTCCAGGACAGGCCTTATCACTTCCCAGCCACCTCTGGCAGCCTCTCAATCCTCTCTCCATTCCCAGCCTCAGTCCTCACCAAGCCATCCTACACACTCATAACATGCTCCTTCTAGTTCAAAAGTGCAGGGATAGTCTGCAACCAAACACCTCAGCAGAACACGCTAAGGGAGTCAAGAGGTCTGAGCTGGAATGCTGTGTGACCTTGGCTAAGTATCAACTCCTCTCAGCCTCCATCTCTGCACCTAAGAAAGTGCAAGTGCTCTAGTGCCAATGAATGATAACTGAGATAAGCCCTTCTGACCTGGTTTTTACAGGCCTGACACATATCAGTTAATTGCTTGATAAAAGATAACTATCATCATTGAGCCCCTGTCACACCTATCTAACCTTTCCACTTCTACCCTCTCTACCAACAGGCTACTTGATTCCTGCCTAAGGATCCATCCCACACATTTTTGCTCTCCAAACTCCCTCTCTTTATAATGCAAATCCTCCTATCACTGCCTGCTAATCTTTGTGAAATGGAATGCTAAATGTCAATTCAGTTCAGATTAGTTTAATCCAATCACCCGTTCAGTACCAGCACCCTGGGGGGTCTTGAAGAGACACTGTGGCTGACTTTTTGGTGTCCACACAGGCCTTCTCTACAAGTAAGCAGGCAGCTAAATGAGGCGGGACTTAATTTCATTTCTGGGATGGGTCCCACATTATCAGATTTCTATTGTTCCAGGTATCGCTTCAAGTAAACAAGGCCTAAATCAATCACCCAGGCCAAGAAAAGGTAGAAAGTCCTCTTTGCTACTATAGCGACAGCTGCTAGCAGTCCTTTTGCAAAATCAGTCTAAGAACAAAATCATTATTTAAGAGGACTTCAGAGGAAAAATACCAAAAAGTTTTGCCATCAAGGATTTCTCAGGCCAGCAAGGAAGTTAGGCCCATCTGAAGTGGGTTTTCTGTTTCTTGCACCAAAAGCATCCTGATTGATTCAGCCACATTAGGCATTAGTCTAACATGGACAGTTCTGCCATTAAACTTTCCCAGATATACAGTATGTAGCAAGTGGCCCTGAAATCTGCTTCAGACTCCTTTTTGCTCTAAGGTGTAGACTGAGTATGTGTACAAAAGACTTAAAGTATAAATTAAATTGGGCCGGGGTTGTAGCTCAGCAGTGTAGCACCTACCTGGCAAGCTCGAGGCCCTGAGATTGATTCCTGGTACTGAAAAAGAAAAAAAAGACACCCCCCCCTAAAAAGTATAAACTAAATCAAGAAGCCCTCTGGAATCAGGAATTGTGCCATTCAGTTGTGTATCCAATGCACACCCACCATGAACACATTAAATACTAATAAGTGAATTAATAAAAAGAATGAATCAAATGTGGGCTTAAAAAAGGGAAGACTATAAGCACAGTAGAAAGTTGACAAATTGTCAGTCTTGGATGGTTCCAGATGGAGCTTTAAGCACAAGTTAGATTTTTAAGTTAAGGAATAACATAGTTACATAAATGGCACACAGTCAACCGGACAGAGTCCTAGCAGTACTACTAGGATAGGTGAAGGAGCAGATATGTTGCAGGAAACAGAACTATGTGAATTTGGAAGTCATTTGACATTGCTAGGCCTCGGTTCTCAATTGAAATGAAAGAAAAAAGAAAAGGAATGGGATGGAAAAGAAAAAGAAAAGAAGAGAAGAACGGAAGGGAAGGGAAGGGAAGGGAAGGGAAGGGAGGGGAAGGGAGGGGAAGGGAGGGGAGGAGAGAGAATGGGGAAGGGGAGGGAGAGGGGACATAAGACTTCTCATGGGGTGTTACAAGGATTGTGTGGAAAGGAGTCAGTTAGTAAGTAGATTCTTACATCAATAGTACCTAAAACACAATCTATCCAAGGAAAAACTTCCAGGCTAATGGGAGGGTTATCCTATTGGTTACAGAAGAGTTGGAAAGCACAGACAGGAATCCAAAAAACTTACAAGATTTACCGGGAAGGGGAAGTATGTGGCCAGGAAAGGAAGAGGTAAAACGATCTACTCACACTGTTCCCTATCTTCCTTGTTACCCTAACTGAGGGTAAACAGTTTTGCCTCGATTTGTATAATTAATTTGGAAATAAGACACCCAAGGATGAATACTCACCCCTAAAAGGAGAACAAGCAATAATTGTGCTGAGCCAAAAAGAAAGTAGAGAGGGTTCTGTCAACATCAAACATCCAAAAAGATCTCAAAGTGCTATTCATCTTAGCATTAAAAAAAAAACCTTAAAGAAAACCATTTGGCAGAGCTCATGCTGGGTGCTTTGATTTGTATCCTCTCTTGAAATCTATATAATAAATCAGCAACACAGAACCTCCATTTGTGGACAAGGAAATTGAGTTGAGGGAGGGCAATAACTTTATACAATGCCTTTCTTTACAATATCTGACAACCAAATTTTAATATGCTTTCCAATATAGAATAGAATCTTTTCTGCAAGATTCTATCCTATAGTGCGTAAAATTATCCATCTGTAACCCTCAATAATGTCTTCCCTTTTGTCTTCTGTAAAAATGAAAGAAAAAGAGAAAATACAAAGAGATATAGTAGAGAAAGTTCCTGGCAATAAGAATTTATAAACTGGGGGTGAGAATATAAAAGGAAAAACTAGAGCAGAGCTTTGCTGTAGAATCCCAGGCAGTTTCTAAGCTAACTACAAAAGCGATTAACTTGTCTCCCACCCACAGACGGAAACCTAAGTGTTTACCCATCTAATGCAAAAATGGCTGTCTGTATCTGTAGATTTTGCCCTAAATGCTGTTGGTTGAGAAGTGCAGGCAAAGTAAGTGCAGACCAACAGGTTATCTGCCAAGTGGTTAGAGGAACAAATTACAAATCCTAACAAGCAACATAAAACACTTCCTACCATGGATCCCGCTATTAAAAAAAAAAAAAAAGAGAGAGAGAAGACTGATCGTTCACTGAAAATACTCACCAGCACCTCTCGGTCACCCAGCCCAGCTAAGTCACTTACAAATGGGATTCCCCACTCCTAGCCCCATCCCTATGCAAAACTCGACCAAGTGCTTTCTCCAAATTTGCAATCAAGGAAGGAGCCAGGAGATGAGTTTTACTCACAATCTTGAGGAGGAGGAACTGCGTACCAATTGCAACAGAATGCAACGGTTCAAGACAGCCGGAAAAGAACAGCTCGTGCTCTGGGCATTACCAGCACCTCCACCTGAGATCAGGGGTCACGGGGGAAGGTATAGGGTAGGTTCCCCACGACTCGGGCGCTCTCGCCCCGTCCCGGGACGCTCCGGTCCTCCTTCGCCCGACTCCCCCAGGAGCCTGATCCCCGCCTTCCGAGGCCTCACCAGCTCATCCTCCCCAGCCCCGCGAGCCGCCGTCCGGGAACGGGCGCGGGCGAGGAGGAGGCCAGGGCCCGACCCGCCGCTCAGGCCTCCTGCAGCCGGTCGGCCCAGAGCGTGGCGCCTCCGATGGGCGCAACCCATCCTCTCGCGCGGGCCCAGGGAGCCGGCACCGCCGGCAGGGCACGACCCGCCCGTGAGCAGGTGCGGCCGCTGGGGACGGGGCAGTCCCACAGGCTCGGACCCACGGCCGCGGCGCCGCAGTCCGGCGAGTCCCGGCGGGCGCGCGGCTCACCTCTTCCAGTTAGCAGCAGCTCCAAGCAGCGCGGAGACGGCGGCAGGACGCCCGCGCCCAGCCCGAGCCAGAGAACTGGAAGCGGGAGGAGCGCTGGCCGCGGGTAAGAGGAAGGAGCCGCTGTCCACAACCAGAGCGTGGGCTGATCGTGACGTCACAGCGGCGCGGCCAGCCAATCCAGGCCGCGAGCAGGGATCAAGCGCTATGACGTCACGCGGCCCGGGAGCCAATCCGCGGGCGGTCGAACTTTCGTGATCGTGAATTCGGGAGTCAGATGCGGCGGGAGTGGAAGCCGGGTTGGCCCCCACGCGTTCACGTGGCTCTGGGCAATTTTGACCTCTTTCTTTCTAATAAGCCTGCGTGGAACGCAGAGTCTGCGCAATAGCAGCAGTGAAGTTCCCAATGCCCTGAACTGTGTTTTCAGCCGGATACTGTGGCCTACCAGGCACGGCCCCACCCTGTTAACGATGCCCTCGGTTGCGGCTCTGAAAGGCATCCCAGCCTTGGATACGACTGACAGGGCTACGTGTCCATGGCGACCACCGAGGGAGGATGCAGCCAAGCAAGATAAAGAAACCAGAGCACCACTCTCTGGGCTATGACCCTAATTCCTTTGCAATAGGTTTCTTACGCATTTTTCTTAGGGAGTCTGATTTTTCTTTAGAGGTTACTGCTGCTCCGTTTTTAGTCTAGAAAATTATCCAAAACGCTTTTAAAAGGAAGGACGGTGGCATCTCGCAGGGTGGCAAATACAAGAACTTAGGATAATTTAAGGCCTTCATCATCAGTATCTTTCAGTTTCCCCCTTTTCAAGCCCTAGAAACTGGCCTATTTTCTTGTGCTCTTTTTACTCTATTTCTACTACTCTGAATCCAACGACCCAACACCTTTAATGTAAGCAAATAATATTGTTTTACATATTTGCAGTGTAATGCTTATCATGTGCTAGCTAGTCCCAGTCCTGGGCTATGGTGATAAAAATACAAGCACACAAACTACATGCAAATTAGGTAACTTAAACATACACAAATAATTGAGAGTGTTAACAGTCAATTGTCATTCATCTGCACAACACTCAACCACTTGGGCTTGTCAACCATACGGTGCCATGTGTTAGAAATAAAATCAACAAATAAAAAGTGTCAAGGACCCTTCCACCTATAAATGATACTGAATGGGAAATGCTGTAGTGAAAAAGATACAGAAGTTTCTTTCAAGAGCCATATGAAAAGCATATTTTGGTGGTGTAGAAGATCTTGGCATGGTATCTCCTTTAGTTTTTGCTCTCTTGCTAATATTCCAGGCCAGAGCTGGTTCAATTCCCTGTTGCTCTAACCTCTGTCTTTCTGGATTGATTGATCGATTGACTGATTGATTTTGGCTTTTTGAGACCTGCTCTTGCCATGTAGTTCAGGCTGGCCTTGAACTCGTGGTGATCCTCCTGCCTCAGTCTCTAAAGTGCTGGGATTACAGCCGTGTGCCACTAAAACCAGCTGTCATTCTAGATTTTAAAGTTTTCGTAGGTAACACAACTCCAAAAATCTCAAGTTTTACACTATACACAACTGTTTGTATTGTCCTTGCCAATAAACTATTTAAGCCTATTCTCCCAAAATTTGTTTATTTTTAATTATAGGCTCACAACTGTCAAAGTATATCTTCAATGTTAAGTGATTTTCTTGTATGAAAATAAAGTTTTTCTCCAGTCCTCTAAACAATGCCTTTCACATGCCCCTTGATAGATAGCCCTTAGCCCTTTGTGTATGTGTCCACTTTGCTGTTTCCTGCTTACACTTTCTCACTCAAACCACTGCTTTAGGTTGGAAACTCCATTGGAAGGGGAAATGTGTTAGATTTTGCTCATTATTTATCTACAGATCTTAGTACAGTCCCTAGTACATAACAAGAGTTCAGTAAGTATGTGTGGGATAAATGAAAAACTCTCATCACCATTGTCAGCTCCAGGGTTCCAGTCCTCTGTCACTCACCCCAGGACTATCAAGTCTTTCTCTCAAACATAAGTTGGGCCGGGGATTTAGCTCAGTGGTTTCACTGCCTGCTACACAAGCGCAAGGACTCGAGTTCAATCCCCGGTACCAAAAAAAAAAAAAAAAAAGTCAACAAGATGCTGGGGATTTAGCTCAGTGGTTCTGCCACCTGCCTCGCAAGTGCAAGGTCCTGAGTTCGATCCCCGGTACCAACCCCCCCCCAAAAAAAACATAAGTTAGTTGGGTCATGTGCTCCTTCTTCCCAAGACGTAGGGTTCCCTGCAAAATGTAATTTCAGGAGGTTTCCTTTACCCCAGTAGCTAATCTTACACTCTAGGGTGTGAACTAATGTGGCCATAGTGAGTCTAAAACTGTGTAGAAAAGTGGGAAAGATCTATTAATTCCAGGACACATGTGCAGAACAGTGGACTTCTCTGGAGAACCCAGCAGGTTTTTGATCTATGACTTGGACCTGATGCTGAGGTGGGAAATATAAGAGGTACAGGTGTTGGGAAGCATTTGTTATCCTGCCTCTTCAAATGGCCCACCCTATGCTGTAAGGTGTATTTAAAATTTTTTTCTTTTTTCCTTTTTTTCCCTACTTGGACCAAACTTGCCTGGTAGAACCTACTTTTTCCTGCCTTTAATAAATGTAAAACTTTGCTATTATTTCTGCTTATTTCGATCAATTCTTTGTTCAGGACAGAAAAAACTTAGAAATAACCTCTAAAAGGAGACTCCAGCACCCTAAAGCCTGGTGACAGTGATGATATAACTACTCTATATTTTGGTATCACTTTATAGTATCCACCTAGTAGTCCCCTAAGAAACCATTATTAAATCATCTTCATTAAATATTTTATTTTCTCTGTACTTACTGTAAATTCTGGTCCCATTTTTCCTTTTCTCTTAGTTTACATTAATAGGGTGAAATCTCTTCCCACACACTTCCAAGTATATTAAAAGTTTGCTTCAAAATTACTTTTGAGAAAGAAAGTATTAACATACTGGGCAAGTTGTTTTATTTTTAGAGCATCTGCAGGTGAACTTAAAAATATAATTGAAAGTGTATTAGAATACAATTTTAATTAGTGAAACTTGCATTACAAGGTTATTTGCATAACATAATGAAACTTTGTTTAAAATAAGATAGAGTCAAAATTGGTCTCTGAACATTTCAAAGTTGACTAAAATATAGGCCAAGTAAAAGCTGATTAATGCTGAGGATGAAACTGTTTAGTCTTGGTTGGTTCATACCTTTGTGTTCTCTCTCTCTCTCTGCCTCCCTCCTTCCCTATGATCTTTCTTCTCTTATAATTTGTGTTTTCTTTTATCTTGCTTCCTGATTTCCCCACCAGTTTGGTTTAACTTTTCTGGAGGCAGATGGAGAGTAGAGTTCCGTTTGCTCTTCAGACCTTGGAGTCAGTTCTGTACTTCCACTGTTGCTGTACTACTCCTCCCTCGCATTCTGTTCAGCAATAAGCCCAAAAGTTTATCTCTGTCCCTGTCCTTTGGTCATGATGAATGTGAACTTGGAAGCACTTGCCTGCTCTGCCATGTTGGTTTCTTGATGAGTAGCACAATTTCTAGCAAACAGACATACTCTAAATATTTGCTGATTGAAGGAACAATCTGTATTATTTCTGGATTCTCTAGCCCAGTGATGGCAAACTTTTTAGAGCTTTCAACAATAAGAAACAGCCACTTGTGGCAGGCGTACTATCAGTTCGCCACCACTGCCTCCACTTCCTCTTCTGGTCTTTAGGGACCCTGGGCCATGCAAGGATCTGCATCTGCAGTCTTTTCTGTCTGCGTTTGCCTCTAGGTCAGTGGGAAACCTATGGCATATGTGTTATTTTTTTTTTCTATAATTCAAAAGATGTCAATGTTCGAGTTATTTTTTTCTAAACTAAAACATCAGTATTCTGGTTTAACTGCAGTGTTGACACTTTGTGATAAATAAGTGTGTTTTGGGTTGCAGTTTGCCACTTGGGCTCTCAAAGGTTCACCACCACTGCCATAAGTGATATCACCTGCTTTCATGCCTTTGGATCTCATCTGAACTCTGCTGATTCCCAAACTTATGTCTCCAGCCCACACCTTTCCCCTGAATTTCAAACTTAGATATTTAACTATCTATTAATGACTTCTCCTCTCGGATCTAAAATGCATCTCAAACTTAGCATAACCAAAACGAACTGATTTGCCCCAGATCTGCTCCTTCCATAATTTTCCCCAGATTTGTAAATGACAACCCTATGGATCCAGTTTCTTAGGCCAACCACCTTACAATTATGTTTAGTTCTTTTTCTTTCTTTTTTTTCCACCTCCTTTACACAGTGCAGCAGCAAAACCTTATTGCTCAACTAGGGCCAGGGATTTAGCTCAGTGCCGCTGCCTGCCTGGCAAGCACAAGGTCCTGAGTTTGATCCCCAGTACCAAAAAAACCAAAAAACGAAAACCCTTATTGCTCAACTGTCAAATTACATCAGGAATCTGTCCACTTCTCACCAATCTTCACTGCAATCAGCAAGGGTAAGTCACCACCAACCATTGCCCAGCAGTTTGTAACGGCCTCCTGTTCTGGTCCATTTTCTGTGGTTGTAACACCTGAATCTGAATGATTTATAAAGAATAGAGATGTGCTTAGCTCATGCTTCTGGAAGCTGGAAGATCAGGCATCCGGTGGGAGCCTTACACTGTGTATATGGCAGAAGAGCAAGTGGGCACATTTGGAAGAGAGACAAGCAAGAGGACCTTGCCTGGGTTCAATTTATAGCAACTTATTCTTGTGACAAAGGGATTAATCCCCTTAATGACCTAATGGTCTCTGACAGGCCCCACCTCTCAACAGCACCACAGTGGCATCACATTTCAATAGGTATACAGAGAAGACAAGCCATATTCAACCTTAGGTCCTCCGGTCTGGACCTCTATTCTGCCTTTGCCTCCTGTGTCTATTCTCAATCCTGCTGTCAGACTGAGCCTTTTAAAACCAAAGCCAAATCATGTCATATGTCTGCTCCACACATCTATCAACTTCACTGGAGAGTAAAAGTCCAGATCTTTCCAGTGGACTATAAAGTCCCTTATGGTTTAGCACATGCCATTTCTCTGACTTTCTGAAGCTGTTTGCCTCCCCCACATGATAGCTGCCTGCTCGCTCTTTGAACATACAAACCATTAGACTGTGCCTGGGCCTTTGCATACATCGCTCCCTCCATGCCCACACGGATCTAATCCACTAACTTCTAAAGCTTATGGCTTTGTTTATTCTGATCTCCACATGAATGCTATCTGCACAGGGGAAGGCCACCTCTCTTTAAGTTTGCAACACCTTCCTTTTTGCCTCCTACATTCTGGAATCCCTTTATGCAGTTTTTTCTCCTCAGCACTTATCACTGTCTGACATACCATGCATTTCCTTTTTAACACTTGTGTGCTATTCCTTTACCCAATAAGCTTATTGAGGGCATGGACTATTCTCTGCTATATCTCCAGCACTCTGAACACTGCTTGGGACCTGATACAAGCTAAATAAACATTTATTGAATGGATGAATGAACAAATGAGTGAATGGAAAACTGAAATTCAAATCAGTAAAATAAGCTTTAACCAGGTACCACTAGACAAAAAATTAAGTCAAAGAGAAAGAAAATACTGATCACAATAATTTTAAAAGCACTTTCAATGGGTTTTATTTTTTTTCTGTTCTCCATTACAAGAAGAATGATAGATTTTTACTTCTACTTTTCAGAAATTTTAAAATCTGAAAAATCAATGTGCTTCAAAAGAATAACATTTAAAAAAATTCATTTCTCATACAAGCTCTTGCTATGTTGGCCAGATGGGTCTCAAGCATCTGGGCAAACAATTTACCTCAGCCTCCCAGTAGCTGGAACTATAGGCACATGACACTGTGCCCTGCTCATATTTAACACTGTAAAAGTCTATAAAGAAAGCCTGACAATGCTTTCATTATTTGAAGATCAATCACTTTTGAAATAGACACAGTTATATTTATTTCAAACAAGAATCAAATTTGGTACCAATTCTCTCCCTTTTTATTACTTACCGGTCTCTAAGGACTTTCCTACCACTCTCATTTTATTCTCTCAACATCATAATGAGATGAGAAAATTGAGCCCCAGATTTGCAACTTACCCAGGACAGGCTACAAAGCCAGTCAGTACAAAATTAAGATGTGAATGAGCTTCAGCTCTCAACCTTTTGAAATACTAAGATAAGCTAACAATCAGATTTTTAACTAAGACAGTCTCATTGTGACTTTTACTTGGCTGGTGATTAACAGAGATGCAGTATGAACATAAAATAGGAGCAATTTTAGACCCTTAAAAGCCTAGAAAATACAGAATACAAAATGTGACTTTTGCTGATGTATAAGATTAACTTCTTAGTCTGATTCTTTATATAATCTTTTCATTTTCTTTTTACCTCTCCCTATTCTGCTGACTTCCCTAACCATGACCTAGAACAAAATGTTTCATTTGTCCTTTTCCCACAACCGGAACACTCTGTGCAGGCCTTTATCTCTTACAATACCAAGACAGCAGTTGTCTGCTTACATCTCTCTTACTCAAGGGCAGAAAATGTGTCATTCAATTTAGTAGCCAAAAACTAAGTTTCATGGAACTAGACTCTCAGATAACTACTTTCTTCGTGATAAAGATAGCACACAGACATACTGTTTCAAGATGTGCAAGAAAGACTCTTGGAGGCTCAGATTCCTAAAATCAGTGTATTGTGCTTTGACAGCATGGTAGGTGGCTGCTGACATGGTTCTCAACAACCTCCGTTGGACCTGGTAACTTGCATCTAATAGAACACGGTAAAAAAAAAAAAAAAGGAATGTCATTTCATAATTAGGTAAAAAAAAAGAAGGTAATGTCTATCTTACTACTGGCACTCTTCCTACAGTTTCTTAGTTTGCAGACTTTGCTCAAGTAAGGTGTCATACTGGAGAGAACCACATGGCAAGGAACTACCAACGGTTGGTCTCCCAACGACAGCTAGGGACTGAGGTCCTCGGCTGCCTGTGAAGAACCAACTCCTGCTGAAGACTTGGAAGTGAACCCTTCCCAGGAAGGCCTTGAGATAACTACAGGGGGCTGGTTGAAACTTTGTGGTCTGTGAGGAAACTGAGAGAACCCAGCTAGGCCAATAATGCCCTGTTCCCTCATGTGCAGGAACTTTTGAGATTAAAAATGGGTTAAGCCACTAAGTTCGGGGATAATTTATATAGGAGTAGGTAACAGATACATTTACCTTTTAAAACAGTAAGAGACAGAAGAGTTGAAATAAATAGTTTACTTATCAGGACATCCAAGGTATATCTAACTTTTGATAACTATGTCAATATTTCAGTTAAAAAATCTCCCTTTCCCAGTACGGCTTGTTCGGGTTCCCGAAGAGCACCAGCATGCACGAGTGCGGATTGGCACACTTCGTGGGCTTCTCCACTGGGGACTTCCTCGGCAGGGTTTCTCCTTCCTCAGCCAGTTACCTAACACCAGCTGGCATTTCCTCAGTCAGGCTGGTCAGGGACCTCAAATTCTCACTTCGCTTATTATTCGAAGCGGCACTGCGGGTCACGATTGTTTCACAAATGAAACAAATGTAAGCGCTCTCTGCGAGCGCGGCGCTCTGCCGTCCTTCGCTAAGGACTAGATCCAATGAGTTTATCCGATCACCCAACTAAGAAGTAAGTCCGCTCTGAGAGCCTGCAGTTAGGGTGAAGTTAAACGTTAAAACGAAACAAAAAAGGCCTTTCCAAGGGGGAAAGACGAGGGTGCCAGGCGGGCGTGCAGGTGGCAGTGCCCGAGTCGTCGGTTCCCGCACCTGGCCACAGCCCGCCCGTCCAGGGCCGCTAAACGCGCGTCTACTGCTGTCACCAGCCACAGACGGTAAAACCGCCGCCCGCGGAGAAGAGATGCGCCTTTAGGAAATTAAAAAAGAAACAAGGCGCCGAGACAGTGGCGACGCCGAGGTGGGTGAGGAGCCGCCTCGCCCCACACCCAGGTTTCGGGGTCTCAGCATGCGGGTCGCGCTCCGGCCCCACCGACCCGGAGGACCGCGCCTGGTGCGGCACGGGCAGGCTTCGGAGTCCGAAGCCCCGCACCCAGGAGGACCCCGCCAGGCCGCTGCTCCAAGGGCCCCGCGCGCCTCGAGGTCCCGGTAGGACCCCGCCCCCTCAGCCCTCCGCGCAGGACCGTTAGCCGCGGCCCCGCCTCGCCGTGGTCACCCCATTCATCCCAAGGCCGCGCCCACCAATCACCGCTCGTCGACGGCGACGCATGGGCGATGGGCGGGGCCTCCGCGGCGCCCCGCCCCGCCCCAGCCACCGCGGGTTACTCCGGGTCGAAACCCGAGCAACCCCTGTCGCGACCCCCACTGGCTGCAGAGGGACAGCAGCGGTGCGGGAGGAGGCCAGGGTCCAGCGGGGTCGGGGACCCGCCCGGGAGAGGCCTCGGCCGAGGGAGTGTTAGAGCCGCTGTTCCCTGTCTCAGTCCGTTGGTCCTGGTGCAGCAATATCCATCCCGTGAGCCCGCTTGGAACCTGTGCCCGACGCTTCCCAGTTCCTTCTTGCAGACTCTTAAACTGCACGGTGTAAGACGTTACTCTTGCCGTGTTAAGTGGGCTTTTTTTTTTTGCGGTACCAGGGATCGAACTCAGGACCTTGCCCTTTGCGAGGCAGGCGCGGTGCCACTGAGCTAAATCCCGGGCCCCTAGTGGACTTTTTCTTGTTAGATCGTCACCTGCTGCTAAGTATTTTCGCTTCCCAGTGACTCCCGGGACCGTCCTCAGGAATAGGTGTTAGACCAAGTCTGTGAGAGAGGCCATGAGGACCTTTTCCGCAGGCATTTCCGCCCACAGTCAATGCAAGGAGAAGGAAATGCAGTGTTCTTGGCCTTCTTAGATGAGGCCTTGCGTCTGGCCAAGGCAAGCGCTTCTTGGTGCTGGGTTTCACGTACAGTTTCCTGCCAGAACGTGGAAGGGTAGAAGGGAGAATTCCTGGAGGCTTTTAAATACCAGGTCACATATGGGCTGATGCTTTTTGTAACCCCAGCCTGACCTACAGTAAAACCGCCGGGTTGTCGAGTATGGCCAGCCAGGCTGCTGAAGGGCTGCCCAGGGCTTGTGCCAGGACACCGTCTGCGTGGCAGTTAAAGACTGAGTGAGCAGGCCCCAGAATGCTGTTGGGGAAAAAGGAGTAAACTGTGATCAGACTTAGCTTTGTCAGGCCTACCAGGTGGGCTGTCTGTCTGTTGTGCTCCCTGTGTTCCATGCTGTAGGCTCAGAGGTGAGAAAGCTTTCCTGCACACCCACCAGACAAGGCTCCAGACCTCAGGCGGGTCAATGAGTCAAGCATAAGGAAGGCAGTGCACTGAATAAGTAGGTAGCACTAAGCAAGAATTTTGGTGCAGGTAATGAGTTTTAATGGATCAGTGGAGGCCAGAATTCAGGGGCAAAGAGAGGAGGCCCCTTAAGAATCCAAGCTGAGTTGGGATTTTTCCTTATCAAGCAAACCAACTGGTCTTTGAAAACAAATGCCAGCTCAACATCCTGTGAAAGGTTTCCTGTTGCACTTGGTACAGAAGTCTCAAATGCTTACTCTGGCATGAAGGCCTTCATGGCTGGGCTCTGCCTACCTGCTCACCGGGCCCTATCCCAGCACCCTGCAGCCTCTGTTTCTGAGGCCCAGGCCTGTTACCTGCTGTCTCCACACCTCGATCACTTCACAGCCTGACCCCACTCTACCCCTTACGCCATCTCACCTGTCCTTTTAGCTTCAAATTGTTTCCTCTGAGATTTCCTTCGAAATCAGGTGCACTTTTATAACTCTCATCAGATCCTTTTTTCAATGTACTTATCAAAATGTTAAGATAGTTATTCGTGTTATTCTTACCTATTTTTTTATCTGCCTGTCCCGTTATCACATCCTTCTCCTTTAAGGGCTTGTAATGATTTATATCTATGTATTATATTTATCTTTGTGTTGTCGATGTTTACTTCTGATGGCCCCACTTGTTTGTGCCCCAGGAGGACACTGTTTCCCACTATACCCAGTGTTTAGTGTATTGCCTGACATGCAGTACACTCAGTGCTCAGTAAATGTTTGTAGAATTAATGTTCATGGTCAGCTGGTCTACGGTCCATGCTGGGGAGTCATGGGGGCAAGTGGGATGGTGTTTGTGAGAGGTTAGACAGAGGCATTTCTTCCCAGTTACCTAGACCAGCCCTGATCCATACAGAAGCCATTAGCCACATGTGGCTACTGAGCACATGACATGTGGTTATGCTGACCACATAACTGAATTTTAAATCTATTTACTTAGTTTGGTTTTTTGAGACAGTCTTGCTATTTAGCCCTGGCTGGCCTCAAGCTCAGAATCTTCCTGCCTCAGCCTCCTGAGTGTTTGGATTATAGGCATATGCCACCATGCCTGGCCTAATTTCATTTAATTTTAACTGCTTGTTGTAAAGAGGGTTTGGAACAAGTTGAATATATGAATCTATGTTTTCAACTATAGGTTTTATGAGATATAAGTATGGATTAAGTATTTCTGGTAAACATTTAGTGTCCAAATTGCACTGTAAATGCACTAGATTTTGAGAACTTACATAGAAAACAAGTACTACATCTCAGTTTTTCTATTGATTGCATGTTGAAATGGTAATATTTTGTACATATTGAGCAAAGTAAAATATATTGTTAGAATTAATTTCACTTATTCTAGGTGTAGATTGGAAGAATTAAAAACAAGGAGATAGAAAGATACTTTTACACTAGTGTTTAATGGCAGTATTATTCACAAAAGTGTGCGGATGATAATGTCCAGGTAAATGGATAAACAAAGTGTGTTGTACACATACATTGGAATGTTACTTGACCATAACAACAATGACATCCTGATAAAGATTGAGTTGTCTCTTATCCAAAAAGTTTGGGACCAGAAATGTTTCAGATTTTGGAGTTTTTGGTTTTGAAATATTTGCATGTGTGTCAAATATCTTGGGAATAGGATCCAAGTCTGAACATGAAATTCATTTATGTTTCGTTCCAATTTTAGTATATGTGCTGCAGAAGCGAGCACTCATTTATGTTTCATACACACCTTATCCATATCACCTAAAGGTAACTGTGGAATATTTTAAATAATTTTGTGCAAGAAACAAAGTTTCATGGTATGGAATTTTCTACTTGTGGTGTCATGTTATTGCTTAAATATCTTTTGACTTAGGAGCATTTCCGATTTCAAATTTTTGGATAGAGATGATCAACCTGCATATGCCGTAACATGGACAAACTAAAAGCATTGTGAGAGAAATAAGCCAGATGCAGAAGGACATTTTATGATTCCACTTATGTGACGTACCCAGAATAGGCAGATGCTTAGGAAATGAAAGAATAGAGGTACAGGAGGGAAGTCATTGTGTAATAGGTACAAGATTTCCATTTGGTTTCTGGAAATGGACATAGTGGTGCATACTATTGTGCATGTACTTAATGAAGTCAGTTGTACACTTAAAATGATTAAAATGGCAAATTTGTTGTGCATATTTACTACAATAAAAATTTAAATTAATTTCACACACACAACTTTAAAAAATGGGCTGGGGATGTAGCTTAGTGTGGACAAGGTCCTGAGTTCAATCCTCATTACCCCCCCAAAATATCACAAATGCATGAGTGGTGTGTGCTCAGTAAACATGCTGTCCAGCACACAGAGACTTGGAAATTTGCCCTGCAGGTAATGGGATCTTCAGATATGTGCATTAATATCAAGCTTCATAAAGCTGTCCAGGCTAGAGGAATAAGGAATATCCCACACCACATCCAGTGAAGTTTAAAAATGAAAAAGTACTGAGGCTGAAGATTTGCCAAACAAACTCTATACTTTGGTTACCTATGTACTTATTGTCACCTTAAAAAATTGGCAGTTAATTGGATGAGAACTAACTGTCGATTGTCAAATAAAGTTATAAATCCACAAAGTAAATTAAAAGTATGACTTTCTCAGTATATTTCTACTGGATAGCTCTGAGTAGAATTAGAAACCCTTTGAGAGGATGAGTAAATTTTTGTGATGAAGGTTTTCACTCACAGCTGTTGTGGCATCAAGAAGGCTGCTCGAGATGAGGTCAAGAGAGTAGCTGCTAATGATGAACTGGTGAGTTTAGGATTTGGGGACAGAGTGGCTCATGTGGAAGCCTGGTGGGAGGGGAAGCCCTATAAGATGGAATTTGAAAAGAGCTTTCCTTGTGGCTTAAATGGAAGCCTGCTAAGAGATACTGTCTCCTCTGGGTAACACAACAACTTGGCCATAAGCCTGGAGTAGTATCTCCTTTATTGTGGGATCAGATGAGCTAATGTGTGTGAAAGGTTCTCTAATCTGACTGAGCTGAGAGGCATGGAGTAGATGTCAGGGAAGTTGAAGCACTAGCAAGAGATTGCTTCAGTGTGTTCAAGTTGAGATTTCCTCCTGCACACTTTCTCTTCCTCAGAGAAACTGTGGCTTTGGGTCTTTTTCTCCCAGTGATGTGTATTCTATCTTTTTTGTAGAACTTTTGGAAGGATTGTCCATTACAACTGCCTGATATTTCAACTACAGAAACCCACTCCTCCAGAATGACACCATCAGCCACTTTAAGAACATTGCTCTTGGAGAATGTCCTCAAGTGTTCAGTATTGTCTAGCTGTTTCTGAAGTTTTTATCCACCCAGAAGCTAGGCAAGTACTAACTCAAATTTAGGCATGGGCAGAGGGTTCAGGGGCAGAAGACATATGAAAAGGCCACTAGACAATGATCCAAGGCAAATTCAGTTGTCCAACCTAGCTTGATTCTGAAGGAAGCCATTGTGAGGTACATGACATAGGAAGGTTACAGGGCTCATCTTGTGGGTTCTCTGGGGTTGGAGTCAACTGTACACCTCAACCTATTTCTCATACATCCTCACAGCCATTCACCCAGTTCACAGTTTAGCAAGTGTTATGAGTGTTGGCATCAGTCTCAGAGTAAAAATGGCCATGCCTGGGGCTGTCACACCTGTTCTAACCTGTTCAGAGCAACTTATGCTTTTCTGGAATTAAAAGTCTGCTTGAGTCTGCTGAAACTTGCTGTGACCTTTGGACTGCAGGAAGAAATCACTAAAGCTGACTGGACAAAAATTATTGTGTCCAGAATGAGTTTACAATGCTATGAAGCAGTGGTGGGGTGTTCTCTGTCTAAATGAAATTAGGAGCATAGTAGAACTGTTGAAAAGCTTACAGCAAGTAAATTTTTATTTCTATGTATCTGCCATCTTTGTCCCTGGTTTTAGATTAGTTAAGTATATCTTACTTCTTTTTAAATATCCCTGTCTCTCAGTCAGACCATTCCAACAGTCAGCAAAAGCCAATCCTATGCCAACCCATCCACAGCATTGTCCCTGGTCTGTGATGAGGGAAGTATATATTTAGCACTGTCTGAATTCCTTTATTCTACTCCTGGCGGGTCAAATAGTACTTTTACCTGTGGCTCCTTCTGTAGTGGCCTGTCATGGCCAGGACTTTGCATTGTGTTTCTAGATATCACAAGTAATTGAGCTGTTGGAGTAAATTTTTCCATTGTGTCAGTTCTGAGAAGAAAGTTATTTCTGTGCTCTGCTATATTTAAGGCATTGCATGCCTGTTTATTCTTGGCAAAATAAGCAATTAGGGTTAGTTATCTGAAAATAATAAGATAATTTAAAAAATAAATAAAAAGATAAATAAGATGAAATAGTAAGAAAATAATAAGCCTGCTCAATTGGTTTGAGTTAATCTGCTTGCATCTTCAGTGCCTGGTTTAATGGGAAATGTGAGCATTACAGTTTTCCAGGTAAATAAATGAAGCACAGGAAAGAAAAGCTCACCTGTTAAATGCTTTAATTGCCCAAGATTGACCACTAAAATTTGGCTCCAAATATGAGACTATTTTAAGTAACTGTTTTATATATTAGTGAGCTTTTTGATTCATTCCTTCTTATCTATAATGCCAAAGAATGCACTTCAGTTGATGATGTTAGGGAATTAAAATACACCAAAACTTTTAATTTAGGAATATTTAGATAAATACTAAAGTTCTTTAATCTTTGGGTTGGTTTTGAGAGCACTACAATTGTATTATATATGAAATTATAAACTGTCATGGTATGAACATGTCTGGGTTTTAAATTTGCTATAACAGTTGATTAATTTTTTATGAGAGTGGTTAATTATGACTCTGTATGTTTTAAACCTTTGCCTATTGACAAATCTAAGCTATTTTCCTAAGACTAAGCATTATTCTCTAACATTAATTAAAAGCCTTTACGGAAAGGGCAAAAACTACTATAGCTACTTTTCTTCTAAAGGGTGCAGAGAATCCGAAGTCTACCTGTTGCTTGATGTGAAGAATACAGATTTTAAAATTTTCTGAACAACAATATAGCACACTATAACACCTAGTCCTCAAAATAAAAGGAAGTCAATAATTCATTTTGTATGTTTTAGATTAACTTTTTTTTTTTGGTATCAGGGATCGAACTCAGGACCTTGCCCTTGCGAGGTAGGCACGGTGCCACTGAGCTAAAACCCTGGCCTTAGATTAACTTTTGAAAAATCTGTCTTGCACCTTTCTTGTCCACTTGCAAGTAGATCTTTTACACAATTGTGCAACTTTGTTTTATGCTTTTTAACTTAATAGTTACTATAATATTTTTCCATGTTGTCCCATATCCATTGCTTTTGCCATTTGTGCTCTGTGAAAAAATTTAGGTCTTCAACGAAATCTACTGAGTGAACTCCCAAACCTCCAAGAACTAAGTTCTTCTGCTCTACCAGGCTAAAGCCTGAGATTTGAGAGGGCGTCTCAGAGACCCCTACTGCTGAATACACAGGTCAGCACTTTCTGCTGTTGTAAGTAACACTGCAATGAATCCGTATATTTTACTTTTTGGATTCTTTCTTTAGTATTTGCTAGATCATAGTTTCTACATAAGAAGAACCAAAAGTATGCAGAATTTTTATATACTTTCCTGACTTATATTCTTCTTCTCTGATTAATCAACAAATATTTTCAGTAACCTGATTTTAGCTACATTTTAAGTTGTAGATGTGAGACTGCCAACAGTTTTAATTTAGGAAGTTAACAAAAAAGATCAAGTTCTTATACACACTACTGGTTGGCTAACTGGTTGGGGAAAAAAGTAGAGGAGGTGGTTGGCTGGTCTGCAGGCACGCATGAGGAGCTGAGGAGTAGAAATGGCATTAACTAACAGTGTGAATGTTCTTTATACTTAGCCATTTCACGTCCATTATCTAATGGGGTTCTCTTCATTCTTTGAGGAGGCTATTCCTCTTGTATTTATGAGGAAACCAGTGCCCAATTGCTAAGCAGATGGCACAAAGCAGCTAGTAGTTATCAGAATGTAGAAGAGTTTGTGCCTCATAGCATTATTATTTACTGGGTACACCATTGTTTAATCTCTAGGGGCCGTTTCTTATTAGTTCCAATTTATTAGTTCTAATTTATTTCTGTTTGAAAATTAGGCCATTTCAGTCCCATCAGTTCAACTGAAAAACCAGGTAATAAGGAAAAGTTATTTATTTACCGAGAGAGAGCATATTACCAGGGCCTCTAGGAACTTGCATCTGGAAAATGTAAATAGTGTGTTTAAACCAACATACTCTGAAACACAATAGGATTTTGAAATTTCTTCCTTTACAGTTGAAGAAACTAAACCCCGACATTGAAAATTCCTCACTTGAGCTACTATACATAATTTCATGCTGGTCCCCTGGCTGTGCTGCAAGGGAATGGCTCCAGGGCAGGGAATGGCTTCCTTATGCCTGCTGCTGTCCCCAAGACTTATGCCTGGCCAGGGACTGAGTGAGTACACATGAAGTGCATCTTGACCTCATTCTTCCACAGTTTCTACTGTGTGGCAGACACTGTTCTAGGGATCAGGGAACAAAACAGACAAAACTATTACTTCTTCCACAGTCAAAATGTATAGTGATTTATTTGCTTTCCAGGAGCTGGGTCTCTACCTGGAATATTTGTCAGGAGTAATGTTAAACATGTCTCTGCTTCTCAGTTAGTTCTTCTATAGTTTTACTGTTAAATAGGTACGTGATTTCTAATGGCTGAAAAGTTATGTCCCTTCTGCCACTGTTAATCTTGACTATATAAATATAGACTTCACGTTGAGTTCTTTCAATTGTAGGGAACTAAGCAAAGACACAGAGTGTTGAAATTGTATAAAATGCTGGGAGCTGGTGAATGACCATGGCCAGAGTGTGGGGCTTGTGTAAATATTCACTGGAAATGAGGTCAGAGAGTTGGCTTGAGATCACACAGAGGGCCTCGGAAAGCCTTGTAGCTTTTGGGTTTTTGAGGAAGAAAACAAATTGTATTTAGGAAGGTTATGATGGCCATTATAAGATGGGTCAAGATAAATTAAGCGGCTCTACTATGAAATAACAGACCTGGATAGCAAGGCAGTAGAATGACAGGAGGGAAAATATATTCCAAACAGAGAAACAACAGAACTTGGCGGCCGATGGAGTGGAGAGAATTCTTGAAGGTGATAGAGAAATACCTGGGAGGTTGTGGGTGAAATTATTACAGTGCAAGACAGTGAAGATACTTTTAATTGATGGGTGTGAGTATACAGTGAATACATTTGGGACATTTTGTACCAGTTATCTAAGACAGCATGTCATTTTTATCAATAATTATATTAAGTTCAGCTCAACACATCTTTTAGTGTTCCTGTCACTTTGCTGAGATTATACAAAGATAGGTAAACAAATCTTGCAATGAGCAGCTTACAGCATGGTGACAGAAGTAAACACAGACCAAATCATAATAAGAAGTTAGCTGTGGTATTTCATAAGTGGGATACAGAAGCCATCAAGACCTGAGTAATGGAAATATCACAGTCCTGAGGTTGTAAGCTGTACTGGTTAGAATAGGATCCCATAAGAAATCAAGTTTTTACAGTATTTTTTCCAAAAAAATCTACAGAAATAGTCATATTCAGAAATATCTAGTAAAAATTGAGTATACACCCAAGTATAGTGGATTTATTATGAAAATTTCAGTGAAGTCCTTCCGAGGGGATGACACAACATGTGTAAGTTAAACTTCATGCATAGAAACAGATAAGAAAGAGAAATGGGCAAAAAGATGGGTATTTTTCAACTTCCTGTAAACTGTAATTATAGATGAGCTGTGCACACTCTTATAGTCCTTCTACTTCAGCCTCCCAGAGTGCTGAGATTACAGGCATTCATCACCCCACCCTGTTTCTGGAAGTCTCTTGACTCTACTCTTGAATATTTTGCTAGAAATACTAGAGCCTCAGCATTCAGTAGACTGGTCAGCTCTCAGGCCATGTGGCTAATGAATGACTTCTTTAAAACACTGTTGGTGGACCTTGTAAGCACTTGGACAAACCTCTTCGAAACTCGTAGAGTTTTTCAGTACGACTTTTCTGAGTTTGATAAAAACAAATTAGCGTTTTCTTCCAAACCATCATTAGAGAATTCTTCCAGTAAGTGTAAGAGATAGCCAGCTCATATTGAAAGTGTCTCAGGAAGCTCATGACTCATATGGTTGAGTCTCACAGCATATTTTTAAATTTTTTCTTAAACACTTTGACCATTGCCTCAAAGATAGCAAACACTTCAGTTTGAGAATCAAGTCTCATGTCAATTCCTGTGCTTTCTACCAGGAAAAGAAGTTTCTATGTGCCTTCTCTTCCTGTCTTGTCCTTGTCCTCGTCATCATCGTCATCAGCCTCCTACTCCTGCTCCTTCCTCCCTCCCTTCCTTCCTTCCTTCCCTCTTTCTCTCTCTCTCTCTCTGTCTCTCTCTCTGTCTCTCTCTCTCTCTTTCTTTCTTTCTTTCTTTCTTTCTTTCTTTCTTTCTTTCTTTCTTTCTTTCTTTTTCCCTTCTCTTTGCATAATACCAGGTTATTTTCTTCTTGCAGCTGGACAATCCTTTTTTCTTATCTCCAGAATCAGAAGTTAGAAATATTGTTTATGGTTTGATTGGCTTTTCTTCATGCTAGATAATACATTTTGTTTTTTTATTATAATTGTGAAGCTTTATATAATAATTGTAGCCTGGTTTCCAATGCCATATGTATTCATTGCAGAGTGAGGAGGCCAAGGCAGGAAGATTGATGCAAGTTCTGTGCTACCCTGGGCTACATAGTGAGTTCAAGGCCAAAATGAACTGCATAGTGAGACCCTGTATCAAAAGGCAAAACAAACAAAAAAAGCACACAAAAATCTATAGAGTGAGACAGATCAGAAGGTATGGTCCTGTGTCTTCTTAATACAGCTGACATTTTCTGTTTCTTTTTTTCCATTTTGAGTCAGGGTCTTGCTATGTTGCCCGGGGTAGTCTTAAACTCTTGGTCTCATGCCATCTTTCTCCCTCAGCCTCCTGAGTAGCTGGTACCAGCAGACTCAGCTATCTCATCATTTTCAATTTGAGTGTATCTGACCAACAAAAGGGAACATCTTGAGCTCTCCTGCCTTTTTTTGGGAAGCAGAGGGGTCTTGTTAAGTTGCTGCCTCTTGCTTTTTGTCTGAGAACTAGGAGTACTTTTGAAATCATCAGCCAAATTGGACTTAGCCACCTCAGGAAGCTGAGGCTGGAGGATCCTGAGTTCAAGGCTAGCTTTAGCAGCACAGTGAGACCAAGTCTCAAAATAAACAACAAATAAAATAGAACAAGAAAAGGAAACCTCATCCATTGTACAAAATTTCAAAATACTAAAGTTTGAAGAAAATAACCCAAACAACGGATCAGATAACAACTCACCATTAACATTTCATTTTATCACCTTCCTGTCTTAGTCTTTTCTCTAGAAACTGCAGTTTACAAGTTAGATTTTAGTTATCATGCATGTATGAGCATATATGTTCCCAGTTTTCTATGTTAGTTTTGCTTAGCAAATTTTGAGTTTTTTATGTTTGAACGAGTCCTTTGCACTCTGGTTGTGTTTGTCTCACAGTTACACATTTACTTGGCAGAGGATCTTTGTTTCTGGTCAGCATGGGACCTTTGGCCACATTTCATTTATACACCAAATGCCCAAGTGGGGACATTATAGCATTATAGCACTTTTCCAATTCTTATCAGAGTATCTTAGCACATATTTTTCATTGTAATCTAATGTATAATCTGATATAGAGTAGCAATTCTAGTTTGTTTCAGTAACTGTGTTTCATAAAGGACTTGGACTTGCTCTCAGGCCATTCCATTAAACAGACCCATCCCATGTTATGCAGTCTTTAAAAATGGTTTTCAGAGAAGCCATTATCATTTGTTCAAGTGCTCAGAATCGCCAGTTGTCACAGTCATGTTTATATAAATTGGTGACCTGATGATGGTCTCAAGGATTCGTGGTTGGCTGTGGTTGTAGGTTGAATGCATTTAAAGAATTGTCAATGAGGAGAAAGAATCAGCCCCTCTCCCCTGCCATGGGTCATGATCACTTTAGCGTTCTAGACCTAGAACATCACTTGTGCGATTTGTTTTTTAAATTTTATTTTATTGGTACATTTTAAGTATACAATATAATGACATTTATCATTGGAAATTTGCACCTTTACATAATCTCTCTTGGTTCTTATTTTTCCCCCTTCCCCTGCTCTCCCTTCAACCCCTTATTCCTCCCTATTTACAAAGACTTTCCTTCCATTTTTTCATTTTCTCATATTAATTTCATGCCCTTCTTTCCTTTCCCCTACCCTTCACACTTCCCCTTCCCCTTTGCCCCTTTTCTTCCTATTTCACATTGTCTATTATACCGTTTAGTTCTTATTTACACTTTCAGGTTCTCACACTGGAGAAACTATTCGGTATTTACACATGTGTGTCCTATTTATTTCATTTAAGAGTATCGCCTCAATGTGCATCCATTTAGCTATAAATGTCTCTAATTTCTCATTTTTTATGGCTGAGTAGTACTCCATTTTATATTAAAAAACCCACATCTTCTTTACCCAGTTTCCAGTTGATGGGCATTGGGGCTGTTTCCAAGTTTTAGCTATTACAAACTGTGCTGTTATGAACATGGGTGCACATATATCACTGTGGTACGATTCTTTTAATTCTTTGGGGAAGATCCCCAGCAGGGAAATAGCTGGGTCAAATGGGACTTCCAGTCCTAGTTCTTTGAGGTATCTCCATACTGATTTCCACAGTGGTTGTACCAGTCTACAATCCTACCAGCAGAGGAGCAGGGTTCCTCTTTCCCCACAGCCCTGCCAGCATTTTTATTGGTTGATTTCCTGATAGCAGCCATTCTTTCTGGGGTGAGGTGGAATCTCAGTGTTTTTTTCATTTGCATCTCTCAAATGACCAGTAATGTTGAACATTTTTTCATGTGTTTATTTGCCATGTCTACTTCCTTGTCTGAGAAATGTCTGTTCATTTCAGATGCCCATTTTTGGATTGGGTCTTTAAATTTGGGAGGTCGGATTTTTTAAAGTTCTTTATAGATTACAGATAGTAGAGCTTTGTCTGAGGAACAGCAGGTGAAATTTTTTTCCCATATTGTGGGTTGTCTCTTCAAATTTCTTGTGGTTTTTCTTGCTGTGCAGAAGCTTTTTAAATAAGAAGAGATCCCACTTGTTGATTTTTTGTGCTAGTTCACAGGCAACTGAGGTTTTGTTCATAATATCTTTTCCTACACCAATGTCTTCAAGAGTTCTACCTAACCTCTGTTCCAGCCGGTTCAGCGTTTCTATTTTAATATTTAGATCTTTAATCCATTTCAATTTTAGTTGAGTGCATGGTGAGAGATATAGGTCTAGTTTTAATCTTTGGCAAGCTGAAACCCAATTTTTCCAGCACCATTTATTAAAGAGGCTATCTTTCCTTCAGTGAGGTTGTGTGGCTCCTTTGTCAAAGATGAGGTGGCTGTGTGTGTCTGGAGTTGTTTCTGCATCTTTTAATTTGTTCCACTGGTCCTCAGGTCTGTTTTCTTGCCAGTACCATGCGGTTTTTATCACAGTAGCTTTGTAGTATAGTTTCAAGTTGGGGAATGTGATAACCCCTGCCATGTCTCTGTTGCCTTGAATTGCTTTTGCTATTCTAGGTCTCTTCTTGTTCCAAATGAATTTTTGGATTGTTTTCTCAAGGTCCATGAAGTATAGTGCTGGGATTTCAATTGAGATTGCATTGAATCTATACAGCAGTTTTGGATGTATGGCGATTTTCACTATGTTGATCCTTCCTACCCAGGAGCAGGGGATGTCTGTCCATTTTCTGATATCATCTTCAATCCCTCTTTTCAGAGTGCCATAGTTTTCAGAGAAGGGTCTTTGATTTCTTTTGTTAGGATGATTCCTAGGTATTTCAGTTTTTTGGATGCTATTGTGAAAGGAATTATTTGACCTATTTCTCTCTCAGTGAGTCTGTCATTGGTGTAGAGGAAAGCTATTGATTTTTGTGTGTTGATCTTGTAACCAGCTACTTGACTGAATTTGGTTATTAAGTCTAGAAGACTTTTGGTGGAGTTCTTGGGGTCTTCTATATAGAGTATCATGTCATCTGCAAATAATGACAATTTGACTTCTTCATTTCCTATCTTTATTCCTTTTATTTCTTTCTCTTGTCTAATTGCTGTGGCTAATGTTTCCAAAACTATAATGAACAGGAATGGTGATAATGGACATCCTTGTCTTATTTAATGTGAAGGATTTCAGTTTTTGACCATTTAGTATGATATTGGCTGTTGGTTTTTCATAGATGGCTTTTATCAGATTGAGGTAGAGACCATCTGTTCCAATTTTTGGTTGGGTTTTTATCATAAATGCATGTTGGATTTTGTCAAATGCTTTTTCTGCATCTATTGAGATGATCATATGGTTTTTGTCTTTGGCTCTATTGATATAGTGTATTACATTGATTGATTTGCATATGCTGAACCATCCCTGCATCCCTGGGATGAATCCCACTTGGTCAGGGTGTATGATCTTCTTGATGATCTTCTGCATTCTGTTTGCCAGTATCTTATTAAGGATTTTTTCATCTATGTTCATTAGTGAGATTGATCTATGGTTCTCATTTTGGTTGGGTCTTTCTCTGCTTTGGGGATCAAGGTAATGCTTGCTTCCAGGAATGAATTCAGGAGTATTGCTTTCCTTTCAATTTCACTGAAGAGTTTAAACAGTAGTGGCAGTAGTTCCTCTCTAAATGTCTTGTAGAATTCAGCAGTGAAGCCATCAGGACCTGGGCTTTTCTTAGCTGGTCAGTTTTTAATTACGTTTTCAATTTCATTGATTGATATTGGATGGTTTAGAATTTTTAGGTCTTCTTCGTTCAACTTTGGTAATTCATACATATCTAGGAATCTGTCCATGTCTTCTGTTTTCCATCTTATTGGTGTATAGGTTCTGGAAGTAGGTATATTGATGATCCTCTGGATTTCTGCTGGGTGCATTGTAATTTCACCCCTTTCATTCCTACTTACATGGATTTGGGCCTTTTCTTTCCTTTTTCTGATAAGGTTGGCTAAGGGTTTGTCAATTTTGTTTATTCTTTCAAAGAACCAACTTGGCTTCATTAATTTTTTGTATCATTCTCTTAGTCTCCATTGAATTGATTTCTGCTCTGATCTTTATAATTTCCTCTCTTGTATGAGGTTTGAGTTTGTCCTGTTCTTCTTTTTCTAGAAGCTTGAGGTTCAGCATCAGGTTGTTTAATTGGGCTCGTTCTGTTTTCCTAATACACATATTCATTGCTATGAATTTCCCTTGTAAGACTGCTTTCATTGTGTCCCATAGATTCTGATATGTTGTATTGTCATTGTCATTTAATTGAAGGAACTGTCTGACTTCTTCTTTAATTTCCTCTGTGACCCATTGGTTATTCAGAAGTGTGTTGTTCAATTTCCATGTGTTTATGAAATTTTTGTGGTTTCTTTTGCTATTGATCTCCAATTTCATCGTACTATGTTCTGATAATATATAGGGGATAACTTCAATTCTTTTGCACTTACTTAAACATGTTCTATGAGTCAGTATGTGGTCTATTTTGGAGAATGACCCTTGTGCAGCTGAAACAAATGTGTATTCTGATTTTGTGGGATGGAACACTCTGAAAACATCTGTTAAGTTCATTTGTTCAAGAGTTTGATCAAGTTCTAGTATTTCATTACTTATTTTTTGTCTAGTTGATCTATCTATTTGCGACAGTGGGGTATTGAGGTCCTCCACTACAATTGTATTAGTGCATATATGACTTTTCATGTCCATTAGTATTTGTTTTATATAGTTAGGTGCACTAGTGTTTGGTGCATAGATATTTATGATTGTCATCTCTTCCTCTTGGATTGTTCCCTTTACAAGAATGCAGTGTCCTTCTTTGTCTCTCTTAATCAGTGTTGGTTTGAAATCCACTTGATCTGCAAAGAGGATAGCTACTCCTGCTTGTCTTCGGGTTCCCATCACATGGAGTATTGTTTTCCACCCTTTAACTTTCAGTCTATGAGTTTCTTTTTGAATTAAGTGTGTTTCTTGTAAGCAGCACATTGTTGGATCTTGCTTCTTGACCCATTCTGCCAGTCTATTTCTTTTGACTGGTGAATTGAGACCATTAACATTGATGGTTATAACTGACACCTATTGATTTACCCTCGTCATGACTTTTTCTTTTTGTTTGATTCTCCCCCTTTGCATTTAATTTCTTGTCATGCCCAATGGATTCATTCTGCTAGGCTTCCTGGGGTTGTGATCCTCATTGTCTTTTCCTAGGATATTTCCTAAAATTTTTTGGAGTGCGGTTTGTTATTCATGAATCTCCTAAGGTGCTCTTTGTCATGAAAGTATTTTATTTCTCCATCAATTTTGAAAGATAGTTTTGCTGGGTACTGATCTGAGTTGGAGGCTGTTTTTCTTTACTGCGTGTAATACATCACTCCAAGTTCTTGCCTTGAGGGTTTGTGTTGAGAAGTCTGCTGTGATTCTGATGGGCTTTTCTTTGTATGTGATTTGTTTCTTTTCTCTAACTGCTTGTAGATCTTTGTTCTTCTGTTGGGTTTCTGGAATCTTAACAATTACATGCCTGTGTGTAGATTTTTTTTGATCAAGGCTAGTTGGAGTCCTATATGCCTCACTTATCTGTATGTCACGTTCTTTTCCCCTGCTTGGGAAGTTTTCTACCATCACTTCTGTGAACAGTTTTTTTTATGTCATCTCCAGTCTCTCCTGTTTCTTCGTTGACTCCAGTTAGTCTTATGTTATTCTTCTTTACATCGTGTAGCAACTGCTGGATTGATTTCTCGTGGTCCCTTACAATTTTAAAGCAATTTTTCTTTTCCTGTTCACTAATTGTAATCTTATCTTCTATATCTGAAATTCTGTCCTCACATTGGTTCAGTCTGCTGTGTAGACATTCAATGGAGTTTTTAATCTCCTGGAAATCTATTTGCATGTGTTTTATGGATTCCATTTGTTTCCTATGTTGGGATTCCATCATGTTCCTCAGCTCCTCTCTAGATTTATTTATAATGTCTTGCACTATGAGCAGAATCTCTACTGTTATCTGAGAAATTATTTCTGATTTCATTTTTTCCAGATCTTCCTTTGTTGCCAATTCAGGGAGTCCAGGTGGTTGAGTATCAGAGTGTTCCATCTCATTTCCCTTTGAGGTTGCTGTAGGTGATCTGGAAGTCTGCTTTTGAGACTTGTTTACATGTCTTCTCATTTTGCCAGGGGTGGGGGTGGGGTGGGGTCGGGTGGCAGGCATGTGTGTGTGCTGCTCGTGCCTGCGTGGCTCACCTCCTCTGCACTGGAAGCAGTGGTATGTTGGCCTGGAAGCCTCCCATCACTTGTGTGATTTTGTTTTTAGAAACCATAGGTAAGTGGGCACTAGGAAGGATGCTTGTCAGGGTCAGTTGGGAAGAAATAGCATTTTTGAGCATTTAATCTCTGTAAAATTCACTAAGCAGTGTGAGTCAATAATTAAAGACAGTTATCCGAAGATGGACATAGTGGCCCATGCCTGTAATCCCAGTACTCAGGAGGCTGAGGCAGGAGGATAGCCACAATTTTGAGGCCAGCCTGAGCTATCTAGTGAGTTCAAGGCCAGCCTGAATCACATAGTGAGACCTTGTCTCAGTACATATGTACAGACAGCTATTTCAGAAGATTCAGAAAAGACTCCACCTTTGTCTCATTCCCTTATAGAACAGCTTGGCTAATAGAAAACACATCAGCAATCATCATTGCCAAATCCATACTTTGTGTCAATTCAATGGCCAGTTGTAGGCATTATGTGCTTAAAGAGTTAAATTTAGGCAGAAAATTTTTGTTTAAAATTTTTTTCTTGTTTTAATCACTTTTGGATGGGTCTGCTACCCTGGTTCAAAAGTGCTTCAGCTTCTGACAGAGGAAAATGTTATAATAGAGCAACAGACAGATTATTATTTTTGAAATTTGTGTGTGTGTGTGTGTGTGTGTGTGCGCACACATGTGTACATGTTTTTGTGGTGCTTTATACTGAGGTCCATCCTTACCCTTTTAATTTTTTTGTTTTTTGAGACAAAGTCTCACTAAGTTGCCCAGGCTGGACTTGAACTTGAGATCCTCCTGCCTGGCTTTAATTTGTGAGCTTTCTAACTCAGAACCTCCCAGTGAAGGCTGACTTACTACTTGATGGTTAGCCGAGGTGGATCAGACAATGAGGGCATAAGCTTTTCAACTTAGAAGCACCTATTCCTACACTGGACTAAAATGGGCTTCAGAGCTGTAGACCTTAACTTTAGAAGATTCTGAAAGAAAAGTGGTGATAACAAACTACTCTTCTATAATACTTGTTAAATTATTATATCTAAGACCCTGAGTATTGCGTTAACTGCTTTAATATGTTCTCTTAGTCCATCTTCCTCACAACCTCAAAGATAGTTAAGTGGTAATTCCCATCTTGTAGATGCAGAGAAGCTAATGGTTTTTCTAAGGTTATGGAACCAGTAATGGCAGAGCCACCTCACAGGTTTACCTGTTGCAAACATGTGGGCTTGAGCTTTCAGATTGTGCATTATTTGATGGTCATTATCCTTTACTGGTTGACAAATCAAAGGTGAGGCTATTTTACTTCAAGTTCACTGACATTTTCATAAACCAACATTAAGCCATGACCTCAGGTAGAGGGTATGAACCTTTTCTTCCTTACTCCTGTTTCCTTCTCAATTCAGGATTGTGTAGGACTAAAAATACTAAATTGATATGGCTTTAATTGCAAGAAATGCATGCTTTTTCTGACTATTTAAATAATTTTAAAACACTACAGACAAATCTCCCTTATGCTCGAATTCTGAATAAAATATTAGCAAATAGAATGAAGGACTAAGCTGGCCATGGTGGTGCACACCTGTAATCACACAGCACTTGGAAGGCTGAGGCAGGAGGATTGCTGCCAGTTCAAGGCCAGCCTGGACTACATAGTGAATTCAAGGCCAGCCTGAATTACATATCAAGACTTATCTCAAAAAAACCCCCCAAAACTAACACATAAAAAACCCACCACGACCAACAACAAAAAAATGCAGACCAAAAACAAACACATACAAAAAAAGAAAGAATAAAGGACTAAATTTAAATTTCAGTGGAATTTGAAATATTAGTAAATAGAATCCAGAAGCTCATTTCAATAGAACAAAGTTCTCTGTACAAACGCACAGTTTTAAAATGTTATTCATAATATATAATCAGCCATTAAATAGATTTAAAACCTTATGATCAACATAATAAATGAAAAATGCATTTGACAAAATTCCATGTCCTATTTATTTATTTATTTATTTTTAAAATAGTAGTACTAGGAATTGAAACCACCAGGGAGCACTGAGTTACATCTCCAGACCTTTTGATTTTTATTTTGAGATAGGGCCTTGTTAAGCTGCCCAGAGTGGCCTTGAACTTGCAATCCTCCTGCCTCAGCCCCACAAGTAGCAGGGCTTTCAGGCATGTCAATCACATACAGCTCAAAACGTCCCTTTTTGATAAAAGTTCTTATAATAAAATAGGTTTAGATTAATATCCATCCTTCACTTGGTAAAATGTATGTATTTTAAAGCAAATATATTAGTATCATACTTAATAATGAAACACAAGAAAATGACTTTTGTCATGAAATAAGTGAAAAAATACAAGATGTGTATTATTGCACCATACAATTAGCCCAGTTCTGAAAACAGGGTTCAAAGCTAGTAGATTCAGGCTTGGTTCAATGCCTGACACAGTAGAAATTCAATTATTTGTGGAATGAATTAATGTCAGACAGAAATAAGAGCTATAGAATTTTAAATAAAGGAGACAAAATTATTATTATTTGCAGGTAACAGCTTTATTTCAAGAGAATCCACTATAATGACTAGAAGTAATAGAAATAATCAGAGCAGTAGCTATTTTCAAACTTAGTATAACACAAACCATTTAGAGAGCATAATGGGAGGAATAATCTCTTTTAAACTAACTACAGAACTAACTGTTAATAAGAAATACATCTTCCCTTTGCCTCCTGCCTCGCAAGCGCAAGGACCCGAGTTCGATCTCTGGTACAAAAAAAAAGAAAAAAAAGAAATACATCTTCCCTATATAAAGAAAACTTTAAAAATTCTACTGAAGATATTAAAATGTACATCATCACAAATAGAAAGCTAATAAAAATGCTAGTAGAGTATTTCAGAGCCACATAACCAATGAAAAATTTTGATAGTACTTGATGTGGCAAGGAGTTTGGAAACAGTACTCCCTGTGGAGCAAGGTGAAGGTTGTGATAATTTGAAAGAGCAATTTGCAGTACCTATCAGAATAAAACTGATCCAGTAATTTCACTGTGAGACATTATCCTCCAGATAATTCACACAGCACACATAATTAGTTATATATATGTAGTCATCAGAAAAGGTATATATATTTGTACAAGGTTCTTTTTTTATAGCTTTGATTTTTGTATTGCTTAAGCTGTGGTGACCCCCATTCATTACCATGTATGTATTTTTGAGACAGGCTCTCAGTATGTAGCCCAGGTTAGCCTCACACTTATGATTTCCCTGCCTTAGCCTCCTGAGTGCTGGGCAGTTTTCATCTTCCAGAAGACAGTCGTTTTTTTCTTTTCTTTTTTAAAATTGTTGTTTCTTTACAATGTGTTTGCTCCCAGGGCCTCTACAAAGCAGAGCCTGAGGCAAAAATAAAGTGCTGGTGCTTTATTTGTAATGTGCTAATAGCAAGACTGGAGGGAGAGCAATGAAGAGAAATTAGGCAGGGAGACTGGGAAGCAATAATATGAGCTTCCGTGTGGGCTGTTGTTTCCCAACAGAGCTTTCAGCAGGAGTTTGACTGCAAGAAGACTGCATTTTCAAGTAGTCTACAGTAGCTGGGGGCACTGCCCTACTTTCTTCTAAGAAATTTTGAAATGGAGAGACTTTCTGCCTGGATGCTATTAGTCTTGCATTTGTAATCAGTTGAGGGCTACCCCAGGAGGATGCCAACGCTTCCAGAGTGTCGTGGCTCTTCAGGGCTCCTCAGGAAGCCAAACCCCATACCCCAGAGTGTGGTGCTTCATAACTGAAAGTGGGGGCTGACACGAGGAGGTAACAAGTGTCTCTGATAAGGCATGCAGGGCCTGTGTGCAGTGAGACTGAAAGACACGAGCCTTGGGCGGGACCATGTTGCTGTGGACCACAGCAGACACGCTGGCCATTCTCAGCAGTGGCCCAAAAGCTTAGATAATAATGGCCCTGAGAAATAAGCTCCGAGCCTAGAAATAGGCAGTGAAGATGCTGTAGAAGTGTTCAGTCCCAACGAGGGATTGTTCGTGTGCAGTTACTGAGCTGTTGTCTCCAGATGTCCACGTGTCATATGACACTGCAAGCTGTAGTACTGTGAATTGCAAGCAGCTGCTGTTTGCAGCCCTGTTTATAATAGCAAGATGTTGAGAACAATACTTTCAGAAATGTTAGAGAATCCAAATGAGAGGATTCTACCTAGTGGTTAAAAAAAAATTAGATATCTGTGTTCTAACACAGGAATATATTCAAGTTTTTTTAAAATAAAAAGAAAAAATTATATATCTTTTATTTTGGACTATATAATGGTATATATTGGTATATACAATATATGTGTATACATGTTATGATTATATGATGACATACATGTTGCAAGGGAAAAAGTTAACATTATACACACATATATGCTTTTCAAAGTTCTCTAGGGTACAGAAATTCTGCTAAAAGATATTATTAGCATGAAGGCTCTGGAGAGAAGCCAAGGGCTAATAACAGGGGGAACCTTTCATTATTACCTTATGTACTTCTCTATTATTTGAATTATTTTTAATGAACACATACTATTATTTAAATGAAGATAAAAATAAAATGAAAAAGTATGAGTGAGACATACTCAAGATAGAAATTTAAAAATATTTTTTAATGAGCAAGGAACAAAATTCACCTCTGATTCTACCAAATAGGGACAAATATTATTAATATTCTGTGATGTTCTCAAAAAAGACACACAAGAGGCCAACAGCCATCTGAAAATATGCTCAACTTCATTAATAATCAAGGAAATGCAAATCAAGAGCACACTGAGATAACAGCTCAAACCTGTTAAGGTGCTTGTTATCAAAAAGCAAAGGACAGTAAGTACTGGGAAGATTGTTGGGAAACTAGAACCCTTGTGCAATACTGCTGTGGGAATATGAAAAGGTGTAGCTGTGATTGAAGACAAGTGTACAGGTTTCTAAAAAATTTAAAATGGAATCACATGGCTTTGATGTAGCAATCTTACTTTAGGGTATATATCAAAAGAAGTGAGACTAGGATCTCCAGGAGATAGTGGTAATCCCATTACTGAAAACAGCCAGGATATGAAAATGCTCAAATGTCAACAACAGATGAATGGGTAAAAAAGAAAACATGACATATACACATAGTGAACTATTATTAGGCCTTTACAAAGAAGGAAATCTTATCATTGGTGACATACTACTGGGCTTGGAAGACATACAAAATGAAATGTTAGCCACAAAAGGACAAATATTGAATGATTCCTCCTACTGAGGCATCTAAAATAGTCAAACTTAAAGAGGTGGACAATAAAATGGTGGGTACAAGAGGATAGGGAGAAGAGGCATGCAGAACTGTTCTTAATTGTATATGAAACTACAATTGTACAAGATGTATAAACTTCAGCAGTCTGCTATGTAACATAGTGTCTATAGCTAACCATAAGATATGGCACAGAAAAATTTTGTTAACAGGGTAGATGGAACATTAAGTGTTGTTAACACATAATACACCTCAAACCAAAGCAAAATGCAACAAACAAAAACACAACACAGCAAAACCAAGCTCCCAAAACACAAGGAAACATAAGGAAATGTTTGGAAGTGATGGGTATATTATCTTTCTAATAGTGAGGGTAACATGAGCGTATACATATGTCCAAATCATCAAACTACAGACATTAGTTACATTCAGTTTTCTGCATATCAATTTGTACCTTGATAAAACAGGGAGAAAAAAACCCTTTAAAATATTTTGTGATTTTCTTTTCTAGAATACTTTCTTTGCCCATAAACACATAATCATAATTTTAATGGGGACGAGAACACACATATGTATAGTTTGTTTCTCAGTATTTGGAATCTGTATTTTTCCAGGTTAAAAGATAATTTAAAATACTATTTTAGTGACTTTATAATATTCTGAAGCTATACTTTAGTTTGTTTATCCATTCATGTCTTTCTTCACTAGTATTCACAAGTTCTTTCATTATTTAACAATCAAATATGCCCTGCCTAGGCATAACGCTGGGGTCTAACAACAATCCAGTGTCCTCCTTCTAAACAATGTGAAGAACATAGAGACTGCCCCAGAAGCAACTCTTCCTGCCTTGTTAGTGTTCCTTTATCCAGGTCTACACTGAGGACCATTTCTAAAACAGCATTGCCTTTCATCCCTCTCTGGTTCCTTCCTCAGTGTTATACTCTACATCTGAGATGTCCCTGAAGGCAGCTGATGAGATTTGGGAAGGTGATTGGGTGATGTGGGCTCTAGCTACATCAGTGGACTGATTTACTGATGAGCTCGTAATTTGAGGACATTATTGGAAAGAGATGGAAACTTAGGTGGGGCCTAGTTGAGAGAGTGGGTTGTGGAGTTGTGACCTTAGGAACGGTGTCTTGTCCTTGGTCCCCTCTCTCCAGGCATTTTAAGGAGAGCCATGGCCATCATAGACATGTATCCTTGAACTGCTAGATATTACATTAGTGCTTATTGAAGACTCTTTTTAGGCCAAGGTGGGGGCAAAGTGAGGAAGAGGGCTCAGAGGAGCCTGGCTAAATATTGATCAAATACAGTCTAGGTCAATAGGAAGGAAAATCAGGAGCAAGTGGGAGAATGTCCACTCTAATCTCAATGAAAGGCCTTGAAACCAGGAGGAGCAATACAGAGACATGAAATAAGGGGTACTTTCGATTACACTGGCCACTGAAGAGACTGCTTGATCCCAGTCACCAAAAGCTAGGCATATTATTCATAATGTGTGCTGCTAAAGTCTAAATTAAAGTTACTTACTGCATATATATCTAGCCTCTCAGGAAAAAAAATTAATGTTGAAAGTTGGATTTCAGTTTAAGTATCCTGCAAATTATCACTAGTCCAAATGAAGCATAGAAAATTGACCTGTTATTTAAGACATTGTTTGCTAGAGCTAGAGTCTTTCAGATATCCAGACTTATCACTTAAAAACACTTAAATATTAATCTGTTAGCTTTTACCATTTGCATTTTGTAAATTGCTCGGGATTTCAAACAGATTTGGTTCTAGAGCATAATTATTGATGCACTGCCGGAGACAAGTAAGGCCCACCTGAGTGGGCTTTGTGAAGACTCCAATCCCTTTGGTACCCTTATCAGAGCTGTAACAGTAGTGCCAAGACATGCTGCATACAAGAAGCAGGTGCTTAAGATCCACTATGCCGCCTGCTGTGCAAGCGCAAGGACCCGAGTTCAATCCCCAGTACCAAAAAAAAAAAAAAGATCCACTATGCTGGGACATAGTTCATTCTAAACACTAATAACTTCTCTTTTTCTAGTTATTGGTAGTTCTGAATGTTAGATAATTCCTCTCCATGGGGTCAAAAGGTACTTAAGTATATGAATGCGGGTTGAAAAATGTGGGACAGAAATCGGGCATTGGCCACCTTTCCAGTTTCATTGGTATGTAAATTTTAAAAATATGAACATGGAGATATAAAGGTTTAATGTAAGTCAAAATGTTTCAGTGAACAATGCCAGCAGTTCAATTTTATAACAATTATAAATTAACTGTCAAATTTTTCTGGACAATGCTAGCATTTGAATTTTTAAAAACAAATTTTTTATTGAGGGCAACTAAATGGTGTTCATGGCATTTTTGTCAAAAAATAACTTCTATTTATTCACTGTACTTTTCTAACTGAGTTGTCCTACATGCAAGTCCATGTTCATTTCTTTAAACAATACCGGGGATTGAACCCAGGGCTGTTACACTGAGCTACATTTCCAGATTTTTAAAAATTTTTTGAGACAAGGTCTCACTAAGTTACCCAAGCTGGGCTTAAACTTACAATCTTCCTGCCTGAGCCTCCTGAGAGGTGGGATTACAAGTGTGCGCCACCATGCCTGGCTTCTTCCAGAGTTTTAATGTTTGTGTCATCTGTGCTATTCCTGTACATTTGCTATTGAAATACTTTAAACCATACTTTTAAAGTAAACAGTATATTTGCATCAACCAGAAAGTTTACTTATGCTCAGCCAGCCACTTTTGGAAACAACCAGTTTTCTAATTTTTATAATAGATTTATATTCTTTTTTCTACAAAATTTCATATACTTGGGAATCCCACAGTACGTACTCTTGTTTAACTTCCTTCACTCAGTGTAATGTTCTTGAGATTTAGTCATGATTCTGTATGCATCCAGTAGTTTGATTTTTCAAATTACTGAACTGTGTTTATATTGTCTGAATATACCACAGTTGTATGTATTTACTTATTTAAAAAATTTTATTCTTTGTGGACAGCTGGACTCTTTTCAGTTTGGAGGCTGTTATGAGCGATTCTTGCACAAACTTTCTGTGGAGCAATGTCTTCATTTCTTTCAGACCAACACTTGAGTTAAAATTGCTGAGTTATAGAGAACATCCATGTTTAACTCTTTAAAAAACTGCCAATTTTCCAAACCGGTGAGACCTTTGCACTGTACTTTCTCATCAGCAATGATGAAAACATGTGTGGACATCACATTCTTCTAACATTTGCCATTTTTTTTGTCTTTGAAATTTAAATCATTTGAATGAGTGTCCAGTAAATCTTACTGTAGTTTTATTGGCATTTCCCTCACAACTAATGATCTTAAGAACCCTTCCATATACACATTCAAAATCTTTTGTCAAATGTTTGTTCACATTTTTGCCCATTTAAAAAACTGAGTGATTTTTTATATCATTGTACTAGAGTTTTTAAAAATATATGCTAGTTAAACATCCCTTGCCAGATTTATCTGTTGTGAGTTCTTTCTCCTGGACTTTAACTTTTCTATTAATCTTTTTTTCCCCTTAAATTCTTTTATTGGTACATTTTAGGTAAACAATACATTTACATTTACATTGGGTGCTTGTACCTGTACATGATATGTCTTTGTTCTTATTTTTCCCCCATTACCTGTGTGCCCTTCACCCCTCTACCCTGCCCTATTTACATAGACTTTATTTCCATTTTTTTCTCATAATTTTTCCTTTCCCTCTTTTCCTTTCCCCTTCCCCTCCCACCACCCCTACACCTTTGGACCTTATCTTCCTATTTCAAGTTAACAATTATTCGTTTTAATCACTTTAACCCTTAATTACATTTTCAGTTTCTCACACTAGAGAAACTATTTGGTATTTACACATGTGTGTCCTATTTATTTCACTTAAGAGTATGTCCTCAATATGCATCCATTTAGCTATAAATGACTCTAGTTTCTCGTTCTTTATGGCTGAGTAGGACTACATTTTTTTAAAAATCCACATCTTCTTTATCCAGTTTCCAGTTGATGGCCACTTGGGCTGTTTCCAAGCTTTAACTATTGCAAACTGTGCCACTATAAACATGGGTGCACAGATATAGCTGATTCTTTTAATTCTTTTGGGAAGTTCCCCAGCAGGGGAATAGCTGAGTCAAATGGGACCTCTAGACCTAGTTTTTGAGGTATCTCCATGCTGATTTCCACAGTGGTTGTACCAGTCTGCACTCCCACCAACAATGGAGAAGAGTTCCTTTCTCCACACACCTCTGCCAGCATTTGTTATTGGTTTATTTCTTGATAGCAGCCATTCTTTGTGGAGTGAGGTGGAATCTCAGTGTTGTTTTCATCTGCATCTCTCAAATGACCAGGGATGTTGAACATTTTTTTCATATATTTATTTGCTGCTTTTAATTCTTTGTCTGAGAAATGTCTGTTCATTTCAGATGCCCATTTTTGAATTGGGTCTTTGAATTTGGGGGGTCTGATTTTTTTCAGTTCTTTATATATTCTAGATAGCAGTTCTTTGTCTAAGGTACAGCTGCTAAAATTTTTTTCCTACATTGTAGGTTGTCTCTTAGCTCTGTTGGTGGTTTCTCTTACAGTGCAGATGCTTTTTAATAAGATGAGATCCCAGTTGTTGATTCTTTGTGCTAGTTCCCATGCTACTGAGGTTTTGTTCATAAACTGTTTTCCTATGCCAATGTCTTCAAGAGTTCTACCTAACTTATGTTCCAGCAAGTTTAGTGTTTCTGTCTTAATATTTAGATCTTTAATCCACTTAGATCTTAGTTTAGTGCATGGTGATAAGTATGGGTCTAGTTTTAATCTTTGGGAGGTTGAAATCCAGTTTTTCCAACACCATTTATTAAATAGGCTATCTTTCCTCCAATGAGAGTGGTTGGCTCCTTTGTCAAAGAGGAGGTGGCTGAGTATGTCTGGAGTTGTTTCTGCATCTTCTAATGTATTCCACTGATCCTCAGGTCTGTTTCTTTGCCAGTACCATGCTGTTTTTATCACAGTAGCTTTGTAGCATACTTTCAAGTTGGGGATTGTGATATGCCCAGCCATGTCTCTGTTGCCTAGAATTGCTTTTGCTATTCTAGGTCTCTTCTGGTTCCAAATGAATTTTTGGATTGTTTTCTCTAGTTCTGTGAAGTATGTTGTTGGAATTTCAAATGGTATTGCATTAAATCTATATAGTAGTTTTGAAAGTATGACCATTTTCAATATATTGGTTCTTCCTACCCAGGAACAAGGGATGTCTTTCCATTTTCTTATATCCTCCTTGATCTCTGTTTTCAAAGTGCTGTAGTTTTCAGGTAGAGGTCTTTTGCTTCCTCTGTTAAGTTGATTCCTAGATATTTCATTTTTTTAGATGCTATTGTAAAAGGAATTGTTTCCCGAATTTCTTTCTCAATGAGTCTGCTATTTGTGTATAAGAAGGCTATTGTTCTTTGAATGTTGACCTTATATCCAGCTACTCTACTCAATCTGTCAATTAGGTCTAGAAGGCTTTTGACCGAGTTTTTTGGGTCTTCTATGTAAAGTATCATATCATCAGCAAATAATGACAGTTTCACTTCTTCCTTTCCTATCTTTTTTATTCCTTTTATTTCTTTCTCTTTTCTAGTTGCTGTGGCTAATATTTCCAGAACAATATTGAACAGAAGTGGTGATAGTGGGCATCCTTGTCTTGTTCCTGATTTTAGCATGAAACTTTTCAGTTTTTGACCATTTAGTATGATGTTGGCTGTTGGTTTTTCATAGATAGCCTTAATCAGGTTGAGATAAAGACCTTCTATTCCAATTTTCTGTAGGGTTTTTATCATGAATGGATGTTGGATTTTGTCAAATGCCTTTTCTGCAACTATTGAGATGATCATATGGTTTTTGTCCTTGACTCTGTTAATATAGTGTATTACATTTATTGATTTATGAATGTTGAACCATCCTTGCATCCCTGGGATAAACCCAACTTGGTCAGGGTGTATGATCTTCTTGATGACCCTCTGTATTCTCTTTGCCAGTATCTTGTTGAGGATTTTTGCATCTATGTTCATTAGGGAGATTGACCTGTAGTTCTCTTTCAGGGTTGGGTCTTTCCCTGGTTTTTTAATCAAAGCAACACTTGCTTCCAGGAATGAATTTGGAAGCCTTGCTTCCCTTTCAATTTCCTTGATGAGTTTAAAGAGTAATGGTGATAGTTCTTTAAATGTCTTGTAGAATTCAGCAGTGAAGCCATCAGGACGTGGGCTTTTCTTTGTTGGTAAAGTTTTTATTACATTTTCAATTTCACTCATTGTAATTGGGGTGTTTAGAATGTCTATATCTTCTTCATTTAACTTTGACAATTCGTATGTATCTAGGAATCTGTCCATTTCTTCTGTGTATTGATGATCCTCTGGATTTCTGCTGGGTCTGTTGTGACTTCATCTTTTTTGTTCTTAATTGCATGGATTTGAGCCTTTTCTTTCCTTTTTTTGATAAGGTTGGCTAAAGGTTTATCAATTTTATTTATTGTTTTACATTAGTTTTCTCTATCATTCTCTTAGTCTCCATTGCATTGATTTCTGCTGTCATCATTATAATTTCCTCTTTTGTATGGGCTTTGTGTTTGTTGTGCTGTTCTTTTTCTAGGAGCTTGAGGTTCTGCATTAGGTTATTTATCTGAGTTCTCTCTATTTTCCTAATATGGGCATGCACTGCTATGAATTTCCCATGCGGAACTGCTTTCATTGTGTCCCATAGATTCCTGTATGTTGTACTGGCATTGTCATTTACTTGTAGAAACTGTCTAATTTCTTCTTTAATTTCCTCTATGACCCATTGGTTGTTCAGGAGGATGTTATTCAATTTCCATGTGTTTGTGGGAGTTTTGCAGTTTCTTATGTTATTGATCTCCAATTTTATTGCACTATGGTCTGATAATATACAGGGGGTAACTTCAATTCTTTTACATTTTCTTAGACATGTCCTATGAGCTAGCATATGGTCTATTTTGGAGAATGACCTGTGTGCAGCCAAAGAGAATAATGTATTCTGATTTAGTGGGGTGGAACACTCTGTAAACATCTATTAAGTCCATTTGTTCAATAGTTTGGTTCCGTTCTAGAATTTCATTGTTAATTTTTTGTCTAGATGATCTGTCTATTTGTGATAGTGGGGTATTGAGGTCCCCCACTACCACTGTATTAGTGTTTATTTGGTTTTTCATGTCCATTAATATTTGTTTTGTATAGCTGGGGGCATACATACTTGGTGCATATATATTTAGGATTGTCATCTCTTCCTCTTGGATTGTTCCTTTCACAAGGATGTAGTGACCATCTTTGTCTCTCTTAATTAGTTTTGGTTTGAAATCTACTTTGTCTGCAAATAAGATTGCTACACCTGCCTTTTTTTCTGGGTTCCTGTCATGTGGAGAACTGTTTTCCATCCTTTTACTTTCCGTCTATGAATTTCCTTTTGAGTTAGGTGTGTTTCTTGTATACTGCATGTTGCTGGATTTTGCTTCTTAATCCATTCTGTCAGTCTATTTCTTTTGATTGGTGAATTGAAGCCGTTAACATTGATAGTTATAATTGATCTATATTGACTCATCCTTGTCATAATGTTTTACTGTTGTTGGCTCTTTTATTTCTTATTTTTCCCCCTTTCCCTTAAGCGTCTTACCTTTCCTGGTGGCTTCCCTCTGTTGGGCCTCATGGAGAAGTGACCTTCATTGTCTTTTTCTAGGGTATTGCTTAGAATTGTTTGGAGTGCCGGTTTAGTGTTTATGAAATTTCTCAGGTGTTCTTTGTTGTGGAAGTATCTAATTTCCCCATCAATTTTGAAAGATAATTTTTCAGGATACAACAGTCTAGGTTGGAAGTTATTTTCTTTTAGGACTTGAAATACTTCACTCCAGGCTCTCCTTGACTTGAGGGTTTGTGTTGAGAAGTCTGCCATAATTCTGATGGGCTTTCCTTTGTGGGTGATTTGTTTCTTTTCTCTAACTGCCCGTAGGATTTTGTTCTTCTGTTGAGTTTCTGGGATCTTGACTATTACATGTCTAGGTGTAGATTTTTTTTTGATCATGGCTAGTTGGAGTCCTATATACCTCACTTATCTGTATGTCCAGTTCTCTACCTCTGTCTGGGAAGTTTTCTACGATTACTTCTGTGAACAATTTTTTTTATGTCAATTGTACTTCCTCTTTTTTTTTCGTGGACTCCTATCAGTCTTATGTTATTCTTCTTTGCATCATCTAGCAGCTGCTGGATTGATTTCTTGTGGTCTGTTACTATTTTTAAGAAATCTTTAGGGCCAGGGATTTAGCTTAGTGGTTTCACCGCCTGCTGCACAAGTGCAAGGACCTGAGTTTGATCCCCAGTACCAAAAAAAAAAAAAAAAAGAAAGAAAGAAATCTCTGTTTTCATGGTCCTTCACTGCAATCCTGTCTTCTATATCTGATACTCTATCTTCAGATTTTCTTAATCTGCTCTGCATGCTTTCAATGGAGTTTTTAATCTCCTGAATATCTGTTTGAATCTGTTTCATGGATTCCATTTATTTCTTATGTTGGGCAATCATGGTTTCCATTTCTTTGTTATGCTGGGCACTCATGGCTTCTAGGATGTTTCTGAGCTCATCTATTTTTTTTTATCTGTTTCTGTTCTAGAGCCTCTAATCATGTCTTTCACTCTGCTCACCAACTCTGTAGTTATCTGGCAGATTATTTCTGCTTTCAATTTTTCTAGAGACTCATTCATCTGTTTTGTTACTTCCTGTGCTATCAGTTCAGGGTGTCTAGGTGGTTGATTATCAGACTTTTCCACCTAATTTCCCCAGAATTTACCCTTGGTGGGGTGGAAATCTGAGTTTGTGCCTTGCTTAAATGTCTTCTCATTTTTATTTTTGGTACTGTCCTTGGTTTAGTTCCTGGGTTGATACTTTGAAGTTGCTTATTTTAAGTATTTTCGTTGATGTATTTAGAACTCTTATGGAATGATTGCTTCTCAGAGGTGTCTTCCCGATATAGCTGGTCTTTAGGTTTTGAGTCTCTAATGGCTCTGAGGCTGTCTCATTTTCATTTCAGGAAGGACAACTGGATCAATCACAACACCCTAGCCCAAGTGATACAGTCAGCAACACAGTAGCATCAAGTACCCTTTAGAAAATGACAATTTGTGGTAGTTATTAATCTATCACTTTTAAATGTGTGCATTAGATCAAAATCAAGGACCAACCCAACATATGTTTATAGTGAATAAACTTTTCTATATAGCAACTTTACCCTTCGGAATGGGGAGTTAGAAGGAGTTCGGGAGGGAGGGATAGGTAGGTGGAAGGATAGGGGAAAGTTAGCATTGAGGCCTGAGGAAACAGTTGAGAGAAGGAAAGAGAAGAAAAGAAAAAGAAAGAAGAAATATGAATTAGGGCCAGAACAGGAACACAAAGGGAGATGAAGAACAACGTGGGACAGCAAGGGAGTGAGGGAGAGAGAGAGAGAGAAAGAAAAGAGAAATGAAAGAAAAAAAGAGAAAAATAAAAATTTTAAAAGAGTAGAAAAGGAAAAACTTTTAAAAAGAGCGAAAAAAATAGTGGTAATTTTGAAAATAACAAATAAAAGATACAAGTGAAGGGATTCCTTCATGGTATGTCTCTGCTGTCACAATAGACAACATGGGCAGTAGTGTGCGGTTATAACTCAATGAGTCTCAGTAAGCCAGTCACAGACCCATGAGATTCAGGCAGATTTCTGGCTGCAAGTCCCAAGTTGAGCTCCCTGTCCTCCTGCAGGGTTGAACTGTGCAAGGTTCCACTGCAGGTTCCAGGTGCCTTTCCCCTGAAGATAGTCCAGATTCTGATGGGAGCTGATGATTCCTCCAACTTACCAAGCATGGTGGTCTGGTGTGCCTTTATCGCAGAGATTCTCTTCACTTTTCCAGTGGGCTTCAGTTATCATCAGGGAGCCTGAGAGAGGCCCTCTCTCTTGTTCACATCTGCAGCTCAGGACAATGGCCTTTATGTCCCCCTGTGCCTCTGTAGTGTGGAACCAGGTAGCTGCACAGCCAAGAGGCCAGAGGCGAGGCGGGGTGGGGGGTGGGGTCTCTGTTGTTGCAGGAGCCGGTGCAGCTCCGCAGGCGTCTGGTGGGCATGCCAGGGGGCTCCTCACTGGCTCCTGGTTGCAAGTGGGCATGGCCTGCCAGACAGGCCTCACCTCCTGTGCTCAATCAGCCCGGGGCTCTCTATCTGTGTGGCTCTGCCTGTGCAGCTCCACGGGGGGCTGGTAGGTGTGCCCGGGGGGGGTCCTCATGGGCCGTTTCTATATTTATCTTGATAAAGTCTGTTGATGTAAAGGAATTTTAGTTTTGTGAAGTTCCAGTTTATTGTTTCCTTTTATGATTAATACTTTATGTTTTCTTTAAAAATTGACTTTCCAAGCTTGTGAAGACATTTTTCTAGAATCGTTACAGTTTTAACTCTTTACATTTGTGTTTATTGATACATTCTGAATTAACTTTTAAATATGGTTGGAGATAGAGCCAAGCCCCCCACCCAATTTGGATACCTATTTATTTCAGTATCATATACTGAAAAGATTTCCCTTTTTCCATTGAGTTGCTTTTGTGTGCCTTCTGGAAAATCTTATGTAAGTGTTCCATCCTGTCCTGTTGACTATATTGTCTATCCTTTTGCTAGGGCTGTGCTACTGAGATTACAGTAACTTTATTTTATCACTGTAGCTTTGTAAATATCAAAGTCATGTAGTATAATTCCGTTAACTTTATTTCTTTCTAGATTGTTTTGGTTATTTTTGCATTTCTATATCATTCATAGTTTAGTGGTATCTACAAAAAACATGAAGAATTGACTTAAAAATAATTCACTCTCCTTCTAAATAGAGGGGTTTTTTTTGGTACCGGGGATCAAACTCAGGACCTTGCGCTTGCAAGGCAGGAGGCAGTAGAGGGTTGTTTTTTTTAAAATAATAAACTGTTCTTAATTTTTAACCTCTAAGACTAAAGAGATATGTTTAAATTCTCATTTTTGCTCAAATGTGAAACTTAGCTCTCTGTGATTTTTATGGGAAAAGTAGAAGGAAAATAGTGGAGACCTGGGAGAATAAACCTGGGGAGATTGTAGATGTGCAGAATGAAGCAGCTGAAAGGGGCTGAGGTCTTTTAGGGGGATGAGTGTATTGTGGGTTCTACCTCCAAGGCCCATGTTAAAGTGGCCCTCAGGTGATTTTAGCCAGTGGCCATTGGCCTAGTGCACTTGCACACCAGTGTTATACAGAAAATGCCAAGCTGTTGAAAACATTTTCAAGTTTCAAGAGTCTGTTGTAACTCAGCCAAATAGCTAATATACACAGAAGTTTTGGAAGTTGGTTTAAAGACGATTAAATTTGGAGGCACTCTTATTGTCATTTACTTTCATTTAAACTTGGTATAGCTCCTTGATGTGCATTATATATGTCCAAAATGTTTGTGCTTCATACTAGTACCATATTTTTTTTCAAAGGGAAACAAAACCATACAGACAGCATTGGAGTTAATGTTTCTCCTACCACCATTATTCTCTTTGACAGTAGTTTTGTGGGGTTTTTTTGTACCAGGGATCGAACTCAGGACCTTGCACTTGTAAGGCAGGTAGCAGAACCACTGAGCTAAATCCCCGGCCCTGACAGTAGTTTTTGATTCTTGTAGATAACCACAATTTTATTTCATAAAGCCTGAGCATAATTTGGCCATTGTGTCTTCCATTGTGTGAAGCACTCACTTCACACTCCTCTGTTAGCATGGGGAAATATTTCACATTAAAACAATCATAGTGCAAGTCCAGTGATGCTATCTAAGCTCTTTGCAGGTTTGGCACAGATTTTAAAGGGTAATTTAGAATTTGTTTGAATTTGCAATTTGAAATGCAGTCCTAAATATGCCTAATGCAAGTATGATATGTTGTGTGTGTTTTTCACATGTAATCATACAAAATGTAGGCATCTGCATTCTAAGCAAAAACAGATATTTTAAAAATAATTTTAAAATATGAACTTTAGCACAACAATAATATTTGAGATACAGATTAGAAAATAACAGAGACAGGCAGGTCTGCCCACACCCTACCGAGGTCCCCAGTCCCGCGGAACACGCCGAATCAGCCCGCTGCAGGCAGGCAGGTCTGTGCACGCCCTACCGAGGTCCTGAGTCACGCGGAAGACACCGAATCACCCCATTGCAGACAGGCAGCCACCTGATTCCACATTACCAAGGCGCAGAGGACACCAGACCACCAGACCAAGGTACTGAGTCCCACTGTTCCCGGCCCAGAGGTAGGGGCTACTGAGCCATCGTCCCACTGCTCCTGGTCCAGAGGAAGGGGTTTCCCAGCCACCATCCATTCCCTGCTCCCAGCCCACAGGAAAGGGCTTTTGGGTCACTATCCCTACCGCTGCTCCCGGCCCCTGTCCCACCTCACCCAGCTCAGAGGAGGTAATCCGTGCAGGCACTAACAGTCCCCCACCCCAGTCGAAATGAGAAAACACGTAAATAAGTCTCAAAACCAGACTTCTAGATCACCTACAGCAACCCCAAAGGGAAATGAGATGGAACCCCCTGATACTCAACCACCTGGACCCACTCAACTGGCAACAAAAGGGGATTTGGTAAAAATGAAATCAGAAATAATTTTTCAGATAACAGGAGAAATTGTGTCCTTAGTGCAAGACATGATTAATAAATCTAGAGAGGAGCTGAGGAATATGATGGAATCCCAACATAAGAAACAAATGGAATCCATAAAACAGATGCAAATACATTTTCAGGACATGAAAAACTCCATTGAAAGTCTACACAGCAGAATGAGCCAGTGTGAGGACAGAATTTCAGATATAGAAGATAAGATTGCAATTAGTGTCCAGGAAAAGAAAAATTGCTTCAAAATTATAAGGGAACATGAGAAATCAATCCAGCAGCTGCTAGATGATGCAAAAAAAACTGATTGGGCTCAATGAAGAAACAAGAGAGAGTGCAGATGACATAAAAAATCTCTTCACAGAAATAATGGCAGAAAATTTCCCAAGCAGGGGAAAAGAGCTTGACATACAGATAAGTGAGGCATATAGGACTCCAAATAGCCTTGATCAAAAAAAATCTACACATAGGCATATAATCGTTAAGATTCCAGAAACTCAACAGAAGATCAAAGTTCTCCAAGCAGTGAGAGAAAAGAAACAAATCACATACAAAGGAAAGCCCATCAGAATCACAGCAGACTTCTCAACACAAACCATCAAGGCAAGAAGAGCTTGGAGTGACATATTCCACGTTCTAAAAGAAAACAGCCTCCAACCCAGATTGATGGACCCTGAAAAACTATCTTTCAAAATGGATGGAGAAATAAGATACTTTCATGACAAACAGCACCTTAGGAACTTCGTGAATGCCAAACCAGCACTCCAAAGAATTTTACACAATATCCTAGGAACAGACATTGAGGATCACAACCCCAGGAAGCAAAGCAGAATGAACCCATCTGGCATGACAAGAAATTAAATGTAAAGGGGAAGAACCCAACAAAAAGAAAAAGCCATGGCAATGACAAGTCAATGTGTTTCAGTTATAACCATCAAACATGCATTTATGATAAAAACCCTACAAAAAATTGGAATAGATGGTCTCTACCTCAAACTGACAGAAGCTATCTATGAAAAATCAACAGCCAATTTATCATACTAAATGGTCAAAAACTGAAATCCTTCACACTAAAATCAGGAACAAGACAAGGATGTCCACTATCACCACTCTTGTTCAATATAGTTCTGGAAACATTAGCCACAGCAATTAGACAAGAGAAAGAAATAAAAGGAATAAAGATAGGAAATGAAGAAGTCAAATTGTCATTATTTGCAGATGACATGATACTCTATATAGAAGACCCCAAGAACTCCACCAAAAGTCTTCTAGACTTAAAAGCCAAATTCAGTCAAGTAGCTGGTTACAAGCTCAATACACAAAAATCAATAGCTTTCCTCTACACCAATGACAGACTCACTGAGAGAGAAATAGGGCAAATAATTCCTTTCACAATAGCATCCAAAAAACTGAAATACCTAGGAATCATCCTAACAAAAGAAATCAAAGACCCCTTCTCTGAAAACTATGGCACTCTGAAAAGAGGGATTGAAGATGATATCAGAAAATGGACAGACATCCCCTGCTCCTGGGTAGGAAGGATTAATATAGTGAAAATGGCCATACTTCCAAAACTGCTATATAGATTTAATGCAATTCCAATTGAGATCCCAGCAGCATACTTCATAGAAAAAAATCCAAAAATTTATTTGGAACAAGAAGAGACCTAGAATAGCAAAAGCAATTCTAGGTAACAGAGACATGGCAGGGGGTATCACAATCCCCAACCTGCAACTCTGCTACAAAGCTACTGTGATAAAAACAGCATGGTACTGGCAAAGAAACAAGCTTGAGGACCAGTGGGACAGATTAGAAGATGCAGAAACAACGCCAGACACACTCAGCCACCTCATCTTCGACAAAGGAGCCAAACACCCTCACTGGAGGAAAGATAGCCTCTTTAATAAATGGTGCTGGAAAAATTGGGCTTCAACTTGCCAAAGATTAAAAGTAGACCTGTATCTCTCACCATGCACTAAACTAAAATCAAAATGGATGAAAGATCTAAATATTAAAATAGAAACTCTGAACCAGTTGGAACAGAGGTTAGGTAGAACCCTTGAAGACATGGGTGTAGGAAAAGATTTTATGAACAAAACCTCAGTTGCCCATGAACTAGCACAAACAATCAACAAACGGGATCTCTTCTTATTAAAAAGCTTCTGCACAGCAAGAGAAACCACCAGCAGTGTGAAGAGACAACCCACAATGTGGGAAAAAATCTTCACCTGCTCTTCCTCAGACAAAGGTCTACTATCTCGAATCTATAAAGAACTTAAAAAGATCAGACCTCCCAAATTTAAAGACCCAATCCAAAAATGGGCATCTGAAATCAACAGACATTTCTCACACAAAGAAGTAGAAATAGCAAATAAATACATGAAAAAATGTTCAACATCACTGGTCATTCGAGAGATGAAAATGAAAACAACGCTGAGATTCCACTTCACTCCAGAAAGAATGGCTGCTATCATGAAATCCACCAATAACAAATGCTGGCTGGGCTGTGGGGAAAGAGGAACCCTGCTCCACTGCTGATGGGAGTGTAGACTGGTGCAAGCACTGTGGAAATCAGTATGGAGATACCTCAAAGAACTAGGACTGGAAATCCCATTTGACCCTGCTATTCCACTGCTGGGGATCTTCCCCAAAGAATTAAAAGAATCATACCACAGTGATATATGTTCACCCATGTTCATAGCAGTGCAGTTTGTAATAGCTAATACTTGGAAACAGCCCAAATGCCCATCAACTGGAGACTGGATAAAGAAGATGTGGTTTTTTAATAAAATGGAGTACTACTCAGCCATAAAAAATGAGAAATTAGATACATTTATAGCTAAGTGGATGCACATTGAGGCAATACTCTTAAATGAAATAAATAGGACACACATGTGTAAATACCGAATAGTTTCTCTGGTGTGAGAAACTGAAAGTGTAAATAAGGACTAAATGTATAATAGGTCATGTGAAATAGGAAGAAAAGAGGCAAAGGGGAAGGAAGTGGGAGGGCTAAGGGAAAGGATAGAAGGGAATGGGAGTAATATGAGAAAATGGAAAAATAGGAACAAAATTTTTGTAAATAGGGAGGACTGGAGGGGTTGAAGGGAGCGCTGGGCAAGGGTGAAAAACAAAAACCAAGAGAGACTATGTAAAGGTGCAAATTTCCAGTGATGAATGTCATTATATTGTATACCTAAAATGTACCAATTATTAGAATGAATAATTGATAATGTAAAATAGGAATAAAAGGTCCAAACGGGTAGGGGTAGTGGGAGGCACAGGGGAAAGGAAAGAAGGGAAAGGAAAAAATGATGAGAAATGGAAAAAATGGAGATAAAGTCTTTGTAAATTGGGAAGAGTGGAGGGGGTGAAGGGAGGGCTAGGAATGGGGAAAAAATAAGAACCAAGATGCATTATGTAAAGGTACAATTCCCAATGAGAAATGTAATTGTGTTGTATACCTACAATGTACCAATAAAAGAATTTAATCCAAAAAAAAAAAAAAAAAGAAAATGACAGTAAAAAGGAGAAAAGAAAAAGTGAAGAGACACTTAGGCAGTTAATAGGTTATGTAATAACCATCTTTAGGAAAATAAGTATTCTATATGATTAATTCAGGATTTTCTAAATCCATCACAGCTAATATCTGAGTCCAAAATTCCACTTAATGTTTGAAGCTTTATGCCTGTGTTTATATTGTTAAATGTGACCATGCCTTTCATATTTCAATTTATAGCTTTTCTAATTCCTCACTTACGTACTACTCTTCATCCTTTTCCTTAACTTCTTCCCTATTGATACTTTTCTTTCAAACTATGTAACTTTTTTCCTCTTAGTACTTACTTCATTTTAATCCCCTAATTTCCATCCTACAAATCATAATACTTTTTCCCCAATCAGCACCTTATGATCAGGTCTGTGAAGTGCCTGACAAATTAGAGGTTCTCAGTAAATCTTTGCAGAATAAAGAGATAAAAGGAAAAAGAAACTTGAAATTTATAGTTCCTTCTTTACCTTTTCTGTTGAAGTTTAAATCACACCTCATAAATTTTTATTGTATCTGGGTTGGGTTGAGGCCAGAGATTACTTTGTTTGAACTTAGATACTTTCCTGTATACCATAGCCCTATATAAAAATGAGTATGTTTTTCTTATAATACTGATTTAGGAGTAATAAATAATTCAAGATAATGTATATAAATAATTTGAGGACATACTTTAAAAAGCAGAGCAAAGCAGAGAGATGAATAATGATTTCTGAACTCCAGGATTCTCTAACAGTAGCCATCCAAGACAATGTCTGTGAACATCTGGCTTTCTGTGCAAACATGATATTCTGCCACTTGATTTTGGCCTTGATACTTTTTGTCTTAGGAGTTATCTCTTTGTCACACTATCCCTGGATAATCCAGTTGGACCAATCACACTGTGGCTTCTTCCCCCTCCAGTAAATATCAGTTTTGGTACAAATGACAACAGGTTATTTTGCATATCAAGGAGAGCATTAAGAGGAAGAAGAGAATTTTTACAGTGAAGATCAAAGAAGATGGTTTTTTATTCTGTCTTTACATTGTTTTCTGGGTGAATAAATTCCTGCACATGGTTAAAATATCATTCAGTGTTCACAACTCCCACCTGTCAGACCAGCTTTCTCTCAGATGCTTCAGATTCAACCTGTCTAACAGTGTTCACTACTTTGCATCCCATGTCAACCAAAAGATAGCTGAAGACATCCCCCTGGAGTAGAAAGTTTTCACCTGTGGAGGGACAAATTTCTTATTGGCTTAATGTATCCCACCTACTATTGTAAGAACATCTTTGCTCATCTTACCTTCCTAATCAATATAGGCATTAGCAACATTACTTTCCTCATCAGCATAAGAGCCTCATGGTCCTAGGATTATTGCCACCCTCTAAGTCATCTGTTACTCCCTATGAATCCAATAAATTGTGGCAAGCTTGGGGTGCCTTTGCCTTTGCTGCTCAGAGCAGCATTGATCAGGCCCAGAACCCAGCTTCTTCTCTAAGTCTGATTTCCTATCTTTACTCTTTAATTTGCCTTGCGCTGTCATGGCTCACAGGAGACTGGGACCCACTTCAGGGGTTCTGGTAATGTCCCCTTTCCCTGTTCCCTACACTAATCCTTTTCACTTTGGGGGTTGGTGTGTAGTGCTGGGAATTGAACCTAGGCCTCACCTATGCTAAACACCTGAGGTAAACCACTGAGCTAAACACAGTGTTCACACTGTCCAAACCACTGAGCTATAACATATTCAATACTTAGAGCATGCCAGGAAATGCAGCAAGCCTGGAGATATCAGGAGCACTAAGACACAGCCCTGGGTGCAGAGGGCTCATAGTGTAATGCACAAGATAGCTATGTGAATGATGGGAGAACAGATTGATAACTGTAGTGATAGAAATATTGCCCAGGCATTATGGCAGCATGGAGATGGACACAGAACCCAATGTGGCTGGTGTGTTCATGAGAGTGTGTAGAAGTGTGTGTGTTAAACTTGCAAAGACGTCTTTTAAGATAGTGATTTGGCTGAGGTTTAGGGGAGGAAGGTGTGAGTGAGGTTGTGAGGACTGATGAGGGTAGGGGAGTTGAGAAAGAAAGGGATTCTGGGGCACCATGACTACATCAAGGCTTACCATGTTGTTGGATGACAAGATCACTTGCCTCACTCTGAGGAAAAACAATTCTTTTCAAGCAGGAAAGTCAGAACCTGTCAAGCAGTCCCTTAAGCAGTCATTAGAAGTTGTTGTGATGCATCAGTGGGTTCTCATTTAGAGAAAGACCATGGAAACTTTTCTAGATGATGATAATCCAGTTAGTGAAGAAAGGCAGGCCCATGGGCACAGAACCCACTCCATATGGAGATTACTAATGAAAAGAATGCTGTACCATGCTACTCTAGAACTGGAGAATCCAAGGATAGGTACAGATATAGAGGAACAGATGACGAACTCACTTCAGTTGAGAATGAGCTCGTTTTGGTATGTTCAGGTATACAAATACCCGCAAAGGACAGGACTCCCCTGTCCCCACCTCTGCCAGTGGTCATGAGCCACCTGCATCTGCTTGTTCTTGAAAGTGCTCAAGGCAGAAGGTATAGCCCTCAGTGGAGGGGTGCAGAGTGGGGGAGATGCCAGTTCCTGGCAAGCCTTTCTTGGGGTGAAAGGCTGTCCGCATAATTCTTTTTTTTTTTTTTTGTACCCGGGATCGAACTCGGGACTTTGCGCTTTTGAGGCAGGCGCCAGAACCACTGAGCTAAATCCCCAGCCCTGGCCACATAATTCTTGCTCTTCAGTTTATTCCTAAAAATATTTCACTACTTTTTTCTAAGAGGAAGTAGTATAATTTTGGGGTCCTCCTTTTCCTGGTCTTTAGAATGGTCTATTCTTTGCCCTAAAGCTATCTTTTTTAAAATGGACATATGAGGAGCCTGGATTCAGCTCAGTGGTTCTGCCACTTGCAAAGTCCCGAGTTCGATCCTCAGAACCAAAAAAATAAAATAAAATAGACGTATGATAATTGTACAGATCTATTGGTACAGAGTTATAATTAGATAAAAAGAGTAAGTTCTAGAGTTCTACTGAGTAGCAAAGTGACCATAGACAATAATAATACGCACTTCAAAGTAGGTAGAAGAGAGCATTGTGACTGTTTCAGCCTTCTATCCTGAGTATTGAATAGCTAGACTGAGGGTATACATTCCTCAGTGATACAGTGCCCTTGTGGTGTTATGAAGAGAGCTAGTCCAGCCTTCCTTCCCTGCAGCTGCCTCTTCCTGGGAAACTCTTGCCAGTCATCCATCATTGTAACAACAAAAGAATCCCATCTAGGAGGTTTTATCCCTAGGCTCCTGCTGCTGAGGTGACCTGTGGGATTCCCAAGGGCACCTGGTAATCAGCTCTCCTTACAGCTGGCAGAGCTAACCTAGAGGATTTGTTCCTCCCCTAGGGGGACTTTGATCCTTGATTTGTGAATTTCCTTCCAGAAAGGTATGGTGGCTTTCTGGCCGGATGTCTAGCTTGCTGCACTCGTGAGTGCAAAAGTGGGCAAGTGGCCAAATAACAGGCATAAAAGGCCTGTTAGCCCAGAATTCACTTGGAGCCGCTTGCCTCTTAGCTGGGTGGCCTAGACTGATCTAGCTTTCCCAGGTCCTAGACTCTTCTTACAAGTGTGGGACAGTGTTACCTAAGGCCAGGAAGACAAGCTCCAAAACAACTCAGGTTCTTACATTGTTGTCTTTCACTTGACTTTTCTGGGCCCCTAGAAAATGGGGACAATTTAATCAAATTCGTGGGTTGTAAGAATTAAGTGTATGAAATTGTTTCGTGAACTATAAAGTCCTCTGTAAGCAGCAGTTATTATCATTTAGTAACTTACCCAAATGTGTGTAGTTAGCAGTGTGAGTCAGGCTTTGGAATTATGTGGTCCTGAGGCTGTACCTACCAGCTGCAGGACTCATGCACACTACTACCTCTCTGTAACCCACTAAAACTTGATCTCCAGGGAGGGGCCTGACACAATGTGCTTTAAAAAAACCACAAGTTTTTCTCACAGTCAAGTTTGGGAGACACAAGGCATGAAATGACTGGTTTGCCAGGGCTATCTGATTGAAGTTAAGACATGATTACCCTGTGAAGCCCTTGCACCTCAACCCACACCCTCTTGGTTTGAGTACACAGCTTTGGAAAGATAAGTAAGCATCGATAAGAAAGAGGATAACCTCGCCAACCTGATAAGCAGTCTCAACCCTGGTGCTGAGTTGGCTGATAAGCTGCTGGCAAGTCACTGACTTCTCACCTAAAGGCTACGATCAGCTCTGGCGTCCATTACCAGTGTCACTGTATGCTTCTGAGGGCAGAAACCAAAATGAAGACAAAGGGGCTTGGGAAAGGAGCAGCAGAAAGGGATCCTGCTGGCATCCACCGAGAAGGCACAGCCTCCCTGCCAACAGGCCCCCAATTAGAAAATGAGCAACCTAAGGGGAAGCCTCATGAGTTTGAGCTGCAGCGCACAAATATGAGGACTGCCTGTAGAACAAGTATCAAGGATTTGTGGGAGATTTAAAAGCTTTACTCTCTAGCATGAGTTATTTTTGTGTGTGGTGACACAGAGAAGTGAAGCTGGGACCTCCACCATGGAGCCATATCCTTAGTCCTTTCTCATTTATTTTCAGATAATCTTGCTAAATTGAGCAGGCTGGCCTGAAACTTGTGATCCTTCTGCCTCAGCCTCCTGAGCACTAGGATCACAGGTGTGCGCCACCAAGCCTGGCTTCTAGGATGAATAATGGAAGTATGTATTGAACTCTGAATTTCTTTTAAGTATCCTACAATTCTTAGTACATATTTAATATTTGAAATCTCCTTCTTGAAGATTAATCCTACATCTCATTCATAGTAAGAGACTTACAATACAGTAGTACTGTACCTTGGTTCACAAACTTAATTCTTTCCATGATATATATATATATATATATATATATATATATATATATATATATATTCCTGCAACTAGAATCATGGAAAGAATTATATCCAAAAGTCAACAGACTGTGTCACCAAGGAAGTATGAACTAGATGCTCTGTTATACTGTTTATGTAGGCATAAATCAATGTAGATCCTTCAGTTTGATGAGGAATACATGCAGTTCATGAGTAGACATAAGTATTACAAATGCATATAACTGAATCCAGTGATTTCATTTCTGTCATACAATACATTAACTTATTTGCAAAATGTTCTTGGTACTTAGTACAATGGAATATTATTCAGCCTTAAAAAGGAATAAAATTTAGATATAAGCTACCACATAGATGAATTTTGGCTTAGTGAAAAAAGTGAAATAAGCCATAAATAGCTTGTAAGTGAGTAACTACATGTGGCAAAGCAACATACAAGGACAAATGTCCTTTTATGAAGTACCTGGAGTAGATAAATTCATACAGACAGAAAGTAGACTTGTGATTTAGTATAATTGTCATATGTCTTTTATATGTTTTTTAACCCATTATCTGGTTGTTAATTTGTCTGTATGATAATTAACTTTATAAGCACTTATGCTGGGTGTGGTGGGACATGCCTATAATCCCAGCACTTGGGAGGCTAAAGCAGGAGGATCATCAGGAGTTCAAGGCTAGGGTGCATAGTGAGACTATTTAAAAAAAAAAACCCAAAAACAAAAGACACAGAAAAGCACTTATAAAATAACTGAATCTGATGCTGGCAAAATAAAAAGGGTGGAGTTGGGGCTGGGGATTTAGCTCAGTGGCTCTGTTGCCTGCCTGGAAAGTGCAAGGTCTCAAGTTCGATCCCTGGTACCAAAATAAAAAAAAAAGGGTGGAGTGAGAAAAATAATTTCCTTAGGTTCTGTTTGTCATGGAGAATCTTTATTTCTCTATCAATTTTGCAGGCTATATTAATCTGAATTCATAATTTACTTTTCTTTTAGGCCTTGAAAACCTCGACTCCAAGTTCTCTTGGTCTTTAGGTCTGTGTTCATCTATTCTGAGATATTTCCCTTTATAGGTTATTTAATGTTTTCCTCTACATCTTTTGGTATACTCACTGTGTGCTGAATTTCTGGGAGTTGGACTATGATGTGTCATAGAAAGATTCACAGAAAAAATCAAGGAAGAAATTTGAAAGTTCCTAGAATCAAATGACAATAGAAGCAACACATACTAAAACCTATGAAAGGTCCCCAGCTGCCACCAACACTTCCCCAGGCCCTGAACACTAATTCTGGAGGACCCACATGCCCTGCTTCAAGCTGCCATCACTCCTCGGCTGGGGCCAGGTTCCAATTAGATTTACAGCAGACTTCTCAACACAAACCATAAGGCCAGAAGAACTTGGAATGAAGTATTTCATGCCCTAAGAGCAAAGAGCTTCCAACCCAGATTAACATACCCAGCAAAGCTTCCCTTCAAAAATAGATGGAGAAATAAAGACATTTCATGTAGAAGACCAGGTCAAGAGAACCAACACTCTAGAAAATGCTTAAGAATATCTTAGACAGAAATGATGACGTCAATAAGGCTAAAAACCCAGATAAAATTAAAATACCATGAAAGGTCAATGGGTATACAACAACAACAACAAAATGACAGGAAAAGAAAAACAAAATGTCACCAACAGAGAAAAAGTGCAATGATAGTAAATAATCGACACATCTCATAATATCTTTCAACATTATTGGTCTCAGTCTCAAATTAAAAGACACATTTGGCAGGCTGGATCAAAAAATAATCCAACAGTCTATTGCATTCAAGAAGCTCATCTAATCCAAAAAGATATTCTTAGACTAAAAATCAAAGGACAGAAAACAATAATTTATGTATCAGGACCCTGAAAACAAGCAAGGGTAGAAATTTTAATCTCAGACATGGTAAACTTCAAGCTAAAACTGATCAGAAGAGACAAGGTCATTACATACTAGTTAAGGGAACAATCCAACTGCACTGAATACTAGACCATCTTCATAAAACAAATACTGCTGAAAATAAAAAATCAAATAAATATTAACATCGTTATAGTGGGGGATCTTAACACTCCACTTTGACAACGAGGTCAACTAAACAAAAATCAACAAAGAGTGGGTGGGTGGGCCCCCTGCAGGGGACGCAGGGCGCAAGCTCCGGCTGGGTGGTTTCTGCTGGCGGGCTCTGGAGGAAGGTGCGGCTGGAAGCCCGGCGAGGAGCACTAGCGACTCAACTCCCAGAGATAACCCACACTGGCAAGGGATAGCTTACATAACATTCTGGCATAGCAAAATGAAACGCAAGGAACCAACAGTGACATAACTGAAGGCAGCAAAATCAAAATAAAATAGGAGGATCATTGGTTAGGAAGACTCTGGAGAGACTCATCTGGTCATTCCCTCAGGGCTTCCTTCTCCAAGCAATACCACCTGGCAGTCATCAGGTTGGCAGCTGTGCTTCTGTGTCCTTGCACCACGAACCTGTGATGGAACTTTTTCAGATAAGGCCAAGTTAAACTACAGTATGTGATTGGAAAATAAAGTGAAGCACTGTTTTATCATGTATTTTTCAGCAGGTCTTCTTAAAATTTAACTAGAAATATGACACCTTTTTCTTCAGACAACTGCTCTTTTCAGTACCAGTTACATCAGACAAATCAGCCCCTAGATGCTACTTGTCTGTTGTCCTTGATTATACTTGGGAAAATATTGTTAAATATCCTCACACTAGGAATGAGAAGAAAAAACAGCTATCAAAATTTTATGGTCTGTTTTTGTGTTTCATTAGCATTTGTTGAATTTTTATTTTTGGTAAAAATTTCCACTATATCCTATTTCAGGGATTTTGTACTTTTGGGTATTAGGTTTACTAAATACCACATCTGCCTCTTTGCTCAAGTTATTTCCTTTACTTATGGCTTTTTGCATTATCCAGTCTTCTTAATATCTTGTATAGATTATTGCCTGAATTTCTCTAAATTCACCAAGCTTTCATCTAAATGTCAGAAGCTGTTTTGTTTCTTTGCGACAATTTTGATTTGGATTTCACTCCTTGCTTATGTTTTAAAGTGTGTTTTTTTGTTGTTTTTGTTTTTTTTTTGGTACAGGTGATCGAACTTGGGTCCTTGCGCTTGTGAAGCAGGTGCTGGAACCACTGAGCTAAATCCCTGGCCCCTGTCCTTGCTTATGTTTTGGGAGAACCAGCTAACTACCAAAGCCTGAAGGCATAGAATATTTATTCTTACCAATGTCCTGTCTATGTCAGCATTCAGAGTTACTGTCTCTCACTTTCCATGATGACAATTTTATTTATGGCTTTTATAACCTCTTGGTCAGAAGTTATTACCATGGTACAGGCTATTCAAATAACTTCCTATATAAATGAGACTATCTTATATTTTTCTTCTTCATCCCTCCCTAGTTACAATGTAAACTCTAAAAGAATACTCTTGCCCAAGCTCATTGTCTGTTTTCTTGGTACCTGGTTACCATTTCTACTGCTTCAGGTATTCGTTCTTTTACTTAAAGTACAGATTCCTGCATATATTGAGTTGAACATTCCCTTGTTATACTTTGTCAATAGTTTTCTCATTGCCACCATTTGTTGGTTTAATTGTCACAAGCTTTAAGAGATAACTTATTACCCATAGATCCTTTTGTCAACTGGAAATGCTACCTACTTCATTCCTATGTCAATAATAATTTGTTAATATATTGCCATCTTAAAAAATAAACCAATTACAGTAAAAATCATAATCTTCAAAATAGAATGATGACTCAGGCCATACCAAAAACTGGAACTAAACTGAAGCTCTTTTTCTTTCTAACCTTTTATACTTTTCCAGCATACTTTTGGGGTTATGATATAGTTTATTAAATAGTATTTTCTTTCTTTTAAAAACAAAATAATGCCAAGAAATTCTTATGCTTATTCAGGACTATTGTATAAATAAATTTGTTATTAATACAAAAGTGAAATGAGTTAACATTTGACCATACTGATGTTTTTGTTCCCTAAAAATACTGAATACAAAATGTTATATAAATCTGAGATTTCACCAACTTTAAAATATGAACTTAAACATTTTATCATATTTAAAACAATAAAACCATTTTCTTAAAAAAGTCAACAAAAAATATCAGAGCTTAAGCACACCCTTGAACATATGGACATAATAGATATCAGAGCTTAAGCACACCCTTGAAAGATTCCAGCCTGCTGCAACAGAGTATATGTTTTTGTCTGTAGCATATGATACTTTCTCCAAAATAGATCACATACTAGCCCACAAAACCTGCTCAAGTAAATATAAAAGAATCAAAATCACCCCATGTGTACTGTCAGACCACTGTGCAATGAAAATAGAAATCAATGACAGAAGAAATCACAGAAAAAGTAGAAGCCTATGGAAAAATAATAACACACTTCTAAACAAGTGAGTCACAGAAGAAATCAAGGAAGAAATTTAAAATATTCTGGAAATTAATGACAATGCCTGTACCACTCATCAGAACTCCTGGGACACTATGAAAGCAGACCTAAAAGGGAAGTTCATTGTAGTCAGCACATTAGGAAAATAGAGCTCCAGTAAACAACCTAATGAAGAACCTTAAGATATTTGAGAAACTACAACAATCCAGGCCCAAACTGAAATTAAGGAGGGAAATCATAGATTAAAACAGAAATAGATGAAACTGAGACTAAAGATAATGAAAAGAATCAATGAATCAAATAATTCGTTCTTTGAACAAATAAACAAAATAGAAAATTTTGCCAAACTTACCAAGGGAAAAAGACTCACACGAATGCAATTATAAATGAAAAAGGCAAAAATCACAACAGACACCATTGAAATCCAGAAGATAGATAGTAACTATTATTAAAAATTGTATTCTAACAAATTGGAAACTTTTGAAGAAGTAGACAGATCCCTAGACTCATACAAATTATCAACAGTAACTCAAGAAGACACAAAAATGCAGAACAACCCAATTACAAGCAATGAAATTAAGACAGTAGGGCCAGGGATTTAGCTCAGTGGTTCTGTCGCCTGCCTTGCAAGAGCAAGGACCAGAGTTTGATCCCCGGTACCGAAAAAAAAAAAAAAAAAAGAAAAGAAATTAAGACAATAATAAAGAATCTACCAGCTAAAAAAACTCAGGACCTGATGGATTCACTGGTGAATTCTACAAAACCTTTATGAATGTTATATCACCTATATTCCTCAAACTCTTCAAAGACATTGAAAGGGATGGAATGTTTTCAAATTCATTTATGGAAGCCAGCATCACTGTGATTCCAAAAACCATATAAAGATCCAACTGAAAAAGAAAACTGTAGGGCTGGGGATTTAGCTCAGTGGCAGCACACCTGCCTCGCAAGCGCAGTTTGATCTCTAAGTTTGATCTGCGGTACTGCGGAAGAAAAAGGAAAAAAGAAAACTGTAAGCCAGTCTCCTTAATGAACATAAATGTGAAAATCCTCAACAAGACATTAGTGAATAGAAGGCAGCACATCATCAAAAAGATCGTAAATCATGACCTAGAAGGTTTCATCCCAGAGATGCATGGATGGTTCAACATACACAAATCAATAAATGTAATATATCACATAAACAGGAGCAAGGTCAAAATCTACCTGATCACACCAATAAGTGCAGATTGTATCAATAGATCATATTAATAGATGCACAAACTCCAACACCTACTCATGATAAGAACCCTGAAGAAAATAGGTACAGGACCATACACAAATTTGATAAAAACTATTTATAACAAACCAGTGAAACATCATATTAAATGGGAAACAATGAAAAACATTTCCTATAAATCAGGAACAAGAGAAGGATGCCCACTATCACAACTTCTATTCAACTTAGTAATTGAAACATTAGCCAGAGCCATTATGCAAGAAATAAAAGGGATACATATAGGAAAGGAAGAACTAGTATAAAAAAAAACCCTCAGTATTAATAACCAGATTCAACAAAGTAGCAGGATATAAGATCAACACACAAAAATCAATAGCATTTGTGTACATCAATGATGAACTCAGTGAGAAAGAAACTATGAAAACAATTCACGAAGCATTCATGGTAGCATCAAGGAAAGTGACACAAGGACCCGAGTTTGATTTCTGGTACCAAAAAAAAAAAAAAGAAAAGTGAAATACCTAGAAATTAACCTAACGAAGCAAATGAAAGGGCTCTACAAAGAAAACTACAGCACTCTGAGAAAGGAGATTGAAGAAGACCTCAGAAAATGGAAAGATGTCCCCTGCTCCTGGATAGGCAGAGCCAATATTGTCAAAACGGCCATACTTCCAAAACTGTTATACAGATTCAAAGCAGTCTCAATCAAAATATTTTCAGATGGGCTGGAGATTTAGCTCAGTGGCAGCACTGTGCCTGCCTTGCAAGCACAAGATCCTGAGTTTGATACTGGTACCAAAAAAAAAAAATGCAGAAACATGATACTCTACATAGAAAACCCAAGGAATTTCACCAAAAACTCTTAGAATTAATACTTTACATATCTAGAGAAAACTAACCTATAATTCATATGGAACCAGAAGAAACCAAGAATAGTAAAAGCAAGGAAAAGGGATGTAAAAATGATCATGATGCAATATATGTATGTACCAATTTCCCATGATGAGTGTAATTATTATGTATTGCAAACATATATTGACAATAAAAAATCAAGTAAAAAAATGTTTCCAAAAAGCTCATGCTTTCAGGGTGGGACTTTTGAAAAGTGACTGGATCATGATGGCACTAACTTCATCAAGTGGATTAGTCCACTGATGAGTTCATTAGCTGAATGGGCTTATTAAGAGGTAGGGACTAAGTGAAAGAAGCAGGCTACTGGCACATGGTTAAAGGTTAACGTTGTTCCCAGCCGCTTCCTTTCTGTCTCTTTCCCTTTCACTCTGCTTCCAGCCACCAAGAAGAGAGCAGTTTTCCTCTGCCAGGCCACTCTGCCATGGTATTTCTGCCTTCAAGCCAGCCCAGCAGGAAGTGAAACTTTAGAAATCATGACACAAAATAAACCTTTTCTCTTTTAACTTGTGTATGTCAGGTACTTTGTCCCAACAACAAAAAGCTGACTGACACAGTAGGAAATAGAACAGGGGTGTATTTCTGCTATCAGCCACCACGGCTCCTGGGTGGAAATCAGAATCTGTAGGGTCCTATGATGGTGGCTAATTGAACAGGAAGTCTCACTTAATTGGTTTCATGTTGCTATAACAAAATACCGGAGATTGGGTATTCCTTGTAAGGAAAAGTTTTGGAACGGCTGGGGATTTAGCTCAGTAGTTCTGGCGCTGCCTCAAAAGTTTTGGAGGTGGAAAGTACAGCTCAAGTGGCCATATGTGGCCAGTGCTGTATGCTAGGGTATAACGTGGGAGATGGTATCATATGGTAGAAGCATGTGTAAGAATGGCAAGCAGCACTTGCAAAAGAGACCAAAAACATGGAGGGGCTCGCTTTATAGCAACCTGATTTCACTGTAGCTAACCTAGACCAGCCAAGACCTAACTTACTCCCTTGAGAAGGGCATTAGCCTTTTCAGAAGGTGGGACTTCCTTGACCTTCCACTGAGCTCTACCTTGTAAATGTTCCACTGTATCTCAGATCATTACGCTTGGAAATCAAGCTTCCAGCACATAAAAGCTTTGGGAGAAAAACCATATCCAAGACAAAGAAAGGTCCTCAGGAATGAAAGTGATAGGCAGAAAAAAAAAGCCTAGGAAATATAATGTATTAATCAGCTCCCTGTACTGGGACAAAATGCCTGACATACACAACTTAACAGAAAAAAAACCAATTTTTTTTGCTTTGCCCACAATTGTAGTGGTTTCAGTTCATGGTAAGCTGGCTCCAAGGCAGAAGCATTATGGCAGAAAGGCATATTGAAGAAAAGCTGCTTGATGAATGACATCTGGAAATCAAAGAGCAGGGGAACATCCCAAGAAAAAGGAGCCAGGGACCAGGTGCAGTCCCAAGGTCACTCTCCTACACCCCACTTAAATCACCCAGAAGTATGTTTTATTCATCTCCTAGCAGGCATCTCTTAAGCCAAACAAATTGACAACCAAGATTAACCATCACAAGTAGGCAAAAAACAAAACAAAAAGAACAAAAAGCCACATTTCTTATCTAATTTCTAAAATCAAAGATGGCACACCATCTTGGAGCCCCTTGATGGAGGAGGCATTAGGTCCTATTGAAGAAGGACTCTGCAGTGTGGCATAAACTTCCCTTAGAGGATTCTGCATTCACTTACCAGGGGAGTATAATGGAAAAATCTATGCCTAGATTTTCCTGGAGTTACTAGATACTGGCTCTAAAGAGATACTAATTTCCAGAGAGCTAAAACCTATTGTGGTCTTGTTGTTAGAGGGACTTACAAGCATGTTATATGATAGAGAAAGTCTTATTCCTAGGCCACAGACCCATCTCCGTGTTTGTTTCCCTTGTCTCAGAGTATAGAATGGTAGCAATATACTGAGTAAATTGATGAACCCCCACACTGGTTTCTGACCCATGGGATAAATTCTATATTGTAAGAATGGTCAAATAGAAGTCCCTGGAACTACTGGTATCTTGTTTTCCAACTAAGGACAGTAAACCACAAGCAATACCATACCCCTGGGGGAACTACAGAGATTGACTCAATCATAGACTTGAAAAACATAGAATGGGTCATTTCTACCATATCCCCATTTAACTCCTCCTTTTGGACAGTGTAAAATCAGGGCTTCCTTATGTTGGCTCATGGTTTCAAAATCCATGGTCACTTGGCCCCATTGCTTTGGACTGGTGGCAAGTTAGAGCATCATGGCAGTGAGGAGCTGTGGAAGAACAAAGTTGTTCGCCTCATGGGATGCAGGGAGCAGAAAATATAGAAAGAAAGGGCATGGTCTTCCAACCTGCTTCCTCCAAATAGGTACAGCATTGTCAAATTTTACCACCTTCCAGTGAGGTCGCAAGCTAGGGACCAAGCCTTCAACACATGAGGCTTTAGCGGAACATTCCAGGCCCAAACTCTAATGAGCCCCTGCTGAGACCCAGTAGGAAATTTGGCTCCATCCTCTAAGGTTACAGAGTAAGGCCATACTCTCTTCTGAATGATGTTTCCTTTTCGGAAAGCAGCTCCTGGATCACTGCTGGACCTTGATAAAGACTGAAAGGATGTGTAATAATCAGCTTTCTGATCACTGAGACACAATACCCAACACCACAACCTAAAGGAGGAGAGGTTTAGTTTGCTCACGATTTCAGCCCATAGTTGGCTGCTCCAAGGCAAAGACATCTCCAAGGCAGAAGGGCCTGGTGGAGCAAAGCTACTTAGTTCATGGTGGCTGGGAAGCAGAGCAGGGGAAGAGTGCCAAAGCAGAAGGGGCAAGGGGCCAGACAGAACCTAAGGCAACCCCTCCATGGCTCACCCAGACACACCCAGAAGTGTGCTTCACCAATTGAGAGGGTATATCCCAAAGCCAATCTACTGGAACTCCCTGCAGAGAATCCTGTGGTGAGAAGAAAGACTTAGAGACAGAGTTAAAGAGAGGTGGGGAACTGGTATGGCCAGTGCTTCAACAAGCAAAGGCCCCGAACAGCCACCAGTGATTGCATGATTGGGTATCTCAGGTTGCCACAGTACTGGCTTATGAGTTGCTAAGTCTCGTTCAACTTGTATTTCAGACCACTTGTGTGTTCCCTGTGAACATGAACACAGAATGAAAAGATACATGCCTGATTGCATTAGCAGATACAGATGGCAGCTACATGTTGGCCTTACTTCCAGATGGCCCAGAGAATATGGGGAAGGCAAACTTTCCCAGTGGATGGAACTTCAGGTGGTACATTTTATTGTAGATCAACACTAATTTTCAGCTAGTGGTGAGTGTACTAGCTGCGTTGTCAGGGAAAGAACGAGTCTACAAGATCAGAGAAAAAGAAATCTGGAAGAGATATGTAGATTAATTGTATACAGAATGTGGAAATATTTTACCCATGCAAATGAGGGGTGTTTCTCAAAAATAAAATGCACAAGATGACTCATATCGTGCGTGCATGTCAGTCTGGCTCTCCAGTCTTTCTGGTGCATGCTCATTGGCACAAACGATATGACCATGGAAGTGGGGATGAAGTCCGTGAACTCCCCCCTCCCCTAGAAGATCTGGCTATCACCACAGCTTGACTATCAACCTATTAGCTGAGCCCAAAGTGATTCTGCAATGTGGCCTCATTCCCTGGAGGTATCACTTATGTACCTTGTGGCAGGTTGATTACATCAGAGCTCTTTTGTTAGGGAGGGGGCAGCAATTTATTCTCAGTGGATAAATACATATTTAGCTTATGGCTGTGTGTTCCCTGGCACAGTGTTTCCTCCAGAATTTGTTGACTTGAAGGTTTTGTCCTTTATGGTGGTGTCACACGCAGCATTTTCCCTAACCAGAAGCACATTTTATAGCAAAGATGTAAAAAATGGGCTCATACTCTCAGAATCAGTTGGCCTGGCCACAGCAGATTGAAAGAATGGTGGAAAGACCTACTGGAAGCTGAGGTGCTGCCTGTAGATGCAGTGTGTGCCTCAATGCACAGACTACTCCACAGTGGTGTCTGCCTTCTTTCCAGTTGGGATCCAAGGGTCTAAGAACCAAAAGGTGGGAATGGCTCCTCTCATTACCACCATTATGCCTTACAGTTTACTTACAGAAATTTTCCTTCCTCTCCTCATAGGCAAGGGTTGAGTGGGTTTGGAGATCTAGGAGGTTAAGGAGAGGAATGCTTTTCCATGTTATTCAGTCTGGCAGTCCTGTGAAGTTGGAAAGTGGAACCTCTGTTCAGTTTTGGCTTCTCATGCTACTAAAACTAGAGGCAGACAAAGGGGTGACTCTCTAGGCCAGTGCTATGGATACCAATGACATTGAGAAAATGAGTCCTGGAATACCATTAAGGCAAAGTGCTTGAAACCAGGGGACTCACTGCAGCAACAATCACTATAGACTCTCAAAGACTGAGACCCTAGAGCAGTGATGAGGAACCTTTTAAAGCTTTCAATGATAGAAAACAGCTGGCTGCAGCACCTGTGCCATATGTTCACCACCACTGCCCTAGAGGAATGGGTTTGAGTCACCCCATGGTGGAAGAATGCTGCACAGTTGAGCTAGTGGAGTATCTAGGAATGTGGAGTGGGCGATAGGAGAAAGAAGCCACGGTTCTCAAACTGGGGTTCATAATTGGTTAGAGAATTGAGGCATGTAGCAGCGGTTTTGTACTGTTTCCTCTATCTCATTTTCTGGTGATCTTTTTTGAATAATAAAATATATTTTATATAACACAAAATGAACCATTTTACAATGTACACTTCAGTAGCTTTTGTGTATTTGGGTATAATGCAATCACTGCCACTAATTCCAGAACGTTTGTACCATTTCCATCTTCTCATTCTGTTAGCAGTGTAAGTTGTGTCCTTCCTCCATCCACTGGCAATCACTATTTACTTTCTTTCTAGACTTGCCTATTCCGGAAATTTCATATAAATGAAGTAATATGATATGTAGTCTTTTATGTCTGTTTTATTTTAGAATAGTGTCTTTGAGGTTTATCTGTATTGTAGAATGGATCCATATTTCATTTTTTCTACAGCTCAAATACATTCAGTAACCACATTTTGTTTATCAATTCATCAATTGATGGACATTAGAATCATTTCTACTTTTAGGCTATCTGAGTAGTGCTATTGTGCACATTTATGTACAGCTTTTTGTATGAACATATGTTTTCTTTTATTATGATTACCTGTCTAGTAGTGGAATTGCTAGGTCATACAGTAAATCTATGGGAAACATCTTGAGAAACTTTCAAACCATTTTCCATAATGTTGCATCATTTTACATTCTCATCAACAATATGTGATGGTTCCAACCAAGTTTTCTACATACTCGTCAGTGCTGATTATTATCATTTTACTTATAACTAGTCTAGTTGGTTTTAAGAATAGTGTGTTGGGGTCTTGATTTACATTTCCTTAAAGACTAATGATGTGGAACATCTTTTCATGTACTTATTAACCATTTGCATATTTTCTTTGAAGAACTGTCTGTTCAAACCTTTGCCTACTTTGTAAAGTGTTATCTTTTATTGTTGCATTGTAGGAGTTCTTTATGTATTCCATATACTAGATTCTTATCAGATACATGATTTGAAAAAATTTTCTCCCATTCTATGGCTTGTCTTTTTACTTTCTTTTTTGTTTGTTTTTGTTTTTATTTTTGTTTTGAGGCAAGATCTCACCATGTAGTTCAGGCTGGGCTTGAACTCATTATGTAGCCCGGGCTGGCCTGAAACTCACAACAGTCCTCCTGCCTCAGCCTCCTGAGTTCTGGGATCACTGACATGTGCCACCACACCAGCCCTCTTTTCACTTTGTTGATAGTGTCCTCTGACACACAGAAGCTTTAAATTTTGATGAAGTACAAACAACATATTTTTTGGTTGTAGTGTCACATCTAAAAAACTTGCCCAAACCAAAGTCACAGAGACTAACAACTGTATTTTCTCTTAAGTTTTGCTCTTAATTTAGACTCTGGATTCATAGTTAATTTTTGCATATGGTGGGAGGTACAGGTAAATATTTATTATTTTATTTTATTTTTTTGGTACCAGGGATCAAACTTGGGATCCTGTGCTTGTGAGGCAGGCAGTGGCACCACCGAGCTAAATCTCCGGCCCTGGTAAATATTTATTCTTTTCAGTGACTTGCCAGTTGTCCCAGCACTGTTGTTAAAGGACTATTTTTTTCCCATTGGTACTCTTGGTGTTGGTACTCTTGTCAAAAATCAATTGAACATAAATGTAGGAGTTTATTTCTGGACTCTCAATTCAATTCTTTTGGCCTATTTTCCTTATGTCTGTATCATAATGTCTTAATTACTGTTGTTTTGTAGTATATATTAAAGTCTGGAAATGTGAGTACTCCAACTCTGCTTTTCTTCTAAGTACTGAGAAGTAACCAGGGTGGACAGTGCTGTGTATTTTCTGTTTTCCATTCTAGATGTATTCTCCACCTTTCTCTATCCTGCTCTGGGCCCCAGGGGTGGGCAGGGGGCTGAACATTAGGGAACACATTAAAAAAGCTCCCTTGCCCTTTGGCTTCTGATTGGATTCATTCAACAGGAGGCACTGGCGAGAGGCGAAGAATGGGGAGAAGGGAGGCTCTTGCTTTTTCTCCCCCACTGCAGTGCTGGTTGGCAGTGGCTATTTCCTCTCAGCTGCCCTGCTCCTGCTGAGTCCCCATGCCCTATAGCAGCGCATCTGTCTGGCTCTGTGAGCAGTCCTACTTCCATATCCAATCTAAGGGTACTAATGGCTTTGCATGATTGCCAGCCTGGAATACGTCACCATCTTTCATGGGTTTCTCACACCCTGCCTGCATCTTTATAAATAGTCCTGTTATCAATCGCTTTTAAAGCACCTCTTTATAGTATGCCTTCTGCTTCCTTTTCCCCTGATAGTACAACATGAAATGATCTGTAAATTAAATTGTTAAATCAAAGAAGGAAATTTATAGTAGTTAATATTAAAGTACATAATATTTTATTATTTGTAAAAGAAAGAAAATATGTTATTTTCTTAAATATTACATTAGTTAAGAAGTAGGTTTAGCTTCATGTGATAATAAGAAAAAAGATATGTAAAGAAACAGTGGATTTTAAACCAGGCGTGGTGGCACATGCCTGTAATCTCAGCACTTGCGAGGCTGAGGCAGAAGGATTGCTGCAAGTTCAAGGCCAGCCTGGGCTATGTAGTGAGTTCAAGGCCAGCCTGAACTACACAGCAAGACCCTGTCTCAAAAGAAAAAAGAAAAAAAAAGAACAACAACAAAAAAAAATCAGTGGATTTTAAAAGACAGACATGTATTTCTCTATAAATGTCTTGGGCAGACAGTCCAGGACTAAGGCTGGATTTATGCTAGGAGACACTCAGGGAGTCAGCTTCCTTCTCACACATCAGCCCTCTGTCCTCAAGTCCAGTGTAGCATGTACTATCCTGGCAACTGGATGGAGAACGGGAAGAAGGGGCGGAAGGCATATAACTAAGGGGGACCCTTCTGGTTACATTCCAGCTGGTCACACCTAGCTGTAAGGGAGCTGTATCAGGGAGAGAGGGGCAGAGAGACCACCCAGGCAGGCTCTGTGGTAGCCACGTGGTCGTTTATTTAACACTGGGCACTGGTGGGCTGAATCCAAAAGAGAAGTCAGCATTTGGGAGGGTGGGGTGGGCAGAGACTTTTAAGGGTGAGTGGGTGGGAAGGGGTTGCCAAGCAGTGGTCTAGAGTAAGGAGTCTGGGGGCAGATATAGGGTGGCCTATGCTCCTTGGCCAGAAGGCAGACCATGTGTTTCCTGGAAGCAAGGGTGGTATAGTGACTCTTCCCGAAGGCAAGCAAGCTGCCAGGTGCAGGGGTTGGGTCATGGCCTTTCCTGCCAGGCTCTGTGACAGTTCTTCCCACCAGCACCAAGTTAGTGGATGCTGAACAGGCTGTGTCCTGTCCCCAGGCATGACAGGAGCCTGACGAATCCATTTCAATTCTTGGCAGCTAGGTGCCCAACTTAAAATGCTCATACTGTTTAAGAAAAGGAATTAATTAACAGGCTGACATATATTCTATTGAAAATAACTGGAAAGGATTTTAAGAACCTGATAGTAGTAATTACTTGAGGGAGAGGGAGGCAAGTGAAAATGGGGTAGATGAAAATAACAATATCAGGGATAGTTTTCACTGTATGTCTTGCTATATATTTCTACTGTGAACCATATATTCCTATTATTTATTTACAAATTTAAATAGATTCAGTTAAAAATTCTTGCCTGGGGCTGAGGGTGCAGCTCAGTGGTAGAATGCTTGCCTAGCATATGTGAGGCTGAATTCAATCCCCAGTATCTCTCTCTCTCTCTCTCTCTCACACACACACACACACACACACACACACACACACACACACAATAATAAAGTTCTTCCCAAAAGATTAAAAAAAAGAAGAAGAAGAAGAAAAAATGTTCCAGCTAATCTTAGCTTTGCTAAGAACAAGATTCACGGGATTCAGTGGACTAACGGCCCCAGCAATTAGAATGACATCATCAAAAGAAGATGGCACAAGCAAGGTATGTTAGTTTCTCTTTGCCTTGTAACAAACACCACAAGCTTAGCTGCTTAAAGTTATACAACTGTATCCTCTAACAGTTTCTGCTTATCAGGAGTCTGGCATGTGTTAGCTGGATCCTCTACTCAGAATCTGAAAGCCTGAAATCCAGATGCTGGATGGCTTTGTCATTATCGGGACATATGACCAGGAAAAGATAAACTTCCAAGCATGTTAGATTGTTCAAATAACTTATTTTATTGCAGTTGTTAGACGTTGACTAGGGAATACTCTCAACTCATAGAGGGTGCTCTCAGGTTCTAGCCCTGTGGTCCCTCCACTAATATGGATTAATCAAATTTTGTTCATGCTTTCAATCTCATTTCCCTTTTGCAACTAGCTGAAAAAAAAAAAGCCACATCTCTTAAAAGGCTCATATGATGAGGTTGGGTATAACTGAATAGTCCCCCTGCCTGCCTCCCTACTTTCCTCCCTCCCTCCATCTTCCCCCTCCTTCCTTTCCTGCTGTTGGAGATTAAACCCAGGACTTCCACATGGCTACATTTCTAGCCTTATTTATTTATAATTTTGAGACAAGGTCTCACTAAATTGCCCAGGCTGGGCTCAAACCTATGATCCTCTTGCTTTAGCCTCCAAGAATTCTGGCGGTATAGGTATTATAACCATGTCTGGCTTAGTCTTTCTTCAAGTCAACTGTATCCATAGAGACTAATGGAATAGACTAGAAATCCAAGAAATGAACCTTCATATAAATGGCTAAATGATCCAGTAAGGCTCTAAAGACCACTCAGTGGGAGAAAGGACAATCTCTTCAACAAATGGTGCTGGAAAAACTGGAGATCTATGTGCAAAAGAAAAGAGTTGAACCCTTAGTTCATTTCACATATAAAAAACAACTAAAAATGGATCACAGACTTAAGTATAAAACTATAAAACTCCTAGAAGGAAACATGAATTTGCAGTGACATGGAATTTTGCAGTGATTTCTTGAATATGACACCAAAAGCACAAACAAAGAAAATGAAAATTAGACAAATGGGAATACATCAAGCTCAAAAGACACAGTCAATAGAGTGAAAGGCCATCTAGGGAATGGAGGAAATATTTGCAAATTGTATGTCTGATAAGGGATTAATAGAGTATATAAAAACTCATAAAAGTCAACAACAGCAACAACAAAATGAATAAACCAGTTTTAAAAATGAGCAAAGGACTTGGATAAATATTTCTCCAAAGATGATATACAAATATACAAAACATGTGAAAAGATACTCAACATCACTAATAATTAGGAAAATGCGAATAAAACTCCAATGAGATATCACCTTCTTTGGTAGAAAGGTAGACATTAGCAGGCCTTGAGGCATCTGGAGGAGACATACTTAAAACTTGTAACAAAGTAAGCCCCAGGGAGATTAATAATAAAGGACATAACTGTAGGAAACTGACCTTAACTAAGGAACATTACCAGGGACAATATAATCTCTAACTATCCAACTGATGAGATGCCAAGTAGACCTTGGGAGGGTTTCACCAACCTTGCACAAACATCTCATTGACATTTAAAAGAATTTGAAAGAGGATTGGATGGACCAAAAAAGGCAGGACTTCTTAACAACTATCATATAAATAAAGCTTATATCTGGGGCAGAGGTCATCTTTTGGCCACTTCTGCTATTAATCCCTCAAGGATGTATTTTCCTTTTTCAATAAACTGCTCGCTGTCACAACACTCTTTGGTGTCTTGATTAAATTCTTTCATCAAGAACAGAAGGACTGAGGGCCTCTTTGTCCAGTCCAGTAACAATCTCATGCCCATTAGGATGGTTCCTATTAAAATAAAGTGTTGGTAAAGATACAGAGCAACTGGAAATCCTATGTACTGTTTGTGTGAATGGAAAAAATGGTACAGTTGCTATGGAAACGGCATGGCCGTTCCTAAAAAAGCTACAAATGAGACTATTGTGTATTCCTACAATCTCATTTCTGGTATATGCTCAGACAATTTAAAGCCAAGTCTCAGAGGTATATTTGCATACCACTGTTCACAGCAAAATTGTCCACAATATGTAAGAGGAAGCAGTCCAGTTTTCCACCAATTGATAAATGAATAAACAAAATGTGGTCCACACACACACAATGGAATATTATTTAACCTTGACAGGAAGGATCTCCTGTCTCATTCTATAACACGCTGAACCTTGAAGACATTGTACTAAGTGAAATAAACCAGGCACGGAGAGACAATTAATTTGTATACCTAGAGAGATCAAATTCATAAAGGAAGAAAGAAGGTTGGTTGTCAGAGGCTGAGGTTGTAGGAAAGGAGGAATTATGGTTCAAGTGGGCATAGAGTTTCAGTTTTGCAAGATGAAGTTCTGTTGCACACAATTTGCATATATCCAACACTACTGAGCTGTACACTTTAAAATGGTGAAGACAAACTTCATGCTATTTTAACACAAGTAAAAACCAAATTCAACTGTGAGATACAATCACTCAATCACAAGAGAAACAGTGCATCACATCCTCAGGTTCCCACTGCACTCCAAAGGCAGGCATTGCACCAGAGTGCCTATGATGGGGTTTCATTTTAGCCTTCTGCTTCCCGTATAGTACGACTAAAACAAATCAGCTTTTCAGGCTCACTTCCTTTCTAGATTGTCTCACACACATTCTGAAGGTTCTGGATTCTGTTTTATTTATGAAAGTCAGGATTTCTTTCTTTTATAATTTTCAGCGATGCCTGAGTACAGGTCCTGCTAGTGGAAAGTGATTTTCTGGAGTGGAACGACATCTCATTCACAGTTTGTTATTTATATGAGTTTGAGCTGCTTGTAGCTGCCTAAGGTGGTCACTAGAGCTTGTCTGGGAAAACTTTATTTTTAGTTCACATATATTTTCTTAAGAGTTAATGGTTTGAACACACATAGAAAATAGGGAGCGGTAAGGACTTGGAAGTACTGCTTCTAGCACTTTTAACTTTGGCCCAGATCTCAAGGATTAGATAATACACATGGGAAATCTGAATTTGAATAATACTGTACTATGCCTAAGCAAATATTGTGGATTTAGTTTTTCAGGGAGCAAAGATATACAAATGGAGCCATTAACACATAACTTGCAGAGAAAATTTAATTCAATCAAAATATATAAAGCATAATTTAGCTTCAGTAAAGCTAATAGCTAAAATGTATAACATTTAGCTTTTTAAAAGCAAAGGGATAAGCAATCTTATATCACGTGAGAGAGAGAGAGAGAGAGAAAGTGAGAGAGAATGTGCATGCAGTCCTTGTAGTTATACATAAAATGTGCATCCAGAGAGAGAAGACTCTTCTTCATCTTCTTCCTCTGAAATTATCAGAACATGAACTTTAGGTTAAGAATCATGCATGCTGCTCACAGCTTCTCCCATTTAACTGCTCTTTCCTAGTGTCCTCATTTTTAGAAGTCAAGTGACTGATACTGCTTTTGTGGGAAAGAAGACTAGAGCAGCCCATTTAATGATTTGGATCATTAATCTGTTGGATAACCCCACATTTCACTCTGCTTCATGTTCCCAAAATATCACAGGAGTCTGAAGTGCCATTTTCCTTGCCAGTGAAAGTCTGAGGAGACACCTTGGCTGCTTGCCTGTGCAGCTTGTGAATGCCAGAGGAGAGACCTGAGCTTCAAGATAGGGGGTCACTTTTCCCAGGCGAGACACTTTGGGGTTTTCAGGAAGACTCGGTATTTTGTTCCTGAGAGCACAACCCAGTTTCAAAGTTGTTCTCCCCAAATAACTCTTCAAACTGTGCACTGATTAGGTCCTGGGTTATCAACCACAGCCTGTCCCATTTCTGACCCTTCCTTCAGACTGAGAAATGGAAATATACTTACAAAGAGTCTTAATTGGTCACGAGACAGGGGATTAGGGTGTGGCAAAACTGGCTGGGGAAGTAGGCATGACTTGTTAATTACAGTTCCCAAAACCTGGAATGAGGACTTCTCTTGAGAACTCCAGCAGGTTTTCGATAGGATGGCCTTAGACCTGACCTCAGCCTGAGGACTGGGTGATACAAAAACACCAGTCCACATGGAGTTTTGGCCACTGTATTTGCTCTTGCGTGGTGACCCACCCTTACACTGTAGGGGATACTTCTTTTCTTATTTTTGCTTGGTCCAAACTCGCTCATCAGAGCCTCTTTCTTTTCCTACCTTTAATAAAATTTTGCTACTGTTTCTGCTTGTCTTGATCAATTCTTTGCTCAAGACAGAAATACTCCAGAGGGGGACTCTAGTGCCCCAAACCTGGTAAAAGTCATAGTCCTGGGGGGGTTGGTGCACACTTCAGGCAGAACTCTCTGTCGGCATGAGGAGCGGGCTTGTGAGTTCCATGTGCCAGGACTTCAGAGGATTGGTTTTATTCCACCCAAACCGATCTCAGATCACATCATTTCTCCCTTGGCTCAACCTGAGGGCTATAAGCAAGCTCCAAACTCCAGGGGCACCATTGAGGGCTTCTGCTCTGTGTGTCCTGGGGGAGGTATATCCTGGAGGTTCAGAGCTGCCTTGAAGTTTTTCTGAACTCATTCTCCAGGAAGCACTGCTTTGAATGCGTATGTGATTTCTGTCCTATTGATCTTTCAATTTAGACTTTTTCTCCTCCATGCCAGGTCTTTTTTGGCTGTCAGTTGGCAGTCCACCAGGTTTGAGGATTGAATGTATCCCACAGTAGTACTGGTGTGTGAGAGGCTTACAAACGTCTCCCTCCTCAGAGACGGGGAGCTAAGATCCTCCTAGGTCTTGAGAACTTTGCATACCCTCCATTTGAAGGTAAATCCTCCCTTACTCTTGGAAGGGGAGGAAGGAAGCTCCTCAGCACCATGTAAACCAGTCTTTCCTCATTTGGGGAGCCTGCCTCTGTGACATACCTACTGGATATCCTGGTAGCATCATCCTCACAGTGTCACCCTATGCAGGTGAGGGCTTTGGAAACTGACAGATATTGCTCTGGCTGCTAATTTTGTTGTGATTAATAAAGTCTTTGTCTTTGATCCTAAGCTTTTATGTTCTATCTGTATATATGCATATATGTATACATGTATATATATATATATGTAGCAGACTCACTTTGTTGACTTGCAAATAGGGTAAAACCTCTAATCCTTCAGTTTCTGAGTGTTGGGGCCAGTGAGCTGAAGGGAGGCCTGGTCAGGCGAGATTCCCAAAGAAAAGAGCATGCGTGGAGCAGACATCACACACAAAAAAGCAGGAACCCAGATTTATTTTCCAACAAAGAACTTACAGTAGTTTTTTTTTTTATCAGCTGCTGAGACATAGACAAAACATTCTGAGCAACCTTGCAAGCTGTGATGATTGTCTATGCTGATTCATTATTATATAACAAATCCCTATCGTGTGCCTGTGCTAAATGATGGGATTGTGTCCTTAGGTGCCCTCAGACACCCGGGCTTTGACTTGTCTCACAGAGGCCTCCATACACTGGGTTAATGGTTTCCTTCAGTACTCCAAAGAGACCTCAAAATCTCACAATAGAAGAATGCAATAAATGAGATCCCAAATTCGGGAAAAGAGTGAGGACTCTGGGCCTGTTCTAATCTCTTGTTACTTGGGTGCTGACACATGGGAGACCTGGCTGCAGCCCAGCCACCATACCCTGGGGTGTTCTTATCATTTAGAAGGCCCCTGCTGTTTATGCTTCTCATTGTCTGTAAGAAGAAAGAGTTTTTATGAGAAATAACATCCCAGAAATAAATACAGTTGGTGGGAACAACAAAAAGAGATTTCCAGTTAAAGTATGGAGAAAAGCTATTTACTTTGTTGTAGAAATGGTTTAAACACAACACTGCAACATCGGGGATATTGTGTAAAGAGTTATGTGAAGCTGAATTCAGTAAGCTAATTAGGGAAAAACAAACATAAACAATAACCCAATGTGAAAATGTGTCAAATTCATTAAAATATAGCACACAAGCTATGGAAATATTTATTTTCCTTGGAATAAAAGATTATCAGTCTCTGGAAAGACTGAGAGTTTTTTTTCATTATACAAATGTCTTGAACACTACCAAGTAAAGTTTGGGAATTGAATTAGAAGTAATAAAAACAAGGCTCTGCTCAGTTCTTTAAGTGTATGTACATCTTTTGTAACTTATCTTCCTTCAAAATAAGTCAGAGCGTCCAATTTCCCTTGAGGCCCCGAACTTGTGCCTAAAGCAAGCAGCAGTGTATTAAGCAATGGTTGCTGACATATACTGTGTAAAGCAATCTGCCCCTCATATTTGTTGCCAGACTCAAAATGAACAAAGGCACATTTAGTAGGTTTAGGATCAGGAGCTCAAAGCTCCAGGAAAGAATGTTTTACGTCAACACAGTCCACCATTGTGTTCAGATAGTTTTGGTGTAGTCACTAGAAGCAAGCCTTTTGCATGCAAAGCAAATACTGCACCTAGAGTTTAAAAGTGAAAGTGACCTTGGAGACCACAAAGAGGAACAGCAGTGTCTGTGCTTTGGGAGAGCTCCAGGAGCCTGGTTGAGACAGAAATCTGTCTACCCCAGCTCTGTGCGTGAATTCACCTGCATTAGCCAGCAAGTGGAGTACTCAGGTGACAGGATACTGAGTGTTTACCTGAGGTCCTCCTGACAACACATAGGAGTTGACCATTTCCCGGATCTTATATCAGGATAGTGTCAAGGCTTAGCCTTTGGTGCCAACAAGACCTGGGCTTGACTCTGGCTATGCTGTGTCGAGAGCCATTCTATATGATTTGGGGGGCAAAATCATTTCACAATTAAATTATCATTAGGGCTGTCTAAGGTCCAATGTCTTCTTGCCCAAGAGCTGACTATGGCATGTGGAAACATAGCTCCATTTTGCCTCTGGTCACAAGTTGAGATCTCAATGGTCCTGCAATACTGTAATGCTCAAGGGCAAGAATACACCAGGTGAATTCATCCTGGTTCTCTGAGAACTGAGTAGTAATCAAAAAGAGGAAGGTTTCACTTGTGGGAAGGACAGCTTTTTTTTTTTTTTTATTAGCCTGCTACCTTGTCCCACATACTGTTGTAATAATGTTCTCCTTACCACCCTCATCAGCATAAGATCCTCATCAACATAGGATTACTGCTGTCCCTTAAGTCACCTGATACTCCCTCCAGTTATTGTGTGTACCCAATAAATAATGGCTGGCTCAGAGTGTCTCTGTCTTTGTCCCCTCTGAGGCACTGACCCCTTGGTTTACTATGTACTTTGAAATTATGCAAGTCTCTACTCTTTTTCTTTCTTTAGCCCTCACTGTCCCCCTTTTCAGGCAGTCAGAGGATTGACCGCCCTCCAATATTTGGCACCCAATGTGGGAGTATGCAGGCCTGAGAGGGAAATTTCCACTTGAGTGAATGAAAGGACATATGGTGTATTAGGTGGTGAGAGGACTCTGGGGGCAAATTGGGATGTCCAAAGAGAAAGTGAAAAGTAAAGCACTTGGTGCTATGGAAAGTTTCTATAGCTGGGATAATGGTGAAGAATCAGTCTGTAGAGCAGCAAAATTACATCCGACTCTTGCATCAGCTGCTTAAATAGGCTGGAGCTCAAGTTAGTACTGGCACCTTAACTAAAATGGTGCATGAGATTGTTAAGTTCACTTCTTGATCTCTGCAGGTGGAAACCTTAGATTTAAAAGATTAGGATAGAGGCTAGGGATTTAGCTCAGTGGTTCCGATGCCTGCCTCACAAGGGGAAGGACCCGAGCTCAATCCCCAGTACCAAAAACATAAATAAATAAAAAGAAAGAGCAAACATTAAAAAGTTAAAAAAAAAAAAGATTAGGATTGGATTGATGAAAATTTAAAAAGAGCTGATGGCAGAGGAGAGCCTATCTCCCCTAAGACCTTTTCAGTTTGGGCCTAGTAAAATCAGTTTCGGGCCCTTTCAACACTGCCCCTCCTGAGGCTTCTGTCCTCAGTCAGGCTGAGGAAGAGAAATGTACTGAGGAGGAAAAGTCATCTAGTGCTCCTTTGGCTCCTGGAGAAGACCCAGAATCAGATGAGGCTCATAAAGAGACTCGTTGGTCCTTACCACCAGGCTACTCAAATATGAAACATTCTGTGTCTTGTATGTCTAAATATCAACAGCTAGGTAAGGAAGCAGCTATGCACTGGGACGTCCTTCGGCCTTGTTGCTTCCCAGTAACAGTTAAGGCTGATCCAAACAACAAAAATCAGTTTATTCCGGAACACCAGGTATTTGACTTCAAACTGCTTAAGGAATTGAAGTGTTGTTAACAATGGAGCTCAGGAAACCTTTACTTTGGGTATTCTGGATTCTATGCTGGGGACTTACCATCTAACCCCACGTGATGTTAGATATCTCGCTTGTTCTTGTTTGTCCTCTAGTCAATACCTCCATTTAAATGTACAATGGCAAGAGCTTGCAATAGACCAAACCGCCAGGAACAGACAGGTTGATAGGGCTGATATAACTGTGGAAATGTTATTGGGAACGGGACAATTTGCAGATGTAGCCCAACAGTTGCAGTATGTTGTTGAGACTTGAGCAAATAGGACATATAATGAAAAGAGCTTAGCTTACTGTGTCTGAGGACAGGGCTCCTGTCCAGTCTTTTCTTAATATCTTACCAGGGCCAAGAGAACCTTACATAATTCGTGGCCCAACCACAGGAAGCCCTGTACAGACAAATTCCTCATGCCTTAGCAGCCAACATACTCCCCAAGTCACTTATGACAATGCTAACCAAGACTATAAACGGGCTCTGGCCACCGTGCGAGCCGCTAAAGATTTAAACAGTTACATTAAGGCTTGTCAGGATATCAGTTCAGAAACTCATAGGGAGTCTGTGTGATCTCAAGCTATGCTGGCCTTTACAAAACAAGGTAAAAATAATCATGCTAAAAATGTTACATGTCTTAATTGTGACAAAATGGGACATCTTTGCTGAGAATGTATGTCTGTAAGCCAAGGTAATAACTAATATTTCTGGAACCTCCACTAATTCTAATCTGGGAAATAATGAGGCTCTCTGGGTTTCCAGCAGTGGCCAGCCTGACATAGGTGGGGTCTGCTGCTCACAGACAGCCCAGACTAAAAGACGCTCCAAAACTGCCAGCAGCCACATGCAGACCCAATAACTTACAAGATTAAAATCAATTTGGTTGCTGGTAGTTCTAAAAATATATATATACACAGCTCCTTTATTCTAAATATGTCATTTTTAAAGACAAACATTTGAATTCTATTCCAGATAACCCCCAGAGACAAACAGCTGTCAAACGTGCTTGTCAAACTTTAAAGCACAACTTCTAAAACAGATAGGGAGGTACAGCTACCTCCATAAGCTTAATTAGATTTTGTCACTTTCATTTTAAACTTTTTTTTGTTTTTTAGTACCGGAGATCGAACTCAAGACCTTGCACTTGTCAGCCCAGCATGGTGCCACTGAGCTACATTCCTGGCCCTTCATTTTAAACTTTTAAAATCCACTTGTGGAAAATAAATATACTCCATCAGAACTCCATTAACACAAGGACAAATCTACAGAAATGCCCTAGACACAAGTATTGTAAAAGTATGCCCTTGGGCTGGGGATGTAGCTCAGTGACACAGCACCTGCCTGGCAAGCACAAGGTCCTGAGTTCCATCCCTGGTACCAAAAAAAAGGTATGTCCTAACTAAAAGGTAAAATGGCTCAATACAATTAATAATGTTGGGGGGAAGTTTTGCTTGTGTTATAACAGATATGAGAGAAATGTTGTGGCTGCCATCTGGGACACCTGGATTGCCTTTTGTCCAGGGTATAGTATGGACCAGTAGAGATTTGATCTCAGCACAGGAAAGAAAGTTATACAAAAATGTTCAAATAGGTATTTGTATCTATAATCCTTACATTTTTCTTTATGGCACATAACCTAGAGAAAAAACTCCTTTGATTATAATAACTGTGTATTCAGTCACTGTGTGAAAACCAGAGAAGTTTCTGGTCAGACAGTATTGGTTATAAGCAGAATGCTTAGAGTTTGGATACCAGTTAATCTAACTGAGATATATGCCTACTCCCCTACGTCTTATTTGTTACATAACTTAGTGGATCCTCTGGCCCATAGGAATAAAAGGATGTTAGGCTTTATTATCACAGGAATAGTCATCTCAGACCTGGTTGACCCATATGCCTGAAAACTTTGTTATGTTAACTCTGTGGTCCATTCATGTGGCTGGAGAACAAATAGATTCCTTCCTACCCAAATATCTGATTTGTCAGGCTCATATTACATGAAATGGATTTCATAAAGATGCACCTCCACCATGGAATATATGTAGAGGCTGATCAGGAAGAACTGGGACTATATAAATTTATTGACTGGGGACCATGGAGAAATTTTATAGGAAGAAAGGATAATAATACAAACTGGTATAAATTAAACTGGACTAACTTTGATAATATGACTAAAAAAATCTGTCCCTACTGAGGAAATAACTTGGAGAGAAGAAGGTTTTAATACACCTTCTCCCCAGTTTTTACATTATGGAAAACTTGGGCCTGTCCAAAAAACATTATGGAAAGTGACTCTTCCCTATATTGAAGGAAGCTTATGGACTGGTAATTATCTAAAATCAGACTCTGGCAATGCTATACATATATATATATGAGTAGGAAAAATTTATTGAGAGAAAGATAACTTCTAAGAGAGACAGAAGGGGGACCGGAAAATGGGTTACCCCAATGCTATATTGTTAACAGTGTACTATTGGCCTGTTCAAGCTTCCATATGTATTTATAATCCACATGTCTTCATGTATGGGAATATACAATAGGATACTAGTACTTTTACCTGTCAAAAATGCACCTTGAGTCATTGTATTCCATTCAGATCTGTACAAAATAAGACTCTAATGACCCTAGGGCCTATGCCGGAAGCTGGGTTCCTGTTAACTTAACTGAACCATGGTCATATACGCCTACTGCTCATTTATTACAAGTTCTGCTTGATTGTCTTGTACATAGAACAAAGAGAATGCTGGGACTGAGCATTGCTGGCATAGTCTCCTTGGTATTATTGATTTCAAGCATAGCTGCTTCTTCTTTGGCCTTGGCTGACTCCATTCAAAAAGCTCATTTCATAGATAATTGGACCAAGACTAATGATGAGGCCTGGAAAATACAACATTCTATAGATGCTAAGCTGAAATCCCAAGTCTGCATGCTTGAGACTACTGTTCTCTGTATTGGGAGATCAGATTGAAAGTTTACAGCTACAATAAGGCCTCAAATGTCATTTTAACATTACTCGATTTTGCATTACTTCTTTACCTTATAATTGGTCTAGCTACCCACAGGAGTATGTTAAAAAGCATGTACAAGGAGCAACACACAAAAATATAACTATGGAGCTAGACTTCCTGCCAAAAGAAGTTTTATTTATGTCCCAACAAACTGCTACTTTTGATGACCAGATTCAAAACTGGGTTAAATTTTCTGATACACTTGATCAGCTTAATCCCATTAATTATCTCAAGGCTCTTTTCTGGTTTTATATTGCTGTGCTAGTAGTAACTGGATTATATCTCCTTGCTCTCTTCTTAGTCTGCCACAGAAGAGCTCAAACTAAATGATATTGTTAGATCCAGTGAGAGAGAACCAACCAGAGACTGATATTAAATCCACACAGGAGTTTATTAGTGGCCGAGACCTGAGCTGAGCACTGGACTCGAGCCCCGACTGGGGGGAGACAAACATGTTTTATACACCTTTGAGGCCAACAGTTTCTAGGCCCCCTATGGATTAGAACTAGCAAAGCGAGTGAAAGGTACAGAAGCAGAATGTCCTGCCATTAGAACATTTGTAAAACAATAGTTGATTAATTGTTGTTTCTAAAGAGACTTTCTAAGGGGAAGAGGTTTCTAAACTTCCTCCTTCTGAATTCATCTAAAAGGCAGGCAGGTGGGTCAAGCAGCAATATGGAGAATGTCTTGCTAACTAGGGTCCTTCAATATCTGAAGATGATTCACCTTCTACAAACAAATAAAAAGAAAGGGGCATCGGGCAGGGGATTTAGCTCAGTGGTTCCACTGCCTGCCTCAAAAGCTCAAGGACCTGAGTTCAATCCCAGGTATCAAAAAAAAAAAAAAGAAGAAAAGAAAAAAAAGGGGGGGGCATCTGTTGAGAGCCATTCTATATGATTTTGGGGGAAAATCATTTCACAATTAAATTATCATTAGAGCTGTCTAAGGTCCAGTGTCACCTTGCCCATGAGCTGGCTATGTATGACATGTGGAAACATAACTCTGTTTTGCCTCTGGTCACAAGTTGAGGCCTCAATGATCCCATGATACTGAGATGCTCAAGGGCAAGAATACATCAGCTGAAGACATCCTGGTTCTCTGAGAACTGAGTAGTAATAAAAAAGAGAAAGGTTTCACCTGGGGGAAAGATAGCTTCTTTAATAGCCTGCTACCTTGTCCCATCTACCATTGTAAGAATGCTCTCCTTACTGCCCTCATCAACATAAAATCCTCATGACCTAAAATCCTCATCAGCATAGGATTACTGCCACTCCCTAAATCACCTGATACTCCCTCCAATTATTTTGTTTACCCAATAAGTAATGGTTAGCTTGGAATGTCTTTGTCTTTGCCCACTCCAAGGCACTAATCTCCCATTCCCCTGTGTACTTTGAAATTACACAAGTTTCTATTGTTTTTCTTTTTGTAGCCCTTGTTATCCCCCTTTCTAGGCAGATAGAGTATTGATCACCCTCCAATACTGCTGCATATTAGCTTATAACCTTGAGTGTATTATTTAACCTTTCTGGTTTCTCAATGTCCTTGTCCATAAATGGCAAATAATGGGAGTATTGTTTATGAAAAAATAAGATGATAGAGAGACCATCGGTAAGTGTACACAGGCCCCAGCCAGAAGCCCACCTGGACAACAGCCCAGTATGAGGATCCAGAAGGCCATCGTTCTGAATCCAGGTATTGGCACAGTGGTGAGAAGCAGACAGAAGGCCTCTCTGAGGCTGTTGAGAATTGAAGCCCACTGGGTGAGCAAAGAGTCACCTCAATAAAGGCACAGCAGATTGCATTGGTTGAAATGAAAAGACACTTAAACAAGTCTCAAAACCAGACTTCCAGATCACCAAAGGCAACCACAAGGGGCAACAACGTGGTACAATCTGGAACTCAACCACCTGGACTCCCTGGACTGGCAACAAAAAAGGATCTGAAAAAAATAAAATCAGAAATAATTTCTCATCTAAAAACAGAGATTGCATCCATAGTGAAAGACATAATTAATAACTCTAGACCAGACACAGATGAAAAAATAGAGGAGCTGAGGAACATGTTGGAGTCCCAGCATAGGAAACAAATGAAATCCATAAAACAGATACAAACTGATATCCAGGAGATTAAAAACTCTATTAAAAGTTTACACAGCAGAATAAGACAATGTGAGACAGAATATCAGATATAGAAGACAGGATGGTGATTAGTGACCAGGAAAAGAAAGATTGCTTTAAAATAACAAGGGACCATGATAAATCTGGCAGCTGTAGATGATGCAAAGAAGAACATAAGACTGATCAGAGTTAATGAAGAAATAGGAGATGGTGTAAATGACAAAAAAAACAACACCCAAAACAACAACAAAAACCTGCTTACAGAAGTAATGGCAGAAAACTTCCCAAGCCGGGGGAAAGAATTTGACAAACAGGTAAGTGAGGCATATAGAACTCCAATTAGCCAGGATCAAAAAAAAAAAAAAAAATCTACACCTAGGCATCTAGTAGTCAAGATTCCAGAAACCCAACAGAAGAACAAAATCCTACAAGCAGTTAGAGAAAAGAAACAAATCACATACAAGGAAAGCCCATCAGAACCACAGCAGACTTCTCAACACAAACCCTCAAGTCAACAGGAGCTTGGAGTGAAGTATTTCAAGCCCTAAAATAAAATCACCTCCAACCCAGATTGATGTACCCTGCAAAACTATCTTTCAAAATCAGTGGAGATATAAGACATTTTCATGAAAAAGAACACCTGAGGAACTTCATGAATACCAAACCAGGACTCCAAAAACTTTTAAACAATATCCTAGGAAAAGACAATGAGGGCCACAACCCCACAAAGCCCAGCAGAATGAATCCATCAGCTAAGACAAGAAATTAAATACAAAGGGGGAGAATCCAACAACAGGAAAAGGTCATGACAAGGATAAGTCAATACATATCAGTCAAACCATCAATGTTAATGGTCTCAATTCACCAATCAAAAGAAATAGACTGGCAGAATGGTCAAGAAGCAAGATCCAACAAAATGCTGCATACAAGAAACACACTTCCTGGCTGACAACACCTACTTGTGACCGAGAGCTGGTAAGGACCCCTGGGCATGCCCACCAGCCACCCATGGAGCTGCCTGTGTACCTACAACAACAGCCACCCCCCACCTCTAGCCTCTTGACTGTGCAGCTACCTCATCCCACACTACAGAGGCACAGGGGGACATAAAGGCCATTGTCCTGAGCTGCAGATGTGAACAAGAGAGAGAGGGCCTCTCTCAGGCTCCCTGATGATAACTGAAGCCCACTGGAAAAGTGAAGAGAATCTCTTCAATAAAGGCCCACCAGACCACCGTGCTTGGTAAGTTGGAGGGATCATCAGCTCTCATCAGAACCTGGACTATCTTCAGAGGAAAGGCACCTGGAACCTGCAATAGAACCTTGCACAGTTCAACCCTGCAGGAGGACAAGGAGCTCAACTTGGGACTTGCAGCCAGAAATCTCCCTGAATCTCATGGGTCTGTGACTGGCTTACTGAGACTCATTGAGTTATAACTGCACACTACCGCCCACATTGTCTATTGTGACAGTAGATACATACCCTGAAGGAGGGCCTTCATTTTTATCTTTTATTTGTTATTTTCAAAATTACCACTATTTTTTTGCTCTTATTTTAAATTTTTTTCCTTCTTTTTCTACTCTTTAAAATTTTTTTTTCTTTTTTCTTTCTTTCTCTCTCTCTCTCTCTCTCTCTCTCTCTCTCTCTCTCTCTCTCTCTCTCTCTCTCTCTCTCTCTCTCTCGCTCCCTTGCTATCCCACATTGTTCTTCATCTCCCTTTGTGTTCCTGTTCTGGCCCTAATTCATATTTCTTCTTTATTTTTCTTTTCTTCTCTTTCCTTCTCTCACCTGTGTCCTTGGGCCTCACTGCTAACCTACCCCTATCCTTCTACCTACCTATTCCTCCCTCCCCAACTCCTTCTAACTCCACATTCCAAAAGGTAAAGTTGCTATATTCAAGAGTTTATTCACTATCAACATATGTTTGGTTGGTCCTTGATTTTGATTTAATTCACACAGTCAAAGATGATAGATTAATAACTACCACAAATTGTCATTTTCTAAGAGGTACTTGATGGTACTGTGTTGCTAATTGTATCACTTGGGCTAAGGTGTTGTGATTGAACTAATCAGTTGTCCTTCCTGAAATGAAAATGAGACAGCCTCAGAGCCATTAGAGACTCAAAACCTAAAGACCAGCTATATCTGGAAGACATCTCTGAGAAGCAATCCTTCCATAAGGGTTCTAAAAAGATCAACAAAGATACTTAAAATAAGCAACTTCAAAGTATCAACCCAGGAGCTAAACCAAGGATGGTACCAAAAACAAAAATGAGAAGACAATTAAACAAGTCACAAACTCAGACTTCCACCCCACAAAAGGAAAATTCTGGGGGAAATGAGGTGGAAAAGTCTGATAATCAACCACTTGGATATCCTGAATTGATAGCACAGGAAGTAACAAAACAGATGAATGAGGCTCTAGAAAAACTCAAAGCAGAAATAATCTCCCAGATAACTACAGAGATGGTGAGCAGAATGAAAGACATGATTAGAGGCTTTAGAACAGAAACAGATAAAAAAAGATGAGCTCAGAAACTTGCTGGAAGCCATGATCGCCCAACATAGGAAAGAAATGGAATCCATGAAACAGATTCAAACAGATATTCAGGAGATTAAAAACTCCATTGAAAGCATGTAGAGCAGATTAAGGGAATCTAAAGATAGAATATCATATATAGAAGATAGGATTGCGGTGAAGGACCATGAAAACAGAGATCTTTTCAAAAGAGTAAGGAACCATGAGAAATCAATCCAGCAGCTGTTAGATGATGCAAAGAAGAACAACATAAGACTGATAGGAGTCCACAAAAAAACAGGACAAAGCACAATTGACATAAAAAAATTGTTCACAGAAGTAATAATAGAAAACTTCCCAGACAGAGGTAGAGAATTGGACATACAGATAAGTGAGGCATATAAAACTCCAACTAGCCATGATAAAAAAAAAAATCTACACCTAGACATATAATAGTCAAGGTCAAAGAAACTCAACAGAAGAACAAAATCCTATAGGCAGTTAGAGAAAAGAAACAAATCACCTACAAAAAAAGCCCATCAGAATTATGGCAGACTTCTCAACACAAACCCTCAAATCAAGGAGAGCCTGGAGTGAAATATTTCAAGCCCTAAAAGAAAATAACTTTCAACCTAGACTGTTGCATCCTGAAAAATTATCTTTCAAAATCAATGGGAAAATTAGATACTTCCACGGCAAAGAACACCTGAGAAATTTCATGACACCAAACCAGCACTCCAAACAATTCTAAGCAATATCCTAGAAAAAGACAATGAAGGTCACAGCTCCATGATACCCAACAGAGTGAAGCCACCAGGCAAGGCAAGAAACCAAAGGGAAAAGGGCAAAAAATAAGAAATAAAAGAGCCAACAACAGTAAAACATTATGACAAGGACAAGTCAATATCAATCAATTATAACTATCAATGTTAATGGCCTCAATTCAATCAAAAGAAGTAGACTGGCAGAATGGATTAAGAGGCAAAATCCAGCAACATGCTGTATACAAGAAACACACCTAACTCAAAAGGAAATTCATAGACGGAAAGTAAAAGGATGGAAAACAGTTCTCCACATGACAGGAACCCAGAAAAGAGCAGGCATAGCAATCTTATTTGCAGACAAAGTAGATTTCAAACCAAAACTAATTAAGAGAGACAAAAATGGTCACTACATACTTGTGAAGGGAACGATCTAAGAGGAAGAGATGACAATCCTAAATATATATGCACCAAATATGAATGGCCCCAACTATACAAAACAAATATTAATGGACATGAAAAAGCAAATAAGCACTAACACAATTGTAGTGGGGGACCTCAGTACCCCACTATCACAAATAGGCAGATCATCTAGACAAAAAGTTAACAAGGAAATTCTAGAACTGAACCAAGCTATTGAACAAATGGACTTAATAGATGTTTACAGAGTGTTCCACCCCACTAAATCAGAATACACATTCTCTTTGGCTGAACACAGGTCATTCTCCAAAATAGACCACATGCTAGTTCATAGGACATGTCTAAGTAAATGTAAAAGAATTGAAGTTATCCCCTGTATATTATCAGACCATAGTGCAATAAAATTGAAGGTCAATAACATAAGAAACCACAAAACTCCCGCAAACACATGGAAATTGAATAACACCCTCCTGAACAACCAATGGGTCATAGAGGAAATTAAAGAAGAAATTAGACAGTTTCTACAAGTAAGTGATAATGCCAGTACAACATACAGGAATCTATGGGACACAGTGAAAGCAGTTCTGCATGGGAAATTCATAGCAGTGAGTGACCATATTAGGAAAACAGAGAGAACTCAGTTAAATAACCTAATGCAGAACCTCAAGCGCCTAGAGAAAGAAGAGCGTAGGAAACCCAAATCTCATACAAGAAAGGAAATTATAAAGATCAGAGCAGAAATCAATGCAATGGAGACTAGGAGAATGATACAAAAAATTAATGAATCAAAGAGTTGGTTTTTCAAAAGAATAAATAAAATCCACAAACCTTTAGCCAATCTTATCAAAAAAAGGAAAGAAAAGGCTCAAATCCATGCAATTAGGAATGAAAAGGTGAAGTCACAACAGACCCAGCAGAAATAAAGAGGATCATCAATACCTACTTCGAGAACCTGTACTCTAATAAAATGGAAAACACAGAAGAAATGGACAGGTTCCTAGATACATATGAATTGCCAAAGTTAAATGAAGAAGATATAGACATTCTAAACACCCCAATTACAATGAGTGAAATTGAAAATGTAATAAAAAATTTACCAACAAAGAAAAGCCCACGTCCTGATGGCTTCACTGCTGAATTCTACAAGACATTTAAAGAACTATCACCATTACTCTTTAAACTCATCAAGGAAATTGAAAGGGAAGCAAGGCTTCCAAATTCATTCATGAAAGCAAGTGTTGCTATGATTAAAAAACCAGGGAAAGACCCAACCCTGAAAGAGAACTACAGGCCAATCTCCCTAATGAACATAGATGCAAAAATCCTCAACAAGATACTGGCAAAGAGAATACAGAGGGTCATCAAGAAGATCATGCACCCTGACCAAGTCGGGTTTATCCCAGGGATGCAAGGATGGTTCAACATTCATAAATCAATAAATGTAATACACTATATTAACAGAGTCAAGGACAAAAACCATATGATCATCTCAATAGTTGCAGAAAAGGCATTTGACAAAATCCAACATCCATTCATGATAAAAACCCTACAGAAAATTGGAATAGAAGGTCTTTATCTCAACCTGATTAAGGCTATCTATGAAAAACCAACAGCCAACATCATACTAAATGGTCAAAAACTGAAAAGTTTCATGCTAAAATCAGGAACAAGACAAGGATGCCCACTATCACCACTTCTGTTCAATATTGTTCTGGAAATATTAGCCACAGCAACTAGAAAAGAGAAAGAAATAAAAGGAATAAAAAAGATAGGAAAGGAAGAAGTGAAACTGTCATTATTTGCTGATGATATGATACTTTACATAGAAGACCCAAAAAACTCGGTCAAAAGTCTTCTAGACCTAATTGACAGATTGAGTAGAGTAGCTGGATATAAGGTCAACACTCAAAAGGCAATAGCCTTCTTATATACAAATAACAGACTCATTAAGAAAGAAATTTGGGAAACAATTTATTTTACAATACCATCCAAAAAAATGAAATATCTAGGAATCAACCTAACAAAGGAAACAAAAGACTTCTACCCTGAAAACTATAGCACTTTGAAAAAGAAAATCAAGGAGGATATAAGAAAATGGAAAGACATCCCTTGTTCCTTGAAAGGAAGAACCAATATATTGAAAATGGCCATACTTTCAAAACTACTATATAGATTTAATGCAATACCATTTGAAATTCCAACAACATACTTCACAGAACTAGAGAAAACAATCCAAAAATTCATTTGGAACCAGAAGAGACCTAGAATAGCAAAAGCAATTCTAGGCAACAGAGACATGGCTGGGCATATCACAATCCCCAACTTGAAAGTATGCTACAAAGTTACTGTGATAAAAACAGCATGGTACTGGCAAAGAAACAGACCCAAGCATCAGTAGAATAGAATAGAAGATGCAGAAACAAATCCAATCATACTCATCCACCTCTTCTTTGACAAAGGAGCCAACCACCCTCATTGGAGGAAAGATAGCCTATTTAATAAATGGTGTTGGAAAAACTGGATTTCAACCTGCCAAAGATTAAAACTAGACCCATACTTATCACCATGCACTAAACTAAGATTGAAGTGAATTAAAGATCTAAATATTAAGACAGAAACACTAAACTTGCTGGAACATAAATTAGGTAGAACTCTTGAAGATATTGGCACAGGAAAAAGACTTTATTAACAAAACTTCAGTAGCATGGGAACTAGTACAAAGAATCAACAACTGGGATCTCATCTTATTAAAAAGCATCTGCACTGAAAGAGAAACCACCAACAGAGCTCACAGACAACCTACAATGTGGGAAAAAATTTTTAACAGCTGTAACTCAGACAAAGGACTACTATCTAAAATATATGAAAAATTGAAAAAAATCAGACCCCCCAAATTCAAAGACCCAATTCAAAAATTGGCGTCTGAAATAAATAGACATTTCTCCGACAAATAAGTAAAAGCAGCAAATAAATATATGAAAAAATGTTCAACATCATTGGTCATTCAAGAGATGCAGATGAAAACAACAGTGAGATTCCACCTCACCCCAGAAAGAATGGCTGCTGTCAAGAAATTAACCAATAACAAATGCTGGCGGGGTGTGGGGAGAAAGGAATCCTTCTCCATTGTTGGTGGAAGTACAGACTGGTGCAACTCTATGGAAATCTGTGTGGAGATACCTCAAAGAACTAGGGCTAGAGGTCCCATTTGACCCAGCTATTCCCCTGCTGGCTATCTTCCCCAAAGAATTAAAAGAATCACACCACAGTGATATATGTGCCCCCATGTTTCTAGCAGCACAGTTCATAATAGCTAAAGCTTGGAAACAGCCCAATACCCATCAATTGGAAACTGGATAAAGAAGATGTGGTTTTTTTGTAAAATGGAGTACTATTCAGCCGTAAAGAATGAGAAACTAGAGACATTTATAGCTAAATGGATGTATATTGAGGCCATACTCAAGTGAAATAAATAGGACACACGTGTAAATACTGAATAGATTCTCTAGTGTGAGAAACTGAAAGTGTAATTAAGGATTAAAGTGATTAAAATGAATAATAGATAATTTGAAATACGAAAAGGTCCAAAGGTGTAGGGGTGGGGGGAGGGGAAGGGGAAATAGAAGAAAGGAAAGGAAAAATTATGAGAAAAAAAATGGAAACAAAGTCTTTGTAAATAGAGAAGGGTGTAGGGGTGAAGGGCACTCAGGTAATGGGGGAAAAATAAGAACCAAGATACATCATGTACAGGTACAAGCACCCAATGATGAATGTGAATGTATTGTATACCTAAAATGTACCAATAAAAGAATATATTTCTTAAAAAAGAAACACTCTTAATTTAAAAGGAAACTCATAGAATGAAAATTAAAGTAGGGAAAAACAATACTTTATCTGACAAGAACCCCAATAAAAAGGAGTAGCTATCCTATTTGCAGATCAAACGGATTTCAAACCAAAACTAATTAAGAGAGACAAAGAAGGACACTACATCCTTGTAAAGGGAACAATCCAAGAGGAAGAGATGATAATCATAAATATACATGCAGTGAATACTAGTGCACCCAACTATATAAAACAAATACTAATGGAAATGAAAAATCAAATAAGTACTAATACAATAGTACTGAGGGACATCAATACCGCACTGTCACAAATAGATCAACTAGACAAAAAATGAACAATGAAATCCTAGAACTCAAACTCTTGAATAAATGGACTTAACAGATGTTTACACAGTGTTCCACACCATAAAATAAGACTACACATTCTTTTCAGTTGCACATGGGTCGTTCTCCAAAAAAAGACCACATACTCGCTTATAGAATATGTTTAAGTGCAAAGTAATTGAAGTTATGCCCTGTATATTACCAGACCATAGTGCGATGAAATTGGAGATCAATAGCAAAAGAAACCACAAGAATTTCATAAACACATGGAAACTGAACAACACACTCCTGAACAACCAATATGTCACAGAGGAAATTAAAGAAGACATCAGTTTCTACAATTAAATGACAATTCCAGTATAACATATTGGAATCTATGGGACACAATAAAAGTAGTCTTATGAGGGAAATTCATAGCAGTGAATTCTCATATTAGGAAAACAGAGTGAACTCAAATAAATAACCTAGTGATAAACTTCGAGCTTCTAGAAAAAGAAGAGCAGGATAAACTCAAACCTCATACAAGGGAGGAAATTATAAAGATCAGAGCAGAAATCAATGCAATGGAGAATGATATAAAAAATAAATGAAACCAAAAGTTGGTTCTTCAAAAGAGTAACCAAAATTTACAAACCCTTAGCCATCCTTATCAAAAAAAGGAAAGAAAAGGCCCAAATCCATGCAATTAGGAATGAAAAGGATGAAATTACAGTGGACCCAACAGAAATCCAGAGGATCATCAATACCTACTTTGAGAACCTATATGCCAATAAGACAGAAAACACAGAAGAAATGGATAGATTCATAGATACATATTTATTACCAAAGTTGAATGAAGAAGACCTAAAAATCCTAAACAACCCAATATCAATCAACAAAAATGAAAACATAATTAAAAAATTACCAACTAAGAAAAGCCCAGGTCCTGATGGCTTCACTGCTGAATTCTACAAGACATTTAGAGAAGAACTATGGCCACTACTGTTTAAACTTTTCAGTGAAATTGAAAGGGAAGCACTCCTTCCAAATTCATTTCTGGAAGCAAGCATCAGCTTGATCCTAAAAGCAGAGAAAGACCCAACCAAAAAAGAGAACTACAGACCAATCACCCTACTGAAGATAGATGCAAAAATCCTCAATAAAATACTGGCAAACAGAATGCAAAAGATCATACACCCTGACCAAGTGGGATTCATCCCAGGGATGCAGGGATGGTTCAACATATGCAAATCAATAAATGTAATACACTGTATTAACAGAGCAAAAGACAAAAACCAAATGATCATCTCAATAGATGGAGAAAAAGCATTCAACAAAATCCAAGACCCATTCATGATAAAAAGTCTACAGAAAATTGGAATAGGACTTTATCTCAACCTGATAAAAGCCATCTATGAAAAACCAACAGCCAGCATCATACCAAATGGTCAAAAACTGAAATCCTTCACACTAAAATCAGGAACAAGACAAGGATGTCCACTATCATCATTCCTGTTCAATATAGTTTTGGAAACATTAGCCATGGCAATTAGACAAGAGAAAGAAATAAAAGAAATAAAGAAAGGAAATGAAGAAGTCAAATTGTTATTATTTGCAGATAACATGATACTCTATATAGAAGGCCACAAGAACTAAAACCAAAAGTCTTCTAGTCTTAATAACCGAATTCAGTAAAGTAGCTGGATACAAGGTCAACACACAAAATATCAGTAGCTTTTCTGTACATGAACAGAAGACTCACTGAGAGAGAAATAGGGCAAACAATTCCTTTCACAATAGCATCCAAAAAAAAATGAAATATCTAGGAATCAACCTAACAAAGGAAGCAAAAGACCTCTACACTGAAAACTACAGCACTCTAAAAAAGAAGATCGAGGAGGCTATAAGAAAAGGGAAAGACATCCTTGTTCCTGGGTAGGAAGGATCAACATAGTGAAAATGACCATACTTCCCAAACTGCTATATAGAATCAATGCAATCCCAATTGAAATTCCAACAGCATACTTCACAGAGCTTGATGAAAAAAAATCCAAAAATTCATTTGGAAAAAGAAGAGATCTAGAATAGCAAAAGTAATTTTAGGCAACAGAGACATGACAAGGGGTATCATAATCCCCAACCTGAAACTATACTACAAAGCTACTGTGATAAAACCAGCATGGTACTGGCAAAGAGAGAGACCCAAGGATCTGTGGAACAGATGAGAAGATCCAGAAAAAACTCCAGACACACTCAGACACCTCATTTTGACAAAGGAGCCAAACACCCTCACTGGAGGAAAGATACCCTTTTTAATAAACGGTGCTGGAAAAATTGGGTTTCAACTTGTCAAAGATTAAAACTAGACCTATATCTCTCACCATGCACTAAACTAATGTCAAAATGAATCAAACATCTAAATATTAAATTAGGAACATTAAGCCGGCTGGAAAAGAGGTTAGGTAGAACTCTTGAAGACAACGGTGGAGGAAAAGATTTTATGAACAAAACCTCAGATGCCCATGAACTAGCACAAGCAATCAACAAGTGGGATCTCTTCTTATTAAAAAGCTTCTGCATAGCAAGAGAAACCACCAGCAGTGTGAAGAGACAGCCCACAATGTGGGAAAAATTCTTCACCTGCTGTTCCTCAGACAAAGCTCTACTATCTAGAATCTATAAAGAACTTTAACAAATCAGACCTCCCAAATTTAAAGACCCAGTACAAAAATAGGCATCTGAAATGAACAGACATTTCTCAGACAAAGAAGTAGAAATAGCAAATAAACATATGAAAAAATGTTCAACATCACTGGCCATTCAAGAGATGCAGATGAAAACAACACTGAGATTCCACTTCACCCCAGAAAGAATGGCTGCTATCAAGAAATCAACCAATAGCAGATGCTGGCAGGGTTGTGGGGGAAAAGGAACCCTTTTCCACTGTTGGTGGGAGTGTAGACCAGTGCAACCACTGTGGAAATCAGAATGGAGATAACCCCAAAAATTAGGATTAGAGGCCCCATTTGACCCAGTTATTCCCCTGCTGAGTATCTTCTCAAATGAATTAAAAGAATCATACCACAGCTACATATGTGCACCCATGTTTATAGCAGCAGTTTATAATAGCTAAAACTTGGAAGCAGCCCAATTGCCCATTAACTGGAGACTGGATAAAGATGTGGTGGGTTTTTTTTATATATATATATAAAATGGAGTAGTAGTCAGCCTAGAGGAGTGAGAAGCTAGAGACATTTATAGCTAAATGGATGCATATTGAAGCAATACTCTTAATTGAAATAAATAGGACACACATGTGCAAATACCAAATAGTTTCTCTGGTGTGAGAAACTGAAAATGTACATAAGAATCAGAATGTATAATAATGTGAAATGGAAGAAAAGGTCCAAAGGGGAAGGGGAGGTGGGAGGCGTAGGGGAAAGGAAAGAAGGGAAAGGAAAAAATATGAGAAAAGGAAAAAATAGAAACAAAGTTTTTGTAAATAGGGAGGGGTGGAGGGGTTGACAGAAGGGCAGGGGAATGGGGAAAAAGTAAGAACCAAGATATATCATGTAAAGTTACAAATTCCCAATGATGAATGTCATCATATTGTATACCTTAAATATACCAATAAACTTAATGAATAAAAAAATGAGATGGTATATGCAAAACTTTTAGCACTGTGCTTGGCATGCAACAGGCATGAAACCTGTGATTCATATCACAGTTATTAGATACACACCACTGAACTAGCAGCATTTTTCAAGTTCAGGCTGTCTTCAGCGCACACCTCAGTGTGTGTCCACTTTTCTTAGTGAGAGACTCATTTCAGTGTGCTCCACTTTGTGCTTCTCCAGAGCCCATATACCTACTTTATGTTCAGTCATGATCTTTGGCTGTGCATGGATTTCTCCCTTATTCTGACCAGCAAGAATAAAGTCATCTCTTTCTTTATTCCATCCCAAGTCATCTTCCTTCACTACATCTCTTCAGTTCCTTTAGTTCCCAAGGAATCCTCCCTTTTTGGGAACTCCCATATTATTTCTTGTAGTTGTCAGTCATTTAATTGTCAGCTCTTGATGTTTGCATACATGTGCTCAGTGTCCCCTAATCATCTAACAGCTTTTGTCATAGAAGAGTACAGAAGCTATAAAAGGGGCTCAGCAAATGGTGGATAGATGAATTGATACAATGTACCTACCGAAGATACAAGTTAAGTTCAAGAACAATTCAGGATCAAAGAGATGTGCAATTTAGCAAGTACAAATTGACTTAGGAGAAAGTAAAGTAGAAGGGTCAACATCGAGACTGTCCCAGGAAATGCAAGCGGTCCCTTCATGTTTCATCTAGTGAATAGACATTAATACAGGAGTTATTGTTCTTGCAATTCTTCTTGGCATTCAGGACATTTAAAAACTCTAGCTCGTGCTGGATGTGGTGGTGCATACCTGTGGTCTCAGTTCTGGGGATGGAGGAGCTGAGGCAGGATGATCACTGTGAGTTTGAGGCCAGCATGGGATACACAGTGAATTCAAGGCCAGCCTGAACTACATAGTGAGATGCTATCCTAAAAAACAAGAAACAAAACAAAACAAAACCTAGTTCATAAATCTTGTGCGATGAATAAAAGCTTGATAACCCTCTCCTAGTGCTTTTTTGTTCCAACAAAATGTTTCATTGAGAAGAATTGAGGAAATAACACTGGTGAGGAAATAGGAAGAATCATAAGATAACTATTGATGAAATGTTAACCTTAAAGCTTCTGAGTGTTCTAGGTGGTAAACGCAGCCCTCATATATGCCATCAGAAATATGCTTTGTGCAATAGAAGTGTCCTGGATAGAAATTATATGTAAGCTGATTTCTGGAAATACTTATCATACTTGAATCCACAGACAATCTTCATATTTATGCACATTCTAAAGGAATGCTTCTGCCAAGAGAGAGGTTTATTTGTTATTTATTGCTATATAAAAATTAACCCAAAGTTTAGCACTTAAGATGACAACAGCAACATTTACTACCCCCTTTCCTGTGGGTCAGAAATCTATCCTGGCTCATTTGGGACCTTGGTGTAGGCTTTCTCATGAGGTGCCACCCAGGGTGTCAACCGAAGTATGTTCCCCTCCACGCTCAGCTAGAAAGAGCTCATCTGCACAGTCACACACACATTTGTTGGCAGGAGGCTTCCTACAGATCCTTGCCTTGTGGGCCTCTCCACAGGCTGCTCACAGCATGGACACTGGACAGAGAGAAAGGGGAGGGAACAAACCAGAAAAACAGCAGCCACACTGCTTTAGCTCAGTCCCATAAGTGACATCCCATCACTTTTTCTGTAGTCTGTTTATTAGCAATGACTCACTAGATCCCACAGGACAGGGAAGAGAATTCTGCAAGACTTCCAGGACTGGGTAGTATCCCTCCTAGTGGCCATTGGAGAAGGTGACTCACACAACAGGAGAAAAAGGTAAAGAATTACCATGTTAACCTGGATCTTTGCTTTTCAAGACTATGTGACGTTTCTCTATGTGAAGTGGAGATGAGAAGTTCCAAATTCATGTTCCATCTATTTTTTGTCTCTTATAAAAAATCCTCATAGAGATGATCTGTTTAGTCATTTGGAGTTTATCTCACCTTTATATTCACTCATAAAATTATAGCTTAAAGAAGAGAAGATCATAAAGGGAAAAAACCTAGAATCAGCATTTCTTCTCCTCCTCCTTTTTCTGGTGGTACTGGAATTTGAGCCCAGGGCCACAGATATACTATGAAAGCACTCTGCCACTGACCTACATACCCACACCCTCTTTCCTTATTATAAAACAGTTTTAACAAACAGAAAAGGTAGAGAAATACATATTAAACTGCCAAGTACTCATTACTCAGAAGAAGCAATTTTCTACTGAACACCTGAGAAAATCATTGTATAAAATAATTCTGAAATGTTATTTTTACTTAATCTTCTCAACAACCTTGTAAAATAAATATCATCTTTGCAAGAAGAGGAAGAGAGGCTGAAGCTAGTCCAAATGGTTGGAATTACAACGTGACATCCTTCTCCATGTCGTGACGTAGGCACAAGGCCCTTATCAAATGCTGAGCAGATGCTGATGCCATGCTTTGGATTTCCCAGCCTGTAGGATGAAAGCCAAATATTTTATTTTTTATAAATTCCATAGTATGAGGTATTTTGTGATAGCAATAGAAAATGGACTAAGAGAAGAACCAAGTTATGGGACCAAAAAAAAGTAATACCAAAGTAGTAGAGACAAAGTTAAGCAAGTAATTAGGTAATCAGCTGTAAGTATCACAGCTCAAAGAGACCTATGTGTTGGGTGACCACAACTAGTTCCAGAATGAGGAACAAGGACCGGCTGTTTTCAGCTTAATGCATGTAGCTCTAAGCAGCAGTGTCAGGGTTGCATGGCATGTGCTTGGTAGAAAGCTCTAAACTGGGCATGATTTGGGAAGGGGAAAAGCTTCCGGGATTTCTCCTCTGGACCATCCTTCCCAATGGGTCACATCAACATTTCTTAATTTTGAAAAATGTATGCAGTACTTCTCAGGGTGTGAAACAGGCATGTACATCTTGAGGCTCCATGTATAATTTTAGGTGTTTTTTTTTTTTTTTTTTTTTTAGTACCAGGGATCGAACTCTGGACCTTGTGCTTGTGAGGCAGGCAGCAGAACCACTGAGCTAAATCCCTGGCCCCATGTATAATTTTAAAAAGAAAATTCTCTATATTGTAAATGTTTAAATTTGTTATTTTACTTCAGTTATAATATGTGAGTCTTTATTTGGAGAGAACATGAGAAAAACTAAGTCTGTGGCCTTTGTAAGTGTGAAACCAATGGTCAGTGGACCATTTGGCCACCTTCCCTTTCCGCAGCCACCCTCTACAGTAGTTAAACTCAGGGACCTACAGTGGACCCTTGACTTACAAACTCAACTCATTCCCAAGGGCTGGTTACAACTCAAGTTGTTCAATTGCCTTCCTGTAAAATTTTATTTTTTTTTATTTTTTATTTTTCCTGTAAAATTTTAGGTCATACTTTCTTCCAGTCAGATCTCAGTGTCCTTACAGAGACATTGGCCCAGGATTTCTCAATTTACCTTACACAAGAAAGGATGTTGTAATGTTTCTTCTAGAAATCTACAAGTGTTAAATCTGTACTGAGACCATCTGGAAGCACAAGCAGCCAGCATTTGGGTTGTAACTCAAGACTTTAGTCATAAGTTAAAACTAAAATTCCAGAAAGAATTAAAAGTATCATACCACAGTGATATATACACACACATGTTTATAGTGGCATAGTTTGTAACGGCTAAATTTTGGAAATAGCCCAAATGCCCATCAACAGACAAGTGGATAAAGAAAATGTGTTTTTTTATACAATGGAGTACTACTCTGGCATAAGAAGTATGAGCTTCAGACATTTATAGCTAAATGGATGGACCTTGAGACCATAATCTTAAGTGAAGTAAATCAGATACATATGTTTAAATGTCACATTATTTCTCTGGTGTGAGAAACCAAAAGTGGAAAATAAGGACTGAAATATAAAATGGATGATGGGAAATGAGAAGAAAGTGTTCGAGGGAAAGGGATCAAGGGAGAAGGGAGGGAGGAAGGAAGGGACAAGAAAAAAAGTGAAAATAGAAGGAAAAAACAGAAACAAAGCTTTCGTACATAGGGAGGGGGCTGAGGGGGAGAATGGGATAAAATAAAATAAAATTTATTTTTTAAAAAAACACTACAATTCTGGTCGTAATCCAAGTTGTTCGCATGTTGGGCCAGTCATAACTTGAGGGTTGACTGTATTTTAAAAGTACAGGTGTTTGGGCTGGGGATTTAGCTCAGTGGTTCCACTGCCTGCCTGGCAAGCACAAGGTCCTGAGTTTGACCCCTGGTACCAAAAAAAAAAAAAAAAAGTACAAGTGTTTGCTTAAAGATAGTACAGGTTTGGTCCCAGAATACTGTCATGGAGTGAATATTACAATAAAACAAGTCACATGGATTTTTGGTTTTTTCAGTGCATATGAAAGTTATGTTTATACTGTACTGTAGTCTATTAAATGTGCAATGGTATTATGTCTAAAAAATGTACACAATTTAATTAAAATAACTTATTGCTTGAAAATGCCAATGATCATCTGAGCCTTCAACAAATGATAACCTTTTTGCTTGTGGAGGATCTTGCATTGATGTTGATGGCTTCTGTTGATGGAATTGACCCATCAGGAGTCACTGTCTAAGGCAGCTATCACCTTACCAAATGCATTTTTTAAATAATAAGATTTGAGGTCCAGTACAGAGGAGGCTTCTGGGTAGGCCTGCCACAGCTCCCAGCACTGAGGAGACTTCCAGGTCAGTGTGCCACAGCTCCCAGCACAGAGGAGGCTTCCGGGTAGGCGTGCCATAGCTCCCAGAACAGAGGAGGTGAGCCACGTGAGTGCTAGCAGCACACACCCCCCCACCCCACCCCCACCCGACCCCCACCTCCTGTCGAAATGAGAAGACACATAAACAAGCCTCAGAGACAGACTTCCAGATCATCTACAGCACCCTCAAAGGGAAATGAGATGGAACACTCTGATACTCAACCTGGGCAACCTGAACTAGCAACGAAAGAGGATCTGAAAAAAATGAGATCAGAAATAATTTCTCACATAACAGCAAAGATTGTGCCCATAGTGCAAGACATGATTAATAAATCTAGAGAGGGCACAGATAAAAAAATACAGGAGCTGAGGAGCATTTAAAATTGTTTTTAAAAAGAGTAATATGCATTTACTGACATGCAAATATGTCCCAATACATGGCTAAGAAAAAGCAGATGATCAATTAGCATGCATTTATATTTCATTTTGTTTAAAAGTAATCATATTCAATATGTAAAGCAGCATATGGTAATGTGAAAATATATGTAAAATAGTAATTGTATTTATGTCTTGGTAATGCAGCAAAAGCTAATGCTCTTATTTTTATTCTATCTTGTCTTTGCTTCTTCACACTTTCCAAAAATGTTCTTTTCTATTGTAAAGTCTGGGGATATGTGTCAGCATTTATATTATCTTATTAATTTTTCTTTTTCTTTCAATCAGCTTAATAATTACATGTTTATGAAGTATAGTGTGATAATTCAATAGGGGTATATAATGTACAATGACCATACAATGGCAATCAGCATTTCAGTCTCCTTATTACTTATGTATGATCAAGGCCATTAAACTGCTCTCTTCTTGTTCTTCATAAAATGTGTGGTAGGTTGTAAACTAGAGCCATGTTTTTGAAAAAAAACAAGACATGTAAAATGAGGAATGTATTGGAAAGGATGAAGAGCAGACAATAAAAGATTAAATAAGGAACCTTTACACATTCTCTTATTAGACATGGTGGCAGAATAGGGAAGGTATTAAAAGTAGAAGACAAAACACAGATTTTGTGTGTGTGTATATATATATATATATATATATATATATATATATATATATATTTGTAGTACCAGGGATCAAACTCAGGACCTTGCAAGGCAAGCACATTGCCACTGAGCTAAAGCCCCAGCCCAAACACAGAATTTTTTAAATGGAGGAAACTGGATAGATTAAATATATTTTTGCATCCATAGCAATTTGATTTGTAATAGCCAAAATGTTGAAAGAATTCAAATGTGCATCAACAGGAAAATTTAAACAAATTATGGTAGAGACATTGCATGGAATACTGCTCAGTGATACAAGGAATGATCTATTAATAATCTATTAATACATGCAACAACAGAGATAAATCTCAAAATAATTAGGGTGAATGAAAGAAGTCCAAATAAGGGTCTGTAGTGTATGATTCTATTTCTATAAAATTCTAGAAAGTGTGAACTAAGCTATTGTGACAGACAGCATGCCAGTGGCTGCCTGGGGTGGGAATGTGGGGTGACAGGGAAGGGTGGGAGCCATATCCGGTCTCTTGTTCACCTATGAAAATTGTTATTGGTGACTTCTGCCTGGTGAAAATGTTTTATTTTTGCATTGTAAAGCTTATAAATCTTTTTGTTTCTGGTTCTTGAATTTTGTATCATACTTGAGGAGGATTTTCCATTCCTTTATTAAAGAATTCTGCCATGATATCTCATAGCCCATACATTAGTTGGTTTTCTGGTGCTATCATAAAATACTTGAGGAAGAATGCTTTATAAAGAAAAGATATATATTTAGTTCACAATCTTGGAGGCTGGAAGTCCAAGATCAGGCAGCTCCATCTATGTGGCCTCTGGAGAGGGCCTCCTCAGCTGCCTTCTAACATGGCAGACAGTATCCCTGTGGGATGTGTATGAAAGGGCAAGATCACAGAGTGAGATGGGAAGCCAGAGAGCAGAAAGTGGCTGTTCTTGCTCTTTTTCATTTTTTTGAGGATTCATTCTGAGGCCAGCATTAGCTCCCCCAAGAGTAATATCCCCAGTGACCCAATACTTCCTACTAAGCTGCACCTCTTACAGATGCCACCACCTTTTCCCTTTGCTACACTGAGACCAATCCTCCAGCACACCAGTCCTCCAGGACACACTCAAGTTATAATTCCATTATTTACACTGACATCTTGGATCCAATTGCAGATTTTCCTGGTGTAGAGTGGAAGGTGTTTGTTGTTTTAGTACCAGGGATTGAACCTGGGACCTTGCGCTTGCGCAGCAGGCACTGGAACCACTGAGCTAGAGTGGAAGGTGTCTATATAACTTTAGCTTTATTTTTAGATAGCTAGCACAATTCCTCACTTATACAATAAATCTATCTTCTCACCGTTGACATTAGCATCCCACCTTTATCTTCACTGAGTACAAGAAAAGGCTTTTATATGGAAATTCTAGAATATATTTCAATAACAACGAGTATCATCCAGCAGAGAGGGTTAAAGCTGAAAATCCAGAAACAAAATCCCTGAGATGGTGAGAGAGCACAGGAGCCAGCACATATTAATAATAAATAAGAAAAGCTGACATTTATTGAGGCATTATTATATGCCAGTCAGTGTTTTCAGCACTTTGCACAGATTAAGTAATTTAATCATCTGAGTAAGGGCACTTTCCCTCTTACAACATCACTTGTTAGGAAACACTGGAGCATAATGCTGTGTTTCACCATAACTGGTTCTAAACAGCTGAAGCTGAAAATGGGTGACCTGAGTGAACCTGTGTCGCAAACCCTCACTATATCTAGCTGAAGGCTCATTCCTGCCCAGTGGAAAGCAGGGCTTATACAAACTCACTTCCCTATCCAGAGTGCAGACTTCTTATTCTTGATTATCATTTCCTGGTGCACCCTACCTACTGCTGGGGCTGATCAGACCCTTGGTTACCTGTGAGGGGGGAATGATGGGGAATAAAGAGAAACAGAGACAATATTCAAGGTGCAAGGGGACCGGGAGAAGCCTGCATCTAATGGACAGACTCAAGAAACTCCAAGGTTGACACACTTTTACTAGCCAGCAAAAATCATAGGGGGAAGGAGTTGTGTGTCATTTGTAGAACAATAACAGTTGAAAAGATATTTGGAAAAATAAGGAACAGGTTAAACTTTTACAAGGAGACTGTGTGAAAAGGGGCCAGGTTCTTCCCTATACCCAGATCCTGCCAGAGTTAATAAGGAACTAGCACTCTTTTTTTTTTTTTTGGTACTGGGGTCAAACTCGGGACTTTGCACTTGAGAGGCAGGCAGAACCACTGAGCTAGATCCCTGGCCCTGGAACTAGCATTCTTTACATTTCCTTCAGCAGATATTATCCTGCCATGAGAATACTGTGATTAGAAGCATTCCCACACACAACCAGAAAATACGTCGCTTTCCATGAGCTTTTCTGTTTCCCAAGGTAGGTCACATCAGCTTTGGGACCATGGGACACAATCTGGCCCTCAGTAATTCCTCACATAGCCTGGTCCCCAACAATCTGCTTCTTTATTTATTTGCATAACTCCCCTATTCTTCCTCCATACACCTTTTCACTGTGCATATTTTCCTGTCTAGTAGGTAAATAAACACAGAGCTTGCTTTGCTGATCACTGTAATGGGCACTGGCTTTCTTTAATCAGCTTTCAACAAACCTGTGACATAGGTTGTAGGATTATTCCCATTTTCCTTTTTTTTTCAGGTTTTATATTTTCTTTATTAATATATACTTGCACTATATTAAAATAAAAGAGAAATAAATTTAAAAAGCAAAAAAAAGTTTTGGGCCTGCTTGGTCAACTCAGCTAGATCCTGTGTCAAAAGTATATATACATTCACATATACAATGATACACAAGTAAATAGATCAATATGTGATAGAAATATATTGAATGTTATGATTGCACATGTAGCTGAGTAGAACACCTTTGGTTTGGTCCTCAGGAGAGGGGGAAAAAATCCACACACACCTCATGTACTCTTTCTTAAACAATACTTGGGAAAATATGTTAAGTTTGTTTTTAAGAGTGAAATATCTAAGGTCCAGAGAAGAACTTTAACAATAAGCCACTGACAAGGATAATGTATGTCTTTTATACCACATCTGAAGGAAATGTAAAAGTCATACATTGTCCCATTTTACTTTTGAGGAAACTGAGGCCAAGTAGGCTAACAGACTTGATCAAGATTGGGTTACAAAATAGTAGGACTGGGCTTTGAACTTTGGTAGTCTAAGTCTATGAGGATATAATTCTATGTCGAAATGGTATGAAGGGAAATGGTGAATGTTAGTTTAAATGTATCTAACACAAAATTCGTGTGTTAGAAGCTTCTCTCCAGTCTCACAGTGTTGAAAAGTAGACCCTTTTGGGAGGTGCTTAGGTTATGAGGGCTGGGTCCTTAGAAGTGGATTAATGCCATTATAGAGGGCTTGACAGAGGGAGTTTGGTCCTCCTGCCTTTGTATCTTCTGCCATGCAGGACACAGCATTCTTCCCCCAAGGGGGCACAGCATGGAAAGCACTGTCTTGGAAGCAAAAATCCAGCCCTCACCAGACCTTGATCTTAGACTTCATAGCCTCTAAACCATGAGAAACACTTTTCTACATTTTCTGTTACCCTGTCTGCAGTGTTCTCTTATAATAGTTCACTATGGAAGGCAGTGAACAAACATATAGGCAGGTAGGTAAACATTTCATGGTGAGAAGATAGGTCTTCTATTTTCCTGTTGAGGTACAGGATTATGATAAATACAAAGAAACATTCTCATTTCGTCTGGGTTGCTACAGCAAAAATATCAGAGACTGATAGCTTAAACAACCATTTATTTCTCTCAGTTCAGGAGGCTGGAAGTCCAAGAGCAAGGTGGCAGCAGATTTGGTGTCTGATGAGCCTTGCTTTCTGGTTCATAGACAACCGTCTTCCCACTGTCTCCTCACATGGCCCAAGGGGTGAGGGAGTTCTCTGGGATCTCTTTTATAAGGGCACGAATCCCCCTCTACAGGCCTCATTATTTTCCATGGGCCTTACCCCTCCATATCATCACCTTGGGGGTTAGGACCTCAACACATGAATTGTGATGGTGCCGAGGGCCACAGACAGTCTATAGCAGAAACCAGTCTGCTCAATTGAATGGCTTCCTCTAGCAGTGATTAGCTGTCTCCATGTGGGTAAAGAAAATGTTCACCCACCCTGAGGCAAGCCCATGGCTCTCTAAAGAAAGACTACATCTAGAGAAACAGACAGTTGATCAGGGAAAGAGTGACTAATGGAGAAACAAAGAAGAGGGCAACTGGACATTGAGGGCCAAAGACATACTGTGCAATGTTCTTTGGACATGGCCTTGGGTTTAGGATGGATGTGAAACTGAAGCTGCTTGGGGTGGGGAGCAGGAAGAGGTTTGTGATTCTGTTTGTCTATACTTAGCTCCAGTTGTCTGGAATTACTAAGTTACTGTCACTGTTTGTTCCCAGGGCTTAGTACCTCAAATGCCAGTGGTATTTAGTGGATTCAAGCCATGATCTTTAAGCAGAAATGGCTCTGCTTAAGATCATTTCATCACCATTTACACCTTGGCTAGAGTTCTGGTTGCTGCTCCCAGTGAAGTCCCAATGCTGCTCCTGCTCCTGGGTGTGAAAGCAACTGATGGAAAACAATCTCAGGAAAGATGTAAGAATATGGATGAACTGGATAGAAAATATTAAAAATGGATGATGGGGCTGAGTGTTTGGGTCAGTGATAGAGAACTTGTCTAGCTTGTATAGGATCCTGGGTTCAATTCCCAGAATTGAAAAAAATAAGCACAACAAACAAAGACAACAACATTTACATGTGAGTCTAGGTTTTTTTCATAAATATTTAAGTCTTATTACAGAGTAGGCCCTGGGTTAGAAGATTGCAGTTCTTTCTAAGATAGTTACATAAAAGCAGGGAGCATGATTCTATCTTTTAGTTTATCTTTGAAATTGCTGGTTATTTGTCTTTATATGAATGGTTTGTCTAATGATTGCTGAATGGATTAAGAAAGGAAGGATGGCATATCACAGTGTCCTTGCTTGTGCTAACCTTCTTACCTAGAATGCTTTCCTTTTGTAATATGACTACATTCCTATTTGAAGGCCCCTCTGCCTTTGTGAAGCTTTTTCTGCCTAACTCCTGCCTACAGTTAACTTTCCTCTCTTTAATGTCTATAGTCTAGAAGTTTCGATCTACACAAATAGCACATGCCATCTAATATTTCGCATCAATGTCTTTCTCCGAATACCTTCTAAGCAGCATTCCTACCCTACTATGTGAAGCTAGGCACCATGCTGTTATACTCCTGCCATGCTCACCTGGTGCACTCTCCTGCCTGCTCCATCTGTCCCTTGCCTCAGGAGAGTGAGCCATGTGGGCATCCTTACCCTCTGATCTTTGAGTGTGTTCTAGCAAGAGGTCAGTGAATAGGAGGAAAGAGAAGGTGGGCTCTTTCTTCTCCTGAGGGGTCCCTACAGATCCACACCACCCTTTATCAAGGGCCTTGACTCTTATTGTGTGCCCTCTCCCTACAGTTGATCTACTCCAGTTCTAGAAACTACTTTCGTCTCAGCTCCCTTTCACCTGGGAGGAGCAATAGCTTTTTACCCCTGCCAACCTGGAATTCTGCCCTATCCCCTGGCAGGGATCTTTCCCAGGCACAGAAAACAATAGCACACAAGGCTCATCATGTGCTCACTTGCTGGCTGCCTGGGACACTGGGCTTTCTGCTTAGCAAAGGCTCTTGGATATCTTGGGAGAGAGAAATCGGGAACACGTTTTGACAAACAGCACCAAGTCTAAGACTCCTGAGAAAATGAGAAGGGGATAGACAGCTTGTCCCTAACCTCCCAGCCCAGATCCATAGACTTTCAGCACTTCCTTAGCTTTGCGAAGTTCTTTTGCTCTGGTACACTAACCTGCTTTCTCGTTCACTAAGCATGTCATGGAATTGACGGATACTCTTCCTTCTGCTTGGAACATGACTTTCTGTTATTTGCCTAAAACTTCATTCAAATGGCAGCGTGAATGTGACTTGCTTCAGGAGCCCTCCCAAGAGCAGACCCTTCACCCCGGCCAGGACAGATCAGTGTCCTCATATATGGGCTTGATTTGGTGGGTATCTGACCCATGTCACCCCTCTTCCCAGAAGGCCTCTGCTTCTGGACGTTAAATTTCCACAACCTGGTATGTGACTGACTCCAAGAGGTTTGGAAGGTGCTGCTTGTCTATCCATGCACAAATGACCCGAGCTTACTGTAAAATGGTGAAGATGGGAGGCTGGGAAGAAAAGTAGAAGAAGAGCACTGTCTACCAGCTCCAGGTGCAAATAAGCAAAATAAGGACAAATCTTTGCTTGTGGGCTTACAAAAGTGTACATAAGTGATGCTTATGGAAAAAGTTTTCTTTTTCTGAAGAGGGCAGCAGAATATTATTGGAAGGGACTGGACTGTGTCAGGAAAGACAAGAGGAAGGATGTATCACAGAGCTCACAGGAAGGTTGAGTCTCATCACAGGGTAAGGACTGGGGAAGACCAGGAAGAGATGCATGGAATTTTCTTGGTGTTGTCACTACTGGGCAAAAGGCAGAGGTTGGGGCACAAGGCTGGAGGGAACTGGTGATACAGGGCAGGCATGAAGTGCCCCGGGTATCAGAGAACTTAGGTACTGCAAGAAGATGTGGGAGAAGCTCCAGAAGCAGTCAGAGAAGGCAGAGGGGCACCAGCCATTTCATTGCCAGGCTTGGAATAATGGCAATTGTCATGCTCCTTTGAGTATGTAATGTCACCAGGCATGGGAAGTACTGTGTGTGTTTGAGCATGATGTCTTTGAACTCAGTTATTGATTTTAATAATCATTCTTTAGCTCAGTGGCACTGTGTCTGGATCACAAGTGCAAGATCCTGAGTTCAATCCCTGGTACTGAAGGAAAAAAAAAAAAGAGTAAAAAGGAGCTGGCCTCGATAATGTATCTTCTTGAGCAGTGATGACTGATCTATTCCCTAAGTCCCTGGGATCTGGAATGTGGCAGCAGCTTTAATTTCAGTGTGTCTTTATGTGGTTCTGCATCTTTCCATTTGGACTGCATGCTTGAAGTTGCTTATTCAAATAAGCAAATGTCCCTTAAATGGAAAAACATCTCTGCATGCAAATGATCAAGTAGCATTTCTAACTTTAGCTACAGAATTTATTATTGCATTCTTTGGGGAACTGATTAAAGTAACCCCAGACACCATCCTTTTATGACCAAATAGTATGGACAGTTATAAATAGTGCAGTGAGCTGTGCCTGCAAGGCTGCAAGCCAAAAATCTTTGAGTCAATAAAGGCACTGTTGTTCTCTGTGAGGAGGCAATTATGACATGGCATTTCTGAAACAGGAAGCTGAGTAAGGCAGTTTTCAATTGAAAGTCTAATAAAAAAATGTGTTTGATAAAATCTCCCCTCAAAATGATTCGTGTGCTTTATACATACTGTATATATCTATTTACATATGTGAGAATCCATTTCCATGTAGACATAGCATCACTAAGATATTTATTCATTAATATTCACTGACTAGAATAAATTATATAATGCTGAAAACTTGGCAACATTTCAGAGTAAAAGATGTTTGCACCCTATGCAAACCTATTCTGTTTATAAATATGATGCATATTTGTTGGAGAAAGCACAACAATAAATGCATAATGAAGAAAATATCCAAAGTCTTACTATCTAGAAACAACCAAGATGCTAACTCTTCTAAATATATGATTTCCAGGCTAGTTAATAAGGTATACACCATAATTTTAATTACTATGGTTGCCACCATCAGTTCTTGAAACCAGTTTTAAAAACCAACCCGTCTATGCCCAGATTTCTCACAAACAGAATGTAAAATAACAACTTCTTATGCTTAATTGGGAGGATCAATCCTAGGCAGCAGGACGAAGGGCAGCGGTGGGAAGCAGTGGAGGATGGGAAGCATCGCACACGGAGACCCTTGGAGACAACCCATTCCCCCAGCGGACTCACAGTGGCCCAGGTGGCCACGCCTAGAGAGACCAGGTGAGGAAGTCAGACCTCAGCACAGGCTTTTTGAGGGAGGAAGGGGAAAGAATTCCTCTGTGGTCTCCTTTTCCTCTACTGCTCACATTTTGCCTCACAGGAAGTTTACTCACATTGCTCAGAATCTTTGGCAAGGAGAAAATTCACTGGAGTGGGTCAGAAGCCCAAATCTCCGTTTCATTGCTTATCAGCTCCCTGAGGAAATCTGAATTTAGTTTTCTCATCTATAAAATATGACCGATCCTATCCACCTCACAGTTGCCTTAAGCATTGCATTAGAGAACATGTGTTCAGATGTATGCAAGCGTGCATAGCTACCATGACTGGAGCTCAGGGATTTATTTGTTGCAGACAGTGTCTACACACTTGCTCTGTGTCTTTCACAAAATGTGGGCAATAGAAAGACTGCTTTTAAATATTTTTATCAGAGTTTATTTTTATTCTAGTTTGAAAGTAAGATCTATTTTTACCTTAATTTTAAAGAAGGATATATTTTTACTGGAGCTTAGTGCATGTGATAGGGTCACTACCAGATTAGTAGGGGCTGGACTGAACATTTGGGTTCAAGAGAAAAGCTTGATTTGGGACGAGCAGGTGTTTGAAGAGAGATCAGAAGGGATGGTACCAGCCTCTACTTCACAGGAAGAGGCCATCTGGGCCATCTGCAAAGGCAGAGGCACACTGCACAGGGGAGGGTGGCTTAGGGTGTGTGTCATCTCCAGCAAGTGGCTGTGCCCACACTCTCCCAATTCTACCTAGAGCTTGTAGAGAGGGACTCCAAGCTCCACAGTGCCAGAGTGTCAGAGACTCAGAGGTCTTCTCCCAGGACTCAGTTCTGGGATCCATAGGGCTGAAGTCCAGCCTGAGGCTAAGGAGGAAAATGTGCTATAGCCCAACATTCTCTGAGACATTCATGGAAACATAGGTCCTGAGGGGTTGAAGTCAATGAAAGGCAGCCTTTGAGGAGAATGCCTTCAGGTCCAGATTGAGAACCTGAGTCTCCAGTCAGGCCCAGCCCTTGGCTTCACAGGAGGAAGTTCATCTCTATCTCTGGTTCGATTTAATCTCAATTTCTATCCCTCTTCATAAGTCACCTATAGACTACTCCACAGAGGGCCAGAAATTAGAGTGTCAAGGCAGTGGGGTGCAGAGTTTCGATGACCACCATGAGAAAGGGTTCATTTGGCATTTCCAGCTGCAGATGCCAGCAGAAGACACTGACAGACACATGTGGCTTGGATGGGGCTGTCATCCCAAGAACGCCAGCCCATCCATTCCTCAGAGCATGCCACACCCCCACAACCCCTGCACTCCATCCGCTGTGCGCACTCCCCCACCTCCTCCCACTCACCAGCCCCATGCTGGAGAGGTAGGAGTGAAGGCAGAGATGGTGGGCAGGGGGTGTGCCTGAGTGTGCCTGTGTGCGCAGCAGAGGAGACTCAACCACTGCCCCAACAGTGAGCACTCCCTAAAGCGCCATTTAAACTGTTAAATCAGACTGAGCGTAAATTGATTTGACATTTAGCAAGCTTTCCCTTCTTTTTTATAGGTAAGACTCATGAAGATCATGGACAATGGACAAAATACATTGTCTCTACACATCAAATATTGTTTTTTATTTTCATAAAATAGAAAACAAATCTTTGTAACCGAATAATCAGAGAATAACAATAGTTAATGCACTTATATTTTTATCTTCAAAGTAGTTACTCAGAGTACAAGACATAAACCAAAAAGATTTTTACAAAACAGAAACAGGTAATGACACAAACTTTCTTTTCAATGAACTAAGATAAACTGTTAGTATAAATGAAACAAATCAGTATGCATTGAAATATTTTTAAACAACAGAATATATAATTTGGGGAAGTATTTGAACTTCTCCCTATTTCCAATTTATCTTTCTGCTATTTTGCTCTTTATTTGTATATACATATATATGTATACATAAATAATAGATATACATATATACACATACATATATATGTATATACGTGCACATATATAGTGTTTGTCATGTAAGAGAAATCATGTGATATTTGAACTTGTGTGTCTGACTTATTTCACTTAACATTATGTTCTCAAGTTGCATCCATTTACCTATGAATGCCTCATTTATCTTTACGGGCAAAGATCGTGATCCATTTCTATCAGCAATAGATTAGGAAGAAAAACTTTCAAAAAATATAATAAAGAACCAATATCCTTAATATGAAAAAAAATAGAAAAAACAGCAAAGGATTGGAATAGGCAACTCATAAAACATAGTAAAATGGCCAATAACTATATGAAAATATGTTTATTGTCTCTTAAGGAACATGACTCTTAATGTCGTTTAAGTAGAATAATCATGAAATCTTTTGTTTAGAATATTGGCAAACAACAACACAAAGGCTGATAATCCTCTGGCACGTTTTCCTAACATAACTGTTTGCTGAGGCTGTTAATACGCTTGTTGACTAGATGTCTGGAACCTGATTAGTTCATTGAATTCTCTTTTGTAACAGCATCAGCGAAATCTAACAGAAAGACCTCTGGGGAAGAGAACTCAGGAGGCTCAGAATCTGGTGACTGCTCTGAAACAGATTTCCTCGGTGACCTTGGGTGTAGACTTTCAGTGCCTTGTTCTGCGTCTGGAACTTAAGGAGGATGTGACCTACTTTTTCCCTGTCTCATTGAAATGTGATCAAGATTAATGGCCTAACGTAGAAAATATTTCCAGTGACATGAAAGACCAGACTCATTATTCAATGCCTGAATTAATAAATCTGGTAAAAATCAGTCTAATTCACTTAATTCAGGAAAAATACTTGCTTAAAACCATGTAATTTTAGAACTGGGTGTGTATAAAAATGATCTCATCAGAATTTTTCAAAATGTCCCTCAGATTGATGGTGAAGTCAGATTGAGAGAACTGGGCTGCATCTTAGAGGACACAGACTGAGAACCATGCACAGTATTAACGAGGTCACATAGCTCTGCATCCGTCTTGCAGGGGTTCACGGACTGCAGCTCTCCGGGGCCACACTATCAGGTCAAGCTGGGCTTACAACAGTACAGAAATGTTTTCCTGCTCAAACTTTCAAGCTTTTGCAATGCAACACACATTGTTTTTCTAATATAAACTAAAAGTAAAATGTTCGGGGTTCTTGCTTTTTTCAGCATTTAAGATTTTTTATGTCCTTGAGGGTTTTTTCTGCTTAAAAGTTAACCTACACACAAAGTTTTGGTTTAAACTGTGTTTGGTAAATGAAACTAAGTTGAGTATATTCCTTCAAATGTAGTTATGTTGTAACAGACGTGTGGAGAGCCTTGGAGCTTCCTGGATCCTGTCCCGGAGGCTGGGCCCTGGCCTGTCCTCCCTGTAGCAATGCTAAGTATGCAAATGTCTCTCATGCCATAGGTGACAATCTGGCAAGTGTCACTCCGTTTAGCTAATTCATCCTCATGATTCTGTTTCAACTACAAATGAGACAACCGAGGGTTGGAGAGATTCAGCAATTCACCTAAAGCTTCAGACTCTGCGTGTCCACAAGCTGATTATGCCTGTGCTACTCGTCACTTCCTTCTTAGAATAGCTAGGCTTCTCTCTATTTTAAATATTGAATTTTGCTTTTGTTGTATCCCATCTCACCTTTAGGTCATTTCTAAAACATGATTAGAACCTTGTCACTTCTCTGCTTGAAACTTGAATGGGTCCTCAGAGCCTGGAAGAATGCTTTTCAAACTGTGGTTGTCAGATGAGGGCTCATTGGTGTCAGGCCCCACCCCAGGCCCACTGAACCTGAGGCAGAGGGCAGGCTGTGCAGTCTGGGTGATTCTGACATGCACCGGCATGCTTGGCTGCTAAGGAGTCCTGCCTCCAGCTTACTTTCTAGCCTCATCTTGCGGCTAGCTGTTTCACTCATCAAGCTGCATGAACATCCCCTTCATATACACAGCTGCTTGCTGTCCAAGGACAGTGTCACCTGGACATAAAGCACAAGGATTCCGGAGTCTTAAATATCACCTGTGTCATTTACTAGCACTTGTGACCTCCGTCAGATGACCTATACAAGATGAGGATGCCAGAAATATCTGCTCACTTGTGGTCATTCAGATTAAATGAATTAATGTATGTGGGGACCTTAAAATAGTGCCTAGCATGCAATAGGCCTTATAGGAATATATCATTGTCTTTGTTTCTTGTATTTATTTCCTGTGACTATCATAACAAATAGCCACAAACCGAGTGGCTTATTAACAACAGGAATTTCTCTTTCACTGTCCAACGTCAGTTTCTCTGGGCTGACCTGAAGATGTGGCATGGCTACTCCCTCTCTGATTATTGGTGCACCAGCCTTCCTTGGAGTGGGATCCCATTGAGCCAATCTCTGGCTCCATTTTCACCTCACCTCTCCCTCTGTGTGTGTACTATGATTTATTTTTATTTTTTAAATTTTATTTTATTAGTATATATTTGTGATACACAATAAACATATTCATCCTGGGGAATTTGTGCACATACATATCACATCTTGATCCTTACTTCCCCTTCCTCTCAACTGCCTCCCATGTGCTGCTTATTCTAAATATGGTTTGCCCTTTCCCTGAACTCATGCAGTAGTTTAATTCCCAAAGTCAGATGTTAATGGTTTTAACAGGATGAAAAATTAATCCACTTATGGTGTTTATAGGCAGGGTCTTTGGGAAGTTTCCTATTCTAATATCTTGCAGTAGTGTGGTACATTTAATATAACCAGTAAATCAATATTGATTCATTATAATTAAAAAGAGCCCATATTTTACATTAAGGACCGCTCTTTCTAATGTGAGGATTTTTGACAAATACAGAATGTCCTGTATCAACTGTTACCCTGTCATACAGTATCACTGTCCCAAAAATATCCAGTGCTCCACTTGTTTACCATCCTATACTTCAGGACTCTTTGCAACTACTGATCTTAATTCTCCATGTTTTTGCTTTTTCCAGAATGTCTTCCGGTTGGAAACATACAGTGTGTACCCTTTCAGCTTGACTTCTACTTAGTAATGTGCTTTTAAGTTTCTTTCAGATCTTCATATGGCTTGGTAGCTCATTTCTTTTTAGCACTAATATTGCATTGGCTGGATGTGCCACAGTCTACCCATTTAGGTTGTTTCTAAGTTTGGACAATAAATGAAAAAGCTGGTATAACCATCTACGTGCAAATTTCTGGTTGGATGTAAGTTTTCACTTCCTTTGGGTAAATCCCAAGAAGTACAATTGCCGAATCATATAGCGAGCCTTTGTTAAGGAACTGCCAAAATGTCTTCCAAAGTTCTTCACCTATTTGTATTCCCACCAGTGGTGAATGGGAATTCTTGTTACTCCACATTCTGATACCATTTGATGTTCTCAGTGTTCAGATTTTTGCCACTCTAAAAGGTGGGCAGTGCATCTCATTGCCATTTCAGTTAGCAATTCTCTAACGGTGAGTGTCTTTGCCATAGTACATCTTCCTGGAGTAGGAGTCTGCTCAGATCTATTGCCCACTCTTTCACTGGGTTGTTTTCTTATTGTTGAGTTTTTATGGTTGGCATACATTGTGGGATACCCCTCCTTCACCCAATATGTGTTTTGCAAATATTTTCTCTATTACACACCATATTTTTCTGTTCTCTTGGCAGTATCTTTTGCAGAGAAGTTTTTCATTTTAATATAGTCCAGTTTACCAATTTTTTCTTTCACTTTTGATGCTGTGCCTAAAAAATCATGGTAAAATCAAAGTTCACCTAGGTTTGTCTAAACTTATTAAATAACTATATAAATATTTATTTTGATGAAATAGATTGATCTACATTTACCAACCATACTATCTATTAGAAGCTTTTCAGTTTCATATTTTACATTTTGGTCTATAATCTGTTTTGGTTTATGTCACTACCTTTTTATTGCTTCTGTTTCCTGCTGTATCATATCAGAGTTTTCCTGGCAATTACAGATCATATCTTACCTGACTTAAGTGGGCCTCAGAAAACTGAAGGAGTAGTCTTCATTTTGCTCAGCACCCCGGCCATGTTCAAGGCATCCAGGCTTCTTGTAGTTTACCAGCCCCTAGAGAGGACAGTGCTCCTCCATGCCTCTGCTTGGGCATGCATAAGCAGCTGCTCCTCATCCTCTGCCAGCTTCTACGTGGGTACACCAAGGTCTCTGAGTGTCACAGCGCTGTCCTGTTCAAAGACTAAAAATGGATGAACATTTTATTTTCATTGGAATGAGGTTTGTGTTCTATAAAAGAAGCCCTAGGGGACAGGGTCCCTGTGGAGGTGGAGAGTCCAAGTTTAAGGGACATGTGACTATTCTCGTATCAACTCAAATGACTCACAGTTTCTGAGTAAAATGTACTTTTTCCCCCTATTTATATGCTTAGAAATAAAAGCAAACTCCTAATCAAGGGAAGAATTTTTTTCTACATCTCAAACAGAGAAATGCCTGGATTAACTCTAACTTCTTTTTTCATAAAGAAATATAAGCAAAAACCAAAATGTTCAGATTTTATTAATAATGTGATTTAACAGTATAGCTTTTCAGGGACAACCCAGTTAATTTAAAGTAACTTATACCTTTCAATTTTTTTCATATAAATAAATTCATAAATGAGGAAAATTCTTTGCTAGTCTGTCTTGGAATGTGTCCCGAGATAGTCTCCTTTCGGAGCCTGAGGCCCACCAAGAAAATATCACTTTGGCATAGACTTTTCTACAAAGATTTGAGCCCAGGTCTTCAGTGCTACTTGGCCATTACAACCTAATTATGAACAGCAGTTTTGAGCTGGACGTGGAGGCACACCCCTGTAATCCCAGCACTCTGGGAGACTGAGGCAGGAAGATCACAAGTTTGAGCCCAACCTAGGCAATTTAGCATTAAAGAAATGGATGGGAGTATAGCTCAGTGTGGAGGTCCTGGATTCAATCCCTAGTACCATACACGCACAAACAGCCAATTTTTGTTTAATAAGAATGTGATATTTGTAATGAAAGAGTATAGTTGTTTTTTAGTTGTGCGTGTAAAGATTCTGGTTATTTGTGGTTGGTGGAAAAACCAACCTTCTAATAAAAGTGGAAACTGATCTATCAGGCCCTGAATAGAGAAAGCCCAGTGGCCATTTTCCCGAAGGGCAGCACCTTGGGACCCCCAGAATGTGAAGTGGGTTAGCCCTGACCGCTTCCCATCATATCTAAGGATAAAAACAGCTCTTGAGCCTTCAGGGTGCTGGGGACTCGGACACTGGTTCTCTTCTTGATAAATAACATATCTCATAGTTTCTTAATTGAGCTTTGTTTTTTGTTCTATTATTTTTAAAATTTTATTAATACCTGTTTGCAGTACATGCACTTTCCTATCATCTTGCGGAGTTTGTATATGTAAATAATACAGCTTCTTTCTTTTTTTAAAATCCCCTTCCTTTCCCTTCCTCTTCCTCCTCTAGCTCCCCTTCCCCCCTTTTCATTCTTGTGGATATTATTAATTTTAGTTCATGTTTATGATATATAACGTCCACATTCATTGAGGTTATTGGGACCTTGTACCTTACATACCTTCACTCTATCTGTCCCCCCGCCCCGTCCCCGAGACCCCTTCTCATTGGCAATAGATCCATTCTCTTGTTTCCTTCTCTCCTTTTATTTTTCTCTTAGTTTGTACTTTGCCTTAGATGAAAAATACCCTATGCTATTCAAGTTTGTGTGTCTGGTTTATTTCATCCAACATAATATTTTCCAGTGCATCCATTTTCCTACAAATGTCTCCAATCTGTCCTTCTTTATAGCTGAGTAGTATTCCATTATGTGTAGGTGCCCAGTTTTCTTTATTTAGTCATCTGTTGATGGACATACAGGCTGTTTCCAGGAGTCATCACACACTGCCCCGCTTACCACTTCCCTTCCTAACCAGGCAGTGTGTGATGACTCTTTGGGACATAGTTGACTATGGGCTAAGGCCTTAAGACCCCCCTGAAAGCCTAACCCTAGAGTCCAGGGAATCATATATGAAATTACACAGTCAGCTGTTACACATGGAGTCTATAGAGTACCAATACTGCTACTTTTCTCCCCAGACCACTGGGCCAACCCCAGCATGCTTTGGGGCCAAGCTCAGGTCTGGCCTTGGTGAAGAATGACTTACTGACAGTGCAGCAGAGTCTGAGGGAGGTGGAGTGGGCAGAAACAGCTTGGCTTTGGGGGCTTTGAAGATCTGACTTGGAGAAAGTTGTCTACACTGCTGTCCTTTTATGAGGCACCCTAAAATGGACAGTGGGGCAGAGGGATGAGATGATCCAGACTTAGAATATGACCATGTTCTCCATCTCAGTTTTTAGAGGGTTGTAGAACATCACCTGAAAGGAAGCTTTTAGGTCACAAATTTAAATTTTTTACACTCTAACCATGTTCCCTATACCAGGAATAATCAAGAATCAGCTGTCCTCTGGGACTGTAAGGCAAACTCAGTAATCTAATGATTGGTGGCAACGTGTATTGAAAAGCAAGGTAAATTATGATCCCAGAAACACTTATGTGCTTAGAAGGCCCTCAATATGCTGGGTGATAGACAAGAAGGCTGTCCTTGGAGGATTTGACCAGAGGTCTAGATTCTTCAGGAAAATTATTTTGTCTAATGGAGAATGAGGCTGAAACAAGTTGCACTGCTTGCCCTTCAAGGCAATGACCAAATAGATCACAGGCTTTTAAACATTTTTGGTTGAGATGCAAAATGATAAGTACCAATATATACACTTTAACACACACACACTAACACACACACACTCACACGTAATGGTAACAAGAGTTTTAAGTACAATATACAGGAATAATGATCTTGGATATTTTTGCTCTATTTCATTAGAAATAAAGACTAATTGCAATCCATGGAATTGCTTGACTAATGAGTCATAATTTGCAATTTGGAATTTAGTAATGGAGAGAAGGTTGCAAACACAGCAGAGGGGCAGATCATCCCAAGTGAACCAGGGTTCACTAGGGGAATAGGTTTAATGTTTAAAATATATATTATATAAAGGATTTACAAAGTAGGCTTACAATGGCTGCCTGCAGAGTGGGTGTGGAAGGTTCCAAAAAGGCTGTCTGTGTGCTGGAGATCTGAAGGATCCAGTCAAAAGTTGAAGGCCTGGAGCTCCCTGCAGAGTCCCATGCCTATCTGTATCAGGAAGCTGAGGGATCTGTGCTAGAAGCCTGGGATGTCCAAAGGTGATGGTGAAGTCTGGAGCTCCTCCAAAGAAGCTGAAGGGAGACTTCCTTCTTCTTTCCCTTTTTATTCCATCCAAGCCTATGGTCAGTGCCACTTGCACGTAGGGTGGATTTTCCCTCTTCAGTAAGTCCATCTCCAGACACACCCACAACTGTGCTCAATCAGTCAACTGGGTATTTCTTATTCAAGTTGACACCAGTTAACCATCACACCAAGACTAGCTGCAAACACAATTTCTCTCTCTGAGGAACCAGGGGAGACTCTGCTCAGTTGGGTCATGTTGGTAGTAAATGTGGATGGATGGATCAAGGTGTCTTGGTTTGTCCAGCCTCCAGAAGATGCATTTGTTTGGGTACCCTTTTTATGTGCTTACAGGACACAGGTAGGTGCAAGATTTTCTTTAGTGGCCTTTAGGTCCATGTGTGTGTGTGTGTGTGTATATATATATATATATATATATATATATATATATATATCACTAATATTTCAGTCACTTTCGCATTGCTGGGACAAAATACCAACCTAGAACACACGCTGAATCAGCCCGCTGCAGACAGGCAGGTCTGTGCATGGCCTACCAAGGTCCTGAGTCGCACGGAAAACACTGAATCACCCCACTGCAGAAAGGAGGCCACCTGATTCCACACTACAAAGACGCAGAGGACACCAGACCACCAGACCAAGGTACTGAGTCCCACTGTTCCAGGCCCAGAGGTAGGGGCTTCTGAGCCATTGTCCCACTGCTCCTGGTCCAGAGGAAGGGACGTCCCAGTCACCATCCCTCCCGCTGCTCCCAGCCCAGAGGAAAGGGCTTTTGGGCTACCTTCTGTCCCACTGCTCTTGGCCCAGAGGAAGGGGCTTCTGAGCCACCATCCCACTGCTCCTGGTCCAGAGGAAGGGGTTTCCCAGCCACCATCCCTCCCACTGCTCCCAGCCCACAGGAAAGGGCTTTTGGGTCACCATCCCTACCGCTGCTCCCAGCACCGGTCTCACCTCAACCAGCTCAGAGGAGGTAATCCGTGCAGGCGCTAACAGCCCCCCACCCCAGTCGAAATGAGAAAACACGTAAATAAGTCTCAAAACCAGACTTCCACATCACCTACAGCAACCCCAAAGGGAAATGAGATGGAACACTCTGATACTCAACCACCTGGACCCACTCAACTGGCAACAAAAGGGGATCTGGAAAAAATGAAATCAGAAATAATTTCTCAGATAACAGGAGAAATTGTGCCCTTAGTGCAAGACATGATTAATAAATCTAGAGAGGAGCTCAGGAACATGATGGAATCCCAACATAGGAAACAAATGAAATCCATAAAACAGATGCAAATAGATTTCCAGGACATGAAAAACTCCACTGAAAGTCTACACAGCAGAATGAGCCAATGTGAGGGCAGAATTTCAGATAGAGAAGATAAGATTGCAATTAAGGACCAGGAAAAGAAACATTGCTTCAAAATTATAAGGGAGCATGAGAAATCAATCCAGCAGCTGCTAGATGATGCAAAAAAGAATAACATAAGACTGAATGGGCTCAATGAAGAAACAGGAGAGAGTGCAGATGACATAAAAAAATCTCTTCACAGGAATAATAGCAGAAAACTTCCCAAGCAGGGGAAAAGAGCTTGACATACAGATAAGTGAGGCATATAGGACTCCAAATAGCCTTGATCAAAAAAATCTACACATAGGCATATAATTGTTAAGATTCCAGAAACACAACAGAAGAACAAAGTTCTCCAAGCAGTCAGAGAAAAGAAACAAATCACATACAAAGGAAAGCCCATTGGAATCGCAGCAGACTTCTCAACACAAACCATCAAGGCAAGAAGAGCTTGGAGTGACATATTGCAAGTCCTAAAAGAAAACAGCCTCCAATCCAGATTGATGGACCCTGCAAACTATCTTTCAAAATTCATGGAGAAATAAGATGCTTTCATGACAAAGAGCACCTCAGGAACTTCATGAATACCAAACCAGCACTCCAAAGAATTTTACACAATATCCTAGGAAGAGACATTGAGGATCACAACCCCAGGAAGCAAAGCAGAATGAACCCATCTGGCATAACAAGAAATTAAATGTAAAGGGGGAGAACCCAACAAAAAGAAAAAGTTGTGGCAATGACAAGTCAATACGTTTCAGTTATAACCATCCATGTTAATGGTCTCAATTCACCAATCAAAAGAAATAGACTGGCAGAATGGGTCAAGAAGCAAAATCCTACAATATTCTGCATACAAGAAACACACTTAATTCAAAAGGAAACTCATAGACTGAAAGTTAAAGTGTGGAAAACAATAATCCATGGGACAGGAACCCGAGAAAAAGCAGGAGTAGCTATCCTCTTTGCAGATCAAGTAGATCTCAAACCAACACTGATTAAGAGAGACAAAGAAGGACACTACATCCTTGTAAAGGGAAGAATCCAAGAGGAAGAGATGACAATCATAAATATCTATGCACCAAACACTAGTGTACCCAACTATATAAAACAAATACTAATGGACATGAAAAGTCATATATGCACTAATACAATTGTACTAGGGGACCTCAACACCCCACTGTTACAAATAGATAGATCAACTAGACTAAAAATAAGTAATGAAATACTAGAACTCAATCGAACTCTTGAACAAATGAACTTAACAGACATTCACAGAGTCTTCCACCCCACAAAATCAGAATACACATTCTTCTCAGCTGCACATGGGTCATTTTCCAAAATAGACAGCATACTCACACATAGAACATGTTTAAGTAAGTGCAAAGGAATTGAAGTTATCCCCTGTATATTATCAGACCATAGTGTGATGAAATTGGAGATCCATAGCAAAAGAAACTCAAAAAATTTCATAAACACGTGGAAATTGAACAACACACTTCTGAAGAACCAATGGGTCACAGAGGAAATTGAAGAAATCAGACAGTTCCTTCAATTAAATGACAATGACAATACAACATATCAGAATCTATGGGACACAATGAAAGCAGTCTTACGAGGGAAATTCATAGCAGTGAATATGCATATTAGGAAAACAGAATGATCCCAATTAAACAACCTGATGCTGAACCTCAAGCTTCTAGAAAAAGAAGAGCAGGACAACCCCAAAGCTCATACAAGGGAGGAAATTATAAAGATCAGAGGAGAAATCAATGCAATGGAGACTAAGAGAATGATACAAAAAATCAATGAAGCCAAGAGTTGGTTCTTCAAAAGAATCAACAAAATTGACAAATATTTGGCCAACCCTGTCAGAAAAAGGAAAGAAAAGGCCCACATCCATGCAATTAGGAATGAAAAGGGTGAAATGACAACAGACTCAGCAGAAATCCAGAGGATCATCAATACCTACTTCCAGAACCTATATGCCCATAAGATGGACAACACAGAAAAAATCGACAGATTCCTAGATACATATGAATTACCAAAGTTGAACGAAGAAGACCTAAAAATTCTGAACAACCCAATATCAATCAATGAAATTGAAAATATAATTAAATCTTATCAACTAAGAAAAGCCCAGGCCCTGATGGCTTCACTGCTGAATTCTACAAGAAATTTAGAGAGGAACTGCTGCCACTACTGTTTAAACTCTTCAATGAAATTGAAATGGAAGCAATACTCCCAAATTCATTCCTGGAAGCAAGCATCACCTTGATCCCCAAAGCAGAGAAAGACCCAACTGAAAAAGAGAACTATAGGCCAATCTCACTAATGAACATAGATGCAAAAATCCTTAATAAGATACTGGCAAACAGAATGCAGAAGATCATCAAGAAGATCATACACCCTGATCAAGTGGGATTCATCCCAGGGATGCAGGGATGGTTCAACATATGCAAATCAATCAATGTAATACACTATATCAATAGAGCCAAGAACAAAAACCATATGATCATCTCAATAGATGCAGAAAAAGCATTTCACAAAATCCAACATGTATTTATGATGAAAACCCTACAAAAAACTGGAATAGATGGTCTCTACCTCAAACTGATAAAAGCTATCTATGAAAAGCCAACAGCCAATATCATAGTAAATGGTCAAAAACTGAAATCATTCACACTAAAATCAGGAACAAGACAAGGATGTCCACTATCACCACTCTTGTTCAATATAGTTCTGGAAACATTAGCCACAGCAATTAGACAAGAGAAAGAAATAAAAGAAATAAAGATGGGTAATGAAGAAGTCAAATTGTCATTATTTGCAGATGACATGATACTCTATATAGAAGACCCCAAGAACTCCACCAAAAGTCTTCTAGACTTAATAACCAAATTCAGTCAAGTAGCTGGTTACAAGGTCAACACACAAAAATCAATAGCTTTCCTCTACACCAATGACAGACTCACTGAGAGAGAAATAGGGCAAATAATTCCTTTCACAATAGCATCCAAAAAACTGAAATACCTAGGAATCATCCTAACAAAAGAAATCAAAGACCTCTTCTCTGAAAACTGTGGCACTCTGACAAGAGAGATTGAAGATGATATCAGAAAATGGACAGACATCCCCTGCTCCTGGGTAGGAAGGATTAATATAGTGAAAATGGCCACACTTCCAAAACTGCTATATAGATTTAATGCAATTCCAATTGAGATCCCAGCAGCATACTTCATAGACCTTGAGAAAAAAATCCAAAAACTCATTTGGAACAAGAAGAGACCCAGAATAGCAAAAGCAATTCTAGGTAACAGAGACATGGTAGGGGGTATCACAATCCCCAACCTGCAACTCTACTACAAAGCTACTGTGATAAAAACAGCATGGTACTGGCAAAGAAACAGACTTGAGGACCAGTGGAACAGATTAGAAGATGCAGAAACAACTCCAGACACACTCAGCCGTCTCATCTTTGACAAAGGAGCCAAACACCCTCACTGGAGGAAAGATAGCCTCTTTAATAAATGGTGCTGGAAAAATTGAGCTTCACCTTGCCAAAGATTAAAACTAGACCTATATCTCTCACCATGCACTAAACTAAAATCAAAAGGGATGAAAGATCTAAATATTAAAATAGAAACTCTGAACCAGTTGGAACAGAGGTTAGGTAGAACCCTTGAAGACATGGGTGTAGGAAAAGATTTTATGAACAAAACTTCAGTTGCCCGTGAACTAGCACAAACAATCAACAAGTGGGATCTCTTCTTATTAAAAGGCTTCTGCACAGCAAGAGAAACCACCAGCAGTGTGAAGAGACAACCCACAATGTGGGAAAAAATCTTCACCTGCTCTTCCTCAGACAAAGGTCTACTATCTCGAATCTATAAAGAACTTAAAAAGATCAGACCTCCCAAATTTAAAGACCCAATCCAAAAATGGGCATCTGAAATGAACAGACATTTCTCAGACAAAGAAGTAGAAATAGCAAGTAAATACATGAAAAAATGCTCAACATCACTGGTCATTCAAGAGATGCAAATGAAAACAATGCTGAGATTCCATTTCACTCCAGAAAGAATGGCTGCTATCATGAAATCAACCAATAACAAATGCTAGTGGGGCTATGGGGAAAGAGGAAACCTGTTCCACTGCTGATGAGAGTGTAGACTGGTGCAAGCACTGTGGAAATCAGTATGGAGATACCTCAAAGAACTAGGACTGGAAGTCCCATTTGACCCTGCTATTCCACTGCTGGGGATCTTCCCCAAAGAATTAAAAGTATCATACCACAGTGATATATGTGTACCCATGTTCATAGCAGCGCAGTTTGTAATAGCTAAAACTTGGAAACAGCCCAAATGCCCATCAACTGGAGACTGGATAAAGAAAATGTGGTTTTTTAATAAAATGGAGTACTACTCAGCCATAAAAAATGAGAAATTAGAGACATTTATAGCTAAGTGGATGCACATTGAGGCAATACTCCTAAGTGAAATAAATAGGACACACATGTGTAAATACTGAATAGTTTCTCTGGTGTGAGAAACTGAAAGTGTAAATAAGGACTAAATGTATAATAGGTAACGTGAAATAGGAAGAAAAGGGGCAAAGGGGAAGGAAGTGGGAGGGCTAGGGGAAAGGATAGAAGGGAATGGGATTAATATGAGAAAATGGAAAAATAGGAACAAAATCTTTGTAAATAGGGAGGACTGGAGGGGTTGAAGGGAGGGCTGGGCAAGGGTGAAAAACCAGAGCCAAGAGAGACTATGTAAAGGTGCAAATTTCCAATGATGAATGTCATTATATTGTATACCTAAAATATTAGAATGAATAATGGATAATGTAAAATAGAAAGAAAAGGTCCAAAGGGGTAGGGGTAGTGGGAGAGGCAGGGGAAAGGAAAGAAGGGAAAGGAAAAATGATGAAAAATGGAAAAAATGGAAATAAAGTCTTTGTAAATCGGGAAGAGTGGAGGGGGTGAAGGGAGGGCTAGGAATGGGGAAAAAATAAGAACCAAAATGCATTATGTAAAGGTACAATTCCCAATGAGAAATGTAATTGTGTTGTATACATACAATGTACCAATACAAGAATTTAATACAAAAAAAAATACCAACCTAGAAATTAAAAGGAGAGGTTTATGTTAGCTCATGGTTTCAGTTTGTGGTTGGCCGTATCCAAGGCAGAAACAGCATGGTAGAAGGGCCTGGGTGGAGGTCAGCTGATCCTTCTATGGCAGCCAGGAAGCAGAGCACTAAAGGAGGAGCTGGGGATGAGAATCCACTCTTCCCAATCAGCCCAGTGGCCCAACTTCAACCAGGCCCACTGGCTAACAGCAAGTCAGCCATAGCACTCCCATGATTCAGTGTCTTCTAAAACTCTTGCCTCTGAACACATGAGAGTTTTGGGTAACATTCTATATCCTTGGCTCTGTAGGTTCAGGCCAGAGCCTTTGCACTAAGCTATATCCCCAGCCTTTTTTACATTTTGAGATAAGACCATGCTAAATCACTAAATTTCCCATGCTAGGCTCAAACTTGCCATCTTCCTGTCTCAGCTTCCCAGAGTGCTAAGTTTATAGGCATGTGCCACCATGCCTAGACAGTGATATTACTTTTTTTCTTTTTTCCTTTTTTTTGGTACCAGAGATCAAACTCAGGACCTTACGCTTGAGAGGCAGGCGGTGGCACCACTGAGCTAAATCCCTGACCCTAATGATACTACTTTTTAATAAGAATCAATCTGTAAATATAGAGGAGCTGTCAAGAACCAGGCATATTCTGGATGTGCTGTGATGGACAGTAGGGGTTGAGTCCTTTTAGGTAACTGTCCTGCAATTCAGGACCCATATTGCAAATACTGCAACCCTGCAGTTTGCACTGGACCATCAAAGATGGTGGATCACAGACACCCTTGAGAATCTAGCACTGTGGTGTACAGAGTGTGGTCCCTGACTTGCTGAAATAGTAGTACTCAGGAACTTGCTAAAAACATAAAAGCCTAGGCCCCAACAAGATCTACAAAGTCAGAAACTGTGGGAATGGAGCCGAGCAGTCTTTTAATAAGTCCCTTGGCTGATTCTGAAGCAAGCTAAATTTGAGAGCCACTGATTTAATGAAATTAGTGGACACTTATCCAAATCTTCGTAAAGTTAGGGGGCCTTTGGATCCTAAATTGATACTGAATAAGGAGAGATACTCTAGACAACTGATGAGGCTGCAGGTGTGTACTGGACAGGACCTGAGCTAGGAAGCCCAGTAAACAGCACTAACTCCACATGTCCTACACAGGCTGGGCAGGGCTCCCAGTGCCCTGCTGAATGGGAAGGAACTTGCTGGGGAGTAAAGTATTATATTTCATCTGTCTAGAGAGGGTGAGAAAAGCAGAGTGTTGCTTCAGGAATGGGGTGAGGACAAGCACAGACCTTTGGGTTAGTGAACCAAGTATTAGGATAGTAAACAATTTAGTAAGGATACACTGTGTAAATGTATGTTCCAGAATGATTCTGATTTCATGTACTTTTAACATTTTTCAATAAAAGCCAATATTTTAATGTTTAACCATGATTGTACGTCTTATAACTCATATGAATAAAGTTACTAGAAAAGTTACCCTCTATTGGGCCATGACCCTTGATTTCTGCTTTAAAGAGTCACTCAGCCTATATGGCCAATTCAATTCAGTTTAAAGATATTGGCTACACATCAAGGGTTCAGAGTAAAGAAATGGCCAGGGGAAGTAAAGCTACTAAGCATCTCTTGCAATTTTCTACCAAATCCCCTTTTTCATCCTCCTGTAATTGTAAAACTAGCCACCCTAAGGTGAAGAATTTGGTGACATTAGCCTATTTGCAATTCGGTGCAACCCAACACTTTTATTTAGTTCCAAAAATTTTTCATAACTACAAAATAGACACTCTACTCACTAATTCTATGATTTTACTACTCCTCCTTTCTCCAGCCCCTGGAAACTCCAAGTCTTCTTTTTATTTATCTCTTCTGGATATTTCATACAAGTGGAATCATAAGATATGTGACCTTTTGTATCTGGCTTCTTCCATCTGGCATGTTTTCAAGTTTCGCCCAATTGTGTTAGATGTATCAGTAATCCATTCCTTTTGTAACTGGATAGTATTCCAATGTAAGGACATATCACATTTTAAAAATCCATTTATCCACTGATGGACTTTGGGGTTGCTTCAACCTGTTGACTATTGTGAATAATCCTGCTGTGAACAGTTATGTATGATGTCCTGTTACTTTTACTCTTCTCTTCTCTCAGCCCTTTAAAAGATGGAAGTCAAATGACTGCATTCCCAGTTTTTCTGTTTAACCTATTCCATATCATTCATGTTCCAAATTCCAGCTTGGCTCATCACTGAGTAAGAACCAGCTACATGCTCTGTGTTGTACATTGTAGTATGTTGTTGCATGTATGTAGTGTTGTTCTGCTTAGGAAGTTTGGTATTGATACTGGACATAGCCAGAAAATACTGAAGAGATGATTCCTACAGTGTGGTCAGTTTTATGTGTCCTAATTTGAGAATTGCCATGACTGTAATAATTTGTTTGAGGGCTAGAAAAGGTCAGTTCTTTTTGGTGACATGCCAGCTTCCCAGCCCTTCAATCCTTTTCTCATTGCTTCTCAACCCACCATGGTCATCTGCCTTGGAACAGACTCATATAAAACCAGGAGTCAGCCCTGCTTACTCAGTCCTGCAGGACACTGAGGTCTGTTCTATGGATTCTTGAGACCCAACCACAGCAGACCCTCAGCATCTCCTGCCTCAAACTGTGTACTGGGACAATAGTAACTTCTCTAAACTACAGTTATCTTACACTCTTTCCATAACCACTATCCTTATTTACACCAGTGTGCTCACGTGCAGATTACATGTCAGTCCTCATGTGCAATCCAGTTCCAAATGTGGACCTCTCCTGAATGGCAAGTCCCCTCACTCCTCCACCTCTTGCTCAGGAGATGTACTCAGTGAACAGAGCTGCAAAAGGAGTAAAGGGCTTCCCGGCTGTGCCCAACCAACATGTTTGCTGAGAGGTTGCAAATTTATTTATATTTTTCTTTAAATTCTTTTATTGGTACATTTTAGGTATACAATATGTTTGAGAAACTGAAAGTGTAAATAAGGATTTAAATTATTAAAACGAATAATTGATAATTTAAAATAGGAAAAGGTCCAAAGGTATAGGGGTGGTGGGAGGGGAAGGGTAAAGGAAAAATTATGAGGAAAGAAAAAGAGGTTGCAAATTTAAACCAACTCTTCTACCAAATGTCTTCTCATCATCACTTGGAAATAAACTTTTTGGCAGAAGAATCTCACGTACCAGCCTAAATGAGCAAATGCTCGATAATATCCATGACAGATCTGCCTTTCACAAAGGCACTCTGAGAAGGAATCAAAAGAGACATTTCATTTACCATGATCTGCCAAAGTAGGAAATGACCACTAGCTGTGTTAGGGATGGAAAGGGACCTTATGATCAATATATGAGCCACTTCTGGTCACTCTTCTCAACAGCTGTAATCAAAACCAACACAGAGCCATGTCAAGCTTTTAATAATTCTCAATTGCACGAGAAGGGAGTGGAACGGAATGACTTTTCAAATGCTACAATTGAGTCTCCCAGATTTGTAATAATAACAGGCACAATTTTACCAGCCTTTCTAGTTGGCAAAGACCACTGAATTTCATCCTCAAGGTATCTAAGGGTGGCATAGCCCATATTTGTACCTGTGCTAGTAACAGAATATGTGCAAATGAGTGTGGCACATGGCAAATGCCTAATTAACAGTAGTGAGCACTGTGTGCGTGCATACGGGGGGGGGCAACCAAGTGAACATACAAATATAAACTCACCAAAGAATGAATTTTCAGCCAGAGGTGAATCACAGGTTCAAGTCCAACCTGGGCAATTGAACGAGACTCTGTCTCAAAGTAAAAACTACTGGACTCAATCACCAGTACTGAGGGAAAAAAGGCATCACCCACCATGCTTTAAAAAGCTATTACTGTTTGTCTGTTGTTAGTGTGTAAGAAAAAAAGTAAAATTGGAGGTGGGGACAAGAGCTCTGTTAGTGAACTGCCTGACTTCAAACACACTCTGAGCTGTCTGTTGCCAAATATTCCTATGAGGTCCGCTTTTCTGTGAACTAATGGGCCTTCTTCTGTTGAATTCACTGAACACTAAAGCTTCTGGGGAAGGAGCCACCTCAGGGTGATGGACTCATTGCCTTTCCTCCCTCCTCACCCTCATTTAGTCTTTTTCAGAAACCTTGTTCCTATTTCCCTGTTTCTCCCCACTTTGAGTTAGATACAGATTCAGACTCTGATTCTAAGCAAACCTGGGTGGACCTCAGTATCATCAGCTGCAGCATGGAGAGAACATTGAGCTCCTTAAGGCATGCAAAGATGAGCTGAGATAATGCCTGAACTGGAAGTGCAGGGCCCTATACACGGGAGGGGTTTCCGCAGGCTCCTTTCATTTCCTCTGTGGCTCCACCTTTCCTTTTCTCTGCTTTCTGGTCTCAGTCAGGTGGTCCTCCTGCAGAGGGCATTGAAAAAGACACGGGTTGTAGCATGCGGCCTCTTGGATGCCATCTGGCACCTCCCAATGAGCCCTGGTTCCCTATTTGTCCCAGTGAAGGAAGCCAAGCAGGACCACAGAGATAAGAGTTGATCAGCACCAGAAACCAGTCTCAGAGCAGAAACTCTTTCCAGCCCTTACTTAAGGACCACTTTGACACAGCCCCAACCAAGTGGTCAACCTACTTCTTGCTGCCCCACCCAAAGCTCTGACCTCCATGACCATTCTCTGACCCAGGAACAGACACCCAAGGCACCCTGCCTCCCTCCTGCCTCTCCACCCTGGGCTTTCACTCTTGTGGTTTCCTCTGCACAAGCTCACTCTCATCACTTCTCCTTTCCTAGCCCACGACTCCGAAAGACACCTTCCCAGGATGCCTGCCTACACCTGTGTCAGCTCTTCAGACTGTCCTTCCATGTGATCCATCAGATAGTTGACATGATTTTATTTCCCTTGATTCCCTATATTATGTGTCCCTTGATTCCCTATATTATTTCCCTTGATTCCCTATACTATGACATGATTTTATTTCCCTTGATTCCCTACATTATGTGTATCTCTCACATGATAAATATTCTGTATTCCCACTCTACCTTTTCCCAGAAAGTTGTCAAAACAGGAATTTGTGCTAGTTATTTCTGTACCTGTTATAGTTTAGGGCAAAAAGTCCCCCAAAATCTCAAGTGTCAGAAGTGGGATTTTTTAGAAGGTGGTTGGTTGATGGGGTTGCTATGCTCACCAGTGGATTAGTCCATTGATGAGTTCATAGCTTAATGTGCTGTAGCAGACAGGGCCCACCTGGAGGAGGTGGTCACCAGAGGCATGACTGGAAGAGTGTATTCTTGTCTTCAGCTCCTACCTTGTCTCTCTGCTTCCTCGTTGCCATAGGTTTAGCACCTTTTCCTCCACCATGAGTTTTCACCATGCTGTTTCAACCTTGGAGCAGCTGATCATGGACTGAACTCTCTGAAACAATGAGCCAAATAAACTTCTCCTCCTTAAGCTGAGTATGTCTAGACTAGGTTATGAGTTCCCTGAAGTCAGAGATTGTACTGCCTCATCTTTGAACATCCCTGTTACCCTGTCAACCTTTCCTAACATGGGCTAAAATGTCTGTTGAGTTAAATTGAACTATTTCTTCTTATTTTAGAGGAAGCTTAAAGAGTGGGGTCCATAAGCTTGTCAGATAAAACACAGAATTCCCAGTAAATATGAATTTCAGATAAGTAACAAGTAATATCTTAGTATAACTATGTCTCAAATATTTGTGTAGGATAGTAAACATTTTTATTGTTTCTCTAAAATCCAAATCTAACTAAATGTCTTATATTTTTATTTGTTAAACCTGGCAACTCTAACAGGGAAATATGTTGCAAAAGGCAAAGATGGAGGAATATACCATATTCTATGTTGGAAGGATAGATTGTAGATGTTAATACAGTGTTTACCTGGAAAGCCACAGTTCAGAGTTCATGGCCTCAGTCATTGGCAGATTTTTCCTTAGAATTTAATTGTTTAAAGGAATCCTCTCAATTTCTTGGAAACCCCAAGTATCCTCTGCAATTGCTTTTTGGCAGGATTGCAAGTAGCCAATCCAAGAGCAGTGTTCAGTTCTTTTTGCTGCTGATTGGCTGCTGCCCGGTATCCCATCTCAACAGATGCACCAGTATTCCCACATCATAACCCCTGGCTCCAAGGCAGAGTGGCATGGCAGAGGAGAAACAGTCCATGGTATGGCAGGAAACAAGCAGCAGGGATCGAGTCTCCCTTTCCCTTTATTACACTTGATCTTAGCCAAAAGGCTGAGAAGCAATCCCCTTTCCCTTTATATTCCATCCAGGACATAAGCCTCTTGGATGGTGCCACCCACATTCAGAGTGGGGCTTCTTTCTTCAGTAATTCCATCACCCACAACAATGTCAAGCAACTCATTAGACTAATTTAGTTATCAAACACCCTTAATTCATATTCACATACCCTACATCTAGCCACCTCTGAAAAGCCCCACCTAGGAGGCTTTGAGGGGTCCATCTAGACACACTCCATAACAGAGTTTTCAACTTTTATCTTGAACTTATTCTATTACCAACAGTTACCTCTCCAATGGTAAGATCACTGCTGATATGAGGCTCTTATGTTGCCAGGCCCCGGGAGAAGCTCGTGGTGTCTGTAGCTGAGTCCAACGCCTGTTCTGCAACAAGTCCTCCCTCGCACCTTCCCTGAGCCACTGTGGATCAGGCAGGGAATTTCTCTGGAGAAGAGCACTAGATTGACACACGTGACACACTAAGTTGCTAATGTCTGCTTTATTTGCATGATCATTGGAATACTTTGTATAATTTTCCCAAGTGTGTGCATACTTCTCATAAAGCAGCTTCCTCTTACTAAAATGTTTTTTCATCCTGAAAATATACCCTTTTCTCATATCCTCAACTTTCACAACTCCTTTCAAACACATTTTCTCTGCTATGTCACATCTTTCTGCATTTCAGAGAAGAAACAAAGTGTTCATTTATGCATAAGCTATGGCTTAAAAAAATGTTTCCACCATGTCATACCTGCCAAAATAAGGAGACGATGAGCCATGAACACATACACACAAACACACACACATCAGAATTAAATTAATCATATAATACAGGTATTAAAATTTTAAAATATTTATTTTTATTGGCTAAACTCCATTTTTTTGGTTTTTTTATTTTGAAAAATTTCATTTTAAACTGGTACATAAAATATAAAAGGTGTATAAATTACTGGGGGACCGCATAAGGTTTTGATGTATACATACACTGCATAAAGATTATATAATATATGAAATAATACAATTAAAATTAGCAGCCACCACGACGCCCTTCTAGTTGCTCTGAGATTTACTTCTCCATCCCATCCAGAGGGTTCTCAGAAGGAAGGGTGGGTCTCCCACCAAAGCCATGTGTGGATTTGTCTGGAACATTCCAGCAAAGCACCCAGCAGTGTAACAGGAGAAGGCCCTCACCTATTTCCAGTCAGCTTTGAGGACAGATGGCTTCTTTGTTTTTTGATTTTACCTTTTTGAAAGGAAAACAAGTAAACCAGGGAGTAAATGTATCTGTACAAAGTCAGTCCTTTCTTAGACCTCTATTTTATTCACTCTTAAACTCTCCCGATCAGAGGAGAAGGACAGGCTCTGCCTCTACTTTTACATCTTTTTCTTTACCCCAGTGAAGTCTGGCTTTTACTCCCGCCTGTTCAGCTGAAACCATTTCTTCCAAAGGCCTCTGATGTTAAGGGTGGTCGAAAAGGGACACTTCTGAGGGTGGAAGGGGATCCCACTGCTGGTGATACCAGACAGCAGACACACTTGGGAGTTCCTCCAGTGGGTCTCTCCCCTCTGAAGGATCCGGACCCCATTTCCCAGAGCCTTTACAGACCCTCTAGAGCAGTTACACAACCCCCGTCCCTTCTTCATGGAACCTTTGTTCCCACTGATCCGTTTCACACTGCACCTCTCCTTTGCTCAAAGGCCAGCTCAGGCCTCTGCCCAGACGGACTGCTTGTCTCTTCTCTCTGCCTCTAGAGCCCATTCGGAGACCCCCTTCCTTCCCATGGCTCCAGTGTTCCCCACATCATGATCCCAAGTACCTGTCTCCATTCCTGACATGGGATTTGGAGTCTGGTCTTACTGCTCGCGCTTCCTGCTAGATGTCACTTCTGACTACTCCTGCACCTCTTTAGTTTGCACTGGACACATCCAACGCTAGAGGCCGCCACTCAACGCGTGTTCTACATAAGTGATGCTCGTAGATTTGTGGAAAGAGGTGCTGTGACCTACAATTTTAAAGCAGTATCACCATCCCAAGATCATCCTCCCTCCACTCTCCTCCCTTCCAGCCCTTGCCACGATACAGCTCACTCCTTGTCTCCATGGTCTCAGTGGGCCTTCATTCATCCTGCTACCCAGCCCTGGATTCAGCATCCAATTAACTTCTCCTTTCCTTTTCTAGTTATCTCCTACATGCAATCTTTAACATAATCCTGTCAATGCTTTATTCACAATTGCTCTTGAATCTCTTTACACCTTCCATTCCCACTGCCTCCATCATAATTTAGATTTAAAGGGGGGAAAGAATTCCAAAGCCACATAGCTAGGTCTCAACAATGCCTCTGCTCCAGAGAGGAGGAGTGGGAAGACTTGGGAGGTCTTGCCTTGGCCATGGGGTTCACTGGCCACCTCTGAGTGTCTGCTTCTGGAGGGAAGCATGGTGACTGCACCCTGGCACACTGAGAATCCCAACAGCTGTCTGTTGCTATGGCTGTACTTTCAGGTCCAGTTGCAATTCCTTAGACTGGGCTCCACCAGGTGCATACAGAGTGATGTCTCCTGTCTGAACTGTTCCTCACCTGTCACTCACCATCACCGTGTGGCTGTTTCATTGAGTAGGTTTAGTCTACCCAGAATTTCACTACAAGCTCCCGGATGGAGGTGATGATGGGACCTTTTCTCCATTTTTTCAGAGCCCCATGATTTTTAACATGGACCTGGTGGCCACCAACAGCTGCCACTAAGGCTTGCTATATAGTTTATGGAGCCTAGTGTAAAATAAACACATGGGGCTCCCTGTTTAAAAGGCAGGATAAAAACTTTTCCCTTTCTTCCAGTCTTTCTTCACCTATCATATTTTTTTAAAGAAGTTTTTATTTAAATCATGCTTCCTCAGGCACAGGGGCTTTCCCAAGGTGAGTGCAGACTCTCACAGGTGTGGAGGTCCTGTCCTGAGACAGACCCAATAGCGCCTGCACAGGTACCTGCACCACCGGTGGGGGTGGAGGTGAGGCTTGGGCCCAGGTATGGGAGTGGGTGGCTCAGGACCACAGGGAAGAAATGAGGCTGCAGAGCTGGGAGTTCTTGTGAGCCAAGACTCTGAGCCTGTAGTGTGAGTGCCACTGACCCAGTAGGCAGAGTCAAAGGTGAAGCCCTTCAGAACTTTAAGGCTGCAGTCAAGATGAGGCACTAGAGCCATGACCAGGCCTCCTTCTGACCACAGAGCACTGCACAGGGGAAAGGTGGTGGAGAGCCTGGTCCTGGAGAAAAGCTGACAACAGGCACACAGATGAGGATCTAGGCTCAGAGAAGGGGAGCTATGGCACTGCCCAAGCCTGCAAAGTAGAGAGGAGACACAGAAGCAGTGGTCAGAGCTCCAAGATCCCATCGTCCATACTGGATGGGAACTAGCTGAAACACTTAAGACTCAATGAGATGTTGCTTTCATTTCCGTCTATGGATCAGCAATTGTTCCTAAGAAATTACTATGCATAAGACACTGAAGTAATTCCTATAGTGTGCTCTAGTATGAAATCAGACTGTGTCCCCAAAGAGCTTATAGTTACAGAGAAGACAAACCCTGAACAGATGGTTTAGGACAGAATTGATGAGTGACCTGGAAAACGACTTTGCTAACCCAAGCTTCCTTAAACATCTCTGGTTAATAGCTGGATACAGAAGGAAAATATAAACATCACAGTAGAGTCCAGGTAGATGAACCTACCAAAAAATATATGACAAAAATGCTCATTCTCATCAGTCATTAGGGAAATGCAAATCAAAACTACAATGAGAGATTTTACATCAGTCAGGATAACTATTATCAAAAGACAGACAGACAAAACCCCAGCAAATACTGGTGAAGATATAGTGTAAAAAAAGAGCTCCATACATTTCTGATGGGTCTGTAATTAGTACAGTCATTATGGAAAGCAGTGTGGAAGGCCCTCAGAAAGCTAAAGCCAGACCTCCCATGTGGTCCACCCATCCCTGGGTGTATATCCAAAGGACAGGAAATCCGCGCACCAGTGAGACTCCTGCATACCGTGCTGATCGCAGCACTGTTTGTGATGGCCAGATATGGAATCAGTCTAGGTATCAATCAACAGATGAATGGACATTTTCTATGTCGAGGGCCGGGATTTAGCTCAGTGGTACCATGCCTGCCTGGCAAGCACAAGGTCTTGAGTTCAATACCCAGCAAGAAGAAAAAAAAGAAAGAAAATGTCACACACACACACAAACACACACACAGGAACACACACATCCACACATGCACAATGGAGTACTACTCAGCTAAAGAAGAGTGAAATACTGTCATTTGCAGTAAAATGGATGGAATCTGGGTACATTGTGTTAAGTAGTCAAATAAGCCAGACACAGAAATACGAATACTGCATATTCTATCTCACATGTAGAAGTTATACAAAGTCAACTCATCATGGTTATTAGAGATTGGGAAGGGTTTGGGGCAGAAGACGATGCCTAAGGGGGGCTGGATTTGATCTGTGCATGTTGTATGAATGTGTTGAAATATCACATAGACCTCCACTTATATGCATAATTAATGTGTTAATAAAAACAAAATGACATTAAAGAAGCAAGACAGCCTCAAACTACTGCTGCTCTTTATTCTTCCAATGGGTATTTATGGAGAGCTACACCTGCCAGGTGCCGGGCTGCATTCCACTCGGGCTGGAAGGCATAACTACTGAAGAAGGGTAGGAAAGCAACTTCAGGTTCCCTGGGAGACTCTTCAGCTCTGAGTCTCCACAAAAGCAAAAGGCTTTCCAATTCCCCAAGTCCGGTTCTCCAGAAATTCAGCAGCTAAGCCGTGCTGGCCTCACAAGCGCAAGGTCCTGAGTTCTATTCCCAGTACCAGAAAAAAAGAAAAAGAAAAGAAGAGAAAAGAAATTCAGCAGCCAGGACAGAGCAGTGTCCTACCTCCCCCAAGTGATGAGTGCAGGGGTGGCAGAACAGGCTGGGAAGGGGCTTAGACACTTGGCCTCTGCAGAGCAGCCCCAGGGAACCTCAGGAAGAGATGAGAGAGATGTGCAAAGCACCCCCAGGAGAGCACAGGGCGCATGCGTGGTGACTGCCTTGCAATGGCTGAGGATGAAGGTGGGAGCCGAGTCAACCTCTCTCTCAATTTTCACAGAGCCAGAGGGAGGCCAGTGGGGACTCAGCTGGAGAACCCTTGGGGAAGGACGAATGCTGAGCAAGTCTCAACTTTTTACCCAGGGCCAACTTCAGTGTGTTATTTGCAGGGCCCAGTTCAGAATGAAGAAAAGAGGCTCCCGGCCTCTTGCTAATGTTAGCAATAGCAGTGCAGCATTTACAACAGGCATAGGTACTTTCTGAGCAGGGCCTTGAGTGGCTCGGTGGTCACACACCCATGAAGCTGGCTTGGATTTGAAAGTGTAGAGCTGGGTACAGCGTCAACTGGCATCCTTGCTTGCTCAGAAGGAAGGAACGCAACCCACTTTCAGGGCTGTGTGCTCCAATTCTGCAGCTCTTCTAAGAGAAAATGAGGTGCTGATCTTCTGAACCAACCGTACAGACCGTGGGCAAGGGTTTTCTAAAAAAGTGCACACAGGCACGCACACACACACACACACACACACACACACACATCCCCATGCGCATGCGTGGATGCTCACACATGCACTCATCCTTCCAGCCTTCCCTGGAGTCCTCTCTTTCTCCACAGAGCTGCCTGGAGGCACCAGAATATCAAGCTAGAAATCAATTGGGAGCAACCTTTGTTCAGCCGCTGTTTACCAGGGTGGGTGCAGGTCAGGCAGTGCTGGGGGCTTGCAGTGTGGAGGTGAACACAGGCCTCTTGCAGCCACACTAGTGGATGTGCACCTGGAAGTGTGGGTGGGAGCCCCAGTGGCCCTGGAGCAGCATTTCTCCATGGGATGGTGGGGACCAGCATGGCAGGCAGAGGAACAGTGTGTGTGTGTGTCGGGAGGCAGGGCCGAGAGAGATCAGAGGGAGACAGAGCCCAGGGTCCATGACATCAATCTGAGGCCAAACAGGAATGTGGCCCTGCAGCGACGACGCCCTGGCTTGAGACAGCAGCAATCAGCATTCCAGGCGGGCAGATGCTGGCCTCGTCTGGGCTCGGATCAGGGACCCCGAGGGCCAGGGGAGTTGAGCCCTCAGGGCAGGCAGGGCCGGCACCCCTGGGCTTGGTTCAGGTCCAGCGGGTCGTTCCAGGCCCAGGATGCTTTCACAGTCAAGGCTTGTACTGATGAGGCTCAATGTCGCTGCCTTATGGAGGAGTTCCAGGCTTTCGCCTCAGTCACCATGTCCTCATTTCAGGACAGTGGTGGGACAGACAAAGATCTGCCCTACTTTGGAATGAGGAGAATGGAAACTGTGCCTGGGTTCTTCATCCACAGGGGAAGAAGTGGTTTTAGGAAAATAGACTCACTGAAGAAAGTTTCTGGGGCGATAGGGAAAGTAGAAGTGTTCCCTGATGTACTGGGAATTAATGTGCTGGTTCATTTCTTTGAACAAAATGCACTTCATGGTCATTCAGGTACAGGAAGTAGGAGGATGCACTCACTGCCTGTGGCCAACTTCAGACCAATCACAATGTCAACTGAACAGCATGCTGTGTCAGTGGCATTGTGCTCACCCGACTCTCACTGGTGTCAGTGGTCCACTGTTTCTGGTGCGGTCTTCCAACTGGGCCCATTCAGGGGTGGCACATTGGTACCCTACTTGTATTGGTAAATTACCATAACCAAGTGCCCCAGACTAGGTGGCAGTGATAACAGAAATTTATTTATTTATTGCACAGTTTTGGAGACAAGAGATCCAAGATCAGGCATCAGGAGGGTTGATTTCTCCCCGTTCAGGTGAGGATCTCCTCCCTGTGTCTGCATACAGCTTCCAATGTGCATGTTTCCAGACTTCTTAAGCAGACACTAGCTGAGTTGGAACAGGCCTGGCCCAGGAATCTCACTGTAACTTCAGACTCGATTTCAAATACAGTCACATTTTGAGATCCTGGAAGGTAGGACTTCAGACATGACTTTTGTGGGGACATGATTCAGTCTGTACATCATTGAACCCACCCATGAAGTATTTTAGGTTCATTATGGTAGAAACAAAATTCTGCTTTCACAGGAAATGTGTTTGTGTGTTTCCCAGCAACCAGCTGTCTCACTCACCTCTCCAGCCTGCCACAGTGGTCACCTTATAGACACAGGCTCGCAGAAGGTCAAGAGCCGTTATTTGACAGAAGAGGTCTGTAGTCAAATGGATTTGGGGATCAAAAAATGTAGCAAGATAGCCAGGCATGGTGGCATACACTTATATTCCTAACATTCCTCATGGCTGAGACAGGAGGATCACAAGTTCAAGCCCAGTGTAGGCAACTTTGCCACTTAGTGAAATCTGTCCCAAAATAAAAAATATGTTTGAAAGAGCTGAGGATGTAATGGAAAAAAAATAACAAGTTTCCCTAATTTATTTTTTATTAAGCACCTTTCTGGTTAGCTTACTTGTTTACATCTTCCAGAAACATTGAAAGTTGAAAGTAAAAAAAATTGATGACAAATTTTAAGAATGCAAAAATTGGATATTGTTAGGAGTACATGTAATTGTTCTTTAAAAATATACAAGAACAGTGTCCTAAAAATAGCATAATAAAAAACCCTCTACATGTATTTTACTACCATAGAACAGTAACAAAAAATATATAAAAGTAGAATTAATATTAATAAAACTGCATCTTAGGCCTAGAACTTAGGACCAAATGAACATGAACTTGAGAGCCAAAGAAGAGCTTACTGACTACCTCCCTGATGTCCACTGATTAAGAATCACTGGCTGGGCTAGGGATTTATCTTAATGGTGCTGCCGCCTACCTCGCAAGCACAAGGTCCTGAGTTTGATTCCCGGTACCAAATAAATAAATAAAAGAATCACTAACTAACAGTCCTGGTGTGATGCTGAAAGTGAAGCAAGCACCTTCTGCAGAAGTACTGAAGTGATCTTAGACGCACTGGGAAAGAAAACAGTAGAAAAGTATTGTCTCTGGGAGGCTGAGGCAGGAGGATCTCGAGTTCCAGCCCAGCCTGGGGAACTTAACAACTTAATAAGACCCTGCCTCAAAATAAAAAAATAAAGTATAAATACCATGGGTTCAATTGCCTATACCACCAAAAAAAGGAGAAAAAAAAGAAGCAAATAAAACCACCTTAATTCTGACCAAATAAAGGAAATCATTGTGCATATCTCAATTGTTTTCATTCATTTTATTCTGCTCGCCTATATTTGTTGCATATCTATTTGTTGTTATTTTGCATATTCTTTGTCCTATTTCACATACTAAAATTATATCAGAACAGTTCTCATGTCATTAGATATTGTTTATAAATATAATTTCTAACAGCTGCAAAAGTTATTCTATAACTTAACTTCGGTAACCATTCTTTATTAGTAAGCTTTGCCTTATCTAATTTTTTATTATAAATAACAATGTGAGGAAACGTCTTTATGTTAAAATGCATATAAAATCTATATTTGTGATATATTCCTATGAATAGGATACCCGAGCAAAGATAGAAATATGTTAGGGTCAAAGGTTTAGTGTTCTGAGGTATAAGGAAGTGTCCATTTTGCTTTACTTATTCCCATATGGAATACAATACTCTGAAACAAACTGCTAACTTGATCAGCAAAATTAATCTTGTTTTAATTTTCACGTCCTTGGCTACACAGTTTGCATATTTTTCCACACGCTCTATTAGCTTTTTTTTTCTAAAAAATTTTTAACAATATTTTTAGGTATGGTAAAATGCATATAATAGAAATGTATCACTTTAACCATTCTTAAGTGTACAGTTCTGTAGTTAAGTACATACATTCACAGTGTTGTTCAACCAACCTACAAAACTTTGCATCTTACAAACCTGAAATCCTATATTCATTAAACAATACCCCCTCCTCCTTCGCATGGCCCCCGGTATCACCTTTTACTTTATGTTTCTGTGAATCTGACTACTCCAGATACGTCTGTGTGAAATAATAGTGTTTATTCTTTTATGGCTGGTTTATTTAACAGCATAGGGTCTTCCAGGTTCATTCGTGTTGCAGTGCATGCCAGTTTCCTTCCCTCTTAGGGTTAAATAATATCTACTATATGTAGAGACCATTGAGGGCACTTGGTCAGCTTCCACCTTGGTATCACCAGGTGTGTACAAATATACAAATATGAGCTCATGCTTTCAATTTTGGGGGAGTATATATGTAAAAGTAGAATTGTGGATCATGTGATTATTTTGTTGGCAATTTTTTGAGAAATTTCCATCCTGTTTTCTGTAGAGATTGTGCAGCCCCTCCAACAGTGTTTGGATTCCTTGCTATAGCACCTGGTTTTTGTTTTTTTCATAGCAACCATTCTAATGAACCGATACCTCACTATGATTTTGACTTGCATTTCTCAAATGATTAGTGATGTTGAATTTGTATATTTTCTCTGGAGAATTGTCTACTCAAGTCTTTGGCCCATTTTAATATTAGATGATTTTTGTTGTTGTTGTTCGGGTGTAGAAATTCCTTAAATATGCCACATATCAATCCCTTACCAAATGTGATTGTAAACACTTTCTCCTTTTTTTTAGCTTGCCTTTTTAATATATTGAGTGGTTTTTTTATGCAGAGAAGATTTTAGGTTTTGTGTATTTCTGTTTGTCTCTTTTGTCTTTTTGGTTATGCTTTTAATGTCAAGTCCACAATTATTGCCAAATCCAATGTTGTTTCCCCTTTTTGTTTGTTTTATAGGAATACTATAATTTTAGGACCCACATTTCTGTCTTGGATCCATTTTGAGTTGACTTTTGAATATTGTGTAAGGTAAGGATCCAACTTCATTATTTAGTGTGGATATCCAGTTTCCCTGAACCACTTGTAGAAAGGGTGGGCTTTTCCCTATTGAATGATCTTGTCGTCCTTGCCTGGTCACTTTTTTGGCTACATATGTAAGGGACTATTTCTAGGCAGTGGTTTCCTACATCTGTCTTTATTCTGGTTTGATTACTGCAGCTTTGTAGTAAGTTTTGAAATCAGGAAGTATGAAACCTCCAAATTGGTTCTTTTTAAAGATTATTTTGACCATTTTGGGGTCCTTTGAGATTCCATGAGAATTTAAAGATATGTTTTTCTATTCCTGCAATAAAAATGTCATTGGGATTTTGGTAAAGCATTAAATCAGTAGATCATTTTAGGTAGTACGGACATTTTAATATTAACTCTTCCACTCCATGAACATGGTGTGTCAGTCCAAGCTTTCCATTTTTTATGAATAGATTTTTTTGCCTTTGCTAGGCAGCCTCAATATTGTTAGTTTTCAATGTTTGTGAACTCTTTATAGATAGATATTAATTTTTGTTGTAATGTATGAAGTATTTTCCCCAGCTAGTTATGTATCTTTTCATTTTCTTGATGCTGTTTTGCTATAAGTTTTACATCAAGCTAAAATTTACAGTAATCTCTTGAATATCTTTCTTCATTTAGGATAAGTTTTTAATCCCTCACTGGACTAGAACAACAGCCAGGATTTGTAGTGCTTTCTGTTCTGTAGTCCTGTTTTAGGTGCTCAACACATACTGGTTCTTTTAGTCTCCCAAAAGTTCTATTACTGTAATTTCCATTTTATACATGAGGAAACTGAGGCATGAGAAATTTAGATAACTTACCCAGGGTCACACAGCTGAAGCCAAGCAGTCAGATGTCAGGAGACTTTTTTCCTGATCTCTTTGTTTAAGTGCCTCCTCACCTCATGTATGTCTTTTATTCCCCCCTTGTGACCAAGCTTCTTATAGGTTTATCATCAAAATTCAATGAGAAGCAGGGAATCCCTGCAAGCTCCAGGGAGAGCCTTTGCCAGCCAGGAAACACGGTATCATGCAGCAGTGAGACCTGGTCACTGCAGGCCCTGGGTCTAGATTAGGGAAGAAGAGTTGAGAGTGTGTCCCTAGAAGGATAGAACAGAGCCACTGTCTACAGCAAGGTTCTTTGGAGGCCCACTGACAGGGACAAACACACTGGAAAAAAATTAGGGAATTTATTTAAAACTTTATCCAGAGCAGTAACTGTCAGGCCAATGACTTCTTATAGTGAGTGCGTTCACTAAAACTACTTACTTATGAGTGATGTTGATAATACCAAACACTCACACTAACTTTGTCTTACTGGTGGCTTCCTTGAGCCAGAAAAGGAGATTTTTTGCTTTCGTTTTTAACGTTAGCAGTGTGCAAAACTTGTTCTTTCTCCATCCATCAAAGAGAATGCCCTGAGGCACCCCAGGCCAAACTCAGATATGCTTTGTTTGGGTCATACACTCAGAAAAGTTAAGATTTGAAAGCCATCACAATGCCATCAAAGCAAACTGAGATCCTTATCTTGTGTCTTGTTTATATTTCAGAAAGAGTCCTATTTAACCTATTCCTTCAATTTTGAAACATCACTCCTCTTTGTTCTTTGATTATGTAAGCAATGTTTTGCTAGCCTTTGCTTCATAGCTCAGCCCTGAAATGTTTGGGTATGTCCCCAGGGCTGTGTCACATACTCATGAGATGGTGCCTCCCAGACTTGTCCAATTTAGGCAGCCAGACTATGGGGGAGAAGGACTTATCTAGTGGGTGAGGGCAATGTCAGATGGCAAAGCGGGTCAGGACAGTTGGGTAATGGACTGGAACCTCCTTTGCCTTACATATTTCATCCTTAAAAAGAGGACTAGAGATACTAGTCTGCCAGTGTACTAAAGGGCTGTGAGGAAACAGCTCTTCTACATTCTCCACAGAACTTGGAGATGAATCCAAGGAAGGCTGGACAGTGAAAGAAAGCTGAATCCTAAGTTCTACATGACATTTAGTGGATACTCATGAAGCTGTAGGATTTGGCAGGGGTCAGTGCCTGACAATACAACCCATTCAATGGAAAACTTGGAAGACACTATTCCACTACACTAGAAGAGGGAATGGAGAAGACCAGACCTCCTACACCACTCACAGTCGTTTCAAGTATCTTCACAAGGCAGTTGGCAGAGAAAAATCCGAGGCCTTCTGCAAAAGCAATGCCCAGGGTGGCTACAGCCACCCCAGCACACTATTCCTCAGCCAGATCTTCTCCATGCAGCCCTGGTGTAGACTTGCATCACATAGAACTCAGCCAGGCACCTGGCTGTTGATCATGTTCAGGTGTTCTCCCACCCTGTATAGCTCACACTTCCACTGCAGTTAAACTCTTCCTCCATCCTGTCCCGGAGTGAGGCCATGCTTATCTGCCTTTGCTAGTTTTGCATCTGTGGCTGCAAGTCCTTATTAAACTCTGCTATCCCCTTCCTTACCTCTAAACATAGCCAGCAATGGTGGCGGCCACCTCTGCTCACAGGGTAAGGGATGGGAAGAAGGCAAATGTGATCACAAGACAGCAGCTCTTTCAGGGCCCACAAGGGCCACCAGGGAGAGGAAGACATGAACTGAAATGAAGATGAGAGGCAGCAGGGGGACAGGACAAGCCCCATGGGGCCTGGTGTGACTCAAGACAGTTGGGCTATACACACAGGGTTAATACCACTGGGTGGACACAGAAGGCCAGCAGAAGAGTACAGAGCAAGCACTTGACACACTCCATCCATTGCTCCTCCCACTGCCATAGATACTGTGCCTGGTATAGCGACAGGGCAGGGAGGGGGCCGGTGGTTAGAAAGGGCCAAGGCGGAGGCTCGGTTTCTGGGCTACTGGTCATCCCAGGCATAGGATTCTTAAGGGCAGAATCTGTTTTGGGCACCTGCAATGCTCAACCATCCTTGGCATTAAGTAGCCACTCAAGACAGGTTTGTCAGCCACCAGCTGCGACCTAACACAACATTGTCAAAGCTTTCTCAGCTCCAAGGCAGTGAGGACCTTTGTGACTTCCCAGCACCCCCAAGGCCTCTTGGGAGTCTTTACTCTAGGCCTAGCAGGCAATTTAATGCCGTGTCTAAGAGGAGCTGATTTAAGGACATTCCAAAACCTACCCTAAGCTAAAAGCTTTCCCTAATGGTGGCCCAAATTCCATGTATGAATCGAGGTTTTCCTTGTCTGTGTCCTCCCTGTCTTCTTGAGAAGGGGCACCCGCATGGGGCTCTTGTGCCTTCTGTGAGGAAGGGTCGATCAGATGGACATTCTCTCCACAAGAGAGATCTAACAGGACAGCAGTGGCCAGTAAGAAGATGAGACCTGCCCTGCACCACTGTTCCCGAGGAAGTGGGTCCCCCAGGCTTTTCTGCTGAGCCTCGTCCCCTGGGTTAGAATATGGTAGTCACAGCCTTTCTCTGCAGAAATGGGCTTCAGTCTTCCAGTCCTCAAGCCTGTTCCTAAGTGATCCACTCCTTTCCGCCACTCCATGGGCTCCAAACAGAGAGAATCTTTCCCTGGCTTCACACCCATTACTACCGTTTCTTTTGGTTTATAGGAATGATGCATTTTCTGTTTCAAAAAATTCCCACGATCTTTATGTGCCTGGCGATTGAGAGCAGCTGAAGGACATGCTTACAGTGCAGCAGAGGCTGCTGCTAATTGAGCATCTATCTGCCGTTCAGTGTACACAGCAGAGGGTACTTCCTCCTCAGAATGCCATCATTAGGCAGATGTTATCATCTCTATGTTTGCTAAAATCAAAGCTGAGATTCTGAGAGAAAAACAAGAATGTTGGTGGGGTCATCAAACTGGTTGAATCCAGAGACCCTGTTCTTTTCTACAGTAAGGAAGATTCCACAGGAGCAGGGAATGTGTCATAAATTCTTTATGCCTCCAACCAACTGTGCACAGAAGCCTGATGCCTTCCACAGGAAATGCACATCATACCACCCCACTTGAAATAAGCTTAAACAAAAATATAGGTTTGTTGGGAGGGATCTGGTGTACCCCGGCATGTGAAAAAAGGTGGACCCCACACAGCAGGAGTCCTTACGATTTCTCCCCAATGTTCACCTGGGACTGAACACAGTCCCAGAGGCCTGCACCTGAGCCTTTTATTTGAGTTCTCAAGGGAGAGGGCAACACTGGCTTCTGGCCAGCCAATGGATTGCCTCCTCTTGAGTCAAGTGTTCACCTCTAGTCTAATCAGCTATGACCAAGAGTCATGAAGTAAAAACAAGACCCCTTTGTGGCCAATTCTATGGGTGGATAGGACAGTTCTCTGAAAAAATCTATCTGGTCCTGGGTGCCTATTGCCCTTGGACATAACTCGATAAATGCTTACTTCTTGGTGTTTTTTCCTGTTATTAGTCTCCACCAAGCACTTTGACAATGTTGGCTGAATCACCCTTCTGGTTTTTGGGGTTTTTTTAACTTAATTCCTTGACAAAGGTTCATAAGGCCACATGTGTCAATAAAAATATGTGACATTTGTATATGCCAGTGGTCCCTTCATTTGGTTACTAGAGTAAATCAAGAAAGGAGTACTACTTATTCTCAAATGCTTGGTTTGAAGGGGACAGAGGAAATGGGGATAACATTTGTGGGCAGGGCTATTGTGCTTGATGCCGGATGACTTCCAAGGCCAGTTATTAAATGGATGGGCAGCAACAAGTAGGTGCTTTGTTTTCCCCATAGGAAGTAATTTTGTTTTACAAATGTGTTGAATTCCTTTTGTTCCTGAGCTCAACAACCTAGATACCTGAGACTTTTTCCCCCTTCGGAGTGCCCTAATTTTGCGTTTCACACAATTCCAGAACTGACCAAAAGCTGATTTCCTAAGTATGTTGTGCAGGGTGGCTCTTGGGTGCTGAAGGCTGCAGGCACATGGATCAGTCTTATACTGCCATCATGAGGGCGCTGCTGGAATTCCAAGGTGCTTTAGCTAAAATGGTTTGCTATTGAGTGCCAATTTTCAGAAAGAAAAGTAAGGAAGACTTGACTTCATCTATCACTGCTAGTGACTGTCCTTAGACCAAGGATTTAAGTCTTCTAAACTACAAGTGTAAAAAAGCTCTGAACCCATTTCTCATGGTTTTGTGTTGACTGACGGTTTGTGTTGATGATTAGCACTTGGTAAGCACTGGATAAATGACTGCTATTGTTAAGCACCTGAAATTAACCTTCCTTGAAAGCATTATGGAGGCTTCTGCAGAAGAGAGAGAAAAGGTGAGGGTAGAGGCCAGTAACCCAATGAGAACAAACATAGGCATATTATTGCATGGGATGCTTAATACAATGGACGGGTTCCAGGGAAAGGGAGTGAGGCCGCCAGAGAGCTCTAATTGCTAAAATGGGGATGGAGAATGGAGAACATTCTTGTTTAGTGATTGTTCTGAAGTCAGAGAGTTACAAAATATAGCACACCCATGGTAAGGATTCTAGCAACATACTTCATCCTCTTTTTGCAAGTGGAGATAAGTTGTTGAATTGCTTCTCAAATTAAAACATGAATCAGTAATATAGTGGGACTAGAACCCAAAACTTTGGAAAAATAACCCAGTGCTCTTTATATAGCACTGAAATATCATTCAAGATTGACCAAATCAAGATTGCTCTGGATTTTAAACAAATGATTTGGGCAAGTTACTTGACTATACTTTAGTGTCCTTACCGGCAAAATGGCAATAATCACATCATCCCGCAAATGCGATCTACATGTAAAGCACTTAGAATTGTGCCATACATGTTAACTGGTGTGATGACATAATAGACATCATCTGTCACAATTAAATTCTTTCCTGATGTGACCAATGGACCTTAGGCCTCTTTAAAACCCGATTTCCTGGGCCAGGGATTTAGCTCAGTGGTGGCACCACCTGCCTTCCAAGCACAAGGTCCTGAGTTTGATCCCTGGTACCAAAAAAAAAAAAAAAGAAAGAAAAGAAAATGAAGCTCTTTAATGGTGGGAACCTTTGTTACCTTTTTATAACTTCTGGCACCTGTAGGATTACCTTTTCCAAAAAATTAAACTTTATGTTCTTAGATAATTATAGCTTCACATAGTTAAAAGAAATAATAGAAAAATCCCATGTACACTTTACCTAATTTTCTCCAATGGAAACAGATGCAAGACTGTAATAATCGACATTGATGTAATCTACCAACCGTACTCAGATCTCCCTGGTTCAACCTGTACTCCTTTGTGTGCATGTCCTGGTCAATAAATCTGACCGCATTTGTATGTTCATATATCTACTGCCACAGTTCAGGCACCTTGGTTCCCTCATCCACAGGATCTCTTGAACTGACGGCCTTGGATACCACACTAACCTCTCCTGCACTCATCCCCAACCCCTACTCCAGTGACCTGATCAACAGGGGGCCTCTTCCCTTCAGCATAATTCACTGGATGTTCATCAGATTGTCACTTGTATCAATGGTCTGTTCCTTTTTTACTGCTGGGTGGTATTTGAGGATACAGATGTATGGTTAACCATCCACTGTTTGGTTAACCATCCACTCCTGGAAGGACATCTAGGTTGTTTCTTGTTTTTGGCCACTAGGAATAAAGCTGCTATGAACATTTATATACAGATTTTTTTATGAACATAAATATTATTCAGGTTGAATGGTAATTAGTTTTGTAAGAAATGGCCAAACTGCTCCTCTGAGACTGTTACCATTTTACACCCCACATACCATGTGTGAAGGACCTAGTTTCTCTGCATTCTTCCCAATGTCAGCTTTTCGAGTAGGTGAGTAGGAATATTCATTTTGCCACACACTCTTGCATTTCTCTAATGGCCAATGATATTGAACATCTTTTCATGTGCTTATCTGCCATCTGCCTCACCTCTTTGGTAAAATGTCTTAATATCTTTTGCCCATTTTATAATCAAATTGCTTGGCTTTCACTGTTGAGTTTCAATTGTTCTTTATGTATGTTAGATATAAAGGCTTGGGATACTTTCCTTTTAATGTAAAACATCGCCTTTGGATTATGAGCAACATAACGTGTGTAGCAGTAAAATATGTGACATAGAAGCACAAAGAATGGGAGGAGAGGTGAAGGCCCCTGCGGAGTAAAGGAGTCCAGGAATCATCCCCTCCCTGCCTCTAACAGTTCAGGGAGCCCAGCAGAAGTGTTTGTGTGGTTTTTTTTTTAAAGAATAAGTAAACCATTATAGATTGCCAATATGGGGTGGAGATCGTCATCATCCACCAAGAGTGGAAAATGTATGAACCCTATTGACCAAGCTCGAAAGGAAGCCTGGAAGAGAGAATTGAAGAACAAAAAACAGCGCATGATGGTTTGAGGTGCAGTTTTGAAGATAAAAGATCCCAGATTATCTGGGACATAGAGAAATTGGATGAAATGGAGTTTAACCCAGTGCAACAACCACAGTTGAATGAGAATGTGAAACTTTTGAATGTATCCTATGACTTTGTGAAAAAGAGAATCCAGATATTTACAAAGAAATGAGAAAGCTAGAAGTAGAATATGAACAGAAAAGGGCTCAACTTAGTCAATATTTTGATGCTGTCAAGAATGCTCAGCATGTGGAAGTAGAGAGTATTCCTTTGCCAGATATGCCGCGTGCTCCTTCCAACATCTTAATCCAGGACATACCACATCCTGGTGCCCAGCCACCTTCCATCCTTAAGAAAACCTCAGCCTATGGACCTGGATCCAACTCCAGCAGTTTCCATCCTTCCTCTTCTTGGGACATGGTGTTCCACGTTTACCCTCTGGCAGGAAACCTCCTGGTCCTCCCCCTGGCCCATCTCCTCCCCAAGTCTTGCAGATGTACGGCTGTAAAGTGGGCTTTGTCCTAGATCTTCCTCTTCGTAGGGGGGACGAGGACATGTTTTATAGTCCTGATCTTGCTCAGTGTGGTCATGATGATGACGTTTCCAGCACCAGTGAAGATGACGGCTACCCTGAGGACATGGATCAAGACAAGCATGATGACAGCTTTGATGACCGTGACACGGACAGGACAGAAGGAGAAAGTGAGGGGGATGAGTTTGTGCACCGCGATGACAACGAGGGAGACAACATTGAAGAGAAATCAGGTCTGAGTGTGCGGTTTGCAGATATGCCTGGAAAATCAAGAAAGGAAAAGAAGGACATGAAGGAGCTGACTCCTCTTCAAGCCATGATGCTTCGAATGGCTGGTCAGGAGATCCCTGAGGAGGGACGGGAAGTAGAGGAATTTTCAGAAGACGATGATGATGATGATGATTCTGAAGCAGAGAAGCAATCACAGAAACAGCATAAAGAGAATTTTCATTCTGCTGATGGCACGGTTACTGCTTCTTCCCAGCAACAGGTGCCCCCACAGTCTGTCCGCCTTCTAAGATTCAAGCGCCGTCGACGCCAGGCCCGCCTCCTCTGGGACCACCCCCTGCTCCACCTTTGCGGCCTACTGGACCACCTCCAGGGGCTCCTCCATTCCTGAGACTCCGAGCGCCACCACCGGGCCGACCCCCTGGCTCTCCCCCTGGTCCTCCTCCAGCGCTGCTCCCTGGCCCTCCTCCCCACCACGGCTGCATTCGGCTGCATTTCCCTGCACTACCAGGTATCCCTCCGCCCTGTCCTGGTGATGCGCCCAACTTTGGTGACTCCACTCGTACCTGCCCCACCTGGGCTCTTCCCCCCCAGCTCCCTTGCCGAACCCAGGCGTGTTGAGTGCCTGCCCCGGCCAACTTGATTCAGCGACCCGAGGCGGATGACAGGAGTGCAGCCACCATTGAGAAGAAAGCCACAGAGCGCTAAGCCACAGATCATTAACCCCAAGGCAGAGATTACTCGAGTCGTGCCCACTGCACTGAGGGTACGTCGAGAATAAAGGGGCCACTGCTGCCCCCCAAAGAAAGTCAGAGGTGATTCCGCTGTGCCTCTTGCCAAAGCAGCCCCCAAATCTGGTCCTTCTGTTCCTGTCTCAGTACAAACTAAGGATGACGTTTATGAAGCTTTCATGAAAGAGATGGAAGGGCTGCTGGGACAGCTTCCGATGCCGAAACAGGCTTCTGTTCACAGCAGCGGTTCACGGAGCAGGACACTCACACTACAGCTTACGTGAAAGAGCGGCTTCACTGTCGGGTTATTTTCTAATTTCAGCTCAAGGAATACCCTAGAGTCCAGCCTTGTTCGGAATGTCCTGCACATGAGAGGGTATTTCATCCAGAAGACTGGTTACCGAAGCCGTGCTGCTAATATCCATTCTCTCCACACTGTCATTTGTATCCCCTTTCTTCCCCTCCTGCAATTTTTTGGAAATTTGTGACCAGGCACGTCTTTTACTTGTTTTGACTCTCTTGTGTGCCGTGGGGCCTGGAATAGAGATTTCTCAAAAAAAAAAACAAAAAAAACAAAAAACAAAAAAAACAACAAAAACCCAGTTTATTTCATTTTAGTTTTTATGTTTGAGTTTTAAAAAATATTCTCATGTAAACATTTTGTAGTATTTTACTTGTAGTGAAATGGGTTGCAAAGTCATTTCCTAATTCAAAGTAGGATATGTGGGGAGAAAATACACAATTCTTTGATTAAAATTATTTCCCCCTGACCTAAACTTTGTTTCATGGAAAAAATAAATAAATGTTCTACACCAAGAAAAAAAAAAAAAAGAACCACAAAGTATGGGAAGTGGCAATGAGTATACTGTTGTATGGGCCTTAAATTACATGAATGAATACAGTATAAATCCATGCTTAACTGTGATAGGTAGAGGTGATCTTCTGGGAAATACACGGAAGAATCATTTAAAGAGATATAACTACGTTGAGGATATAAAACAATACCGAAAAATGGAAAGAAAAGTAGATTAAAGAACAGCAGCAACACAGGAACAAAAGGTACCAAAAAAAAAAAAAAGGTAGACTTACTCAGCCATATCAACTATTACTATAAATGTCAGTGAACTAAGTACTTCAAGGTTTAAAAATAAGGTTTAAAAATAAGAAGTAACTATGAGCTGTTTGAAGGGATATCCTCTAAGTACAAAAGCATGGACAAACTGCAAATAAAAGAATGGAAAATAATTTATTATAGAAGTACTAATTGTAAGAACTGGTATGGCTATACTAATATCAATTAAAGTTCAAAGCAGAAGTACTACCAGCGGTAAAAAATGATACTTTATTACAACAGTATCATTTATCAAGATGACATATCAATCCTAAAGGTGAAGGAAACTACTCACAGTTCTTCAAAGTATAGACAGCAAAGGCTGACAAAACTAAATGGAGAAAGAGACTCACAATTACATTTTTAGATTTAAAGCTCTACTTTTGGTAATTGAAAGAAAAGCAGACAGGCTGCAGAAGATACAAACATTATAAAAAATTCACCTTAGTAAGGAAAAATACTCATTAAAGATGCTAAGTGCACATTATTTTGAAGTGTACATGGAAAATTCATCCAGAAAGGCCAAACACTGGGCTACTAAAAACTTAAAAGCATTGAAGTCATACAGAATATTGTATGGCCACAATGACATTATGGTAATAAAAAGTCATGGAGCATGGAGCAGAGACAAAGACAAAGTGCCTGAGAACGGGCTGTGTACTCTGCTTTGATAGGCAGCACCTCACTCCCGCCCCATCCCAACTCAGCAAGGTCTTCCTACATCTGTTTTACAGATGAGACAGACAAAACAGTGTCACTTGCCTGAAGCCATCCAGTATGTGAAAATATTAGGATTTGAATTCAAATCTACTCTTCTGCTTTTATGCTAGAAATACTTGGATTCTGTCTGAATTCCATTTTGATAAACTTCCTAGGTACTTCAGAATACACTTGATTTTTAAAACTTTTATATTGATATGCTGGTGATATATTAATTCCATTCATCTTGGGGAACTGGTACATATATACATTGCATCCAATCATATTTACTTCCCCTTCCGTTTCCAGTCTACCTCTGTCCCCTACTATGTTTCTTTTTGGTACTGGGCATCAAACTCGGGTCCTTGCGCTTGTGCAGCAGGCGGTGAACCACTGAGCTAAATCCCTGGCCCTGACTCCTACTTTTGATGGACATGTTAGCTCATAAACTGCTCCCACTGAGATGCCATGCTGAACAAATAACGTATCCAAAGGAGCAAAAAGTTATTCAATACATAACACTGTCACTAGAGTTTTTGCTTAGCGAATTTTTTTCTCCTTTCTGAATAGCTTTTATTCAGAAGGTATAACAAAATGTGTAAAGTGCCTGCATCTTATGTGTACAGCTCAGTGATGTTTAAATACACCATGACTCATCACCCAGATTAAGATATAAAACATACCTACTCAGAAGTTTGTCTATGCAGCTGGTACACATTTACTCCTGTCCAGACGTAACCACTAGAACGACTTCGATGACACTTTTAGGTTTATCTGTTCTTGAACTTACACATGGAAACAGCATTCTTTCATTATCTGGCTTTCGCATGACATCTGTGCGATTCATCCATGTATGTAGCAGTTCTTGCTTCTGTATCATTCTTGTATAGTTCATTGCTCTTTTTCAATTCCTCTCCTATACTTAGCTTTGTAAGGTTTCATTTTCATAGACACTAATAGAATAGGCTCTGGGGAATGTGCAGCCTGTTTCAGCCTCTGCTGACCAAGAAAACCCAACTGTTGAGTCTGAACCTTTCACAGCCAAGGTCTCTAGTCCACACCAATTACCTTCTGTTATGCACTCAATGCATCACCTTATTCCAAATAAGATGTCCTCTGGAGGTGGAGCCTTTGGGAAATCAGTTAAGTCATGAGGGTAAAGGATGAGACAAGTGTCCTTACTGGAGACTTTTAGGGCACAGAAGGTAACATTCAAGATCTTGAAGAGCCCTCACAGGAAAAAATCACCCAGCACCTTGATCCTGGACTTCTAGCCTTCAAATCTTTGAGAAATGTCTGCTAAGTCACTTGTCAATGGTATTGTAGCAGCACTGACATGCCATTTTACACTTTTAAAAATAACATTCAGCATGTTATTTCCAAAAATGTTTATAGGGAAAGTTAAATATTTACACAAAAGCATATGGAGGGAAGAGCAGACAGAACTGATGGCTTATCTGTAGGAAGTATGGGGCCTTCAGCTCCACGGGAAGCTCATTAGCAGGGCCCCTCACCTAGCCAAGCTTCGTAGGGCTTGGTATGACAAGCCCACTTCCTTAGGTCTTCTTGTCTCATCACTACTACAAGAGGCTTGAAGGTTGTTTCCACATTTTGTCTTCACAAGGATCCAGTGCCCCAAGAAACCTCCCTTCCAGCTCTGCAGAGGCACAGCCTACCCAACACCACATCCTGGGTCTCGCCACCAAGAGGTCCTTCAGAAGCCCACAAAAGCTCCCTGTTTCTCATGAAGGGTTCACAAGTGGCCTCAGAGATGAGCTGGGGTCAGAAAGCTCTTCTCCGTACAGCAGAAGTGACCAACAGGAAAGCAGGACCCGGGTTAGAAGGTGTGTGTGCCAGTGTGTGCTAAGTGGCCACAGTATTTCTACCAGAAGAGAGCATCTCCTGTTTATTTCAGGGTTTATAGTTCTGTCCACTAACCCTGCACTCTCAGCTGCATTCAGATAGTAACATTCATCAAAGTTGTATGAGGCTTACTTTGTTTTTGGGGAAGAGCACCATTACCTGTGTGAGAAAATGTGAACACATCTCATCAGAATTAAAGGCAACTGTTAAATTTGAGACTTTAAATGGACTTGCTACAATATAACTTAGGTTACTCTGTTACCTGCAGAGCAGCAGCTGCCAGTTACAAATGCAACCTCAGCCCCACCCCAGACTCACTGCACCAGCAAAGAGCCCAGCTGACAGGCAAGCTGGGCAGACACAAAAGTGAGAGCTCTGAGAAAGCCTGTATGCCTGGGGGAAGCGAAGCATGCAAATGTGCTGGGAATGTGGATGCTATCCAGAGATGGGGTTACAATCAACCATTTAGGAACCCGATTCACAAAACTCAGTGCATTTCATGATTTATGAGTTTTATAGAGAAGGTAGGGCAGTATGTAAAATATTCCCCAAGTAAAATCTGGAGTGAACTGCTTTTAGAAACTACAAAATGAGTAACAAACAAAACTACAGAAACTGCATTTGATTTGAAAATTTAATACACAGTAGCAACCAGAATAACAGGCCAAGCAGAAGAGCTGATGCTGTTTTGACAGTACTCTTGGCATGTATAGGGAGGAGCAAGAGGAAGAGAGGAAGGAAGAAGACAGGGATCTTTACACATGACCTCTGGGCAAGTCTCCTTTCCTCCTATAGAGTTGTCTTTAAATTTAACTGAATCAGCAAATTTAAACAAAGAAAGAAGGAAAGTTCCTTTTCTAATAGCCATCAGAGCCCGATGAGTTTTATTTAATACTGAAAGCTTGGGGCAAGGTGACCAAACAGCCAGCTACTCTAATTGCTGAAGAAACATCATAGATAAGGTGCCAGGAATCCAAGATTACTCTTGAAGAGTTGCAATGGACTCCAGTGGTTTAATGTATACAATAAAGACGCAAAAAAGTTATCAAGAAAAATTTTTTTAAAGTGATAAATTCCAGTGAATCAGGTCCCAGGTAGTCTTTAAAGGAACAAACATTTACAGTAAACATTTTAAACTCTGGAATGCAGGTATTGTACAATTAATTACCAGTTCATTTACAAAACTGCTTAGACAGTAGTTGCTCCAGAGTAAGAATTAAAAAATGTACAAGCCAGTTCACAATGACTTTACATATATTAAAATACATTGTCAATCATAAAAATACTTTACTATGTACATGTACATGTACACTGTATAAACTCTAAGTCACCTACTGAAGGAAGCCTGTAACTCACTTTCTAGCCCTTTGGCCTGGGCAACACCACAGGGCTAGTGTTTGGTCTCCACACCTTCCACACGGGCTGGTCAGTCCTGCAGATGCTCTTCAATGTCGGTACATGCATCTTTTTGCAGAATCTCTCTGCGGCAAGTCTAGCTGGAAGAGTCAGTTTTACTTCCACTGTACCTTACTTTCCTAAATGCTGATCCTGATCCTAGTAACTCTGGGCATTCACATAATTCATTTGCAATTTGGTTACACTTCAAAATAAGGTTATAGTTCATTTCATCAGTTATTACACTGTCTTGCTTGTAGTCAGGATGGTTTGCAATGAATTCTCTCATCCACCTGGCAACTGTCATTAGTTCTCCTGAAACAAACATTTTTAAGACAATATAAGACATGTTTTTAAAAACTGAATTGGTACTTAGTGGCCAACCTAAGCATCAGTCTATAAAGAAAGCAATCTGACCTGTCAGTGTAGCCACATGGCAGGGAACTGGGAACAATATGCTTCTCACGGTATGTGAAGAATTCCCCCTGTGGGAGGGCAAGGCCGCAACACGTCCACTCCTATGGTTACTTGTTAAGTGTTACCCCGTACAGTTATACTGCCACCTCGTAAGGGACAGGAACCAGTGGCTGTACACAAGCACACATATCCTCCCTTGTGGTCATGAGGCTGCCTCCGAGGACCACAAGATACTCCAGGACAATCGTTCACTGCTCAAAGCAGTGGAGAAAACAAAGACTAGGAAGCAGTGAGCACAGTGAATCAAGAGGGAAATTGGCAGATGAACCATTTGAGGGGTGCTGTGGGGTTCTACAGTGGACCCTTTATGACTGTGGAAGTGAAATGCAAACATCATTACTGTTATGACTCCTTCTGTCATTAGCAGCTGGTATCCCTGGTGCCAGGCACTGTAAACATGACCTCCTCAAAGCCAGCAAGCAAAGGCACCCACAGGTCACCCACCATGCTGACTGGCCATGCTGAAGGGCTGGCCACATGAGCTGCAAACTGAATCTGCTTTCAGAGGCACTGCCCTGCAGGATGTGCAAAGAGCACAGAGCAGGTCGCAAATGACAGGCAGGCCACTGGCTGCACTGCACTGCACCACCTCAGACGCCACGGACTTGAAGATGTGTCACTTTTCCGTAAGTCAGTAAGAAGGAAACATTCTGCTAATTCAAACTGTGACCATCAAAAACTATAAGGCCTATCCAAATTGCAAAGTTGTTAAAATGTGGAAAATGTGCAGGGACAAATTTGGTGTATTTTAAAGGGTCCTTGAAGAACTATTTTAAGAGTCTGTGCTTCTGTGTACTGTAGAAGATGAAGAAAAAGGAAAAAAGGCCACTATACCAGATGCTCTCTTCTTAATTAGCTTCAGGTAGTTCATAATACTGCATCTGGTATCCACATCCACCTCCATATTTTCCAGGTAAGAATTCAGGATTGGGATGAGTCCAGGAAAAACACCTTCCTGCAAGAAGCAAGTGGACAGATCATGAGGCCCTGGAGCTGGTGCGCAGAGCGAGGGTCGGGCAAGCCTACCTTCCCGTTGATGATGGTGTCTATGCTCATGAGCGCATACTCCTCTGAGGACAGGTCTGCGCCGCCAGCAGGGGCCTTACCACACCCGTCCACCACAGTGTTGCCACCTGTAGAAGGGCAGATGAGCTGCAGCAGCTGGTGGCAGCAAAGACTGACTGTCGAAACATAAGAAAATGTAATACCTTTGCAAATATCTTTCCTGAAATAAAACATTCCCTGCAAGACAGCATCTCGTTTCTGTGCTACTTTCATGTTTTCATCAACCTGAGGGAGAGAAAGAATCACAACTAAGTCAAGACATTCCTCATTACAAGCTGAGGTGGTGGTGCCTTCCTCACGCACGCTGTACATATTCTACTTCTCCTCCAGTCCTTCCGGCTGGACATTTGTACTACATGGGGCTGCAACCCTTGGCATGGGTTGAACTGTGCATGTGAGAAACAATGGGAGATACAGAGAAGCATACCTTAGAGAGTATTTGGGTGGGAGGTCTCATTTCACAGGACCTCTGCACTAATCCCTGTGTGTGTCTGTGGTGCTAAAAGGGCAGGTGAGTGGCTCCATATACCCTTCAGAGGTGCCAGGGAGACAGGGGCAGGGCAGGAGCCCACTTCTCCGGACCGCAGGTCAGTGCCTGTCCCTCCTGCCAGGGTCTCTGACAATTTCACTTGGGAGAGACAGGACTGGGGGCTTGCAGACCAGAGTCCCCAGGGTTTTTTGACTTCCTGGTTGCTTTGGCCATGTCGACTCTCATGAGCCTAAAAATCTCCCTTTTATTTGTGAATTCTCCACTTCGCCAATGACTTCTTAAGACCCTTGAAGCAGATCCTTTAAAGTGTTTAGTAGTTTGTGGTGCCTCAACATGAGACACAGGCAAAGGGCCAGGTGAAAGAGAATGAGTGTACAAGCCCCGCCACACTCATTATGGGGGAGTCCTTTGTGACCACTTTGTTCCCTTACATGCTGGACCTGCAGAATAATCTTGACACGTCTAACAATATATTCCAATAATAGTCTAAAAGTCTACCATGGCTGTGGATATCTCTAATCTTTCAATGAAAATTTTTTCTTAGTCTTGACAAAAGTTCACAGAGACTTAATTTCTGCTTTCACAAAATCTTTTAAAAGCATATTTTAGCTGGGCATGGTGGTACACATCTGTAACCCCAGCACTCAGGGGGCTGAGGGAAGCAGATTGCAGTTTTGAGGCTAGCCTCGGACTATAAATGAGACCCTGCCTCAAAACACCAACCAACAAACCAAACCAAACCAAACCGAACCAAACCAAAAGGTGTGTTTTGCAACTGCTCTTCAAATTCTTAACTGCTAAGGTTTATTTTCATTCTTTTTCTTAAAACTAAAAGCCAAGGTATTTTTCTTAAAGATACTAGCTCTGTCAGTGTCTCACTGTCATTCACTTTTTCCTACATAATCTGCCATTCTAGTTTTGACTCAATTTAAAATATATTAGGAAAAGTATTTTAAATTTGCAATGATTAAGTTTCTCTTGAATATCATTCTGCTGAATTTTGGTGGGAATGCATCCCACACAACATCTACTTCAAATGTGCTCTGGGAAGGGTAGTGCTCGAAGATGCACCATCCTCTCACCCTGGGGCTGTCGGTCACCAGGTCACAGTGAGGTGAGGTGCTCTGCTGAGGGCTTTCTCTCCCCACAAGATAAGCTCTCTGCAGCCTACAGACCCCTCTCCATATGGAAAATGAGGCACTGAGGGCAGAAGTAACCTCCTTAGGTTAAAAAGCATGTAAGCCGAACAACTGACTGACGGATGGAGCTCTGACATCGACATCCGGGCCATGTCTTCCCCGAGCCCCGACTTTCCTCATATGTCTAGAAGTGCAGCTCCGCTTTCTGGTACCAAGAAGAACCAGACACTAGTACCACATTGGAAGAGTACTAACACTGCTTTCCGGACCCCACTGAACAGTTTCTTCTACTTCACATTTTATTCTGGTCGGTGTTGCTGTACCACTCCTTCAGAAGGTCATCACGTAGCTCCTTATGGCAAGCCTGTGTCCTTATTTTAGGCACCCTTCACACAAACTTATGTTGTAGTACTGCCGATTTATGTTCCCCATTTTACCTTTTAGTAAGAGTTTACTCACATTTGTTTGATTTTATTTCTTTTCCCTGCTTTATGTTCTCTGGGTTTACTGTTTTAGCACTCTCAGGGCCCACCCCACCTCTGTGGCACTGAAGCTTTCTGTTTTCTTTATTCTTTCAGCCAAAGGTTTAGAAGCAAATTCAGATAGATTTAAAAAATTCTATTTCTATACTAGTAGTTTACTTTTAAACAAGCACTTTTGAAATTACTGTTCACTAAATGTCAGGCATTAAAATGTACCTACCATTTGCCTCCTACCACTTCCTTTGCTAGATGCCAGCAGCTGAGTAATTCACCATGAAACCCAATCCCCGCAGGGAAGTGTCACAAGGCGGGGCCTCTGGGGGCACTGATGCTCTTACAGAGCAGTCTCAGGTAGCCAGCTCCCCTCAGGTGACCATGCAGGGAGACCGGGCCCCTGAAACCAGTGAACCCTCATCAGATCCTAAATTTCCCAGGGTCTTCATCTTTGATTTTCCAATCCCTAGAACCAATGAGAATAAATTTCTGTTTATAAGCCATTCAGTTTATAGCTATAGGAGGCCGGACAGATATAAGATACTGCTGGCATACTTTTAGCCGTAGGTTAACCTATTAAATTTTGCAAGAATCAGTTGGAATTTAAAGAATTTAGGCAGGAAAATAATTCGACAGTCATATTTTTTTACTGCTCAGGAGTTGGGATTTCTTTCTGTTTTTCTCCTTAATGTTTGTCTATTATTTCTTTCATTACGGTATCTCACATCTCTTCTATATAGACTTTTCTTCTAAATTATTAGACAAACACTGAACTTTCCAATGTAATTTTCCATAATTTTGATTTCTCTTGCCATTTTGCAGGAATGAATATGAATCTGGTTTCCCAAGTCACTATGCAGGGTCCTCTGTAACGTGTTTTCCTGGTGTGCATACTGAGTTTTAAAAGTATTTGTTTCTGCCACACATGGTGGGAGTCACCTGTAATCCAAGTACTCAGGAGGCTGAAGCAAGAGGATTGCCGCTGTGTTTGAGCCCATCCTGGGTTAATAGCCAGCTCAAGGCCAGCCTGACTACATAGTGATACTTTGTCTCAAAATGTCAAAACACTAAAAATATGAAAATAAAAAGCACTTGCTTCTGAAAACTCTCATGTTTCCCATGGTCTTTGGTCCATAGTGCTTGTCTATGGATGCCACCCTCCCAGGTAGTTCTATGCCCACTCATTAGGGTCTGCTTAAGAACTCTTTCCACTATAAAGCTACTGTGATAAAAACAGCACAGTACTGGCAAAGAAATAGACCTGAGGACCAGTGGAACAGATAAGAAGATGCGGAAACAACTCCAGACACACTCAGCCAACCTCATCTTCGACAGAGCCAAACACCCTCACTGGAGGAAAGATAGCCTCTTTAATAAATGGTGCTGGAAAAACTGGGTTTCAACTTGCCAAAGATTACAACTAGACCTCTATCTCTCACCATGCACTAAATTAAAATCAAAATGGATTAAAGATCTAAATATTAAAACAGAAACACTGAATCAGCTGGAAGAGAGTTTAGGAAGAACTCTTGAAGGCATTGGTGTAGGAAAAGATTTTATGAACAAAACCTCAGTTGCCCGTGAACTAGCACAAACAATCAACAAGTGGGATCTCTTCTTACTAAAAAGCTTCTGCACAGCAAGAGAAACCACCAACAGGGTGAAGAGACAACCCACAATATGGGAAAATATTTTCACCTGCTGTTCCTCAGACAAAGGTTTACTATATAGAATCTATAAAGAACTTAAAAAAATTAGACCTCCCAAATTTAAAGACCCAATCCAAAAATGGGCATCTGAAATGAACAGACATTTCTCAGACAAAGAAGTAGAAATAGCAAACAAACATATGAAAAAATGTTCAACATCACTGATCATTCAAGAGATGCAAATGAAAACAATGTTGAGATTCCACCTCATCTCAGAAAGAATGGCTGCTATCATGAAATCAACCAATAACAAATGCTGGCAGGGCTGTGGGGAAAGAGGAATCCTGCTCCACTGCTGGTGGGAGTGTAGACTGGTGCAACCACTATGGAAATCAGTGTGGAGATACCTCAAAGAACTAGGACTGGAAGTCCCATTTGACCCAGCTATTCCTGTGCTGGGCATCTTCCCCAAAGAATTAAAAGAATCATACCACAGCGATATATGTGCATCCATGTTCATAGCAGCACAGTTTATAATAGCTAAAATTCGGAAACAGCCCAAATGCCCATCAACTGGAGCCTGGATGAAGAAAATGTGCTTTTTATAAGATGGAGTACTCCTCAGCCATAAAAAATGAGAAATTTCAGATATTTATAGCTAAATGGATGGACATTGAGGTGATACTCTTAAGTGAAATAAATAGGACACACATGTGTAAATACCAAATAGTTTCTCTAAGTGTGAGAAACTGACAGTGTAAATAAGGACTAAAAGGTATAACAGATAATGTGAAATAGGAAGAAAAGGGACAAAGGGGAAGGGGAAGTGGGAGGGGCAGGGGAAAGGAAAGAAGGGCATGAAATTAATATGAGAAAATGAAAAAATGGAAAGAAAGTCTTTGTAAACAGGGAGGGATGGTGGGGTTGAAGGGAGGGCAGGGGACAGGGAAGAGAGACTATGTAAAGGTTTAAATTTCTAATGATGAATGTCATTACCTTGTATACCTAAAATGTACCAATAAAATAAAATTTAAAAGAAGAAAAAAAACCCTCCAGTTGTTGACTGAAATGCTCACAGGGACAATGTCCTTTGTGGGCCCGGCTGCTGGTCACTCAGTTTCCTGCTGGCTTTCAGGCATCCTTCTACCGACACCCGGGGAATTGGCTGGCACCCTGCATGGACTCCCCCTGGTGGAGGTGTCCCCAGCATGTCCACCAATAAGGGCCACGCAAGCCCCAATCCTATAGGATACCTCTGGCCTGGGTGATGGCAGGAAGGGACAAGCTGACGTCCCTTGGGTGACGCAGGGGACAGGCACAGCTGGTGAATCACTGTGGAAGGACTGGCAAGTACAGTGTGCTGGGGAGGCTGTCTGACTGGTTTTTAGCTTTCTTCCCTGCCCACTGTGATGGGGCTGCTTGGCTTCTTCCCCAGCCTTAGAACCCTCGGAAGGCACCCATGGCAGAGCTCTCATCGCTGACCAGCTGCCCACTCTCCTGCCAGGGGGCTGTGACCCCTCAGCCACAGCCCCAGGCTGCCCAGCTGTGAGGCCTCACAGCCCGGACATGCTCCGACACTCTGCAGGGACACACACCCAGAAAGGGGGTCCTTTGGTCTTCCTGGATTAATGCTCATTTGTTGACTTCATTCCTCCCCCACCCATAGCCTCTACACTAAATGAAATCCTCAGCCCTTTTTTGTTTTGAAACAGCTAAGTGGCTGAGTTGCCTAGACTGGGCTCAAACTTTGCAATCCTTCTGACTCAGCCTCCCAGAGTGCTGAAATTACAGATATGTGCTACCAAGCCTGTCTCCAATTTGTTTCTATGACAGTACAAAGTCATATACATTCCCCAGAAACATCTCCAATTTGGTTTGACTGAGGAGACCTTTCCCTCCTGTCGTCATTTTTTGTTTGTTTTTTGGTATCTGGGATTAAACTCAGGACTTGCAAGGCAGGGGACAGCACCACTGAGCTAAATCCCCCGCCCTCTTCTGTCCTCATTTTTTAACACTGTAGTCCAAAGGACACATCCTTCTGGGGAGACCTCCTCCAGCCATCACCTTGATGGAGGCCTCTAGAAACCAGGCTTAGACCAAAAAGGAAAACAACAGAGTGAAGGGAGAAACGTTCTGGCCTCCAGGGCAGTGAATGCCCCCTGAAACCAAACTGACGCACAGAGAACATGCGGAACATGCAAGCTGATGGGTCACCATGCCTGCGCTGCAGCGAGGCCTCTATGGAAGCCCTGCATGCCCACCTTGGAGAGAGGAATGAGGAAGTCCAGCTTGTATGAGAGGATCACTCTGGTGAGCAGCACCACAAACACCACATAGGCGGAGTTCTCAAAGTCAGTCAACTGCACCTGCATGAGCAGATGCCCAGAGACATCAGGGAGCAGCTCACGGCCTCTCTTCCCTCCCCTGGCCCTTCCAGAGGGCACCATCCCAAGCCACTTCCTCCTTCCCATTGGGGCCCGAAGCCCTTGCCCACATTTCTGTTCAGAACAAGTGCACTGGATCTCTCCGGCCTCTTAAAAAACTCAAGAGCCTTCTGATGAAAGCACCAGAAGGGATGAGTGGCCGCGAGCATGAGAGCCTCACCTCCATGGGGCGGAATTCCACTCTCCAGCCAATGTCGGAGTGAGGGGGCGGGGGCTTGAATCTCATTGTCTGCCAATTTGTGGACTGAATATTCTAGAATACAAAACAGCAGAGGATAAGAGCAACTCTTCACAAATTCGGGAAAATATTGCAATGACGTGGTTTAATCAGAGAAGACTGCTGTAATTTAAGATTTTCTTGAGTGTGACATTTTAGGAAAACAAGACAGTAAATGTCCAATCAGAGTCAGGTGCTATCTACAGCACTGAAATAAATGTACAGTATAGGTTTGAATTTTCCATCATTAAGCAAACAAGAGAAAAATACTGAACACAGAAATGTAGAACTGAAAAAACAACTAGTAAGAATTAAATAAGGGTACTTTAAATCAATTTTTAATTTTTTTTTTTGGTACCAGGGATCAAACTCAGGACCTTGCATTTGCCAGGCAGGCGCAGTGCCACTGAGCTATGTCCCTGGCCCAATTTTTAATTTTTCCTAGTTCTTTACTACACTAAGAAATGAGAGACATGTGAGACTTCGACTGTCACCAATTCCTCATAGGTACAGAAAATTGTCTCTTGGTTTGTGCAGTGAAACCCATATGAAAGAGAGGCAATACCTCAAAATGGTCAGACTCATTAGCATCATCCAGGTCGATTTTCTCTTTGAACAACGTCAGGGGGTCTCTGATGAAGAGATGAGCAACATGCTGGGCCAGAAGGTGATCGATGCCTGCAAAGACAGAGCACATGGGCCCCTGCCAGACCACCACACCACTCTCCAAGTCCAGGCTGAAGCAAGGGCATCCAGGAGCTTAGGAATCTGGACTGCAGCACTCAGCTCGCCTAGGACTTTATCCTATGGACCTGGGGAGTCAGAGTCTCACTCACTACTTACACAATGCCTGTGGGGCACTGGTGTGGACCTAGACACAGAGCTCCAAAGTAAGTTCCTTTTGCTAAAATTCAAAAAAATCTCACAAGTATTTCGAACTTGAGCTTTAGGAACAATCAGTCTCATAAGAAAAGTTAGAGACTTCACACTAAAAACAGAAACCTGACCAGGAGTCAGAAAAAGGTGAAGAGTGCTTTCAAGATCAAAGGTGTACAGTCAAATACAGACATACTGCAGGGCAGCTCACCGTTCTGCACCAGCTGCTCATAGACTCCTTTATCTATGGTCAGGTCGATGTCGTTGTATTTCTCACCACACTTAGATAAGTAGCTGTCTATGGAGTCGTATCGGGACTTACTGATTCGATAGTTATTGTTCTTCAGTGGCTAAAATACAAAAACTCAAATCAACGCCACATTGGTTGGAAAGTAACACCGCAACTAATATATAACAATGGTTTTTAAGAACATATGTCTAGACAGTGCATTCAATAAGTTGTAAATAATTACACAAAGACCAGAGTGGAAGCCAGGCATGGTGGTATACCCCATAATCTTAGCACTCTGGGAAGCTGAGGCAGGAGGATCACAAGTTCGAGCTCAGTCTAGGTGACCTAGTGAGACCCTGTCTGAAAATGACAGATTAATTAATTAAGGGGGGTGACGGACTGGGGATGTAATGCAGTGTGAAGGCCGTGGTTCAGTTAGAGTAGAATAGCCCTAGCTGAGAACATCAGAATTCTTGTGGGCAACTCCTTTAAAAACATCCACTCCCAGGTCCCAGCTACAAAGATTCTCAGTCACAAGCCTGGGAGGGGTTGGGCCGATTTAACATCTCTCCATAGGGGATTGTAGTGTACACTGCTGTCTGGTGGGACGCAACGCAGTTCCATAGCTTAACATGAGAAGGAGCAGGCTGAGCCACCCTCAGTGGTCAAAGCCTTTCTTTCTCTGAGGACAAGGCATGCCCCACAGCACAAAGTATCTTATACAAAGTGCTCATGTGGGGCCCAGCAGCCTTCAGCATGGACTTCCAAATCACAGAAACCTGTGCTATCATTTTAAAAGAAGGGAAAGCAAACACAGATTTCAACAAACGATGAAAACTATTCTCTACCCAAACCAAATCACTTTCCCCACATACTCACCCCACAATAAAGAGCGGTTTATATCCTGTGTGCTTCTTCCCACACTGACCAAGCAACTCGAGGTGAACAGTGAGGGGAGATGTCAAGGCTGCAAATGGTCCCAACAACCCCATTTACCCCATTACCACAGTCTAAAGGACTATTAAGGAAAATCATTCCACCTCCAGTCCTCTCTCTTCCCGAGTTCTGTCATCTACAGATGCAGAGATCACTCCCCAGCGACAATCAATGTCTGACACGTAGCCTCGGTAAAAAGGAGACGCAGCACTCAAAGCCATCTGCAAACAAACAAAGTCAGCTCCTGTGGTTCAGAGCACCACTTACATGATGAAAAAAGCATGCATGCATTTTCTGGTCAAGAACCATTTATGCAACCCATATGGAGTTACACCACACCTACCTGGGCCTGCTTTTTAAAGAGAAATGAGCTGGAAATACCCCAAATCTGTGGATTTGACCTGTTTAGCCCTACAATGTGGGGGCATGATACAAGAAGGACAAGGGCCACACACACACCTGACATGTGTGTAACACACATGTGCTTCACTAGCCACAATTAAGGGTCTACAGCTTAGACTTTTGGTTCACTAGCTCTTTATTGGCATGCTATTTACATTGCTCATTTCTGAAAGAAGCCTTAACTGGGCTAAAACAGCACACTGTTAGCAAATTCTGCACATGCGATCTTTTATACAAAGATGTATTTAAAATAAAATGTAATTTCTACTTACAACAATTGGACAGATAGTGGCCAGCTGATCGTAAAGGTAACTGGCCTCAGATATGCTGCAGGCTTGGAACGTCACCTGTTTTAAGAATGGAAGATGTTAACATCAACAAAGACTGATCAGCATCCTCCGAAGGCAGTGAAGTCTGAGAATGAAGGTGGCTAGGGGAGGGGGCAGCAAGGTCACAGCCACATCAGAGCCTCCTGTAATCCAGAATCTTGCTTACAAGCTGCCATGGGTGAATTTAACTAGAAAGTGCTATTTTATTTTATTTATTTATTTTTATTTTTTGGTACTGGGGATCAAACCTGGGACCTTGTGCTTGTGAGGCAGGCGGTGGCACCACTGAGCTAAATCCCTGGCCCAGAAAGCGGTATTTTAAACACATTCTGTGACACAGGGACAACCTATTTAAGTAACTATATTCCTAGGTGAAATTGGACACACATAACATGGTGAAGCTGATGAGGCATTTCCTCTTCTACTAGCATTTTTCTTCCTGCAGCTTCCTGTCACTTCAGTTAGCTGAGGGCTTATTTAAATTTTGGTGGCACAAGCCTGTTAATAGCAGCACTTGGAAGGCAGAAGTTTGAGGCCTGCCTGGGCTACAGATTGAGTTGAAGGCCAGCCTAAACTAAATAGCAAGACCCTGTCTCAAACAAACAAAAATGGTAGGGATTTGGAAGTATCTGTACAAATGGGGAGCAGCTGGGAAGAGAGCAGGACTAATGAGAAAGGAAAGCAGTACAAACACTCAGCTGAGGCGAGCAGAAGGTGGCATGCAGGACAGAGTGAGGAATCATTTAAGTCTGCCCTGGGTGTTCCTGGGACACACAGGAAGGGGTTAGAGAGAAGAAGCTGCAACCCAGCAGGCTATGAATCCAGAGGGAAAGACAAGAGGCCCCAGCTTGGTCTCCATCGTTGTAACTGGAAAAAAAAAACCTGAGCTGGAGAAACATCTGGAGATTAGGCCTGGAAGATGGGGAGACCTGAAGGTGGGAAGACCGCATAAGAGGGCAAGGAGAGAAGGGTCCTTTGCAATATCCAAAAGAAACCAGAGACGTCCTGCCACCTTTCATTGGGAAGGGTAGAGATGGTGGTGGAAGGAAGAAGGAACACAAATCGTATCTCTATTTGCAAGTTTGTTGTAATTGCAAATTGAAGAGTTTTAATTTTATTACTGTTACTCAGTAATGAGCATTTACATTTGGTGTTGGTGCAGAAAATAATGTACATGCTCAGTAAGCACTTGCACAACACATGTAAAAGTCGTTTTTTTTTTTGGTACCGGGGATCCTTGTGCTTGCACAGCAGGCGGCGAAACCACTGAGCTAAATCTCTAGCCCAAAAGTCGGTTTTTTATATAACAGCTGAATGAGCATGTTTATTGTTAACAATCTCATCTCAACTTTGCCTTATTACAGACAACTTCTGTGAGAGACTCAAGTACACCTACAGCGCTGTGAGTGCAGCTCATGTCAATGGGGTGACTACAGAAAACAATTATTTGAACAATTTAATGTCCTGGCCTTTCTATAATTTCCATATTGATGCTTAAGCTGGCCCAGTCCTTTGAGTAAAAGGTAATGATAATTAACTAGCTATTACTGATTAATTCACTGTGGAGAAGAGTTGTGTCACAGACATGAAGAAAAAAAGTCTCAAAGGTTAAAAGGAAGTTTTAGGAGGTTTGGTGGTTAGGTCACTGATAACCAAAGCAAGGGCAGCATCTGCAAAGAATGAGAACTTGGAAATCAATTTGTGTGAGGTAAGGAAACAAGGATGCCCTGACAGCTCTTTAGTGCTTAACAAATATTTATTCATAGAGTATTCTGAAGGAAAGAGGGTGACAATGAAGAGAACACACAGACAAAGCTGTGGTGAGATAACTGAAAAACTGATCTCAATGACAATTTATAAGGATGAGATTTAAAATACCTAAATGCTTCCCACATGATGACTGATGAAATCCGTTGAACATGAATCTCTTAGTTTGTTTATGCCCCTTTTGTGACTCTGGGGTGTTTTAGTGTTACTTTTTTTGGTATTTCAAAGATACTACAATAAACCTTTTTTCTTTCCTGTGTTTTGTTGGCTTTTCTTAGCTGGCCTAGGACACACAAAGCAATTTATAGGCAAATCTTGGAAAAGTCAACCTTCGGAAAGTTTACTTAAGAAAATTAGCAAGTGTAACCTGGTATTTAGTAACCATCTGGCTTACTCTAGAGCATGTCCACCAAATAAAACAGGGTATCAGTGTGGATAACAGCTTTAATGGGGACAGGAAAAGAGATCTCACACCTTTACAAGGTGCAAACACACGAAGAGATTTGGTTTCTGGGTCCTTTTAAAGTATCACATAAAGAAGAGTCACCATTTCACTAGGAAACTGATGACAGGGGAAAGAGCTTTGAAAAGTAGATGCTAGAAAGCGAATCTAAAGCTGCCCTAGCACCCAGTTTTGAAGTCACACGATTATTTCAGACAGAAATAAACTCCTCTAACATGTCATGAACTTACTAAATGATTTCTGAGAAGCCCAAAAAGAATTAAGAATCTGAATGTGATTAAAATGTTTTTTGTTCAGTACAGGAATTCTTTAAAAAATTACTTCAAAACTCTTTTCCTACTTTATAGTAACAAGCAATTTCTACTATATCACTTAAGAGATACAAAGCAGAGGTTTCGGTGATTATTTGCAGAATTTATCTCATTTGCCACACATTTTACATTATCTGTCATTGATTTTTAAAAGTGAAGTGTTAAGACTGGACATGTCACTGGGAAAACAATATTACTAAACCCATGACAAGGCTTAATTATTTTTGCACTACTAAAATGTTTATTCCTACCATTAAGATAAGTTTATTTTTCAAACAGTGTTTCAAGGGAAAGAATGCTTCTCTGGAACTATCTTAGAGCAACTGTGCTGTCCTTGGCAAAACTCCCTGGCTTATTATTAAATCAAGAGAAGGCACTGGGCACTCTGTTAGAACTTACACAATTCTGAAGCCAGGTACTTTAAATGCTAGAGTGTAATGGCTCACTTTAGACGTATTCGTAATTAAGATAGGACAGCAGATGCGCAGTTTAAAGTCAAAGGGTCTCTTTGTAAACTAAGGGTGCTCATTTCTAAGGAAACTTATCAGGCCTTTATTTTGAAGTTGCATATCTTACACTGCCTACTTGTGTCAAGAAAACTGAGAAAAAACATTAAGCTTGGCCATGTTATTTGAACATACTTGGCATGGAAAAATCTGACCTTGGCATTCAATTTGGGCTACACACAGCTTCAAAAACAATCAGGTTGGAGGTCTACATGTAAGAAGATGCATGTATCTGCTGCAGCTGTCGGAGATGAGAACGCTAGGCATTTTGGGCTCTGTTGAGAGCCATGAGGGTGAAGCCCAGGGGTGCCCACAAGGGCCAGGCTTCCTGGGCTCTGGGCCCCAGGGACTCTGCTTCTAATCAGCTGAAGCAATTACAATGGAAGAAAATCTCCTTGGACAATAAATAGCCTCTTTCTCTTTTTAAATTTTAAATTCTCAAGTTGAAAATTTATATTTTGGTCAATTTCCCTTGTTATAGCACAACCTCAAACAACTTAGAGGTTAAGCATTTGTTAATAAAAGCAATGAAATAAATGTTAGCTCAAAATCAGACCCAATATAAACCTTTCTTTCTTTCTTTTTTTTTGGTACCAGGGATCAAACTTGGGTCCTTGCACTTGAGCAGCAGGCGGCAAAATCACTGAGCTAAATCCTCGGCCCTATAAGCCTTTTTTTTAACTGAAAACTGAGAAAACTAAGCCAAAAAAGTGAAAGGCATTACCCAAGCATGGGAGCAGACAGACCAACACCCACACGGGCTTCCTACATGGAGGCCTCTGCTCTCCTCCTTAGGCAGAGGGTGGACAGTGCAATAACTCTCAGGGACACTGGGATCCAGGAAGAATGTTAAGGACGTTCACAGATGAGGCCTACTTTACTTCTGGCATAACGTAGCCAGGGAAAAGGCAAACGTAGGTCACTAAATATTTATTCTTTTATGCCACTAGATGGCTTTGCACTAATATAGAAATTAAAGTCCAAACAATCTTTCTCTTGGATCAGCAAATCATTGGAGTGCTTCCACCACAGCTCAATTTCAGAAAGTGTTTTGTTAAACTACCACTAGGCAGCAGTACAAATTAGGCAGAAAGTGACCAAGGACCGCTCTGCATTTTGTTAATTAATGACTATATACTTTTGTAGTGAACTTAAGTCGAGACAGTTTCAAATGAATATACTAAAATAACTTTTGTTTTCAGAAAGGCATGGCAGCTACCATTTCAATCTCATTAAGTGATTTTTGAAATGGAAAACATGATATATATATATAAAAAGAAATGGACAAGGACATTTTGCCCTGTGCATTTCAAACAGTACCTGAAGGCAGCAATTGCCCATCCCGAATCCCATGGCGTCCATGTAAATGTGATCTGGCTTGGAAGCCCTGGCTGCCTCATCATCCTCAGGAAATGTTTCTATGAAGGGAGACGCTGTGTTCTTGTCCTTAAATACTGTATTAGTAGTGAAGAAAAGGAAATAGTGAGAGTCAGGGGTTAAACAACAGTGCAGCAGTTGTCTCCTGCCCCACCTCCCCTCTGCGGACTCACTTGGTACGTTGATGACAACCTTCTCCCCTCTCCTGTGCCGGATATTTCTTGTCAGGGTACTAGAACAGAGAACCAAATATCAGCAACTGGGTGCCTGCGAGCCATTGTCTAACAGGGCATGTGGCCACACATTTCCCGTGAATGGAATGAAACCCTACCTCACACTAACACTCTTCCAGAGAACATGCTGTGCCCAGGTGCTCTAAAGGGACTTTTGGAGAGAAGGTCTGGAGTTCCAGCCATGCCCTGGCTCTTGCTGCTCACTCCCTGTGCCTCCATGGCTCCCTGCTCCTTACCAAGTTCAGGTGTTTTTCTAATAGTCCCCACTTTATCAGGCATCTCTGGAGTTCCAGTGCCTCACCCCTCCCTCCCCAATCTGTGCTGGCCAATCTAGAAGCTCCGGGGCACACTGAGCTGCGAAGCAGAAATGCAGTTAGCTCTGATTCTCACCTGCCACAAGAGTAATACATACTAGTTGGGAAATCTGGTATAAAAATTAAAGTAAAAATTCTTATTCAGTATTTTAAAATGGTAATTACGTGTTGAAATAATACTTTGGATATACTGGATCGACTAGAATAAAATTCAGTTCCTCTATTTTTTTCACATCTTACTAGGAAATTAACAATTATATTTGTGGTTTCCATTATGCTCCTAGTGGTTAGTGCTGGTTATGCCATCTCTTCTAGGAAGCACTCATGGTGCAAAGCCAACGTCAGGCTGGCCGGGGCCCTGAAGCCATTTGAAGTGTAAGAACCAAACTACAAACTGACAGGCCTGTCAACAGAACAGAAGCGAGAGAGCCCTATCGTCTACAGCAGGGAGCCCATCTTTCACACAGTCACAGGACACAGGGTGAGGCAGGAGGTCACAGACATCAGTGTGATTTAGAGCAGCAACCGAGAGAACACATCCCAAACTGATGTTCAAGGAACAGGGCTGTGACACATCTGATCATTAAGGAGGACAACAGCTAAGCTAGTGACTTTAAAAATGACTTGGAAGTGGACAGATCAAGCCTGGCTGCAAGCAGCCATATTCAGGGAGCCTCGTGCTCTTGAGGATGTGAGTGGTACACATCTCCTGTCTCCTATTCCACTAAGAAGGAAGCCAAAAGGCAGTGAGTCCTCAGACAGCAGGCGTGGGAGGGCACTGCAGCAGACAGCTGGACTCACCTGAAGCGGGGGTGCTTATTTATTGCTTCATCTGGAAAGAAGAGGGACTTTGATGCTCCTCCTTCGACTGGGTTGGGTTTATACACGGGCAGTGTGAACCCAGGACAGCCTAATCTACAACAAATTGAAGAACTTAATAGATGGGATGTATATTCAGGAGTCAACTGCCTTGTCTTGCCATAATTCACATCTGTCAAAAACATCTCATTTGTATTACTTGGATCCCCCTCCCTCTTCCTTGGAAGTGTCACCCCTTCCCAAGCCCTGTCTTGCACGCACTTCACTATCTTGCATCAGGACCTGCTGTAGCTGACTCCATCAGCCTCCATTCACTCCCCATCTACAAAGCCTGTGCTCAGGCCCTCCTGAGAGTGACAGCATGCAAGCGACTTCCTTTGGTTAACTGATAGCATGGGAGTGATAGCAGCTTCTGAGGTGTCCTTCACTAGAAGTTATAAACTCTGAGACCATCTTCTGACCCTTGATCATGACTGCCCAAATCTGGCAGGCTTCTTCTGAATCTGAGTAGGGTCTCTTCAGGTTCTGCCACAGTTAGGCAATATCTCTGGTATTCTTCTCAAGTCTGAAACCTCCCTCACTGTCTTAACTTCAAGAACAGCTCTAATTCCAACACAGAAAAATGCAGCACCTTATTTGTCCCTACATCTAAAGCTTAAATTTTCTTTCCCTTGCACTGAGTCCACTGGCTCTTCCCAGTTCAGAACGTGAGGTCAGTGCTAACAGTACTATGAGGGAGGACAAAGCCTAACAAGGTCAGAGAAAGAAAGCAAAGGAGGCACAAGTCAGAGTTTAGAAGGATAGAAAAGAACTTCTGGCTGGTGGGCCAAGACCAGCCTTTGCCTTATCTTTAACCCCTACATTTCATAAAACGAAAAGCCCAAGGGCTGGCTACTTGCATCTGGCAAACAACTGAAGGTGCTGATCTTACCTAGAAAGCTGCTCCAATGTGTGCCTGCTCGAGAAAACTCCCGCAGCTGTGTGCATCATCTACTAATTTACTACAAGCCACACACTTAGGAAATGTCCTTTAGGGGTGCAGCAAACGTAAACTCAGAGGAGATTTCTCACCAACCAGAATCAGGCTGGAGAAAGAGAATGAGAATGTACTTGTGTGGCTATGAGGAGGAGCCAAGTGTGTATCTTCAGACTCGGGCAGCCCTGCTTTCTTCTAGACCAGTACAGTCCAGCAACAATGGAAATGTTTAACATCTGTGCTGGCCAAACCAATGTAGGAGCCAATAGCCACAGGCAGATGCTGAACACATGAAATGTTCGTTTTATGTAAGGTTAATTTAAATAGCCACATGAAGGGCCTGGGATTTAGCTCAGTGGTTCTGCTGCCTGCCTTGCAAGCACAAGGACCCGAGTTCGATCCCCGTTACCCAAAAAAAAAAAACAAAAACAAACAATAAATAGCCACATGAATGTTGTTCTGGACTCTAGTTCTCTCCAGAGCTCTGACACTTCACAGAGAGACAATCACATGTTTATAATTAAACAGAGCACTCCCTTCTCTCTTGAACCCATAACACAATAAAATGTCATCATTTACTGTAGTTGTAATGGGAAATTTCTAAAAACTAAATCACTAGTAATTATTCCAATTTTGTTTACAAGTCTAAAAATACCCTATCCTAATTCATATGGCTAGGCAAAGTAAATAAATAAATAGAAAGCCCTGTCTCAGCTTTTCCTTCACAGTGACTTAAAAGAGCTTCAACATTTTTAACAGGACAACCAAGTATTTCATATACAGCCATTCTCAAAATTAAGGTATGAGACATGGTAGGGTTTAACAAAATACTGTATTTTGTTGCCCAGAGAGAAAGCTTACCATCTATCAATACTACATATTCTTGAATTTAAAAATATAAGACAGCTCTAGTTTATGTTCCCCCTTTTAATCTGAGGAAAATGTAAGCCCTCTACAATGTTAAGGGAGAAAAAAAGAAAATATAAGACATTGAATTCTCAAGCCGCTAAAAGTTGTCCAGTAATGTGGCGGCCTGCCAGTGGCTGATACTAGCACTCTAAACCACACTGCAACGACCTGCACAACAGCCCCGACATGCCTGCTCTGCACTTTTTGCATTCCCCAGCTCCAGTCTACCCTCAGCCAGGCCACCACGTGCCTCCTTCCCCCTGTTCACAGCTGCTTACGCCACAGACAGACCAGGGCTGCAGAGCAAAAATGTGACCCTGTCCACTTATCCCAACCTTTTCAGGGCTTCCACTGCTTTCAGGGTGACAATCAAAGTTCAGATAACCTGATCTGGCCTGCTGCCTGCCTGACACACACTTGCACCTCACACCGTGCCTCCGGTCTGCACCAGCTAACTAACAGCTTTCTTCCAGGGCCCAGCAGGTGCATCTCACCTGCTCATTGAGGCCCACTGCGCATGCCACTCTCTCTCCCTAGGACATTCCTCTGCTTCAGCTTCAATACTCTGGCTAAGACACATTGCTAATAGGAACTGTCATGGCTTGGAGTTAACATGTCCCCAAAGTCTCATGCATCTGGAAAGTGGTTGATTGTGGGGTTTCATCCACTGACAAGCTCAGGAGCTGACTGTGCAGTAGGAGGTGGTAGCTGGGGCATGACCTGAGCTTGTCCCCAGCTCTGCCCTTCTTCCTGGCTTCCTGGCTGCCCAGGGATGAGCAGCTGTCCTTCCCTGCCCTTCTACCTGTACTTCTGTCTTGGAACCAGCCAACTCTGGACTGAATTCCCTGGAAACTGTAAGCCAAACAGAACTCTCTTCCTTTAAGTATTAGGTGTCAGGTGTTTTGTTCCATCGTGGGAAAGTAACTGATGACAGCGACTAACCTGGGAAATGAAGTTATTGTGCAAAGAGCCTGGTTTTCCTCTAATACGGAGGTAGCCTCCTGGCGGCGCTTCCTCATGTTGTCCTCCACCGTGTTGAATTCAGACATAGTCCCTCCGTAGGGCTGTCCAGGTGTCCCTTCAATCATGTAACTCCCATACTCTGGTCTCCAAAGGGTAGGATGGCTACAGGGAGAAAAAGTTTGTTTTAATCTTAGTCTTTTGCTGCAGGCTACTTGAATTTTAGAAGTTTGAAAAGTTGCTTTAAAACTCTGAACACCATTAGCTCTAAGCAAAGCTAAGAACTGCTTCATAAGGCTCTTAACTTTCATGGCTCTTCCACTAATGTAAGAAATAAAAAACATATTTGTAAGTCACTCACTTCCCGGGACAAAGCTAGTGCATGCTGCACGAAAGGAGCGAGTGGTCCTCAGTGGGTTCAAGCCATTGCAGCTTCCCATGCTTGCGAGCAGAAAATGACCACAGCTCACATGCCACTGCCCTGTGTGCTCCCAGCTGCTGTTAAAACATCACACTAGCCAAACAAAGCCTACCTCCAGGAGTTTGATCTGGCACCATGGGGTATGATCTTAATTGTTTTGGCAATTTAAAAAAAGTTTAGTAATAATAAACAGGCTTTATGTTTAGCTTAATGTGTTGTTTTAACACATTAATGTATTCAATCTCAACACTGCAGAGGCAAGTATTGATTATTACTTCTTTACAGATGAGGAAACTGAGGCACAGAGAGGTTTACAGCTACTACTGAGTAAAGGAACCAGTATTTGAAACTGAGTCAACTTGGAGCAAGAGCCCGCACTCCTACGCTATGCCATCCTGACTCTGTAAGTGTGAGGAAAGGCTGTCTCAGCAGTGCCAACTGTTCCGGAAACACTGGATCAAGCTTCTAGTACAGCAGCAGCTTACTTTGGATTTGTCCTTTCCCCCTTCTCTTGTAGAGTTTCAAGAACATCTTCTCCATTCAGGATCAACTGGACCTTCTTATTTTCATGATCAAAAGATACCAACATGTATTCCACCTATGGAAAATAAGACAGAAAGATTAACATTTTTCCAGTCCTGAGCTCAGTGTGACCTTTAGAGATAAAGTCAGGGAAACATGAACAGTCACATTTGCTTACACTACCACACACAGGAGGGTATGTTTGCATACTATGGAAACCCGCAGAGGCGGCCCATTCACAGTGGCCTTGTTTATGGACAAGAACACATTTTTTAATGCCTTGCTCCCCTGTTTATTCAACGTCCTACAGAAAGGTCAAAGTGTCCACTGTGACAAGCTCTACTTGACAGATGCATTTCGAAGCTAAGGTTCTATGAACTACAGTTGTAAACAAGTTCCATTTTAAACTTTATTTCCTCATTTAGTTTATCACAGGAAAGTGGTTTTCTGGAAATTCCACTTAAGAAAGATTACACTTGGTCGCAGATTGTTTAATAATTGTGCTTGCTACAAAAGTCCTACTTTTGATTTTCTTTTTTTGAAACAGGGTCTTGCTATGTAGTTCAGGCTGGCCTTGAACTCACTATGTAGCCCAGACTGGCCAAGAATTTAAAGCAATCCTCCTGCCTCAGTCTTCCAAGTGCTGGGATTATGGGAGTATGCCACCACAGCTGGCAAATGTCCTACTTTTGGAGAGTTAAACCATGCTTATAAACACAACTGTGTGAAGAAGTTCTTTATGGGTTCCTACTATTCAGTTTTGACACATCACAAATAATTTAAGACATTTTCACACTCTGAAACAGCACAAATTTATGATGCAGGGCATATTGGTGCATTTACAATGATACCTGGTGGAATTCTTCTAAGAATCAAGAGCTAAATACCAAAGCAAGTCCTTTCTGGACAGAGCACAACTAGAACTTGCTTTTTGTTTTCCCTGCAACTGCATACTTTAAATCATGCTGGGGGTATGAATAGAGAGGATTATGAATCAGTATGTATACTGACGTGGAAAGGTACAGAACTAGACTATTCAGGCAAATTCCTGAAAGTACTCTTTGCATAAGGCATCGTGACAATGACCATAAAGACATCCTGATATCTCATCTGGTTTTCAGCACTTACAAATAAGGGGCAGGCAACAGTATTCCCCCTATTTTCCTGACAGTTCACATGAAAACACAGATTCTCAGTCTTACACTGTAATGAAAGAGGGACTGGCCTGCAGCTAAGAATAATTAGAAAGAGGGGAAAAATGCTGGTAACCACAGAAAACAGTGGGGTAGATTTAAACAACAGTAAAAAATAAGCTTTGAATTCACTTTTATGAATCATCTTACTGATGAGGTCAGGTACTCATCAAAATTTTTTAGTTCAGGAAACAGTAAGAACTGGGCCAGTGCGGCAGGTGTGTGCTCTGTGCAGGCACTGCCCACAGTGTCAGTCTGGGCACACATGCTGCCAGACAGCACTCATGGAGCTCTGACACCTGATCAGCAAGGCCTGTGCAAAGGAGTGCTGTGCAGCCCCGGGATGGGTGGATGAAAACATGTTGTGTGTAGGAATCGAGTTTGTCTTTAAATGTGTGCAAACAGAAAAGCTGTGCCATGAACTCTTTGTTTATGGATCCTAATCTTCAAATCTATCACACAAAAGTAAATGTCATCACCCATTTTACAGATGTGCACAGAGGCTGAATCAGCTACCCAAGGCCACAAGAGTCAGGCTGTCTCACCTTTCTGCTAGGAGTACAAAGGACAATGAATGATTCTGGTAAGGTATGACAGGCTTTTTATAAAGTTGTGAGCCGTAAGGCAATGAAAGGCTACAGTACTGGCTAACAGTCTCTCAGGTGGATTATTCCTCTGGTAGGAAGCAGGGCAGATGCTCTAACACAGCAGCTGAGCCAATAGCTGCTCTCACAGTTAAACATACAGGCCATAGCTCACCTCTTAGGGCCACTGGGCTGGAGTCCCCATGATCCCTATGTGGCATTCCTAACTCTCAGTCCTTTAGCATTCTGTCATCTTCACTTCCTGGCTGCAACACAGCTGCCGCCATCTACCTTACAAGAGCTGTCTTCTCCCCCAGAGAAGTGCTTCCTTAAAGAAATAAGGAGATAGTTCCTAGCTTTGCATCCTTGGTCTATTTCCAACATAAGCAAGAACTTTTGTTGCAGTGAAACAGGGTAACTTGTAATAAATTTGTTGGTTTCCTGGAAGACTTGAAATCCTTAGTTTTCAAAATCACTCAGCCTCCAAGTAAGGATGAATAAGGCAAAAGGACGAGAAGCTCAAACTCATTCTGAGGTCCAGTATCAGCCAAGTAGATGACATTGAAAATGTTAACTAACTGGCTTCTCCTTAATTAAAAAATAATTACTCCATTATCTAATCAAGCAAATGAAACAAATGTATCAAAATATTTACCAAATGAAGGAGGAAAACAGACCTATTTTCTGATATGTCTAATTTCTTACTGGAAGCCTTAAGAAATTACCGAAAATTTTCAAACTCAAATTTATAGGACCAGGGATTTATTAGTTCAGTGGTGCCATGCCTACCTTGCAAGTGCAAGGTCCTGAGTTCGATCCCTGGTACTGCAAAAAAAAAAAAAAAAAAATTTCCGGCCTTCTGAAGTACTCTTCTGTGTAGTCACCCTACACTCTCCACATTAATCCTCAACCTGCTACCACTCTAACCTCTCATTTCTGTTATTTCACCCCCACCATCTCAACACATTTATGTTTATTCCCAACTCTAGTTCACACAAGCACTCAGTTAACTGAATCTTTAAAGCCAAACCAGAGCCTAAAATGAGTTTGGTTTTGAACCTAGAAAATGATTGATAACCCGAAGTGATTCAATAAAACAATGCTTTCCCAGTATAAAAAACCCAAAGCCACGATGAGCTCCCTGATACTGTCCCTATCCCTCATAAACAACTTCTCTGCATCCAGTGGAGATAAACAGACACAATCAAGAGACAATAATGACAGAAGATTCAGCGGGCCTTCTGTACCACATCGATCCCCAGGATTAAACACACAGTACTCCCCTTTATCCAAGGTTTTGCTTCTTACTGTTTTAGTTACCACAGATCAAAAATACTAACATTTGTCTTGACGCTTTTGAGAGAACAGACACGTAATTTTTATTTCAATAAGTATATTACTTATTGTTAATCTCTTACTGTGCCTAATTTATAAACGAGGATTTATTACTATAGATACACAGGTACAGGAAAAACAACGTATGCATAGGGTTTGGTACTACCCAGGTTTCGGGCATCCGCTGGGGGTCTTGGAACATATTCCAAGGAGAAAGGGGGTTACCTTATCAGCTTCCTAACTGAATAGGTAATAAGCTCAGAATTCCAGCAATATCCCTTATGTACATCTCAAATACATGCAATTGTGAAAGCATACACCCAAAGAGCACGGCAAATGCTCACTTTGCAGGCTGACCAATTCAATTTCAGGTAATTAACACACTACCTTGGAAGTAGCAAGCTCCATTCTCCACACTACACAGATGACAGCTCCCTAGAATGGACTTAGGAGCTTGCTACTCTGCAGTTGCCCTTTGAAATGGGGACAATGGATCCAATAAAAATAATGAACCTCTTTGCCAAATCACTCATGTTTTAAAAATATACCTTTTTGGGGGGTTTTTCTGGTACCGGGGATTGAACTCTGGTCCTTGTGCTTGCACAGCAGGCGGCGGAACCACTGAGCTAAATCCCCGGCCAATATACCGTTTTCTGAGAATTAAAATCCTTTACATCCCTGTTACTAAAAGGCTTCTCTCATTAGAATAAGTCACCAACATCTCTGAGCAGCTGACTTAAGGGCAAAAACACAATAAAAACTGAAAAAAAAAATTTTTTTAAATGGTTTGAAGGATATGAGAAAAGAAAGACATTATGTACTTATGTGTTACACAGTGTTGCTAGGAACAACCTGGACACGATAATCCTCCAGTCATTTAATGCAGGTTTGGACAAGGGTAATAAGGTGCTTAAGTTTATTTAAAAGTAGGCCAAAAAAAAATCTTAATAGAGGGTGATATAAGTACTGTACTCTATAATACTGAATATAGACTAGACATGGAGCAGAATGCTTGTGATTGTAAAGTTTAAAATAAAAGCTAACATTTAATTTTTTTAGGATTTATGTTAAATCTTTAAAGGGCATGAGTGCAAAATTTTTTAAAAATTGTTTTTTCTTAGTTTTATACATTTTGATATTCTTTCTTGAGGGTAAGGGCTTCCAGGAGCTTCGAGTATAGACAGGCATGTTATAAAACACTGACTTCTTTATTTCTACACCTGAGAGGTGAAAACTGCTTAATTAGGAAATATTCTAGTTCCATAAGACTCAGTATAGTTACGGCAGCTTCCCATTTGGAGACATTATACTTTGAGAAAGTTCTTCTGTCAGTTTACGTATAAATTAGAACAAGGAATTGCTCCACTCACAACTACACAAGCCCAGCATGTACGCGCCGAGGAGGAGGAGCCCATCACCAAGTCCCTGGTGGGCAGTATGCACCTGGCAGTGGGTGACCTGGGGTGAGTCCACACCCCAGGCCAGGTCAGGTCCAGGAGGCAGACAGTGACAGCTCTGCGTGCCTGCCAGGAGGGCTGTGGGGCAGGCAGGCAGGGTCTCGGCCACCCTCCTGAGGCCTAGGCTTCAGGGCCGGCCCTTCCACTCCACCCTTGGCTCTTTCCACAAATTACCCTACACAAGTCCATGGCTGTCCTGTGGGCCAAGGCTCTAAGGAATGTTGATGACTGATCAGTGCCCAAACACTGTCCCTGCCGTCTCTTCATGCTGCATGAAGCCCCGAGCTGAGCACGACGGGCATACTACGAAGGGCCCGGCAGATGTGGCTCCTGTTCTCAAGACCACTCCTACTGGAGACAGCCGACAACAGGGCATAGCTAAGTTACCTGCGTTGGCATGCAGAACGACCAACTAACCCCATGTAGGGAATCAAGCTTCCCAGAGGAAATCCACTTACATTTACACACCTTCCTAGAATATGGGCAAAAGCAAGGCTCCTCCAGGATGCCCGAGTACCCACTGCCCTCAGATCATGCCCCCATGTGCCACCACCTGGCCCCTCCAGGTTCTAAGCTCTTGCGGTCTAGGACCATGCCTTTGGCGCAAAGACCATTTCTTTACGCAGCATAATACTAACAAGCACTCTCGCCCATTGAGCGGGATGGAACCATTTCTGTATCTGGCATGATATCCAAACTTGGGGCACCCGCTAGCTACAAGTAATTCTACCTAGTTTTTAGGCATCCACAGTTACACAGGGAAGACCTGAATGCCAAGACCCAAAGAGCAGCTGTGTTTTAAATAGTGGAAAACTACATAAGAAACTGTAATTCAGCACTCATGTTTATAGCCACACAGTTTGTAATAGCTAAAATTTAGAAACAGCCCAATTGCCCATCAAGTGGAGACTGGATAAAGAAAAAAAAAATTTTTTTAAATAAAATGGAGTACTACTCAGCCATAAAGGATTAGAAACTAGAGACATAGCTAAATGGATGCACACTGAGGCGATACTATTAAGTGAAATAAATAGGACACACATATGTAAATACCGAATACTTTCTCTAGTGTGAGAAACTGAAAGTGTAAATAAGGACTAAAAGGTACAATAGATAATGTGAAATAGGAAGAAAAGGGCAAAGGGGAGGGGTAAGTGGGAGGGGTAGGGAAAAGGAAAGAAGGGAATGGAATTAATATGAGAAAATGGAAAAATGTAAGCAAAGTCTTTGTAAATAGGGAGAGGTAGGGCCTGCGATTATGTCAGTGGTTCCACCCACCTGCCTCGCAAGCACAAGGACCCGAGTTCAATCCCAGTACACACACAAAAAAAAATAGGGAGGGGTGGAGGGGTTGAAGGGAGGGCAGGGGAATGGGGAAAAAAATAAGAACCAAGATACATCATGTAAAGGTACAAGTTCCCAATGATGAATGTCATCATATTGTATACCTAAAATCTACCAATAAACTTAATGAATACAAAAAAAACCAAATTGTAATTCAGATGTAATAAAATTGGACATGGCTCCAAATATGGTTTGGGGGGACTCGGGTTAGATATATCGATCTGGTAATGCTACAAATATCACAAAACTGTTTTCATGGTCATATTGTGAGCAGTTTGGAGGGGCCAATAAGTATAAAATGGAAACTGCAATGTGCTTTTCTATGATATTTTATGTGCATACGGTGATATTTTAAATTGGTGACTGTTGATATATTAAATTGCCCTGTGTAATAAAAAGAAAGTGTTTTAGTTAAGTCTCAAGTTATAGCAAATTCTTAAAAATTTTCCTATATTTTGGGAGAACAGGCTTTCCTCCTATTTTAAAATGTCAATTCATACCACAGAATTACACATGATACGCTCTAGGGCAGTGCTGGCAAACTTATGCAATGCATGTTATTTGTTTTTCCTAAACTAAAACCTCAGTATTCAGGTTTGATTTTTTGTCTGCTGTTTTTTGTTTTTAATTTTTGAGACAGGGTCCCACTATGTATTTCAGGCTGGCTTGAACTCACTGTGTAGAACAGGCTGGCCTTGAACTTGAGGCAATCCTCCTGCCTCAACCTCCCATGCCAATATGCCTGGCTAGTGTTGGGTTTAATTGATATGTTGGCACTCTGCGATAAATAAGTGGGTTTTGGGTTGCACTTTGGTGCTCGGTCTCTATAAGGTTCACCATCACTGCTCTAAGGGAAGTTTAAATTTTTAGAAACCAAAATAAACATGCCTCTCCCTGACCTGGTCTTCTCTTGGCATGCTACGTTTGGAATTTAGCTTTCAGAGCAGACTGCTTTTTATTTATACTATATTAATCTCAATTTTCACACTGCATAAAAATCAATGATTTTTTCCCACACGACTGGGTGGAATAATAACTCATTATGTTGTCTCATAGAGAAAACACATTCTTAACATGCCTAGATTAGTGATATGAGACCCATGTGAAAAATTTCAAGTCTTTAAAAGAGAAATAAAATGGGAGTTGCAGGGGAACCTATAGTGAATCTCATAAAGAGAAAATGACATCCTTTATTAAAGAAACAAAAAAATCATGCTGTCCACTATGGTAGCCACTAGGCATGTGTGGTTAGATTTTAAAGTAATTAACAAAAATAAAATAATTCAATTTTCTAGTTCCTACTGGTCAGTGCAGAGTAGAACATATCCATTCATGTAAAAATTGTATCGAATAGCACTGAACTAAAACCCAAGAGAAACCACAACCTGGGAATTATTTTTACCAGACACACTAATGCTGGCACAAAGGAAATCCTTCGATATCAATCTGCCCTTTCATGCCTCACAGATGGCATGCGAAATTTACTCTCTGGGCTCTGCATTCACATGGGCTAATTCCTAAGAAATCCCTTGACTGCTCTGGATGTCTTCAAAGCCCATGCAGGCAGTCTGCTGTTATTTCTGAAACTTACCAGTCTTCTCAGACAACTTTGGAAAGGTAGCACTGCAAGGTACTAATGTGACATCTGTTGTGGTCCCCAAGATAACACAGGAACTTTGCAATTTGAAACCTTAATGAAAACCTCAGTCACCCTCATAAGGCTGCATGGGGCTCCCATTCAGGAAATTTACCTGGATGTCATAACAGATTTTCAACAGAGAGATTCTCTTACTTGAGACAGAATTTGAAAGATTCAGACACATTAATGAAACTCATTCCCTGCCATTTTGACACCACTGTAAAGGATGAAAAATCTCAAAGCTCTGGGCTTGGAGCTCCAAGTCTAGCCCCTCCCTGCAGAGCTGGGAAAAGGTCAGCTGCGGCTGCACAGTTCACAAGTGAAGTCAGCCTGATGTTCTTAGAAGGATCACAGGGTATGTGCCAGGGCACAGAACTCACTTGCCAGCAGGAGCTCAGCTGGAGAGGCTGCAGCCACCTTCCTCAGCCAGCTAGCAGTGGTCTTGTGGGTAGAGAAATTCATCAAGCATATTCAAAAGTGCCATTTTGAGCACACTGGCATTTCACTCAAGTTACTGGCCAGTTGGTAATGAAAAATGCTGAAGTAAGCATCGATGGTTCTAAGATTCATTCATTTTCATTTAAAAAAAAAAATCACTTCTAACCAAGCTATTGAACAAATGGACTTAAGAGATGTTTATAGAGTGTTCCACCCCATAAAATCAGAATACACATTCTTTTCAGCTGCACACGAGTCATTCTCCAAAATAGATCACATGCTAGCTCATAGGGCAAATCTAAGTAAATGTAAAAGAATTGAAGTTACCCCCTGTATATTATCAGGCCATAGTGCAATAAAATTGGAGATCAATAACATAAGAAACCGCAGAACACCCACAAACACATGGAAATTGAATAACACTCTCCTGAACAACCAATGGGTCACAGAGAAAATTAAAGAAGAAATTAGACAGTTTCTACAAGTAAATGATAATGCCAGTACAACATACAGGAATCTGTGGGACACAATGAAAGCAGTTCTACGTGGGAAATTCATAGCAGTGAATGCCCATATTAGGACAACAGAGAGAACTCAGTTAAATAACCTAATGCAGAACTTCAAGCTCCTAGAAAAAGAAGAGCATAACAAATGCAAAGCTCGTACAAGAAAGGAAATTATAAAGATCCGAGCAGAAATCAATGCAATGGAGACCAAGAGAACGATACAAAAAAAAAAAAAAAAAAAAATCAATGAATCGAAGATCTAGTTTTTTGAAAGAATAAATAAAATCGATAAACCTTTAGCCAACCTTATCAAAAAAAGGAAAGAAAAGGCTCAAATCCATGCAATTAAGAATGAAAAAGGTGAGGCTACAACAGGTCCAGTAGAAATTCAGAGGATCATCAATACCTACTTTGAGAAACTGTACTCTAATAAAATGGAAAACACAGAAGAAATGGACAGGTTCCTAGATACATACAAACTGCCAAAGTTAAATGAAGAATATATAGAAATTCTAAACGCCCCAATAACAATGAGTGAAACTGAAAATGTAATAAAAACTTTACCAGCAAAGAAAAGCCTAGGTCCTGATGGGTTCACTGCTGAATTCTACAAGACGTTTAAAGAAGAACTAATGCCGTTACTCTTTAAACTCATCAAGGAAATTGAAAGGGAAGCAAGGCTTCCAAATTCTTTCCTGGAAGCAAGTGTTACTTTGATTCCAAAACCAGGGAAAGACCCAACCCAAAAAGAGAACTACAGACCAATCTCCCTAATGAACATGGATGCAAAAATCCTCAACAAGATACTGGGGCAAACAGAATACAGAGGGTCATCAAGAAGATCATACACCCTGACCAAGTTGGATTTATCCCAGGGATGCAAGGATGGCTCAACACCCGTAAATCAATAAATGAAATACACTATATTAACAGAGTCAAGGACAAAAACCATATGATCATCTCAATAGATGCAGAAAAGGCATTTGACAAAATCCAGCACCCATTCATGATAAAACCGCTACAGAAAATTGGAATAGAAGGTCCTTATCTCAACCTGATTAAGGCTATCTATGAAAAACCAACAGCCGACATCATACTAAATGGTCAAAAACTGAAAACTTTCATGCTAAAATCAGGAACAAGACAAGGGTGCCCACTATCACCACTCCTGTTCAATATTGTTCTGGAAACATTAGCCATAGCAATTAGAAAAGAGAAAGAAATAAAAGGAATAAAGATAGGAAAGGAAGACGTGAAACTGTCATTATTTGCTGATGATATGATACTTTACATAGAAGACCCAAAAAACTCGGTCAAAAGCCTTCTAGACCTAATTGACAGATTTAAGAGAAGCTGGATATAAGGTCAACACTCAAAAGACAATAGCCTTCTTATACGCAAATAGCAGACCCATTGAGAGAGAAATTTGGGAAATAATTCCTTTTACAATAGCATCTAAAAAAATGAAATATCTAGGAATCAACCTAACAAAGGAAGCAAAAGGCCTCTACACTGAAAACTACAGCACTCTGAAGAAGGAGATCAAAGAAGATATAAGAAAATGGAAAGATATCCCTTGTTCCTGGCTAGGAAGAATCAATATAGTGAAAATGGCCATACTTCCAAAACTACTATATAGATTTAATGCAATGCCAATTGAAATTCCAACAATATACTTCACAGAACTAGAGAAAACAATCCAAAAATTCATTTGGAAGCAGAAGAAACCTACAATAGCAAAAGCAATTCTGGGCAACAGAGACATGGCTGGGGGTATCACAATCCCCAACTTGAAAATATACTCCATAAGCTACTGTGATAAAAACAGCATGGTGCTGGCAAAGAAACAGACCTGAGGATCAGTGGAATAGATTAGAAGGTGCAGAAACAACCCCAGACATAATCAGTCACCTCATCTTTGACAAAGGAGCCAATCGCCCTCGTTGGAGAAAAGATAGCCTGTTCAATAAATGGTGTTGGAAAAACTGGATTTCAACCTGCCAAAGATTAAAACTAGACCCATACCTATCACCTTGCACTAAACTAAGATCAAAGTGGATTAAAGAGCTAAATATCAAGACAGAAACAGTAAACTTGCTGGAAAATAAGTTAGGTAGAACTCTCAATGACATTGGCATAGGAAAAGACTTTATGAACAAAACTTCAGTAGCACGGGAACTAGCACAAAGAATCAACAACTGTGATCTCATCTTATTAAAAAGCTTCTGCACTGCAAGAGAAACTACCACCAACAGAGCTAAGAGACAACCTACAATATGGGAAGAAATTTTCAGCAGCTGTACCTCAGACAAAGAGAATATATAAAGACTATCTAGAATATATAAAGAATTGAAAAAAATCAGACCTCCCAAATTCAAAGACCCAATTCAAAAATGGCCATCTGAAATGAACAGACATTTCTCAGACAAAGAAGTAAAAACAGCAAATAAATACATGAAAAAATGTTCAACATCCCTGGTCATTCGAGAAATGCAGATGAAAATAACACTGAGATTCCACCTCACTCCACAAAGAATGGCTGCTATCAAGAAATCAACCAACAACAAATGCTGGCGCAGGTGTGGAGAGAAAGGAACCCTTCTCCATTGTTGGTGGCAGTGCAGACTGGTGCAACCACTGTGGAAATCTGTATGGAGATACCTCAGAGAACTAGGACTAGAGGTCCCATTTGACCCAGCTATTCCCCTACTGGGTTATCTTCCCCAAAGAATTAAAAGAATCATACCACAGTGATACATGTGCACCTACGTTTATAACGGCACAATTTGTAATAGCTAAGGATTGGGAACAGCCCAAGGTCCATCAACTGGAAACTGGATAAAGAAGATGTGGTTTTTTTATAAAATGGAGTACTACTCAGCCATAAAGAATGAGAAGCTAGAGTCATTTATAGCTATATGGATGCATATTGAGGCCATACTCTTAAGTGAAATAAATAGGACACACATGTGTAAATGCCGAATAGTATCTCTAGTGTGAGAAACTGAAAGTGTAAATAAGGATGAAAATGATTAAAACGAATAATTGATAATTTAAAATAGGAAAAGGTCCAAAGGTGGAGGGGAGGCAGGAGGGGAAGGGGAAAGGGAAGAAAGGAAAGGAAAAATTATGAGAAAGAAAGAAAAAAAAGGAAACAAAGTCTATGTAAATAGGGAAGGGTGGTGGAGGTGAAGGGCGCATAGGTAATAGGGAAAAAAAAATAAGAACTAAGATACATCATGTACAGGTACAAACACCCAATGATAAATGTAAATGAATTGTATACCTAAAATGTACCAATTAATATATAAATACAAAAAAAATCACTTCTGTAGTACCAGCATTCCTCCCTCTCTTCTTTCTTTTTTGCTTTCCACCCTCTGGTTGGAGCCTATTAAAACTGTCATGGGGTGGGGGGGCCCAGGGATTTAGCTCAGTGGTTCCGGTGCCTGCCTCTCAAGCACAAGGTCCCAAGTTCGATCCCCAGTACCAAAAAAAAAAAAAAACTGCCATGGGTTGGGGATTTAGTTCAGTGGTAGAGTCCTCAGCATCAACACCCACCTCCCCACCCCCCACCCCACCCCACCCCAAAGCAAACAAAAAAACAACAAACCAAAGTGTTCTGAGCGCCTTTCTTCTGCCTATGTGGGTGACCTCTGTGGCCAAGCAGAGCAGGGTGCAGGCAATCAGATCAAGTATTGGCTACTTTTCAGTGCTTCAGTGTTTTCTTCGGTAAAATGAAGGCAATACCTACAATACTGAGGGGCGTTACATCAAATCATGCATGTAAAGAGCCTAACATTATTAAGCACAGTACCACTCAAAGATCAGGGTTTGGTTTAATTTAATTGCTCTAGGGCAGTGATACACTGAGGCAGAAAACTTTAAGTGTTTTCTCAAAGGCTGGTTCCAACTTTAGTGGGCCATGGTGGGTTGTGACCAACACTATTAAACTTTTTTAAAGAAGTAGAGTAAGATATGAGAATGTCTCTCATGGAAAGTTAAGTCCTATTTCACAAAAATGTTGTTTGCAAGGCATTTGTTTTAGGTGGTCTGTCTTGGGCACAAAAGACAGTTACTAATATGGAAACCGAGCACCCACCCACAGACCCAGGGCTCCTCCCCTTTCAGATCAGTCTCCTCTCCTGGACCGACACTCCTCCCCAGCAATGCCAGGGCCCATCTTCTCAGCCTCCTCATTCCACCTGCCTCACCTTTCTGGCCTTTTTCGGTTCCTCAGGTAATCACTTCACAGGGCCTCTGAAGGGCTTCTGTTCTTCTGCCCGGAAAATTTCCCCTCAGCCTTCAGACAGCTTGCTGCTCAAGTGCTACCTCTTCCGAGAAACCTTTTCAGACCATAAGGTGATGCCCCTCTCTGGCCTCCCCAAGGAGCCACCCACACCAGTACCAAACGTAACACAGGTCCTACTCTGCACTGCCAGGAAGGCTGGCTCAGTCAGGGCCTCACTGGAAAGTATGCGCTCTTGAACAGTTTTTACATATTTGTGGGTGAGAATTTTTCTAAAATTTACTATATCTTCTTTTGCTACCAATAAGACAATACTAATACTTTCAATTTTTATTAGGGCTTTAGACTTCATTAGTCATTTCATTTCTTTAACTAGAAATACAGCAAAACAAAAGACCCTTAGGGGTATATGGGGTGGTCATATCTACATGTTTTTGTTTTTTGTTCTTGCAGCTGCTCTTCCAGATTGGCCTCTCTTTCTTCTGCCTAATTTGTATCTTGAAGTTCATCCTGAGCTGACACACTGGATAACCAAGTTACAGGACCTATGTATAAAGGAAGTGATCTGGGAAGTGCCTGAGACAGCTTCCAGGAGCACACTGCATGAACTCTGTGCTTAGAAGACTTCTGCTTACTTCCTAGTTCTTACTGTATTTGAGTAGCAGAGTCAACACATCACAACCCCTAGGTCTGCCACCTCCACCAGGCCCAGCTCATCAGGGCCCTGGAAAAGTGTTCTCCATAGTAACAAAGTTTCCACACCTGGTCTGCTAAACAGGTCAGCCTTTAGAGAGGGAAGCTGAGGAAGCACATACACGAGACCTCTTCCCATTTGTCCTAGGGTTGGTTACTTCTCAGAACATATACTTCAGGAGGGTGTTTTTCTGTTGTTGTGAGCTTTCTAGTGTTTCTAGCAGGTAACTTGCTGCAATCCCTAACTCTTTCAAGCACTTTAGAGAAGTGCCAGCCAGTTTTTACAGGTACTAAAAGACCTTTCCTATCTCTGTGAAACTGGAAACCCTAACTCATAACTTCTGTGGCTGATCCAAACAGGGCCGAATCATACCCCAGATTTTCAACAGCTTCCAGGAAAGGGGTCTTGGAACCTCTCACGTGAGGGCTTTGTTGTAATTCTGTTAAATTAGCATTTAGTTCAAAAAGAAAGGAGTTAATTGAAGCCAAAGAACCAAAATAAAATAATCTGGCAGGAAGAGAACAAAGACAACAATGGTTCTTCGTGAATATTTATGTAATCAGGACATCTGTTTTGGGGGATCTTCTGTAATCTTATTCTGGAAATTAGTTCAACTATCAAATCCTGGCCACAACAGACACAAAAACCCCAGAATACCGGAAGGCCTCTAGAGAGTATACAACAGAGTAGAAGCATGGCCATAGGAACTCTGAGAACAGGCCAGTCCAGATGGCCAAGTTTCCTGGTTACCCATAAAGATGTGTAAAAAATAAACTGTTCAGTCTGGGGGTATAGCTCCGCGGTGGAGTGGTTGCCTAGCACGTGCAAAGCCCTGGGTTCTATACCAGGCAACGTAAATAAAGGTAACAATAACAAAACAAAAAATAAAACTTGGCTAGACTTGAGGTTTATTACATGCTTCTTATCTTTTTACACAACATGTGAGAAACATAGGTTTAAGTGGAGATTCAGGGCCATCATTCTAACATACTCAACCCACTACATTCAGTTTCACATACAACAGGGCCAGGCACTCACTAGTGGCCATGGATACACTACCTAAATTTATGACCCTAAACTATATGCACTCCCCTATTTCTGTCTAAAAATTACAATCAGGATTTCAAGGACCATTTGAGCCATAAAAACACGCATAACCTTGTGACATTTATTTTGCTAGAAACCCAATTTTACTCTTCCAAGTCCTTGATACATTCAAGACAATACTGCTGCCAGAGCCCGAAGTGCCTGCCTGACTGGAAAGGCCATGGCTTCACTCTGTTTTCATCTTTCCCTGCTTCTCAAAAGCTTGCCACCATTCTTCCCACACACAAGAGTCCTACTACCTCCACGCAATCAGACTGCCCCCGTTCCAAATGTCAGCAAGGACATGCATGAAGTAGAACTGGTGTGTATCCTGCTGGTGAGAATGTAAAATGGTAGAACCACTTTGGAAAAACGTGGTACTTTCCTTAAAAAGTTACACGCACACCACTGTAAGTAATAACCAAGATAAAGCAAAGCATAAGCCCATACAAAGATCTGTAGACTAATGCTCAAATAAATTTTAGCTGTAATGGCTAAAAACACAAATGGTGAACAAACCGTAGTATATCAACAGAATAGAGTATTACTCAGCAGTTAAAAGAAGTAAACTGCTGATATACACAATATGGGTGAATCTCCAAAGATTTATACCAAGTTAAGTCAGACTAATCCCGGTACCAAAAAAAAAAAAAAAGTCAAACTAAGTTGGATATGGTGGTGCACACCTGTAGTCCCAGCTACTTGGGAGACTGAGGCAGGAGGATCCCTTGAGCCTAAGAGTTTGAGGCCAACCTGGGCAACACAATGAGATCCTGTTTCTTTAAAAAAAAAAAATTAGACCAAAACGATACCCTGAAGCCGGGTGTGGTGACGCATGCCTGTTAATCCCAGCACTCAGGAGGCTGAGGCAGGAGGATCACTATGAGTTCGAGGCCAGCCTGGACTACATAGTGAGCTCAAGGCCAGCCTGAACTACATGGTAAGACCCTGTCTCAAAAAATGCAAAAATAATAATAAATTTTTAAAAACCCCAAAACCAAAACTATAGCCTGTAAGATTTCCTAGATATAAAGGTCTAGGAGACAAAAACTAAGCTATAGTGACAAAAAGCAGAACAGTGTTCACCTGGGGTGGGGAAAGGGGAGAATTACAAAGGAGTAGAAAACATTTTTTGTAGATAACAGATACATGGTGATAATTTTGCAGATTATACATATATCCAAATTTATCAGGGGCTGCAGATGTGGCTCAGTAACATGTGTGAGGCCTTGGGCTTAATCCCTGGTTAAAAAAAAAAAAAAAAAAAAAAGAACAAAAATCTTATCTAATTGCACATTTAATCTGTCCATTATATTCCAATAAAGCTGTTAAAATGTTAAAAAAAAAAACCTACACTTGGTTTATATCCTTAACATACAAACAGAATACTAATTAGCAAGGTCACTAGGGTATAGCTCCTCCAATAACAGCAGGAATGTAACGCCTCACAGGCAGTTTCCTAACTTTAACAATATATTCAGATGCCTGCATGTGTTCAAAAGCATGAAGTCTGATGTTAGAGACTCAGTAGTACTGGGCTGTCTCTTCTCAGGGTAGGAGTCTTTAGCTCAGTCTGTGCTTCAAAGTGGAACTATAGCGTACCAGAAAGAAACGTACTTGCTAATACTTCTTTTTCTCTTCCTTTCTTCTTTCTTCTTTTCTGCCTCCCACATGACAGGCAGGCAGGCAAGCCCACTGAGCTACATGTCAGTCTGGCCGCCAGCTCTTCTGAATACAGGAAGGCACTCAGATGGAGAGATTCGACAGTTATACGATAATCACAGAAATTGATTCATAAATCCAGAAAGATTTTTTTTTGGTACTGGGGCTTGAACTCAGGACTTTGTGCTTTCGAGGCAGGCGCAGTGCTACTGACTTTAATCCCCAGCCCAGAAAGATTTTTCTAGAAGGGCCAAGTGTGCAGTAGTAATAAACCATTTTCTTCCACTCTTACCCTTAACTCATACTTTTAAAGCAGTTACTACTTACCCAGAATTATATAATGACTTCTACAAACTGGTTGTTTAGACCACCAAAACGCACATAAACCTGCCCACATTCTCCAACAATATTTCTCCTCTTTCTTCCTCTGTTACACTCTTCTCTTGCCTGAACCCCTCTTCATCTACTTAATAACTACCTTTTTTTTTTTTGGCACCACAATGAGGCTTGAACTCTGGACCTTCCCACCAAGCTACATTCTCAGTCCTTTTAAAATTTTGAGACAGGTTCTCACTAAGTTGCCTAGGCTGGGACTGAATTTTCAATTCTCCTGCCTCAGCCTCCTAGAGTGCTAGGACTCCTAGAGTGTGTGACCACACATTCTTTCAGGCAGTTTCCCAAAGGTGGTATCTAAAGTACTTAAAATGCTCCTCTTATCCCCCCCGCCCCAACATCTGCCAAAGGAACTTGTGGGGTGTGATGGAAATGGTCCATAAATGTTTTGTATTTATATACACAGCACACTTAAGTCACTGAACTGTGCATTTTAAATAGATGTATATTAATTTTGTGCATAACACATTAATATTGTATGTAAATTATAATTCAATGAAATTGGTTTAAAACAAAAATCCACACAAAACACAAAAAGAACAGAAGAAACCAAAACACACACATACAAAGAAACAAAACAAAAGACAAATGAGATGAACACCAGAAGCAGTAGACTACCTCACCTTCAAGGCAAGCCTAAAATTGAAGAATTAATTCTTGGTAGGCACACAGGGTCAGTATCTGGCTCCCTCGCTTTCAAAGGAGGAATCTTTTGGCTAAGAAGGGAACTTTGGAAAAAAAATCACCAGGAAGCTCTAATCACATCTAACTCTTTTTGCCCTCTGATTTCATCATTTAAATTCTGGTCAATAATCCTAAGTGAAATAAACAGACACACATGTTCAAATATCTCATGGTTTCTCTGTGTGAGAAACCAAAATGTATAATAGATATTATGAAACAAAAAGAAAATGTTCAAATGAGGAGAATGGGGGGGGGTAAGGAAAAGAAAATAGGAGGAAAAATGGAAACAAAGCTTTTGTAAATAAGGAGAGAAGTGGGGTTCAAGGGAGGGGAGGAAAAGGGGAAAAAAAGGAATCAATATATATCATGTACAAATACAAATTCTCTATGATGAATGTTATTATGTATCTAAAATGTACCAATAAACTTTATTAAAGTAAATTCAGGTCAATAAATACTGCTATCAATGTCTAGTGACAGCTAAAAGAGAAAGATGTGATAACTTTGCTTTTGCCTCAAACAGCACACAATTACAATAACTTTCAGAGGAACCTGAGTCTCTGTGATGACTGTTAAGAATTTGTGGGCAATATCTTATTCTAAGTCAAATAATGCATTTTAATACAATTTAGGTTTTGAAATGCAATTTAAAATTTCACTTAAAATTACTAAACTCATTATAACATCTGATTAGTTAACTGGGAAAAAACCCTACTCATATTCAGTGCCTCATTCTCCAGTGAACAGGGCTATTAAATGAGATGTACTGGATATATTTAAATTTCCAAGTAAACAGTTAAGCTATCATTAATGAGTCCTAATAACACTCATAAACCATTTCACTAAAAGGATCTAATTTAATCTCAATATAATACAATAAGGAAAGTAAAATTGTCCCCATTTTATAGCTGACAAAACTGAAGTTGAGAGAATAAGCAATTTATCCAGAGCCACTCAGAACTTTCAAGCAGACTAAATTGACTATGTTTTTCGTCTGTTCTAGATTATAACTCAGAGCTGTATACTCAGAATCATAAGCTTATTAGTTAAGTTGTACATCTTCTCAACAGTTAAGCATTTTAGATCATAACACAGGCAAAGCTAAAGTTCAGACTCAACTGACAAACCAGCCCTTTGTAAACTCAATTGCAGCTTTATTTTATCCATAACACTCTCATAAATATGAAGACACTCTCAAAGTTCACAGGAACTTTTCTGCTAATTAGAGGACAATTTATCTTCTTACCTTTAAGGAACATTGCACTTGGGCCAGGGATTTAGCTCAGTGGCACTGCGCCTGCCTCGCAAGCCCAAGGTCCTGAGTTTGATCCTTGATAACCAAAAAAAGAAAAGAAACACTGCACTGGCTTAAAAAATTTGAAAACTAATGTTTTCTTTTAAGTGCAGTTTTTTTACACCTCCACAACCTGTACAGTTTGAATGCTGCAAAGGGAGATGTGACGAAATGTCAGACTTATAAATAATTCAAAATTCAAAACTTATACAATGTATTTAAGAAATGTAGTCACAGATTTCAATTATGATGATACCTCCACCATGAAGTACCCAGAAAAGGCTTGGAAACCTCACGAGTGATACTCATCACCACATCTGCATCATAGACTACTTTCCTGGATCACCCTTTCAATGTGCACATTCAAGTTACAAACAAAACATGCATCTGCAGACTGGGGGATGGGGGTGGGGGGTGGGTGCAAGGACAGTGCTGTGCTTACTTCTCTGCACCCCAGCAGGCAGCAGAGCACCCAAGAGTAACATCCATCCTGCTCCCCTCTCCCATCATCCCCTGGTACAGGGGCGAAACAAGCAATTTCAGAACTTCTATTTCTCATACAACACGGTAAGTGGTACCTAGAGTTGGACTTGTCATATTAAAGGTGAAGCAGACACCTGTGGGGTGACCTGGGAATCTGCCTACTTAGTTTAAGGTTCTCACAGGAAGTATTTTTGCATTGCCCTGAAGCCAGCATACATAGGCCTTTACGGTACAACCCATGCTACCAAAGAGAGGGGCACCTCCAGGTGGACTTCAGAGTTAACATATCCTCCTGGTTTGTGCCGCTGCCTGCCTCAAAAGCTCAAGGTCCGGAGTTCAATCCCTGGTACCAAAAAAAAAAACCCCAAACCATATCCTGGTTTGACTTAATTGAAATATATATATTATTGTAGAAGTTGGAAGGGATACGACAAAGTCCAGCCCTCTCATTTTCAAATCAAGAAAATTGTGGCCCATGATCACATAGGCAGTTCAGCAGACCTTGGACTGGAACATAAACTGAACTCTAATGCAGGGTTCTTTCTGTTGTGAAGGTACAAATACTGTCCTCGTCTGTAAGGCTGAGCGTTTCTAAGCGCAGGCTCCCTTCCAACATACCTATGACCAGTGTTAAGGTTTTGTTGCTGTTTACAACAGGTCGTTGGCCTTGTAAGCACAACATCTTACCCTGAAAATATCACTCGTTATCAAGCCCATGCAGTCCAGCACATCACACCCAAGCCACTCCTCTGCCCAACACAGGCATTCTCCATCTCCAGGGCCACCCCACTCCCCACACCCTTCTCACTTTTATCTACCCATCCTGCTGGTCAGTTATTTCCCGAGCTTCTGCATTCAGGCAAGCTGACTTGCTGCCAGGCCGGCTAGGACCCATATATTCAGTATATTTGATTGTGAGTTCCTACTGTGTGCAGGTGTTTGTGCCAACCTTGGGCTCCTCTCCACAAGGGTCACTTCATCAAGGAAGCCCTGCATAACATCTTGGAGATTCTGGCCTTCAAGCTCCTTTAACTGTGAATCCCATTAAGGAACAGTTTACCTTTACACATCCCTTTCAACTACTCTCAAATAAATAACTCACATGTTTAACAGAAAAGTCTTACTATGTATGATAAACTGATATTCTTCATTCAATTTCATTTCATTTTCAAAAAGCCCTGTTTGACAAAGAGATTGGCACTCCAATGTCAAGCACCAAGGTGTGGAAACTGTACATGCTCATCCATGGAAAAATGGGTAGAGGGAATGCAGTATATACAACCAATGGAATATTACTTGCCCTTAAAAGAAATCCTGCCATGTGTGATAACCTGAATTTTACACTATGTAAAATAAATCTTTCACAACAGGACAAATACTGTATTCTTTCATCTCGCAGGAGCTACCTAAAATATTTAAACTCCTAAAAAAATTTTTTTTAACTCCTAGGACCAGGGTGTAGGACAGTGGTGGCCAGGGCTGGGGTGAGGGGGAAATAAAGAGTTGCTAATCAGGGGCTGGGGATTTAGCTCAGTGGTTCCACTGCCTGCCTTGCAAGTGAAAGGACCCGAGCTTGATCCCCCGTACCAAAAAGAAAGAAAAGATAAGTCCTTTGGGCCTGAGATTTAGCTCAGTGGTTTCACCGCGTGCTGCGCAAGCGAAAGGACCAAAGTTCGATCCCCAGTGCCACAAAAAACAAAAACACACCATTTTGGGCCGGGGATTTAGCTCAGCGGTTGCGCCTGCCTCGCCAGCGAAAAGTCCCAATTTTGATCCCCGGTACCAAAAAAAAAAAGGGTTGGTAATCAATGACCACAAAGTTTTAATTATGAAAGATGAACAAATTCCAGAGACATGTATAACCCTGTTTCTGTAGTTAACAATACTGTACTGCACACTTCAAAATGCAGATCTTATGGTTAAGTATTCTTACCTACAAAAAAAGTCCCCAATGGAATCCTCTATTTCTCAACCCACTAATGGATCATGAATTGTAGTTCAAAACAGCATGTTCTACCTAACAAGAGGGAGGTGACTGGGATGAGGCTAGAGTAGGCAGAGGTGTCAGTAAACACGGGGGGTGAGCTAAGGACCAACAGCCAGGTGGAGGCTGCAGGCCCACTAAGGTGCTATTCAGGATCAGGAGCAGGGGCAGCCATCAGGGGCAGCCATGGAGATCTTAACCTTTGCCCTTCTGTCAGGTTGTCTATTTCCAACTGTCAACATTTGAAGGCAGGAATGGTATTCCTGAAAAATTTACATTCTGCCCAGAGCCATGACTGAAGCAGAATTGAATACAGTAAGTGAGCAGATTTTTTCATCTAAGGTAACTTTTTACCTTAAACTTTCTGTTATCAGTAAACCCCAAACTCTGAAGGATGCTAATTTGTTGGATGGTGGGGGACAAAGGAAGGTGTGAGAAAGAAAAGAATCTAAGGGGAGAAAACAGATAGGAAAACCCTAAAATGATGGTAAAAGAGGAAGCATCAAGTCAAGTTTTTAAAAAATCTTATTTGTAGCTTTGTATTTCATTTATGATACAATATTTAGAACATGAAATTTAAAGATGCAGTCTCAAAAAACAGTGAAGTTTCACAGGACGTCTGTGACACATTTTTATGTAAGACCAGTGCCACCCACTGAGTTCTGATGCTCAACAGTTCTGCTAAGTATTACCTTTTCAGGAAGCACTGTTACCTGGCTGAAGTGCTGGACCCAATTTCTCCCCTTATAAAAGCATAAAACAAGTGCAACCCTTGTATTATCACTTTTTCCATCTCCCTTGATCTTTTGGGGAGGGGAGGCAAACCTATTACTATTAACCCTGTCTCCAGGAGAGTCTGTGCAAGTGGAAACATTGGGCTGCACTCTTGGTTCTTTTATCGTGTTTACTCAACAACTGCAAATTGCTTTAAATAGGTAGTTGTAGCTATATATGGTGATCATGTCTGCAACCCAGCACTCTGGGAGGCTGAGGCAGGAGGTTCTTAAGTTTGAGCCGTCTGGGCAACTCAGTGAGACCCTGCCTGCTTCAATAAAAAAGAAGAAAAAATATCTTTTAAAAAGGGGTTGGAGACGTACCTCAGAGCAAAAGGCCCTGAGTTCCAAGTAAAGAGTAGGGGGATCAGTTTTAAGTGCTCTTCTTGCCCACAGGAGAAACACTTTTCAAAAGGACACTAGGGGCTCAGGGAGGGTCCTGCATGAAGATCTGTGGGAGGTGGGGGGGTTTCTCTAGAGATCTCTGTACTAGAATGTGCTGTCTCCACTGATGCAGTTCTACCCGGGACAGTGCCTTTTTTTGGTAGTCCTAATTAAAAGTCAAAAAACAAAACTTTAATGCCACAAGTACTGTACCAGATACCCACCCTACCAGGCACATGGCCCTAGGGAAACAGGTGCACAAAAAGGAAGCGTCCCTATCCACCTCGGCTAACGCTTCCCCCTTCGGTGAGACAGCACACACCAATGGATCGGTGCATGTCTGGTGCACCGAGGCAACGAACTCCAGATGAAAACCGAAGAACTGTCACCACATGCTGTGCGTTTCTTTTCTGTCCAATGTGTGACGGGCCATTTTGATAGAAAAGTCAATTCCTGGCCATTACACTTATCTAATTTAAAACAACACAACTCCTTCAGCTGTACAAGAACGGCCTACCGACCTTCGCAACTGAAAACCTTTTCGCTAGGTGTGCTGCACTGGCAAAGCAGCACTCTCTTGGAGTCCTCACAACACTGACCACAATTAGATCGATTACAGGCCTGGCAAACCACTAAGGGCAAATGCAAAAACACGAAAATCAGAGACAGACTTCTCTAGAAATTAATCAATTATATGTACGGAACACCAATCTACTTTTTTTTAATAGGAAGAGGGGACACAAAAGACTTCATCCAAGTTCTCATCCCGCTGCTTTCAAGACCACTGGGACAGACAAAGCTTCCACACCGTGAGCGGAGCGCTCACCTCCGGCAGAGCACCGCGCCACTGAAGTTCGGGCGGCTGCGGGCCCGCACATCCTCACTCCGAAGGTGCGGGCGTCCTTACAGCTACACGGGACAAGGAAACTTTCTCCCCCCTTAGAAAAACTGAATAGTGATTTATTAGTTTCAATTTACAAAGTTTAAGGGAGGGCACCTAGAAGAAGGTAGAGAAGTTTGAAAGGAGACACCTGGCTGAGGAAGACTGCAGCACACGCCCCACAGACCCATCTCCGAAAGCGAGGGGCCCCGAGCAGAACCCGGCCCGGCCCCACGAGGCCAGAGCACCGCGGCCGGACCGGGTGGCGGCTCCCGCCCGGCGGCGCGCTCACCTCGTCGCCCCACTTGAGCACGTCCTTCTGCCGGTCCTTGACGGCGTGGTAGATGTGCAGGAACTGCAGGATGCCGTGCCGCCGCACGTGGTCAGCGTGGCGCCGGGTCTCCTCCCAGCTCAGCGGCGAGCCCTGGGACAGAAGCCCCATGGCCCCGCTCGACAGCGCTCAGCCTTCAGTCGCTCCGACACGGGCGACACGCCGCCGGGTGACTGACCGGCCGGCGCGGCGGGCGGGACAGGGCGGAGGCGGGGCCCTGGAGGCTCCCGGCCCAGCGGCCGCGCCCTCGCCTGCTACTCCCGCACCGAGGCGGCTGCGGACCCCGGGCCCGGCGAAGCGGCGGCCCCGCTTCCCCGCGCTGGTGTCGCCTACTGGCTTCTTCCTACTTGTGACCAAAGGCTGCGCCGCAGCCACCGAGCATGCCCAGTACCGCATCCGCCGACCCGCTGCTCCTCCGCAAGATCCGGCGCTCCGCATCTTATGGGCCACGGTCGGGGGCGGAGAAAGAGGCGGGGAGGAGGCGGGGCGGAGGCGGAGGGGGGGGCTGGCCCAGAATCCTTGGCGCGTAGGGCCTGCGGGCGTGGTGGGGGCGGGGACTCGCTGGGGCGGGGCGGGGCGAAGCAAGGGAGGGGCTGCTCATTAAGAAATATGGTGGGGAAAATAGGTTTTTCAAAATAAAGAGATAATCCCAGTTGGGAAAAAAGGTGATTACTTGAACTAGTTAAGAACCTACCAGATTACTTTTTAGGCGGAAAAGGTCCTATTTATAAAGGCAGGGTGAGAGCAGCACGAAGTGTGAAAAGCACTAATTCGTGAGACAGGTAAAACATTCAACTCTACAGTCCACCATTTATTTGTTTCTTTTGCTTTTGTTTTTGGTACGGGGGATCGAACTCGGGACCTTGCTCTTGCAAGGCAGGCGGTGGAACCACTGAGCTAAATACCCAGCCCTTACAGTCCACCATTTATTTACTGACTGCGAGACATTTTTCCTATATGAAAATAAATTAGTCCAATCGTTTATTGGTGTTATAAGGATTATACAGTGTAAATGTGCAAAGAGTTCATGGCCAATAAATTAACCTGGTTATTAAGAGTTGATTCATCCACAAGGTTTTGGACAAAAGCATCATATTTGTATAGCCTCTAAACTGGTACTATGTTCTCTGGGTGGTGCAGACACCATTCAAGGCAACAGAAGGGGCTTTGTGAAATTTTCCAGATAGGCCACAGTAGGAGCCTTCACCAAAAGTTTGTCTGCCATCCAAACTTAAGATTCATCCAAGACCTCAACGGGCTAGGGGGAAGATGACAGCAATTGTGTTACACAGGCACTGTGGCCAAGGATTGTGTTTATTATGCTCCCTTTCTTCAAACTGGATATAACATCTGATAAACTCTTACTGATTGCTGCATGAGTTTTTGATAGTAGTCTTTACCCACCACTTTTCTGCTGGGGGTGCCTAGGAACACAGATATGGAAGGTCTGGCTGTGGCTGTTTGTGTGCGGGGGAGCCCGTGTGTATGGCCGGAGATGTGCTGAGCTCAGAAGATGTTTCAATCCCTAGCACACAGCTAGAGGTTCATGCCTATAAACCCAGTTACTCCAGAGGCCGAGACAAGAGGACCACTATTTCAAAATCAGCCTGGACAGTTTAGGGAGATTCTGTCTCAAGATTAAAAAAAAAAAAAAAAAAAGTGGGGCTGGGAATCTGGTGCAGCCACCCCTCATCGTGTCATCTTGCCTAACACGTGTGGCCCTGGCTCTCTGCTTTTCTGCTTGGAATTCCCACCTGACACACTCCTGCTCACCCTCTGAGTCCCAGTCACCCTCGCTGTATTTTGGTTGAATTCGTACACGCCCCTCTATATGATAGGATCGTTTTAAAACACACTTGATAGTGACTTCTTTAGGAATAGAGACGACGTCTGCTTTTTTGTACATTTATCTCTGGAAAAGTGCTTGGTGTAGAGTAAGTGCTTAATAAATGTTAGCTTCCCTGTAGAAAGCAGATAGTGGGAAGGGGAGAGAGTGTTTCCCTTGCAGATAAGGCATCCAAAGAGCATTTGGTTAATTGCATAATCTCACATTTCATAGACCTGCATTGTCCAACACAATAGCCACCAACTACGAGTGGCTCTTAAGCTTTTTCAAAGTGAATAACATGACTAAAAACCTGATTATTTATCTCTATTAACTGACCTGGATATAAACTTGAAGTGTTATTCCATTCGGTAATCAAAAAACTTTTAAGTAAATTTGGAACAAGTTGGGAATGTGACTCCACTGAATTTTCAACTGTCGATTTTATGAAATCCAAATGCAAATGAAGTTATTTCCAAAGCAAATTTAGTAGTCCAGGTGTATATGTAATACACACATCAGATTCAAATCAGTACAAAAAAGAATGTAAATATCTCATTAGAAGTGTTGTATCTCAGATATATTGAATTAAATTAAGATCAGTATATTTAATTTCCCTGCTTCCTTTTAGTTCTTAAACGTGGCCACATACGGCTTTAAGGTTACATACATGGCTCACACCGCACTTTGTGGATACAGCTACTTTACATTCTGCAAAGCGGACCTCCCCACACCACGGTGGGGCCTGCATGGCGAGGCCCAGCCCCGGCTCGGTTCCGTTCTGTCCTGGGCATCCTGCCGCCTGCGTAGCTCCTGCCCGGGTTGCAGCTCACATTCGCACGGGGCCTCCCCACCCAATCCAGGAGTCTCGGGGCTTGGGACCACCCCAATCTCCATGGGGCACGCGCGTGGTCAGCAGACTGTGCCCTCCTGGGGCACAGGCAGGTCTTTCCCAATCACACGCCGCGGTTCCTGAGCGATGACTCGAGGTGCGACTCGCCGCGGCCAAGACCCGCTACCCTGCGGGTAGCCGCGCACACCCTCTCCAGCCGCCACAAAAACTCGGACTGCGGAGCGCACGGCCTGGGGCGCACGGCCACAGAGCGCATGCGCAGCGGAGGCGGGAGGAAGCGCACGCCACACCGTTGTTGTGGTCTGGACCCCGCCGCGTGACGCGCCGGTGCCGCCTCACCGTGACTCAGCACTCCTCGGCGGACGGGCGAGGGGGCTCTAGTGGTGTGTCCCAGCGGCCCCTGTATCCCGGGTCCCGCCTGAGGCGGCGCCAGAGGCCCCCTGGACCAGGCCCTTCGCGGGCCAGAGGTGCCTTGGCCCTGTGTCCCGGCGCGGCCCTCAGTGGGTCGGGCAGCGAACTGCTGACCGTGGCCGCAGAGCGGACCGGGTCTTCGCAGAGCGATGCTCCTGGGGCTGCTGCACGGCCGGCCCGGCCCCTAGGGGCTCCTTCAGCGCAGCCCTCGGGCGGGAGATGCTGTGGCCTTGGGTGAAAAGACCCTTGATTTGTAGGAAATTATTTCTTCACTTCAGTGCACAGGATAGTGAAGTATCAAAGACGTAGAAGGGATTTTCTCCCTGCGGGTAAATGAATTATACTTGGAATTTGATAATACTCAAGAAGGTCCCCAGTGGCTTACAAGAGGAGAGCAAGTCTAAAGGACAGGTTTTCATTCCAGGTCAGAGAATAACTCACGGTGTCAGAGCAAGGCAAGTTGTGTTTACCATCAGTAGATCCTTTCCTCAGCACCTGTGCAAATGGGAGCCGGGAGACGATCTGTCTGAATGGCCCAGTGTCAGTACTGTGTACGGAGTTGAAAACATGCTTGTCCTTTGTATTGTGTAGTATTTCTAATACAGGCTGTTGAGATGTGTTGTTGTCATTTTAAATTTAAAAAACGCAAAGTAGCTCTTTTGTCTTGCTTTTTAAACTGATTTTTGGTTAATGGGTTTTTGATAAAGTTGCTCATTTTCTTTTTTATTATTTATTTACTGGCTTTTTGAGATAAGGGCTCCCTACTTAGTTCAGGCTGACCTTGAACTCACTATTGTAAGACCCAGGGCCTTACCAAACGCTCCGAGGAGCTGACTGCAGCAGAGAACACCCGGGAGGGAACACACCGGACAAGTTGGAAAAGTAAAACAGACCTTTATTAGTCTGACCAGATGGCGCCCTCCAAGCAAACAAGCTTAGAGAGGGCCCCGAGCTCAGGGTGTTGGAAGGTTTTATAGGGGCTGCAGGGGTACTTAGCAAGCAGAACTACAGAAGTGGAATTTTTGCAGTTAGGGGATGGTTGGGGGGGGGTTGCAGATGTTCTTTACTTCGCAAACAGGATGTTCCTTACACAGAAACAATGGTACCTTCCATGGTGTCTTAACAGACAAATAAGTACATTCTGGGAACTCTGTGTCCTGTAGTGAACCCAAAACCCACAGGGACAAGATGGAGGGCCTGTAACAAGATGGCGTTACTTGTGCTAAGTCTCATCTGGGTCTTACACTATATACCCCAGGCTGGCCTAGTACTCAAAGAGGCCCTCCTGCCTCAGCTTCTCCAATGCTGGGATTATAGGCTGCACCAGCTTGCCCAGTCTAAACTTGCTCATTTTCATGTAGTTACTAAAGGTCTGTGTAGTGCAGTGACATCCTTCTTAAAGATGGAGATGCTCAAGTGTGTTAAAGAGATGGGTAAGGATCAGCGAGGTGCAAGACTAAAGATACAGGAACAAGAAAAGATGCTTTAGAAGCGAGATCTCTCAGGAAACATGACTTGATGGGATCCAGAGTTCATGAGTATTGGTGAGCTTTTTCTCCAGACTAGGAAAAAAAGGAAAATTGTGCTAAGAGATGTTAAGGAAAAAGAAGGTATGATCACAAAATACAGTGAACATGTAAATTTTTAAAAAATATATTACAGTAAAAGACATACTGCCATTAATATCCTTCAGTATTCCCCAGCACTTTCATATACTCATCCTGTCATTCTTGAAGCAGTTCTTTCATGAATGTGTTTAGTTGCACTGCCCTGGCTCCCTTGATGTGCTCGATCCATTTAAAATCATTGTCTTTCATGGTCATTTTGATTTTGAAGAAGAGCTGTGAGACACTGGGTACCAGATCCGTTGGATGCAGACACGCCTCATATTGTTACAAGTCTGTCTTTGGGTGGTGCTCAGCAGCAGCATTCACCATACATATTATAAAGACATAAAACAAGACTTCCAGAACTGCTTCTGAAAGTGGCAAGAACGATGGGATAAGTGTTTGGAGTGAGGGGAAGTGTTTAGAGGACAGATTTGTGGCTCTGTCTCTTCCATAACACATTTTTTAATCTAGATGTTTACCGTGTGTGTCAGTCACATCTCCTGTGTGTGCCAAGATTATCTGATGAGACAGGAAGGGGGAGCTGAGTGCAGCAGGCTTATTCTTTTCACTGCAGTTTGGTTAAAGAAAACACAACTATTGTGGATATTTACAGTACTCTCAAAAGTCGAGCAGAGTTGTACCCTACCTTTATGTCACAACCCAGCCTATCTTGTTTCAGTTATTTGCCTCCTCCCATCATTAAACCAAATCTCACAGGAGCAGCGTCTCAGGTAGTTACTAGCTCTGAGGGTTAAAAAATAAATGTAAAAGATGCTTTCAGCAAAAGATAAATGGCCAGGAAAATGGAAAGAAATGAGCATCAGATTAATCTCTTAACAAATCACTTTCCTTCATCTTGAAAATGGGAAAACTGCAGATATTCATTATCCAGTTGTTGTTTATTCCAAATTATTACAGGACTTTGCATTTGAAAATAAAACTTAAAAATCATGCTTGTCACATGCAGTATAAACTGTTTCACAATGGCTGACATGAACAATTATTACCGTGTAAGTAGGCCACATGACAAAAGGTGAATAAGGTCTTAAAGACACGTTTTACCCCTTAAAAGATTCTTAATCTTCATATCCACCTATTTCCTCTCATTTCACTCATTAGAATGAATGTAGACTTCATTCTAGATTAGATAAGAATAACTGAACTTTGGCACACAGCAACCTACCCTACAGGGATGATGTGATGTAAACCAGTGCTAATCATAGTCACATTCCTGCAGAAAGGTAGCTGATTGAGTATTGATCAATTTCACTTAGATAAGACAGTTTTAAAAGCATTAACATAATTGTACCTGTTATTTTTCAACACACCGTATCCTCTGCCACCAACTTTAGCTCTTAGGTTTAAATGTAGTAGGTACCTTAAGGAAAAAAAAATTCAACTCACCTAAAAGCAAAAAATCCTAGAATACATATGAAAGCCCCTCAAGAATTATTCAGCTTACAGTGTCAACAGTACTAAGTACCAAATCAAGAAACCTTGGCCTATAAGCATGAAGATGTACTCAGGTATTCCTCAGGGGCTTTTCCTTGAATATTTGCAAAGTTGAGGTCATCAAAATGATTAGTTGAGAAAGGCCAAACATTTAGCATCATCTTATTTGTGACAATCATACACTTACTGCCCTTCAGAAAAGGGATTAGCCAGGTAAGTGGACTGGACACCAGGTAAGCAGATTGCTCTGTCTTTAATCTGGACCAGAAGGAGAAACTAAGAAATTATCCAGTATCTGTTATGATCCAGAAAGTTTATACCTATTCCTCCCCTCAAACTGAATAAAACAGAGCTTCCTAAAGAATTTGACCCAGAACTATAACGTCCCCTCAATAGTTCAGGTGCCAAAACACTAACTCCCTTCTGCCCTGTGGCAGTGAAAACACTCATTCCAACAGCTCTTGGAGGTGGTACCCATTTTCTGAGGAGGAAGCTGAAGCTCACTGATTAGAAAACATACTAACAGGTCACATTTCATCCAGGCCTGTTTACCTTTAAGTCCAATTTATTCCATTTTCTTCACATTGTTAAGAACAAACCAAAACCCTACAAACAGTAGCACCTGGAACTTGCACTCTGGCCTCAAAGCTTACAGTGTGCTTTGGAAGAGAGGGAGAGGTGAGGCTAGGGGGTGAACATTGCACACCTATAATGTACCTTGTGCCTTACATTTAAGTATCTGATTTAACAATTTTAATTTTTTATGCATAAACTTAGAGTAGACAGCCTTGGTTTTTTAAAAAATGAATTTAATTCACTCCTTCAGAATTTTCTGCATGTACCCACTACTTCTAAGTGTCAACTTAGCTCTTTAGAATGCTTAAAGAAACTCAGTCATTAGAGAAATGTTGAATGATGGAAACGGCCCTTGATGGCAGCTCTTTTGGGTAAGTCATGGGATGGCTCATTCAATACAGATTTTCAAAACAAGACTTACAATTACTTGGTGAAGATGCATAAAAGAAAATTCTTAAACTTGATATTTTAGGTTTTTGTATACTTTTATTTTTATTTTGTCCATCGTTCTTGGGTTTTAGAATAATATCCATATCATGTGCCGATGGACCAACATAGAGTCAGAAGTTGAATCCCTGACACTCAAAAGTACAGGCTTGAGAGATGAAAGTAATATGGGGGTAGTATAGCTGAAAGTCCTGTAAGTGATGATTACTTTTTAAAAGAAAATCTTTATTATCTTTAAAGTACATCTATGGAAGTAAAACAAGCTCTTCCTTTTTAGTGTCATTTCATAATATCCACTAAAATTTATGATATCAAAAGTGAAAATGCTTGGCTTAGAGAGGTCTCTCAAGCACACAGTAAAGTGAGTTTTTCCTGTCCAGAAAAACCAAATGCAACTTTTGTGAAAGATCGTGAATTATTTCCACATACAGGAAGTCAAGCATTGTTTATGCTATTCTCAGTAAGGTTTGGAGCACAATCCCATAGTGTAGCAATGTGTGATAGGGAAATTCTGTTGTTATGAGTCATAATTTGATTGCAATGGTGATAGCTAGCTAAAACCTTGAGTGTGAGAATTTGTCTTTGAAAGATTATGAATGAGGTTATATTTGGCATCATCTTTTGTTAAGTAAAACAAATAATTAAATCTTTACAAAGCTGGAGGTGTTGCTTAGTAGCAAAGTGCCTGCCTAGCATGCTCAAGGTTCCTAGGCTCCATCCCTAGCACAAGAAAGAAAGAAAAAAAGAAAGAAAGAGAAGGAAGGATCTTTTACAGATGTCTTTTAATATTTCATAATTTGAACTAAGTATCTTAACAAATTAGCTATGAAATCAGTACCAGTGTTGATCTGAGCTACACAGAACTTAGTTTGGGAAGTGTGTAACGTGGTGTAATTACATAACTGAGGCAATGGTCTACATGAATCTTGTGCTTATTTAACAAGCACTCACTAGGTAGTGTGTGAATGAATTCTCTCATGGAGGTTTTCTTCTAGAAGATGATGAAATAAACCAAAATTGATTTTAGATGCTATTTTGAAGACAGTACAGTAATGGAGTGCACCTGTTGTCCTCATGAGGCTCTATATGTGTCGGACTGTTTCCTGGTTTTGCTAATGACTTATGTACTGGTGCTATGATTTTGCAGCCCAAAAGAAGTGCACATTAGAGAAATTCTCTGTACTTTAGCTGGGGATGAATATGACAGCAGAAGTAGAACATTCTTTTGCCCATTTTTCTTCAGGTAGGGTCTGCAACTTCCTTCTTAAATGTACAGTGCTATAATCAGGGTTAACTTTTATCAAAAGACAGATATTCCAGTTGCTTTTTTTTGGTACCAGGGATCTAACTCAGGATCTTGCACTTGTGGTTTACGAGGCAGGTGGCGGAACCACTGAGCTAAATCCCCAGCCCCCAGTTGCCTTTGATAGTCCTTTGTTTCTGTGACACACCTATAGATCCATAAAAACATACTATTTAACTAATTTCTTTAATCCAAGTATGAGCGGTACATGATGAGAATTATTAGTCCAACTACTATCAAAATGTCAAAGAATATTTGGTATTTTAAATTGACTTGCCATGTTATATGCTCCCCCCCCAAATTTACATAAGACAAAACAATAATCGCATATCTTTTGTAATATTACACTCAGTATTCTACAGGAATTCTATGCTAATAAAAAAAAGCTCCTGTCATAAGAAGGTGGAAGACTTACAGAATGTAAAACACAAAGGGAAAAAGTACAACAAATAGCTCTGTTTTTCAGAAATTCGGTACATTTGATGATGTCAAATTTATAAGAAATAATTTAATCCATCTTAATTCTATCACACGCAAGTTTGCTTGTAATTCCTAGGGTTTTTTTCCTCCATCATAATAAAGTATAATTTCTGCATGAAAATGGAATCCTCAATAAAGATTTCTTCTCTATATCTTCTTGTATTTTCTAGATGGAAAAAAGATTCAAATTATTAAATTTTAATTATAGTAATATGTTTTAAGGGTTCCAAGTTTTAGTTTTCAAGTTATGGCTCATTTATACAGTTTAGGACTGTTTTATATTGAGATGATTATAAGGTAATTTACTTAAAAGGCAAAAACGTAAGTCTGCAAATTAGTCCTCCAATATTCAAAGTCTGTTAACTCAATTTAGTAAACGTGTTGTTGCTTGATTAATGAAAACTAGGTTTCTTTTAACTACTTAGACTACTATTGGCATGGTACAAAAACAATGACTATTATGCTTTGTTTTCTCTGAGACTTTTAGTTGTTGTATTATCATTGCATTTCAAAGCTCCAGAGGAATGACATAAAAACTGGTGTTGAACCTGCTTTGGAAAAATTCTCTACAGAAGACTGTTCTCTATGGATATTATTAATAAAAGGTACAAGCATTTCCTTCTTGTTTTGGAAACCATATTTGAGGTATTTCAAGCAGCCTCCAAGTAGGGCTTATGTGCAGTAGTACAGAGAGCAAGATGAACAACATTCTTATCTTCTGAGAAGCCTTGTATTGTGTCTCAGTGCTCAAGGTGAGTACAAGAGTGTGCAGGGGGAGCAGCACAATATCTCTTTGATTGATGCTTATGGCAAAATAAGAATGTCTATTTGTATATGTAAGATATGATATTTTGTTGGGGAAAAGTTGGCTGGATGATTCTACAAGAGGAAAAGATCAAGGAGCCTGATTCATCTTGTTCAACCCTTATTTACATAAAGCCTCTTGAATGTTTCTAGGTGTGGATCAAGTCACTGTGGTCACTGTGTCCTTAACTGAGACCTTAGTGTGTGCCCCTTACTGTGTCCAAACTCTTAAAGAGCCTTTCATTTAATTCTCATGAAAACCCTATGAGGTGGGCAGTGTCTCCATTTTGCAGTTGAAAAAAGTACTCTTTGAGAATTTATGCACACTTTTAAAAGTTTACCTATCTAATAGGTGTGTTCCATTGAATTTTCATGTAGAATTTACCAAGGTTCTGTTCCCCTGGTATGTGATTGCTTGGCCTCAGACCTACCCCACACACTCTACTTTTCCCTGAGACCTGCTAGGTGTTTCTGGAAGTCTCAATGGAGTGCCCCTTGCTGAGTGTATAATCTGTCCTTCCCATGCCCACTCTCCCCTGCTAGTTCCAGCCACATCCACTGCACTTCCCAGCCTAGTCTGGTGCCAGAGCTTCCTGCCTGTGATTGGCGGGTCCTAGGTGGCTTGTGGGAAGGAGGCTACAAGGAATCTGTTCTTAGTGTTTGCTCCTTGTCTCTGAGCCTCTCAGCAAAGCCTGATGGTTTCCAAGTCTGAAAAGGAAGATTCTATCATCCCCTTCTCCTTTACTGCCTTTCTACAACCCCCAGCTTTCCTTTCTTTTCAGCCTTCCTGACAGACATAGTCCTTAAGAAAACCACAGGGCAGTTCCAGCCCACTCTCCTTTCAACAGGAGCTCCTCCTCCCAGAAGGTACTGTGTGGTTAAAAATTTTGACCTGCATAAGACCCAGCTACTAGGACTGATGAGGTAGAAGGGTCACTTGAGTTCAGGATTTCCAGGCCATCCTGGGCAAGCATAGCAAGACTGTCTCAAAAACAAAACAAAAAGCTGAGGCAGGGTAACAATGGCAACAGTAATTGTTGCTCCATTTTAAAATTGAGAAACCACAGAAAATTAGACATGTTGAACTTGACCTACCCATGATCACAGACCTAGGAAAGCTATGCATAGGATTTGAGCCCAAGACTCTCCAATGCCAGTGTTTCCATCTTCTACAAAATGATGCCATGTTTTTTCTTTCCTTGTAGTCATCAGCTCTCCTTTTGCTGAAACAATACCCAACACCACTAATTTAAAGAAGGAAATATTTAATTTAGCCCAAGATTTGGGGAATTCACATAGTCATTTGGCTCCAAGGCAGGAGCATGATAGAAGCTGCTTTGTTTACGGCAGCTGGGAAGCAGAGGAGGGGAACAGTGCCAGAGAGGCCACTGAGTGCTTGGGTGGCTGAGCACAGTGAAATGAATCCCAGGGAATCAATTCCCTAGAAGGGCCGTCTTGAGCAGGGTGTGCAGGGACTCTTTTCTCAAATGAAATGTTGACACTTTTGATCCCTGAGCCTGCCATGAAGGGGATTTCTTGATTCCTAGAATCAGAAATCTTTCTTCTTAACCCTGTACAAAGTACTTGCTTTTATTTTTAACGGTGTTAATCTCTTTAGCAGCCACATCTCCTTTGGTCCCGACTTGCCTTCTGGGTAAAAACTTAAATTTTAAAAATGTTTATCCTCTGCCTTTTGCCATGATTCTCACTATCAGTCTAGCTAAAAGCAGTCAGCAGTACCCATGCCACAGCCTGAATATTGTACTGCCTTAAAGTTTCTCTACCAGATTAATTAGTCTGATGTTCTTAATCTTAGTCTCCCACAAAATCTCCAGATATGGGGAAAATGTGGACAGTTTTTCTTTCAGAGCATAACACACATGGCCTCTAGTCAAATTGCTAGTGGAGTTCTTGTTCCCAACTGAAAACTCTTGAGCCTGGCCTCTACTAACTGCATTCCTATTGGCATGCTGGTTTTCAAAGCCAAGACCAATGTCACCCATCAGGTACCATTTATAGCATTCTAGGATTTCTCTAGCCTGCATCTCCAAAACTTTCCAAACTCTTACTGCAAACAGCTCCAAAGACTTCTAAACCTCATAGTCTGAGATAGTCACAAGAATGAGGCTACTGCTCTGGTGTCAGTGTTCAGTATTAGCTTTCCTGTTACTGGACACAATACCCAACACTCACAACTTAAAGGAGGAACCATTTTTAATTTAGCTCAAAGTTAGGGGAATTCATTACATAGTTAGCTGACTCCAAGGCAGAAATATTATGGCAGAATGGAGGAGCAAAGCTGCTTAGTTCATTGTAGCTGGGGAGCACAGCAGGGTACAGTGCCAGAGAGGAGCAGGTAAAGGATCACATGTAGAGCTTGAATGTGCAATCCGCTTTTCTCAGTATTCCATAATGCTAGGATTAAGGTGTGTACTGCACCTGGCTACTAATTGACTTTTCACATTATGTAATTTCTTTGTTCCTGCTCAAGCTACCTTAGAAAAACTGACTGTTCTGTCACCGCAGTGGAACACCTTTCTATTTTGTAGATGGAATGCTTCCCAATTAATGAATTGCTAATATCAGCCAATTAGATTTTTAAGCTCAGTTTGTTTAAATTTTGTTCTTGAACATATTTACAGTATTTTATTAGCAGCCTAATAAACTAAGACACATGACCAACAATAAGTATTTCATTTTGATGGAATATTGGAATTTTGAAAGCAAATGAAAAAAATAAACTTTAAAAGGTGTGCTGAATCTAAATTTAGATCTTAAATGTTAATTTAAAGGCTTAGGATTTTGTTTTTCCTCTCATGTGCTCAAAGTGGAGCCAGTTGTATCCCTTAGTTTGGAGCCTATTTTTGCCATTGGGCTTTCTTCTGTTTCGTTATTTTTTTATTCTTGCTTCTATTTCCACTTGCACCAATGTCAACCATTCTCATATACTTGATGTTTTATAGACCCTTTGTGTGTGTCTTAATTGTATAAATACAATTGGTTTTTGTTTTTTGTTTTTTCGGTACCAGGGATTGAACTCGGGTCCTTGTGCTTGCACAGCAGGCAGCGGAACCACTGAGCTAAATCCCCGGCCCCTAATTGTTTTTAAAATACCTTTCATTATGGAAGGTTTTGAACACAAAATGGACTGTTGTAACAAACTCTTCTATATCTATCATACAGTGTAGTGATTATTCTTTCCTTCTTATTTTATCCATATCCTTACTAACTTTTGCGGTTTCCCTCCTTCTCCTCCTTCTTCTTCTTCTTCTTCTTCCTCTCTCTCTCTCTCTCTCTCTCTCTCTCTCTCTCTCTCTCTCTCTCTCTCTCTCTCTCTCTCTCTCTCTCTCTCTCTCTCTCTCTCTCTCTCTCTCTCTCCGGACTCACTATGTAACTCAGGCTAGCCTAGAACTCACTTTGTAGTCCCTGCTGGCCTTGAACTTATAACAATCCTCCCACTTCAGCCTTCCAAGGGCTGGGGTTACAGGCATGCACCATCACATTTAGCTTCCCCCTCAGGTTATTTTAAAGCAGATCATAGACTTCAAATTATTTCATCTGTAAGTATTTCAATATCCTTGAAACAACTTTAAGCCTGGTAGGGTGGCACATCTATAATCCCAGCATTTGAGAAGCTGAGGAAGGAGAATCTTGAGTTTGAGGCCAGCCTGGGCCATGTAGACAGTTTGAGGTTACCCTGAGCTACATATCATGACCCAGTCCCAGAAACACAACACAACAAAACAAAACTTCAATACTGTTAAGTCACTTTAAAATGACTGAAAAATTTTTAATTATTTCTTAAATGGTGGCATTCATATTCTTCAATATTTCTACAGAATGTTAGTGGAAATTAAAATTATGAAATTATAAATTTATAAATTTGGAAGAGTTGACTTGAAAAGTTTGGACTGAGGGCTTTGAGAAAGTGCCCATAGCTTTGTGAAAGGTGTGTTGAGACAGCTCGAGAATGTTGGAAACACAGCAAACTGGAATCAAGGGTTGCCACTGGAACAAACTTCTGCTATGGAGAAGAGTTGGTGAGGTGGTAATGGTTCCCTTTGTGATTTTTTTCATTCTTTACAACCTGGTTGACACTTTCTTAATTATGTTAAATTCTCTCTTAGCGATATGTATTTCTGCCTATGGGCTGAATTCCTATTGATACATAACATCTCATGTCCCTGGGCTATTACTCCCTATCACTGGGTTGATATTATTTCAAATTGAAATAGACATACTTTTCATTTTTATTTTATCTCTCTTCTTTGGTAATTTTTTTCAGATAATAAAGTGTGTATTTTAAAAATTATTTATTTATTTATTTATTTATTTTGGTACCGGGGATCGAACTCGGGTCCTTGCACTTGCACAGCAGGTGGCGAAACCACTGAGCTAAATCCCTGGCCCTAAAATAATTAATTTTTGATAACTTCATTTTTATTTTTAATAACTATCCCATTATTTTATTATTGAGATATAATTTATATACAGTAAACTGCACATATTCAAACTATATGAGTTGGTAATTTTAAAGTATCCATATGCTCATGAAATGGTCACTGTTTTAGTTACTTTTCTCATTGCTGAGACAAAATATCCAACACCCAAAGTTAAAGGAGGAAAGCTTCATTTAGCTCACAGTTTGTAGAGGTTTCAGTCCATAAGCAGCTGGCTCTAAGGCAGAGTGGCACATGGCAGAGGGGCAATAGTTCATGGTGGACTGAAGGTAGCAAAGCAACAAAAACAAGCAAGGGAATTTAACAGCATCTTTCTGCCCCTTTTATCTTATTCAGACTACTTAGGGTGAGTAGCACTCACATCCTTAATCCTAGTACCCTTGAGCCTAGCATTGTACTGTGAATCAATCACACACTGTAGATTCAGCCACCTTTGCAAAAGCCCCACCTACGACTGCATGAGGCTTTGGGGGGACATCAAGACACAAACCATAACAGTCACCATATTCAAGATAACCAGCATGTTTATCTCCCCCAAAATTTCCTGTTGCTCTTGTGTAATCCTGCTCTCCCACCCCTCCCTGCCCTTCTTCCCCATTCCCAATCACCAATCTTCTTTCTATGAAGATAGAGTAGACTCTTCTAGAATTTCATTTTAATGGATCAAACAGTATAGACTCCTCTTTGTTCTGTTGTTTATCATAATTATATTGATGTTCATCATGTGAATGTACTTCTATGCATGTAGAAATAGTTCATTCCTTTTATTGTTGAATAGTATTCCATTATATGACTGTACTGCAGTTTGTTTATACATTCTCCTATTAATGTCTATTTGAAATGTTTCCCTTTTGGGGAATTATAAATAAATTTGCTATAATCATTTACATAAAAATCTTACATAGAGACTTCTTGGATAATGCTTTGGAATGGAATAGCTTGATCATATGGTAGGATCTATGTTTGTTTGTTTGTTTCCAGTACCGGGGATTGAACTCAGGACCTTGCACTTGGGAGGCAGGCTCGGTGCCACTGAGCTAAATCCCCGGCCCTATATGTTTAATTTTAAAGAAACTACCAAGCTAATTTTTAAAGTAGCTGAATTATTTTCTCTCTGACCAGTGGTGTATGAGTTTCAGACTCTCTACATCCTTGGCAATTGTTGGTGTGGTTAGTGTGTGGTGATGTTTTCTTATGAGTTTAATTTGTATTTCCTTAGTGACCGACAGTGTTGAGCATGTATTAATGTTCTTATTTGCCTTCCCTTTGTTGGGGAAGGGTATCTTAGCTACTTGTTTTTTCCAGTATTGGAGATCGAACTCAGAATCTTGCACTTGCAAAGCAGGCATGGTGCCACTAAGCTAATTCCCTGGCCCCTGTCTTAGTTACTTTTATTGTTGCTGGGACAAAATACCTGACACAAGTTAAAGGAGAAAATATTCATTTAGCTCATAGTTTGTAGAGGTTTAAATCTGTGGTCAGCTGACTCCAAGGCGTAGTTTCATGGCAGAGGGGCCTGGCAGCAGAGAAACAGTTCATGGTACAGCAGGCAGAAGGCAGCAAGCAGTAGTAGCAGCAAGCAGGCAGAACTACCTTCCTTTTGTCCCTTTATAACCCATTCAGACTACGAACTTATTGATTGGTGCCACCCACACTCAGGGTGAGGCTTCCATTATTTGCACTCAGAACTATGCTAAATGCATTAGTTATCTCACACCCTTAATCCAGCATCACATACTCAGGATCCAGCCACCTCCCAAAAGCCCCACCTATGAGCACATTAAACTTTGGGGCACATATAGGTGCAACCCATAACAAAGAGTCTGCTCAAAATAGATCAGAATGAAAAATGTGGGCCATATGGTCAATTCTCAGTAAATGTACAAAGATCAAGCTACAGTATTTTTAGGCCACAGTGGAATTACATTGTAAATCAAGAACAGAATGATATCTGGAAAATCCCCAGGTATTTGGATCCAGTGTTGCTGTTAAGAATCTGATGCCAGTCTGATTCTTGTGTCTTTGTAGGAAAGACACTCTTTTTCTCTGGAGGCTTTTAGAATTTTCTTCCTCTTAATGTTCTTAAATTTACAACACTATTTCTAGGCTCTTAATCTCTTCTTTGGCATCTCAGTTCTTTCATTTTTATTTAATTCAAGGATATTTATTTCATTATTTCCTTAAATTTTTTTTCCCTTTATTTCTCTTTCCTTTTGGATTCCTCTTTTCAGGATGTCAGTATGTCTGCTTTTATCTTTCGCCATGCTTCACTTTTCATTTCTGCATTTATCTCTTTATCCTTTGTAATCTATCTTCTGGGACATTCCCTTGGCTTCTCTTTTACAATTTATTCCTTAGGTATATTCAACTTGCTATTTATTGCACCTAGTATTCTTTCAAGTATTATTTGTTTTAATACCTAATTTTCCCATTTGGCTCTCTTTATACCTTTTTTCCTATTTCCTGTAATAAGTGTTTATAATATTGGTTGTGCTTATTTTACTTTCTTAATCTGTTTGTTTCCATAGTCCTGCTTGATATGGTATATGTTGTTTAGTGTGTGGTTTTCCTTTTAGAGTGGTTCAAACCTCAGGTATTTTAGGCTGTGAGCTGATGTTCCCCTGAGATTATCGGTACCAGGGTGAGATTTCAATGCTCAGTCCTCAGAATTTGGATTCTTTGTGGCTTTATTTAGAATTGAACTCAAAGCTTTTGCATTGAGCTACATCTCCAGGCATTTGTTTGTTTCTTAGTTTGAGACAGGGCCTTGCTAAGTAATTGAGTGGTCCTGGCTGGGCTCAAACTTGTGATCTTTCTGCCTCAGCCTCCCAGAGTACTAGGATTACATGTGTGCACCATCACACCCAGCTTCCTTATTTTGGAGACCAAAGACATGAGCACTATGCAGTCATAGCTACTCCTTGTTTCCTGTCCACTAGGATCCTCCTCTGGTGGAGATTCTCTTCCAAAGCCATTGACCTGCCATCTTTTCTGCAAGGGTGGTGGAGTGGATGAGAGAAGTGAGAGTTCAGGGCAGCTGGACAGCCTCCCCTTCCTAGTGTGAGGCTCTTGCTACAGCCTTCTGACTCAGAGTGGTCCAAAGGAGCTATGAGACAGGCAGAGCAGAATCTAACAACACTATTTTTACCTGTTACTCTACCTCAGCCTGCCTCCCAGTCAGTTTGTGATGCCCTGTAGTTTCTCTGGGGTTTTTCATCCTTTTCTGTACGGTAATTTTCCTTGGGCTGTGTCTCCTGAGGCCCTTGTCTAATCAAAATCTTGTCTGTAGTTTAGGGTATTTATGGGAGATAGTTACTGAAAGCTCTTGCATTTTGCTATGAGAAAATCTTGCAGCAAAGTGTAATAAAAAAAAGGAAGGAAACCCAGTTACTGTCTAGGTAAACAATAATAGAGATCTGGATCAGTAGTTTTGTTAATTTTTTTTTTTCTGTATAAATGATCTATTTGTTAGCAGAGTCTAAGCTTCCTGTTTTAGTTTGCTTTTTTCTTCCTTAAACATATTTATTTTTAGATTTTTTTGGAGTGAATTGCAAAGCACTGGGAAAAATTCAAGATGTTACAGTGAAAAAGGAAGCCAAACTAGGCCAGATTGGAGAGCAAATTGTTATTATTTAAACTTTCTTTTTTTCCCCAACCATTAAGTTTATTGGTACATTTTAGGTATAAAATACATTTACATACATCATTGGGATCTTGTACCATTACATGAGTATCTTGGTTCTTATTTTTTCCCCCTTCCCCTGCCCTACCCTCACGCCCTCCACCCCTCCCCACTTGCAAAGATTCCATTTCCATTTTTTTCCTTTCTCATATATTTTTTCCTCTCTCTCCTCTCCCTCTCCCCCCTCCCCCAGCCCCCTAGACCTTTATTTTCTATTACACAATATCAATTACACATTTTTAAAATTACAATATCAAGACCTAGGAGACATTAGCACAGATTTTACAGAATTTAAAAGGATATAGAAAGCATATTTCAAAAATCTGTTTTGAAATAAATTTGACAACTTCTAAGAAGTACCTTGGAAGACAAATTAATGAAACTAACTCTGGAAGAAATATAAAATTTGAATAGCACCTATTAAAGAAAGTATATTCCTAGTTTGAAAACCTACCTATATGACAACAACAGGCTCATATACATTTAAACTGATAAATTATATCAAACATTTAAAGCAGAAAAAAAAGGAACACTTCTCCCCTCATTTTAGGAAATCAACATTATGCTAATCCTAAAACTAGATAAAGATAATAGAAGAAAAAAGTATGAACATAGATAGAAATTTGTTTAACAAGACAAACTATTAGAAGTCAGATCTGGCAGTATGTAGAAAGTGGTTTTGTTATAGGGATGGCAGTGTTGGTTCAGCATTGGAAGATCCACCCCCAAAAGTCATCATTTAAACAGAGGAAAGGAAAAAGCCATATGATCCTATCACTAGTTGGAGAAAAAGTATTGGACTAAATTCCACAGCTGTTCATGCTAAAAGCTATCAGGAGACTAGAAGTAGAACAGAACCTTCTCAACAGATTAAAGACATGTACTCCATATTTCCAGTGAGAACACCTTATATGAATGGAGAAGATACAATGCTTTCACCTTAAGGTGGGGAACAAGGGCAGATACGCTTACTCTTTATCTGTCCATTAAAATTTGAAACCTAGGCCCAACCAAAATAGTCTGGCAATAAAATGACATGATTAGGATAGGATTGGCAAGGTAGAAGCAAAATCTTCATATGTAGATGAAATGATCATCTACAGAGAAAATACTAAGAAATCTCTAGGAGCCCCAAGAACTTGTATTTGAATTTAGCAGGATTAGAAAACACCAGGTACATATAAAAATTCAAGTCTGTGTATACTTGCTATAAATGAATTGGATATTGAAATTTAAAAGTTATGTAGGAGTACAAAGGACCTAGAAAAGTTAAAAAAAAACAGTGTTGTAAGATGTTTAGTACCTAATTTTAAGACTTCTTCTAAAGCTACAGTAATCAAGGCAGTGTTGGTGTAAGGAAAGACATATAGATCATTGGAGTAAAACAGAGAATCTAGAAATAGAACCACACATATATGGTCCACTGAGTTTTGAAAGATTATTTAACATTAGCATTTTATAGGATATAAACTCAATTCAAGAGCCAAGGAAAAGATAGTGTTTTCAGCAAATGGCACTAGAACACCTGGTATCCATATATAAGAAATTAACCTCAACTCTTTTTTTCCATACATGAAAATAACTTGAAGGGATCTATGAACCTAAATATGAAAGCCTAAAAGTATAAAACTTTAAGAGTAAATTATAAGGGAAAATTTTTATGAATTTAGGGTAGGCAAGAACTACCTAGGATACAAAAAACATGATGTATAAAAGAAAAAAATTAATGAGATTGCATCAAAATTTAGAACTTTAAATGTCATCATTAAAATGAAAAGTAGTCCTTAAACAGACCATATCTACAATGCATATAACCTATGACCAGAATATATAAAGAACTCTTACAGCTCATTAATAGGCAACCCAATTAAAATGTAGACATAAGAAGATGATAAATAGCCAGTATAGCACAAGGAAAGGTGTGCAACTCTAGAATCAGAAAAATACTAATCAGTACAATAACAAGATTGAATTATACACTCATTAGGGAGATGAAGTTCAAAGTTTTAAAAGCCTTGTCATGACTTTTTCTTTTTGTTAGATTCTCCCCCTTTGCATTTAATTTGTTACAGCCAAAGGATTCATTCTGCTGGGCTTCCTGGGGTTGTGATCCTTATTGTCTTTTCCTAAGGTATTCTCTAAAATTTTTGGGAGTGCTGGTTTGGTATTCATGAAGTTCCTGAGGTGCTCTTTATCATGAAAGTGTCTTATTTCTCCATCAATTTTGAAAGATAGTTTTGTAGGATACATCAATCTGGGTTGGAGGCTGTTTTCCTTTAGGGCTTGAAATACATCACTCCAAGCTCTTCTTGCGTTGAGGGTTTGCATTGAGAAGTCTGTTGTGATTCTGATGGGCTTTCCTTTGTATGTGATTTGCTTCTTTTCTCTCACTGCTTGTAGAATTTTGTCCTTCTGTTGGATTTCTGGAATCCTAACTATTAACCACCTATGTGTAGATTTTTTTTGATCAAGGCTAGCTGGAGTCCTATATGCCTCACTTATCTGTACGTCAAGTTCTTTTCCCCTCCTTGGGAAGTTTTCTGCCATCACTTCTGTGAACAGTTTTTTTATGTCATCTGCACTCTCTCCTCTTTCTTCATTGACTCCAATCAGTCTTATGTTATTCTTCTTTGCATCCTCTAGCAGCTGCTGGATTGATTTCTTGTGTTCCCTTACAATTTTAAAGCAATTTTTCTTTTCCTGGTCACTAATTGCAATCTTATCTTCTATATCTGAAATTCTATCCTCACAATGGTTCATTCTGCTGTGCAGACTTTTGATGGAGTTTTTGCTCTCCTGGAAATGTGTTTGCATCTGTTTTATGGATTCCATTTGTTTCCTATGTTGGGATTCCATCATGTCCCTCAGATCCTCTATTTTTTTATCTGTGTCCTCTCTAGATTTATTAATCATGTCTTGCACTATGAGCATGATCTTTGCTGTTATCTGAGTAATTATTTCTGAATTCATTTTTTCCAGATCCTCTTTCATTGCCAGTTCAGAGAGTCCAGGTGGTTGAGTATCAGATTGTTCAATCTCATTTCCCTTTGGGGTTGCTGTAGGTGATCTGGAAGTCTGTTTTTGAGGCTTGTTTATGTGTCTTCTCATTTCCACGGGGGTGGGGGGGGTGTGCTTTTGGCACCTGCGCGGCTCACCTTCTCTGCCCTTGGAGCGTGGAATGGCAGCCTGTTATTATTTAAACTTATGGACCAACCTCTGTGGAGGATATGAGAAGTTCTCAGGCCCTTGGACAGCCTTGGGAAGACAGATTGTCCTGATGTCTATGGCAGGCCCAGATAGAGAAGTTAAAGATAACTTCGGAAAGCTGTTTGTCAATCCCACATTCTTTGTTCCGCTGTGGTCCCTTGAGACTGTCAAATATTTGCTTGGCATAAGAATAGATAAGAATAGCTAACTTTTTAGAAGGTTTAAGTAGCCAGGATGATTTAGATAAGATGCACTAAGATTAAAGGAGCATAGTTAAAGGAGATGGTTCTTTAGATGCTTTATGTACTCACAGATATAACTAGTGGTTAGTTGACTAGCACTGTAAATTGTTAATGATTGATGTATCCTGCAGAAAAATGTATAAAAGAAGAATATTAGCAATAAACCTGGCCTTAACTCCACACAGAGTTCTGGTCCCCCGTGCCCTTCAATTAATAGGTTTCATCGGATACTGTCTTCAGGCTCCAGTCTCCCACTGAGGAGATCCCAACAAACCTTTATTTAAGAAAATACAGAAATATAATCCCTTCCATTTAACAGCTAACATTTCCAGGAAATGTATAACACATTTCTCTGTGTGTCTTTCTGCCAGTAGTTAAACTTGTTTAGTTTGAGGAATTTTCTCTTAATGTTCTTTCCTTTGATTGTTTTCAGAGAGGATGCCTTTCTCTTTTTTAAAAATAGAGACTACAAAAAATGTCATTATATATGTTCATATTATTGGCTCTAAAATTGATAACTCAAATACTATCTTTACCCTGTAAATTTTCATAAAGCAGGTGGATGGGCCATTCGTTGCCCTTTTGGAACTGTTCAGTGTGCTTGACTCTCCAAAGAATAATAACTGGCTGGTTGCAGTTTTATTTCAGGCTAAAATCAAGGAAATCCATTTGAATTGTAACATGAAAGATTTATGTTAACTATAAACATATTAAAAATGTCAGTCTTAAGTAAGATAAATGAAATGTTGACCTTATTTTTTCTGTTTTGTTTTATTTTGTCCATCTAACTGCCAAAAATTACATGTAAAAAGAATTTCTGATAAAATGCTAATGAGAACCTAACTCCTGCTAACTTTGGTAGATTTCTACAGACAACTATAACTGCTCCCCTGATTCCAGTGGTTCCTGGACTTTAGCAAGCAAAAGAATCATCTAGAAATCTTGTTAAAACATGGAGTCCTGGGCCTTACCTCAGAGTTTCTGATTCAGAAAAGTTGGAGATGAACTTGAAAATCGGCCTTCCTAACAAAGTTCCCAGGTCACAGTGAGAATACTAGTCCAGGACCACCTTTGAGAACAATTGAGACAGGAGATTAGGCCCTGGCAAACTGACTGTTATTACAAGATACTTGACACATGTGTAGAACAGTTCCCAAAGCCCTATATGTGGACTTCTTGCAAGAACTCAAGCAGGTTTTCAATAGGATGGCCTAGAGGCATGTCAGCCTGAGGAATGGGATCCCAGCACTGCTTCGCAGGACCCAGTCTTTTTTTGGGGGGGGGGTACTGGGGATCAAACTTGGGACCTTGCACTTGTGAGACAGGAGACGGAACCACTGAGCTAAATCCCCGGCCCCCAGGACCCAGTTCTTGTGGGTTTCCTCAAGATTTGGATGGCATAAAAGGACATATATGGCATGAAGAGCTCACCATCATGGCTTTCCTCATCATAGCCTACCCTGTGTCCTCCAGGGTGTACTCTTATCTTGTTTTTTCCTCTTTTATTTGGTCCAGTCTCACTCTGGAGCCATTTTCTCCCTCACTCTTCACTTTTACTTTTTCAAATAAACTTTGTCACTGCTTTTTTGCTCATTTCATTCAATTCTTTGTTTGAAGAAGAACCTGGAATCCAGCTCAGAAGGAGATGCCAGTACCACAAAACCTGGTAACATTTATTTGGTGAGCCAATGTTAGAAGGAGACAACTTGGCAACACTATGCTATGTACCAGTGGTTCTCATTCCTGTGGGACCTGGAGATCTTAAAAAGAGTACACTGCCAAAGATTATCTGTGCTATCATCTACTTGCACTGATTTCTGTTCAGCTTGGGAATGGGGCCTGGATGCCTGTGTTTTATAAAAACTCTTCAGGAAATTTTAAGGTACACTGCCACTTACTCATTTTGCACCCATCATCCAGAGGACTTCATGTAGTTGCTGTTGTGTCTTCCATTCAAATTCTCAGTGTTAAAGTATTATTAGGCTATATTTATTTAAGTTGATATGGCCATTAGTCTTGGTTATCACCAAAATATAAGGCATTATTTATTATTTCCCTTACTTTTAATACTTCTTTATAATTTCTCTCCTCTGATCAACCTCTCTGTTTTCTTCCTTCCTCTTCATCTCTCTCACATCCACTAGATTCCTCCAGAGTTCTTCATCAAGAGATTAACAATTTCTGGGCCGGGGATTTAGCTCAGTGGTTTCGCTGCCTGCTGCACAAGCACAAGGACCCGAGTTTGATCTCCGATACCAAAAAAAAAAATCAGTACATTTAATTTTGGGCCGGGGATTTAGCTCAGTGGTTCTGACGCCTGCCTCGCAAGTGCAAGATCCTGAGTTCTATCCCTGGTACCAAAAAAAAAGAGATTAACAATTTCTTTCATACTTACAGCCATTTTACTGAATTTCTTCCTTCATTGTCTTGCTTTCCCTGAAGCCTGGTTTGTTCTGTAAGCTAATGCTTCCCCTGCAGCCCTTTCAAATGCAGGCTGTGGGTCTACATTCCCAGAGTGTTGGGTTCTGAAGTCAGTTTACAATCCTCTTGCCATCCCATGCAGCTTCCAGATATGTATTTACTCCTCAACCTTTATGTAAATCATATATACCATAATCTAGATAACCTTTCAAAGGCCTACTTCAGTGACTCCAAATCCCCATTTTTTTTTTTAACGTGATGGAAAAGCAGTCTCTTAGGCCTATTTCCTTGAACTCAAATCCCAGTTTTGAGGGGGGAAAATAGCCTTTGTAAGAGGGGACTCTAGGGCCAGTGATTTAGCTCAGTGGTTCCGGTGCCTGCCTTGCAAGTGCAAGGTCCCAAGTTCCATCCCTGGAACCACAAAAAAAAGAAAAGGGACTCTCTTTGAGGCTATCTACAAAAAACTCAAGTGGAAAAGGTATATGGTTCTGGGCTCTCAAAATTTCTAAATACCTCAAACTTTGCCCTTAAAATTTTAATCTTTAAATTAGGGATGGGAAACACATATTTCCCAGATTCATTTTACTGTGAAAATTTTAAGATGCCTTCAAATAGGTTCTGTCCCTCATGTGATAGTTAGCTTCTTATCTGGTTAACAACATAATTCCACAACAGGTATCGAGAATCTTCACAATATTTGTCGCCCTGGCAATTTGGGCAGAGGGCATAGGATCAAGAGGCAGGGATCTGTGCCAATCCCTTCCATTTCACTTTAGTTAAGAGATGTGTGGAAAGGGAAATATGTCTCCATATTTTCATCAGGCACAGAGCAATAGTGACTCAGAAATTCAGTGCTCCCTGGAGCTGTAGTTTCCACTGGGATCAAGTCTAGGAGTGTTGGGGAGGAGAGATGCTGGAGATTATCTGTGAGCATGCTCTGGACTCTGTTGGTTAGTGTCTCTGTGATATGTAGAAGGCCTAGGTGCAGTTTGGCAGCCATGTATGGGGAGACTAGCAGGAAGGGTATGTTGAAGAAATGGCTGATAATTATTCTTTAATACAGACAGGCATTTTATGGCCACTGTGTAGAAACTGGGTGCACAGAAAGGTGAAAGTGGTAATGAAAAGATGGAAAGAGCAAAAGGCTCTAGCCTTAGTGTCCTAGTCAGGACACTTAGTGTAAGTATTTTTCAACTTTACTATCCTATGACTCTGCACAATTTATTGGTCTGAGGAGAAGCTTCCCGACCCACAGAATAGGGAGAGAGTGTGTGCATCATTTCCTGCCGGTGTCATTGTCAAGATCAGATGGTGGGCTGTGAAGAACACTCAGGCTGTTGTAAAGCACCATAGCAGAGAAGAGGAAGGTGCTCATGAGAATAGTAAACTAAATTGACTTGTGATGCTGGTGAAGTAGGCATTTTGGTAATGATAAATTATAGTTTTTGAAGTTATAAAATCATTGAGTAAAGATGAATAAAAGCAAATTTATCAGATTAAGAACTACTTCATATTTTGAAAATATGCTCTTTTACAACTTAATGTATAACACTACTTAATATATAACATTTTAATGCATAACACAAAACAGCAACAAATAGTTTACTACCCATAGCTTGCCAGGGATTTAGCTCAGTGGTTTTGCTACCTGCTGCACAAGCTCAAAGACCTGAGTTTGATCCCTGGTACCAAAAAAAAAAAAAAAGTTTACTACCCATGTAAAACACATGGGCCTTTCTTAAACACTTTATCTTTTAAATACTGATTCTCTGATCTTGTTAGATATTACTTAGGTCATATATGTAGGAATGGTTTGGTTATTCTACTCTACTTCACCAGTGGGAGAGGTTCAAATGGTTCCTCAGAGTCATCTTTTATATTTTGTTTTCTAAAAGTGCCCCACAAGTTTCCACATGGTGCACATGAAGGGATTAACTAGAGCATCTCAATTTCTGGAAATCTCACTGCCATAAGGTCCTTCCAATCTCTTACATTTATAATCCCTTTAGTCCTTCAGGCCCCAAACCCTCACATCATAGTCTTTTTTTTATAAAGGTTAAGAATGTTTGGGCTGGGAATTTAGCTCAGTGGTTCCGTCACCTGCTTTGCAAGCACAAGGACCCAAGTTTGATCCCCGGTACCAAAAAAAAAAAAAAAAAAGAATGTTTTGTAGATTTTCTAAACTTTGACTTCGATAAACCCTTACTCCTGAAGTCCAGGAATTCATACACTTTATTATTTTTCTCTACATATCAAATTTTGCCTTCATTCATCAGTCTCAAAGCCATCTTCTTAATATGTGTTTATTTATCTTGTATTTGGTTACTTTCTTTAAAATTTTTTTTTCATTAATACATGTTTGCCATACATGATGTTTATATTCATCTTATGGAGTAGGTACATGTAGTTGACACATCTTGATTCTTTTTATTCCCCTTCCCTTTCCCATCTTCCTCTCTCCCTCCATCTCTAGATCCCTTTTTCTCATTTGCATTTTTAGTTCATACTTGCAGCATCTGATTACATTCCTTGAGGGTAGTTGGTACATGTATATGACACATCTTAAAATTTTTTAGACCTCCCCCACCTTTGGACTCTTGATCCCCTTCCCTTTTGCAAAAGAGCTATCTCCTTGTTTTTTTTTTATTAATCTTTTATTTTGCTTTTTACTTGTTTGTACTTTGGATTTCTCATATGAGAGAAGCCATATGACATTTAAGCTTGTGTGTCTGATTTGTTTCATTTAACATTATGTTTTCAAGGTGCATCCATTTTCCTACAGATATCTCAAATTTATCCTGCTTTATAGCCATACAGCACAGTATTCCATTACATATAGATACCATATTTTCTTTATCCATTCATCTGTTGATATATAGGCTGCTTCCAAGATTTAACTATTATAAGTGGTGCTGCTAAAAACATTGATATGCATGTATCACTAATATGATGTCTATAATTCTTTTTGGATGGTATCTAAAAGGTGAAATAACTGGCTCAAATGGAATTTCTATTTTTAGTTTCCTGAGAAATCTCCATACTGATTTCCATAATGGTTGTACTAATTTACATTTCCACTGGCAATATAGGAGGGTTCATTTTTTACCACAGCCTCACCGGTATTTGTTATTTGATTTCTTGTTGATTCCCATTCTTTCTGGAGGAAGGTGGAATCTCAATGTTGTTTAATTTGCATTTGTCTAGTGGCCAGCAATGTTGAACATTTTTTCATGTATTTATTGGCCATTTTTACTTCTTCTGATAAGAAATCTCACTTCTGAGAAGTGTCTATTCATTTCAGTGTCCATTTTTTTATTGAGTCTTTTATTTGGGAGGTCTAATTATTTAAGTTCTTTATATATTCTAGAAGTCTTCTGTCCAAGGTGTAGCTGGAAAAATTATTTTCCTATTGTGTAAGTTGTCTCTTTACTCTGTTGGTTGTTTCCTTTGCTTTGCAGAAGGTTTTTATTTTGATATGATCCCATTTGTTAACTCTTGGTATTATTTCTTGTGCAATTGGAGTTCTGTTCATAGAGTCCTTGCTTATACTCATTACTTTAAGAGCTTTATTTATTTTACCTTCCAGTGGGTTAAACATTTTTATTTCAGTATTTAGATCTTTGATATATTTTTATTTTAGTACATGGGGAAACATATGGTTCTAGATTCAATCTTCTGCATGTGGATAGTCAGTTTCCTCGGTATCATTTGCTAAAGAGGCTGTCTTTCCTCTAGTGCATGTTTTTGGGCCTTTTGTCAAAGATCAGGTAGCTGAATGTATCTGGAGTTTCTTCTGCATCCTCCATTCTGTTCCACTGATTCATGAGTCTGTTTTTGTTCCAATGCCAAGCTGTTTTTAATCACTGTAGCCTTGTTGTATAACTTGAAGTTGGGTATTGTGTTGCTTCCTGCTTTGCTCTTATTGCCCAGAATTCCTTTTGCTACTCTGCATCTCTTCTGGTTTCACATGGAGTTTTATGATTGGAAAGATGAAGGTACTTTGATTAGGATTGTGTTAAATTTGTATATCAGTTTTGGAAGTATGGCCATTTTGACAATACTGATTCTGTCTATTCAGGAATGGAAGATATTCTATTTTCTGACATCCTCCTTGATTTCCTTTTTCAGAGTGATGTAATTTTCATTGTAGAGGTATTTTACTTCCTTGGTTAGGTTTATTCTTAAGTAATTTTTCTTGATGCTATTGTGAATAGTATTGTTTTTCTAATTTCTTTCTCAGTAAGTTCATTATTGGTGTACAGGAATGCTTTTAATTTTTGTGTGTTGATTTGTATCCTGTTATATTGCTGAATTTGGTTATTAATTCCAGAAGTCTTTTGGTGGAATTTTTGGGTTTTCCAGATAGAGGATCATGTCATGTGAAATAATGATAATATGACTGGTGGACATGGTGGTGCATGCCTGTAATCCCAGCACTTGGGAGGCTGAGGCAGAAGGATCACTGCAAGTTCTAGGCTGGCCTGTGCTACATAGTGAGTTCAGGATCAGCCTCAACTGCATAGCAAGATCCTGTTTAGAAAGAAAGAAAGAAAGAAAGAAAGAAAGAAAGAAAGAAAGGTGACTTCTTCTTTTCCTCTATGTATCCCTTTTATTTCTTGCTCTTGCCTGATGTTCTGGCTAATGCTTTGAGTACCATGTTGAATAGGAGTGGTGATAGTGGACATCCTTGTCTTGTTCCTGATTTTAGAGTGAAAGCTTGCAGTCTTTCTCCCATTTAATATGATGTTGGCCATTGGTTTGTCATGACTGGCTTTTATTACACTGAGGTAAAGTCCTTCTGTATCTATTTTCTTCTTCTTCTTTTTTTAAATCATGAAGTGGTGTTGGATTTTGTCCAAGGCTTTTTCTGCATCTATTGAGATGGTCTTGTGGTTTTTGTCCCTGCTTCTGTTTATATGATGAATTACATTTATTGATTTGCATGTATTGAACCATCCTTGCATCCCTTAGACAAAAACTATGTAGTCATATTGTATGAACCTTTTGATGATGTGCTGCATTCTATTTGCCAATACCTTAATGAAGATTTTTACATCTATTTTCATTAAGGAGATTGGCCTTCAGTTTTCTTTTTCAGTTGAGTTTTTGTCTGGTTTGGGGAGCAGAGTGATGCTGTTATCCAGGAATAAGTTTGGAAGCACTCCTTCCCTTTCAACTTCATTGAAGGGTTTGAGGAATACTGGCACTATAACATCCTTAATTTATTTGACCTCTCTCTGTTTTTCTAATGTGAGCACTGATTGCAATAAGCTTCCCTTTTAGGACTGCTTCCATTGTGTCCCATAGGTTCTGGTGTGTTGTACTGGCATTGTCATTTGAGAACAGAAATTGTTTAATTTTTTCCTTGAGTTCTTCTATGACCCACTGAGTATTTGGCTATGTGTTATTAACTTTTCAAGATTTTATATATTTTCCATGGTTTCTTTCATGATTGATTTCTACTTTCAGTGAACAATGGTCTGATAGTATATGTGGGGTGATTTCAATTTTTTTCAACCAGGTTTTGTGAACTAGTGTGTGGTCTATTTTGGAGAAAGTTCTATGTGCTGCTGAGAAAAGTGTGTACTGTTTTCTGTCATGGTAGAGTTGAACAGCGTGTAGATATCTATTAAGTCCATTTTTCAAAGGTGTGGTTCAGCTCTGAAATTTCAATGCTGATTTTTTTTAGTTGATTTGTCTTTTTGTGAAATGAGGTATCAAGGTCACCTACTATGATTGTGTTGGTGTTTATTTCATATTCTATGTCTAGTAGGATTTGTTTTATGAAGTATGGTGCTCCAGTATTTGGTATGTATATATTTACAAGTGTTGTCTCCTCCTGTTGGGTTATTCCCTTAACTAGTATGTAGTGACTGTCTGTCTCTTCATATCAGTTTTAGTTTCAAGTTTACTTTGAGAGTAAAATTCCTACTTCTGCTTGGTTTCAAGGTCCTGATGCATGAAATATTGTTTTCTATCCTTTGACTTTGAGTCTGTGAATATCTTTCTGGATTAGATGAATTTCTTAGTGCAGAAGGCTGTTGTATTCTGTTTTTTGATGCAGTCTGACAATTTGTGTCTTTAATTGAGAAGTTGAGGCCATTAACATTGAGAGTGATTCTTGACAGGTGTTGATTTATTCCTGTCATTGCATTTTCTTTTGGTGATTCATTTGATTTTGGTGATTTTTGTTTATCTATTTGCCTTGCTTGATGTACTCATTTCATCTGAATTTTTAGCTTTGTTGGCTTCCTTATCTCTGTCTAGGATCCTTGAGTATTTTTTGGAGTGTGGGTGTTGGTGTTCATGTATCTCTTAAGTGGTTCTCTGTTATAAAATGTACTTTTTTTTTATCAATTTTGAAAGAAAGTGTTGCATGATGTGTTAATCTGGGTTAGAAGGTGTTTGCTTTTAGGGATTGAAATACTTTACTCCAGGTTCTCCTAGCCTTTAAAATTTGTGTTGAGAAGTCTGCTGTAATCCTAATGGGTCTACCTTTATACATGATTTTTTGCTTTTCTCTGACAGCTTTTAAGATTCTGTCTTTTTGCTAGGATCTTAACTGAGATGTGTCGGGGGGCTTCTTTTCTCATTGTAATTAGTTTTTGTTCTATAAGCTTCTTATCTCTATGTTGAAATCTTTCCTCTATCTAGAGACTTTCTAGACCTCAATACCAACATCAGTTTGATGTTCTAGGCTCACATGTTGACCTTGGATCAAAGTAATGTCAAACTATTAATTCTTCCTTACTGCTATCTACTCATTTGTCTTTTCTTTACGTTCAATTCACTCTTTGCCTGTTATAGCTCCTGAACAAACAAGTAAGTATCTTGCTCATTGATGTGGGGTTTTTGAATCCTATTGAATAATTTTTCCTATCAAGCTTACAGCACAAAGTGGACATTATACAGATAAACATAAGAGTATAGAACCCTGTTTATATAAAATATGGGCTTAGACTTTGAGTTTGAATCCTGGAAAAAAACCCCCACCTTGGTTAGACTGATAGTAATGTAAGATGGTGAAAAGCATAACCACTTTCTTCACCCAAGGTAGTGGGAGAACATTCTGGATCCCTTCTCTTAGTGATTGCAAAGACTTTCCAGGATACCAGGAAAGAAGTTGCAGTTTGGAGAGTTGCTGAAAGAGGCAGTTGGATTTGTGAATGTGGATGGATTTGGCAAAAGGGGATATATGATTGAGAGTAAAGGATTCATTTTCAGTGGGGGAAATGTAGGAGTTAGCAAGGCTGGAGGAAGAAGAATGGGAGAACTGAAATGCCAAAGAATTCAAGCAAGATATTATATGAAATGTAAACTTCACTTGCATTCAGAGATATCTTTGTATTGTTCATGGCATCATCATATGTATTCCTATCATCCAGAAAAGAGCCTGCACCTAACAGACACTCAGTAAACATTTGCTAAATGATACATAAATGAAGAGTGGATGCTCAATGTATCAAATGTGGCAGAGAATTTGAAATACTTGAGGGTTAAAATGAATTTATGTAAATGTTTTGGCAATGCTAGATTATGAGAGGTCAAGGAAGTGAAAACAGTTCATCCATTTTTTTGTCATTGGTCTCTGTCTCCTAAATTCCCATCAAAAACATCAAATGCATGTATGAATACAGAAAATCCAAGTCTGCACAGAAATTGCAAGTAATTTTTACTGAATCCTGTGTGGATGGGGGGAGGTTTGCCTTGAGGGTCAGGCACAATCTTGTTTTGAAAACATCACATATCCAAGATGCAAGTGGACAGAGGCCCTAACTACTCCCATGAGGAGAGGCTGCAGAGTAGGTGTGGGGCCATCACTGTCACATTATTTGGCTTTCCCTCTTTTCTGTGGCTTCTGGAGGCCTGAAGTCCTCACCGATATCCATGCTCCACCAGAAACCATGTGCTCACTGCTGTTTTCAGCTCATCATTCTTGTTCCTGCCAAATGTGACTGCTCTTGTTTCCTCTTTTGTGGTGTTCTTGGTGTGGGACTACATAACCTTTGTTCCTTTTTCTCCAGCCCCATTGTGATTAAAATGTGAGTTAATGGATGGAGATGCTTGTTAGTCTAGGGACGCTAGATAGGGATCTATAACAGACCTAGAGTCCCAGAGTAAACTACTCAACTCTTTGTTTATCCGGAACTGATATTCCAGGCACCACAATTGTTAGAACAAGTTGCAGATGTCTGCTAACCAACAATATGTGACAGTCGACCACTAACCTTTGTCCCCCTTTCTTTAATATGTTAACTTCCCCCTCAACCCCCTATAAAAACAGCCTCAGATTCTGAGCCAGCTGCCTCTCTAAGCTATTTTGCTTTGGGAGTGCCATCTGGCCAGACTAATAAAGGTCTGTTTTCCAACTTGTCCGGTGTGTTCCTTCCCGGGTGTTCTTCGCTGTAGTCAGCTCCTTGGAGCGTTTGGTAAGGCTCTTGGTCTTACATTTTGAAGGCACCACTGGGATTCCTGGGTGTGCTTCACTAGTCAGCTCCTTGGAGCATTTGGTGAGGCCCTCGGTCTTACATTGGTTCATTAGGGATGACAGGGGCTGAGATCAGCAGGTGGGTGTGGTCTAAGAACTGAGTGTGAGCCTGAGGACTGTGCCTGGGGTCCATTGCTGGCTGTTTTTTCTCAAGAAACTGCATAGGATGCTGCCTGGTTGGTTGGGGAAATCTGAGCAGAATGAGAAAGAGCTGAATGTGGTGCAAGTGGTTATTGGAAAGCAGTAAGGGAAGACAGGAGGTTAAACTGGGACTCACTCCTTATTGGCACTAACAGGAAATCTGGAAATGCAGGAATTTAGAAGAGACCATGTTACAGAAAGAACAGGGAAACAACTTGGAATGCAGCAAAATAAAAGCTGCAGTGGTCTCCAAGTCAACTTCTTTATAAACTCACTGAGAATTGCCCCTGGCCCCAGGGCTTCTTCTACAGAAAACTAACACACCAGAGAACTGGAAGGAGCCAGTGCAGTTTCTAAGGCTTGAGGTTTTGGTCTATTGATTTTTACCAAGATCCATAGTCATATGAACTAGAGAAAAGTGGTTTGGGGCTCACTGATGACTACTTTTGATATGGAACAGTTTTAGATAACTTAATAGATTGAATATTAAGGTAGTTGTAGAAGCAAAATAAGTAATGTGTTCTTTTAAGATTTACTTTTCCTGTAACTCCTTGTATAAGGTGAAGATTATCTGATTCTAACCAGTAACTTCATTAACCTAACAAAGTTACCATGCCAGGGTGAATTTACAATGTATATGGCCTATCTTGTGTCTGTGACTTGTAAATAGGAACTGGAATTGTATTTACATATCAAAGACCACTAGGGATGAGATAATGGCCTAAAAGGATATAAAAAGGGAAATGCTGAACAAAGGGCACAGATATTGACCAGACTGGTTTCTGGCATGCCCTTCTGCTCATGAGAAGAAATTTTATTATTTTATCCAAATTCTGTGTCTCTGTGTATTTCTTTCTGAGATTTCCGCAACACTTTCTCCTATACCATTTTAGAGGAATACATTTTCTTTCTTTTTACAAGGGTCCATTTTTAATGTCCTCCCACCCTGGAAATATTTCTTGTGATAAAGCCCAAGACTTAGGTGATGTAGTCAGGGGCCACTATGGGGAAAAAATGACAAACAAACTCCTGGGCCCTTAACCTGCTGCTACTAATTAAAGCAAGATTTGTGTTTTCCTTTGAGACAGAGCCTTAAAGGCATTTTTTTGCTAAAACCTATGACTCTTCACCCTTCACCTACAAATACCTAAAAGGAAAACAAAATTTAAACTTCATTTTGTAAAACTCTGAGTTAGGTTCTTCTGAGTTCTGCATAGAGGCACATCAGTCATTTAAGGAGAGTTGGCAGAACAAATGTACTAGCCCTGAACTGACTTCTTCAAACCAAACTCCCTTACCACTTTCCAATTAAAGCTTTTTCCTGTAAATTTATCCTCAAGTTTTAATTTCAATTTCCACTGAAGCAAGGACCCATTCTAGCTGGTGACATAGAAATCAGCAGGGGCAAAGTCAGGTTTCTTTTATTCTCTCCTTTGTCTTCTCCCTCCTGGATAATTTTATTGTTACCATATCAGGCCCATTTTGTTTGTGGTGCTGTATGCCAATCACTCAAACAATCAGTTTTGCATGTTTATCCATGTGGTGGCAGGTGTGGAGATGGGAGAGCAAGGCTCAAATCTATCTCCTCAGTCTCAGGCTTAGGGGCATTTATAGAATAAAGACGCAGGATGGTTTAGGGCTGGGGGAAAGGTGGTAGAAGGTAAGGGAAAGGTAAGAAATAAGTGGACTACGCATGTGTAATACACTTTTGTGTGTGTATGTGTGGTATTGGGGATTGAACCCACAGCCTTCATACTGAGCTACATTCTCAGCCCTTTTAAAATTTTTTTAAATTTTGAGACAGGGCCTCACTAAGTCACTCAGTTGCTCAGGTTGGATTTGGACTTGCAGTCCTCTTGTCTCAGCTTCCCAGCGTTCTGGGAATACAGGTGGGTGCACCACTGTGATAATTTGTGTTAACAAATTTTTATAGCTCTTCATAAGATACATGTTCAGAAAATAGTGGGATTTGAATGATCTGACAGTGGAGTTTTCTGTACCTTGATATCAAAGAGTTCACCCTCCAGATATCAGACAAAAGACCCATCAGCACAGTGTAAGACCGAGGGCCTTACCAAACACTCCAAGGAGCTGACTAGTGAAGCATACTCAGGAATCCCAGTGGTGCCTTCAGAATGTAAGACCAAGAGCCTTACCAAATGCTCCAAGGAGCTGACTAGTGAAGCACACCCAGGAATCTCAGCGGTGCCTTCAGAATGTAAGACCAAGAGCCTTACCAAATGCTCCAAGGAGCTGACTAGTGAAGCACACCCAGGAATCTCAGCGGTGCCTTCAGAATGTAAGACCAAGAGCCTTACCAAATGCCCCGAGGAGCTGACTACAGCGAAGAACACCCGGGAAGGAACACACCGGACAAGTTGGAAAACAGACCTTTATTAGTCTGGCCAGATGGCACTCCCAAAGCAAAATAGCTTAGAGAGGCAGCTGGCTCAGAGTCCGAGGCTGTTTTTATAGGGGGTTGAGGGGGAAGTTAACATATAGAATTAAAGAAAAGGGGACAAAGGTTAGTGGTCAACTGTCATGTATTGATGGTCAGCAGACATTTGCAGCTTGTTCTAAAAATTGTGGTGCCTGGAACATCAGCTCTGGGCAAACAAGGAGTTGAGTAGTTTACTTTGGGACTTTAGGTCTGTTACAGAATTTTATCTAGTGTCCCAAAACTAACAAGCATCTTTATCCATTAACTCACATTTAATCACAATGGGGCTGGAGAAAAGGAACAAAGGTTATGCAGTCCCACAACAGGACTAGGTGTTTTTGTTCTTTTTGGTATGGGGGATCAAACTCGGGACCTTGCACTTGCAAAGCAGGCGCCAGAACCACTGAGCTAAATCCCCGGCCCTCAGTGGTTTTATAATAGGTTATTATAGGTAGCTAAGTTAGATAGAAATTAATATACAGTCAGAGAGGGACTGGGCTCTCAAGGAAGTCAGTAGAAAAAATAAAGACATAATTATTGCTGTAGGCCAGGCCTCAAGATAAAGATACAATGGCCAGGCCTACATGCCTTCCTAAGGGATAAGCAGTAACTTGGAATTATACTATAATTAGCACCACCTGGTCTAGGAAGCTATGCATCAGTCACCCAGGTGGGTGACCAGAGCATCTGGACCCATCCCTTCCTAAAAATGCCTTTATTCTTTCCATGTACCCTTGCTACATGACCCACTTCCCTATTGGACCAATATTAGCTAATCCTAGAGGTTGTAATCCTAGAGGTCGATTGTAGTTTGACCAATGTTGTCCTTAAGTTGTGACTTTGCTGTATAAATTACCCTAACAGAGGGCCTTGGTGTCAACCCACTTCTGGGATCCCTCTGCCTCTCAGGAGCCATTCCTTTTCTCTAATAAACCTTTCCTACTCTTAACCTCCTTTGGCCTTTGGGATTCATTCTTCAGTTTCAGGGGACATGAACTTGGCACATCTGACATCTAGCAGGTTGGGAGTTCTATTTTCCCCTGTATCAGTTTCAACAAAGGTGGACTTCAAGCTTCTGGACAGTAACCTAGACAATTATTATTATTATGACTCACATATGTTAATGGTGCTATCTGCAGCAAAACTAGTGGGAGACTGACAATATATTGCTCAGCTGTGTGACATCTAAAATTGATGAAATTTAAAATCAACTAAAAGCAAACAACTAAAAGCAAATGAAGATAGAGGGTTTATCCAGGGATTCCTTTAGTTTCAATATCAAAGATGTGTACATAAAGAACATGATTAATAAGGATCAATTGCAAGTATTATACCAACTGATATCAAAGGCACTAGGTGATTAGCTTGTCAGTATCCTGTCACTTGCTACCACATGATACAAAGGTGGAATCATTGCTTTGAAAGATCCTGCCAAGGCCAAAATCTGAATAACTATACACAAAATGCATCCTGTAAAGTCCAGGCTTCTGCCCTCTGAGAAAGTCCCATTGCCTTAACTCTTTCGGTGAAAATTTGACAGGTGTCAGCATATAATAACTGTGCCTTACAAGTAAATATCTCTCTGATACATAGCCATTTTGGGGAAAAGTACTACCTTGTGTTTTCTCTTTTTTCTATTATATTTTGCTATGAACAATGTAGGAGAAATGTTTGAAATGTAGAAACCAATAAAACTAAACTTGAATATTTGTCTTTGATGGATGATTTTACATTCTAATTTGATGTGTTTATTCCTTTTAGTCTCAGAAAGTCACAAAATTTAAGATCTATGAGAGCACCCTTTCTTATATCTTTTTCTTGCTATTTTGATATCAATATATACAACTAACAAATCATTCATTCACATAAAGTTGCCATAGAGTTGGAGATGTAGAAAAGAGACCTTATTCTCTTTAAGGCATTCAAAGCTCCTAGCTTTCCTTTATTGTAGTTTTAAATTATTTTTGTATCGGGAATCAAACTCAGGGCCTCGTGTCTGCCAGGCAGGCACTGTGCTGCTGAGCTACATCTCCGGCTCTCCTTTATTGTAATTTAATACCACCTCTCAAGAAAAGAAGCAAAAGTTTTGCTTTTTGAATATGTGTCAAAGTTATCATTTACTATATGTGTGGTTCCATTTCAGTTAGGAGATTGTTCCTGGAATAAATATATTTAAGCAAAAAATAATTGTGATAAATTGCAAAGATAGTCATCCTATTTTTCATGCACCATAGTCATGCAAAAATTATTTCATCCCTGTATGCATGCTCTTTCACAGTATGAATTTAGGTCTTCCCATCATGAAGAGAATTCTGTTTCTCCACTCTGTGAACCAGGGCATTGCCACATGATTTGCTTGGCCAATAGGACACTAACAAATGTGCTGCAAATAGAAGCCTGAAAAGCTCTCATGTGTTAGGACTTGCATCTTGCTGCTCTCAGAACCCTGAGATGACCATATGAATGAGCCTGCTAGGTGAAGAGAGATGCACAAGCCTGTTCTCCATCTTTCCAACTGACACTTGCCAAACACCAAAGCTGAGGATATCCCTAACCCTAACCCTAACTCCAGCTGAACTGCCAACTACCTACAGATGGGTCACCGGGCAGCAGCCATCTGCTGAGGAGCCCAGGCCAAAAGAACTGCTAGGAAAATGTGTGTTAGCTTCTTCCCAACCCACAGAGTCATGGAACATATTAGTTCATGTAGAGATAGCTAAGTGATATGATAGCATTTTAAAATATCTTAAGCCATCTTTTTCTTGTGGTAGAATTTCCCTATGTTGCCTCAGGCTAGCCTTGAACTACAGGGCTCCAGAGATCGCTTCTGCCCCATCCTGCGAAGTAACTGGGACTGCAGGTGTGCACCACTTCTCCTGATTAAATCCCTTTAAAAATTTAAAGCTCAATTTACTTAGCTGTGGCTTTAAGATGAAAATGAGTTCAGGAAATATATATATGGGCTTATAATGTAATATTTCTTATGGTGAGCTGTCAGTTCTATTGAAAAGTTTGAGGAGTAAAAAAGAATAAATTGATAGAGCTCTTTATTCCACTATTTCTAGGACAAGGTATGGAGTTGAAGTCACTGTGAGGTAATATTTCCATTATACACCTAACATATCAGTCAATATTTGCTTCAAGAATGGTCAGTAGGGCCAGGGATTTACCTCAGTGGTTTTGCCACCAGCTGCACAAGCGCAAGGACCCAAGTTTGATCCCCTGGTACCAACATGCCTGTAATCCCAGCTCCTTGGGAAGCTGAGGCAGGAAGATGGAAAGTTCAAGGTCAGCCTGAGCAATTTATTTATTTATTATTTTATTTTCTCCTTTTATTGTTTAGAGTTTCATGTCTACTTTGTAGCTTATAGTAATTAGATAAAAAGCACATAATCCTTTTCTTCTGTCTTTTTTTTTTTTTTTTTTGGTACCGGGGATTGAACTTGGGTCCTTGCGCTTGCGCAGCAGGTGGCGAAACCACTGAGCTAAATCCCCGGCCCTCTTCTGTCTTTATAATTTTAGCCTTAGTGTTGATGGCAAGACTCAATTGTTTTTTAAATTTCCCTCACATTCTTGAAAATTTTATGATATCCACGTTGGCTGATATTTTTCACCCTCATGCTGTCTAGTGTACACTGTAGAATTTTAATTTTATTACCAAATGGAATGGGTTCAGCCCTTAGTACATGCAAAGCCAATAAGCACAACCAGGAGATAAAAGAGTGAAGGTTTATTATTTGAAGCAAGTAAGGCAAGTACTGTGGATATTTCTCAAAGTAGTGTCTCCCAGGCAGAAAAAGCAAGGGCCTTTTACTGGGGAAACTTATTCATATAGGAAAGACCTGTCATTATATATATAGGTGGAGACTTTCCTGAGCATGCTCAATTCAAGGTCATAAATCACACATTCAGAAAACTCTAACAGGAAGAATTTAATGAGCAAATATTACTCTAGGTCACCTAAAAAAGGTGGTTAGTTCCTTGTTTCACTGGAGGGCCTAATTGGAAACAAACAATAACTTTGAGGGCATTAATGATCACTTAAAGGGGCTATAGCTCCCTACTCACCAGTGGTGTCCTCACAAACAGGTGATTGTCTCTAAAAGTACCTGCCTAATAGCTACTGATTTTGTACAGTTTTGTAAAGGAAAATATCTGTCATAGCTTAAATCTAGATCCCCCGCAAAGCCTCATGCAGTCTTAGGTGAGGGTTTTCAGAGGTGGCTGGATCTAGACTGTGTTTGATCCTTAGATTAAATGTGTGATGCTGGGATCAAGGGTGTGTGATTACTAAATTGATCCAGATTAGTTTGGCATATTTCTGAGTAGGATTAAGGGTATCCCACACTGGGTATGAGTGCTACCCGCCCTAATGGGTAGCCTGGATGGAATATAAGGGACAGGAAGAGGGTGGTTGCTTATCACTTGCTGATTGATGTTTCCTGCCTTCCATACCAATTATTTTTCCCCTCTGTGATGTCCCTGTGCCATGCCACCCTACCTTGGAGCCAGCTGATTATGGACTGAAACCTCTACAAACTGTGAACCAAAATAAACCTTTCCTCCTCTAACTTTGAGTGTTGGGTGTTTTGTCTCAGCAACAAGAAAAATAACCAAGACAATGTCACAATTGCAACTTTTCATTGTTTATACTGTTTTACTTTGAAAAGTATTTTTTTGTTTTTACTAGTTTCTTTTTGCTCAAAAATGTAACTGTAATCGCTGAATATTTTTGAAAGTCTCTGTGTATAGATGTTACTAATGTTCTGGACTGAGGAAAAAGATGGGCTTGGGAAAATTTTGCACCAAAGAGCCTCTGTATATTCACATTTTCTGAACATTTATTAAGTATTGTGTGGCAGTCAGCATCCCACAGAAGCCTGAGACAGGAGGGTCATCACGAGTTTGAGGCCAACCTGGGCTACACAGTGAGTTCAAGGCCAGTCTGAACTATATAGGGAGACCCTGTCTCAAAAAAAAAGGAGTAAACTCTGGTAGGCAACTACTTAGGCAAAAGACCCAGTTACCAATATGGTAGAGGCAAAATAATGTAGAGAACAGAAACGTGAGGAGAGAAAGGCATAGTAAACTCTAGATACCACACATGGTACCTGAATGGTCTGTTCTGACACCGGGTTAATAACAGGCTCTCTGGCAGCTCTTAACTGATTCACATCCAAAATGGGAATCAAAAATGGGAAGGAGAAGAAAGAAAAGGAGAGATAAACTTGAGGTGACCTGTGAACCTCTTACTGGCTGGAGAAACAGAGACTATGGCCCCCACCCCCCGGGAAGACAGAGTAGGAAGCTTCCTGAGTTCCCCACCCTCCATTAATTTTTACCACGTTTAGTTCTCTGCCTCTCCTTGATGACCAAAATGGATTTGAGCCCTCCAACAGATGAAAGCCTGTCCTGGGAGAGAGACAAGAAAGGGATTGGAGCTTTTCTAGGGAAGAGAGAGAGGGAAAGAAAAAAAAAAATTAAACCAGCCCATCTCAATTTGAGTCCATAGATTTCAGAGAGAGAGAGAGAGAGAGGGAGAGAAACAACAACAACAACAACAAAACTGCCCCCAAAAGACTGTACCTGTTCCTGGCTGGCTTCGCCAACATATGTTACCAGGTTGGAGAGTGCTGGAGTCTCCTTCTAGAGGTGGTTTCTATGTTCTTTTTGTCCTGAGCATACACTTTGTCAAGACACATGCAAACAGTAATGATGTTTTATATTTATTGAAGGTAGGGGAAGTGTGCTCTTCAGAGCTAGTTTGGGTCAAGTAAAAGTATGAAACAGTACACTTGGCAGCATGAAAGTGATAATACAATAGCAGAATCCCAGTTTTGAGCACCTCTCTCTACCATATACTAAAGCAAAATTTAATTTTTCTTCAGTTAACATGTTTTCCTTCAAGCACTTTATTTAAAGATTAAGGCACTAGCAGGCTGAGTGACTACTAGCGTGGGCCCATTTCTTCATAGATGGCACCTTCTATGTGGCAGATTCACAGCCTCCTTCAAGCCTTGTATAAGGGCACTCCTCTTACTCACCAAATTTATTCCCACCTACCTCTAGATACCATAATGTTGGGGGCTTAATTTCAACACTGGATTTTGTATGACACAAATATTCAGATGGCAGCAGATGGGTTCTCTCTGTTGCTCTTTTTGTGCTACCCAATAAGAGAACTGAGTGTTGTGAAACCGATCATATGACATGCAACCTTAAAATATTTACCGCCTAGCATCGCAAGAAAAATTCTGCTAACGTCTGCTCCAAAGAATGCCCACATTCAGGTCATAATTCTTCTTTCTGTCACATGACCTTTTGCTAAAGATATTAACTTGGATAGAAGGAAGCCAAGTTCTATTCATCAAGACAATGGGAGAATTATTCCAAAGGTGTTCAGGGAACTGCGAGGCAAGCTATGACTGTGAGGGCAAGGTGTCCAGAGAGGTGCCTGTAGGAGCTCAGGATTAGTGCCCTGCACTGCCTAGGGATTCTGTTCCCCTAGGCACTCAGCTCTAGATGCCACTCATATAGGCCCAGCTGTGGCTTTGGCAAAGCTCTAGAGGGCACAAAGTAATATACTTTGGTGCTGTCCATGCCATGCTAACTCTGCATGGATACAGTATGGAAGAGCTGTGAGGGCATGGCTTTTTCTATTTAGATCTCAAAGATTCCTGACAGGCTGGAGACCCAGGGAGAGATTCGTTGCAGAGGTAGAGCCACCCCATAGGCCCCTAATGGGCCCTCTGAGGTACCTAAGAGAGCCATGGAATTGGGGCCACCCTCAAGACCCTAGACCTGGAGAGTCTATCCTTGGAGATAGGAGACTCCAACCTGGACATGAGACTCCAACCTGTGAGAACAGCTGCACAAGCAGAGCCAAGAAAAAGCATAGGGGTAGAGCTGTCCGGGCTCGGAGGAAAAACCCACCCCAGTGTGTCCAGCAGTCAACACATTGAGTCAAAGGACATTGTTCTCCTGCTTTAAGGTTTCATGTTGTTTTCTCTGATGGGTTTTGGACTTAATCGGGGTTACTTTTCCCTTTCCGCTTGCCCATTTCTCCCTTTAGGGCAGGAATGTCTAGCCAATACCTATCCTATGATTTTATTTTATTTTATTTTGGGTACCAGGGACTGAACTCGGGTCCTTGCGCTTGCACAGCAGGTGGCAAAACCACTGAGCTAAATCCCCGGCCCTATCATTTTATTTTAGAATCTTATAACTTGTTAATTTCACAGGCTTGAAGCTAGAGAGGAATTTGCCTCATAATGGGGATGAAACAGGCCTTGAGTCTTCCTCACATCTGATTCAGATGAGACTGAGCATTGGACTTTTGAGTCAGTACTGGGATGAGTGAAGATGTCGGAGATATTGGGTAGGAAGAGATGTATTTTGCATGGGAGAAGGACATCAATTTTGGGGACAAGGGACACAGTGCTATCTCCTAAAGCATTTCCCAAATAAAAGTATCCTCTAAAGCTCATTGTTGAAACTTAGCCAATAATGCAGTGGTGTTGAGGGTGGGATGTGCAGGAGGCAATGAAGTCTGACTAATGCTGTTACCCTGGGACTGAGGTGGGAAGATGGTGTGTTTGAGGCCCGTTTGGGCAATTCAGTGCAACATCTCACAATTGAAAAAAATAAAATAAAAAATTAAAAAGGGTTAGGATGTAGCTCAGCTGCAGATTGCTTGTTTAGCTTGTGTTAAGCTTGGTTTCACTCTCTTATACCACAAAAAGTGAAGGCCCTCCTTAACAGATGTGGGGGCCCTTGATCCCAAACTTCCCAATATCCAGAACTGTAAGAAATTTCTGGTTTTTAAAAAATTACCTAGTCTTTGGTATTCCCTTACAGCAGCACACAATGTACAAAGATAACTAGTCTGCCAGATGTGTTAACAGGTTTTTTTTTTTTTATTAGTATTACCATGTTACTCAATCAGAAAAGGACTTAAACTTTTGTAACTTATGTTGGCCCCACCTAGTGAAATGAAATAAAAAAGAATTTGTTAAACACTTTTATATATGCTAAGAGAGGATAATCTGTTTTTTTGGTTTTTTTCTTTTTTTTTTTTTTTGGTACTGGGGGTGGAATTTGGGTCCTTGCGCTTGTGCAGCAGGTGGCAAAACCACTGAGCTAAATCCCCAGCCCCTGTTGTTTTTCTTTAACCTCAACCTGGAAGTGAACTGGAGTTCCAGAAATGCTAGAATAATGATGGTTATCAGCTGTTTTCATGGGTATGAGGTGTGTTTTGAACACTTTTCCATCCACTGGCTGGGAGGGACCTTTGGAGCAGGAGGAAGAGGACAGAGTATGGAAGGGATGTTATGAGGCTATGCTTTGGTCATTCCAGCCATACCCCTATCCTTCCTTTTTGCTCCACATAATTCCCTTGCCTTTGCCTCACATCAGTCCCAGTTTGGTCTGTGCTCCAGCACTCGATACCATACTCTCTAGTGGAGAATTCTACCTCCAACCCAGACAGTGGGCTGGCATTTGGTCCGTCTACTGGATAAGGGGCAGCATGAGAGTTTCTAGGAGTTTTGATGTTAGTTTTGTTTCTGTGGTTTGGTTGATCTGTGTTGTTAGATTGGCTGTGATTCTTGGCTTAAGAAAGTAAATTTAAGGTCTTCGGACGCAGCCCCGAGGTTGCCAGTCATGCTGAAAACAACAATCCACTGGACAACCCTCCTCCCCCTGCTCCTTTGGCCTCTTCTCTGTACAGCCACCTGGTTCCACACTACAAAGATGCAGAGGACACAGGACCACCAGACCACTGTACTGGAGCTAGTGAAGTTCTCAGTATTTAAAGAATTCCTGCCCAGAGGTAGGGGTTTCTGAGCCACCCTTCTACTGCTCCTGGTCCAAAGGAAGAGGTTGTCCAGCCACCATCCCTCCTGCCACTCCTAGCCCAGAGGAAAGGGCTTTTGACCTGCCGTCCATCCCACCCCTACTGGCCCAGAGGTAGGGGCTTCTGAGCCGCTGTTCCACTGCTCCTGGTACACAGGAAGGGGCTTCCAGGCTGCCAACTGTACTGCTGCTCCTGGCCCAGAGGAAGGGGCTTTCGGGTCACATCCCTACCACCACTCCCAGACCCTGTCCCACCTCTCCTAGCTCAGAGGAGGTGAGCTGCACAGGTGCCAACAGCACGCCCCCCCCTGCCCCCCCAGTCGAAATGAGAAAACACGTAAATGAGTCTCAAAACCAGACTTCCAGATCATCTACAGCAACCCCAAAGGGAAATGAGATGGAACACTCTGATACTCAACCACCTGGACCCACTGAACTGGCAACAAAAGGGGATCTGGAAAAAATGAAGTCAGAAATAATTTCTCAGATAACAGGAGAAATTGTGCCCCTAGTGCAAGACATGATTAATAAATCTAGAGAGGAGCTGAGGAACATGATGGAATCCCAACATAGGAAACAAATAGGATCCATAAAACAGATGCAAATAGATTTCCAGGAGATGAAAAACTCCACTGAAAGTCTACACAGCAGAATGAGCCAATGTGAGGACAGAATTTCAGATAGAGAAGATAAGATTGCAATTAAGGACCAGGAAAAGAAGAATTGTTTCAAAATTATAAGAGAACACAAGAAATCAATCCAGCAGCTGCTAGACAATGCAAAGAAGAATAACATAAGACTCATTGGAGTCAATGAAGAAACAGGAGAGAGTGCAGATGACATAAAAAAACTCTTCACAGAAGTAATGACAGAAAACTTCCCAAGCAGGGGAAAAAAACTTGACATACAGATAAGTGAGGCATATAGGACTCCAAATAGCCTTGATCAAAAAAAATCTACACATAGGGATATAACTGTTAAGATTCCAGACACTCAACAGAAGAACAAAGTTCTCCAAGCAGTCAGAGAAAAGAAACAAATCACATACAAAGGAAAGCCCATCAGAATTATAGCAGACTTCTTAACACAAACCATCAAGGCAAGAAGAGCTTGGAGTGACATATTCCAAGCCCTAAAGGAAAACAGCCTCCAACCCAGATTGATGGACCTGCAAAATTATCTTTCAAAATGGATGGAGAAATAAGATACTTTCTTGACAAAGAGCACCTCAGGAAATTCATGAATACCAAACCAGCACTCCAAAGAATTTTACACAATATCCTAGGAAGAGACATTGAGGATCACAACCCCAGGAAGCAAAGCAGAATGAACCCATCTGGCATGACAAGAAATTAAATGTAAAGGGGGAGAACCCAACAAAAAGAAAAAGTCATGGCAATGATAAGTCAATGCATTTCAGTTATAACCATCAACATTAATGGTCTCAATTCACCAATCAAAGGAAACAGACTGGCAGAATGGGTCAAGAAGCAAAATCTAACAATATGCTGCATACAAGAAACACACTTAATTCAAAAGGAAACTCATAGACTGAAAGGTAAAGGGTGGAAAACAATACTGCATGCGACAGAAACCTGAAAAAAAGCAAGAGTAGCTATCCTCTTTGCAGATCAAGTAGATTTCAAACCAACACTGATTAAGAGAGACAAAGAAGGACACTACATCCTTGTAAAGGGAAGAATCCAAGAGGAAGAGATGACAATCATAAATATCTATGCACCAAACACTAGTGCACCCAATTATATAAAACAAATACTAAAGGACATGAAAAGTCATACATGCCCTAATACAATTGTAGTGGGGGACCTCAACACCCCACTGTCACAAATAGATAGATCAACTAGACTAAAAATAAGTAATGAAATACTAGAACTCAATCAAACTCTTGAACAAATGAATCTAACAGATGTTTACAGAGTGTTCCACCCTACAAAATCAGAATACACATTCTTCTCAGCTGCACATGGGTCATTCTCCAAAAGAGACCACATACTCACACACAGAACATGTTTAAGTAAATGCAAAGGAATTGAAGTTATCCCCTGTATATTACCACACTATAGTGTGATGAAATTGGAGATCAATAGCAAAAGAAACTGGAAAAATTTCATAAACACATGGAAATTGAACAACACACTTCTGAATAACCAATGGATCACAGAGGAAAGTAAAGAAGAAATCAGACAGTTCCTTCAATTAAATGACAATGACAATACAACCTATCAGAATCTATGGGACACAATGAAAGCAATCTTACAAGGGAAATTCATAGCTGTGAATACACATATTAGGAAAACAGAATGAACCCAATTAAACAACCTGATGCTGAACCTCAAGCTTCTAGAAAAAGAAGAGCAGGACAACCCCAAAGCTCATACAAGGGAGGAAATTATAAAGATCAGAGGAGAAATCAATGTAATGGAGACTAAGAGAATGATACAAAAAATTAATGAAGCCAAGAGTTGGTTCTTCAAAAGAATCAACAAAATTGACAAACCCTTAGCCAATCGTATCAGAAAAAGGAAAGAAAAGACCCAAATCCATGCAATTAGGAATGAAAAGGGTGAAATGACAACAGACCCAGCAGAAATCCAGATGATCATCAATACCTACTTCCAGAACCTATACGCCAATAAGATGGACAACACAGAAGAAATGGACAGATTCCTAGATACATATGAATTACCAAAGTTGAACGAAGAAGACTTAAAAATTCTAAACAACCCAATATCAACCAATGAAATTGAAAACGTAATTAAAAACTTATCAACTAAGAAAAGCCCAGGCCCTGATGGCTTCACTGCTGAATTCTACAAGACATTTAGAGAGGAACTACTGCCACTACTGTTTAAACTCTTCAGTGAAATTGAAAGGGAAGCAATACTCCCAAATTCATTCTTGGAAGCAAGCATCACCTTGATCCCCAAAGAAGAGAAAGACCCAACTGAAAAGGAGAATTATAGGCCAATCTCACTAATGAACATAGATGTAAAAATCCTTAATAATATACTGGCAAATAGAATGCAAAAGATCATCAAGAAGATCATACACCCTGATCAAGTGGGATTCATCCCAGGGATGCAGGGATGGTTTAACATACACAAATCAATCAATGTAATACACTATATCAATAGAGCCAAAGACAAAAACCATATGATCATCTCCATAGATGCAGAAAAAGCATTTGACAAAATCCAACATGCATTTATGGTAAAAACTCTACAAAAAATTGGAATAGATGGTCCCTACCTCAAGCTGATAAAAGCCATCTATGAAAAACCAACAGCCAATATCACACTAAATGGTCAAAAACTGAAATCCTTCACACCAAAATCAGGAACAAGACAAGGTTGTCCACTATCACCACTCTTGTTCAATATAGTTTTGGAAACTTTAGCCATGGCAATTAGACAAGAGAAAGAAATAAAAGAAATAAAGATAGGAAATGAAGATGTCAAATTGTCATTATTTGCAGATGACATGATACTCTATATAGAAGACCCCAAGAACTCCACCAAAAGTCTTCTAGACTTAATAGCTAAATTCAGTCAAGTAGCTGGTTACAAGGACAACACACAAAATTCAATAGCTTTCCTTTACATGAATGACAGACTCACTGAGAGAGAAATAGGGCAAATAATTCCTTTCACAATAGCATCCAAAAAACTGAAATACCTAGGAATCAACCTAACAAAAGAAATCAAAGACCCCTTCTCTGAGAACTATAGCACTCTGAAAAGAGAAATTGAAGATGATATCAGAAAATGGACAAACATCTCTGCTCTTGGGTAGGAAGGATTAATATAGTGAAAATGGCCACACTTCCAAAACTGCTATATAGATTTAATGCAATTCCAATTGCAATCCCAGCAGCATACTTCACAGACCTTGAGAAAGCAATCCAAAAATTCATTTGGAACAAGAAGAGACCCAGAATAGCAAAAGCAATTCTAGGTAACAGAGGCATGGCAGGGGGTATCACAATCCCCAACCTGCAACTATACTACAAAGCTACTGTGATTAAAACAGAATGGTATGGCAAAGAAACAGACCTGAGGACCAGTGGAACAGATTAGAAGTTGCAGAAAAAATGCCAGACACACTCAGCCATCTCATCTTTGACAAAGGTGCCAAACACCATCACTGGAGGAAAGACAGTCTCTTTAATAAATGGTGCTGGAAAAATTGGGTTTCAACTTGCCAAAGATTAAAACTAGACCTATATCTCTCACCATGCACTAAACTAAAATCAAAATGGATGAAAGATCTAAATATTAAAACAGAAACTCCGAATCAGTTGGAACAGAGGTAGGTAGAACTCTTGAAGACATGGGTGTAGGAAAAGATTTTATGAACAAAACCTCAGTTGCCTGTGAACTGGCACAAACAATCAACAAGTGGGATCTCTTCTTATTAAAACGCTTCTGCACAGCAAGAGAAACCACCAGCAGTGTGAAGAGACAACCCACAATGTGGGAAAAAATCTTCACCTGCTCTTCCTCAGACAAAGGTCTACTATCTCGAATCTATAAAGAACTTAAAAAGATCAGACCTCCCAAATTTAAAGACCCAATCCAAAAATGGGCATCTGAAATGAACAGACATTTCTCAGACAAGGATGTACAAATAGTAAATAAATACGTGAAAAAATGTTCAACAACACTGGTCTTTTGAGAGATGCAAATGAAAACAACACTGAATTTCCACCTCACTCCAGAAAGAATGGCTGCTGTCATGAAATCCACCAATAACAAATGCTGATGGGGCTGTGGGGAAAGAGGAACCCTGTTCCACTGCTGGTGGGAGTGTAGACTGGTGCAACCACTGTGGAAATCACTATGGAAATACCTCAAAGAAGTAGGACTGGAAGTCCCATTTGACACTGCTATTCCACTGCTGGGGATCTTCTCCAAAGAATTAAAAGAATCATACCACAGTGATATATGTGCACCCATGTTCATAGCAGCACAGTTTGTGATAGCTAAAACTTAGAAACAGCCCAAATGCCCATCAACTGGAGACTGGATAAAGAAAATGTGTTTTTTTTAATTAAATGGAGTACTACTCAGCCATAAAAAATGAGAAATTGGAGACATTTATAGCTAAATGAATGCACATTGAGGCAGTACTCTTAAGTGAAATAAATAGGACACACATGTATAATTACTGAACAATCTCTGGTGTGAGAAACTGAAAGTGTAAATGGGGACTAAAATATATGATAGGTAATGTGAAATAGGAAGAAAGGGGGCAAAGGGGAACAAGGTGGGAGGGGTAGGGGAAAGGAAAGAAGGGAATGGGATTAATATGAGAAAATGGAAAAATAGGAACAAAATCTTTGTAAATAGGGAGGAATGGAGGAGTTGAAGGGAGAGCTGGGCAAGGGTGAAAAACAAGAACCAAGAGAGATTATGTAAAGGTGCAAATTTCCAATGATGAATGTCATTATATTGTATACCTAAAATGTGCCAATGATTAGAATGAATAATCGATAATGGAAAATAGGAATAAAAGGTCCAAACGGGTAGGGGTAGTGGGAGGGGCAGGGGAAAGGAAAAAAGGAAAAGGAAAAATGATGAGAAATGGAAAAAATGGAAACAAAGTCTTTGTAAATAGGGAAGGGTGGAAGGGGTGAAGTGATGGCTAGAAATGGGGAAAAAATAAGAACCAAGATACGTCATGTAAAGGTACAAGTTCCCAATGAGAAATGTAATTGTGTTGTATACCTAAAATGTACCAATAAAAGAATTTAAGAAAAAAAAAGAAAGAAAGTGAATTTAAAATACCGTAACAAGGAGCCCTAATAAAATGGGTGGATCTTAGGATAAAGTTGGCCTGGAAAGGAAACTATGGTGTAATTCAGGAAATTTGAACAAAAGCCAAGTTACTCAGATGGAACAAAGATAGCTGGAGTTAGAGACAGATTGCTTCTTGTTAGGGTCGAGACCCAGTTGGGATGATTGCATAATTAGGTTAGGAGGAAAATGAACTGTAGACTCTGCCCACTTGTGTGGATTGCCCTGGCAGGGCTCTTGGGACTTAGCTTGCCCATGGAAGGCTGAATGGCAACAACTGAGTGTGGCTAGGTTGGTAAGGATGGACAGGACAGAGCTGTTGTTGTTAGTAAGAAAATTATTTCATGACACTTGTCATTTGTTGAGCAATCGCTAGGTTACAAACCTTATAAACACCTTATAACAACATTCTTTCCAAAATTCTGTAAGTCAGTGAAATTAGATGATTAACTCAGCCTGGGAAGTTGTAGAACCAGGCTTTGGATCTAGGCTACTCTGAATCCAAAGTCTAAGAGCTGCTTAATTTTGTATCCAAATCTCCTTCCATTGGGGCATTCAACAAAAGCTATGGCCAAAAAAATTCCTCCTACATCCTAGGATATTGTCTACCTCCACATTGATTTGCATCAACCTAATGTCTTTGAATGTAAAAGAAATCCAACCTCACAATCCCCTGAAATGTTAATTTTTTGCTGGCCAATTTTAACTAGCAGCCTTCAGTGTCAGGCACTGTGCTGCTGGGTGCTGGATGCACGAGGGCAAATGAAGTACCGAGGTTGTGGTCTTCCTTGGCCTTCAAGAATGTGTGGTAGATAGACTAGATCCAGACAGCAGATTGCAGCGCTGCTGAATACCTGCAGTGCTCAGGACAGTTTCCCCTTGGCAAAGGATTTCCTGATCCCAGTTATTGCAGTGCTGAGGCTGAGAAACAGCATTTGCAGGGTGCCCCGCCCCCTAAGCCAGGTGGGCAAGCATGGGAAGGAAAGAGAAGGCCAGCTGTACAACTGGACCCTAGAAAAGGAGGTGGGGCCCAGGGATCTGTCTGTTGTCTGAGGGGACAGAGTCCATCATAATAAGAATCTGAATTTTATTGCAAATCCTCGGTAAGTTTATTCAACCATTTCAAATGTGGTGATATGATTGAATTCTGATTTTTTCAGGAATTTCCAGACAGTTTAACTCAAGGGGAAGTCTTGGTTGAAGCAGTGTAATAACACTTTCCTTACCTGCTTTCAGATTGTGTGGCAAAAAATCACCTGGTACAGTTTTAAGCATAGCTTTTCTAGCTCAAATAGTGTCCACCAGATTTCTTGCTCCTTTAACTGAGACTTTTCAGTCACTGGACTTTCCTTGTCTCCTTGCTCCCTCTCACGCGTGCTCCCAGGTGTCTTGCTGGGCTGTGCCTTAGACAGGGTCAGACTGCATCATTTTTAATGGTTTAATGTCTCAGATTCCCAGAATAATGCAGTTATGGAAATTCCTGTCAATTTCTCTAGACTAAGTAGGATTTAAAAAGGTTTAAAAAAAACTCCTTTCAGAGTTAGTGGATGATGTAAAGCACCTAGACCTAAGTTTTCTCACCTATATTGTATTTTCTCTGCACTGTATTTTTTTTTGTACTGGGGATCGAACTCGGGACCTTGCGCTTTCGAGGCAGGCGGCAGAACCACTGAGCTAAATCCCCAGCCCTCTGTATTGTATTTTTAATGTTCTTCATATACTCAATTACTTATAATTTGAGGTCTTGGGAAATGGAACTATTTATTAGTTAAATCAAATCATGTATTAGTTAACACTACAGTATTCATCAGGGCATGTCAGAGTTTTAAATGTGGCTCCATAAATTTAGGTTAATGTCCCCAGGAACAGCCTGAATGGATAAGGACCTGAAGGTGGTGGGCAAATACCTCAGGCTCGGAGGCGTGCTCTGTACTCTCCCCCAGAGTCCCCAGCTGCACCACACTCCAGAGTTTTTAGCTCTTGGCATGTATGTGAGGATTATTTAAACACACAAGATGTTTGATGATTTGGACTTTTTGGATTTTGCGTTTCCACATAAGATTCTGTTGTTCTCTAGCCCTCATCACCAACACAGTCCATGTTTGCAGTACACAATGATCACATGCCTTGTGTGGAGCTGGTGCTGTACATAATACATCTTAATTCTTTTTATGTCCCCCTGCCCTCTCCTCCTTCTGCCTCCCTCCATCTTTTGCTCCCTTCCCATTTGCAAAAGATCTATCTCCAGAGTTCACTGAGCACTCACAGGAGCAGGTACCCGTCTATGTGCTTGGGGTCAGTGAGCCAACAAGCATGACTGTCCTGTGTTTAGGAGAGACGTCCAACATACACAACAAATAGCTGAACAGGAAGTCAGAAGGCAATAAATGTTAGGGGAAAAAAAATTAGAGCAGAGGGTCAGGAATGAGAAGTTAGGCATGCGATCAGGATATGGCATTGAACATGGTGTCCAGGATACTGCAACAGCAGGGCTTCCTTGAGGATACAGTGAGGAATGGCCTGAGGTGGGGACAGGTGCACCAAGGTGGCCATTTGAGGAGAGGACATTCAGTTAGAGGGAACATCTAGGCAAAAGACCCATGCAGGTAAAGTGGCAGGTGGTCAGAGGTGAGCAAGGAGGCTATGTGGCTGATGGGAGGGACAGAGCGGGAAGCATGACAGCAGAGGTGGCAAAGCTCTGTGTGTTTGTACTGAGCCCCTTCTGCCTTGCTGTGCCCTCTTTCCTGCATCCAAAGATGCTGCTCTCATTCCTTCTGGAACGCATGGTTCATTTCCATGAAGGAAACTTACAACATCAGCTCAGATTCAGTTTCTCCATCTTATTCTAATGCAGCCAAGCTCTCTGCTTTGGATGCTACCTCCCTCTTTTTTTTTAAAAAGGTCTATCTATCTATCTATCTATCTATCTATCTATCTATCTATCTATCTATGTATCTATCTCTATCATCTATTTCCCATGTATATTTATTTTTATTTTATTTATTTTTGTGGCTGCTGCTTGTTCAGCAACTGTCCAAGGATGGTGTCTTCCATAGCCCTTGTGCCACTAGGTGTGTGTGTGTGTGGAGCATGACTGTCGTCATTGGCAACTAGTTTTCTCTCCTTTTAAGCTCAACTTAGAAGATGGCTTTCTATGCCAATTAATTGTGTGGCTTTGGGGAAAACATCATATGTCTTGCATCCTCAGTTTCATTACTTGCAAAATGAGGATAGTAAAAACCTATCTCTCAGGCTTGTAGTGAAGGTAAAATGTGGTCATGTCTTTAAAAGTGATTCCTAAGCTACCCAGGGTGGACCTTGCCACCTCGTGGGCAGCGTGTCATGGTTCTATCCTATGGCGCTCCTGGCTACTGCACAGGCTTTCTCACTATGGGCCCAGACGCTCTCTGCCAGATCACATTGCTCTGGTCCTGAGGCATGTGTGGCCAGCCAGAGAGTTCATGTCCCAGGAGCAGCCCTGGACCCCGGTGGACAGAAGGCTGGTGGGTCAGTAGCCCCACTCCCTGACTCTTGGTTGGGACTATTCTGAGGTGCTCTGTCCTGTTCTGCAGATGCTCCAGCAGTGCTGCACCCCAGGTGCCTCTGTGCCAGCTCAGTTGGTGTCACTCCCTTTCTTAGTTTCCTTCCCTTTCTTTAAAAATTTTAATATAATACAAGTAGATGTTAATAAAGAAAATATAAAAGCTGTTCCATGAAAAAACAATTTTTCATAACAAAAGTGATTAGAGAATAACAATAGTAAATACCCTGTGTATCATGATCTAAGAAGAATATGTTTTCATTTGCTAATATCTCAGCTCATTTCCTAATAATACTGTACCTTTTTTTGCTTAAAATATTGTATTTATAAAGTGTCTCACATTCTGTATAATTTTGAACAATTTCTTCCTATTTCACAATATTTTTTACTTGGTCTTTATTTTCACTTTCAGTTTCTCCCACCAGAGAGACAATGTGATATTTACACATGTGTGTTTGATTTATTTCCTTTAAGACTGTGTTCTCAGGGTACATCCATTTACCTAGAAATGTCTCAAGTTTATCCTTCTTTATGGCTGAATAATACTCCATCATTAAAAACATCTTTTTTATCCATTCATCAGTTGAGGAGTATTTGGGCTGTTTCCAAGGTTTATCTATTACCAACTATGCCACTATGAGCATGGGTACCCATATATCGCTGTGGTATGATGCTTTTAATTCTTTTGGGAAGATACCCAGCAGGGAATAGATGGGTCAAATAGGACCTCTAATCCTAGGTTTTTTAGGAATCTCCACACTGATTTCCACTGCGGTTGCCCCAGGCTACACTCCCACCAACAGTTTTAAAAAATTGAATAAAATCAGTCCATCCAAATTTCAAGACCCAAGTCAGAAATGGGCATCTGAGATGAATACACACCTCTCAGATGAAGAAGTAGAAACAGCAAATAAATACATGAGAAAATGTTCAACATCACTGGTCATTCAAGAGTTGCAAATTAAAACAACGCCGAGATTCCATCTCACTTCGGAAAGAATGGCTGCTATGAAGAAATCAACCAACACCAAATGCTGGTGGGGCTGTGAGGAGAAAGGAGCCCTTCCTTTTCCTGTTTCATTTCTTTTTACCCCTTTCTGCTATTTCCTGGAATTACCTCTTGAGTCAGCAGCAGAACTGGAACTTTAGGTTTCACACTGCCTGGCTTCAAAGCTTATGCCTGTAACCATGAAATCATAATGCCTTGGCTACAGTTTCAGATACTGTTTTGGATAAGGGATATGTGATGTGTGTTACTGGATTTACCTGATCCATGAGTTTAAATACAATTAGTTACTTTTTTAAATATTTTCAGGCCGGAGATTTAGCTCAGTTGTTTCGCCGCCTGCTGCGCAAGGATCCAAGTTCGATCCCCGGTACCAAAAAATTAAAAAAATAAAATAAAATATTTTCATAGTGAGTTTGAGACATCTAGAGAACCTCAGTTGCCCAATAAACTGAAGTTGAATAGATCCCTTTTCCATTTCATTTTTGTGAGTTGTTAAAATAAAACTTAAAACACCGTGGTACTTAGAAGTCTGGAAAGGACCTTCCTCTAACGTTTGCTAGTCAGCTGTTGCCATTCCCCTCACTCCAGACCTCACCACGCACCCACTATTACAGCAAAAATAAATCTTCCTCATCTACAAGTGGTGATGGTCCGCTGTGAAATGGGCCCTTCAGGGCAACCCTGGCACCTCGGTCCCTGGGGGCAGTGGAAAATGCCATCCCTCAGTGCTGGGCTTGGTAAAGCTGCTCCACTGCTGGGCTTTCCCTCCTTTCAAAACACTATGCTTAGCTCTTTTGCCTCAGGTCACAAGGACCACGTTGTGGTGGCCAGGAGGCACCTTCTGCATCAGCAGGAAGTTTGTCTGGGGCACTCTTCCCCCAGCCAGATATCTGCCTTACATTTGGGTCTCTAGTTTGGGCCTCTGCTATCTGAGAGTTGATTTCATTCTGAGTCATCCTGGTCTGCTGTGATTGCTCCCTTCCTTCACGTATCAGGGAACTAAAGCTGATTAAAACTCTGTTTTTCACCTTCCAGACTTTGGATTCACTCAGCTTGCCTCACTGTTCCCTGGGGCTCAGTTTTATATAACAAGGACCTCAGGGAATGGTATCTTTGGCTGAGTCACTAAAGTTTGGGGTCTATCCTAATCCCAAGGCTCTGCTGTCTTCATGGCCTAAAAAGGCACGTCTTCATGGGATAAGTCATTTGAAAACTATTCACTGTTACACACCTATTCTTTAACTCCTCTATGAAGCTTTTTGGCCAGGGTCTGTTTAAGGAGATACTATCTTCCTTGAAAGTCCTGATTCCAGAAGAATAAGGGATAAAGATGGAGGAAGTTTCCTTCTTATTCATGCCTTGGAGAACACACAAGGTGTGGTTTTCTATTCTTGCAGGGGTGGTGGTACCAGAAGAAAGTTTAAATGTCACTCTCCTTGCTTGCTGAAGCATGAACCTGGAAATAAGGGGGCAAAAGGAAGGACACACAGATCCCATCAGAAAAATTTACAACTCACCTGTGAACAACTGGTAGTAGCTATTCACTTTTTAAAAATATTCTATCCTATTATTACTATTTTCTTTTGAGACAGAGTCTCACTATGTTGCCCCGACTGGCCTCAGTCTCCTGGCCTCAAGAGATTGCCCTACTTCATCCTTCTGAGTAGCTGGGACTATGGGCATGGGCCACCATGCCTGGCTTCTGTCGTGGTTTGAAGCACACAGCTTGGGAACAACACCGTTTTAGCAGGCACTGTTCTCTTTTTGTTTAATGTCTTCAATCTCTGTCTCCCCAGGTGGCCTGAAAGTTTCTTGGTGCCTAGTAGTGTCTGAACACAGCAGGCCTTTGCTTAGAGCCAGGAGTCACTATGTTCTTATGTTCAGGCAACCATATACCATTGCTTGTAGATGCTCATAAAGTTATGAGAAAGGAAGAGGGTTCAATATTCAGTAGCAATGAACTTCCAATATTATTCTTTTTTTTTTGGTACCAGGGATCTAACTCAGGACCTTGCACTTTCGAGACAGGCGGCAGAATCACTGAGCTAAATCCCTGGCCAGAACTTCCAATATTATTCTAAATAAGGTGTTATTTTTTTCAAAATTTTCTGATGAGGATAATTTTATCTATCTTTCTTGAGGACAATCTATTTTTTGTTTCCTTGGCATACTTGTTTCTTTTCTTACCAGTTTGTAAATAGGCACTCGAGGAGTCATACTTTAGTGGTTCTTGGACATCATTTAAAAACCCTGGGCTGGGGATTTAGCTCAGTGGTGCCTCTGCCTGCCTCGCAAGCCCAAGGTCCTGAGTTTGACCCCTGACACCAAAACAAACAAACAAACAAACACCCAGTTTTTCAAGTATGTGTGTATAATGTATACCAGGCAGTGTGCAGACTGGTGCTCAGCTGATCCAACAGTTAAACTAGCAGGGTGTAGCCTCCCTTCACTTAGGGGTTGCTATGTGACCATGAGCCAGAGCAAAAAGTGCTTTGTAGACACGGTTAAGGAAAGGGGTTTGATTTTTTTTTTTTTTGGTAGCAGGGATCGAACTCAGGTCCTTCTGCTTGCAAGGCAGGTGGCAGAAGCACTAAGCTAAATCCCCGTCCAGGGCTTTGAGTTTTTTGTTTTATTTTTTTTTAATGGTCCTGGGGCTTAAGCTGAAGGACCCTTTACCACTGAGCTGCACCTCCAATCCTTTTTGATTTTTAATTTTGAGACAAGGTGTCACTAAATTTCCCCAGGCTGGCTTTGACTTTAGGATTCATCTTCCTGTTTGAGTTTAGGATTCATCTTCCTGTTTCAAATAGGTTGAATTACAGTGGACCTCATTTTTACTAGATAGAAAAGGGCAGAGATGGCAGCCAGGACCCTGGCCTTTGCTGTTTCTGCCTGAGCCCGGGGGATGCTGCATTGTCAGTCTTGGGAGTTTGCTCCTTGGCAGCCTGCAGTTAGTTTGAGGATGGCTGAGCACTGCCCCCCCCCCCCCCCCGCCCAGCCTGCAGCCAGCACAGGGACTTCAGACCCCTGCTGCCGGCCTGCCTCTGCAGGCCAAAGGCCACCTTATGGCAGTGACCAAAGGGAGCTCTGAAGATGCAGAATCTGCTGAGCTTTCTTTCTTTCTGGATGAATTCTTATATTATTTCTTTGTAAGGGGCCTTAATAATTTAAAATTAATTTAAAAGGTTTTTTTAGTCATTAAATGTTTTAAAATGTCTTATTTACAATTTTTTTCCCTCATGAAGTCTCTTCCCACTGTTCATACTGGCACTCCACAGTCCTTTAGGGTTAGAGGGAAAGTTTTATTTTATTACAAATGCATGTTTATATAATTTCATAGTAAGAGCCCTTAGGGTCTGGGGATGTGGCTCTGTGGCAGAGCACCCATGAGACCCTGGGTTCAGTCCCCAGTGCCACCATGAACAAAAGAGAAAGCACTGAGGTGAAGGGAACAGATTTTATTATTTACTAATGCTTTACTTTTCAAAATTAAAATTTTATCAAATTCAAACATTTTTTGAAAGACTGCTTTTAAGTTAGGAAAATAAACTTAGGGACTTTCATGCTTTATTCACTTAAAACATTGGCAAATGGTGCAGTTTACATTTTTATCTGCAGCAAGATCCAGTACATATATTTATTTACCACTTCTTCTTGCACCAACTTGGGCAGAAACTTGTTGTATAACTTTCTCCTATCTGTAATTTTTGATGTGCATAGTTTCTTCTTTTTAATTAAAAGAATCTAATTTGTGGTAAAATGCAACATAAAATCTACCATCTCAGCCATTTTTAAGTGTGTAGCCTGGTAGTGTTATGTATATTCTCATTCTCCAAAACTTTCCATCTTGCAAACTTGAAACTTTACCTACGGAACAAGAATGGCCCATCATCTCCCTTCATGTATTGTCAGACAGTAGGCTATCTTTGGCAGTTTCACTAATGTACATAGCTAACACAGGGGGCAGTTAGCAAAGTGTCTTCAGAATTCATCTATGTTTATGGCAAAATAATGTTTCACTGTGTATATATAATTTCCCACTTTGGTTTATTCATTTGTCTATGGACACTAGGATTCCTTCTACATTCTGGCTGTTCTGAATCATGCAGTTATGAACATGTGTGTACAAAGAGGAAACAAAGTTTTGCATTTTGTTTTGTTTTTCCAGTACTGGACATTGAATGAACCCAGGAACTTCACACTGAGCTACATCTCAGCCTTTTTTCTCAATTGTGAGAAAAGATCTCTGTGCTGGCCACCCAGATGGAGCAGCAGTCCAGGAGGGCCCAGGACGGGGCCACACAGCAAGAACCACAGGGTGCTGCTGTTTAGGCTCAGTGCAGACAAAACAACTCTTAGAATTGGTGTAAATGGAGAAACAACTCCAGAACAAATCATAAAAGAAAAACAAATTGAAGCTAAAGTTGGAGACCTAGAAAATGAAATTGAAAAGGTGAAAATTGCTTTTGGAATGAAAAGCCTTGCATTAAGCAGGATGCAACTTTCAGCTGCACTTAAAAACAACCTGGACTGGCCAGGGGTTTAGCTCAGTGGCACTGTGCCTGTCTCACAAGCGCAAGGTCCTGAGTTCAATCCCTGGTACAAAAAAAACCAAACGAACAAAAAAACAACCTGGAAAATATTAACACCAAGACCAGTGTGCTCATGGATACCAGGAAAGAAATATTTAAGCTCAGTAAATCAATAGTGAAATTACAACAGGAATCTTGGGAATTAGAAGAAAAATTGCTTAATATTAGAAAGAAGATAGTTCAATTAAAACAAGCTTTAGAAAGTAAGCTTTTAGAAATGCAGACTGAGAAGAAGAAACAGAAAGAGGAGTTGGACAGTATGGAAAATTCAAGCAAGATAAACACCACGCAACAAAACCTACAGAGGGAGACACCGACTACTACAGTTACTCAACATGTGCTGCAGAACTTCATTTTGGGGAGTAAACTCAACTGGGAAGCAGATCCAGCCCTCCAGGAAACTGCTCTGCAGTTTGAAAAGGATCTCACCATGATCTAATAAAAATTCTATTTTGGGCCGGCCTGATGGCCCACACCTGTAATCCTAGCACTTGGAAGACTAAGAAAGGAGGATTTCGGAAGGAGGAGGGATGACTGAAGCCATCCTGAGCTACATAATGATTAGTTCAAAGCCAGACTGAGACCTTGTCTCAAAAAAAAAAAAAAAAAGGTATTTTGGCCTTTTGAAAATTTGTCTTTGACATGTCATTTAAATAACAAATTTCAAGTGAAATGAATTTATGGTGGTTTTGGAACTATCCTAATGTTGTAATTTTATTTAGCTTGAGTTCACACTATAGCATAGATATACAATACAATGACATTCATCATTGGAAATTTGCACCTTTACATAGTCTCTCTTGGTTCTTGTTTTTCACCCTTGCCCAGCCCTCCCTTCAACCACTCCAGTCCTCCCTGTTTACAAAGATTTTGTTCCTATTTTTCCATTTTCTCATATTAATCCCATTCCCTTCTATCCTTTCCCCTAGCCCTCCCACTTCCTTCCCCTTTGCCTATTTTCTTCCTATTTCACATGACCTATTATACATTTACTCCTTATTTACACTTTCAGTTTCTCACATCAGAGAAACTATTCGGTATTTACAAATCTGTGTCCTATTTATTTCACTTAAGAGTATCGCCTCAATGTGCATCCACTTAGCTATAAAAGTCTCTAATTTCTCATTTTTTATGGCTGAGTAGTACTCCATTTTTTTTTAAAAACCACATTTTCTTTATCCAGTCTCCAGTTGATGGGCATTTGGGCTGTTTCCAAGTTTTAGCTATTACAAACTGCACTGCTATGAACATGGGTGCACATATATCACTCTAGTATGATACTTTTAATTCTTTGGGGAAGATCCCCAGCAGTGGAATAGTGAGGTCAAATGGGATTTCCAGTCCTAGTTCTTTGAGGTATCTACATACTGATTTCCACAGTGCTTGCACCAGTCTACACGCCCACCAGGAGTGGAGCAGGGTTCCTCTTTCCCCACAGCCCCACCAGCATTTGTTATTGGTTGATTTCATGATAGCAGCCATTCTTTCTGGAGTGAAGTGAAATCTCAGCATTGTTTTCATTTGCATCTCTCGAATGACCAGTGATGTTGAACATTTTTTCATGTATTTATTTGCTATTTCTACTTCTTTGTCTGAGAAATGTCTGTTCATTTCAGATGCCAATTTTTGGATTGGGTCTTTAAATTTGGGAGGTCTGATCTTTTTAAGTTCTTTATAGATTCGAGAGAGTAGACCTTTGTCTGAGGAAGAGCAGGTGAAGATTTTTTCCCACATTGTGAGTTGTCTCTTCACACTGCTGGTGGTTTCTCTTGCTGTGCAGAAGCTTTTTAATAAGAAGAGATCCCATTTGTTGATTGTTTGTCCTAGTTCATGGGCAACTGAGGTTTTGTTCATAAAATCTTTTCTTACACCGATGTCTTCAAGGGTTCTACCTAACTTCTGTTCCAACTGGTTCAGAGTTTCTATTTTAATATTTAGATCTTTTGTCCATTTTGATTTTAGTTTAGTGCATGGTGAGAGATACAGGTCTAGTTTTAATCTTTGGCAAGTTGAAGCTCAATTTTTCCAGCACCATTTATTAAAGAGGCTATCTTTCCTCCAGTGAGGGTGTTTGGCTCCTTTATCAAAGATGAGATGGCTGAGTGTGTCTGGCGTTCTTTCTGCATCTTCTAATCTGTTCCACTGGTCCTCAAGTCTGTTTCTTTGCCAGTACCATGCTGTTTTTATCACAGTAGCTTTGTAGTAGAGTTGCAGGTTGGGGATTGTGATACCCCCTGCCATGTCTCTGTTACCTAGAATTGCTTTTGCTATTCTGGGTCTCTTCTTGTTCCAAATAAATTTTTGGATTTTTTTCTCGAGGTCTATGAAGTATGCTGCTGGGATCTCAGTTGGAATTGCATTAAATCTATATAGCAGTTTTGGAAGTATGGCCATTTTCCCTATATTAATCCTTCCTACCCAGGAGCAGGGGATGTCTGTCCATTTTCTGATATCATCTTCAATCTCTCTTTTCAGAGTCTCATAGTTTTCAGAGAAGAGGTCTTTGATTTCTTTCATTAGGATAATTCCTAGGTATTTCAGTTTTTTGGATGCTATTGTGAAAGGAATTATTTGCCCTATTTCTCTCTCAGTGAGTCTGTCATTGGTGTAGAGAAAAGCTATTGATTTTTGTGTGTTGACCTTGTAACCAGCTACTTGACTGAATTTGGTTATTAAGTCTAGAAGACTTTTGGTGGAGTTCTTGAGGTCTTCTATATAGAGTATCATGTCATCTGCAAATAATGACAATTTGACTTCTTCATTTCCTATCTTTATTCCTTTTATTTCTTTCTCTTGTCTAATTGCCGTGGCTAATGTTTCCAGAACTATATTGAACAAGAGTGGTGATAGTGGACATCCTTGTCTTGTTCCTGATTTTAGTGTGAAGGATTTCACTTTTTGACCATTGAGTATGATATTGGCTGTTGGTTTTTCACAGATGGCTTCTATCAGTTTGAGGTAGAGACCATGTATTCCAATTTTTTGGAAGGTTTTTATCATAAATGCATGTTGGATTTTGTCAAATGCTTTTTCTGCATCTATGGAGATAATCATATGGTTTTTGTCCTTGGCTCTATTGATATAGTGTATTACATTGATTGATTTGTGTACATCGAACCATCCCTGCATCCCTGGGATGAATCCCACTTGATCAGGGTGTATGATCTTCTTGATGATCTTCTGCATTCTGTTTGCCAGTATCTTATTAAAGATTTTTGCATCTATGTTCATTAGTGAGATTGGCCTATACTTCTCTTTTTCAGTTCTCTGCTTTGGGGATCAAGGTGATGCTTGCTTCGAGGAATGAATTTAGGAGTATTGCTTCCTTTTGAATTTCATTGAAGAGTTTAAACAGTAGTGGCAGTAGTTCCTCTCTAAATGTCTTGTAGAATTCAGCAGTGAAGCCATCAGAGCCTGGGATTTTCTTAGGTGATAAGTTTTTAATTACGTTTTCAATTTCATTCATCGATATTGGGTTGTTCAGAATTTTTAGGTCTTCTTCATTCAACTTTGGTAATTCATATGTATCTAGGAATCTGTCCATTTCTGCTGTGTTGTCCATCTTATTGGCGTATAGGTTCTGGAAGTAGGTATTGATGATCCTCTGGATTTCTGCTGGGTCTGTTGTCATTTCACCCTTTTCATTCCTAATTGCATGGATTTGGGCCTTTTCTTTCCTTTTTCTGACAAGGTTGGCTAAAGGTTTGTCAAGTGTGTTGATTCTTTCAAAGAACCAACTCTTGGCTTCATTGATTTTTTGTATCATTCTCTTAGTCTCCATTGCATTGATTTCTCCTCTGATCTTTATAATTTCCTCCCTTGTATGAGCTTTGGGGTTGTCCTGCTCTTTTTTTTCTAGAAGCTTGAGGTTCAGCCTCAGGTTGTTTAATTGGGCTCGTTCTGTTTTCCTAATATGCATATTCACAGCTATGAATTTCCCTCATAAGACTGCTTTCATTGTGTCCCATAGATTCCGATATGTTGTATTATCATTGTCATTTAATCGAAGGAACTGTCTGATTTCTTTAATTTCCTCTGTGAACCATTGGTTATTCAGAAGTGTGTTGTTCAATTTCCACATGTTTATGAAATTTTTTGAGTTTCTTTTGCTATGGATCTCAAATTTCATCTCACTATGGTCTGATAATGTACAGGGGATAACTTCAATTCCTTTGCACTTACTTAAACATGTTCTATGTGTGAGTATGTGGTCTATTTTGGAAAATGACCCATGTGCAGCTGAGAAGAATGTGTATTCTGATTTTGTGGGGTGGAATTCTCTGTAAACATCTGTTAAGTTCATTTGTTCAAGAGTTCGATTGAGTTCTAGTATTTCATTACTTATTTTTAGTCTAGTTGATCTATCTATTTGTGACAGTGGGGTGTTGAGGTCCCCTAGTACAATTGTATTAGTGCATATATGACTTTTCATGTCCATTAGTATTTGTTTTATATAGTTCGGTGCACTAGTGTTTGGTGCATAGATATTTATGATTGTCATCTCTTCCTCTTGGATTCTTCCCTTTACAAGGATATAGTGTCCTTCTTCATCTCTCTTAATTAGTGTTGGTTTGAAATCTACTTGCTCTGCCAAGAGGATAGCTACTCCTGCTTTTTTTTGGGTTCCTGTTGCATGCAGTATTGTTTTCCACCCTTTACCTTTCAGTCTATGAGTTTCCTTTTGAATTAAGTGTGTTTCTTGGATGCAGCATATTGTTGGATTTTGCTTCTTGACCCATTCTGCTAGTCTATTTCTTTTGATTGGTGAATTGAGACCATTAACGTTGATGGTTATAACTGAAACATATTGACTTATCATTGCCATGACTTTTTCTTTTTGTTGGGTTCTCCCCCTTTACATTTAATTTCTTGTCATGCCAGATGGGTTCATTCTGCTTTGCTTCCTGGGGTTGTGATCCTCAATGTCTGTTCCTAGGATATTGTGTAAAATTCTTTGGAGTGCTGGTTTGGTATTCACGAAATTCCTAAGGTGCTCTCTGTCATGAAAGTATCTTATTTCTCCATCCATTTTGAAAGATAGTTTTGCAGGGTCCATCAATCTGGGTTGGGGGCTGTTTTCTTTTAGGGCTTGGAATATGTCACTCCAAGGTCTTCTTGCCTTGATGGTTTGTGTTGAGAAGTCTGCTGTGATTCTGATGGACTTTCCTTTGTATGTGATTTGTTTCTTTTCTCTGAGTGCTTGGAGAACTTTGTTCTTCTGTTGTGTTTCTGGAATCTTAACAATTATATGCCTATGTGTAGATTTTTTTTTGATCAAGGCTATTTGGAGTCCTATATGCCTCACTTATCTGTATGTCAAGCTCTTTTCCCCTGCTTGGGAAGTTTTCTGCCATTATTTCTGTGAAGAGATTTTTTATGTCCTCTGCACTCTCTCCTGTTTCTTCGTTGAGCCCATTCAGTCTTATGTTATTCTTTTTTGCATCATCTAGCAGCTGCTGGATTGATTTCTCATGTTCCCTTATAATTTTGAAGCACTTTTTCTTTTCCTGGTCACTAATTGCAATCTTATCTTCTCTATCTGAAATTCTGTCCTCACACTGGCTCATTCTGCTGTGTAGACTTTCAATGGAGTTTTTCATGTTCTGGAAATCTGTTTGCATCTGTTTTATGGATTCCATTTGTTTCTTATGTTGGGATTCCATCATGTTCCTGAGCTCCTCTCTAGACTTATTAATCATGTCTTGCACTAAGGGCACAATTTCTCCTGTTATCTGAGAAATTATTTCTGATTTCATTTTTTCCAGATCCCCTTTTGTTGCCAGTTGAGTGGGTCCAGGTGGTTGAGTATCAGAGTGTTCCATCTCATTTCCCTTTGGGGTTGCTGTAGGTGATGTGGAAGTCTGGTTTTGAGACTTATTTATGTGTTTTCTCATTTCGACTGGGGCAGGGAGCTGTTAGTGCCTGCATGGATTACCTCCTCTGATCTGAGAGAGGCGGGACAGGGGCCACGAGCAGCGGTAGGGATGGTGACCCAAAAGCCCTTCCCTGTGGGCTGGGAACAGCCAGAGGGATGGCGGCCAAGAAACCCCTTCCTCTGGAACAGGAGCAGTGGGATGGTTGCTCAGAAGCCCCTCCCTCTGGGCTGGGAGCGGTGGGAGGGATGGTGGCCCGGAAGCCCCTTCCTCTGGGCCAGGAGCAGTGGGACAACAGCTCAGAAGCCTCTACCTCTGGGCTGGGAACAGTGGGACTCAGTACCTTGGTCTGGTGGTCTGGTGTCCTCTGCGTCTATGTAGTGTGGAATCAGGTGGCTACCTGTCTGCAGCGGGGTGATTCGGTGTCTTCAGCATGACTCAGGACCTTGGTAGGTTGTGCACAGACCTTCCTGTCTGGAGCGGGCTGATTGGGCTTGTGTTCTGAGCTACTAGGGACCTCCGTAGGGTGTGGGCAGACCTGCCTGTCTGCAGCAGGGTGATTCGGCATCTTCCGCGTGACTCAGGACCTCAGTAGGGCATGCACAGACCTGCCTGTCTGCAGCGGGCTGATTCAGCGTGTTCTGTGTGACTCAGGACCTAGGTAGGGCATGGGCAGACCTGCCTGTCTGTAGCGGGGTGATTCGGCATCTTCCACGTGACTCAGGTCTGATTTTTTGAAGTTCTTTATAGATTTGAGATAGTAGGCCTTTGTCTGAGGGACAGCTCGTGAAAATTTTTTCCCATATTGTGGGTTGTCTTTTCATACTGCTGGTGATTTCTCTTGCCTTGCAGAAGCTTTTTAGTAAGAAGAGATCCCACTTGTTGATTGTTTGTGCTAGTTCATGGGCAACTGAGATTTTGCTCGTAAAGTCTTCTCCTGGGCCAGGGATTTAGCTCAGTGGTTCCGGCACCTGCTTCACAAGCACAAGGTCCCAAGTTCAATCCCTGGTACCAAAAAACCAAACAAACAAAATAACCCCCAAAACCATAAAGTCTTTTCCTATACCAATGTCCTCAAGAGTTCTACCTAACCTCTGTTTCAGCCAGTTTAGCATTTCTGTTTTAATATTTACATCTTTAATCCATTTTGATATATTTAGTGCATGGTGAGATATATAAGTCTAGTTTTAGTCTTTGGCAAGTTGAAACCCAATTTCTCCAACACCATTTATTAAAGAGGCTATCTTTCCTCCAGTGAGGGTGTTTGGCTGCTTTGTCAAAGATGAGGTGGCTGAGTGTTTCTGGAGTTGTTTCTGAATCTTCTAATCTGTTCCACTGATCCTCAGGTCTGTTTCTTTGCCAGTACCATGCTGTTTTTATCACAGTAGCTTTGTAGTATAGTTTCAAGTTCAGGGTTGTAACACCCCCTGCCATGTCTCTGTTACCTAGAATTGCTTTTGCTCTTCTGGGTCTCTTCTTATTCCAAATGAATTTTTGGATTGTTTTCTCAAGGTCCATGAAGTATGCTGCTGGGATTTCAATTGGGATTGCATTGAATCTATAAAGGAGTTTTGGAAGTTTGGCCATTTTCACTGTGTTGATCCTTTGTACCCAGGAGTAGGGGATGTCTTTCCATTTTCTGATATCGTCTTCAATCTCTTTTTTCAAAGTGCTATAGTTTTCAGAGAAGAGATCTTTGATTTCTTTTGTTAGGTTGATTCCTAGGTATTTCAGTTTTTGGTTGCTATTGTGAAAGGAATTGTTTGCCCTATCTCTCTCTCAGTGAGTCTGTTGTTTGTGTAGAGGAAAGCTATTGATTTTTGTGTGTTGACCTTGTATCCAGCTACTTTATTGAATTTGGTTATTAAGTCTAGTGATAGAGAAAATTTGAACTATAGGTTAGTTATTAAAGTAGCTGAAGTTGAATAAGTAATACATTCCTTTAAGATTTACCTTTCCTATAACTCTTATTGTTTAAGGTGATGGCTAACTCAACCTTTGACCTGTAACCTAGCTGTAGATAACATTTAACCTGGAGGAAAGCAAAGTAGAAATGTTTGGGTAGTTTACAATGTATGTGTTTTAGGCGCCATCTGTTTTTTATATGTCTGTGACTATAACCATTAACAGGAACTAGTTGTAAAAGTGAAACAGAAATTTTACTAAAACCTCCAGAAATGAGGTAATGGGTAAAAGAAGATATAAAAGGAAACGTTAAAACAAAGGATGGGGCAGACATTGATCAGACGAGTTTCTGGCAGTCCCCCTCACTCGCAATTAAAGGCTTTGGTTCTTTACCCAATTTCTGTGTCTCCATACATTTCTTTCCGCGATTCCAGAACATTTGGTTCCCTGACCTGGAATTGGGAAAAAGCGGCCCTTTTGGGCACTGGCCCGAACTCCACCGGAGGGAGCAGCGCTCTGTCTCCTGGAGAGAATAGGCGCGCCCCTGGGACTAATTTCCTAGGCTCCCCAACAGGACACAGAGACCCGCTGGCCAGTGGCAGATTGCTGGAGAATGGAACCGAGAATGGAAGATGACAGAAGGAGGGCTATTGCTATTGGTGTCTTGTCTGTCTCTTTCCTTTTTTTTTTTTTTTTTTTTTGGTGCTAGGGATAAAACTCCAGACCTTGCACTTGTGAGGCAAGCGGCATAACCACTGAGCTAAATCCCTGGCCCTCTGTCTCTTTCCTTTGCTGGGTGAGAAACCCCGGGAAACCTCCTAGTTGTTAACTTTTGGTTTTGCTTTGGCTTCACTTTGTGAATTCGTATTTTGTAACTTTGGGCAAACATAGTTCAGGGGCCTGATCACTCCTTGTGCTTTGCCATTTAGGAAGATAGCTCCTCCCATTTGTTTTGGTTCACTTTGGGAACTTTGGGCAAATACAGTGCAGGGGCCCAATCACCTCTTGTACTTTGCCATTTGGGAAGGTAGCTTCTTTTATTTGTTTTGGTTATGGTTAGGGGGTCACTGGGAGGGAATGTGATAACTTCTGGATAAATGTGTGAGTGAAAGAGTTCTGGATAGGAGAGTGTGTGAAACGAGCTTCGGAACAAGACAAAGGGAGGAGGCACTTGCACTTCTTAAGGAGTCCTCCCTGAGTCATGGAATTTGTGTGCTGTCTGTCGGGGAACTTGTGTGGTTGCATTTAACAAAGGCACAATAGTGAGCTTAAGGGACAGCTCACCTTAGCCTGAACAGACCTTAAAGTGGCCAAGAGGCCCAAAGCCAGGCAGGCAAGAGAATGATCCCCCACCTTTGTTTGTCTTGCGTCTCCATACATGGGTACCCATACACACACCAACACTCTGATCGGCTGATCGAGGGGACAGAAACATCTCGTCCTACTGTTTTGGAATACATGCTTAGGAATTTTAAAACATGTTTTACTGGAAATTATGGTATTAAGATAAAACTCCAAAAACTTAGAGCCTTTTGTGAGTTAAAATGGCCCAAGCTTTGCCTAGCTTGGCCAGCTGAGAGATCCCTAGGTGAGGGTCTCATCTGGTCTGTCTGGCTAACAGTCACCGCCCCTGGATGGGAACATCCAGATCAATTTCCCTATATTGATTTATGGCTCAAATTATGGCACAGAATGCCTCCTTGGCTTCAGATGTGCACCCCGGAAGTGAAAAGCAACATCCTGGTCCTCTGTCAGAAAGAGGACAATGCTGAAAAGTAACCAGTACTTTCAGATCCGGACTGAGAAAATTTAGACTTTCCCCCTCTTTTTGTGTTGCTAAATTCACAGATGCAGAGGAGGTGGAGACAAAAGCATGAAAACTCCTTGACTTTAGTGCACCAGAGGGTGCATGCTGTGGTCAGACTCAGGATCGAATAAGGCTTGCACTCAAGTTGGAAAAAAAAACTGAAAAGAAAAAATAAGTAATGGATTAAAAACAGCTAAGAAAGCTCTGAAGAGCATAAAACAAAGCCAGAGAAAGTAAGAAATTTTACAAGAGAAATCAAGTTACAAATTTTAGCTAATTGATAAATGTATCTGTGTTTCAGTTTCACTTGATGTTTAATTGGTGTGCTTAAAATACTTCTTGTACTTGCAAATTCTTCAATTGTAATTATAGGGTTAACTTGCTCTTTTCTGTACTTTGTTGATAAAAAACTCAAGGTCACTGTGGCTCTATTGTCAGCCAACCAAATTTAAAATGTAACAATCTTAGAACAAAAAAGGGACACTTTAAAATTTTAACAGCTAAAGACAAGTTTGTGACAAAAGGTCTACAGTAAGTGAGATTAAAAAATATTAAAAAGCTATATGTAAAAGAGATGCAATTTTGATGTAAGAAATTTTGTATGTTTGTCTTGTTAAAAAGATAAAAAAAAATACAAGACCAGAAGGTTTAGGTATGTCAAAAGATGTACGAAAGTGATTTATCAAGAAAATATGTATGCTTGTTTGTTGGTTTCAAGTTTGTTATGAAAAGTTTAAATATGTTTACATTGGTTGTCATCAAAGGGTTGAATTCTAAGTATGTTACTAATATGTGTACATCGGTCATTTTCAAAGAGTTTAAGAGCCAACAGTTTACAATATGACCTCCTTTATAGTGAGTTAGAAAAAAGACTGTTGGGAAAAGGCACAAATATGTCAGACCAAGATGCGGTATTTGAGATTTAACTTAAAAAAAGGACAAAAGGAGGTTAGGTCCAGAGAAAAAAGTCATTTATTCTCTGCCAAAGTGCTTCAATTATTTGATTCCATCTTTGCTACCCATTGGCCTAATTGGGAGGACTGTAAAAAACTTTGTAGAACTTTGTTAACCCCTAAAGAAATGCAGAGAGTTTGAGGAAAAATGTAAAAAATTAATGCCACTAGAATGCCGGGTGATACGCAGAATCCAGATGCTAGGCATGAACAGCAATTCCCAGTAAATGTGCAGCCCGATTGGGATCCCAATACCCAAGCAGGACAGGAAAACTTGAGAAATTATTGGACAGCCCTTTTAGCAGGAATGCGGGCTGCAAGTAAAAGACCTACTAATATGATTAAAGTGTCAGAGACCCAGCAGGAGCTGAATGAGAGCCCTGAGAAATTTTATGAGTGGCTTTGAGAGGTCTACAGAATGTACACACCATTTGACCCGGCAGTTCCAGAAAACCATCAGCTAATTAATACAACTTTTGTAACCCAGTCAGAACCAGACATTAGAAGGAAAGTCCAAAGGCAGGAGACTGGGGAAGGCATGAATATAACACAACTGTTGCCATTAGCGAGGAAAGGGTATGTGAATAGAGAGACAGTGAAAGAGAAAGAGAGGGCCAGGAAGGAAGATGAGAAGGATCAGAAGAGAGCTCCTTATATAGCAGTAGCTATGGGAGCCAAGGAAGAGAAGGAAAAAGAAAGATAAGGAACAAAAGTAGAAGGAAGACAGAAGAAAGGTTTTGGTGTGAGGACTTAGAGTTTGACCAGTGTGCATATTGCAGAGAAAGGACATTATAAAAATAAGTGCCCAAGGCTCAAAAAAAAAAAAAAAAAAAAAAAAGCAGGACTTAAAGGAAGGATACTGGCACATTGCTGTCTGTGGTGAAAGACAGTGACTAACACAGATCAGGCTCAATGCAGCTAGGCCCCCATGAGCCCATGGACAATGTAAAGATAGGGGGCCAAAATTCGTCCTTAATGGTGGATAGTGGCAGAGAACATTCAGTAGTAACAGCTCCAGTTACCCCTCTGAGCAGAGAGTGCATCCAAGTGATTGGTGCCACCGGAATTTCAGAAAAGCACCAGTTTTGCTATGAAAGGACATGTAAAATTGGAGGACATAAAGTGAAACATGAATTCTTACATATGCCAGAATGTCCTATCCCCTTACTAGGAAGAGATTTATTATCTAAATTGGGAGCTACAATAACTTTCACCCAATGAGGAAATGCATCTCTGCATTTAGACCCAGGAAGAGATCTCATCATGATGGTAACAACTAAAAGAGAGGATGAATGGCAGTGTTACAATGTAGATGATGTTTTCCAGGCTCCGCAAGAGTTAAAAACTATGTTTCCTGGAGTATGGGCAAAGGAATCACCCCCAGGCTTAGCTAAGAATCATCCACCCACAGTTATAAAATTAAAAGACAATTTGGCCCCCACTGCTGTAAAACAGTACCCAATGTCCAGGCAAGCCCGAATTGGAATTAAGCCCCATATCATGAGATTAAAGGAATTCAGACTTATTAGAGAATGTAAGTCACCTTGGAACACCCCTTTGCTGCCTGTTCGGAAACCCGCTGGGACTATAGGCCAGTGCAAGATCTATGGGGAGTAAAAGACAGAACAGTAATGCTGCACCCAGTGGTCCCTAACCCCTATACTTTGTTGGGTCTGATACCCCCAGAAGCAGCATGATTTACTAGTTTGGACTTAAAAGATGCCTTCTTTTATCTTCTCATCACTCCCCTCAGTCAACCCATCTTTGCATTTGAATGGGAAGACCAGAGTGATGGGAAAAAGACTCAGTTTACTTGGACTAGATTGCCACAGGGGTTTAAAAACTCACCTATGCTTTTCGAGGAAGCCTTAGCCAAGGACTTGCTTACCTTCCCCGTGGAACAATATAGCTGCATCCTACTGCAATATGTAGATGACTTGCTATTATGTAGACCAACCCAAGAGCAATGCTGGGAAGGCACCAAAAAAGTTGTTGCTGCACTTAAAAGAAAACTGGATATAAGGTATCATGGAAGAAAGCCCAGATTTGGGTACAGCATGTTAAATATTTAGGATTTCAAATAACACAGGACATGCGTTGCCTAGGAAATAAAAGGTTATTAGTGCCATCCCTGAATCCCAAGCAAAGAAACAGCTGAGGGAGTTTCTTGGGGAGGCAGGATTCTGTAAAATTTGGATTCTGGGTTTTGCAGAAATCTCTATACTCCTTTATGAAGCCCTAAAGGGACAGGAGGAAAATCATCTGCATTGGACTGTAGAACAAAGGGAAGCTTTTAAAAAATTAAAATTGACTTTCACAGCTGCCCCAGCCCTAGGCATACCAGATGTAAAGCGGCCTTTTACTCTACATGTGACTGAAAAAAACCATGTGGCCCTTGGGGTGTTGACCCAAGAAGTAGGCCCATGGAATCAATCGGTGGTGTATTTGTCTAAGAATTTAGATCCAGTAACAAAAGGATGGCCTCCTTGATTTTGGGCCTTAGCAGCTTCAGTTCTCTTGATCCAAGAAGGAGACAAGCTGACTTTAGGTCAGAAACTGACTGTACAGGTTCCACATGCGCTCCTAGAACTGCTAAACACAAGGGAGCATCATTGGCTCTCAAATAATCGGGTTACTCAGTATCAAGCCCTTCTCTGTGAGTACTCCCGCTTGTGGTTTATTCCTGTAAAAACCTTAAATCCTGCTACCTTTTTGCCAACAGAGACAGGCCCTCCTGATCATGACTGTTTGAGTGTCACAAATGAGCTCTTTTCCAGCTGCCCTGACTTGCAAATGGCACCCTTGGCCGATGCTGATCTCATTCTGTTCATGGATGGGAGCAGCTTCATGGAAGATGGGGTTCATCATGCTGGACATGCAGTAACCACAAAAGATGAAGTGATCCTAGCCGGGGCCCCTTCCTTTTGGCTGGTTGGCACAATGGGAACAATCCAAGAGGAAGGGAACGATCCAAGAGGAAGAGATGACAATCATACATATATATGGACCAAACACTAGTGCACCCAACTATATAAAACAAATACTAACGGACATGAAAAAGTCATAATACATGAAAAATAATAATAAGCACTAATACAATAGTAGTGGGGGACCTCAATACCCCATTGTCACAAATAGATAGATCAACTAGATAAAAAACAAGCAACAAAATACTAGAACTTAATCAAACTCTTGAACAAATGAACTTAACAGATGTTTACAGAGTGTTTCACCCCACAAAATCAGAATACACACTCTTTTCAACTGCACGTGGGTCTTTCTCCAAAATAGACCACATACTTGCTCATAGAACATATTTAGGTAAGTGCCAAAGAATTGAAGTTATCCCCGGTATATTATCAGACCATAGTATAATGAAATTGGAGATCAATAGCAAGAGACTAGCTCTTTCTAATGAATCTGTTTTCCATGCATATTTTTAGCAATATTCCACAGAAGCAAATATCAGCAACTCTATGAAAGGATCCAGCCATTGGAAGAATTTAGGCAGTTTTTTGCCATTCCATATTATGTTATGAGGCTTTTCTAAAATAGGAATACTTTTGAAAAGTACTATTAAGTTGATAGTTTAATAAATGATGTTTTATAGAAGTCAATAAAATTAGATTCACAAAATACTGGAATATTTTGTGAATTATTTTAAATGTTTTTATGTTTGGTGTAAAAACAATGTGCTTCTTAGAGCACAACAAGAAATGATTGGAGCTCTAGAAGCCACAATATTTCTAAATTTAGTTGAACTCTTGATCATAAATGTCAATAGGGCTAATTGTATGGTGTATTGATGGCTGCGTTGTATAATAATGATCAGAACAAATTAATAATCCTATGAAACAGTGAATCTGAAATACTACTGAAAAAAATACTTTGATTTTGATTATATACCAGACATATCCCATTATGACTGAGTAGTTAGATTATTAGGTATGAGCACACTGAGAATAATATCATGTCTATTGAAGGAGGTTATACTGACCTTACTGAAATCAGAGGAAAGGCTGGATATGTCTAGATGGCATAATTATTAAGATATTGACATAAAAATGCACTTAGCCAGGGATGTGAACGGAACATATATGGTTAGTGTATGCAGGGTTGCATAGCCATTATTTTCCCTGCCCAATGATTATCCAAATTTGCTCAAGACTCATAATCTTAACTTAATGTGCAAAATGTTGCTTTTGTAAATTGATATATGATAACCATTTTTGGTACTGTATGTAGGATATATAGTTTCTTGCAAATTCTATAAACAGATGGAATTTTATGAGGTCTGTTTTTGTTTTTGGGGTTTTTTTTTTTTTTTGGTGTTTTGGAACAGAGATCGAACTTGGGACCTTGCACTTGCAAGGAACTGTGCTTTCCAATCCGTTTTTGTCCTTCTTGATTGCTGTGGAGTTCACCACTTTGGTTTGTTTTTTTGTGGCCTGTTATCTAGCTAAAATCTTGTTTCTTTATGGGTCTAAATGTTCCTTAGAAGTAATAGACCCAAGATGTTAACTGGGTCCTCCAGAATTGCACAAGTCTGCTTGAGCCTGAGAGTTAGTCTCTTGAAAATATGTGTTTTCTTAAGGTTGGGGTTAATTACCTTTTAGTAAATCTTGGCATGAGCAGAGCCATGTTCTGAGTACATGTGAGAGCAAAGGCTTCTAGTCTTTGGAGGTTTTTGCCCACATCTCAGTTATGTTCTTCACTATCCTCTGGCTAGCTGGCTGGATTTCCAAAGCACATGGACCTACCTGAGACTTTGTGTACTCTCAGACGTACACCCCTCAAGGTCACCAGCAGCAGCAGGTTATTGGTATTGCTGTTTCCAAATTCTGTTTCACAGTTACATCCTATGAAAATTTTATAGAAGATATGAAAACTTAAGGTGGAAAGAAGTGGTAGGGTCTTGCTACTCAGCATGTGGCCCACCAGTTGGCATCCGCATCACTATAAGCTTGGGGGATGTGTAGGACCCTTGGCCCAAATCAGCACACACAGGTGAGTAGCAGGCCCCACCCCAGCCCACCCCACCCCAAGATTTGTGTCTACCTTAGCATGTGAGCAGGACTGCTATAGCCAAACTCTGGATTAGTCACTTATGTGGTTCTCAGCTCTGCTGCAGCAGCTCTAGGAAGAACGGGAGAAAGGTTAGTTTCTTGTAGTTTTGAACCTTATAGTATGGGCCTATATTATATAATTCTTGTATAATGTAGTGTTTATATACCATGGATATCGAATAAGATAATATATGAAATGTTTAGCTACTACTTATTGTGTAATTGCATGTTTTAGCAGAAAACACACAGAGCGCACAAAGTAGTTGTAGGATGTTTAGCTCTCATGTGCACTGCAGTGCTAAGTATCTGCTTAAGTATTTCCAGGTCGAGGGTCACCTCAGAGAAACAGACAAGACAAGACCAAAGACGTCCTGGGCCTGTGCTTTACCCTTTGCCCTTGTGATATCCTGCACAAACTGGGAGACAAATATTAAATGCAGCCCCTGGTCAATGATATTCTCAGAGCTAGCTGTGGGACTAGTTCAGCATTCAGAAATACATAATGGTTACAAAACCATTGGTGCTTTCATTCTTAGTGACTAATTTACTTTTTAAATTTTATTTTATTGGTACATTTTAGGTATACAATATAATGACATTCATCATTGGAAATTTGCACCTTTACATAATCTCTCTTGGTTCTTATTTTTCCCCCTTCCCCTGCCCTTCCTTCAACTGCTCCACCCCTCACTATTTACAAAGACTTTGTTTCCATTTTTTCATTTTCTCATATTAATTCCATTCCCTTCTTTCCTTTCCCCTACCCCTCCCACTTCCCCTTCCCCTTTGCCCCTTTCTTCCTATTTCACATTATCTATTAACCTTTTACTCCTTATTTATACTTTCAGTTTCTCACATTAGAGAAACTATTTGGTATTTATACATGTGTGTCCTATTTATTTCACTTAAGAGTATTGGGGCTGGAGATTTAGCTTGATGGTTCTGCCACCTGCCTCAAAAGCACAAGGTCCCGAGTTCGATCCCCAGTACCAAAAAAAAAGTATCGCCGCAATGTACATCCATTTAGCAATAAATGTCTGTAATTTCTCATTTTTTATGGCTGAGTAGTACTCCATTTTATATTAAAAAATCAAATTTTCTTTATCCAGTCTCCAGTTGATGGGAATTTGGGCTGCTTTCAAGTTTTAGCTATCACAAACTGTGCTGCTATGAACATGGGTGCACATACCTCACTGTGATATGATTCCTTTAATTCTTTGGGGAAGATACGCAGCAAGGGAATAGCTGGGTCAAATGGGACTTCCAGTCCTAGTTCTTTGAGGTATCTCCATACTGATTTCCAGAGTGATTGCACCAGTCTACACTCCCATCAGCAGTGGAGTAGTGTTCCTCTTTCCCCACAGCCCTGTCAGCATTTGTTATTGGTTGATTTCTTGATAGTAGACATTCTTCCTGGGGTGAGATGGAATCTCAACATTGTTTTCATTTGCATCTCTCAAATGACCAGTGATGTTGAACATTTTTTCATATGTTTATTTGCTAATTCTACTTCTTTGTGTGAGAAATGTCTGTTCATTTTAGATGCCCTTTTTTAGATTGGTTCTTTAAATTTGGGAGGTCTGATTTTTTTAAGTTCATTATAGATTCTATATAGTAGACCTTTGTCTGAGGACAGCAGGTGAAAATTTTTTCCCACATTGTGGGTTGTCTCTTCACACTGCTGGTGGTTTCTCTTGTTGTGCAGAAGCTTTTTAATAGGAAGAGATCCCACTTCTTGATTGTTTGTGCTAGTTCATGTGTGACTGAGGTTTTGTTCATAAAATCTTTCCCTACACTAGTGTCTTCAAAAGTTCTGCTTAACCTCTGTTCCACCCAGTTCTGCATTTCTGTTTTAATATTTAGATCTTTAATCCATTTTAATTTTAGTTTAGTGCTTGGTGAGAGATATAGGACTAGTTTTAATCTTTGGCAAGTTGAAGCCCAATTTTTCCAGCACCATTTATTAAAGAGGCTATCTTTCCTTCAGTGAGGGTGTTTGCCTCCTTTGTTAAAGATGAGGTGGCTGAGTATGTCTGGAGTTGTTTCTGCCTCTTTTAATCCACTCCACTGATCCTCAGGTCTGTTTCTTTGCCAGTACCATGCTGTTTTTGTCACAGTAGCTTTGTAGTATAGTTTCAAGTTGAGGATTGTGATACCCCCTAGTGACTAATTTACATAAATGGTTTAAGTTATTCAAATTTTTGCAACCAGCAGATAAACAATCAGATATTTATTTGATCTTACTCTAGATTCTCACAATTTCAGGACTTAAAAAAAATTTCAGCCTGTGTTAATTCAGTTATATATGTGCTTACCCTAAGCTTTCTTCCCAGCTATAGTTACATGAAGGTCTATTTTGTAAGTATGTTTTTGTTTTTGTTATTTTGGTACCGGGGATTGAACTCAGGACCTTGGGCACCACTGAGCTAAATCCCCAGCCCAGTAAGCATGTTTTACAATCTCCTATTCAAAGCATTAGGCTTAGAGATGCTTGAAGTTTGATGATACTGTTTATTAGGTAGTATTCCAAGAAGATCCTGAGGCAGCATGCTCTAATCATACATTAACATTTCTACAACATATAAAATAAGCATTAACATGAAATCATATCAACAATGACTGTCAGTAGTGTGACCTTTCATGTGACCTTTCTCAGGTCACATGAAGTTTTTTGGGGGAAGGGGTACTGGGGATTAAACTCAGGACCTTGTGCTTTTGAGGCAGGCATGGCACCACTGAGTTAAATCCATGGCCCCACATGAAGTTTTTGTCATAAAACTGGTTATGAAAATGATCTATTTTCATAGTTTTGTTTATTTTATTTTTGCATTTTGTAATTATGGGTAAGAAAAATGGACCCATGTAAAATGAGAAAAAATGTTAGGAGTGTTTTAGCTTCCTTTTTTCCTATAAATAGTAAGGATTTAACAAAAATTAATGTAAATGGGTATTTGTCCAAAACCAAGATTTCTCAGTGTAGGTTTTCTATAACTTTCTCAATGTTTAATGATTAACATGGTCATAATATCATGTGAGCCTTGCCCTGCAAGATGGTCAGTGATGCTGGTAGTGAGGAATTGGCAGTGACTAATAGTCAGTGAATACACCTGGAAAAGACAAGCGTTTATTCAGACCAGAGGACACTGTGAGGTGGGGGGAGGAGGCTCTCCAAGAGAGGAGCTGCACAGGGGTGAGAGGTTGGGTTTCTTTTTTTAAAAAAATGAATTATATTGTTACATTTTAGGTATGCAATGTAATGACATTCATCATTGGGAATTTGTACCTTTACATAAGCTTTCTTGGTTCTTATTTTTTCTCCCTTCCCCTGCCCTCCCTTCAACCCCTCCATCCCTCCCTATTTACAAAGACTTTGTTTCCATTTTTTCATTTTCTCATATTAATTCCATTCCCTTCTTTCCTTTCTCCAATCCCTCCCATGACCCCTTCCCTTTTGGACCTTTTCTTCCCATTTCACAATATCTGTTATGTCTTTTGATCCTTATTTACACTTTCAGTTTCTCACACCAGAGAAACTATTTGGTATTTGCACATGTGTGTCCTTTTTATTTCACTTAAGAGTATTGCCTCAATGTGCATCCATTTAGCTATGAATTTCTCTAATTTCTAATTCTTTATGGCTGAATAGTACTCCATTTTATATAAAAAAATCACATTTTCTTTATCCAGTCTTCAGTTGATGGGCAATTAGGCTGCTTCTAAGTTTTAGCTATTATAAACTGTGCTGCTATGAACATGGGTACACATATATCACTGTGGTATGATTCTTTTAATTCTTTGGGGAAGATACCCAGCAGGGGAATACCTGTGTCAAATGGGATCTCTAATTCTAGTTTTTTGAGGTATCTCCATACTGATTTCTATGGGACCAATATAATGAAAATGGCCACAATTCCAAAACTGCTATATAGATTCAATGTAATCCCAAATGAAATTCCAACAGCATACTTCACAGACCTTGAGAAAATAATCCAAAAATTCATTTGGAATAAAAGGAGACCTACAATAGCAAAAGCAATTCTAGGCAACAAAGACAATGCAGGGGGTATCACAAACCCCAACTTGAAACTATACCACAAAGCTACTGTGATAAAAACAGCATGGTACTGGTAAAGAAACAGACCTGAGGACCACTGGGACAGATGAGAAGATGCAGAAACAACTCCAGATGTGCTCAGCCACTTCATCTTGGACAAAGGAGCCAAACTCCCTCACTGGAGGAAAGATAGCCTCTTTAATAAATGGTGCTGGAGAGGATGGGCTTCTAAAAGGAGTGTCTCCCGTCTTGCCCATTCTTCAGGGACATTTGATTTGTAACTAAAGGCATTTCAGACTTAGAGAAGGATGTCTGTGAGCTTTAGCTTTTGGGGGAAAGATGGATCATGAGCTCATCCAGAGGAGTGAATCATTCTTCATTTTTATCTCACACAGTTTCTAGTCAACTTTAATGTAGTGGCTCATGCCTACCCATTAGGTGGGGGCAGGATTGTTTTTAGTAGAGAAATTTGGGTGCTAATAATTTTAGTTCTGTTTGACCGAAGGCTGAGACCATCCTTAATCCATTCATACACATTTTCATTCTCTTTTCTTATTTATTTATTTATTTATTTATTTATTTATTTATTTATTTATTTGGCTGTGGATATAGCTCAGTGTGATCAAGGCCCTGGATTCAATCCTCAGCACTGCTGGGGGGAAAGAAAAATCCAGCCTAGATTTGTGGAGTATGTCCAATTAAAAACATGTGCTTAACCAGACTGTGCTGCATCCAGAGGTACCATATACCCCTGTAGTATTCTATAAGATACAAGTGGAGCACTTCTGTGAAAGTTTTTATTTTTCTAATACACTGCCCCTTTCTACTTCTCCTTTTCCTTTTCTCCCTGCATGGAATACAGATGTAATACCAGGAGATGAACCAACTATCTTGCAGTAAAGAGGCGAAAAGCATGAAGACAAAGACCTGACTAAGGACAGTGGATGCAAAAATTTGAAAAAGCCTGTTGAGATCCCACAGCAGCCTTGGACTGGCCCCACCCCAATTTCTTTGGCAGGGTACAAATGTGATATTTAAGCTTTCAGTTACGTGTAGTTAAATAAAATGCTGTATTATGTATAGCACTACCTTTTTTTATGTGTGTGTGAAATGAGGGTGTTCACATTGTACTACATGCCCAACCCCTTTTCTGTTTTTATTTGGATACAAGGTCTTGTAATTTGCCCAGGCCAGGCTCACACTTTCCATCCTCATGCCTCAGCTTCTCAGAATGCTAGGGTTACAGACCTTCACACCACATCCAGAGTTGCTTTTGGTTTGAGAAGGGATGTTGCAATGTTGAGCAGGTTGGCCTCAAATGGCGGAGTCAGCCTCCCAAGTAGCTGGCATTACAGGAGAGTGCTACCTTGCTCTTGTTTCTTTTATTTATTTATTTATTTATAATTTATTTATTTATTTATTTTTGGTACTGGGGATTGAACTCACAACCTTGCGCTTGCAAGGCAGGCACAATGCCACTGAGCTAAATCCCCAGCCTCTTATTTTATGTTTTTATACTATCCACTGACTCCACCTATGTTCATTTCCAGGCATAGTAAGTCAGGCTCCATATCCATTATTACTCACATTACCAAATTTAGTTTTTAGTTTGTTTTAGTTTAGTTTGTTTTGATTTTCAAGGTTACCTTTAGTCCATTGTGACCATTTATCTTGATACATGAATTTCAATAGATTAAGAAGTGCTTAGCACATTAATAGAGCTCAGGGTGAGTCTTGGTAGGTCATGGAGGGGTGTCCTTAGATATTATGTATGGTTCCTTGCCCACTCCTCTCTGGTGCTGTTCCTCAGCTCTACTTCCTGGCCACCATAAACTGAGTAGCTTTGCTCCACCATGCCCTTCTGCCATGATATTCCTGCTTTGGAGCCAACTGACCATGGACTGAATTTCTCCAATCCGTAAACTAAATTAAACCTCTTGTCCTTTAGGATGTGTGCATAGGATATTTTGTCTCCGCAATGGGAAAGCTGACTAATACAGTCTACAAAAAAGATTACCACACAATGCTGCTTCTCCCACTTGTAGCTTTTTTTTTTTTTTGGTACAAGGGATTGAACTCAGGACCTTGCACTTGTGAGGCAGGAATGACACCACTGAGCTAAATCCCTGGCCATCACATTTGTATCTTTTGTGTTACAAGTAACAGACATTTGTTTATTCAGGTAAATGACTTACTGTTTGTTGTAATATAAACCATTATCAAATAACTACACGAGTTTAGATCAAAATATATGTAGGTATTAAAGTGCATATTGAAGTAGTATTTTGTAAAATTAATAGGCACTCATAAAAACATATTTGACCACTTACCAGTCCAATTATTTAAATACAAGATGACCAAAAATTACATATTATTTCATAAATTTTTATAAGATAAATATAACAGGAAATATAAAAACATCAGTTTTATCAAATTTATTCAATACAAGAATTGACTGGTTGAAATGACACCTCCCCAAGCAATGCTCGGGGATAGTAAGTAAACAAACACACCTCCCAAGTGATGCTCAGGGTAAATTGTTAAGTGGTTAAAAAAGAAAAGAAAAGTCAAAAAATAATTTTTGAAATAAGTTTAGAACAACTTAAAAAACTTACTGGAAAATTCAGATATATTTCCTTCAATTTTTTCTATTATTAAACAATATCTCTAATACAGCTTAGATAATAGTTCAATTCAGGCCAAATCAATATCTTATAATAACTCAATCCATTCCCTTAACTCCCTTCCATATCTGCTTGTTCTTTTCTGAAAATGTTCTCTTTTTTCTATAAATGTCTTCCTCCACCTCTGCTATTTACTTCATCCTTTGCCTGGTTTCTTTCTTGTGTGGATGACTCTTCATGTTCTCCTTGGCCTGAGTTTGCTGCATGCACCTCTTCCGAGGTAACCATGACTGCACCTGTTGATTTGACCTCAGGCTGTAGAGCACTCAGCAGTTGGTTCCTTTCTGCCTTTGCTGGGGTTCCATGGTGTTCACTGCTTCTGTGCAGATTTTTACCTTTGCCCCTGGCTTTGGGCTTGCACCCTCCGGAGAGAGAGAGACTGGCAGAGCAGGGTGGTGCCTGTGTGCTGATAGGCTGCTAACTCCACATTCCTGACGCTGTCCACACAGGGCCTGCGACATGCTGGTGGGTGGAGAAAGACTGCTGAGATGAACTGTTCCAACCTTTTACTACCATGAGCTTCCAATCCAATTTTCTGTGGATTAAAGTCCCAGGCCCTAAGTTCACCAACCTGTTGCTGCCATGACATCGGCTGTTCCATGTCTCACTTGTGTGCAGCCCTCAGTTACTTGGCCCTGGAGATTTTGATTTTTTGTTTTGGAGCTTGAATATCCATATTTAAATCACTTAATAGTTTACTTTTCAACAAAATATTGTAGATGTTCAGAGTGAGAGAGGGGCTCTCTTATATCAGCATAGTTTGATATTTCTTTATTGGATGCTCTTTTAATTCAATCTATTTCAATTCATTTATATTTAATGAGTTGAATATTTATTGAATATTATAATCATTAACAATAGCTTATATTTAATTGAATGCTTACTGTATTCCAGGCACTGTAATGCTTTCTATGCATTTTCTCATTTCATCCTTACAAAATCTTGTATAACCCAGCTGAATGCAGTGACACAGCCTGTAATCTCAACTTCTCAGGAGGTTGAAGCAGGAGGATCTCATCAAGGCCAGCCTGGGAAACTTAGGAGAGCTTATCTAAAATAAAAAAGAATGGGGATGTAGCTCAATGGTAGAGTACAAGGCTAGCATGTGTAAGCCCCTGGGTTCAATCCCTACTGCTGTAACAAACAACAATAAAGATAATAAATAAAACCCCCACCCACCAAAAAAGCAAGCAAGAAAAGAAAAAAATCCAGCTTATATAACCCAGCAATTTCATTCCTAGTTATATACTCAAAAGAATTGAGAATATAGGCCCACTAAGAATTTATATGCAAATATTAATGGTAGGTTTATTCATAATAGCAAAAAATGAAAGCAACTCGAATTTCCATCAACTAATAAATAAAATATCACATATCCATAAAATGGAATAATATTGAGTTAATAAAAGGATTGCGGTACTGATATATGCTGCACTATGAATAAATCTTGAAAACATCACTTTAAGTGAAAGATGTCAGACACAAACAGTCATATATTATATGATTATATAGAACATTAAGTACAGAGAAATCTATAGTGACAGAAAGTGAAGTAGGTTGCCAGGGACTGTGAGAAGAAAAATGGGGAGTGACTACTAATGGTGTGTGTTTTTGAGGTGATGAAAATATTCTGGAATTAGAGGCAATAGTAGTACAACCTTGTGAGTGTTTAAAAACCACTAAATTTTATGGCATATAAATATAAATACAAATTAAAAAATATATTACCAAAAAACCCCTGTGTGGTTGAAATAATTTCTCACTTTACATATCTATATCAGAAAACCAACATAGAAAAGTTAAGTACCTTGCTCCCCATGTTAGAAAGGACTCTAGCCTCTAAGCTAAATGTGATAAGGTGATGAATGCTGCCTCTAAATCTGATTTGTCCCTGGTTTCCTAGACCAGATTTTCTAAGCCACAGTCTGCACACTGAATTCAGACCTCACATACAATTTGGGTGTCTAACCCAATATCAGCTCACTCAATCTTTAAAAAAATGAAGTTGTTGATAATATTTCAATCTCATACCAATTTCACTCCATACATGAATTTCAAGGCATTCTTTTCTTTTTAAATTTTATTTTATTGTACATTTTAGGTATACAATATAATGACATTTATCATTGGAAATTTGCACCTTTACATAATCTCTCTTGGTTCTTATTTTTCCCCCTTCCCCTGCCCTCCCTTCAATCCCTCCATCCCTCCCTATTTACAAAGACTTTGTTTCCATTTTTTCATTTTCTCATATTAATTCCATTCCCTTCTTTCCTTTCCCCTACCCTTCCCACTTCCCCTTCCCTTTTGCCCCTTTTCTTCCTATTTCACATTATCTATTATACCGTTTAGTCCTTATTTACACTTTCAGGTTCTCACACTGGAGAAACTATTTAGTATTTACACATGTGTGTCCTATTTATTTCACTTAAGAGTATCACCTCAATGTGCATCCATTTAGCTATAAATGTCTCTAATTTCTCATTTTTTATGGGTGAGTAGTACACCATTTTATATTTTAAAAAACACATCTTCTTTATCCAGTTTCCAGTTGACGGGCATTTGGGCTATTTCTAAGTTTTAGCTATTACAAACTGTGCTGCTATGAACATGGGTGCACATATATCACTGTGGTATGATTCTTTTAATTCTTTGGGGAAGATCCCCAGCAGGGAAATAGCTGGGTCAAATGGGACTTCCAGTCCTAGTTCTTTGAGGTATCTCCATACTGATTTCCACAGTGGTTGTACCAGTCTACACTCCCATCAGCAGAGGAGCAGGGTTCCTCTTTCCCCACAGCCCTGCCAGCATTTTTATTGGTTGATTTCTTGATAGCAGCTATTCTTTCTGGGGTGAGGTGGAATCTCAGTGTTGTTTTCATCTGCATCTCTCAAATGACCAGTAATGCTGAACATTTTTTCATGTGTTTATTTGCCATTTCTACTTCTTTGTGTGAGAAATGTCTGTTCATTTCAGATGCTCATTTTTGGATTGGGTCTTTAAGTTTGGGAGGTCTGATTTTTTTATGTTCATTATAGATTCTAGATAGTAGGCCTTTGTCCGAGGGTCTGCTGGTGAAAATTATTTCCCACATTGTGGGTTGTTTCTTCACACTGCTGGTGGTTTCTCTTGCTGTGCAGAAGCTTTTTAGTAGGAAGAGATCCCACTTCTTGATTGTTTGTGCTAGTTCACGGGCAACTGAGGTTTTGTTCATAAAGTCTTTTCCTACACCAATATCTTCAAGAGTTCTTCCTAACTTCTGTTCCACCCAGTTCAGCATTTCTGTTTTAATATTTAGATCTTTAATCCATTTTGATTTTAATTTAGTGCATGGTGAGAGATATAGGTCTAGTTTTAGTCTTTGGCAAGTTGAAACCCAATTTTTCCAGCACCATTTATTAAAGAGGCTATCTTTCCTCCAGTGAGGGTGTTTGGCTCCTTTGTCAAAGATGAGGTGGCTGAGTGTGTCTGGAATTGTTTCTGCATCTTCTCATCTGTCCCAGTGGTCCTCAGGTCTGTTTCTTTGCCAGTACCATGCTGTTTTTATCACAGTAGCTTTGTAGTATAGTTTCAAGTTTGGGATTGTGATATCCCCTGCGACGTCTCTATTGCCTAGAATTGCTTTTGCTATTCTAGGTCTCTTCTTGTTCCAAATGAATTTTTGGATTATTTTCTCAAGGTCTGTGAAGTATGCTGCTGGAATGTCAGTTGGGATTGCATTAAATCTATATACCAGTTTTGGAAGTATGGACATTTGCCCTATGTTGATTCTTCCTACCCAGTAGCAAGGGATGTCTTTCCATTTTCTGATGCCGTCTTCAATCTCTCTTTTCAGAGTGCCATAGTTTTCAGAGAAGAGGTCTTTGATTTCTTCTGTTAGGTTGATTCCTAGGTATTTCAGTTTTTTGGATGCTATTGTGAAAGGAATTGTTTGCCCTATTTCTCTCTCAGTGAGTCTGTTGTTCATGCAGAGGAAAGCTATTGATTTTTGTGTGTTGACCTTGTATCCAGCTACTTGACTGAATTTGGTTATTAAGTCTAGAAGACTTTTGGTGGAGTTCTTGGGGTCTTCTATATAGAGTGTCATGTAAGCTGTTCTTAAAAAATCAGAAGACTCTGAACACTGAGTACATCTGCCTTCCTGCATGATAACCATTGTGGGGGCAGCAACAGCTTCGCTGGGATTGGGGCCTCTTCCCAGTTTGCAAGTCTCTCCATTCCCAGAGCCTAGATCTTTACCTATCATCATGTGTGGTGGTGTTTTTCTTATAGTACATGTAGGAAAAAAGTGATCCATTTCATGCAACCGAAGTTAGATGAAGACTACATGCTTCATGAGCAATAAAAGAGAGAATAATGATTTGTGGAAATAAACAATACTCTGTGCACTTAATATTCAGACAAAATGTGTTTCTTTCCAAGGAATCCTAGTTGGTTAGTTTAAATCCTTTTTGTTATCCTGAAGACACTTTAGTTTCTCTGATAAAACTGACTCTGAATGTCAGAGTCACTGTGGGGCCTTGGACGAGTTAGAATCCTGAGCCTCAATTTCAGTACCTGTGAAACCAGAATAATAAAACTACTTGTGTAGAAATGAAGAGCAGTGATACTGAGGAGGAAAGCACCTTGTGAATCATAAGGTGTTACTAAGATGTTAGCATCTGCTATAGACTGAATGTCTATCCTTCCTCCACAAATTCCTGTCTTAAGTTCCTAGCCCCAAGGTAACCGTACCAGGAGGTGGCACTTTGGGAGGCATATGGTTTCTGTCTAGATGTCCTCCAGAGGCTCATGTAATCATTGCAGGGCTTTGGGAAGTATGGGGGAGGGGGCATTAGAGCTGACTTGTGTTAGAAAGTGGGATCTGGTTGAGAGAGGCGGGCACTGTGGCTAACCTGGAAGGTGTATCTTCCTCCTCCTGCTCCCCAGCCACCATGAGGTGAGCAACTTTTTCTCTACTACACCTCTCTCCATGCTGTCCTGCCTTGGAGCTGGCCAACTGTGAACTAAAAACATGAGCCAAAATAAACCTTTCCTTTAAGTTGTGGGTGTGGCATAGTGTATCCTACTGACAAGGAAAGTGACTAAGTCAGGAGGTGATTAAGTCAGGAATTCAGAAGACTAGTTGAAAACTCTGTCTGGTGACAACTCTTAGTCTCTTCTCGGGTCCTTAATATTTCTTAGTTATTTGGTGAAATTCTTTGGGAATTCACAGGCAGTTCTTTTATAAGGAGTTTCCTCAGTCCTGTAAGGGAACCTGAGAGAGGGATTTCCTATAGTTGGGGAAGAAACAAAGGAAGGGTAGAGAGATCTTGATTTGGAGCCTGTTTCTCCAGCTCAGCATGTCACAGTACTACATTTTAGAGCATTGTTTTCTGAGTCCCAGTACTGCTATAGCAAGATGCTTAGTGGGAAGGGAATGAGGTAGTATGCTTAGGGAGGGGAGCAGAAATGTCTTCTATCTTGAATTAAATAGAGGTAACACAGTGTGTTTGTCAGCTTTCCATTGCTCTGGTGAAACACCTGACATAAATCAGCTTGAAGAAGAAAGATTTACATTGTCTTAGGATTTCAGAGGTTCCCATCCATGGTTAGTTGCTGGCTGTATTGCATTTAGGCCTGTAACAAGGCAGGAACATCTTGGTGGAAGGGCAAGGTGGAGTAAAGCTGTTCACCTCATGGCAATTAGGAAGCAGAGAGAGCAAGAGAGGGAAAGAGCCACCAAGAAGGGGCCAGGGACAAGACACAGTCCCCAAAGTCACACCCCTGACCCACTCCCTTCATCAGGACCCACCTTCTCCATTTCCATCACCTCCTAGTAATGCCGCCAGATTATGGTTTTATCAATGGATTAATCCACTAATGAAATTAGAGCCCTTGTGAGCCAATCATGGATTCTGAAAGTGCCACCTCTGAACACCTAAGAGTTTAGGGGAGGATGTTTTATATCTAAAGGATAACACCTAGCTAAATGTATGTGGAAAAATTCCTTAACTCCACATTGATATTTGCGTACTTCACAGTATGTATATTGTACCTCTGTATGTTATTAAGGTATATAAAGTTGGACCTCACCAAACAGCACCCCGAAATGTGGCATTTTGACATGCTGAGTTGGAGAAATAGTCTTAGTTCAGGATGTCTTGGAACTCGCTTCCCAGATCCTCACTCTTTCCTGTAGGTGCAGGGAAGGACTCTGGTTATTTACTTATCTGTGTTCAGACCAGGCCCACCAGAAAGCACACATTCTCTTTCCATACCCACTCGAGACCATGTAACCTAGCACAGTGAGTCTACACGTGGACAGATTCTGTCACAAGATCATGTCGGGTTCATTCAAAATCCAGAGGCCATCCTACAAGGTAGTTTCTGCCCCCTAATAATCACTTGCTAGCCTTCAAAATTGTCTGTACATTATCCCAGCTGTCTTTTTCTTTAGAGAAGGGATATAAGCATCTGGTCCTCCTCAGGTTAGTGGGAAATCACACTCCTGTGATTTCCCCTGTGTGCATCAGTAAATTTGTGTATCTTTTCTCTTGTTTGTCTGCTGTCAGTTTATTCCAGTAAACATTCAGGGGACAAGAGGGATACTTTGTCTTTGCTCCTATGCCACCTTGGATAATGAGAAGGCAAGTTAAAATAAATAAATAGTAACATTTCATAGATTTCATTTGCATTCTAGGCTCAGTTCAGGTTTTGAGCAGCTTCCCTCATTCAGTTTTTTCTTTTTAAAGAGGAGTTTTCATGTGAGAATGTATACATGTAAGTATCAGTTCAGAGAGAATTTGTGGACTATTTGTAGTGTTCTTCTCTATTTCTTATTTAAAAATAACCCTTCAATGACCTCACTTCAGTGTCACTATTTCATTTTTCTTCTTTTATTTTTTGGTACCGGGGATTGAACTCAGGACCTTGTGCTTGCCAGGCAGGCGTGGTGCCACTGAGCTAAATCCCTGGCCCTATTTCATTATTTTAAGTCATGCACTTTCAGCTCTTTTGTGTGGCCTTTTGTGTGTGTATACTTAGACTTATGACTAAGTATGTATGCAGGTATGATTAAACCAGGTAACATGCTTTTTAGAATTTGATATTGGGGTTTGTTTCCATAGCAAGTGAATTTCAGAACATTAGCTCAGGGCAGCTTTAAGTAGTCATAATGAGTCAGCAAGAGCTTAAGTGCTGAGTGTGAATCAATGACATTCCTTTTGAAAGGACACTGATTACTGACTGCTTCCACTCTGCAGTCTCTCTTTGTGTTTAGGTAGATGTATATACCATCCAATACCAATTCAAGTGTCTGGAAGGAAGTCATTCTCCTGCATCAAATATGTTTTCCTAACAACAGTGGTGAAGTAGCAATAAGGCCACAGGTGTACGGGGCAAAAAAAGTATGATGGTGCTGAGTCACCGTGTCTAATGAGAAGGACTTGAGTAGAGCTCGGCTTTCACTTCCTTTCTTTTGTTGAAGTATGCCTGAGGCATTGTTCCAGGATGGCCTTTCAGTCACTAAAGCTCACATTTCAGGTGCTTTTCTTTATATAATAAAATAGCAAAGTTCAGGAATCCTGCCTCCCTGGGGAGAATCTGACTGGCTGCTGGTAGGACTTTGGACTGGATGTGACATGGAGGAATAATAGTTTGATACCCAGACACCAGGGTACACCACTGATACAAACAATCTCAGGGAATTTCAGAGCTGTAGTTCTGGTTAGATAATGTCAGTCTGCAGTGTCTTCTTGCTTAGAAAACAGTCCCCTTTTATCTATACTTGAGTGTCCAATATCATTTTATTTTCTATGACCACACAGATATATAGTGGGGAAATCTACATTTCCATTTCTGCTTCTTCATTGTTCACTTTCCCTGAATGCTCTGCTACCCAATTTCAGCTTCACTGCTGATGGGAACAGATCACTTTCCATAAAAACCCTCACTGCCTTTGTTCTGAACTTGATAGGATGGGCTGTCCTCCCTTTCCTCTTCAGGCTTAGTTGGTTTAACACTGTCAAAAAAACAATACAAAGCAAAACTTCCAAAGCAAGTCCTTCCCTCCTTTGAGACAGTCTTCTGCTGGCACCTGTGGCTCTGAGCTCATCCGTGTCACTGGGCCCATCTGGAGAGGAGTCAGTGCTGACTTTTCGCGCTCACACTCACTCTCCTCTTGCAGCTTCCCAGTGAGCTGCGGCTCTCCCGTCTCCACGGGGCCCATGTTTGGGGCCCTCCCAACTCTTCATCATTACTGAAAATTCTCCCTACTCTAATGCCTCCCTGGGGTTCATGTGAACGGTGTTTTTTGTATAATTATGATTCATCAATACGCGCAGACTGTAAACACTCTTAGGCTTTTGTCTGCTCGTGAACGTATATTCTCCCGGAACCCTTTCTGCTCCTCGAGTTTTTTTTCTAAATGCATAATATGGTCCTCAAGCACAGTGGACACTAGCTAAATATTGGTTACAGCAGGTAACAATTAAAAATGCGATCTCTTTTTTTTTTTTTTTTTTGGTGCCGGGGACCGAACTCCGGTCCTGTAGCTTGCAAAGCAAGCGGTGGAACCACTGAGCTAAATCCCCGGCCCTAAAAATACCATCTTTACTACTGTCATCTGAGTAAATATTTAACCTGCTCAGAATGAGTTGGTGATCATTTGCTTAGTCCCTGCCATTTCCTGCTTTCAGGGAACTATTGTCTATTGCTGACATTGCTCCTCAGAGTCTTCTTTTTCTAACTAGTTCAGATATAGAGTGTGGGGCTTATGAAGTTAAAACGGCACATTGTACTTCTGGGTTTTGTTATTATACCACTACAGAAGATAGGAAAATCCAAGCCAATCTTTTTTTACACCGTCAACACGGAACACTTCACTTCTAGTCATCAAAATATGCGGGGATTTTTCCCATTAGCAACAAGTCAGTCCAGTTCAATCTAACATTGTCTACCTAGAGATAGCATCAGACCCCCAGTTAAGGGCTTGGTCCCACAAGATAGTGCCCACTTCAGATGCCAATCAAATGTAGTAGGGAGTCAGCTATGCCTCTGACCAACTGGCTATATAAATCAGGGTTTCTGCCACCTCTTCCTTAGATTCAATTAATTTGCTAGGATGGCTCACAGAACACAGAGAAACATTTACCTGTGCTGCTTACTGGTTTATTACAAATCAGGATACAGATGAGCAGCTAGGTGAAAGAGAGGCATAGGGGAAGCCATGTGGGGAGGGATGCAGAGCTTCCAGTCCTCTCGGGTGTGCCACCCTCTGGGCACCTCCTTGTGTCCTTCTGTCTGGAAGCTCTCCAAGCTCAGTCTGTGTGTTTTTACAGAGACTTCATTATGTAGCCATACTTGATTAAATCATTGGCCATTGGTGATCAACTCAACCTGCAGCTCCTCCTCTCTCCACAGAGGTGGCTTTTGTCTTTCCAGTGGTCAGTCTCCATCCCAAAGCTATCTAGGGACTTTCAGCCACCAGTCACCATCTCATTAGCATACACAAGACATTCTTGTCGCCCAAGAGATCCCAAAAGGGTTTTAGGAGCTGTGTGTCAGGAAACAGGGACAAAGACCAAATATACATATATTTCACCACATCATAAGCATCCACTAACTTCTCACAAAGACTTCCCTAACAATGCTTGCAAAAGAATTGAGGTTTACTGCAGAGAAGAAACCTACTGAAGCCTCTAACGCCAGGTTGCTGGAGTTATGAACAATTTCCAAACTAAAGTTTTAGAATATTTATGTTTTTGAAATTTCAAAGCTCATTTATAACCTACAGGAGGCCATTCATTACCTACTGCAGGAAATGACACAAATGCTTCCTAGCAGGGAGCATCCATCAGTGGAGAATCCTGTGACTGTAAATGATTTTCTCCCTATGCTACTATCTCTGTATTCACCACAGGATGCATTGGTACCTAGAAAATGCATGATGAAATGAAGTATATAATATGCTGCCACTTATCCAAAAACATGGCAAATATAACATTTCTTATACTAAAGCATCACTATAAAAGAAGGACATAATAAAACAAAATTGAAAAAAAATTAGAAACTGGCTACCTGCACAGGAACAGGGTGGAAGAAGTGTGGATAAATATAGTTTCTGGCTATGCTTTGTATGTTTGATTTTGAAACTATATGAAAATTTTACATAATTCAAAATTAAATAAATTTTTAAAATAATTCCTAACATCTGAAAGCAAAATAAAAATTACTGCATTGAGGTAGTTAACTACACAAAGGGGAATTATTTCAAGTGACTGAAAAGTGGTGTGTAGACATTATAGTGTATATCATAAGAATAAAAAGAATTGCAAATACACTTTAAGGTGGTTTGTCTTTTCTTTTTTCAGTACTGGGGATTGAACTCAAAGCTTTTGCTCTGAGCTACATCCCCAGCCTCACTCCACCTCTCTTTTCTAAAAAATTTTTGAGATCGTTCTTGATAAATTGCTAAGTTGCTAAGTTGCCCAAGCTGGTCTAGAACTCGTGATCCTTCTGCCTCAGCCTCCCAGAGCACTGGGATTCCAGGCATGTGCCACCACACACAGTTTAAGGTGCTTTCAGTTATCGTGCTGTATATAATAATATTATTAGTTATTATGAAACTATAGTATATATTACAAGATATGGCAACTTAGTAATTATGTTTATATTCTTTTTTTTTGGTACCGGGGATCGAACTCGGGTCCTTGCATTTGCGAGGCAGGCAGTGGAACCACTGAGCTAAATCCCAGGCCCCTATGTTTATATTCTTAATAACCAAGATATGAGCATGAGAAAAAGATGTAAAAGCAAAGATGTACCAACCTTATAATTCTAAACTTGAAGGAAAAAAAAGGGAAACAAAGCTTTTGTAAATAAGGAGAGGAAGGAAGAAAGGTTAAAGGGAAGGCAAGGGATTGGGGGAAAAAAAGAATCAAGATATATCATATACAGGTATAAATTCCCTATGATGAATATGATCATTATGTATATCAAAAGTGTACCAATAAAACTAATTAAAAATATAAACTTGAAAACATCATTATGAGCTCATGATGTATTTTCTCTTAACAAAAACACTTTTCTAGTTCTGCCCACCAAGAAAGCCTAGAAATAATGACTAGCTAAGTAGAAATGAGCTCCCAGACTGTAGTTTCTAACAGTATTTCCCACAAAAATGAACCCAGATTCTTGCAGAGTCACTAATTCAAAGGCTGGGGAGAAAAGGGTCAGGCAGGTCCTTGTGTTAGTCCATTTATACTGCTATAACAAAATGCCTGGGACTTGGTACTTAATAAGGAACAGAATTTTATTTCTCACAGTTATGGAGGCAAGGAGGCCAAGATCAAGGAGCTGGCATGTTCAGTGTCTTGTAAGGGCCCAGTCTCTGCTTCCAAGATGGTGCCAGGGCCTATATCCTGTAGAAGCGGTGAACATTGTATCTTCACATGATGGAAGGCAGAAGGGCCAAGAGTCTGGGTGTGTTTCCTGCCGTACTTTTTCAAAGCACTAATCTACCCCACCCCTTTCCATGACTTAATCACTTCCCTAAAGGCTCCATCTCCCAACACTACCACAAAGGGATTAAGCTTCAATACATTAATTTTGGAAGGAACACATTGAAAATCTATTTTGGAACATACAGTTATACTATTGTAGGTAGGTAAGTTAATTAGATATCTTGTAGGCAGTTAGTCAGGGCCTCCCTGAAGGCTCCAGCCCTCAAGACCCCAGTCCTCAAGGTGCCAGCCCTCCAGGAGCCAACACAACAAGGAGCCAACATGGAGAACAATTGAGGCACATTCACTTGTTAGCATTATAAAAACTTCCCTGGGGATAGATAGCAGTGAGTGATATAGATAGACAGACTACTTCCCCTGGGGATAGATAGCAGTGAGTGATATTCTAAATGGGAAATTCCCTGTATGTGACTTGTTTTCCCATTTGATCCCCATTTAATCAATATTACCTGGGTGACTGTACTTGTAATGTTATTGGTTGGTCATGGTTTTGTCCCACCTCATGCCCACCTTGTAAATTTCCATTGAGTCTTATAGTTTTGCCCCGCTTCGTACCTGCCTCACCACATGGCTTTGCTGTATAAAACATCTTTGGAAAGTGGGGTGGGTGGGCAACCCACTTTCTGGTACCCCTTCTGTCTCTCTTAGAAGCTTTCTTTCTTTTTTGGTACTGGGGTTCAAACTCTGGTCCTTGAGCTTGCGAGGCAGGTGGCATAACCACTGAGCTAAATCCCTGGCCCTGCAGAAGCTTTCTTTCTCTCAATAAATTTTTCCTACTCTTAACCTCCATTGTTTCTAGAATTCATTCTTTGATTTTAGAGAGCATGAACTCGTAGTTTGGATGTCTAGTATGTTTGGGAGTTACACCTCTTTCCCCTATAAACAATACCATAAAGTAAGAACACTCATTTCAGTTAACTCTCAAAGTCATGGTGAAAAGGATTGACAATCCAGTGTCAATACCTGGCCAAATCTTATCAACAAAAAATTGGAAAATTTGAGTGATATATTGAGACACAGCAGATATGTTTAAATCTATGAAAGGATTAAGCATTTATCCTTCCTTTCCTATAATGGCTGTACCCTAGGGTGACAAAATAGCTAATGAAAGGAAGCCTTTCTATTTTAGAAATATTACTGCTAATAAATGAATAAAGAACAAGACTTAGAGAATCTTCACACTAATGAAATAGTGGCCTTAGTCACAAATTTATCACATCAATCCCAAAGAGAGACAACTGGCCATTATATATCTGCTCGTGAAAGTCCTGTAACTATCATTGGTGATGTTGTTAAAATACCTGATAATAAGTGCTCAGACTATCAGAGAGAGAGAGAGAGAGAGAGAGAGAGAGAGAGAGAGAGAGAGAGAGAGAGAGAGAGAGAGGGAGAGGGAGAGGGAGAGGGAGAGGATAGATAGTGCAGGGAACAGTGAACTGATATTAAAAAACAGCAAGTGGATGCAAAATCCAGAATGCTGGAAATTCTACAGGGCAGATGGACCCAGTTTCTTCATCATGTCAGTGGCAAAGAGGGACGAGAGCCAGGGTGCTGTAGACACTGCTAGTGCACCCAAGATGCTTCTTGCCTTTTATGTGTTTGCACTTAGCCTGACTCCCAGCTGCTTCTGAGCTGTGCCTGAGCTTTCTCCCCTGAGCCTTGGAAAGCTGCTTTTGCCAATTTTAAAAGGCCAGAAGTGCCACGCAACTAATGACCTCAGAAGCAGCCCTTAACCAATGATTAAATAATGTGAATAGTTGGACACCCAAGTTCCTTTAACTCTCAAAGGGATAATTCTGAGGTGCATATGTCTGTTTAGGCCTTTTGCAAGAATTTCCCTGAAGGATTAAGCTTCAGTCACCCCTTGGTAAATTGCTTAACTGCTCACCCACTGTGGGTTGCTTTTTCTTCCCTGTACACTATTCTCTCTCCCTGACAATATCCCTTGCACTTCCCAAATAAGTGACAAATACTTGAGGCCTTATTCTTGGGTCCATTTTTGGAGGAACTCAAACTAAAACAAAGGGGTAACTATAGATTAAAAGAAACTTCTGAACCACTTGCGAAGTTCAGAGCTGGGTTGAACAAATCATTAAAAAATTTATAAGACAATCAGGGAAATTTGAACATTGATTATTTTATGCCATTTAGCAATTATTTTCATTTGGAGAGTGGTATAATGTCACATTTATGTTTAAAATCAAGTGTAAATATTGAGTATTACAGATAAAATGTTAGGACATCAGAAATTTGCTTTCAAGCTTTTATGGGGTAGAATTGTCGTTGGTGATGAGTTGACAATTATTAAAACCAGGCAATGAATATGTGAGGATTCTATCTACTTTTGTATTTTTTGGAAACTTCTCCTAATTAAATCTATATTTAAAAACTCTGTGGAGATGTTTATAAATGTGTTTTTAGTTCTCAGTACATGGTTGGCAAAGAGGCATCCAAAACATTATTTGTTGAATAAATGTGTTTTGTCTCCTGTTGGGGACACAAAGGCAAACACTGTGGATGTTAATATTTTTAACTGATATACCAGAAATCTTACCAAGAATTTTCTACAGATCAGAGGGGAAAAATCATTTTATCAACACACGTCAGGTTTTAAGAATTTCATGCTAGCTCTACCACTAATCAAAATGTTCCCTGGGCTTATGATTCTTCACTCTGTGGTTTAAAATGAGTTTTTAATCACATACATCTTTATTATGATGCTCGTATATTTTTTGCCAAAATGCTGCAATTGCTGGGAAATTTTAATGATTCCCTGGGAGAGAATATGGGACTGAATACATGAAAGCAAGTCTTGTTCAGAAAGTCTAAGATTAGGGCAGTGGATTTACCTAAGCATTATGTGTTTCTGAAATTTTCAAAGGGGCTGTTTTTGTTGAGTCTAATACCTCACAATTAATAAAACAAGCTTTATTGGAAAATTTCAAGAAAGAGTTGTTTATTAGGTAGGAAGTTATTTGGTATATCTGAAGTCTTAGAAGCCTATAAGCAATAAATTATAAGCAATTTCTAGAGATATATTTTCCTCTTAAAAAGTATGGATGGAACCAAGTGTGGTGAGGCGTGCCTGTAATGTCAACACTGGGGAAGCTGAAGCAGGAAGGTCCTGAGTTCAAGGCTAGCCTGGCCTATGTAAGTTTTGCAAGCATAGCCTGGACTACATACATAGTGAGGCCCTGTCTCAGCACCATCCCGCAAGTATACATGGAGACAGCTCTACATCAGTCCTTATGCAAAATTCTGTTACTTCCTGGAAGTTGGCCTGTTGCCTTTGCTGAGACTTGCTTTGGTACAGGACCTTCCGACAGTGTTTGTTTTCAAAGTGCTGGGGAGCAGCAGGAATTTCATTTGATGACAGGCTTTGACTTTGACTCTAGGAAGACCCAGATCATTTTAAGAAATGCATTGGAATATTTCTGGAATGTCCTTTAAACAGGCAAAGTTTAAACTGGAAAAAGTAAAAAGTTAAACATTATATATTTGAAAAAACAAGCAATTTTTTCCGTTCCTTGTTTAAAAGGTGGTACTGAGGTCACCGAATAGCATAACAGTACACAACTGTTTTCTTGGATTCAGTGTAGTTGTATTTCATATGCTTATCTTTATTTTCCACTTCTTGTTTTTGCTTACATATAACTTACATTGTTGAGTTACATTTTATAAAACCCTCTAAGGAGTTTCTGATTTCTTATGGAAAATTATTTGGGAATAACTGTTTAATTAACTAGTTAAATTTCAATGCTACATTCAATTCAATAAATATTGACAAAATAATATGTATGTGTGTTGCTATGTCTACATTGTAATCATAGATTTTATTTTCTAATATATTTTTGATAAACTCCCAGCCATATCATCCACTAGATTTATGCAAAGTCACTATCTGGATTTGGCTGTATGGCTAAAGCTTAATAAGTTTGATGTTTCTTGGAGTCCAAAGTTATTTAATAAATCAAAATTAATTTCACCAATTTTTATGGTAGATTTTGTTTGTGGCGTTTTTGTTTTGGTTACCGTCAGAATTCTGCTGACTGCCATTTACCTCCTTGGCCTTTCCGCTGAGTGGCTTCCTGACCTTCTCGAATGTTTTCATTTGAGCCTGAGACAGGTGTAAAAGACTTTTCTGCCCATGTAGTGAGTCGGTTGGATGAGAGGGTGCAGAAGTCCCCTCTGAGCAAGAAGCCCACGATCCCGTGCCCATGGTTTTATAAACATGTCTTCAGATTTCCTGTTCTTTTAGTCTGCTTACATTAACTCTCAGGAGGCAGGCTCTTCCCTACCCTCAAAAGAGAGAGAAGGCCAGGATTTGGTGGTACTTGTTTGGTGCTGTGTGTGTGTGTGTGCCCACGAGCCAGAAGCTTGGGCTTTGTGAGCTTATTTGATCCTTCCATTAACCCTACCAGTGAAGAAATATCCATTCTATATTTGAGAAAATGAAGGCCCAGAGAAGGTATAAATTAGTTAGTGCCATCAGACTGTAGGATTAAAAGCCTTTGTCCACTCTGCTGCTGTATGTATATATAGCTTAGCACCACTCATGGTCACATGACCACAGTGTGTTGACCAGGCCATGAGGACCAGAAATATAGTGGTTATGGGTACTTAGGGGTGGAGAATAAGACTTGGAAAATCAAATGGAGAGGGGGCTTTGAAAGAAGCTGGGGAAATAATTTTCAAACTTACATTCCTCCCCAAAGTCCAGACTGAACTGGAACTTATGCACCCTAACAGCAGAAATTACTTAGCCAGAGCAGCCCTAGAGGGAGGAAATTTTTGTTTAAAAGCCCAGTAAGTACTTCCAGTTGTAGAACAAAGTCTTATTCTAAATCTAGGATCTTTTCTTTTATGTGCTCGGTAGAATGAAGTGTGCTTATTTGAGGAACAACATTTGCTTCAGTTCTTTATTTTTGTTTTATTTTCCTCTCCATGTTGTTGAATGTCTCTCTTTCCTTTGATCTATCCAGGTGTAAGTCAAGGAAGCCAAGTAAAATGTCCCCTTTTCTTCAGAGTTAAATATTTCAGGCATGATTAATGGCTCTGTTAGGCAGGGAAGTTTTAGGTCTCCTCAGAGTAAAACCAGGCGGCACAGGAGTGATTCCAGACACAGTGGCCACTCTCCTTGCCCTTTACTCCCTGAAGTGTCCCTGCTCTGACAGTCAGAGGAGGGAAAGCCATGTTAGGTCTGCTGGGGCATTTACTGAATCCATTGAACCCGGCCTAGACCAGGGTATTTGTTTGCAAGGATGGAAAATAAACCAAAGCTAGCTGGAGTAAGGGGAGGTTTCCTAAGGAGATGTCCCCAAATCCACTCATAGAAAATGCATCTGGGAATGCATCCTGAGCATTTACTTCTGTCACACTGTCTCCACAAACTGCACCCAGTTATTTCCTGAGATGGTTTCAGCAGTGCTCCTTTGCAAAACTGCTCAAGTTTGTTAAAAATGAGTGTTACTTTTGGCTGAGGTGTAGCAAGTAATTTTAAGGGATGCTATGAAATCATGCAATAAGATTCACATCCACTCACACTTAATTTTAAAAAATCTAATGAATCAGGGGCTAGAGATTTAGCTCAGTGGTTCCAGCGCCTGCTGTGCAAGCGCAAGGTCCTGAGTTCGATCCCTGGTACCGGGGAAAAAAAGATTCTATGCTGTGTAACTTTTTTCCATGTAAGTGCAGGGCTGGAGGTTGTTATCAAGGCTGGATAGTCAAGTAGATAATAATAAGGTGCTAGAATTCCAAGGGAGTTGTTTGGAGTAGTCAAAGAATTCATTCTCCCACAAGGCACATGGCTTCAAGCCATTCTTCTTTATTCTCTTCCTCCTTCAGTGTAAAGTGTTTTTATTTACCTTTGTTTGGCATTGCTGGGCATTGAACCATGTGCCTCCTACACACTGGGCAAGCCGTACCCCCCAGGCCTCTACCTAGTTATTTCTGAGCTATATGGCAACCTGTAAGGGTTAGGTGTGCTTTGCAAGTTTCCTCTTCATCCTTATGTCAAATATTGGACCAGAGGCTAGAATCAAGAGCATCAGACCCAGAGAGAAAGCATGCCTTGGGAATAGCTACATGAAGGCACTGACAGGCCTTTAGGTTTGACTCTAATCAGACCTAGAGTGAGAGGCTCAGATCAAGCATTTGAAAAGCATATTTATTTATTTATCGAAAAGCATATTTAAAGGAGTAAAGACACAATGTTGGGTCAGAAGTAGAACAGAAAGAACTTGCATGGACTCCTTCTCTGTAAGCAAAGGTTGATCACCTCTGTTCCTGTCACTCCGCCCTGCTGTAATGTCCTACTACCATTGCATTGCCACAGTGTGGGCCTTGTGGACTCCTGCCCTCTTCCTGAGTTGCTACGATAGCCAATGCTGTTGTCAGGCAAAGGCCAAGAGATGCCTTTGGGAGGATTAGATAAAGAATATTTAGGATCAAAGACATGGAAGCTATTTTCTACTTTTCTAGAAGATGATGTAATAGATTTCAACAAGCATTTGGGAAAATTCAGCTATGCTTGAAGTGTATTAATGCCAGCTGGCAGGTGATTAGGAGAGGTTTCAGTAGTCCTATTATTCTGTGTTTCTTTTAGATATAAGGACCAACATTCCTGTTCTGTTTATGCATACTCCAGAGAATGGGCCAGAGGAGAGAAAGATACCATTTTTTCAGATCATTTTATTTGCATTCCTTCTGGGGAGTAGGCACATGTACATACTACATCTTAATTCCTTCTTTCATCCTCTTTCCTTTCTCTCCCTCTTACCTCCATCCATCTCTTATCCTCTTCCTTTCCTTACTTTGTACATATTTGTACTACATAATGTTTACATTCTTTTCGGGACTCTGTACATGTACATAATACATATTAATTTCTATTTCCACCCCCTTTCTCCCCTCCCTCACTCTCTCCTTCCACCCTCCTTTCATCTCCTGATCCTCTTTCCCTTCCAGAAAGATCTATCTCAGGACCTTGCACTTGCAAGGTAGGCACATTGCCACTGAGCTAAATCCCTGGCCCTTGAAAGATCTATCTCCCTACTTCCTGTTACCTGTCTTTTATTGCTCTTTATTTATACCTTGGGTTTCTCATATAAAATAAATCATGTAATTTTATTCATTAAGTTTATTGGTACATTTTTGGTATACAATATGATGGTATTCATCATTGGGAATTTGTACCTTTACATGATGTATCTTGGTTCTTATCTTTTTCCCCATTCCCCTGCCCTCCCTTCAACCCCTCCACCCCTCCTATTTACAAAGACATTGTTTCTGTTTTTTTCTTATCTCATATTTATTCTTTTCCCTTCCTTCCTTTCCCCTACCTCTCTCACTTCCACTTTCCCTTTGGACCTTTTCTTCCTATTTCACATTGTCTATTATCCATTTTGATCCTTATTTACACTTTCAGTTTCTCACACCAAAGAAACTACTTGCTATTTAAACATGTGTGTCTTATTTATTTCATTTAAGAGTATGGCCTCAATATGGATCCATTTGGCTATACATGTCTCTAGTTTCTCATTCTTTATGGCTGAGTACTACTCCATTTTATTTTAAAAACCCCACATCTTCTTTATCCAGTTGATGGGAAATTGAGCTGTTTCCAAGTTTTAGCTATTACAAACTGTACCACTATAAGCATGAGTGCACATGTATCACTGTGGTATGATTCTTTTATTTCTTTTGGGAAGATACCCAGCAGGGGAATAGCTGGGCAAATGGGACCTTTAATCCTAGTTTTTTGAGATAGCTCCATCAAAGACAAGGTAGGGAATATCACAATCCCCAGCTTGAAACTATACTACAAAGCTACTGTAATAAAAACAGCGTGGTGGGCTGGGGATTTAGCTCAGTGGTTCTGCTGCCTGTCTTGCAAGCAAAAGGTCCCGAGTTTGATCCCTGGTACCAAAAACAAAAACAAAAACAAAAACAAAACCCAGCATGGTACTGGCAAAGAAACAGATCTGAGGATCAGTGGAACAGATTAGAAGATGCAGAAACAACTCCAGACACAGTCAGCCACTTCGTCTTTGACAAAGGAGCCAAACACCCTCACTGGAGGAAAGATAGCCTCTTTAATAAATAATGGTGCTGGAAAAATTGGGTTTCAACTTGCCAAAGATTAAAACTAGACATATCTCTAACACTGCACTAAACTAAAATTGAAATGAATCAAAGATCTAAATATTAAAACAGAAGCACTAAACCACCTGTGAGAGAAGTTAGGTAGAACTCTTGAAGACATTGGTGTAGGAAAAGATTTCATGAACAAAACCTCAGTTGCACATGAACTAGCACAAAGCATCAACAAGTGGGATCTCTTCTTATTAAAAAGCTTCTGCACAGCAAGAGAAACCACCAACAGAGTGAAGAGACAACCCACAATGTGGGAAAAAATTTTTACCAGCTGCTCCTCAGACAAAGGTCTACTATCTAGAATATAAGGGCCAGGGATTTAGCTCAGTGGTTCTGCCGCCTGCCTCGCAAGCTCAAAGTCCCGAGTTCAATCCCCGGTACAAAAAAAAAAAAAAAAAAAAAAAGAACTTAAAAAATCAGACCTCTAAAGTTTAAAGACCTAATCCAAAAATGGGTATTTGAAATGAGCAGACATTTCCCAGACAAAGAAGTAGAAATACCAAATAAACATATAAAAAAATGCTGAACATTACTGCATTTGAGAGATGGAAATGAAAACAACACTGAGGTTCCACCTCACTCTAGAAAGTATGGCTGCTATCAAGAAATCAACCAATAATAGATGCTGGTGGGGTTGTGAGGAAAAAGGAACCCTTCTCCAGTGTTGCTGGGAGTGCAGACTGGTGCAACCACTGTGGAAATCAGTAAATCGTGTAATATTTAATCTCACATGTCTGATTTATTTCACTTAACATTTTGGCTTTAAAGTTATGTTCTTTTTTCCTACAGATGACTCAAGTTTTTCTTTCTTTACAGCAGAGTAGTACATCATTGTTTATAAACACCAAAGTAAAAAGCTTCTGCACAGCAAAAGAAACAACCAACAGAGTATAAAGACAACCTACAGAATGGGAAAAAGTTTTTGCCAGCTCTTCCTCAGAGGAGTAATATCTAGAATTTATAAAGAACTAAAAAAAATTAGACCCCTCAAATAAAAGATCCAATCAAAAAATGGGCAAGTATAATGAATAGATGCTTCATGGACAAAGTACAAATGGCCAATAATTACCTGAAGAAATGTCCAACATTTTTGGCTATTAGAGAAATGGAAATTAAAACAACACCAAGCTTCCATCTTTTCCCAGAAAGAAGGGCTATCATCAAGAAATCAAATGACACCTTCCTTGCAAGCTCAAGGTCCCAAGTTTGATCCCGGGTACCAGAAAAAAAAGAAAGAAATCAAATGATAGCAAATGCTGATGAGGCTGTAAGGAAAAAGAACCCTTCTATATTATTGGTGTGAATGAAACCAGTATAACCGCTGTGGAAGTCAGTATGGAGATTACTAAAAAAAAACTGAAGCTAAAAATTTCATTTGACCCACCTATTGCCCTTCTAGGTATCTTCCTGAAAGAGTTAAAGACATCATATTACAATGATAAATGCATACCCATGTGTATAACAGCACAATTCATAATAGCTAAATCTAGGAAGATAGCATTTTAAGTCTCCTCTGAGGGGTTCTTAATGCCCCTTATGAATCTCAACTGTTCAGTCTAAATTTTGTATATGAAGTACAGTTTTTTTAAAAAATAAAATTGACTGGTTTGGAGGCATGAAAATTTATGATCTTAATCTTTACGGAGCTCAGAGTTTAATGCAGAAGGTGGATAGAAATTTATGACATTGTGGAATAAAGGCAACAATAAATCAAGTAAAAGACATAAGGAAACTTCTAGGCTTTGGATTGAACAAAATATCTTTGAGAGGCCAATTATTGGAGCCAAGAATGGGCTCAGTTCTAGCTCCATCTATTCTGAAAGAGGCCTGGGACTAAAAATCACAGATTATCTGATGTCTGGAACAATGCCCACTGTCTGAAATTTCCCAGTAGTTACCACGTTATTATTCTGGTATCTACAGGCCCATTACTTATTACCCATCCCCCATTGCTACTTTTGCAGCAGACAGCTGACAAGTACTGGGAAGAAAACTCCAATGTGTGTCCCAAGTGATCTTCAAGTCAGGCTTGTTCCTAGTCTGTCTATTGTCAGAGAACTGGCATCTTTACTCCTTGGTTTCTACCACACTCCTTCCTCCAGCTCTTTTCCCAAGGACCAGCTGACTGGAGAGCTCAACAGCCAAGAAGTCTGAAATGGAAAGACCAGAAGCTGAAGAAATGAGCAGCATACACCCAGCTCATCAGAATGAAAGACAATTTATCAACACACGAAAATAGAAGACTTTCGTCATGGGAGACTGAAGTTATGTGGGGATAAATAGACTTTTTTTTTTTTTTTGTACTGGGGATTGAACTCAGGTCCTTGCGATTGTGCAGCAGGTGGCAGAACCACTGAGCTAAATCCCCGGCCCCTAGACTATTTCTTTAGGAGCTTTTTCTGTGCCAGTATTTGGAGGAAAATGATTCTTATTGCATGCAAAATTATAAAAGACATTCTGCTAAGAAGATGGAACACCTGTTTTAGAGCCTGTGAAAGTTAAGCATCAGCAAAATTGACTTTCAGTGGCTTAAACATAAAAATAATGAATACTACAGGTATTCTTGCATTCTCATTTTACTTAAAAGTACATTTCTGACCATTTCTTCTCTACTTAAAAGTAGGAATTGAGAGATATTCCAAAGAGATACTAGATAAGGATGATGTTTCAGCAATCTAAAGATGGGTCCTCTTCTTAAAAGCAAGTGCTGGGTTCCAGAAGCCTTGTGAACCCCATGTCGCCCTGAGGAAGCTACAACCATGGATTTACACATTAATAAAACAATAGCTAACACAGATTAAGTGCTTATCATAGTCAGGTGTACTTCTAAGTGCTGGATCTACACTAATTGATTTATTCTCATAGGACAGAAAGGATCAGCAGCCCCTTCAAGTTCTGTTTTACTGCATTCTAAGACTAGTTAACCCAGAAAGTGTATTGGAAAGGCAGATTCAGCTAAAAGGGAATAGCAGACGCATTATGTAGATGTCCCTGTGGCTTAGTGGCAGAGATTATGTGCCCTTAGGGGAAAAAGATGAGGTCAGAACAGACTGGGAAGATCAAGCCGGGCTCTCTTGCTCCAGAGCCTGTACCCAAGCTGACCTGTCTGTCTGGAAGCCAGGCACACAGTTAGCTGAGGGTTTCATTCAGAGGACTCAGCTTGAGTTGAGGCTATGATCTCATCAAATGAGAGTAAGAGGCCTGGGAGGGAGAGAAACAGGAGGCCAGGATGAAGCCCTGTTCCCTGGGACAAAGTGGCAGGTGCGTTTCCCAGAGAGCCAGTGTCTGATCTCCTACTGGGATGGTCTTCAGAACTCTGTAGACACCTACTATAGTTTGCTGAGGTGGAATGTTACAAGAGTGACAATAGTAGGGAATTGTGCCAGGTTTCATTCCAGCACCAAAATGTGGTTATAAACAAAGGCAGAAAGAGAATCTTTATCCCCTTCTTTAAGCCATGGAAAGCTCTGCTAAACAGTGATTCAGTCCCTTCTTTTTTGTCAGTTCTGGGAATCTGTTTCTTACTAGTACTTATTTTTGGCCTTCATGTTCTTATGATTACTAGAGATTTTCAGTTGTTTAAATTCTGTATGGCTTTTGTCATAGGCACTGTTGCCACACTTTTACTACTAAGCTCACAAGTTTGGCAAACAAAACAAAACAAAACAAAACATGATGCTAAGAGAGTCATTGCAAGTTATGACCTGCAATCCATGGGCTGGGGTGGTGTTTTATGATATTCATTGTGTTCTAACTCCCTATCTAAAGAAAGGGTTAGTAACTTTATCCTATTAAGGGCCAGATGGTGAATACCCTAAACCTGTAGACAGCACTCCACTCTGCCATAGTGCGAAGCAGTCATAGGCAATAAATGGAGCCCGGGAGCCTGTGTTCCAACAAAGCCTTTTTCATTAAACAAGGAGCATCTGCACTAGGTACATGGGCCATAGCTGCTGATCCATGATGCAAACAAACAAACAAACAAAGAGAGAATACATTCCATTCTCTCCATAAGCAAGCTTTTCTTTAATTATCTTTTCCTAAAGGACAGAGGAGGAAGGAACTGTGTTGCATGCCCAAAGCTGTAAGCCACTGCTATTTTTCTTGTCTTACATTTGTAGTGTTGGAAGCTCATAGCTTTAAACCAAACTTTGTCTTGCTTTTTGATACAAAAGGGGCTAAATCATCCTATTCTAGGTTTTCCTGAAAGAAAAGAATCCCCATTTGCTACTCTTGTCCTCCCATCTAACAAAGTTCTCTACACACAGCAGGCCTCTGGCAGGAGATCAGAGATTTCTCCTAGGTGGCTTTCATTCTTTCTTTCTCTCATTTCATTGGTAGCAGTGGCCAACCAAGGAGTCTTTGTAATTTCATCTTCTTTGGTGTAGTTTATACGCATAAAGAGTTAGTAAATTTAAAATAAGGCAAATATAATTTCCTCTAAGTTGTGGAAAACCACCAGGATAAAAAGCTGAGTGAAAAATTGCTAGAAGAGAATCATCCCAGCCAAAATCAAGTCCAAAGGTAAAATATGTTTGCCTTCCTTATCTAAGGAATGAAAGTGCTCCACCAATGAGCAGAACTTGCCTAGCTATAAATTCTCTTTAGTAATTGGCAAACTTAGCCCCTGTTATTAGTAGAATTGATATGTTGAAATTTTAACCCTTGGTACCGGTGAGTGTCACTTTGTTTGGAAATAGGATCTTTGTAGATGTAATAAAATGCAGTTGAGGTCATTAAGTTGGGCCCAAATCACATATGATGGGCATTATTAAAAGAAGAGGAAAGTTGAGACACAGATACACAGAGAAAGGAGACCGTCATATGAAGCGCTAAGGAGAAGATGGTCATGAGACTGAGCAATGCAGCTACAAGCCAAGGAGCAGCAAGGATGGCTGCTACCTGACAGAAGCTAGGAGACAAGAGTGGGACAGAGCGTCCCCTAGACCCCTGCAGGAGGAACCAGCCTTTCTGGCACCTTGACACTGGATTTCTAGCCCCCTGAACCATGAAAGAATAAATTTCTGTTGTTTTAAGCCACCTGGTTGGTGGTGATTTTATTATGGCAAATCTAAGAAGTTAACATACCACCCATAGGCTGAAGTAAAATAGTAATGCAAATACATTCTATAGAGGGTTCTCTCTGCTCATTTTCGTGAAATGTCCTGTCCCTTGCTATTTAGAACAGTACTTCAGTAAAGACATAAATTTAATAATCCTGAGTGTCACACACGGGCTGCCTTCTGGTTTCACTTTGATGGATCTTTGGTTCAGATTATATGGGAGTTTTTAAAGTTATATGGCAAATGATTATTCTAATTCCTTTCCACTTTTTGTTATGTGAATTCAGGGCCACTGCCAAGGGCAGTTTGGCAAACTGTCAGCACCTGATAATATGACTGAAAAAAATCCGGTATGTCAGCTATTGTTCTACTGTATTAGCTTCTTTGGGTACTATGAGCTCATGGAATATAACAAAGCACTATACTGTCTAAACTTCTGACTGTATAACTCATGTTCATGCAACTCCTATTGTCTTAGTCTGTGTCTATCAGAGGGGAATTCTCTGCTATCTTTGTTTTCTTTTAGAGCTTTTCCCCTTAACTTGGTCTGCATTCGATGACAGAGGCATAAATCAACCTGTACTTGGGATAGCAGAATCACACATAAATTCTGCTAGAAGTCATGCTTCAATATTGTATTGTTCTAATGGGCCCACAGTGCAGTCAAAGGTAGAGAATTTCACAGGAAGAATCATTTTAATAGCTAACATTTATGGGGTAATTCTCACCTACCAAACACTCTTCTAGGTGTTTGGCCAAGGACGACTCCACTCATTCTTACAACAACCCTCTGGTGCAGGTGCTATTAGTATGTAGAGCTAGGAGCCTGACACAGTGCTGATAAGCAGAACTTGGGAAGTTGAAAGGTTGGTGAGAGCCAAAATTAATATACACTCTGGTGGCTTGGCTGCAAAGTCTCGACTTTAGCTGTTACTCTTTAGCTTCCAACTAGAAAATGCTCCCGGGGCCGGGGATTTGGCTCAGTGGCACCATGCCTGCCTCATAAGTGCCAGGTCCTAAGTTTGACCAAAAATATTGTTTATGTCCTTTTCAGATAATGCAAAATTACATCAATTAACCCCCCAAGTTTGCAGGGTCATCCTTGCATCTAGAGTCCAGCTCTCAGAGATTTAGGAATTGGTCATATTAGAAATGTCTTCCAACCTGTGAACAATCAAGGCCATGTGGGCACCATGTAAAGTAGTGATTAGGCCTGTTTGTCAAAAATATCATGAGATCTCAAGATTAAATGTTTTATTTTTATCGTGTTATTCTACACTAAAGTTACTGAGACTCTTTGTGAGCCTAATCATTTCTGTACAGAACCCATGTGGGGAGGAGAAGTCAAACCCGTGAGGAGAGGGCTGGGGTCCAGTATGTCTTCTAGGGAGTGTCTGCCACCCAGCACTACCTGCTACTGAAATGGTTCAGAGAGGAAAGCGTGGGTCGGAACTCCTTCTAGGGCAAGGGCTCAATCCCACCTGCCCCAACATCCCTACAAATTTTAAAACATCCTTAGACATCCTGAAATGATAACATTCATAGATGGTATAATCTGCTTATATACATAATTTAAAAAATCAATATAGTACCTCCACTGAGGCATTAAAAAAAGAAATGAAACCATATAACATCATTCACAAAATGAAATTAATACAATGTCCAGTGCTAGGGCTGACTATAATAGTTTCCCCAAAATGTTTGAGCTTGTATGTGGAATCTTGGCCAATGTAGGGTTGACCCATGTGCAATGATTCAAGGATGCATGTGGCTCACATACTGTGTTAGTCAACTTTTTGTTGCTGTAACAAAATACTTGAGAATAATATTTTAAAGGAGAAAGTATTTACTTTGGCTTGTAGTTTCAGAGTCAAAGTTTTGCTGGCTCCATTCCTTCTGGGACTGAGTTAAGGCAGCACATCACAGAAGATTGTGACAGAGGAAAGATGTTCACCTCATGGAATCCAGGAGGCAGAGAGACAGGGAACAAGGAAGAGAAGAAGGAGCTAGGGCTCAGATGCAGTTCCCAAGGTCAAGGCCTCATGGCCACTTCCTTGAACTAGGACCCACTTCTTTACCTCCTAGGAATGCCAGGAAATGACTATGATCTCATCAATGGATTAATCCGCTAATGAAGTTAGAACCCTCAGGATCATCACCTTCCAAAAGCCCCACCTGTGAACACATGAGAATTTGGGGGACACCGTAGATCTGACTTGTAACACATACCATGAATGGCATTGCCACTGAGATGAGATTTCCCCAGTGGTGAGTAATCTAGATCAAGTCATTAAAAAAAATGCACAATCTTCCTGTGGCTAAAAAAAAGCTGTCAACAGAACAGCATACAATTTTTACCCTATCTTAGTGGTACTACTAGGTTATTCAGCCTGTATCAAAACCAAGTTAAAAATATGAGTTGATGTGGAAAATTGAGTTGAGTCTTGAATTTGGCATTTATGTAAATTAATTCAACAGTTAAAAGGGATAAGGAACTATTCTTTTTGCCGTGGGACTGTTTTATGCATTCCATGACATACCACATCTGACCATCAAATGCTGTGACAAATAACACCCCTTACATTTGCAGAACACCTTGGCGACTGGGCTTTTAATGAGTGGACCTTTGAGAGATGCTCATCCAAGCTGTAACAGTATGCCCTTGGCCTCTAAAGATTTCTGTTCATCTCATAATGGAAAATACATCCAACCAAGAGTTCCAATGTACAGGTGTTTCTCATTTAACAACTGAGTTATAGTCCTGCTACTAGATTGTTAATGGATTGGTTGCTAAAAGAGGAAGTACAATATTCAGAACAAAGAAACAGTCAAATGAAATGCCAACCTGATGACTTTGCTTTTATTTTCATAACTCTAACATGCAGTACTGTAACATGTAACCAAACACAAAACTACAATACTGCATAATCAGAAAAACTACAGTACTGGATAAACAAGGTGTAGTGTACCAAAAAAAAAGACACTGAGGCTCTATAAGCAAAATGTATAGAACTGTGCCAAAAAAAACCCAGGTCATAATTTCAAGCAGAGGTCCTAAGTCCAGTCATTAAACAGGTGGGTCATAAGAAGAGGAATATCTGGATTAACTCTTCTAGATTTCCTCAAAAGTTCAAGTCCATAGTCTTCTCAGACTCAGGGCAAACTCAAGGGAGAACCCTTGTAGAAATAGAAATACAGGTTACATACTTTTAAGACAGAATGGGGCACCAGGCACAGAGCAAACATTCCCATTCCAAGAAGAAGGAAGAGGAGACTAGAAAGGAGAGATCAGCCCCACATAAGGTCAAACCCAGCAGGGCCAACTTTATACCCCAAGCTCCATGCCTGGTTGCTGAAGCACACTATGGTCAAATGTGGGTTCCCATGGGCTTGGCAGCCCACTCTTACAGTTTTGCGGGCTGTAGCCACATGGCTATTCTCTTAGGCAGGCTTTGCATGCTTTCCCTGGTGGGTATTTGTCATGGTTTATATGTAGATGTCCCCCAAGAGCCTCATGCTCTCATAAGAGGAGCTTTGGAAGGTGATTGATTAATGAGAGTCTATAGCTGACTTGCTGGTAGAGTTGGGGCCCAATAGGAAGAGGGGGTTACTGTGATCCTGACCTGGAAGGGCTTCTCTCTCTTCCTGGGCCCTCCCTTCACTCTCTGCTTCCTGGACACCATAATGTTAGCTGGTTCTCCTCTCCATGTCCCTCTGTCATGCCATTTTGCCTTGGAACCAGCCGACCATGCAAGGACTGAAACTTCTACCAACTGTGAACCAAAATAAACATCTTCTCCTCTGTGTTGCAGGTGTAGGGTATTTTGTCCCAGTGACACAGAAAGTGACTAAGGCAGTACTGCATGGTGCTGGGATCTCTACCTTCCTGGTTTCTCCATTGCAGCTTCAGCTTCATCCCCATGGCTCCATTACACATAATCCATAGGCTGTTTTTGGGGACTCCCACCTCACAGCACATTGCCTGGCCTCCCAAAGGAAAAGAGTTTGGCAAACTGTCCACACCTGATAACATGTCTGCTATGCCAGTTTTTAGCTTCTTAGAGTACTATGAGCTTGTGGAGTATAATTAGACACTACACTGTCTAAACTTTTCTGAATATATGACCAGCTTTCCTGTAACTCCTACTGTAGAAATTGCCATATCCTCACAACTCTTGGATTGTGCATGCCTGCAAGACCAGTACCATATGAATAATACCATAGTCTACTGCCAGTCTGAGCTGTACTGGGCTGGCTCGAACCACAGCTGCAGAGCCTGAGTGCCTGTGGCTGAATATTGGGCAGCAAATCCTGAGGGGGTTGTGGGTGCACAAGGCTCTCTGGTGCTCTTTTCTGAAATGAATCTGTCTTGGAAAAATCTTTGAAACAGAGAGTTTTACACCTGTGAGCCTGTGATGAGTGGGGTGCTTGCAGATTCCTGAGATGCTTTCCACTCTACCAATGCAGAGTGCTTGGTTTCTGTTTATCAGTGCTAAACTCCTTAGCAACTATGCCCTCCTTGGTTACACCTTTATAGGTGCTCTTTTCCTGGTGAGGCTGGGAACTTCTCCAGTCTTTCCATTCTAATTCTCTTTGCCCTAACTCTCACTGTAAATTTGACCAAAAGCAGCAAGTAATAACTGTCTAGCAGTCTGGATGCTTTGCTGTCTTGAAATCTCCTCTGTCAAGTAGACTAATCACTTTTAAGGTTGGCCTCAGAAATGCTGTCATATTCTTTGCCACAGTGTAATAAGGATGACCTGTAGTCCAATTCCCAATACAGTCCTCATTGTCATCTGAAACCTCATCAGCACAGCCTATGTGTCCACATTTCTGACATTCTGCTCTTCTGATTCCTTACCAGAATTGCCCATTAAGCTCTGCTACAGGCTGAGCTTTCCCTGGATTGCCCCTCCAAACCCCTCATAATTCCTCCTATGATTGTCTTCTCCACATCTTCAAGTATAGTAACTTCCCTATTTGGTATCAATTTTCTATGTTCATTAGCTTTGTGTTACTATAAAAAGTACTGGAGATAATTAACTTGTAAAGAGAAGAAAGTTACTTTGGCTCATGGTCTTGGAACTTTCAGTTCAAGATCAGGCAGCACCATCGCTTTGGGCCTCTGGCAAGTGCAGCATATCACAGCAGGAGCTTGTGTTAGGTCCATTTGCTTACACCAAGAGTCAGGAAGCAGGGGGAAAACAGAGAGAAAGCTGGCCAGGGTCCCCCAGTCCCTGTGGGATACCCGCAATGACCTTAGGCCCTCCCACCAGACTTCATCTCCTACATTACCATATTAGGGAGAAGATTTTATGCATCTTTGGGGGACCCTCTTCCAAATCACAGCACCTGTCACTACTCTTTAGCATTGGCACCAAACCCCTTACAGACTGGGACCAGGGGAAGACAGATTGCTGAAAGGTAATAGGGTTGAGATTCAGATGCAAGCAGACTGCTTGGGGGCCTGGGTTCTTATCTACATGTCTAAGCTGAATAACTTCAAGAGAGGGAGAGATCACCTGCTGGTGGGATCTGGGATAAGTTGCCCTTGAGCAGAGAGATTAGGGATGAGACAAATTCCTGCAGGTTGAAAGGGGAAAGAGAAATTTGTACCTGAAATGACCAGAGCAGAACAGGAAGTCCTCATGCTGTGAGGCTCTGGGAGGAAGTCAGGGGTCTGGAGCACAGGAGGAGAAGTGGCAGTCAGGGAGTGCTCTCTTCTTTTATATCAGAGAGGCACAAGCTGTTCCTCCACCTCACACACAGTTGACTACCGGAAAGAATGCACTTTATTCACTGTTGAGCCTTTGTAAAGAGAATCAACATATCTCCATCTGTTCTGAGCAGCAACGAGGATGTGTTAGAAAGCAACACTGTCGTGCTACCCGGTACTCCATGAACTAGGTGCAGAAGGAGTAGCCTGGGGCCAAGAGCTGGAACGCTGATCCTGATTTGGCCCTGTCTCCTTGGCCTTTCACTTTCCTCATTCTCCCACAAGGCTCTGATAATAAAGCACGTCCCAGCGTATGCCTCAAAGACACAAGGAAATCACAGAGGGAACAGAAGTCTAAAGCCGGAGAAGAAACGTGCTATGGAGTGATAAGGAATCACACATTTTTATTACTTTAGTAAGAATACTTTTTTAGGAAAGAAGGGAAAGGAAAAATGATGAGAAATGGAAAAAATAGAAATAAAGTCTTTGTAAATAGGGAAGGGTGGAGGGGGTAAAGGGAAGGCTAGGAATGGGGAAAAAATAAGAACCAAGATGCATTATGTAAAGGTACAATTCCCAATGAGAAATGTAATTGTGTTGTATACCTACAATGTACCAAGAAAAGAATTTAACAAAAAAAAGAATACTTTTTTAATGCATAGTAGTAATTAATGTCTGCTACAAGCAACTCCATATAGAAATCTCATGATCTATATGAATGTATTAGAGCACCCAGTGTTTTCAAAATGTTTTCACATACATTATCCAATTTACTCTTTAAAATTGTTCTATGAAATAAGTAGGATGGTTATAATTAATTGTAATTTTCATAACTGTGGAAACTGAGGCCTAAGACATTTGTTTCATATATGCTGGATGTGGGTATAATGGTCCAGTCTTTCAATTTCCACTTTAGTCTGCTTTCCAAAGACCATAGCAGAGACCACTGACAACCTTTGCCAAATTTCTTGGTGAAATTTGAGAGGCAAAAGTACAGACTTCATAATGTTCTCTGAACATTATATACAATTCACAGTGATCCCAAATTTCCAAGTCTTTTTAAAATTCCACTCACAGTTCTCTCTTTTGCCTCGACCTCTCTAGATAAAATTGGCCACCTCTTGTGCAGTAATCCCACAAGGCTCTGCACTCACCCCTGTAATTACAGATGTTGCATCATACAGCAATAATTTGTTTACATGTCTGTCTCCCCAGCCTCTGATTCCTCACTCTGCACCCCAGGGTCGGTGAGACAAGGTGTAGTCATCTCTGGCTCTTCCCTGGTCTCTGATACCTAGTACTTTGCTAGAGATAACAAAGGCAACTCTCTCTCCACCCCCTGTATTTCCGTGTGTGTGTGTGTGTGTGTGTGTGTGTGTGTGTGAATTCCTGCTAGCCAAGGCCACAGATTTGCCTGCATTCTCTCTCCTTGAAAGGAACTATGATTTATCATTTTTAGTTGAACTGCTATTAATTAATGCTATATTCACTGTTATTAAAATTTGACAGAAATATACTTTCTAAAACTGTTTTCCAAATATAGCTATCCAAATATATAGATTTCGATATATATAAAGCTTTCATTTTCAATGCATAAAACCTGGAAGCACTTTTTTAAACTGGAAAATAACCTTAAAAAAACAAAGTTTAAAAAGAATTAATAAAAAACAAGTAATTACACAGTGTCAACTCTCCTATGCAATTACCATTAGCTAAATAAAATTATATTGAAGTTTAGCCGGCGATGTAATTCAGTGGCACTGTACCTGCCTGGCAAGCACAAGATCCTGATTTCAATCCCCAGTACCAAAAAAAAAATATATATATATATATACACACACACACACACACACACACACACACATATATATATGATGACATTTAGTTGGAAGTGTTGTTTAGGGTTTTTGTTTTAGTGTATGTGTTTAAAACCTATCAAAATATATTGAGATAGCTCAACCCTTCGGAGGACACCACTTGCTGCCACCGCCGTTGCTACTGCGGCCACCACCTAAAGTTTTCTTAGACTCAGGGCTCCCCTGCCGCTAGGAGTTCAGGGAGGAAAAGCGGAGCCAAAGCGCCAGTGTCCCACATCTCCACGCGGCCTTCAGCCCTATATTGCCCCAGTTAGGATGGGCGACAAAATCTGTCTGCCCTTCTCCTTGTTCCTCCGGGTCGCTTTACCCCTAAAGCTGCTGCGAGGGGCGGAGGGCTTCACGTCTTCCTTAGACAGGGACTTTACGTTTACCCTTCCGCCGGACAGAAGGAGTGTTTCTACCAGCCCATGCCGCTGAAGGCCTCGCTGGAGATCGAGTACCAAGTTTTAGACGGAGCGGGATTAGATGTTGATTTCCATCTTGCCTATCCAGAAGGCAAAACTTTAGTTTTTGAAAAAAGAAAATCAGATGGAGTTCACACTGTAGAAACTGAAGTTGGTGATTAAGCACCATTTCTGAGAAAATAATTTTCTTTGAATTAATCCTGGTTAATATGGGAGAACAGGCACAAGAACAAGAAGACTGGAAGAAATATATTACCGGTACAGACATGTTGGAGATGAAACTGGAAGACATCCTGGAATCCATCAACAGCATCAAGTCCAGAGTAAGCCAAAGTGTTCATATACAAACTCTACTTAGAGCGTTTGAAGCTAGTGATCAAAACATACAAGAAAGCAACTTTGATAGAGTCAATTTCTGGTCTGTGGTTAATTCAGTTGTCAGGGTGGTGGTGTCAGCCATTCAAGTTTATATGCTGAAGAGTCCGAAGATAAAAGGAAAAGTAGAACTTAACCCTCAACTACTTAGCAAAATTGAAAAAAAGGCAGAAAAAATGCAATAAGTTGTTACCATTAATAGTCAAGACCATTAGTCTTTTCCAAAATGTTTTCAGGCATTCTCAGTAAGTGTGAAACAAGTATAATTTTACTGTGAAAGTCTACACTTTCTGTGAAAGGTACTTTATTGATCCAGTTATACTTAAGTGTGTAACACGAACACTTTATAAAATGTTAAGTTTGATTGAATTAATCCTTATTAATAACTGCATTTGTCTAAGTTTGAAAATATTTTACAAATATCATTTGTGAATTAAATGAATTAACACTGCCATCAATGCAATATTATACTGCCTGCTTTAACTGAGATACTTCTTTGTAATGCTGGCAATTACAAATTAACTGTGGAAAGTTTTGATATATCAAGTTATAAATCAACTGAGAATTATGTAATTATGGATTAAATATATCCACTTTTTTCTTTTTTTTTTATTAAATTCTTTTCTTGGTACATTGTAGGTATACAACACAATTACATTTCTCATTGGGAATTGTACCTTTACATAATGCATCTTGGTTCTTATTTTTTCCCCATTCCTATTCCTCCCTTCACATCCTCCACCCTTCCCTATTTACAAAGACTTTATTTCAATTTTTTCCATTTCTCTTCATTTTTCCTTTCCCTTCTTTCCTTTCCCCTGTTCCTCCCACTACCCCTACCCCTTTGGACCTTTTCTTACTATTTTACATTATCCATTATTCATTCTAATCATTGGTACATTTTAGGTATACAATATAATGACATTCATCATTGGAAATTTGCACCTTTACATAGTCTCTCCTGGTTCTTATTTTTCACCCTTGCCCAGCCCTCCCTTCAACCCCTCCAGTCCTCCCTATGTACAAAGATTTTGTTCCTGTTTTTCCATTTTCTCATATTAATCCCATTCCCTTCTATCCTTTCCCCTAGCCCTCCCACTTCCTTCCCCTTTGCCCCTTTTCTTCCTATTTCACGTTACCTATTATACATCTAGTCCTTATTTACACTTTCAGTTTCTCACACTAAAGAAACTATTCAGTATTTATTCATGTGTGTCCTATTTATTTCACTTAAGAGTATTGCCTCAATGTGCATCCACTTAGCTATAAATGTCTCTAATTTCTCATTTTTTATGGCTGAGTAGTACTCCATTTTATAAAAAAAAACCACATTTTCTTTATCAAGTCTCCAGTTGATGGGCATTTGGGCTGTTTCCAAGTTTTAGCTATTACAAACTGTGGTGCTATGAACATGGGGGCACATATATCACTGTGGTATGATTCTTTTAATTCTTTGGAGAAGATCCCCAGCAGTGGAATAGCAGGGTCAAATGAGACTTCCAGTCCTAGTTCTTTGAGGTATCTCCATACTGATTTCCACAGTGGTTGCACCAGTCTACACTCCCACCAGCAGTGGAGCAGGGTTCCTCTTTCCCCACAGCCCCGCCAGCATTTGTTATTGGTTGATTTCATGATAGCAGCCATTCTTTCTGGAGTGAAGTGAAATCTCAGCATTGTTTTCATTTGCATCTCTTCAATGACCAGTGATGTTGAACATTTTTTCATGTATTTATTTGCTATTTCTACTTCTTTGTCTGAGAAATGTCTGTTCATTTCAGATGCCCATTTTTGGATTGGGTCTTTAAATTTGGGAGGTCTGATCTTTTTAAGTTCTTTATAGATTCGAGATAGTAGACCTTTGTCTGAGGAAGAGCAGGTGAAGATTTTTTCCCACATTGTGAGTTGTCTCTTCACACTGCTGGTGGTTTCACTTGCTGTGCAGAAGCCTTGAATAAGAAGAGATCCCACTTGTTGATTGTTTGTGCTAGTTCATGGGCAACTGAGGTTTTGTTCATAAAATCTTTTCCTACACCGATGTCTTCAAGGGTTCTACCTAACCTCTGTTCCAACTGGTTCAGAGTTTGTATTTTAATATTTAGATCTTTCATCCATTTTGATTTTAGTTTAGTGCATGGTGAGAGATACAGGTCTAGTTTTAATCTTTGGCAAGTTGAAGCTCAATTTTTCCAGCACCATTTATTAAAGAGGCTATCTTTCCTCCAGTGAGGGTATTTGGCTCCTTTATCGAAGATGAGATGGCTGAGTGTGTCTGGAGTTGTTTCTGCATCTTCTAATCTGTTCCACTGGTCCTCAAGTCTGTTTCTTTGCCAGTACCATGCTGTTTTTATCACAGTAGCTTTGTAGTAGAGTTGCAGGTTGGGGATTATGATACCCCCTGCCATGTCTCTGTTACCTAGAATTGCTTTTGCTATTTTGGGTCTCTTCTTGTTCCAAATGAATTTTTGGATTGTTTTCTCAAGGTCTATGAAGTATGCTGCTGGGATCTCTATTGGAATTGCATTAAATCTATATAGCAGTTTTGGAAGTATGGCCATTTTCACTATATTAATCCTTCCTACCCAGGAGCAGGGGATGTCTGTCCATTTTCTGATATCATCTTCAATCTCTCTTTTCAGAGTGCCATAGTTTTCAGAGAAGAGCTCTTTGATTTCTTTCATTAGGATGATTCCTAGGTATTTCAGTTTTTTGGATGCTATTGTGAAAGGAATTATTTGCCCTATTTCTCTCTCAGTGAGTCTGTCATTGGTGTAGAGGAAAGCTATTGATTTTTGTGTGTTGACCTTGTAACCAGCTACTTGACTGAATTTGGTTATTAAATCTAGAAGATTTTTGGTGGAGTTCTTGGGGTCTTCTATATAGAGTATCATGTCATCTGCAAATAATGACAATTTGACTTCTTCATTTCCTATCTTTATTCCTTTTATTTCTTTCTCTTGTCTAATTGCCATTTCTAATGTTTCCAGAACTATATTGAACAAGAGTGTTGATAGTGGACATCCTTGTCTTGTTCCTGATTTTAGTGTGAAGGATTTCACTTTTTGACCATTTAGTATGATATTGGCTGTTGGTTTTTCATAGATGGCTTCTATCAATTTGAGGTAGAGACCATCTATTCCAACTTTTTGTAGGGTTTTTTTTTTATCATGAATGCATGTTGGATTTTGTCAAATGCTTTTTCTGCATCTACTGAGATGATCATATGGTTTTTGTTCTTGGCTCTATTGATATAGTGTATTACATTGATTGATTTGCATATATTGAACCATCCCTGCATTTCTGGGATGAATCCCACTTGATCAGGGTGTATGATCTTCTTGATGATCTTCTGCATTCTATATGCCAGTATCTTATTAAGGATTTTTGCATCTATGTTCATTAGTGAGATTGGCCTATAGTTCTCTTTTTCAGTTGGGTCTTTCTCTGCTTTGGGGATCAAGGTGATGCTTGCTTCCAGGAATGAATTTGGGAGTATTGCTTCCCTTTCAATTTCATTGAAGAGTTTAAACAGTAGTGGCAGCAGTTCCTCTCTAAATGTCTTGTAGAATTCAGCAGTGAAGCCATCAGGGCCTGGGCTTTTCTTAGTTGATAAATTTTTAATTACATTTTCAATTTCATTGGTAGATATTGGGTTGTTCAGAATTTTTAGATTTCCTTCATTCAACTTTGGTAATTCATATGTATCTAGGAATCTGTCCATTTCTTCTGTGTTGTTCATCTTATTGGTGTATAGGTTCTGGAAGTAGGTATTGATGATCATCTGGATTTCTGCTGGGTCTGTTGTCATTTCACTCTTTTCATTCCTAATTGCATGGATTTGGGCCTTTTCTTTCCTTTTTCTGACAGGGTTGGCTAAAGGTTTGTCAATTTTGTTGATTCTTTCAAAGAACCAACTCTTGGCTTCATTGATTTTTTGTATTACTGTCTTAGTCTCCATTGCATTGATTTCTCCTCTGATCTTTATAATTTCCTCCCTTGTATGAGCTTTGGGGTTGTCCTGCTCTTCTTTTTCTAGAAGCTTGAGGTTTAGCATCAGGTTGTTTAATTGGGCTCCTTCTGTTTTCCTAATATGCATATTCACTGCTGTGAATTTCCCTCGTAAGACTGCTTTCATTGTGTCCCATAGATTCTGATAGGTTGTATTGTCATTGTCATTTAACTGAAGGAACTGTCTGATTTCTTCAATTTCCTCTGTGACCCATTGATTATTCAGAAGTGTGTTGTTCAATTTCCACGTGTTTATGAAATTTTTTGAGTTTCTTTTGCTATGGATCTCCAATTTCATCACACTATGGTCTGATAATATACAGGGGATTACTTCAATTCCTTTACACTTACTTAAACATGTTCTATGTGTGAGTATGCTGTCTATTTTGGAAAATGACCCATGTGCAGCTGAGAAGAATGTGTATTCTGATTTTGTGGGGTGGAAGACTCTGTGAATGTCTGTTAAGTTCATTTGTTCAAGAGTTCGATTGAGTTCTAGTATTTCATTACTTATTTTTAGTCTAGTTGATCTATCTATTTGTAACAGTGGGGTGTTGAGGTCCCCTAGTACAATTGTATTAGTTCATATATGACTTTTCATGTCCATTAGTATTTGTTTTATATAGTTGGGTGCACTAGTGTTTGGTGCATAGATATTTATGATTGTCATCTCTTCCTCTTGGATTCTTCCCTTTACAAGGATGTAGTGTCCTTCTTTGTCTCTCTTAATCAGTGTTGGTTTGAAATCTACTTGATCTGCCAAGAGGATAGCTACTCCTGCTTTTTCTCGGGTTCCTGTCCCATGGATTATTGTTTTCCACACTTTAACTTTCAGTCTATGAGTTTCCTTTTGAATTAAGTGTGTTTCTTGTATGCAGAATATTGTTGGATTTTGCTTCTTGACCCATTCTGCCAGTCTATTTCTTTTGATTGGTGAATTGAGACCATTAACATTGATGGTTATAACTGAAACATATTGACTCATCATTGCCATGACTTTTTCTTTTTGTTGGGTTCTCCCCCTTTACATTTAATTTCTTGTCATGCCAGATGGGTTCATTCTGCTTTGCTTCCTGGGGTTGTGATCCTCAATGTCTGTTCCTAGGCTATTGTGTAAAATTCTTTGGAGTGCTGGTGTGGTATTCACGAAGTTCCTAAGGTGCTCTTTGTCATGAAAGTGTCTTATTTCTCCATGAATTTTGAAAGATAGTTTTGTAGGGTCCATCAATCTGGGTTGGAGGCTGTTTTCTTTTAGGGCTTGGAATATGTCACTCCAAGCTCTTCTTGCCTTGATGGTTTGTGTTGAGAAGTCTGCTGTGATTCTGATGGACTTTCCTTTGTATGTGATTTGTTTCTTTTCTGTGAGTGCTTGGAGAACTTTGTTCTTCTGTTGTGTTTCTGGAATCTTAACAATTATATGCCTATGTGTAGATTTTTTTTTTGATCAAGGCTATTTGGAGTCCTATATGCCTCACTTGTCTGTATGTCAAGGTCTTTTCTCCTGCTTGGGAAGTTTTCTGCCATTATTCCTATGAAGAGATTTTTTAATGTCCTCTGCACTCTCTTCTGTTTCTTCATTGAGCCCAATCAGTCTTATGTTATTCTTCTTTGCATCATCTAGCAGCTGCTGGATTGATTTCTCATGTTTCCTTATAATTTTGAAGCAATTTTTCTTTTCCTGGTCACTAATTGCAATCTTATCTTCTCTATCTGAAATTCTGTCCTCAAGTTGGCTCATTCTGCTGTGTAGACTTTCAATGGAGTTTTTCATGTCCTGGAATTCTATTTGCATCTGTTTTATGGATTCCATTTGTTTCCTATGTTGAGAGTCCATCATGTTCCTGAGCTCCTCTCTAGATTTATTAATCATGTGTTGCTCTAGGGGCACAATTTCTCCTGTTATCTGAGAAATTATTTCTGATTTCATTTTTTCCAGATCCCCTTTTGTTGCCAGTTGAGTGGGTCCAGGTGGTTGAGTATGAGATTGTTCCATCTCATTTCCCTTTGGGGTTGCTGTAGGTGATGTGGAAGTCTGGTTTTGAGACTTATTTATGTGTTTTCTCATTTCGACTGGGGCAGGGGGCTGTTAGCACCTGCATGGATTACCTCCTGTGATCTGAGAGAGGTGGGACAGGGGCCGGGAGCAGCAGTAGAGATGGTGACCCAAAAGCCCTTTACTGTGGGCTGGGAGCAGCGGGAGAGATGGTGGCCAGGAAGCCCCTTCCTCTGGACCAGGAGCAGTGGTATGTTTGCTCAGAAGCCCCTACCTCTGGGCCAGGAGTGGTGGGAGGGATAGTGGCCCGGAAGCCACTTCCTCTGGGCCAGGAGCAGTGGGACAGAAGGTAGCCCAAAAGCCCTTTCCTCTGGGCTGGGAGCCGGGGGAGGGATGGTGACCGGGAAGCCCCTTCCTCTGGACCAGGAGCAGTGGGACGGCGTCTCAGGAGACCCTACCTCTGGGCCCGGAGCAGCAGGACTCAGTACCTTGGTGTGGTTGTCTGTTGTCCTCTGCATCTTTGTAGTGTGGAACCAGGTGGCTGCCTGTCTGCAGCGGGGTGATTCGGTGTCTTCCGTGCGACTTGGGACCTCGGCAGGGTGTGCACAGACCTGCCTGTCTGCAGCGGACTGATTTGGCGTGTTCTGTGTGACTCAGGACCTCTGTAGGGCGTGGGCAGACCTGCCTGTCTGCAGCAGGGTGATTTGGTGTCTTCTGCGCAACTCGGGACCTTGGTAGGGTGTGCCTATCCACTTTTTTGTATCCACTTACATGTGTACCTCTTCCAAAAGGTAGATACCTTTGAAATAAAATGATACATTTTTGAGATTTTTAATATAAAGTATATTTCAGTGTAAAATATTAACAAAGAGGATTAATTTCATGTACTTAGCCTACATTTCCAAAAGCTGATATTTTACTAATTCTTTAAATTGCAAAGGCATACTTTCTCATTAAATTAGGACAAGTTTTCTCTTTGAAATGAAAATATATAATTAAAGATTTTCTGAATTGAGGATATATAAATAAAGCTTGCTCAATTTCCATAAGGATGGATTCAGTCACAATAGCTAAAGTATAGTATTTTAAAATTAAATATGAGAAAAATATTAAATATGAGATAAAATTAACTTATTTTTATATTATCTACCAACAGTTTTATGCAAGTTTTAACACTATTATTGACTTCAATAACACATTACTAGCAGTTGTGAAGGAAATTTTGCCCAAAGGATCTAGAGCTAGGGTAAATAAGTCTTTTTTTTTTCTGAGTTCTCAAAATTATCAGACACAAAAAGAATTGAGGTATACTTGAGAATAGCTGATTCAAAATAAAGTTTACTTAGGTCTGGGGATTTAGCTCACTGGTTCCGCTGCCTGCCTCGCAAGTGCAAGGTCCTGAGGTCAATCCCCGGTATCAAAGAAACAAACGAACAAAATAAAATTTACTTAAGTAGAGCTATAAAAATCTGAAATCTGATATGCTCATTATGACATCCTAATCCTAAAATAAATCATAAGAGAAATTTCTAGTTAACTGGAAAAAAACCTGTATTTGACTTTATTTTCTATAATTACTGTTTTGAACTATCTTTTATAACGATTCAGGCACAATTTATGACATGTAAGCCTCACTATAAAATTTAGCTTTGGGTGTAAATACCATAAAATGATCTTTCTGATCAACTTATTGACATTGAAGGATTAGAAACAGAGATTCAAATTATAAACACCTAACATGTAAATAAGCCATATACTCATGAAACTCTGCAACCCTAGTTTACTGCAATCTGTAGAATCTTAAAGGAATAGTAATTTAACTTCATCCTGAATGAAACAATTTTAAAGTTATACCCATTTGTAATATAATAAATGCATTGTGAGTTAGAAAGAATCAAATTAAAAATTAGATTATAGAGCCAGGGATTTAGCTTAGTGGTGCTGCTGCCTGCCTCACAAGTGCAAGGTATTGAATTTGATCCCTGGTACCAGAAAAAAAAATTGGCTATAGAACCCATCTATATATTGATGGGGATCTTGATGAGCAGTAATGATACCCAGAGAAATGTGATATCATTTGTAATTTATGCTCAGAGTAGTACATAGAGAAAGACATTTGCCTCTTCCTTAAGGCCCTTGGGAGAAAAATGTAAATTTCTATTTCCCTAGAGGCTGTTTAAAAGTGAGATTAATACTGTATATGACCAGTTACCTTAATTGGCCAAGAAAATGCTTTGGGTGGCTAGAAGTCCCTGTAACACATGCAAAACAAGGGTCAGTAAGATCACTGCTTATGAAGAGAACATGAGGAGACCTCCCTTTTGCCCTTTCTGTTAAATTCATAAGCAAACTTGTAGTACCGTAGCTAATAAAGCAGGGTACAGATACAAACTACTGCATCTTTTCTATAAAACTGTGATTAAGAATTCTACCATATATATATATATATACACACACACACATATATGTCTGCTGTACTGTGCTCTGATTCCTTATCTAACACTGAATTTGTTATATCATCTTTACCATAATATATGATTTTTGTCACTGACTTTAAAACTGAGTCAGTAATTTCTTGCCATATAAGAGTAATAATGTCTTTATTTGAGAAACAACTTTAGGAAGATTAAGGATAGTTTTACTTTTTGTAGACACAAAGTGAAGAGTGAGATGAAGTAGCATGCTATCTGTATTAACCAAAAAAAAGTAAAATTTGTAAACAACAATTAAAAACTTTAATATTTTAAAGATATATTATCTATTTCATATGTTTTTTTTAAGTCATGCTAAAATGAAGGAAGCTATTCATCACTTAAGAGCTGATTTGTTGTGGCTTTCTAATTATCCAATTAACTTAAAATACTACAACATTGAACTAAGGCCTAGAGTTCTGATTTGCATTTGGAACATTGATGTGTTCTTTTATGTGAATGTGAACATAAAGAAAGTATTGTTTGAAGGGCTAGGGATTTAGCTCAGTGGTACTGAGCCTGCCTCACAAGCTCAAGGTCCTGAATTCGATCCCCAGTACCGCAAGAACAAATAAGAAAGTAATGTTTGAAAATAGCATTGAAATAAGTCACAAATTTAAATTTAAGTATACTGACCCTTCTTGAATATTATGGTGGCTTAAAATTGACAGTAATCAGGTATCTGATTATAAAATTATATATTGAAGTTTTAAAAAGAAATTAATTCAGCATGTAGTGAATGGTGTTTCATCTGGTGTATAATATACAGTGTTACCATTGTTGATACCTATGAACAGCCATCTTAAATGAACAAGATTATGGGTACTGAGCTGAGTATATATAATAAAAATTACGATGAAAGAAAAAATATTGAGATAAATGCTAATTTAATAGATTTCTAGTAACATCTCATAGGATAAAGAAATGGACTTGATTCTTTCATACATTCCCATCTGGTTGTGCCAAAGTTCAGTTGTAATTTTTTTGTTCAGTTTTAATTTGGTAATAATAGACCTTCTATTTCAATCGAAATGCAATATTTATATAATCTAATCCCACTAAGCTCATGGAAGTAGAAATAACATACACATAAAAATAATATTTAAATCATATATATGTTAAAATATTACTTTAGGAATTATAATTCTATCCAACCTCAGTAAGAGCATATATAAGATCAATTAGGTAGCAGCAGTACAACTAAGAAGAGAGAAACCAACATGGCTCTTAAGGGGAAAACAAACAAAGAAACCTCCCAGGGCAGAGGACAGGCTGAGGTTGGTTGCTTTGAAAACGGAACCATGCCTGCATGTGACCCTAGACCCAGGAGTCCTTGTGGCTTATCCCATCATTCCTGGTGATCCAGAGGGTGCCCAGAGTCTCTCAGGGCTGCACTCAGGGCACTAGTGGCATGAGATTTTCACTGCTGCTGAATACATCATCACAATTTAATGCGGGCATCATGGATTTACTATCTCATAGGTGTGTGGTCAGAAGTCTGGCTTAGCTCAGCTGGCTTGTCTGCTCCAGGCTTCACAAGGCTATTACTCAAGTGTGGACAGGATGGGCTCTTAGAGAGAACTGTGTCCAGTTATTGGGAAGCCTGCTTCTTGCAGCTATATGAGTGAAGATTGACATACATAGTTCCTTGTGCTGGTCAGCTGGGGGCCTCTACTGGCTGCTGCCAGCTTCTTTCCAGCTTTGTGCTTGGACATCTACATCCCAGAGGCAGCAATAGCACATAAAACCCATCTATCTCACACTTGCAGTGTCTTGGATTTCCTCTTCTGCTGAATCTCTGCCCTAAGTTAAATAAATTGTTCAGCATTTAAGGGCTCAAGTAATTATATTGGGCCCACTGGTTAATTCAAGATAATCTTTACATCTCAAGATTTACCGCCTCAATTACAGGAAGTCTCTCTTACCATGCAGAATAGCACAGGCACAGGACCCAGGGAATGTGTGTGTGTGGGGGGGTATTTGGGGAACCTCTAACTGACCAACTACAGGTCTACTTGGGAAGACCGGGGTTTAAACTCTGCTTTTGCCAATTTTAGTCTGTTGTGACCATTTCTTTTTCTTAGCTCCTTGAGCTTCCTCTTAGTTAAGAAAGCTGTTAAACACCTTCTTGATTTTTTTCTCATGAGAGATAATTAAGTCAGCTTCAATAGAAAGAAATTGTTTCTTGTAATTCTTTCCCCAAGTCTTTCACTATCTTCTGTAGGAGTTGTGCTTCCAGTTTATACTGGTTATGTACTCCTATATTTTCTGTTTCTAAGAAGCAAGCTACCTTCTGAACTGATTTTCCACCAAATTTTCATTCCATGTACTTGTTGTCATATAGTCAGAATTTTAATTTTAGGTGAAGCTCTTTTTTGTACATAAGTTTACTCTAAACCTTTGATATAAAGTATTTGTAGCACATAATAAATAAGAATAAAATACAAAATACTCATTTTTGTCAAGTCTACATAGCCAATTGATTCCAACAGAATACTTTCATTTATTTCCTCCTATCCCTTCTGTTGACTATTCAAATTATAGTTACACTTGAACCAGAATTTGACAGAGTTGCATCCTAGCCTGCTACTTATCTCTTTCCTTAAAAATTGTGTCATCAATAACTTTTTTTTTGTACCGGGGATCGAACTTGGGACCTTGTGCTTGCGAGGCAGGCACTGGAACCACTAAGCTAAATCCCCAGCCCAATCATTGATAATTCTGATTAGCTCTTGAACCTCACCTTCAAGCTCTGAGTTTTCAGACTGCTTGCTCAGTTTGGGCACTTTTCATTTGGTCTGTACTCTTTTGACTTATGCTATCTTCTCTGTTAAGCCTTTTAAGGGAAGCAGATACCTGAGCAGCAGTGGTTTGTGTCTTCACACTGACTTTTGATTGAGAATCTCCGTAGTCTTCATTTTCTGACTCGTTCTTGTCTCATTTCCAGTCGCCATTTTCCATGTAATCTCCTAAACAGTCCAACTTATCATTTTAAGCACAGTTTCGGTCAGAGATTTTTAACTGACTCCTTTTATCATTCACAACACAGTGCCTTTGGGTTTTCAAACATTTTATTCTCTTGTTTGCTTCTCCAACTCTTTCTTTTCATCATAGCTTCTTAGGAAAGTCACTAAGTTTTTCTGAAGGACAGCATTCTCACCTAAACCATCCAATGTTTTTCTCCGAAGTCATTTTATTTGGTGTCATTCCCTTGGGACTGGAGTGATTTTTGACATACCTTCCAGTGACCGTGTCTGTCATTGGAGGCTTGAAGGTGAGCCACCATCGTTCCATAAAAGGAAAGTTTATGAGTTAATTTTCTATGTTCCAATGTCCGATGGTCTACTGCCTCTTCCAGTGCAGAGCTAGATTTGGTCATGTTTTGCCAAGTGCTGCCAAACACAGTGCAGGTGGCTTGAGAGACCTGGGCTCCACTGGGGCAACCTGAGGCTTCTTGGTCTCCTGTAACCAGGTTTCATCTGCTCACTGACTTATCATACTCTTCCACCCGGCAGGGTATCTTTTGGTTAGCACCTTTTCCTCCCTTGGAGCATGCTGGCTCTTCATTAGAGAGTCATAGCACTAGATACTGGCATCTCTGGGAAACCTAGGAGGTTTGAATGTTGTCTCTGACAGACAACACCAGCAGGTTGCTGCACAGATGCTCCAAGGATGTTGGATGTTATTTTTTCAGCAGACCCTCATGGTCCTAAAGGGCTCTGTGGCTCTGCATCTGGTGGCCAGTATTCTGTGAGCCACCACTGACTGTACCAAAGTCCATGGAACACTCTGTCTCTGCCCCAAACAAGGCAGGAGGTGGGGGGGGGGGCGCTGAGAGTGAATGGGAAGGGAGGGGGCCAGACACTGACATTGTGCTCTGGGATTTTGTTCCATCCACTGCACATGGAAAGTGATATTATCTGTACAATGCTTATTGAGGGGGCAGCCAGAGGGAACAGCCTGGGAGCCCTGGTCACTCCAAACCCTACCTGGGCCTACACCAAGCTTGGTGGGATCACAACAGCCCTGTGCCTGTTCTCTGTACACAAGCATGTCGGGACAGAGCCATGCCTGTGTTGCAGCAGAGGACTCACATGCCTGCATTTCTGGGGGAGGCTTATTCTTCTTCTGATTCTTTCCTTCTACAGGCCAGAGCCTTAATCTACCTACAAATGTCACAGAGACCTGCCTCCCCTAAAAATATCCTTTCTTTTGTGTTTCGTCAGTGAAGGCAGGTGGGAGCAGAGGGCTGAACTTCATCAAAGGCACTGACAGGGCCGGGGATTTAGCTCAGTGGTTTCGCCGCCTGCTGTGCAAGCACAAGGACCCGAGTTTGATCCCCAGTACCAAAAAAAAAAAGGCACTGACATATGGAGCTGAATTTCATTCATAAGAATTCAGGAGAAATTAATGGAAATTGACAATAGCATAACATTTCTCTTATTTTTGGTGTTGCTAGTTTGTCCCTGCTTAAAACGTGCCATCTTGGATGGGAGACTCTCCTCCATTGTTAGCACTGTTCATTCCCTGCCCCTCCTCTTTAACATGTGGCTCCCAAATTGCCCCGGGGTTGGACTCCAGTCCACTGCAGTATGCCTCAGTGGAGATCCTCTGAAGCAGGACTGGTCCTTCTTACAGCTGAATTTGCCACCTTTTGTTTCTTCCATACAGCGTTTCACTCTCCTGATATCTCTGGAAGACCCAAGCCCAGAACATCACTGCTCATCACCCAGGACTCTGCCATGAGTGACCTGACTTCAGTGTCTTCACCCATGAGGGATGGGACAGGCAGCTGGTGGGGGCAGGTCTGGGGCTTCAGAAGGGTCCCTCCATGGGTCTCCTGTTCTTGAGACAGAAAAAGGCCTCTAGGGGTCTGCGGATAGGTTCTATTTTCTCTATATTACTGGGAACACGCTGCTCATGAAAAATATAGCATTTAAAGGAATGAACCTTACCTCAAACTGGTTTAGCTTGCCTGTAAGGTAAGGTGATAGAAGCAGAATGGCTATTCATTTCATAGTTCAAGCAAGGTGATGCCATATATATGCTATCCATGTGTATACACATGTCTACATTAGCACATAATGTGTGGATGTGTCTATATATCTATAATGAAGAATGACATAAGCACTGAGTAAATGCTTACCAGCCAAATGCTCCAACTAGCTCTAGCATGTTTTTGAGTATTTGACAAATAAAGAGAGAAAGCATATCATTCAAAAAATTTAAAGGGGAAATAACTATAAAGCTATTAATCTTATGAGATGCTTTTAGAAAAAGAAATGTGCAGTAAAGACTTGATTGCTCAACTCCTTCTGCCTGGAATGTTTCTTGGCAGTTTAACTTTTGGATTCCAGCTAGTGTGAAAAGTTTCCTAGTTATTATGGTCATGTACTTTATTGTGCTTTCCTCTAATAGTTCCTGGAGTAAAAGAAAGGGCCTTGCACATAGTAGGTGCTCAATATGTATTTGTTGATTAAATAAATCAGTTATAGTGGAGTAGGAATCAGCAAGCAGAAAGTCTTGATGGTTTATATTTCATTTATTCACTCATTTTTATTTGTTTCACAAAACATACTGGCCTCTTCTTATTTACCAGGTATCATTCTAGACACTGGAAGCATAAGAGAAGTAAGACAGGCAAGATCTTCAGGTTCTAAAACGGTTGGCTGAACAGGCACAAACCAAGAAAATATCTGAACTAAGGTGGTGTACTCTGATGTGCTGATGTGAACCCAGTAAAAGTGGGAGCCAGGGAGGTGGCCCTGGTAGGGCTGGCGCTGTAGAGAGTAGAACCCTGGTCAGAAGCACCCCGGGCTTCAGCATGGACAGAGAGGGAAGCACCCACGCTGCTGCCCCTCCCCACTCATCTCCTGTCAGCACTGGATGAACTCAGAGGAGAGGCCAGCGAGGCTGCCCAGGAGGTGCAATCCCCGCAGTCAGCTTTCCAGAGTGTGGAGCAGAGCAGAGAAAGAGTATGATCTCAGGCCTAAGGCTCGAAAATAAAAGGAGACGAACCTCTAAGGGGGCCCTTCAGCAACCTGGATCACTTTTAAGCTCCTGGCACTGACTTGGGTTTACCTTTCCCCCATAGGACCTGGGGAACAGAGCTTGGCCAAGAGCAAATGTTGTTAATTTAATTGCACTTTGTAGGGTTGCCTCTGCTCCTTGGAATGAGTGTGCTTTGAGCCTCAGATTTACCTCCTGGCGATTCTTGTCTTTAGGGAAACACAGTAACTTAGTCACGATGGTATTCCAACAATACGGTTTGAACAGAGCTCTGTCTGATGAGCAGTTGCTAAACAATGAAAGGATTCATTTTGCCTGCAGAATTTTTTTTGCTACTCAGATGCATAACTGTGATAGAATAAAACATTTCTCAGCTTGGACTATATCTTCATGAAATTTCACTGGGGTTAGGGAGAAGACATAAGGGACAGATTACAACCATTTGAATTTCCTCCCCCTCTCCCTCAGGAGTCCTCTTTCTTTAACAGTGACTAAGTATAGATGGATGTTTTATCTTCCTTTAGACTCTACATATGTTTTCTCTTCTGCCCAAACCATCACGTACAGGGTGATGTACCTCATACAGCTAGAATGCAAAGAATCAAGTCACAGATGTCTGATACAGTCAACTTTGTTCTAGAAGAGGTGAAACTGAGAATTTGGAGAGCTTCTAGCAGTAGAGGGACAAGGACATCCAGTTGAGGAGAGGGGAGGGGAGGGGAGGAGGGCAACTGTTGATATTGGATTTCCTTGATGGTCTGTGGGGACTGGATTTGTGCAAACACTGAAGCTTTATGGAATATGTTTAAAGTGTGCTCTAGACTGCAAGGGCTCCAGGTGAGACAAAGTTGCAAGAGTTGTCTGGGTCTGTTACTCAGAAGGGAAAAGACAAGATGTCATAGGGAGATGAGTGTGCACCTTTTGACCCGGGAAAGGGAGAGGAGACCACTGTCACAGTGTGAGTAGCCAGAGAGCTGTGCTTGAGAGGAGGCAGTTTGGGAAGCTCCTTGATCTGAGGATAACTGGGGAAGAAGATGAGTAGTCGTTCACTGGGCAGAGACAATGTTCTCTGAAAACTTCTTTTTCCTTGTGGACTCACGTGAAGACTTTCCCCAGCACCCTTGTTTGTAGGTAGAGCCATATGGGAGATGGGTGGGATCAATATAGATCATTTCCACATGTAGCTCAGCAAAAATAGATAGTACTAAATTTCCTCCTCTAATTGAGAGTGGAGAGAGCCTCAAGATGGAAGGAGAGAATCCAGATAAAATTGGGATGATGGTTTCTCCAGGAGGAGTCGGGTCCTATTTACACAGTGCTTTCTGTTTGTTTGTTTTTTGGTACTGGGGATCGAACTCAGGACCTTGAGCTTGCAAGGCAGGTGGCCAGAACCACTGAGCTAAATCCCTGGCCCTACACAGTGCTTTCTTGAAAGGGTCAGAGAAAGGAGCTATGTGAGATCTTTGGGTTGATCCAAGGTTACTGCATCCACCCAAACTTTGAGGAAAAGATCCTTCTCTTCTTCGTTCTTCTCTAAGGAACATCTGATCCTAAATAGGGTGGAAGGCTGGTGCATAAGGGGTAATACAATTGACACTTAAGTCAACCTGTAAATGTGGCTAGAAAGGAAAATACAGAGCTAACTGGTGTGTTTCTAAGGACCATGAGTTGGGAATTCTTTCTCTTCCCAGGGTCTGTTTTCTTTGGGGAAATGGACCTTTCAATCCACTTCCATATCACGCTGATGAGAGGAGACCCCAGAAATGCAGTGGGATCCCTTCAACCTCTAGTGATTCTGCTAAGCCTTCCAGGTGCAGTATGTACAAAATGTCTTCTGGTGCATCCTGGAGTACCTTACGCATAATCAGTGCCATTAAGTAAGTTCATGTGTCATGAATGGGATAGATGGATTGATGTGAAAATGAGGGAAGGAATAGAAACCTGAAAGGAAGCTTGGGGTTATGTGGGAGCTCAAAAAAGAAAAAAGATCACATAGACTGGTGCACCTGGCTGGTTGGTCATAAGTGGGAATGTGGCACCAGCTGGTTTCTGTTTAGGGTCAGCATCTTTGCACGATTACAGAGCTCAGAGAAGTTTAAGACATGTATTGCTGCTATTTAGGATTTTCTAGAGATTACTAAGATGGCCCCAACTGAATGTTATTATTTAAGAACTCAATTAGATCAAAGGTTGAGCACCACATTTTGGTTATATTTCATTTCCTCATGGGGAAGGTGAGGTAGAAGAGGAAGGCTGCAAGTATTTGTCTGTACAGTAGTATGATTTTATTTCCCAAGAAGTTATTTCACTGAAAACAGTGGTGTGCCTGAGCCTGTGCCAGGCTGGCTGTGGTCAGCATGGAAATGAGACTAGAAAACACACTTACACTGTGCCTTCTCAGTGACCAGTGCTGAGTGACGCCAGAGGTAGGCTTTTGTCTAAGTTAAAGAACAAGGCATGAATGATGTGTTTGTCTTTGTCTTTTACTACTTTCAAGCCATGAAACACTTCTCAATTACTTGTCATTTCACTTTGTTGCTGTTTTGTTTAGGTGAACACTAGTGAAACCGAAGGAGAAAAACAAACTGCCTCAGTCTTCACCAAAGAATACTTCAAGCCTGCCCACATCTGGTCATTGACCAAGCTCTTATTGAATGCAGTTTTATTGACAGTGATGAGATTACAAAATAACACTACCATACATGTTCTGTTGTTCTTTATATAGTACCAGAATGTTCTAAGCATACAGAAATTTTCTGCCAAAACTTGCTGAATAAATAGAAAGATTTTTAGGAGAATCCAAATAATTATTTCATTTCAAAATCCCTGAGAGGGAAAATTAAATGGTGTTTACCCTCTGAGTGTGCAACAGGCTAAATATTTACAATTTTAGAGTCTTCAGTTCTCGTAATTACAAATAGAGGAGTGCTTGGGAAATTTTTCTGTAGCTTATTGATATGAAGAGAAATGTCGAAAAGAGTTCCTTTGAATGCTCCCTTGTACTGGAGAACATATTCATCAGTGGCTGGAAGGGGCTCCAGCTCGCAGAAACTACATAAACTCATTTGGATGAAACTAAAGGAAAAATAAATGAAGTGATTTTTTAGTTTCTTTTTTTTGGAACTTGGATGAATTCTGAAGACACATGGGCAGGATAACTAGCAAAAAACCTCTCAACACTTTCCTATTTCCAGATGAACTTCTATTTACAAACATTTATAAAATACACTTACCTATAATTGCTACTCTGCCCCAGATCAGTGAGCAGTCCTCACTTTCTCCTCACCTCAGGGTAGCTCATCACTCAGAACACTCTGCTACCTCTAAGTGTTGAGTGGAACTACATTAATCTGTACCACTTCCGACTTTCTGTCTGTTACCGTCCTTACAACATAGGGAATAAAAAATGAAGTTCGTTTAGTGCACTGAAAAGTACTTGGCCCCAAGAACCTAGCTAAGTGTGGACAAACTCTACTACAGCCTGGCTTCCTGGAGACTCTTCTCAGGGCTCTGGCCCATTCAGGAAAAGATAGCTTGAGTTTTACTGTTTCAGCTGCCTAGTAACATGCAATTTCCCTGATTCACTGAACAGATGTGTTTATTTAACCCAGGGCTGAGGCATTACAAATATAAGTCCTTTTTTTTTTTCAGAAAAATAAAAGGAAGCACATGGTTGGATCCTAAAACTTGGGAGTGTAGTTGAATGTAAGCTTGAACCATAATAAAAATGAAGTAGATTTTCCAGTTGGGAAGCTTGGAGACACTGTCATGTGTTCTAGGAGTAGCTCCTTCAATAAAGATTAATGAATCTGTTTCACATATGAAAAGTGACATGTATTATTTTGATTCTGCATGTGTTTGTGTCGATCTTCTTGAACTGTTGAAGCAGAAGACAAAAAGCTGTGCATCCAGGAAACCAACAGGACCAGGTATGTGTACTTTCGGAGTTGTCAGATCAACAAGGCAGAAAGCAAATGGTAATTTCAAATTATTTATCCAGTTCTAACATGTCTCCAGCTTAGAAAGCCACTGCCAAGTTTTCACCCAACCTATCCTATCAAGCTCTAATAAAAGAAAATTTCTCTAGTTTCAGTATCTCTCCTTTTTCAATCATCAAATGTTACAATCTTGATTCTTATTTCACTTAGAGCTCTAAGTCTCCCTCTTCACACAGCACCTCTAAGATCTCAAGGGGAGACACATCTCTCAGTTCCATATAGAAGGTAAGTCCATTTGCCCATAATAAAGCACTTTTTTCCTCTCAAAACTTTTAACAATTTACTATAGGCTTTTCAGCTATATGAGTGCATGTACATACCAGGGTAAAAGATGTTCCAGTCACGCTCACATAGACTTTGCAAGTTGTGGCCAAAATAATTGATTAGAAATGAAGTTTATTCATCAATGCTGCTTCAAGGGAGAGGGCTATACATAGCTTGTACCACTTGTCATTTAAGAGGTTGGTGATTTAACTTTCTCCATAAACTACTTTCTCACAGAGCCGTTTTTTCCAGCCTGGGCAGATATAGAATTAAAGGGGCAGAGGCCTTTACAGCTCCTCTATGCTTGGTGCAATTCCACATTACCCAGGTCAGATGAGGAGAAAACCCAGTGCTTTTATACTAATAATGTCTTGTTCTTAACATGTGGTAATTATAGCCTGTACCTGAGGCGTTACCACCAAATATCCAGAGACACACATAAGGTTAATGATATGAAATTGTTCCACAAAGGGCATTATAGGAACCATTTTCACAGTTGGAATTAAGTACAGTTGTCCCTCAGTATCCATAGGGTACTGGTCCTAGGACCTCCTAACCTATGATACCAGTATTTCTGGAAGCTTATATTCTTCATATAAAATGACTTAGTGTTTGCATGTAACCTACTCACAGCCTCCCATATACTTGAAATCATCCCTACATTACTTGTGATACCTAATACAGTAAAAATGCTATGTAAATAGTTTCAAAGTGTTGTTTAGAGACTCATGACAACAAAAAACAGCCTGTATGTGTTAGGTACAGATGGAATTTTTTTCAAGTATTTTCAGTCTGTGGTTGGTTGGAATTTTTGACATAGAACCCTTGGATAAGGAGGGCTGACTGTACTTTTGATATAAATATAACTCCATCAATAATCTCCCTACCCAAGGTCGGAGAAGATGGAATTAATGAAAACCAGTTACATTCCCATACATTTTATGTTTAACCCTTTAAATATTTTTTTATTTTTTAAAATCCAATTGCACAGAACCCATTACTGATAGGCCACTTCCTCTCCCAAACTATCGAAGAATGAAGTGATAAATTCTAAGAAAGGAAAATTATGTATCATTTGCTACAATCATTCCCCTTTCCCCGAACTTGGCAAACATGTAAGAAAAATGAAGGCCGGTGAATGCATTTTGATTTGCAAAGCTAATTTGGAGCAAATGAGATTAATAAAAATAAAACAGAATGAGCACACATTATTTTAATACTTCTATATGAAATGAATGTGTTAGATTCGTAATCAGGAAGGGAGAATGAGTATGAAATTGGACACAAAAGTGTTTTCTCACAGGAGACCTCCTTTCCCTGTCATTGCCAAATGCAATTTCAAGCGTTTCCTTCATTCTCATTAAGTGGGGGCCAATAAGGTATTGGTTGCAGGACTTCCAGGTTAAGCTTCGGGTAACAGTCTTTCCGGATATAACTTTCTGATTGTCCCAGGCTTACCTTAGGGTCAATGTTGCCTGTAGCCAGCCCTATCGGTATTAGGGTAAGGTAAGGCTCCCAGGATAACTGAAATCCCATTAATACAGGAAAGAGGGATAGAGCGCAAATACTTTTGGGAGAAAAAACCAAAATGATTTAAATTTACACTATGAGTTATATGGCTACTATCAATTCTTCTTTTCTTTGAGAGCAGGATTTCATACAAGGGCCTGAGGCAAGAGGAAAAGTCACTGCTAAGCCAAAGATACCAAAACAATCTCTGTTCTTTTCCGGCCAGATTTGAAGTTTTACGGGTGTGTTATGGGCTGCCTTTTAGAATCCTTTATTCAGTGGAATATAGGAAAAGAAACTGTGCTGAAATAGAGTCAAGTTTTTATGGATATGGACAACTGCCATTTTAAAATAAATAAAATCTGTAAGTGAATATTTTCATATCCCTAAATTAAAAAGAAAGGGAAACAAACTTTTGAACACAGACAATTGCTTACTCACGGAAGCTTCACGTGTCTTCCTAAAGATCAGAACAAAGACCTCAAATGTGGGTGTCACCGCTGGGCTTTTGGGAAACGCGCCTACCACGAATTCTGTCTGCCCCCCAGTGGCAGCTGAAACACATTGTTTCCTTTGTTGGCCGTCGCCCTCTAATTCACTTGGCGGGGAGGTAGATCATGCACACCAAGAATTTAAAAACGACCCAGATGCACACCTAGCCTGATTCACAAGCGCGACCCTCCTTGTAGTAAATGCTGCCCGGCTCCCTTTCCGCTAGCTCAGCGTGTAGCACGGCGCCCCGGGCTCAGATGCTCACTGGCACCGAGGACACCGAGCTGGCCCGGGACTCGCGTGTCACACTGTTGGGCATGGCCAGCGTGCAGCACGACACGCCCACGGTGGCCTCGGGCAGCTCGTCGTCCTCCGTCCACTCGTTGAGCTCGGGGCTGAAGCACTGCACGCACTTCTTGTACTTCTTCTCGCCCTCGTTCCAGCCGCCCACCAGATAGGCGCGGCCATGCAGCAGCGAGGCGCCCGCCGTGCTCACGCCCACCTGCAGCGGCGCCGCCTGGCTCCACTGCCGCGTGGCGGGGCTGTAGCACTCGACGCCCAGCACATCCACGCGCTCCCCGCGCGGGCCCAGCTGGCTGCCACCCATCACGTACACCCTGTCGCCCAGCGCCACGGCGCAATGCCAGCCCCGCGGCGTGCTCAGGCCGGTCAGCTCGTGCCACGAGTCGCCCGACGGGTCGTAGGCGCACGCGGAGCGCGTGTAGGCGGCGCCCACGTAGCCGCCGGTCACCAGCACGCGCCCGCCAGCCACCGCGCTGGCGTGGCAACAGCGCGCCACCTCCAGGGGCGCCTTAGGCTGCCACTGGTTCGTGGCAGGCACGTAGCACTCCAGCGAGGCCAGGCTGCCCTCGGCGTTGCGGCCGCCCACGGCGTAGAGCAGCCCGTTGAACACGCTGAGGCTGAAGTGTGTGCGCTTCTGGGTCATGTTGGCCAGGTGGAGCCAGGTGTTGAAGCGGGGGTCGTACCTGGAAATGCAGAGGAGGGGGACTCAGCGACCATCACTGCAAGGACGTGAGGGCCCAGCGCAGGCCTCCCCGGGAGGCTGGGGTGAAACTGCGTGAGATCTGGGGGAGGCGAGGCGGGCGAGGGCGACCCCTGCCCCTGTCTACAGGACCATTTCCTTCAGCCACCCGGCAAAGGGGCTGCAGAGACCCGTCAGTCCCCTCCCTCCGCGAGCAGGAGCTGTCAGCCAGTGAGATTTAGGACTTGTGTGCCTTGGGAAGAGAATAGGAGCCAGTATCAAAAAAGGAACCGCTACGTTAAAGTCAGTTCCTCGCATCTTGACACATTAACCATCACTAGCTCACTCTTGCTGCTTAACATAGGAGCTGCCTTAATTTCCATTTCTCAGAAACCCCTTGGTGTACACTGATCTTGGCCAGTGCCACAGCCCCCCTGAGCCACTCCATCAAATTTCTGTCACATGTCAAAAGGAAGGCAATGGAATTCACATCTAGAAAGCATGAACAAAGGCTTAGCTTTTGATAACTTTGAAGCAATCCAACACTTACTAGTATATAGAAGATTTTAATTTATAGTTTTACTTTTCAGTGCTCAGTACTATAGTTTTATAGGCACTGAAATCAATACTGAAAAAATACCAGTGACTTGAATACTAACAGGTGCAAAATCAGCAGGAGGAAAATAAGGAGTCCTGGTAACTCAGTGTTTTCTTGTTTACATAGTCCAGGGGTATTGTAAACCCAGAATTCATCCCTTCATTTTGATGTTCTTTTCTCATTTAACTCCAGATAATACCTTCAGTTATAAATTAAAGGTTAGAAATGAATTGGTTGTTTGGATTCTTTTAAGTGGTACACTTCCATAATAATGAGATAATAAAAAATACCTTTCATGAATACTGTACAGATTTTCAGATCTTGTTCATTAGTTATTTGACTTTGTACTATTGTCATGACATAAGCACGACTTTGTGACCATTTCATATATATATATATATATATATATATATATATATGGAAGCTTAATTTTTTCAGAAATATGCTAAAATATGGCCTTTGAATTCCATTTTGATGAATTTATTATTCTTTCATTCTTTCTACATGTGTCAAAAATATTGATATTTTCTATTTTATTTGGTCTTCAAATATTTAAAATTAATTAGCTGCCATATTTTAATGATCTCATTCTCTTTGCCAGTAATGGATCTGACAGTTGTCAGCAGTGGTAACTTAAAAGAAATATTGCATTATTTTATTATTTCTTACCACTTAGTGTTAAAAACTAAATTTGTGGCCAGTTTCTTTCAGAAGTCAGTGTATTGTCAAGGGTACCCGATTAAAAACATGAAACTATGAATTGCTACCTACTGGTGGTAGGATTTCTCTTGGTATCAGTTTTCTCATATGTAAAATCAAGAGTAATTCCCTACCTACCTCGTAGGCTTGTTTTGGAAATGTAATGTGTATAGTATACTTGAGTGCCCTTTATATGATATAAAGTGCTGTACATATGTAAGGTGGCATTGTTATTGTTATTGATTTGCTGAGCCAATTAACTAAGGTAATAGGCATGATTAATTTATTTCTATGTCAAAGCAATCTCTCCTCAAATATTGAACGATTTCAGTTCCCTATAAAAGATCAATTACCTGCAGAAATTGCTGACTGCATGCTTAGCTTGGTTTCTTGCATCATTCTGGTCTTCACCACCGGCTACATAAAGAAATCCATCCATCACAGCGACACACTGGTTAAAACTCTTGGCTGGCATTTCTGTAAGTTTGCTCCATCCATTTTCAGGGTCTCTATACAAAATGTCTCTACTCAGGGACTTCTCGGTAAGGCCTGGGCGTCCTCCAACAGTGACCAGGACTCGACAGCCCCCTCGGATTCTTGTTCGCCTAGACTGCAGAGTGTTCTGATGATAGGGAAGCAGGTGGTAGTTCATAGCATCTACAAGGAGTTTATGACAATCAGCATCTTGCATCATTCTTGGTACAGATTGAACATAGTTGACCAGGTCTTGTGCAGAGATGGTGCCAAAGCGAATGTTGCTCAAAAGATCTGCAGCATGTTTCACTCTCTTTTGGTCAAATTCTAACCATCTCATTGCAATCTGGAATGCCACTATCTCAGAGGGCAACTGCAAATCATCATCTATGAGAAGTTCGTTAATTTGTTCAAATGTAAGTTTCATAAATTGATCTGACTCTGAAAATTCAAGAAAGTTGTCCCGGATGAATTTCTGGACTGCTGCTTTCGCGTTTTTCAGGGAATATGTCTCAGTAATGTTAACAACATACATACAGTTTTCAACACTTATCTCCCGAATTAGAAAATCACTGCACATCTTTACGAGTGTGTGGATCTGAAGGTAAACAGCAGCAGAAATGATGCTTCCGATGGTGTACAAGGACAGGGTCAGCTTGCCTGTGTAGGCATATGCAATGACCGTGGCCAGGCCTAGCGGGGAGATATCATTGAGATCCACCCTTCGAGTTGATGGGTCTTTCTTTAGGATGTTGTAAAAGTACTCACTGCACGAAGCCATCACTGACTTGTGAACATCAAAGGATTTGGTTTTGGTACCGATGACTAAGTCACAGAGAAAGCTTTCCTGTCGCATTTTACTCAAGCCTTCCAGGAGGTTGGGGCCATACGAAGTGTCTGTCAATTCTGAAGAGATGCAGCTAAGACCATTACCTCCCTCTAAGAGCCCATTCAGAGCATTCAGTCTGCTGAGGGGGCTGTCTTCTACGATGATAGTCATCTCGTTGATATTGGCTTTGTTCTTTTTGACAGTCTTCTTTTTGGGTGCCATGTTGGCAAATACACTGTCACAGGCAAGGGCTTGCTTAAAAAAAAAAAGGAAGAAAAGAAATAACAGTATGTTTCATTTTACTTGTGCTTTGGATTTTAAAATACTAAATTGAGAAACTTTTTCTTAAAATATAAGATAATGGTTTTTAATGGCATAAAGCAGACTAATCTTCAAAGTAGATTTAAGGACATATTAAACTGGGTGCACATTTTTATTGAAAGGGTTTTTTTGTTTGTTTGTTTGTTTGTTTTTTGGTACTGGGGATCAAACTTGGGACCTTGCACTTGTGAGCAGACAGCGGAACCACTGAGCTAAATCCCTAGCCCTTTATTGAAAGTTTTTATTGCAGTGTTACATATCAAAGATGAGTCTAGAAAGATTTATATGATCAAATGAGATTTCTCAGTGAGTACATTGCCAAGTAATTTTCATACAGCAAAAATGAACATCTCTGATTCAACTATGTAATATTATAGAATAGTAGTTAAACATTATTCACAGGCCTTAGTTTATTCTCATCCAAAAGTGCATTATAACCACTTTGAAGGTTTTCCTCAAATACTAAAATTTGAAATCCATGTAAAATTAGAAAACACTATGGAAAGATCATTTTATTCATAATATCAATGTGATCTATTATATTGTAAAAGATATAAAAATTTAGTAAGGGCTGCAAGATAAGCACTGTAGGATTTTGCCAGAGGATTTTTAAAAAATTTTATTTTATTGGTACATTTTAGGTATACAATATAATGACATTCATCATTGGAAATTTGCACCTTTACATAGTCTCTCTTAGTTCTTATTTTTCTGCCTTCCCCTTCCCTCTTTTCAACCCCTCCATCCCTCCCTATTTACAAAGACTTTGTTTCCTTTTTTTCATTTTTTCATATTAATTCCATTCCCTTCTTTCCTTTCCCCTACCTCTCCCACTTCCCCTTCCCCTTTGCCCCTTTTCTTCCTATTTGATATTATGTATTACATTTTGTAGTCCTTATGTACACTTTCAGTTTCTCACACTAGAGAAACTACGCATGTGTGTCCTATTTATTTCACTTAAGAGTATCACTTTGATGTGCATCCATTTAGCTATAAATGTCTCTAATTTTTCATTTTTTATGGCTGAGTAGTACTCCATTTTATATTAAAAAAAAAAAAAACTTTTCTTTATCCAGTCTCCAGTTGATGGCCAGTTGGGCTGCTTCCAAGTTTTAGCTATTACAAATTATGCTGCTATGAACATGAGTGCACATACATCACTGTGGTATGATTCTTTCAGTTGTTTGGGGAAGATCCCCAGCAGGGGAATAGCTGGGTCAAATGGGACTTCTAGTCCTGGTTCTTTGAGGTATCTCCATACTGATTCCTACAGTAGTTGCACCAGTCTACACTCCCACCAGCAGTGGAACAGGGTTCCTCTTTCCCCACAGCCCTGTCAGCATTTGTTATTGGTTGATTTCATGACAGCAGCCATTCTTTCTGGAGTGAAGTGGAATCTCAGCGTTGTTTTCATTTGCATCTCTTGAATGACCAGTGATGTTGAACATTTTTTCATGTGTTTATTTGCTATTTCTACTTCTTTGTCTGAGAAATGTCTGCTCATTTCAAATACCCATTTTTGGATTGGGTCTTTAAATTTGGGAGGTCTGATTTTTTTTTTTAAGTTCTTTATAGATTCGAGATAGTAGACCTCTGTCTGAGGAACAGCAGGTGAAAATTTTTCCCACATTGTGGGTTGTCTCTTCACACTGCTGGTGGTTTCTCTTGCTGTGCAGAAGCTTTTTAATAAGAAGAGATCCCACTTGTTGTTTGTTTGTGCCAGTTCACAGGCAACTGAGGTTTTGTTCATAAAGTCTTTTCCTACACCAATGTCTTTAACAGTTCTTCCTAACCTCTGTTCCAGCCTGTTCAGAGTTTCTGTTTTAATATTTAGATCTTTAATCCTTTCGATTTTAGTTTAGTGCATGGTGAGAGATAGAGGTCTAGTTGTAGTCTTTGGCAAGTTGAAACCCAATTCTCCAGCACCATTTATTAAAGAGGCTATCTTTCCTCCAGTGAGGGTGTTTGGCTCCTTTGTCGAAGATGAGGTTTGCCAGAGGATTAAAACCAAAGCGAGTGTGCGCCCTTCTATTGTGCTTCCCCTTGTCTTGTCCATGCAGAAGGATAGCAGCAGGCAGGAAGAAAACAAGAGAAGGGCTTCCTTGCCGGGACTTTTGTCTTTCTCACTTAGCTCAAATTGTCACATTCACATTTAAATTTCTTTAAAAAACTAGCACATATATTCTTTCTCATTACTTTTTGCAAACAATTATGAAACAGATTATGAACCTACCATCATTTTAGTGTTCAAATGCATTTGACTTGTTTTGGGGGCCCCCTTGTTGGTTTATTGGGGGAACTTTTAAGTATTTTCTTCAGCAAGCAGTTACCAGCTATCTAATACTGGCAGGGACCAGTTTGCTAAGAATCATGGAGCAGTTTAAGATGTAATTGCGACTAGGGAGCCAAAGACATGACAAATACGAAATGATAACTTACAGAGTAAATTCTTGGAACAAAGTTGTGTCTGTATCCTGGAGGAACCCAAGGTAACAGTGTTTTTACTCAGACAGAGGGCTTATAACCAGTCACGGTCTTAGAAGAAATTCTGAACCTCAGAAATAATTGGAGTGCTTCAGACTGAACAATATTTTGTTTATCTATCATGAAAAGGTTGTTTTGTTGGTGGCATGTAGAGGTGAAGTTTCAAATATTAATAGCTGTTAAAACAGGGTACTAGTTAGTATTAGAATGGACTCAGACCCCAGTGCTGGTGTTGGGGCTCAGAGGTCCCTGTAATTCTTCAGCTACTGGGTCATAGTCTGCCCCAGGAGGGTCTACGAGAGGGCTGGGAGGTTGGGAGAAATTTAGAGGGGCTCAAGGAAGTGGCTGATTGGCTATTTACAGTACAGTCTATTATATATAAAACATATGGATATTCCTTTATAATATGTGTATATTCATATATATATATGAATATACAATATTTATAGAGAACGCTCAGTATTTTGAGATAGTGACATGCTGAGGCTATGTAAGAAAAGGATCAGCAGGGAATTCAGAATGAAGGAGTGACCAATGGACTCTCATGGCAGTAGCATCTGATATTCAGTTTTAAACCTGCCTTTTCTACACTGTTACTCTCTGTGTCATCCTTAAATGAGGCATCCTCAAGTATCCTTAGTACAGTTTGATAAATTGCTGGCTGACTTGCTTTTCCTTTAGGGATATTGTATCAAGACCACAACTCTAAGATAACCCTAAGCTGAGGGCTGGAATAGGGGATGTAAGAACTAGCAAGTGTAGAGAAGAAGATGATTCAGTAGGGCATCAGCAACTGGACAAGGGAATAACAGCACAACCCCACCTCCAACACACACATGCTTTGTTGTGGCTTTCAGCCTAAAAGTGGGCTGCAATTGGTACAGCTCCAGCAGAAGAACCAGAGGACAGAGTTTGTGACAACTGTATTCACTGGAAAGGCAGTGGGGGCGGGGGGGCTCTAGAAAGAGAGATTCAACAAGAAGCCCAATAGAAACATGAATCTTCGAGAATATCAGAGATGGTAAATGTATGGAAGAACATTAAAAAAACCTATTTTTCGCCCTATAGTTCTTTATAATAAATGTGACTCTTCAGAGCAAAAATGATAACATTACCTTGTGAAGTTTATAATGTATGCAGATGTAGTACCAAGACAATTATACAAGAGAGGATGGGGTGACAGAGGTAAAAGTACCTAAGACACTGCATGGTTTCTGCTCTGTTCTTTTTGTATGTGTTAGACCTCAAACCAGAATTTTGTGCATGCTACACAAACATGATATTACTGGGCTACATTACCAGCTTGGTTTCCATATTTTATATGAAGTGGTACATAACAATATTATGTAGCCTGTGAAAATTAACCTTACATATTGTAACATCTACAGAAGTGATGGCGAACCTATGGCACACGTTTTATTTTCTTCTTTTAAGACTGATGTTACTTTAAGAGTTGTTTTTTCTAAACTACAACCTCAGTATTCAGGTTTAATTGCAGTGTTGGCACTTTGCAGTAAGTAAGTTGCAGTTTGGGCACTCATTTCTAAAATTTTTGCCATCACTTGTCTAGAGTTAATGCTGTTATATAGAAATATAACATGAGCCACATATGCAATTTAAAATATTTTATTTGCTACACTAGAAAGTTAAAAGGGAAAAATAGATTAATTTTAGCTGTATATTTCATTCAGCCAAATATTTTATTTTGTACATGTAATTGGTATAAAATTATCAGTGTGATATTTTACTCTTTCTTCATATTAAATCTTCAAAATGTAGGGTATATTAAAGTGCATCATAGATTTTATTAGCCACATTTCAAGTATTCAGTAGCCACATGTGATTGATGACTATTGTATTAGATGACAGAGTCCTAGAGCAACCACTGAAAAAATGCAAAGTAAATGAAAACCCAACAGATAAACTTAAATGAAATTCAAATGAGGACAGAAAAGTTGGAACAAAGAAACACAATTTGAAGAGAACAAACAGAGTACAATTTGAAGGGCTGGGGATTTAGCTCAGTGGCACTGTGCCTGCCTTGCAAGCACAAGGTCCTGAGTTCGATCCCCAGTACTGGAAAAAAACCCCTCAAAACAACAATAACAAAGCCAGAATAAAATTTGATGGTAATTTAAATCCAACCATATTAATCATTGTTTAAATGTTAATAGACAAAGCATTCGAATTAAAATGCAGGCTCCCAGAATGGATAAGAAAAGTAAGACTAATATATATACTGTCCACAAGAGACTCACCATAAAGACACTGATCAGTAGAAAATAAATGTATAGAAAAAAATTTACCATGGAAATAATAAACATAAGTGGTTCTGGTAGATGTATTGGATAAGACTTTAAAGAAAAAAAACTTACTAGTCATAGAAGGATCAATTCAGCATGAAGATGTAACAATCCTGAATGTATATTCCTAGGTGTACACACACAGTATGCATCTAATAACTATGAAATATGTGAAGGAGGGCCGGGGATTTAGCTCAGTGGTTCAGGAGCCTGCCTCGCAAGCGCAAGGTCCTGAGTTCTATCCCTGGGACCAAAAAAAAGAAAAAAAGAAAAATGTGAACCAATAAGTGACAGATTTATAGGAAGAAATAGGCAGTTCCACAATTATTCTTGAAAATATCAACTCAGCAATTTAGACCAACTAGACAAAAAATTCAGCAACATTATAGGGTATCTGAATAACATTATTAATCACCCTGGCTAAATAGAATATTACATCCAATAACTGCAGAGTGCAGCTTCTTCTGAGGTTCAAATAGCAGTAATCAAGACCAATCCTGTGCTTGGCCACACAACACAAAACACTGAAGTCATACAGATAATGTTATCTCATTACAACAGAATTAGATTAGAAAAGCTATCTAGGAAATAATTTAATTTATAATATTCAGAAATCAAATATTATACTTCTAAATAATCCATGAATCAAATAATAAATCACAAGGGAAATTAGATAACATTTCACAATGTGTCTTTGCATAGGGTATGTAACCTCTCAGAATCTCCTTTGACTTCTCTCTCCAGTGAGGGGAATAACAGTACCTGCCTCACAGGGCTGCCAATGAAAGCTTAGTGAGGAAAGGTCTGTGTAACACTTAGCAGAGTACCTGGCAAAAGTGAATGGGCAAAAAATATGAACCATTTTCATGAAGAGCAATAATCTTTGTTAGCTATCTCTTTGGCAATGAAGGAACCCATTTAAGCTTTGGGATGAAGCAAGTCAGAGACAACCACTACAACATGCAGAAGCAGGAGCAGGATGCAGTATAGGGCAGGAACGTATGGCCACCCAGAGTGTAAACTGGCAAACAGCAACCAGAGCATGAAAATATTTCTAAGGGAGTTAGAACAGAGTGTTTTTATTTTTATATGAATAGTAGTTTAGAGAACTTGGGACATTTGGTTATCAGTCAGGTAAGAAAAACAACAGATTACATGGAACATACTGAATCTGTGTGCTTGGATTTAAGGATTCAGATTGAGGGCACTGTTTAGGTGAGGTGGTGTTAGGAAGGGAGGGTTCGCACATAACATAAATCTTATTGGTCCTGGTAACTGAGGATTTTTTGTGAGTAGGTGTAAGAGGTAGAAGGTCATTAGAAGCAGGGAGGCATGACTCAACCTGCTGTGTGCAATCTGAGATGCTGAGTTCATGAGGGAGATATTTGGCAGACAACATTAGGCCAAAACATGTAGGATGTTAGAGCCAGGAAGGGTTTTGATTTGATAAGTTAATATTTGCTCAAAAAGATTACTCTCCAGGAAAGGAGAGGGCAACCTGAGGCTAGACAAAATGTACAACCAGTTCACATTCTTCCTTAGTCTTCCTTCTCTTAATTCCTATTGATGATCCCCTTTCCTTCATATCTGACCTCATATCTGCCTTTGGTTCCCTCTGTGTACCTGACTCTGGACTGCTGCACTTCTGAGGAACTTCTGTGACCCTCTCTTGATCTAAATCTTCTTGTCCATGGCCCATTTCTCCAGGGCCCGAGTGGGTGACACAGTAGTGAGTCTGACAAATGAATCTGAGCTGATCAGCTAATGAGCAGATTCACTCTACCTCCTAGATATGCATGCTTTTTGTTGTATGTTTTGATATTTGAAATCACTGTCATTCTGTCACTCACATACAAATTTCAAATAGAGTAGCCCTGTCTCTTCAGTCCATGAAATCACTTTGCAGAGATATCTGGACTCATTAGCTCTGTCTATGAAAGGAAGAGGAGAGAAATTTAAGGGACTTTTGGAATCAGAGTCAACAGATAACTTATTGGGGGCCATATTTTCCTAGATAAATTCAAGAAATAAATTCAGTCTCTGTTTACAGAGCTGTCAAGACATCCTAGGCCTAGGAATGCACATCTCAGGTGAGGCCATCTGTCTACCTGTCCAAGTGTTCTCATTCTGTGGCACATTATTCCATTCAAAGCCCTGCAGCTTCTGCAGAAGAGCCTGGGATTTGGGGTCACTGCTTTTTTTTTCAGTACTAGGGACTGAGTCTAGGACCTTCACACTGAGCTACATCCCTGGCCCCTTTTTTATTATTTTAATTTTCAAACAGGTTTAAATTGCCCAAGAACTTGTGATCCTCCTGCCTCAGCCTTGTGAGCAATGGATTTTGAAATCATTCTAATTTTTAAATTTGATTTATATTTTAACGGAAAGTTGGATGAGGATTTTACTTACTGTTTTTTTCCCTGTGTACCAAGTGAATGTTTTGTGGTCAGCTACTGACCATGGGTGCCCAAACTTGGTAATCAGGCAGTCACCATGGTCACCATACCATAGGGAGAGCACCGACTCAGGTTACAGTCTGCATGGTGAGGATTGTGCCCTTGCCAAGCTGCCCCTGGCTGGGGGAGTTTCTAGACTGCCTTTCCATTTCTCCTGAACCACAACAGGCTTGATTCTCTCTCCCCACCCACCGCGGTACTGATGATACCCTATATGCTGAAAGAGAGGAAGGACTTCACAGCCCCTCCTAGCACTGTTAGTGGCATGTACTTTCCACACTGCCTCTACCACAGTAGGAAGCACTGGGAGAGAAGCAGATCTAGCCACAGTAGCTGAGGTGGTGTAATGGGATGAGCAGCTATTTGGAGGCACCTCCAGGTCCTTTCTATCCTTTCCCCTTTTGGATCAAAGTAGAGACTTTGCACAGGGTGTGGAGGGTTGTAGAAGGATTTCTGTCTTCCTGGAGCTATAGCTCCATTCTGTGGAGGGAGCCTGGAGAGTGTCCTGCCTGATCACAGATATCACAACCTTGTTCCCTCTTTGCTCCAGTCATGGTCACCCAGCCAGAGCTGCCCATTAGGATTGGGAGGAAGAGAAACAGGCAGAATTCTCTGTTCCCCTCCCCACTGCCCCTCACTGAGCCTGGGTTTTGGGTCATTTCCATGTTGACAGTGTCAAGTATTCAACACCTGATGAGCAGCTGGCCAAAGTTATGTAAGTCATCATGCTGTTCATTACCTTTTGTATTTGCCGAATTTAAGCATATTAATAATTAATTCCTAAATAAAAATAACCAAGCATGAATATGTATTATGTATTAAAGGTAAACCAGTATCTCCATTTCTGCCTAAAATAATAATTATATAGGTAGGATTTATAAGTTGAGGGATAACCATATGCTGAGCTCTGGGTTATGTACTTTACATAATTCATTTAAAAAATTTAAATACCACATAAAATCCTTAAGGGCAGGTTATATTGTGCTCATTTTATAAATGAAGAAATTAAGATCCAGGAAGAATAAAGAAAAGCTTGTCCAAGGTCACACAAGTTAGGATGCAGTGTTTGCAGAAGCAAGATTCAAACCCCCTGTCTTGGCTCCCTTAAATGCAGGGTAGGGTCAAACCTGAGGCAGGCTGAAAGTTAGCTTTTCCCAACATAAGATAAACAGAGGGAGAGTGAGGTAGAATTGGGGTTTATTAAACCAAATTTTGGATATGGAGATCATAAAGTGGTTGTTTCCAGCTCTGTGTACTGAAAAAAGAATTGCCTTTTCAAGTGAAAAATAAATTTGGGGGACACACAAATCCTACAAATTTCTTTACCTATTAAAGGTAGCAAGGATGTGAAACTCTTAATAGGTTCAGTCAGCCAAAAATATACATAGGTTCAAGGAGAGTCTGCATGAATTTGATTAGATAATCAAGCACTTCCTTCTAAGTGTTAGCTTGAAGAGGTTATTACTATTTTTTTGACAATTAATTATTGTCAATTTCATGTGGTTCAAGTTGGCCAGTGGCTGTGCCATGCCTGGCTTTTATTTATAAAGTATAGAGTCCGAGTCTCCATACTCAATGCTAACTGTACTTCTATTCTCTGACCTTGGATATAGAACACAGGGACACAATACAAAATTTTTAGTTTTGGTTTTGTTGAAAAGTTTAGCACAGTGGCTCTTTCTCTTTCCTTCTGTGTTTGTCAGAGGAGAGGAAGGGTTGAAAATCAAATTTTTCAGACTGATATCTCCTCAATCATTATGAACTGAAAACTAGATTTTGTATCCATTCTGCTCTAACAATTTGCTAGACCAGGGCCAAGCTATCCAATCTTTTAGAGAGGCTCAGAACTTCTTTCAAGCGGTTTGCAAAGAGGGTCATAATCCAAAACAGATCCAGAACCCGTGGACTAAGAAAAATGTTGCCAAGAAACAGTAGCATAATTGTACCCTGACCAAGAAGTGGGTGAGCCCGTATGATCCTATTGCCTTTAAATCAAATTCTTCCTGGTCCAAACCCAATCCCTGATGAAAGCTTCTAGGGCTGAGGACAGAACAGGGCTGTCACCTTACGTTTGACAACACGCTTCTCCTTGTTGTCTCTACCCTTGTCTCCTGGGAGAGACTCTCCATGGGCAATGGCGAGCCATGTGTGCCGAAGTGTCACAGTCGCTCTAACAGTACAGGAGTTGGGATCCCAGAATGTCTTTTCACCAGGGTGCAGGTCAGCTGGACATGCACAGCAGCGTCCCTGCCACATTCCAGACCAGCATCTGTCAGAGCTCATCAGTGCTGCCTCCCAGAATAGAAATACACCCAGCAGCACTGCTTGCCATTTTAAGTTAAGGCCAACTGCAGGGGGATTTTCCATTTACTATTTTATTCCAACACAATTTTCACTATAAAATATATATCACTATAGACATATGTGCATGTGAAAAACAAAAACCTGTTTTTTAGTCAAATAACACACTTGAGGTACTTGCAAGGGAGGTTCCACTTTGTCAATAAGTTATATTTCTGGGAGTTCAAACAATTGTCTGATTTTTGCACTATGAATTTAGTTAAAACTGGTGACATTATATCTCAACTGAACAGGTATGGAGTGGTTCCTGATTTTTAAAAAAACGAGATTTTAAACTTTGTGAGCAAAGTTTAGTTGTTTGCTCTTCCTGCTCTTCTCTATTAAACAGTGGAAGAAACGTACATACATTGGAAGCTTTTTAGAGACTTAAAATTATCATTAGAAATTGCAAGTAATTTTACTTCTGTAGAGCATCACTCATACATTTCTGTTACTGCATCAGTTTTCTAACTTATCACGTTTCTCAAATTCCAAATAAATGTTTTCTGCCTCACTTCATATCAGGGTCAGGATCGGTCTGACCTGGTTGGAGATCCCTTCAGGAAAACCTCTCTAAACCCCAAACACACACCCCCCGGCTCCCATCCCACAGCCATACACACCCCAGGATCCAGAAGACAGGAGATGGCGACTGTGGTCCCAGCTCTTTCCCCTCCTGTGTGAAGTGGCAGCCTGACTTACAAAGGTGAAGTTTTAGCGGCAGGCTCCCCCTGGGGAGGCGATCTGTGGAGACAGAGGGAGGGAGAAGAAAGATCCAGTGGGGAGCCACCAGCAGCCACCTGACAGCCCCAGTGGCTGCAATTTTTAGAATGACCTCTCGGGTTCTGCTGGCCAGGCAGCAGCCTCAGCCCTCACTCCCTTTTTGGCCTTCAGTTTAGGGCCATGCAGGGGCAGAGGGCGGGGCTCTGGCTGGTGAGAGGGGTTGGGTTTCTTGACCTGACCAGGGCTTTTTTAAAAGTCAAGATCAAGAGCTTAATCAGCTTGAGTGTAAGGAAAGAAAATTAACTAGGTGGGTGCTTAATTGTTGGAAGTAGAGATTTGAGTAGAGTAAGAAGTGAGTTCGAATTAATTTCTAGAAAGGTAACTAGGCTGGTCACTTCCGGTCCTGTGAGATTTGGTTATAAATAGACTGCTCTTTAGAAGAGGCCATGTTTACCAGGAGGAGGTCCTTTCCACAGCATATCAGTATGGCACTAGAGTTTCATTGTCTAATAAAGTCAGGGATCCCCAGGGAGGGCTGAAACAAACATGCATTGTAGCAAAGGTGGGGACTGAGGGATAGACAATCTGGCCACAGTTCATGTGAGAAAGAATATTCAAGGGCTGTAATTCACCATAAGCTTTTCATAGGCATCAAGAGTGTGAAAAACTTGCTATAAATGTTAACAGGACAATCCATTGCAATAATGGAAAACTGGATCATGGAAAATAAATGTTCTACTTATTCTTCATCAGTCAGATGATGGGTTAAGCATTGCTTTGTGGCCTAGTGACACTGAGAAAGTATTCTGCATCCTGAGGAAGATAGCTCGTATAAAGAAAGCTTCCAAAGCTGTGCATATTGAGAATAATTGAAAAAAATGAAGACTAAGAGTGCATATAGGATAAATGAAACCAGACTTCTGAGAGCTGGTAGCTTGAGGACCACCGGGGATGCAGTTAAAACTTTTGCAGCCTGCCCAGAATTTAGCTCAGTGGTTCTAGCACCTTCCTGGCAACCATAAGGTCCTGAATTCGATCCCCGGTACCAAAAATTAAAAATTAAAAAATTAAAAAAAATAAAACTTTTGCAGCCTAAGAATAATTAGGTCCAAATGGGTAGATGTTCCAGAAAAATAATTAAAAATAAGGAAGAAAAACTGATAACTAATAGTTGATGAAAATGGTAGCTGTGTAAACAGCTGGTTCCCTGTGATTAGAAAGATGAAAGTGAAAAGCTATAGGACTGCTGTGATGTGTTATGGTTTAGATCTAGGATGTCCCTCAAAAGTCCCATGTGTTCAGAGGTGGGATTTTTGGAAGGTGACTTGTCGTGGGGTACTATACTCATCAGAATGTTGATCCATTGATGAGTTCATAGCTAAAAGTACACTTAGGAGGTGGGCCTGGTCAGAAGAGGTATGTCACTGGGTGGGTACCTTTGGAGGGTGGAGCTCCCTCCCCAGTGCCTCCCTTTCTTTTTGCTTTCTGGGTGCCGAAATTGGCTGAATTGAGCAGCTTTCCTTTGCCATGCCTTTCCACCTTGCCACTTCTGCCCTTTTTATTTTTTTCATTCTTTTTAAAAAACTTTATTAGCAATAGTATGTGTTTGCAGTACATAATGATTGCATTCATTGCGGAGAGTTGGAACATGTACATAACGCATCTTAATTCTTTTTATGCTCCCTTCCCTTCCCCTCTCTCCATCTGCTGGTCCCCTTCCCAAACCAGCTGATTGTGGACTGAACTGTGAGCCAAGTTAAACTTCTCACCCTTTAAGTTGTGGCTGTTGGGTATTGTGTCTCAGCTGTAGGAATGTGATTGATACAAATGTAGAAGGGACTCTTGTTCTGATGGGAGGTGGGGTCTGGTTCATCTCTAGCATCTTTCTAACTCTAAGACTCCATGGTTCTATATGTCCTGGCCTCTAGTTCTCCTGACATCTATGAACTCACTGTATAGCATTTGTCTTAGTTACCACCTCTATTGACATTCCAGTTAGCCCTTTAGCAGGGAAAACTAATAGAATTTTTATTTCTTTGCTTCCACTCATGTATCTACAGAAGAGAATGTGTTAGAAGAAAATCAGAGTGTATTTTATGGCTCACTTTTAAGCAATCATTCTTTTGGTTTTGTGATGGGGCCTACCTGGCTGGTTCAACTCCTGAGCTTAATCAATTCTCCCCTCTCAGCCTCTCAAGTAACTGGGACTACTGTGTGTGCTCTACCTGTGTGCCTCTGAGCCCAGCTTCAAGTGATTCTTCTTGATTCCATCTCCCTAACTCAGAAAAAGGGCCAGTGCATTTGACCCCATTTTAACTATTCTAAAAATCAGCCTTTGGTCAGTATTGGTGGTAGTGATGATATGATGATGGAAAGGGCTTTCAAGAAGCAGATACTGGGACCAGTGCTATCATGTTCAAGAGTTTAAGACATTTTTGTGTGTGGTACTGGAGATTGAACCTGAGGCTTTTGCACACAATTATATCATTACTCCATTTTTAATAATTTTTATTTTGTCACTAAATTGCTAAGTGCCCAGGCTGGGCTCAAATTGTCATCCTCCTGTCTCAGCCTACCAGGGTGCTGAGATCATGGCCATATGCCACCATGCTAGGCAAATTCAAGACTATTAATTCCAGATCTACTGGAATGGCACTGAGACAATCCAGAAAATTATTTGATGTAGAGGTATGAATAACAGAAAGAATAAATGGAAAAGGTTAAAAATCTAAGACACTTTAATAAAAATATTTCCCGAGTAGCTACCATATACAAACATTCACCCACTGCTCTGACTCATGTGCCAGAGGCTTAGGGTTGTGGGGCATGGCTGGAAAAAGAGCCTGGGCTGTGGGATATAGTACAGTATATGTTAAGAAATCTATTTTTAGTATTCAAACAATGGGGCTTGCCTCTTAAAATTCATTTAATAAGGAGTGCCATGATGAGACTCATGTTTTGGAGCTATAACCTTAGGACAATATTGAAGATTTAGAATATCTTTTCCATCAACCTCCCCCTACCTTCTTCCATAGAGCAAGCTCAAATCTAAACTCCATAATGGCAGAAATCTTTACTCATTTTGTTCACTAATGAATCCCAAGTGCCTAAAATAGTACCTGGCATATCTTAGATGGTAAATAATTGTTTATTAATTGAATAAGTAAATTAAGCCACAGGAAAGCTGATTAATATAGGAAATTACCAGTAGTGAGGCCTTTGGTGTAACTGTAGCTGACTATATGGTTTGGAAGGCTTTGGAAATGGTTTGCAGGAAGAGTTTAGAAAGGCTTGGAGATGTCAGCTAGAGAAGCCCTAGAATGCTGTAAACAGAGTAAGCAATATTTGATGTGCAATACTGGTCAGAACTCAGATAATGAGAATGCTTATAAAAAGGCAGACAGTAGAGGCCAGGCTTAAGAGGTTTCAATTGGGAACAAGGACTCCATTGGCAGTTGGACTGGAGTCCGTGTGTATTTGCTCTGGCAGAAAAATTGTCTACATTTTGCCCATGTCCTGAAACTTTGTGAAAGACTAAGAAGAAGAACAGCAGACTAATTAATCTGGCAGAGGAAATTTAGGTAGCCCAATGTTCAAGCTGTGGCATGAGTACTTCTGGTTGTTTTTAGCCAAATCTACAGTAAGAATCAGGAACAAACAGCAAAGCTGAATGATTTGAAATGTTTAGAGTTTCTCTGGAAATAAAGCACCTGCCTGCAAGTTTGGGGCAAAGAAGAGCATGGTTGCTTAAAAGGCTAGCATTAAAAACAAGTCAAGTACTTTGTATAGGGACAAAAAGAAATCTGCCTTGAAAATATTTCAGAAATCAGCAAGACCGCATCCATTGTTGGTCCAATGTTGTTGAAGAGAGAGTCCTTGGAATGTTTTCTCAAGAAGGGTCCCTAGGGCGCCGGGGATTTAGCTCAGTGGTTTTTGCCACCTGCTGGGCAAGCGCAAGGACCCAAGTTCGATCCCTGCTACAAAAAAAAAAAAAAAAAAAGAAGGGTCCCTAGGGAACTGATTTTCTGAGATTCATTTTATAGCGCTAAGCCACCCAGGATTAGAAGCCTCTGCAGCCGTGATCTGAGGGAGCCTGATGGCAGACGTTGGCAGGTCCATGTGGTGCTGATTTTTCAGGAATGCAGACTACAAGTGTTATGGGATCATGAAGATTTCCATCCAGATTTCAGAACAAGGCCTGGGAGGCCAGGCAATGTTCCCCTGAGAGGGCAGTACATGAAGCTGTGACATTGAAGCCTAAAGTGCAGTGAAAATTGCATAAGTTTGAGATGCCAGGAATGTGAAAGGTCTGCTGAGAAAAACCACAGGCAGTGAGTAGAGCAAGTTCAAGAAAGAAGCCATGTGGGCTGCAAGTGGCAATACTGTAGGGGCAAGGCACTTCAAGTCCTTGGGAGCTCAGGTCTCACCACAACCTTGCCTAAATGCTAAACAGGTAACTACAAGGTTTAATGGTTGCCTGCTGGGTTTTGATTTTGCTTTGGAATCATTCCATTCTATTCTCCTATTCCTCTCTTTTGAAATGGGAATGTTTATTTATGTTGGGAGTATTTAACTTTCTTTTTAATTTTTATAGGGGCTCACAGCTAAGAGTTTGTCTTGAGTCTCAGAGGAGGCTTTGCACTTGGATATTTCAGCAAAGCTGAAACTGTTAAGACTTTGGTGACTCTCAGAGATGGATTAAATGAATTTTACACAATGAGATGGGTATGAGCCCTTTGGGGACTAGAAGTGGTGAAATGTTATGGCTTATATCTAAAATGCCCTATAAAGTCTCAGATTTGGAGATAGAGGCTGGTTGGAAGAGGCAGGTTACTGGATGTGTGATTTGGAAGGGTGTGTTCTTATTTCCAGGTCCTCCCTTTTCTTTCTACTTCCATGATTTGAGCAGCTTTGCTCCACCAGGCTCTTTTACCATGCAGTTTATACCTTGGAGCTTGCTGTCCAGGGACTGAGGATACTGAAACTGTGAGCCAAAATAAACCTTTCCTCCTTTAAGTTACAGGTGTCAAGTATTGTTTGTCAGTGACGGGAAAACTGACTAATACAATGAGTGCACAAATAAATGCGTAATGAGTGAGATAAGTAGGGTAGTGTTAAAGAACAAGAGAATTGATGATGTATGCAAAGAAGAATTATAATGGTGGGCCATAAAAGTGAGCTAAGAGAGAAATTAGACTTCAGGGGCAAGGAATCTTTGTTTATTGTTATAACCCTAGAACCAAGACAGCACCTAGCTAATGGTAGGCACTCAATATGTTTGTTGAATGAAAAATATTAATACTGACACAGTAAAATCCAAAGGTGGAAAGTATTCTGATATTTTGTTTTAAATTATTTAGTCACTTTTTATAGAAACTAACAAGGATTGTCTAACAAAAATATATCTTTTTAGAAGGTCTTATAGATGAAAGAACAGTTGGACAATAATCCATGTTCACTGAAGTCTGTTGTACAGTATAATTCTAATTATTTGGCTAGTTCTGAACTTCTGCCACCAATAGCAAGTCATTTAGAATGCCCTTCTCAAACTAATGTACACAGGTATTATTTGAGGGCCTTGCAATGTACTGATGCTAGTGAGGTAGGTTTGGGATGGGGCCTGAGATTCTGCCTTTATGACAAGCCCACAGGTACTGCCAATGTTGCCAGTACAGGATCCACACTCTGACTAGCAAGAATTTAAAATGCTTAGTTATTTGAAAAACTAAAGTAAAATCATTTACTAAAAGGGTAATAGAAAGCCAGGTGAGATGGCACCTACCTGTAGTCCTACCTAGTCAAGAAGATCAGATAGGAAGGTCATTTGAATAAGCCCAGGAGTTTTAGACCATCCTGGGCAACATGGTGAGAACTCATCTCAAGAAAAAATTAATAGAAGCCATTCCGTCAGAGCACAGACAATGTTCAAATACCAAAGTTACAAGCCTACTGTACCTGGAAAAAGTTTCCAACCAGTGCAATAAAAAAATGTATGTTGTTTTAAGTTGTTAAGTAATGTAGCAATGAATAAATAATACAGGACCCTTCTGTATTCTTCATCTATAAACTAATGTAACCCTCATACCATCTTTGTCAGATAGGATCCCTCTTTTACAAATAAGAACATTAAAGTAATTCAACTTGCCCACATCACATGGCTGGTAAGGGATAGGGCTAAGCTTGGATCCAAGTCAGCAGGCTCCAGAGTCTGGGTCCTAACTACTTGACTTTTTCAGTGTCCATGGGTGTTGCTGATTGGCTCACAGTTGTAACTCTGTTCTCAGTAATAGTGTTTGACATGTAGTAGAGTCTCAACCATTGATTGTTTAATTCACAAAATTGCTAAATGAACAATGAGTAAATTTTTTTGTTGTTCATGCAAAGAAATTTTATGTGTTCTTAGAAAGTATAACTGCACCTGTGATCTCAAAGGCTTTTTCTCATGTTGTAGTATGGATTCTTTAGGTGTGGAATGGGATACCTATTAAATGATTGAAAATTATTAGTGCATTTCAGTGTGCAGACCAGCATAGTATAAATGTTATGCAAGCTATATGCATCATATTAAACCACATAGAGGTTACAGTAAATTGCTTAAAAGGAGTAGTTGTCTATTTTTAATATACTTTATTGAACTCAGTACATTTATGTTATTATTTGAACAGGTAATCAAGATGAAATTAATAATGTGATAATTTACACTTATATTAAGTATTGAGTCTTTAAAATCTGGTCTGTCTTTTATACTTTTGGCATCTCTCAAGTGCTGAAGTTTGGGTTTGCCCTATTTCAAGTGCCCAGTAGCCCCCTGTGGCAAGTGCTGAATGGCCCAAGTATAAAAAAATGGAAGGCAGTTTCTGGAATTGGGAGTCAATAGAGAGCTTCTGTTAGTTCTATGAGTATCCCTCTGTGATGTCAGGATATACTGGCAACAGCTCAAAATAAAAAATGAACTTTGGGGACAGGAGTTTTCTTAAAGTTGCTTTATAAATGGCAGCTAGAAAATAAATGACTCGTCACCTTGAACAGTAGCCTGGGAGAGGGATTCAAGCATGTGCTTTTGTTTTTCTAAACTTTGGGGTACATAAAATTTCATGTGTGACAAGAAGGGATGGTTAAGAGAACAAAAGTACCTCGTTTTTATGTTCTTAGAAAGTAAGATCGGAGAAGATGACCATTTAGCATGGCTGTGTGAAGCTGTATGACGTCACTGAGAGCCAGAAAGGCCAGGAGTGAAGTAGGCAGTGGTGAGGTGAAGCAGACAGTGTTGGCTTCCAGCTGACCCTCGACTGAACTCCCTTTAGATGGGAGGGGAAGCAGAGTCTGTCTTTTACCATAGAAATCAAAATCAAAAACAAAAACAAAAAACCAGGTTCTTCATTTGACAGGCTTCTTTGCAGTTCTGGCATGGATGAGCACAAGGCTGAACCTGACTAGAAATCGGGAGAAATCAGGAGCTAGCAATTCACAGAAGCAGGCAGACGGGAAGCTGTTCTGCCTCAGGGGGTTGCACTGGCTGAGCAGTATCAGCAGCATTCACTTTGCAGGAGCAGCACTGGCCATGGAGATTGTGGTGGCATGTGGCCGAGAGCTGGAGGCTTTGGGACACGTAGCTCAGGCTTCCATGACCCTGCAGGGTCAGCTCTGGCATCTGGGACTCTTGGCTTTGGCCTTGGCCAAGCCTTTTTTGCTCCCTCCTTTTTTATGGTCTTGGTTGTCTGGTCATCTATGAGTGACTCTTTGAGGTGCCCAGAACCCTTGGAAGACTTTTTTCTCCTGGGTCGCTCAGTCAGTGATTTAAGGAGCTCGGCTGCTCTGTATAATAAACTGCAGGGAAACTGAGGCAGAGAAGCCAAGAGGAGATGCCCTGGAGAGCAGAGAGTACGGAGTTGGGAGGGGCCTTGAGGGCAACAGGACTGAACCTGTATTCTGTGGAGACAAAGGGAGCCACTGAGGGGTTCTGATGGTCACGTGGCTGCAGGGCCACAGCAGCAACACGTCCAGTGATTCTTTTTTAGCTGTTCACATTTCTACACTGTACTTTCCAGGGCACCCCAGTGTTCAGTAGAGTCTGATACACAACAATGTCCCAGGTGAGCATTTTGAGTAGAAACCAGTGAAAAGCCACTCAGGTTGGCACAGAGCAGACATGACGAGGGCTGTGTGGAGCTGGGGTAGGGAGTTCAGCAGAGCCAGGGTGACAGACATGAGCTAAAGTCCTGGGCAACTTCTGGAGATCCTGTAAAGGCACAGGACTTCCCAATGGCTATAATTTAGAAATGACCATTTTAAGTAAACATCAAAAAGGGTTGGGGAGTTCAGCTGATGTGGGCTATGCCAGTGTTAGTTTGTTTGTGTTCACTAAGAAAAGCTGGCTCAGGAATCAGTCCCAAGGGATAATAAATGCTGTTTCTCATCTTTAATGTGGTAGAAGTAATCTTTGCCTGAAAGAGGAACTATTAGTGACTCCTCAAAACACGTGAGAGGAGTACAGATAGGAGAGTCTGCATTCCAAGAATTTTTAGATAATAGGCCTAAGATACTGCCTTCTCAAGGAAAGTCAAAGAGATGTGCTTTATTATTTCAAACACAGAGATTTGAGCTGGAAGTATTGGTTAAGACAAGTTCAACCAATAGCATAATGTGTTCCAAAGTTCCCTCAACCTCTTTCTTTTGGAAAAGAGAAAATTAATTAATGAAGCAAAATTTTTATGGAACTCATTCAGGTTTCCAAAAGCATCTAAAGGGCCAGTTGTGCCTGGGCTGTGGTCTGTATAGTTGAGAGGTTCTTGATGTAAGGGGACACTTGCAAATACACCCTTTGTTGTGACATTTTGAAGATAGCATTGGTATAAGGACACACATGTAAAGGTGAACCCAATTTATTGTCAGTTCTTCTGAAAGTATGACATATTTTTAAAACAGAATATCGCTCTCTAATGATTGCAAAAGTACAGTAAATGAAAGTTGCTTGTTGGTATCAATGATTTAAAAAATCTACGTGTGAAAGGTGAAGCCTCTCGTTTAGATTAAAACCACGGAAGACTCAGCCTTCTAACATGCAGAAGCTTATTACCCAGAGAACTTGCTTTCTTAGCAGAGTGCTTGGCTCAGTGGAAGTTAGAGACTAGCTCATGTAGCCTCACTGAGTTAAGATTAAGTAAATGCGTGTATTAGTAAGTTTCGAAGAGTGTATCTTTTCCTCCTTCCTTGACCGGCCTGGCTCCCCACCCACCTCCCTGCCTGCGACAGGCGCCTTCCTCTCTGTACAACTGTCTCTCACATGGGTGTAGCAGTGTCTGCCGGCAGTTGCCACATAATAATAATGTGTGATCCCCTCCCCACCCACAAGACACTGAAGGACGAGGTCCATTTTTATATTTCTGTATGCAGCATGGTACCTGGTGGTTGGCCAGTGCTCGAGATCAACTGACACTAGTCGTGACCCATTTGTCTGCATTTACTGTCTCCCAGCTCAGGAGTGAAACGGTCTATGCAAGATTCAGCAGGACCCCACAGATCACTCTCTAATTAGTTGCACCATCAAGTTACCTTTAAAGGGTAATTAAAGGACTAAAAAGTCTGTTTTCCTTGTTGTCCTGGGTAAGTTTGATGGCCCCACCCCGTGGCTGCCTCCACCTTTGTCCCTTTCATCTACTTAGCCAGAGCTTGGACATTGACTCCATTAAGATATTTCTACTCTGCTTCACTATAATCAAGAGCCACATATATCATCATGGAAGATTTACAGAAGCTACAAAGATATATGCAATTTTGGGCGTAAAGTTTTTTGTGTTTTTTTTTTGGTACCAGGGATCGAACTTGGGTCCTTATGGTTGCGAGGCAAGCGGCGGAACCACTGAGCTAAATCCCCAGCCCTTGGGGGGTAAAGTTTTTTTTAAAAAACTTAAAAAGGTTTAGACTATGCTCTCTTGAGCAGCACATATACTAAAAAAAAAAAAAAAAAAGGGTTAGACCTGAAATTATGAAACCTTGAAATCATAATGAATTGAGTTTATACAACTTGGGATCAATTATATGGGGGTCTTAAAGTAGTTTTAAGTTGCAAAAGTTATTTCTGAATAGAAGAATGTGTTGAAGTTATGTTACAAAGGCTTGATGGCTATCTCTGAGTTCTTTCAAGCAACATGGTGACTTTTCAATATCTGGAAAACAGCTAGAAAGAGTATGATGGTGAAAAAAGTCTGTGAGTTGCTAAAACAGGTACCGATATCACAGGCTCCTCATTCTGAAGCCCATGCTCTCTTCACATCAGTGGCCCTTCATGTCCTCACTCATTGCATTTAACTCATTTTCTCCACAGTCCAGGCAGGCTGGTCCTAAGCAGGCAACCCAGGAACACTAGGTGATGACCAGTTAACTAGAAGGAAGGCAAGCTAATGACAAGGAGGCAATGATGTGAGATTTTTATCCTGGTTTTCAGAATGCAATAAAAACTCATGCAATATAAAACTTAGCAACTGTTTACTTCTGAGATTTTTCCATATAATATTTTCAGACCATAGGTAAATGAAAACACAGATAAAGAGGGCTACTATATTAAATGTATGTTTTAAAATAGTTGTTCTGGGTGGGGCCTGAGACTTCCTTTGTAGTGAGTGTCCAGATGCTGCAATGCTGTCTGCAGACCATGCTGCAGATCCCTGAAATGTGACTGTGTTGAGTTGGAGCCCAGGCATGGGTGCTTTCTGAAAGCTCTTCAGGGGATCTTTTGTGACCCAAGTAGTGGTAATGGACTTGGATTCCAGAGAGGGCAGGAAAGGTGGATGATTGGATCATATGCAGATGCTTAGTTTTGAATACCTCAATTTAAAAAGTATTCTGAAAATACAGTACTAGTAAAATTTGAAGCAAAAGCATGTTTATAAAATAAAAAGTGGAAATCCTTTCCCCTTTACATAGCATGAAATTTTAAAAAATAATATCAACTTTCTTTCAGCCAGAACTGTCACTTCCCAGGAATTTGTCAAAATGATGAAAGCAGAAGGAAAGAGGAGAAGAACCGGTACTTGTGTCCTGTAGCTCTTTTAGAAAATATGATGTTGTTCCTTTGGCCACATACATATGAATCTACAAAATGAGTGGTATTGTAGGCAACAAGAGAATAACAGTTGTGCAAGAAGGAAGGCCACACAAATGTCACCATGGCAAAGCTGAAAGTGTCTACTGTGGTACCCAGCATACTGTGGGCATTGTTGTAGACAAGCAAGCTAAGGGAAGATACTTGCAAGATAGGTAGTGTGTGTGTGGAGCATATTAAGCACTCTAAGAGCAGAAATAGCTTCTGAAATGTGCAAAGGAAAATGATCAGAAAAAGAGGGAAGCCAAAGAGAAAGGTACCTGGGTTCAACTGAAGAGTCAGCCTGCCCCACCTGGAGAAGCCTGCTGTGTGAACATCAGTGGGGAGGAGCCTGAGCTGCAGAGCAGATTCCCTAGGAGATCATGCCTGCACGGGGGGGGGGGGGGGTGCTCTGCTGCTCAGCGCCTCACTAGGATAAGGTGCTTTGGCCTGGGGTTCAGTATCTGGTACTGCTTATAAATGAAAAGAGGTCCCTGAATTGTAAAGATGTTTTCTCAATTGAGTAGGAAATAAATACTTCCAGCAGATTCTTATTGTACCTAGTTATCTGTATCTGATCTTTATTCTTCCAATGCAATGTTTTTCTTGCTGAAAGATGGGGAATGACATCGTGCAGCAGATGTATACCCAGCTGGTCAAAATATGGCCAAATATTTATGAAATATTTACATTGGCTTCATCAAATCATCCCTCTAAATTATCACAGGAAAAATATGTATGAAAATGAATGAAAGGCAACCTATTGTGTTATAGTTAAGCTAGAAAGAGTTCATCACTTGGAAATGTATCATAAATAGCTACATTTTAAGGATCAGTAATTTGCCTCTGAGGCCCTGTACTTAAAAATAAATTGTTTAAAGTGTCCTATTGTGAATTATGTTCTAATTCTGAATTGCTTTGACCATTCATAAAGAATCAGAAAACAATACTACGAATAAAATAAAATAAAATAAAATATTTTACCTATACACCCACAGGATGATTTTCTGATTGAAGGATGAATCATGAGCTCCTTTTGTAATGAGCATGTGCTACTATAATCCATTTCTTAGTTCTTTCTTTGTGACCCTGCATCATACTCATGATGTAGTGAAACCAGAATTCAACTATTTCTTCATGGGCAGACATTAAGTTGACTCCTGCTTTTTTTCAGCTTTACAGATAGTGCTTTGTGTACATATCCATAAATATGTATATAAGTCATTTTGTACAACAGACGGCTAGCTGTGGAGTCATTGGTTATTTAAAAAGTTCTTCTTGAGGAAAGGGCTTTTGGGCCTCCATCTGTCCCGCCACTCCCAGCCCAGAGGAAAGGGCTTTTGGGCCACCTTCTGTCCCACTGCTCCTGATCCAGAGGAAGGGGCTTCCCGGCCCTCATCCCTACTGTCACTCCCGGCTCCTGTCCCACCTCTCCCAGCTCAGAGGAGATGAGCCACGCGGGTGCCAACAGCACCCCCTTGCCCCCCCAGTCAAAATGAGAAGACACGTAAATAAGTCTCAAAACCAGACTTCCAGATCACCTACAGCAACCCCAAAGGGAAATGAGATGGAACACTCTGATACTCAACCACCTGGACCCACTGAACTGGCAACAAAAGGGGATCTGGAAAAAATGAAATCAGAAATAATTTCTCAGATAACAGGAGAAGTTGTGCTCCTAGTGTAAGACATGATTAATAAATCTAGAGAGGCACTGAGGAACATGATGGAATCCCAACATAGGAAACAAATGGAATCCATAAAACAGATGCAAATAGATTTCCAGGAGATGAAAAACTCTACTGAAAGTCTACACAGCAGAATGAGCCAATGTGAGGATGGGATTTCAGATATAGAAGATAAGATTGCAATTAGTGACCAGGAAAAGAAAAATTCCTTCAAAATTATAAGGGAACATGAGAAATCAATCCAGCAGCTGCTAGACAATGCAAAGAAGAATAACATAAGACTGATTGGAGTCAATGAAGAAACAGGAGAGAGTGGAAGCAGGGGGAAAGAGCTTGACATGCAAATAAGTGAGGGATATAGGACTCCAAATAGCCTTGATCAAAAAAAAATCTACACATAGGCATATAATTGTTAAGATTCCAGAAACACAACAGAAGAACAAAGTTCTGCAAGCAGTTAGAGAAAAGAAACAAATCACATACAAAGGAAAGCCCATCAGAATCACAGCAGACTTCTCAACACAAACCATCAAGGCAAGAAGAGCTTGGAGTGACATATTCCAAGCCCTAAAAGAAAACAGCCTCCAACCCAGATTGATGTACCCTGTAAAACTATCTTTCAAAATTCATGGAGAAATAAGACACTTTCATGACAAAGAGCACCTTAGGAACTTCGTGAATACCAAACCAGCACTCCAAAGAATTTTACACAATATCCTAGGAACAGATATTGAGGATCACAACCCCAGGAAGCAAAGCAGAATGAACCCATCTGACATGACAAGAAATTAAATGTAAAGGGGGAGAACCCAACAAAAGGAAAAGTCATGGCAATGATAAGTCAATACGTTTCAGTTATAACCATCAACGTTAATGGTCTCAATTCACCAATCAAAAGAAATAGACTGGCAGAATGGGTCAAGAAGCAAAATCCAACAATATGCTGCATACAAGAAACACACTTCATTCAAAAGAAAACTCATAGACTGAAAGGCAAAGGGTGGAAAACAATACTCCATGTGAAGGGAACCCAAAAAAAAGCAGGAGTAGCTATCCTCTTGGCAGATCACATAGATTTCAAACTAACACTGATTAAGAGAGACAAAGAAGGACACTACATCCTTGCAAAGGGAAGAATCCAAGAAGAAGAGATGACAATCATAAATATCTATGCACCAAACACTAGTGCACCCAACTATATAAAACAAATACTAATGGACATGAAAAGTCATATATGCACTAATACAATTGTAATGGGGGACCCCAACACCCCACTGTCACAAATAGATAGATCAACTAGACAAAAAATAAGTAATGAAATACTAGAACTCAATCGAACTCTTGAACAAATGAACGTAACAGATGTTTATAGTCTTCCACCCTACAAAATCAGAATACACATTCTTCTCAGCTGCACATGGGTCATTCTCCAAAACAGACCATATACTTACTCACACATAGAACATGTTTAAGTAAGTGCAAAGGAATTGAAGTTATCCTCTATATATTATCAGACCATAGTACAATGAAATTTGAGATCCATAGCAAAAGAAACCACAAACATTTCATAAACACATGGAAATTGAACAACACACTTCTGAATAACCAATGGGTCACAGAGGAAATTAAAGAAGAAATCAGACAGTTCCTTCAATTAAATGACAATGACAATACAACATATTGGAATCTATGGGACACAATGAAAGCAGTCTTATAAGGGAAATTCATACCAGTGAATATGCATATTAGGAAAACAAATGAGCCCAATTAAACAGCCTGATGCTGAACCTCAGGCTTCCAGAAAAAGAAGAGTAGGACAAACCCAAAGCTCATACAAGGGAGGAAATTATAAAGATCAGAGGAGAAATCAATGCAATGGAGACTAAGAGAGCGATACAAAAAAAATCAATGAAGCCAAGAGTTGGTTCTTCAACAGAATCAACAAAATTGACAAACCTTTAGCCAACCTTATCAGAAAAAGGAAAGAAAAGACCCAAATCCATGCAATTAGGAATGAAAAGGGTGAAACTACAGCAGACCAGCAGAAATCCAGAGGATCATCAATACTTACTTCCAGAACCTATACACCAATAAGATGGAAAACACAGAAAAAATGGACGGATTCCTAGATACATATGAATTACCAAAGTTGAACAAAGAAGACCTAAAAATTCTAAACAACCCAATACCAACCAATGAAATTGAAAATGTAATTAAAAACTTATCAACTAAGAAAACCTCGGGCCCTGATGGCTTCACTGCTGAATTCTACAAGACATTTAGAGAGGAACTACTGCCACTACTGTTTAAACTCTTCAATGAAATTGAAAGGGAAGCAATACTCCCAAATTCATTCCTGGAAGCAAGGATCACCTTGATCTCCAAAGCAGAGAAAGACCCAACCAAAAAGGAGAATTATAGGCCAATCTCACTAATGAACATAGATGGAAAAATCCTTAATAAAATACTGGCAAATAGAATGCAAAAGATCATCAAGAAGATCATACACCCTGATCAAGTGGGCTTCATCCCAGGGATGCAGGGATGGTTCAACATATGCAAATCAATCAATGTAATACACTATATCAATAGAGCCAAGAACAAAAACCATATGATCATCTCAATAGATGCAGAAAAAGCATTTGACAAAATCCAACATGCATTTATGATGAAAACCCTACAAAAAACTGGAATAGATGGTCTCTATCTCAAACTGATAAAAGCTATCTATGAAAAGCCAACAGCCAATATCATACTAAATGGTCAAAAACTGAAATCCTTCACACTAAAATCAGGAACAAGACAAGGATGTACATTATCACCACTCTTGTTCAATATAGTTCTGGAAACATTAGCCATGGCAATTAGACAAGAGAAAGAAATAAAAGGAATAAAGATAGGAAATGAAGAAGTCAAATTGTTATTTTTTGCAGATGACATGATACTGTATATAGAAGACCCCAAGAACTCCACCAAAAGTCTTCTAGACTTAATAACCAAATTCAGTCAAGTAGCTGGTTACAAGGTCAACACACAAAAATCAATAGTTTTCCTCCACACCAATGACAGACTCACTGAGAGAGAAATAGGGCAAATAATTCCTTTCACAATAGCATTCAAAAAACTGAAATACCTAGGAATCAACCTAACAAAACAAATCAAAGACCTCTTCTCTGAAAACTATAGCACTCTGAAAAGAGAGATTGAAGATGATATCAGAAAATGGACAGACATCCCCTGCTCCTGGGTAGGAAGGATTAATATAGTGAAAATGGCCATACTTCTAAAACTGATATGTAGATTCAATGCAATTCCAGATGAGATCCCAGCAGCATACTTCACAGACCTTGAGCAAACAATCCAAAAATTCATTTGGAACAAGAAGAGACCCAGAATAGCAAAAACAATTCTAGGTAACAGAGACATGGCAGGGGGTATCACAATCCCCAACCTGCAACTCTACTACAAAGCTACTGTGATAAAAACAGCATGGTACTGGCACAAAACAGACCTGAGGACCAGTGGAACAGATTAGAAGATGCAGAAACAACTCCAGACACACTTAGCCACCTCATCTTGGATAAAGGAACCAAATAACCTCACTGGAGGAAAGATAGCCTCTTTAATAAATGGTGCTGGAAAAATTGGGTTTCAACTTGCCAAAGATTAAAACTAGACCTATATGTCTTGCCATGCACTAAACTAAAATTGAAATAGATTAAAGATCCAAATATTAAAATAGAAATGCTGAACCGGCTGGAACAGTGGTTAGGTAGAACTCTTGAAGACATTATGGTAGGAAACAACTTTATGAACAAAACCTTAGTTGCCCGTGAACTAGCACAAACAATCAACAAGTGGGATCTCTTCTTATTAAAAAGCTTCTGCACAGCAAGAGAAACCACCAGCAGTGTGAAGAGACAACCCACAATGTGGGAAACAATCTTCACCTGCTGTTCTTCAGACATAGGTCTACTATCTCAAATCTATAAAGAACTTAAAAAGATCAGACCTCCCAAATTTAAAGATCCAATCCAAAAATGGACATCTGAAATGAACCGACATTTCTCAGACAAAGTGCCAACAGCAAATAAACATGAAAAAATGTTCAACATCACTGGTCATTTGAGAGATGCAAACGAAAACAACACTGAGATTCCACCTCACTACAGAAAGAATGGCTGCTATCATGAAATCAACCAATAACAAATGCTGGTAGGGCTGTGGGGAAAGAGGAACACTGCTCCACTGCTGGTGGGAGTGTAGACTGGTGCAACCACTGTGGCAATCAGTACGGAGATACCTCAAAGAACTAGGACTGGAAGTCCCATTTGACCTCGCTATTCCACTGCTGGGGATCTTCCCCAAAGAATGAAAAGAATCATACCACAGTGATATATGTGCACTCATGTTCATAGCAGCACAGTTTGTAATAGCTAAAACTTGGAAACAGCCCAAATGCCCATCAACTGGAGACTGGATAAATAAAATGTGGGGTTTTTTTCTTTAATAAAATGGAATTCTACTCAGCCGTAAAAAATGAGAAATTAGAGACGTTTATAGCTAAATGGATGCACATTGAGGCAAAACTCTTAAGTGAAATAAATAGGACACACATGTGTAAATACTGAATAGTTTCTCTGGTGTGAGAAACTGAAAGTGTAAATAAGGACTACAACATATAATAGGTAATGTGAAATAAGATTTAAAGGGACAAAGGGGAAGGGAAGCAGGTGGGAGGGGTAGGGGAAAGGAAAGAAGGGAATGGAATTAATATGGGAAAATGGAAAAATAGGAACAAAATCTTTGTAAATAGGGAGGAATGGAGGGGTTGAAGGGAGGGATGGGCAAGGGTGAAAAATAAGAACCAAGAGAGATTATGTAAAGGTGCAAATTTCCAATGATGAATGTCATTATATTGTATACCTAAAATGTACCAATGATTAGAATGAATAATGGATAATGTAAAATAGGAAGAAAAGGTCCAAAGGGGTAGGGGTAGTGGGAGGGGCAGGAGAAAGGAAAGAAGGGAAAGGAAAAATGATGAGAAATGGAAAAAATGGAAATAAAGTCTTTGTAAATAGGGAAGGGTGGAGGACGTGAAGGGAGGTCTAGGAATGGGGAAAAAATAAGAACCAAGATGCATCATGCAAAGGTACAATTCCCAATGAGAAATGTAAATGTGTTGTATACCTACAATGTACCAATAAAAGAATTTAAGAAAAAAAAGTTCTTCTCAAATTGCCCTCCAATGGTTTGCCAAATTGCTCTCCCAACTCACATATGAAAAGGTCTCTTTTCTCCCCTACCATGGAACTACTGGGTGCTATCAACCTTTTCAAAATTAACCAACCAGTGTATGAAAAATTATTATCAGTGATTTTTTAATTTCTGTGACATGATGAGTGGGTGAAGATGAGTATCTTTTAATACATCTTTTAGACCTGAATATTTCCTCTTTTATGGGTTGCCTGTCTTTTATCCTTTTGCTTATGAGCTATTTGGTTACTTATCTTTTTGTATTAATCCATTGTCTATTATTATGTTGCAGATATTTTCCTCCAAGCCTACTGTTCATTTTAAAATTTGTCTTACTCAGTATTTCATTTGTATATATTCAAGTCTGTTGATTTTTTTCCTGACTTCTGAGTGTTACTTCTTATTTAGCAAAGACTTCCTAATTTCAAGATTATAAAAATCTTGGCTGGTTCCAAGGCAGAAAGGGGTGAGAGGGCAGGAGGAGGGCAGCTGCTCCTCCCATGGCAGACCAGAAACAGACAGAGAAGGGCGGAGCTGGGACAAGAGCACTCCTTCCAGGTCATGCCTCTAGTAAACCCCTCCAGCCAATCCTCACCTTCTACAGTGCTGTCAGCCCTGAGCTCATCCATGGATGTATCCACCAGTGAGTATAGCACCCTGTGACCCAATCACCTTCCACACACATGAGACTTTTGGGGGGCATTTTAGATCTAAATTGTAACACTTCTGAGTACCATTCTCAGTGCTATTCATTGAAAATGTTATCATTATTCCTAGACTTAAAATGCATCCTTCATTTTCTTTTTTCTTTTGTGTGTGTATGTGTGTGTGTGTGTGTGTGTGTGTGCACATGTGTGTTTTACTAGAGATTAAACCAAGGACCTTCACACTGAACTCTAGCCCTTATTTTATTTTATATTTTGAGGCAAGATCTGGAAAAGTCACTAAGTTGCCCAGGCTTAACTTGAACTTTTGATTCTCCTGCCTCAGCCTCCCAGAGTGCTGGGATTACAGGCATGCACCACCACACATTATTATATAACCAATGTCACATATACCAAAATCTCATCAACTTCTTTTCTTCTCTTTCTCTTTCTCTTCAACTATGAAACTAATAAGCACTCAGTGGAGAAAATTAGAAATATAGGAAAGAATTACCTTTTCAACCAATGACATCTATTTGTCATTTTACTTTCACCAGTTTTCATTCTTTTTAAGAATGTTACTGTCATATAATTTTAATTGTAAAGTATAATTATCTGGATGAATTTATTAAAAGGATAAATGCATTCAATATGCAAAAATATTTTGCTTGCTTTTTAAAAAGCCATGTGCATCTCACTAATATGCAGAAATACTAATGTGATTTCTTTTTTTAATTATAATTATTAATGCAAATTAATTGTACAAATTAATGGGCTTTACTGTGACATTTCCATATATTCATATAACATGCTTTGATAATGTCTACTTTCCTTTTTACACCCTCTTGCCCTTCTCTCTCTCCTCAATTCCCCCCATCTCATCCCTATTCCTTCCTCAATGATAGTCCCTCTTCTACTTTCAGGTCATTTTTAATTTTAGATTCTGCACATGAGACAAAACATGCAATGTTTGACTTTTTCAGTCTGGTCATTTTCTTAGCATGACAATCTCTAGTTCTATCTATTTTCCTGCCAATGACATGACTTTGTTCTTCCTTACAGCTGAATAACATTCCATTACACACGCATGCGCGCGCACACACACACACACACACACACATCTCCCTTATCCTTCCATCTGTGGGTGCCTTCTGCTGTTGGGAGTTCCTGAGTTCAGGGACCCCTTCTTTGGCTGCAAGCCTGGCTTGCTGGCATTTCCACCATCCAGTTGTGGTTCCTGTGATGAAATGTTGTCTGCTTAGGCTGCACAGAGCTGCCAACTGATCTGTGTGATCAGTCCTTCCATTTCAGGCCTTCCTCTCACAGCAAGGTAATGTGGAAGTTGCTAGGGCTGTATGATCCCATGTGAAAGGCTAAATAGATCATGATCACATAATTTGAGCTTTTCCAAGATTTTCAAGAAACACTTTTCATGTGGCTATTGTTCACATAAATGTGCATGTGGTATAAGTTTGGAGGGGCAGATTTGCTGCCTCTTCTGTATTGCTTTAATCTGACTTCCCTGCTTGTTCATTTTGCTGCCTAAATGGGCTGTTCTTTTATTGTCAGCTCCTCACCCACTCGTCTTAACAAAGCAGATTTCTCTGCCCTGGTTAGATAAAGTAGGGACCTCCCACTGCAGTTCCTGGTCAGACCCACCTAAGACCCATGCAGGGCTGGACCAGAGTAGGGTGGCAGCCTGTGTATCCTGTCTCTGAAGACTGGAGAGGGCAGTGGGACCTCAGCACCAACCAAGGCCTCCTGGCCTGTTCCTCCTTTCCAGCGCCCTTCACCTCTCAGTGGGTTAGAGATGAACACATTTAGAAAGCTGAGGCTGATCAGCTGTGTCTCTGAGCAGGCTGCAGGCAGCTCATGCCCCCGGAACTCAAAGCCCTGGGCCAGGCAGGTCAAGGCTGGAAGAGGTAGGTATTTGACCCAAGGGCCCCACTATGTGGTCCCAAGAGTGGTACTTCCCTTTGGCAATATTTCTCTACTCTCCTTATAATTTTGGTCAGACTTATCCCTTTATTCTCTTATTTCTTGTCTAGCTTCTACTAAAACAAGCTTCTCAAAGGAAAGAACTTCATTTTGTTCACTTGTATATTCCCTGTCCTAATAGTGCCTGGATCAAGGAACAATAAACACTTGTTGAACAAATGAATTCTGAATTGTTTTGAGTAACACACATGGAGGGGAATCATTCAGAAAATTTAAGTCTGAAATCCACTCCTTTTGTGAGGTAAACAATAGGCAGCATAACTGAATACTATAAGAAGAAGCACTGCTATGCATTGTATGGTACTCCCTACACCTCTTTCTCTGTCACTCCAGATTCTCTAATCTCTGCATAACATTAACTGGTAAAATTGTGAAAGTTAAATGAGATAGCAAAATAAGTTCAACTGGTTGTTTTTTAATTGTCCCAATTCATTTACTGAAAAGTTTAAGCTTTTTTCACTTATTAGAAATGCTTCGAAAAGGTCCAAAGGGGTAGGGGTAGTGGGAGGGGCAGAGGAAAGGAAAGAAGGGAAAGGAAAAATGATGAGAAATGGAAAAAATGGAAATAAAGTCCTTGTAAATAGGGAAGGGTGGAGGGTGTGAAGGGAGGGCTAGGAATGGGGAAAAAATAAGAACCAAGATGCATTATGTAAAGGTACAGTTCCCAATGAGAAATGTAATTGTGTTGTGTACCTAAAATGTACCAATAAAAGAATTTAATTAAAAAAAGAAGTATAAAAAAAGAAATGCTTCTTTATTAATAGAAATCAACTTAAGATCTTATTCTATTGATCTATTTATATACTCCTGAGCAAATACCACACTGTTTTAATTGTGTGTGCTTTACTGTATGTTTTGATATCTTGAAGATAATTGACATCTCACTGTCCATTCTTGGGAATTTTAGGAAGTATACCACATTTTACATTGAAAAATTCCACAAAATAATGCCCTTATAATTTTGATTGACATTTTTATTTTGCAGATTAATTTGTAAAATGTTTATATTTTTGATTATTGGATCAGCCAATGTGTTCATTTAGGTCTTTTTTGTTCTTCAATGAAGTTCTGTAATTTTTTAAAAATGCAATGGTTGTGCATGTTTTATTGATGTTACTTGGTGACTTTTTCTTTTTTACTATATTATCTTTCTTCTATTATTTTATCTAGTTGATGGTTCCTGCATAGAAGATACTTTTAGCTACCTACCAATATCCATTAACACTTTTTCCTTTCTATTCTATCTCCTTTCCAACCAAAAGATTATCTTTTCCAGGTGGCTGACTTCAGCTGATGTGTTGGCAGTGGAAGTTTGCAATGAGGATTTTTGGGGTCTCCTTTAATGGGAAATATTCACCCCTCATTCTGACATGGTTGTCCTTATTAGAGGTGGGTGAGTATATTTCTGTTTTACCCCATGGTTATTTTTCTAATGAGTTATTCTAAATCTTTTAGTTCATCTTAATAATTTATGCTTTCTAAGAAAATGAGAAAAACAATTTAAATAGATGTATAAGTATGTTTCTGTAGCTTGAGTATTCCTTATCCCATATGTTTTGGATTTCAGATTCTTTCCAGATTTGAGAGATCTTGGTTGGGGATGGGAACCAAAGTTCAAATATGAAATTTGTGCATGCTTTGTGTATCCATTTAGACAGAACCTGAAGGAAACTGAAAGCAATATTTTTCATTCACCAGCAGGCTGAGGAGGAGCTGAGGCACAAAGTCATGTGAAGCTTCTCACTCATCGTGGCTTTATAGTGCTCAGAAGGGTTTGAATCTTCAGATTAGGAACGTCAACCTATATTAAACCTATTGTATTATGATCTTAAAATTGTTTTAATTCCTCACTGTATTTGTAGTTAGCAACTCTTTTTTTCATTCCCTAATGTTATTTATATGTTATCTTTCTTTTTGTTTAGACCATGCTTGCCAGATTAGATTTGTCTTTTTTATTTCTCCTTTCAGTTTTTTATTTCATTAATCACTCTTCACTTTTTCCTGTGTAGTTTGATTCTGCGTATAGCTGTGTTATTTGCTTTCTTCATTATTTTCTTTGGTTTTTGTTTTCTATTTTTCCTACTTTCTTGAATTTTGTTCTGGATTCATTCCAATAGACACAGTTAAGGCTTTGCATTTTTCTTTTAGTGTGATTTTTGGCCATATTCAATAGAACATGTATAGCATGTAGAAAACTTCTGACACATAATCAGAAGGCTTATAAAGTCCTTTTTTAAAATGTAAAATTTTCATATATAATGTAAAATTCTTTCAAATTAAAAGAACATCCAAAGTTAATACTATCTTATCTTGATTTAACATTTCATAGTGATATTTCCATACCAGTTAATTAAAGAAATTATTTTATTTAGATTTCACTTATTCTCAACTTTGTTTTTTTCTCTTTTTAGAATTAGCTGGGGAAGCATTTTATTTATTTACTTATTTTTTTATTAGTACATGTTTGTTGTACATGAAGTTTACATTCATCTTGGGGAGAGGTACATGTAGATTTCTTTTTTAATCTCCTTCACCTTCCCATCCACCTCCCTCCTTCCAGCTCTAAATCCCTTTTGCCCATTTTTATTCTTGTTGTTATTATTCTTAGATCATGTTTATGACAGATAATGTTTACATTCTTTGTAGGTATTTTGTATCTGGACATGGCATATTTTAAATCTTACTTCCCTTTCCTCTTGGGGGAGACATTTTTAAAATCCTGATGTTGAGACCTCCACCAAATCGTTTATGTTGGAATTTCTAGGTATCGGACACAGGCAATAGTATATTTTACAGCCCTCGGTGATGCTAAAATGTAGCTAAGATTATGATTTGCATTAACCTTAACTTCCTTCCCTCATTCTTTTAATCATGAGTTACATCTGTCCAAAATTTCTAAAAATATAATAAAATTAATAAATATATATATAATGCAGAATTCTTAATATTTTATGTAACACTGACAAAATTTATCTGTTGACATTAGAATCCTCCAATATGTAATTTGAATAAAGTTCTAAATTTTTATTTGTAGGTCAGTTTCTTTGAGAATTTGACAGATTTATCACAGTGAAAGAAACATAAGTATTCAAACTAGCTCAGGAGAGTCTATAGAAACCATATTGTGGGTGAACTATTTGTTTTAACAGAAAAATATTAGTTACAGTTGATTAAATCCAGTTTGATTGACTGTCATTTAGAAGAACTTGGGCAGGGGGCCTAATATCTCTGGATTTTAGCATTTTCAAATATAAAATGAGATGACCTGTCCTGGAGGATGAATGGGACTTGGTAGCCTGTGGTGGAAGTTTCCATAAAAGGTGGGTTGATAGCACTGCATCTTTGCATTGTACAAGACTTTGCTTTGCCAGAGTAATATCATCAGCCATAAGGGATTACTTAGCCACCAAAGAAGAAAGATGTTTTTGGTAGTTTCTGTTGACCTCACCTGGTATTTACCTTTACCTGTGCCTGAGGGGTCATAGGGTAAGCAGACTTTGATATGCACAAGCTCTTTGAATGTGAAAGTTGTGACACACGTATGTGATACATTTTCTTTACAGATGTTGACCTTAATCTTACAAGGCACATGGACATGTTTTACATCCTCTGATAATTTTTCTGATCAAATTTTATGGTCAGCAAAGTCACTCTTCTCTATGTTGTAATGAAGAGGGATCATTCTGTAAGTTGGACAGATTTGAGGAAACTTTACACCCTTCTAGAGCCAGCATATATTTTCCTTTAAGTTAAACAGAAGAAGGTACACAGAAACTTCTTACCTTGTGCTTGTGCCTAAGACTTACAGGAGTGACAAAGAGAATCTTAGTGACTGAGTCAAAGTAGTTCTAGCATTGGGTTACAATTTGGCTATGGGATACAACACTCATGTACAACCCCAGCCCAAATTTACATATCTAATGAACTTCACTGGCATGAGTAGTGGTGATAGAGTCAGTATGGATCTTCAAACTATCATATTTACTCTCTGGTCCCTTACAGAAAGAGTGTGTCAAGTCTTGGTCTAACAGGTCATGAGGACAGCTTGAGAGACAAAGTTGTGACTCTTCTGAGCCTACAATGTCCCGGCACTGCCATGGACCCTTACCCATTCATCTTTTCATTTAGTCTCAATTAGCTTTCACGATAAGAGGTATCTTCCCAGTTTTCTCAAGAAAAGGAATGGGTTTCCGGGACTTTATCAAGCCTTCATGGCTACTGAACAATGGAGCTCTCAGAGACAGTCTGCCTGACACCAGTCCTTTTATTTCTCTCAGCAGTATTTCTTCCTAATGGGTGTGCACTGCCAAGAAAAAAGTCCAACTTCTGAACTGATGCACAATGAGATGTGGTCTAAGGTAAAGATTACGAATTGCAAGCATTCAAGAAAAGGGAGCCATGGAAAATAGAAGACAAAATCCTGGAAGGATGTTAGAAATAAGGATCCTGGAATCTTGGTGAAATGGGGGGCAATGAATAGGGTGGAGCTCAGGGGCCCAAGGGTGAAGGTGGGTTGGAGTGAGGGCAGAGGAGGTCACTGGGTTCCTCTTAGGCGCTGCATTTAAACAGCCTTTTGTCAGCCGGAAGATCCTCAGCCTTTGTCCAGCCAGAAGATCCTCCCATTAGCTGCTGAGAGCTAATTGAAATGAGCTCGATTTTAATCACCGAATGAAACACTTTCTTGGTTATATGTACGTATTTTGTAATCATCGCTCTTGACTGTGCTATCAGATAACTGACACTGTGGCTGAGAGGGGTGACCAGATCCATCTTAACCTCAGTGGTGACTGCACTTAGTGATGACATTATGAGTTCAGGGTTTGAAAGTGGACTTTGGAATCTAAGGAATGGTTATTTTTATCAATTTACTTGATACTGATTTACTGGCTAGATCCATATTAATAAGAGTTAACTAACTGGTTAATCCTACCCCAAATTTATAGCAGAATGGAACTGAATGCTCATGCCTGGTAGAATCTGATACAGATCCCCTTGAACAGCTGGATTTTATTTCTGTTTTGCATTCTTCCAGACTGTAGGTAGACCCTTACCCTTCTATAAAACATTCACATTAAATGTCATTCAAAAATGATTAGTGAATGAAACTCTGTAGTTAGATCTAGGCTTTACATTCTGATTTCCTTACTAAGACCAATGTCCTGGACAAGTTATATTACATAATGCTTTAAGTTCTTTAATCTGCTGAAATAGAGACAATAAGAGTAACTACTGTATATGGTTATTGTGAAGTTAATAAAATATCCCAAAATAATGCTCAACACAAAGCCTGTTACATAATAGACACTTTAAAAAGCTAGTTTTAAAATTTTGCATTATGTATTCATCTCTTAAAGGAATGAACCTTAGTATTATCAACAGCATTAAAAATTATCCCTCAGGATATCTAATCATGAATATTTTCTATAATTTTAATTTCCATAAACCCCTGAAAATTAACCTAAAAATTTTAACTTGTCTCAGAATTGTAGAGTACTCCCCATATGTCTCTGCAGGTAAATAATATCTTCTATCCAGATAAATAATAACTACTATCTGATATTTTTGAGCACAAAGAAAGTAATTTTCCATACATTCTCTCTAACCTCTACATCAGTTCTGCAGATTGATTGATATAATCTTCATTTCTTGTGTATAGATATTAGAGCCATATCCTAAAAATGCAAGGGGCTGGGAATTTAGCTCAGTGGTTTAGCCGCCTGCTGCGCAAGGGCAAGGACCTGAGTTTGATCCCCAGTACCAAACAAACAAACAAAAATGCTAATAACATCTGGGGATTGAGATTGTGAATTTTTTCTTTTACTATTTTCTACATTTTCTTTATTATCTGCATATTTTATAGTGACTATATATATCCTTGTGGTCAGAAACAATTACAAAAAATTTCCAACATAAAAATAATAACATGTAACGTCACAGACAATAGGTGGAGTGGGTTTGTTATAAACCTGTCTCTAGTAATAAAGCCCACATTCTTTCCTTCTGCCATGAATTCAATAACTGTTTATTGATCTTTTCTGCTGCTACATGCAAGGTACAGTCCTAGGATCAAGGAAGCAGTGAAAGAAATGGGCAAAAATATCTGCTTTCCTGGAGCCAATGCAGGGAAGAGTAAAGCAATAAGTAATAAACACAAATCATGCAATAGATGGCATCATAGCTGTGCTGAAAATGAAACCAAGCAAAGAGTATAAGGAGGCACAGAATGGGGCATGATTTAACCAGACCCAGACTGACACTGATTGCACCATGGAGTCTCATTTATTTAACAAGGAATGGCAAATGAATTAGTAGTTGGCCTCGTACAAAATAAGCTCATGACTGTCATGCAGCTGACAATATCAGCAAGGACAAGGTATGTTCAGCATTTTCTCTGTCTACCTGCAATGACCTTAAGGATAGTTTTGAAGAATCTGGTGAAATCTAAATGTATTTTTAAAAAATTGGGTACATACATATTATTCAAGTCTCTTTTTCATCTTACTTGCTGTTATGGCTTGTGTCTAGATGTACCTCCAAAGCCTCATGAGATCATAGGTGGGGGTTTTCAGAAGTGGCTGGATCAGAGTGTGTGATGCTAGGATTAAGGGTGTGTGGTACTAAATTAATCCACTGATTGGTTTGGCGTATTTATGGGAGTCAATAATGGAATCCCCACCCTGGGTGAGTGCTACCTGCTATAAAGGCATGTAGCCTGGATAGAATATAAGGGACAGAAAGAGCGCTGCTATTGTCACTTGCTGCTTGCTGCTTTGCTGCTTTCTGCCCATCACGAACTGTTTCTCCTCCATGATGCCCCTCTGGCATGCCACCCTATCTTGGAGCCAGCCAACTATGAACTAAAACCTCTACAAAGTGTGAGCCAAATAAACTCTTTCTCCTTTAATTTTGGGTGTCAGATATTTTGTCTCAGCAATGAGAAAAGTAACTAAGACACTTGCTTTGCAAATAAAATCTAAGTGTCAAGCTCAAATTAATAGTCCTCTCAATGGATCGACTGTCACACAAAGAACATAACCTGAATTCTCAAGGTACATTAAGAAAGACCAAGCCAAGAATGTCCAACTCCAAGGTTTTTTCTACGTATCTAATGCTACTGACTAACCCTACACCATTTTACAAGCATTGATGGTGACTTTTTGGTCTATAGGATGTATGAGGGAAATATTGACGAACTTTTAAAAGATTAATATGTCCCTTGTAGAATAGTCACTATGTAAGGTAAACATCATATCATCTTGCACCACAAAACACATTTGAAAAGTCCAAATCTGGATATTTTGTTTTGCATTATTTTCAAATCTGTACTTGCACATGCATACAGAATTTGTTTCTGCAAATACATACCACATAAAGTTCTGACACACACATACACATTCACATGATATTTTCACAAATTGATCAGTTTGCCATCCTGAACCCAACCAGAATGCTTTAGGTGCTATTCAGACTTTTTTAACTTGTCTGTAGAAACCACATGATGAATATGGCTAGCCACTGAAGAGTGGGGTCTCGAAACAATGGCAGTGACATGATAAAAATGTAAATTCATAAATCACTGATGTATGCTGAAAGCTGTAGGTATATGACTGAGACATGTTTGCATTTCTGGAAAAGTCCCTTTCCAGGAGACTTTTTCAGTCTTAACACTGACACCAAACATTGAGTGTCCCTCAAGTTCAGTCCAACACAGAAGTTCACAGGACTGTCTTTCTGCTTGCCCTCCCAAAAGGCAGGAAGACCCCAGGAATGGGGGTTGCTGTTTCCTCTGCCTCAAATGCTTTCAGCACAAATGCTCCTTGTCACTCATTGTTCAGTTCAGATGTTATATTCTCAGAGAAGCTTTGCCCTCTGCGTCTCACCACTCCACTGAGCAGGGGAAGGACAGAAGGAAGGATGAGGTGCCATGCAGTCTAGCATGGGAAAGTGCAGAGAATGTGTTAGTTTTATTACAAGACAGATAGTCCTCCATCATCTCAGAACACATAAATATTAGAAAATGGAACTAGAAAGCATATTAATATTAGAATACTAGGCTTCCTTTAAGAAGATTCCCTGCCTGTCCAGTTTAGGGCAAGGGGCCCACCTCCCTCTGCCTCCTGGATCTTCTTATAATGACTGGGACAAGAGCAGGTCAGCTGGGAGCAGGAGGCCTGGTTTTGGAATGGGTGCTGCTCCATCAGCCCTTGCCTGGCTTCAGCTACTGGTGGTAAGATGTAGTCGTGCTTTCTTCCTCCTCTTGGGACCTTAGCACCAAGAAAAGGCACTTACTGAGACCACATTCCTGTAGTTATTACAGCTAACATTTTGGGAATGTTGGAGGGTGAGATCTGGGTGTGAGGAAGCATTGTGAGCCGCTCACATGATGAGAAGTAGATGCCTTTCCAAGGTCACTGTAGTGGCCCCTGGGTCCTTTCTGAAAATGAACTGAAATGTCTGCGAATGGCAGGTAAGAGTGTTCAAAATCTAGATAAGGCTTTGCCATTCTGATCTGAGCCAACCTCAAGGCTTTGCACCTTTGTCTGAAGAATCTCAAAGTGATAATCCTAACAGATCAGAAATGTTGGTACAGTTGAATACATCTGGGGTTGTGTGTGGAATAAAACAACTACATTTGTGAGTTTTGCAGCCAATATTGTTAGAGACAATGGAGATTCTTTTCAAATTTAGGCCTGTTAAGTAGGCTTTTCTCTTTTTTTTGCTGCAGTTACAAAGGATCTCATTTAATTTTGCTAGAGTAACTCTCTATAACTGGAAGCTTAGTAAGCAGTGATCTCAGCTTCAGATTTGCACTTTTGAAAACACCACATGGACAGTACTCAAACCCATGCCCTGCAAAAGCAGCAGGGAGGGCACTTGATTCTGGGGAGCTGATCAGGCTATATCAGAGGCAATCAGAGTGCATCCCTACTAATTAACACCCTGACAGAAGCCAGAAGAGGGCTTTGAGTCTACTATGCCTTTCCTATCTAACAAACAAAATATCCAGTAGAGAGAGCTGGGCTATATAGCTGGACAGAGTTGGACAAGTGCAGGACATTTCCAAGCCTTATCCTATCTCCCATGAATTTCTAGAATATTACAAATTGAGAACCAACATGATTTGCTCACAGCTGGCACCCAGCTAAGGCATCTTCATTTGTCACAAATGGCTGGCCAAGGCTAAGAATAGAATTCACTTCACCAGTAGTTTAGATTAAGTAGGCTCTGATGTGAGCTGTTTAAAACAACCATAACAAAATTGACCAAATGGCCATGGTACTTTAAAAATCGACCCTGAAATGTGATTGACAATCAGTAAATACACACCAGATGGAAAACTAAGCTGTTTTAACTATCGTATCTGAGATGAGCAGAGACATATGAGACATATGGGTTGAGTGTTTCTGACCTGGGGTCTGCTGATATTGGCTCTGTGGCACCAGGAGCAACTCAGTGCCTTCATCCTAACACCCAAGGGTGAGTCTGCATGGACCCCTCCCTTCCTCCCTTCTGCCAGGTCTCCCTTCCAAGCACTGGCCAGGCCCATCCCTGCTTAGCCTCTGAGATGAGATAAAAGCAAGTGCTTTCCCAGTGGACTGGTTACAAAAAAGTCCTGTCAGATCCACCTCCCAAAGGCAATATAGAGTTATAGCCCACACTCTCCATGCCCCTGACTGCGCCGTACCTCCTCACTGGCTCCCTGCCTGCACTCACACCCCCACACAGCCCGGCACAGACACTCCTCAGCCACTTCTCTGCCTGTAGCCCTCCAGTAGATTCAAATCACCAGGATCTACATGGCTTTCAATGACCTGGCCTCTGCTCTCTCTCTCCCCCCACTTCTTTTACCTTCTCTACGTGCTTTTTGTCCCTCAAGCATGCTTGTGGCCTTGGCACTTGCTTTCCTTCAGATTTGTAGTTCCTCGAAGGGCCCCCTGAAGTCAGAGTCCATCTGTCTTCTTCTAGGAGATGCCCCCTTCCATGGTCACTACTAGACTGTCCTCCACCAAGGTACCATGCTGCACCCCTACCAGCACTGATCACAGCTGGCACTTTGTCTGTTTACTGTCTGCCTCCCTCTGTCCCATAGAGACATTGTCTCCTCACTTCCATACCACAGCACCAGTCACTGCTGAACAAATGAAACGTATATTAATGGATCGCTGCTATTCTCTTTTCTATGGATTGTGATCGAAAAAGCCAGAACAGTGTCACAGGTGCCATTGACTGGAAGCTGAGATCGTCAACTCCCAGCCTTTCACTGTGAGATGGGCCAGCAGATGCTGAGTTCCAAGGTGACCTGCCCAGCGTCACTCCGCTCTTCGGGGCAGAGTCCAGAACAAAGCCACTGCTCGTGATTCTGTTTGGCACCCTCTCTATGAAAACTAGGAGCAGAGCCAGGCTCCAAACAATGCAATTGTATGGCTGAGCAAACAGCAAAAAGGGATGTAGATGAAAGGTCGAAGGCGAGTTTGAGAAGAAAACATAAAACCTCTTAAAACAGCATGGATAGGTGAAATGTCCCACAATAACAAATAAAGGAAGCTGTGTGTAGGGAAGGGAAGCTTCATTATCACCTAGGTGGGGATGTGTCCAATGTGCTGGGCTCCCTCGGCCAGGGTGCAGTGTGTATAGGAATGGCACAGTGGCTACTGGGGCACAGAGGCAGGAAGTCTGGGGGTAGCTCAGGAGGGCACAGCCTGCCTGTGCACATCCGGCTCACGTCTCAGAGACTGCGCCGAGCACACAAGGGTTACCACAGTGTTGGCTTCAGCCTAAGGACAGGCGGGGGAGTCTCCGAAACCCTCAGAAACTGAGCTGAGGCTTGGGTTTATACCACATCCACAGTGAATGTAAGTCAAGGCTCCATGCCGAGAAGGAGAGGCTTCTAAATTTAAGTCATTTTCTCTTTCTCCCAGAGTCAAACGCAGGGATTGGCAGATGAGCGACTCTTCAATCAGCAGGTGCTCTGGCAGAGGTCTGGAGACAAGGCAGCCTGTGTGAAATCACAGGCATTCTGGGAGGGGAGAAGGTTACATGTTTCTGGGAGTTCTATCAATCAGTCTACTTCAGTAAGTTTTAACTTATTCCTTTTAAGAAATAAACTTAAAAGGGGGGTATTACAGATAAAAACAGAACAAATGAAACAAAACTCTGACAAGTGGCTGGCTGAGTCAGTATTTGGTTTCTTTGCAGGTCAGCCTGACCCCAGAGAAATTTTCTGAAAAATAAACAACGTAAGATCCTAAAACCTGGCTTAGTTTTAGCGAGAAAAAAAATGTTTGAAGAACAATAGAACTTGCTTTAACTTATTGTACTACTCACTGGTGCTCACTCCTGTTAAACGTTAGTTCAATTAATAGAAGATGACTGTCTTTAATAGGTGGGAACAGAGAAAAGTTAAAGAGTAAAGATCACACTGTGGCAGGAAGAGTTGCTCTGCTGTGTGCCAACCCTGCCTCGCCAGCCCTACTCCCTCAGACCATGCGTGTACGAGCTTGCCGGCCCAAGTTCTGTCCCAGCATTGCCTATGTGAGGACATGGATAAGACTACAAGCTCACAGCCCAGGGTGGAGGCTGCCACAGAGGTGGCCAGTGGGCGTGGGGAGAACAAGGAGGCTGGTCCATGCTGGCTCAGCAAACTGAGGAATCGGAGGTGGGATGGAGAAAGAGGGGCCATGTGGATGGCAACCTGGTGCCCATGGGCCATGCTGAGGAAGGAGGGGTCACTGCAGGATGGCTCCATGCAGGCAGGCACAGCGGGCAGAGTGATAGAGCTCTTGTATGGTCTGTGCACAAGTGGGTGAGGCGAACAGAGTGTGTAAGGGGGAACAGTGACAGCAGTGAGTTTGGTTATGGGGATGGAGCTGAGTAGATAGGTGAACAGCAAGGATGGTGGGTGTCAGGTTTCTCTCGGACTGGGAGGAGGGCTACAAATACGGAAAGGCAGAAAAACAACAAAGCTTGTGGACTTGGTATTTTGGTGTAAGTTTATTGTGGGTGTATGTATGTGCCAGGAAACAGGTAGAGCCCTGTTTACTGAGAAGAGTGACACTCCATTAGCAGTAGGAGTCTAATTCTACTGAAAGGAACCAAGATTCCTTGGATAAATGGCTGATTTCAGAGCAAGGATAAGGAAGATACAGTCAGAAATTACCAAGGTATTCATTCATTCACTCATTCATTTATTTTTAGTCCTCCCAGTAGTACACAACTTTTGTTCTAGACCAGCCTGTTTCATTTGTTCTTCCCTGCCCTTTCAGCCTAGCATAAAATAGGTTTTCAGCAAGTATTTGTTGAATGAAAAAAAATGAACAAATAAAGCACTTTCAGTTTTGTCTTTTGGATGCCTTTGTGAAAAATACAGAAAGCTTCAGAAAAATTTTACCTTAAATCATTGTGAATTAATATCTCCACGCTTAACACTTTAGTAGGAATTTTATTTTCAGCCAATAGCTTAATTTACTAGGACTAGACATTGGACCTGATTATGTACTTACTGATTATCTTAGGGTAACAGGAGAACTTCACAAATCAAGCTGTTTTTTTTTATTCCCATTCATAACCATTAGACAATTCTCCAAAGTTTTAATTTTAGTGGCAAATTAAAGAACAGCTTGATTTAATTGTCCTATTACTCTGTTATCAATTTGGGCTAAGAGATTCTGGATTTTTCACATGCCTAAGACTAACATATTACTCAGCAATCTTGCCTTTTTTCTTGAAGTGAACTGTCTGTTGACAGTGGAGGTCTGTTTGGAGAACAGGTGAGTGGAGAAGCCAGACTATGAGGGGATCAAACCTGGAGACACAGCTGTTTCCTCCCTGCGCCCCCTATCTGGGTTAATGGCACCACACTCTGCCTCCAAGACAGAAAACTGTTGGCTGTCATAGATTCTTCTCTTTAGACCCCGTACCTTCCACAAACATCCCAGCTTCCTGGGCATCAGCAAGGCTCCATAGGTGGGGTTTGAAGCTCTGAAGTTACCTCAAAATTCTCAATAATTTTACCTGTGAATTTCTGTTTTGTGAGTGAAGTCCAATGGGACAGTGGAGTATGTGCCAGGGTGCTGGGACCCTGAGCTCATCGGTGGTCCTGCTTCCTGCCACATCCAGTGTATGGGTCTGGGCTGTCTCCGCTGGACCTTCCTAGTGCCCAGTGTGCCCAGCTTTGTCCTTCCTGCTTAGGGGCCCAGACACAGGCCTGGGAGGATCAGAGGTTTAGGCACCAGAGCTCTGTGGCATTTTGGGGCCTGCAGTGGGGGCTGCTATGCCACCATGCTAGCAGATCCATGGCACCTGGTAGGTGGCCAGCTGGAAGTGACTCCTGGTGGAAACGAGTATCCTCCTACTCCCAGCCAGAACCCAGCTCATCCTGGCACAGAAGTTTAAGATCCTTCGTTTGGGTTAACTTAGTTAGCTGTCTGTCAGGGTTTAGGGCTGTAGGACAGTGGAAAGGGAACTGCCTGGTTTGACTTCCTCGGAACCCAGCAGCCATCAGACCCAAGCAAACACTGTGGGATAAAGTCCTGGTCATGTCCCACAGTGTCATGGTGTCAGAGTGCTCCCTTGGCCAACCCCTCATGGAGAGGACCTCTTGTCTTCCTTCTGATCTTTCTGAGTCCGACTTATATTTGTCTCCTCAGGCCAGCTCCAGGAACCCTTCCAGATAAGCATGAAATACAAATTGTCACTTTGGTGATTTTACAGACAAGTTGAATGCTCTAGTACATGTATTCGAAACTAGCACTTCACAGTTTGAATTCCATGCAGCATATTGCCAAGGGGTGAATTTCATAGTAATGATGCAGAATTTGATTTTTCATTGCTGACACCCTCTTCTCTGTCCCTCTGCCTCTGCCTGAGGGCCTTTCCACCTCAACACATTTTCCATTTACGAAAGTAATCCTTAATACGCGAAGTCTCCTGGAGTCTTCTCTGCTTGTGGTGACTACACAGTAATGTCTATGGGAGCAGCCCCGGCCTCACAGTCCTGTGCAAGCCGGCCTCTGTCCTTGCTCCACCCCTGTTGTCCTCCAGCCTCTTGTGCTCCACAGCAGGTGCATTCCGAGCTCTCGAAGCCCTGTCCCTGCTGCTCCTTGCTCTGCTTGCCCATGTCACCGACACCCTAGAGAGCTGCCCTCAGGAGTCACTCAGGTGACCTTTCCTGTCTCAGCCTCTTAGATTGCTCCAGGAAAGTTGTACACTTGCTAGCCTTTGTAGTTTAGACTGCAGAATGTACAGAGTCCACCAAAAAAATATGTACACACACTTCAGGAAAAGAAAAAATAGCACAATAGTGTTACTCAATAACATGATAAACACAATAGTGTCTCACCCAGTAGTGTTACTCTCATATGGGAGACCCTAGAGGATGTCGTATGTTACAGAAAACCCACCACACTGCCCGTTCTTAGAGAAGAGATTGAAGATGCATGTGTGGCAATCTCAGTGACCAAAGTTACCCAGGGAGCAGTTCTCCATTCTAATAAATGTCTGGAAGTTGACGGCCACCACTGCGAGCTCCTTTTGTAACTGCAGAGGCCAAAGGTAACTTGTATTCATCTCATGATGTCTCAATAAATTTAGTTTTAAAATATTTTACCAGTTTTTCTTTTCCTGAAGGGTATGTATGTCTTTTTGGTAGACTCTATTACAGTGTCTTACTGATTTTTTGCATCTCTTTCTTATTCTAAGTCCTTGAGCAACTGCAAGGCAAATTCTTTTTCCTTCCTCTTCATTAATTTGCTTATTCGAGTAATATTTTTTGAGTGGACATGTCCTGTGTCCTAGGGACCTAAGGCTGAAAATGCAATGGAAAACAAAAAGTACAGAGAGTCCCTGGACTGATGGAGCAGCAGAGCAGCCAGGACATGGAGCACTGAGAAGAATCCCCGGTGGACTAAATTTAACTCAGGGAGGTGACCCGAGGGGGCTTCTTGAGGGCAACTGGCTGCATTCCCGAGCAAGGCTGGTGTGGTGAAGCTGAGAGCTAGTGGGCCACCAGAGCCTGGGGGGATCACATGGGGAGGGAACAGTATGCAAGGGATCACAGAGGGTCCCTGATTCACATTGATTCACCTTGGGATGTTTTGGCTTTATGATGGTGCAGAAACGGTACACATTTACCAGAAACTGTCCCTCAATTTCCTTACTCTGATTGCAGGAGGATTTCTCTGACAACACTGGGTCATGGCACTGGGCCATGGCTCCCAGTCAGCACTGGGTCACAAATGAATCCTGTCAGTGGCCTACAGTGCTGTGAAGCTGTGATGTTGTATAAGTCAGGTGTAGTAAACTCAACCTACAGTCCTCCAACTTACAGTGAGACGACTGTGATGTAACCCACCGTAACGTGAAGCCCATCTGCAGATGAGGAGAGATCCTGCAGGAGAGGCACACAGCCCTGGGGCTAAAAACCTGATGAGATGGAGTGGAATGAGTTCAGGGAGGCAGGCAGGGGCAGAATGTGTGTGACATAAATCTGGGGTGTAAATCAAGAGATGGAGGGAAGGGGAAGTGATGGAAAAAGAATTGAGATGTGTTGTGTACGTGTGCCCATACCCACAGGGAGTGTAATCACTATGTGCTGCAATGACTGACAAATAGAAAATGAAAATTGAAATAAAAAAGGAAAAGAAAAACAGATAGGGCAGAATTTAAGCACAGGTCACTGTGGTAAAATTCAAAAGCACCTGGATGACACCAGTGAGGTTGGGAAACCAGTGATCTTTTGGGATGCTGGGGACAGGGCTCTAGAGGACAGTCGGGCCATGTGTATTAGAAACCTTCTAATAACACTCTTTAATACGGTTCCACCGCCTGGAGCTTCTACCAAGAACATAATCAGTAGGACACTGAGATAGCACCATTTAGACTTTCCATACAGAGAAGTTCCTCCCTTGGCCAGCGCAAGGTCCTGAGTTTGATCCCTGGGCCCCCCCACCGCCCCAAAAAAAAGAAAAGAGAGAGAAGTTCCTAACTAGGAATGTGTTCCCTTTTTTTTTATTCCAAAATGGAATTCTAGAGCTTTTCTTTCTGAATATGCAAAACCATCTATTTATTTAAATAGTTTCTTCTTGCTGTATAAGGAATTGTAATTGTACCATTTGGGGTATGTGGGGGTGCACATTCCCTTCGTTTTAGGCTGCCATAACCACATGACATCACAGAGTGGCTTCCAAACCCCGGAGATGTATTTTTACTGACCTGGAGCCTGAAAGTCTGATCCAGTGTGTGGTGAGGACAGCAGACAGGGTCTTCTGGGGCTTCCAGGGGCACAAATTATAAGAGCCCTAAACCCTTGCAACCTAATCACCTCCTAAAAGTCCCCACTTCTTAATATTATCACCTTGTTGGAATTTCAACACGCTAATTTTTGGGAGACAAAAACATTCAGAGCATGGCACCTCCATTACATCAAAAGAACCACATTATTTACCCCAACAGAGAGGCAATGCTAAGTCATTTGGCCTTCTTGAGGAGCTGTGGCAGGTTGGGCTTACTCCTCATTATCAAAAAAACCATTGTCAACATCCTCGCTGATTCCAAATATGATCAGACCAGTTGTTAAGAATGTGAAAATAGTTTAAAAATCAGATGAACCCAATTAAGCCAAATATCTCCAGAGATCTTGTCATTTCAAGGACTGCTCAGCAGTTACAGGCACTGCTGTGTGGGCAACTGCTCTAAGTCATGAGATTTTGCAACACGGCTCCGTGGACAGCATGCTGCTTGTCCTTCGAGCTATATGGGTCATGTAAAACGCAGAGATCCTGGAAGCTGGACAATGAGCCTTCCGTCTACAAATACAACTTTTATCAGTGATTTTTGTTTTTCTGTGCATTCTAGAATGTTATCATGAGCTAGGGCTACCAACCCCTAACTCAACCCTAAGATTCAGGAGTACAGATTCTGGCTACTTCCAACATTCACCTAACCAGGAAATAAGAGATGGATTAACTTCACTGGACCCGTTTCCTTGTCTGTGAATTGGAGGTAATAATACTGCATCAGGTTATTTGTGGGAATTAAATGAGCTAACACCAATAAGGAACTAAGAGCCATGCCTTGCTCACCATAAGCCCAAACAACATCGACTACCCCTATTCACAACAGAGAGACATTATGAGAGATGATAATTTTTGAAATTAAAAGAAAATTTTAATCCACTAAATGAAAATGCTGCTTTTGAAGAAAAGGAAAACACGTCTAAGACTGCACTTAAACTTTTAGCTTCAACCAAGCAAATCTTTCTGTTGCTACCCACAAAGTGGCAGAACTGCTGGTTTCCAGGGATTCGAGGAAGGTAGCCATGAGGGTGTGGCTGGGTTAGTGGCAGGGCCTAACAATATTGTTAGAGGCCATGGGGGAGAGCCAGGGGAGCCCGATTTGAAGAACACAAACTTAGAGGCAATGTAAAGCATGAATGGCTACCTTGGAAGGAGGTATAGGCAGCCATGATTATATCCACTTCATGGAGCTGCCATGAAAATTGAGATAACTATGTAAACTATGATGTTCCAACATTGACTCATTGACTAGGACTTACTAAAATACTCTTTTTTGGGGGGGGTGCTACAAGGAATTTAATCCAGGGCCTTCCCACTGAACTACATCCCAGCCCTTTCTTCCTTTTTTTTCAAAATTTTGAGACAGGTTCTCGCTAAGTCACTAAGTTGTCCAGGCTGGGCTTGAACTTACAATCCTCCTGTCTCAGCCTCCAACAGTGCTAGGATTGCATGCACTACGTCTATTATTTTGCACTGATATTTCCATTACCTTGGCCTCTCACTGTTTTTACTGCTGCTCAGCATGTTTTTTTGGTTCTCTTCTCTTCTTACCTACCCAGTTATTCTACTGTAAATCCTCCAATTCTCTGAGTCCTCTGCAGCCATGACCCAAGGACTGGTGCTGCAATGGAGTAGGTGCATGAGAGTTGTAGAGCAGACCGTGTTGCCAGATGAGACCCTAACATCTCTGCTATGAGCTGAGGCTGACACTATTTGAGAGCACCCACTTTGAAGTCAGATGGCCCTGGGTTCCAATCCTGACTTGTGTCCACAGTTACACAGCCCTAGACAATGTAATTTCTCAATGCCTCAGTTGGCTTGTCAAGTTGGGTCACGGTGTCTGCTAGACAGCTTTTGTGCACTCTTGCAGATGTACTTCTCCCTTCCCTGCCCCATTCTGTGCCTGGAAATGCATCATTGGGCTCTCCTGCCCTCTGGCTTCCTTGTGGGGAATACTAGGAGTTGAGTCTACACGTTATTCAGGCTCTTCCCAGGGTAGCTCTACAGTCACTGTACATAAATCTCACCTGTGGAGTAAAGTTTAAACTTACATCAGGACAGGAGCCTGACTTTTATCTCCTCTTGTTCTTCCAAATAATGAAGCCAGATTTCTTACTATTTCTTGAGTATGTTCATATAATTTCTTTTTTTTTTGTACTGGGGATCGAACTTGGGACCTTGTGCTTGTGAGGCAGGTGGCAGAGATTCATATAATTTCTTACTTCTTGCTGCTCCTGTCCCCTACCAGGTCCTCTCTTGTGTAATAAAATCCTACTCTTTGCTCAAGACCTAGTCAGATGCCTCCAAGCTATTCCCCCTTCTAGTCCCCAAAGTGGGCATCAGTCTTTTGGAAGCACTCCCACATAGCCATGTGCATCTCTCTTCTTCCAGCACTTTATCACACCCTGCCCATATTAGAATCGCACTGTCTTTCCCTTGGTGTTTTGAGAGTTCTCTGGGCAATATTTGTGTGTTACCCACCCTGTGCCTCTGACATCACTCACCTACAGAGGCTGATAAATAAACACTTCATGAGTGATGTGGGTGGGCTTTGCTGGTGCGAGAAGACTGGAAGGTGTGCGAGAAGACCAGAAGGTATCCGAGAGACTGATGAAATCTCGAATTACAGATTCATGTAAACACTATTTAATGAGCCCTTGGTCCCGAAGTTCTTCAACAATATGACTAAATATTGCATTTCTATATAATATTGCTTAGGTTACAGGGAGGGAATGAGGATCAGGAAATTCATCTTTAATCTCTCTTCTGGATCATTGCTACTTACAGTTCATGACCAAGCATCATCTAAAAAGGTTCCCTAAGGTGACCCTGCAAAAGCAAGGATATTCCAGAACAGATGGCAGGCTCAGGCAGGGGGGAAGTGAGGGGAATGTGTAATGGAATTTTCATTCTCTGCCTGCCATCCAGGGGAAATAACACATATTCTCAACACTGCTGTCTCTGATTCCCTCTTAACCATGATGAATGAAAAATGGGGACTTAGTGGGAACCTCAGCCAAGATGAATTGAATGTGCAGTCTGTCCCTGTACTGCTACTTGCTTAAGGAAATGCCAGGGAATTAATGCAGGGTCACTACCTCTATATTATTGCTCCAGTTTATGTGGGAAGCAAGATCTAAATCTACCGTCAACAGTGAGGAAGCCTTGGGTAGATTCACCATTGGGCCACCCTGCCCTATAGCCATTCACAGTCTAAAGTATTTCAACTTAATTTGAGGTCACATCGTGTGAGCAGATTCTCCATGCTTGAGTTACTCTTTGGTATGAAACATAGTTATCTTAAGGAATTTTAAGCCAAGGTTAAAATATAGCTTACTGAGGACTTTGAACTGAAGCTAGATGTTCTATCCCCCATGAAGCAAGCTTCAGTGACTACCCGCTGTTGTAACTCCATGGTCTTTCCCTCATCTCAGAAACTCGACCTGGTTTTAGCACCTGGGGGTGGGGCATACGCAGAGGGGGATGATCTGTGAGTTACGAGTGTCCTCTGTGGCTGCTGGTGGTGGCCAGAGTAGGTTGGATCTCCAAATACCCAGCAGCGAAGTATGAAGTATGTGTCCTGCTTTCCTGGAACTTTCCTTTAACTGGCATTTAAATGTAGTTCACAGAACGAATGCGTAGGAAACAAAGACAATATTTCACACCTTTAGTGTCATTTCAACTACAGGTAACCATTTGTTTCTTCTGCTCTTATTTATTTTCATGGCAACATGCTTCATTGGATGGTGGAGAGGGTTAGGGAACAGAGCCTTGAAGTTTAAGTGCTACATAGAGTAAGCAATAGCATACAAAAATATTAAGTACTATGTATAAAATATATTACTCACTACTCTGTTTCAACCTATTAACTCCTTGAGAGTGGAATCCATATTTAAATCCTTCTTGATTAAAACCAACACGAACATTTAAAGTTCCTAATTTCTATTGTCTTTTATCTGATAAATGTTGTTAAAATTAATTTCTAATATGAGTTGCTATAAAGTATCTCTCTTCCTCTTTTTGTTACCCACAAATCTTTTGTGACTGTCCCTAAATTCAGGACCAGCCTGTTTGGAAGGGAACCATCCACCCTTCAGGCTCACCTGCTAAGAATGGCATATGGAGTCCTGGTGGAAGGGTCCTGGTGTCTCGCATGTGTGATGTGTGAAGGGTTTTTCTTTTCTTTTTTGGGTCACAGATGAATGAATACCAAATTTTGCAGCTGCTTTATTTTCCCTGTCCAAAGGAAAGCTATTCTAAAAATAGAATCAAAGGGAACAAATGGTTTGCTTGATAGACTATTTTGAGGTGCAGGACATTTGAGAATTCAAAAATGAAAGTATGTTATGCAGTGAGATGAAAAGCATACAGAGTTTGCAGAGGGCTGGGAGTGTGACTTTTAAATGAAAGCTTCAGTTGGTCAAGTTTATGGCTATGTGTCACCTTAGACATTAGGTTAAATTATTAAATTGCCAATATGATACAGTTTAAAGTTTCAAAGTTCTACATAATCTTTCCCATGTACTGCAAAGTCCTCAGTATCTTTGGGACACAGTTTTACAGGGTCTTAGTTACTTTTCTCATTGCTGAGACAAAATACCTAACACCCAAGCTTAAAGGAAGAAATATTTATTTGGCTCACAGTTTGTAGAAGTTTCAGTCCATAGTTGACTGGCTCCAAGGCAGGGTGGCATGGCAGAGGGGCATCCCAGAAGAGAAACAGTTCATGGTGGACAGAAGGCAGCAAAGCAACAAGCAGCAAGTGACAAGATACAAGCAGTGACACTCTTTCTGTCCCTTATATCTTATCCAGACTACCCACCCATAGCACTCACACCCAGGGTAAGGCAGCCTTAATCCTAGCATGCAGTATGAATCAATCCCAGTTTCTCAACCTTGATGCCGGCACCACACACCCTAGATCCAGCCACCTCCAAAAAGCCCCACCTATGACTGCATGAGGCTTTGGGGGGACATCTAGGTATAAACCTTAACATACAGTTTCTAGGATAAACTGCAAGCCTGTGAAATGAGGTCAGAAGTCTTCAAGGTTTTCAACTCTTGTGAGAACATCTGGCCTCTGAGGATTCTCGGTGTTGCCATGGTGCACACTGAGCACTGGGTCAACCAGAACTTCACCAGTGAGCTCACAGCCTAAAGTCTTCGCTAGGAATCCCATCTTCTCTGTGGGGCTCCTGTTTCCTCTCTCTTTTGTATTCTGTCATTGAGTGGACTGATATTGTGTGTGCAAGTCCTTTGTGTCCTGTCCATAACCAGGGGTCTTTTAGGGGGTGTTCTTACACAGAGTTTTAAATGTAATTATACTGCATATAGTTGTATCTCTTGCTTTTTCATTTTTTTCATAAGTACTTTCATTCACGTGACATTCATTACTTCTTTTAAAATACTTTGTCACAAAATGTGCTCACATTTTAAAAATTAGTGATATAGCAGTGTAAAAGTAAAAAGTGAAAATGATCTTTATTTCTATCTCCACACCCACTACTTCTGTGTACACATATTCTTTTAGGTTTTTATCTACAAGGGGTGGACATGTGTATGTAAGTGTGGTTACATGTAGAAACTGCTTCTTTTCATAAAAGGGATCAGTCTAAGGATAAGAGTTGTGACCTTTTTTTCACTTAATAATGTACCCTGGGCTGTCAGATATAGCAAATAAAGCTGGAAAATGCCCAATTAAATTTGAATTTCAAATAAACAACATTTTAAATGTATTTCCCAAGTATTGTGTGAGACACGTTGACACTAAAAGTGACTCATTGTTTATCTAAATTCACATGTAACTGGGTGTTCTGTTCTTTGTACTACGAACATGCTTTTATATCGGCACACTTTGGTCCACCTCTATTTGTCTAAGCTGAATAGCACTTCATGTGCTAAAACGTTGCTAGGTGATGACTCTTGATGCTAGAATTAAGGGAATTTTTATCTTCTTAGTTCCTTTCATCTATCTTTGTCAGAAATTTAGCATTAGAAGAGCCTTATCAGGAGATTAGGTCCTCCTAAAAGGCAGAAGCCTTCGTTTCTGCAGGGGGTGAGATTATTCTTCATAGAGGGAGAAGACTCTCCAAGGCCATTCCAAGAAGTAGTGACAATGAGACCTTCACCTCACAGGGCCCCTGAGCTTGGTGATTTTTCACTCTCTGGTGCCTACGGCTAATGGAGTTGGTAGACTCTTCTGGGTGGGTGCCCTAAAGTGCTGTCTAATCCTCTGTTCCCATTCCCACACATGGAGTAGCCCAGACAGCCTGAGGTGTTCAGGGAACTTTGTGCTTACAGTTTCTTCTGGGGTCTCTGAGGACAGGAGGGTTTCAGAGGATTTTAAATGACAGAAACAAAAACAACAACAACAATAACAGATGATAAATAATACTTAACATATGTCCTTGTTACCAATGGACACCTAAGAGTTGTGCACACACTGACTTGTTCAATCCTTACAACAACCCTAGGAGATAGGAGCCACAACCACCCCTATTTGCAAAAGAAAGAGAGGAAAAGAGTTGGGGAGGAAAGGTAGTGAGTCTGCTTCCATCATTACAACCAAATACCTGAGAATTTTGTTCTGCTCATATTTTTTGGAGGCTGAAAGTCCAGGACCAGGAAGCTCCATGGATTCAGCTTCTGATGAGGACCTTGTGGCAAGATGGCAAGAGGGCCACGGTGGTGTCACAGCAGGAGTGTGTGAAGCAAGGAGAGATCGTATGACAGGGTGGGAAGCCATACTTGGGGGAGGGGCATCACTCTTACATAGCACCCTCCTAGCTGGGAATCCTTGCAGCAGGCAGTGACCCCAGAGACCTAGGGTCTTCCACTGGGCCCAGCTCTGGAAACGCCACCAACTCTCAACATGACTACATGGAGACCAAGTTTTCTACACACGAGTGCTTGGAGGATGCACTTACACTATATCTAAACCAGGGCAGTGGAGGAAGGGAGGGAGGAGTAGAAGGAAGAAAGGAAAGAAGGAAGGAAGAAAGACAAAAGGAACAGAGGGGAGGAGGGTGAGGGAAAAACTGAGGCCCAGAGAGAGTAAGTAATTGATACAAGATCACGGAGTGGCTATGAAGTGGTAGAGCTAAGGGTGGTTCATGCAGTTAACTCCAGAATTTACAGTCCAAAAACACTAGGCTATATGTATCTAATGTGAATATTTAAGTTGCTGACTGTGTGGTTCATGACAAGCCCACTTCCCATTGTTCTGAAATTTTCAGTAAATTCTGCTATATGCTCATGAATGACTTATGTTTAAGTTTTGCTTCGTCTAGAAAATATAAAAGGGCTGTTTGTCATTTAGGGCTATAAAGCAAAGAAGCAGGAGTGCCCAGGTAGCGATGAACACATGAACATTGATATTTAAGAATCGTCAGAAATTGTTGGGAAGATGTATGTGGTGGATTAGTGGTCAAGTTTAGTGGAAACGCCCAGCTGAACTGAGTCAGCATGGTTCTGGATGTGGAAGACCCACTTAAGGATTGTTGCCATAGGGCATAAAAGGAGAACAGGAGGGGAAGATTGCATGCTGTTGATTTTCCTGGAGAAGCTTGCTGGCTGGTTTTCCTGATACAAACTCGGCTGTTCTCATCAAAGGAGCTCAGGTCCTCGCTGTCACTGGGAATGGCTGCTGTTCTCTTCTGGGTAGCTCTGGTCTTCTCCTTGAGTGTCATTTTCTGGCTCCAGTGCAGATTCCTCAGCCTTCTGGCACAGATCCTTCACCCCACCAGCACAGTCTTTCTAGCTTCCAGCACTGGCCTTTGGGCCTTTCTTTCCTACGCAGATCCTTAATATGGACTTGCATGAGTCATCGCTGTGAGCTCTGGACCTCTGGCTGGACTCATGGGGGACATTGCCGTGGGATCCAGGCTCTCAGCTGGATTCTTCAGGTCTCTAGCATGGACAGATCTCTTGCACTCTTCTACATTTGACTTTTGGGGTAATATTATAAGATAATCTTGTAAAATTTCGTGTTCTATATTGAATCTGTTCTCTGCAAACATCTGACTCTAGTCAACATTGACTAACACAACATGTGGAAGTCAGGCTTCTACAGGGGAAAGATAGCACCTTCAGAGGGCTTCACGGAGATAAATTCAATGAAGAGGACAGAGTGGGTGTGAGTTAAAGGAACCTGCAAAGGAAGGGGAAGCACACAGGGATTGCCAGAGAGAAGCCTTTGTACACCTGTCCTTGAGGTGCAATGGGTGATGACTGTGTTTCTGAGTGTTTAGAAGATGTGGGATCTTGGAATTGAGGCCAGCAGCCAAGCGCCAAGACTGGAGCATGTGCCACTGCTCGAGCTGTGTGAGCCAGGGAGGATGCAGAGGGAATGAATCTTCCTTCCTCAACCACTGCAACTTAAAGGAGGAGAGGTTCATTTTGACTGACAGTTTCAGAGGATCCAGTCCATGGTTGGCTGACTCTAAGGCAGAAACAGCATGGTAGAAGGCTGTGGCAGAGGAAAGTTGCTCACTCCATAGCAGCCAGAAAGCAGAGAGCAAGGGGAAGAGCTGAGGACAAAGACATACCCTTCCAAGTAATGCCCCCAGTGACCAACTTCAACTAGACCCCATCTTCTGAACTCATCAGTGGATGGACCCACTGATCTATATACCATCTCCATGATCCAATCAGTGCCCAAACATAGGAGACTAGGGAGATACCTTAGATCCAAACCATAACAGGGCTCAGATGTACCAAAAGTCCAGAAGTCTCCTGGAAGACAAAATCCTAAGTGGGATGCACTTGGCCTCTCCAAGAGCCCGAGTACATCCTGAGGCCCCTTTTCAAACTGTTACCATCTCTGTGCCTGCCCTGGTCAGTGTGTCAACCCCAGGGTGTGGCTAGAAACATCTGGCTTCCTGCAGCCTGTTGCTAGGCATCACTTGTCTCCAGTGCCCACCACCTTTGGACCAGGCCCAGGATCAGAAAGCTCTTCTCACCCACATCCCAGTGAGTGGTGCCTGTTCTGAGCGCCAGTCAAAGTGTCCTCCAGGCAACACGTTGCTTATGCCAGGGAAGCTACTTTATGATTCACACTTTTTTAAAGGTATATGAGGTATGGTCTAAAAATGTAGTCAATGTTTAAATTTTATTAAAAGTCTTTACACTAAAAGATATGTTGCCTTTAACTCCCTGCCCTAGAATAGTCTCCCTCACCTCAGACACATTCATCCCATCATACTTGCACTTCTGAAAGCAGTTCTGGAAGTCCTCTTCTGTGTCTTTAGTCACACACTTGTAGTTATCTTGGTGCCTTGAATCAATTCAAAACATTGACCTTTCATGGTCATTTGGATTTGGGGGAAGAACAAGAAGTCACACAGCACCAGATCTGGTGAAAAAAGGTGGGTGAGGACACTCCCTCATGTTTTCATGAGCCTGCATTTCTGTTGGATGGCACTTGGTAGCAGCATTTGCTTTATGTTTTTAACCACACCTCATAAAGAACTCAGAAAAGAGGACTCCAAAAGTGCTTCAGAAAGTGGCAAGAATGATGGGATAAGAGCGTTTGAAGCCAGAGGAAGTATTCTGAAGGGCATCAATGGCAATATATCTTTTACTGTAATAATTTATAAAAATTTAAACATTTGCCATATATTTGACCATCTTATATATAGTGTAGCTTTTAATTTTAACATGTCATGCAAGTGACACACGATCTCATCTGACTGGCCGTTTTAGGTGAAGTCTTTGTGGGAACAGTGAGTATTCTTACATGTCACTAAGTTTAAGGCAAAGAGAAAGAGGGAGTTATTTTCAGAATCATTTCCATCTGCACAGGCCTTTGCTTATTATCTTGAATGTCCAACAAGACCTACTTAATTTGGACTTAAGTAATATCATTTAAAATCAGAATTTCTACCTCTCAGAACAGGGTCCATGTGGAACTGGCCACAATACAATGTGACTGCCATCTTGTGGTTTTTGTATGCTCTGCAAACCTGAGAGTAGAAAATAGAATTTTTGGGAAGCAATAGTTGTTAAAGTCATAGCAATTCATTTTCAAGAACTTATTTTACCAGAAAATGTTGGGCATATGTTGGACATTTGTCACTGCAGTAAGAGATGATGATTTGCTCCTGAGGACGGAGGCATGGATGGTTAGAGGAATGTGTCAGTGTGAGTTGAGCAGAGTGGGTTCAATCTGGACCCCTGTAGTGGTACTGGAGTCTTGTGTCATTGCTGAAGCCTGGCCTTCCTGCTACTGCTTCAATTAATTACAGCAAGGAAGTGTTTCACTTAACTCTGATCTTAGCTTCTGTCTGACGCAATGTTCCATGATTTGTGGTATAATGTGGTCCTGAAATCTGTAGATTATCTTTGAAACATATGTCATTTTTGTCTTCCTTTTTTCATAGGAGGGGTTTGGTCCTTCATGCTAGGGAGCTCTTGCCTGTTTAAATCCCTTTGTTTTTCAGTGTTCTCTATTATCTTTGCTTTGTTCTGTGATTACCTTAATGTCACTGTTGTTGGACTGCTTCACAGTGAGCTGATCAACCTCATAGTTTGTCTCCCAGGCCCAGCAACCTCCCAGCAAATAGAAGAGGGACTGGTGAGAGTCATCTCTGACCAGGAAGCCAGAGATAGGGAACGAAGGAGCCAGATATTCTGAAAATACTGTCCCACTGAAAACCTTCACACACAGGATAAATTCCAGCAAACATATTTTTAAATATATTACTGAGCTTCCAAGAAGTTAAAGCGATCCCTATGGAAAAATATTTTAAAAATGAAAAGTAAGCCCAAGACCTGTCTTTGGGGCCAATGCAAAGCCAGCAGGTTGCTTTAGTTTCTTGCGTATGCATCATATAGGACAATGTTTGAAAACAGAAAAATGTTAGTAAATGTAGAAATTGCAGTGGCTCCTATGTGATCTCCCCATGTGATTGTTTTGTGCTAGCACAGCTGTGGAGGAAAACCAAAGTGCACATGCAATGCAGTTGTCCCAGATTCGTGCTCTGGACTCAGTCTGGTCATTTGTTTTGTCTTAGAAATCCTAACTGTATGAGTCTCCTTGATATTTGTTCAGAACAAAACATCTGACACAACAACCTAGACTAAGGCTGTCTTGATCGTTTTTCTTATCACTGGGACAAAATATCCAACATCACAACTTAAAGGAGGAGAGGTTTATTTGGGCTCACATTTTCAGTCCATACTCAAAGGTAGCATGGCGGAAAGTCCTGGCAGAGAAGCTGCTCAAATCATGGCAGCCAGGAAGTAGACAGAGAAAAGAGGAGCCAGAGAGAGATCAGCCATTCCAGGGCCACCCCCAGTGACGTGTCTCTTCTGACTAGACCTCACCTCCTAACAAGTCAGCTGCAGCACCCCATAATCCAGGAGGCTCTTGGAGGAGATCTACCATAACAGCCCACCACAGCACCCTCATGACCTAGGAATTAATACAACTCTTTCTTATAAGATGTTAATAGTTAGAGTCATGTATTAAATGACAAACAAATCAATCCTACAGACCTCACCTGCTGGGAGAGGGTGAGGAGGGGCTGTGCTGGACGCTGTGTGACCCACAGAGATGCTGGAGGAGGGCACTATGCGCCTTTGTCTAGGATGTTTCAGATCCCTGAAAGAGCAGGCCTATGAGTATGGATCCTTAGGGTGGAAATTATTATTCTTGCCATCATTTTCCTCACCAACAGTTCTTTATTGGTATCTTTGCTGAGGGCAGATTTTCCCCAGCCTCCACTGTCACTGGGAATGTAACTCTTGAGTGACTTGGCTGTGTGGGAGAAGTCTCGAGTTGAGCTCCCTACTTGGTGTAGACCAGAGCCTACCTTCCCCTTCCCATGGTCCTTAATCCTCAACGTGCTTATTCACAGTCTAGCATTTCCACCAAAGCTTAAAATCTGTATATGTTCCCCCAAATAAACACCTAACGTTCAATATCATGCATTAAAACAGCACGGCTTCTGGGGAGGAGGATTAAGGACCATGGGATCAGGAAGGTAGTGGACCCTTGCAGGGATCTCTCATTGCAAATCGCATTTCCCACTCAGTCACTCCGCATCTGGACTTGGGAACCGTGGTCAGGAGTGACATCCTTGGTACACAGAGAGGGACATCCTCTCCAGAAGGAAAGAAACACCCTTAGTCAGTTCTGCAGGTTATCAAATGTGAGCTTATAATTAAAATGTTACCAAATATTTCAATATACAAGATACCATGCATAAGACTTAGTAGAAATTCTAGGTCTCTGCAGAATTTCAGATACTGGAATTATGAGATATAGAATGTAGAAAATTAAATATGAAACACAGCAATTTAAAATATTTTATGTATCTATTTTTAAAATAATTGAACTACTCAATTAAACAGATGGAACCAAAATACTGGACAATAAGAAGGTGTCAGCTGGGAGGAAGTGATTGAAATTAAAGGATTTGGGGACAGAATCAATAGATTTCACTTTACTTAACATGCCATTCAATTGAATGAAAAAATTTAAAGAAAAGCACTAAAACAATAAAAATAGTATGGAATCTACAAATGGTAGGTTGCAAAAATAATCCAGAAGGCCTGGGGAGAAAAAGAAACAGATGAAAAGTATCACAAACAGAAACAACAAAATAAGATGGCAGAAATAAATACAAATTTATTCATAACTACAGTGAAGATACAGTTTTCAAACTCCAAAAAGCGTTTTATTTGCGAAAACGCCCGCCTTCCTGTGTGGGCCTCATGGGGGCACAGCCCTCGGCGGCTTCCTAGTCACTCAGGCCGACCAGGAGCCTCCTCCCCTCGGGCCCAGCCTGACGGCCACCCGGGCACCACGCAGGCCGTCTGCACTCAGGCGGGCCTCGCAGGGGGCTCGTCTCGGCCTGGACAGAAGGGAATTGCGCCTTGATGGCGAAGGAGGCCGAGGTCTGGAGCCTTCGCCCGGAAGGCGCCAGCGTCCTGCACCACCCAAGAGCAAGCAAGGGTCACTGGGGATCGGGCAACAGGGGCGCCGGAACGGTGAGGCTTACGGGTGGAAGGACCAGGTGTGGCTGTCCTGGAGGTCCAGGAAAAGGAGAGTCCTTCCAAAGTGGTGTGTTCTCTCCTAAAAAGAAGACAGCACTAATATTTTGGTTGACCAACGTGCTCTGGAGCCTTAGAAAAATATTCCCAAGGTTCCCCACGGATTTCTAGACAAAGAAGTGCTCTGCTGACGCGTTTCCCTTTAACTGCCACTTAGAACGGTGCTCCTAACACAGTGTAAGAGGACAAGCTGAAAAGCACAGCCTCTTCTATTTCTCGGAATCCCCGGCAGCTCCTGGAGATTCCAGCTCCCACCCCAGGCAGAAGCCTGCAGACGCTCGCGGGCGCCACCACCCGGCGGATGTGTTTGTTGCCGCTCTGCTCTTTGGTAAGCACAAGCTACTTCGGGGTTCCCAGTGTTTGATCCTTGCAGATGTTTTTTTTTTTTTCAAATAAAAGGTCAAGCCTCAGAATTATACTTCAAATACCACAAACTAGTTTTGCCCGTTGATATTTTCTCACCAGATGGACAGATGTGGGCGCTCACTGTGACCCTGTGGTCTGCCTTCCAGAAGCAGAGTTGCATAACCGACCGTCATCCAGTTACCCTTCGCAGTACCTGAGAGTCTTTCGGCTGTGAGGTAAGAAATCCAACGTGAACCGGTTTTGGTCCAAAATATGAACATGTTTGCTTTTGTAACTGGGAAATCCAGCCATGGAGCTGGACTCCCAAAAGCCAAGTGGCCCAACGATGTGTGGCAGAGCAAAGTGGGGCATCAGGAAGAGAGGCCTTGCCCCGTACACAACTCGCCCTCGAGCCCCTCGGCTGATTCAGGGGCCCTTTTCCCCAGGAGGGATGCGGATCTGTACAGGAGGAATCAAAGACAAAGACACAGTGTTTCTCTTTTAAATTGTTAAGCATATTTTTGTTAAATGTATGACAAATTCTGAAAGGGAGAGTTTGAGATTTGAAAAGCAGACATTTTGGAAAGAAGAAAAGGCTGTGGTATGGACGTGGCCCGCGTGTCCCCTCACAAGGTTCGCTGTGGGGATGCAGTGGTATTGGGCCAGTAGGACTAGTAAGATGTGGAGCCCACTGCAAAGGAGTTAGCTCAGGGCAAGCAGCATCGCCTTAGCAAAGGATCAACCCTGGTCTCCTGCAGCGAGCTCTTTCTCAGGAGAGCAGGTTGTCCTGAGAGGAGCGGCCCTGGCCTCCCACGCCTCTGGTTTCCTGTCTTTCCACACCTCCTACTGCCTCCGAGATGCCCTTCTCCACGAGGCCTCACCAGAGTCCAAGCAGGCGGGGCTGCCTGAGCTTGGGCTTAATGAGCCTCTCTACTAAGGACCCTAGCCTAGGTACTTTGTTACAGTACAGGGCGCTGGAGGGAAGCCACCCACTCTTAAGAAGCCACTACCACTACACAGTCTGTGTTCGACCACTCACTTTCCACGTCCAACGGCCTATAAAAATCCCCATGCTGGATTCCAATAGCGTTGTGTGTGCTCTGTCACTAATTCTCTGACCCCAACTAGGTGCCAAAAAGTCAGCTCAGTCATGTCACCGTGAGGGTCCCAGAAGGCTGTCTCCACTTCTGACACATCACAGCCCCAGGCTCCCCCCAGCTACTGTACTTCTGCCCTGCCAACTACAAATTTTGGGGTTCCCATGGCTCCCCTCGGGTTCAGCAGTTCTCTAGAAATACTCACGAAAGTGTCATACTCGCGATTACAGTCTTATGATAAAGGATACAACTCAGGAACAGCTGAATGGCAGAGACGGATAAGGCGAGATAAAGGGGAGATTAAGGGGACACAGAGCTTCTGTGCCCTGCCTGGGTTGCCCTTTCTGGGTGATGCTGATGTGTCACCTGCTGGAAGCTCTCTGGGTTCCGCAGCCCAGAGTTTTTATGTGGGTTCCATTAAAAACACTCATGTAGACATGAAGGAGTCAATCACTGGGCATCCGACTGAACTCAATCTCTATATCCCTTCAGTCCCCAAAGATCAGAGAGGCAGCTTGAAGCTCCAGCGCTCTGCTGACGCGGGGCTTCGCTGGTGCCTGGCCTCCATCCCAAAACCAGCTCAGAGCTCCACCTGAGAAGCCTGATTGGAACAAACTCAGGGCCAGGAAAAGAGTCTTACAATTAGTGACAGAAGGCCCTCCTGTCACTTAGGAAATGCCAAATCCCCATCTTTATGCCAAGAGCATGAGGGCAAAGATCAAGTGCATTCTATTATGCCTGGAATGGTTGGGAAGAGCCACTGGGCTGGTACACAGAAAGCAAGTGCAGTTTATGATTGCAAATTGTACCTCAATAAAGCAGACTTAAAGAAAAACAGGGGGTATGGAATATGGGTATGGAGGATAGCTTAGTGATATTTATCAAAATTCCAGTTATTTTTGACCTACCCATTCCACATTGGGAATTTGTTGCTACAGATACACTGGCACACATATGAAATTGTCTATACACAAGGTCAGTCATTAGAGCACTGTTCAGTAGCAAACAGTTGGGGAAACACCTTATTGATCAGTAAGGGGCTGATTCGAAATTGTGGCACTTCCATAGAAAGGAATAAAATACAGCTTTTAGAAATAGATGAGGACGATTTCTACGTGCTGATAGGAAAGGAGCTAAAAGCTGTATTGAAACAAAGCTCAAACTTTGTATATTGTAGTGTACTTTGTATAGTATGTTACCTTTTGTGCAAAAATGGGGAAAATGGTAATCTTTTTTATTTTTACTTTTCCCAGTACTAGAGATTGATCTCAGGGCCTTCGTACTGCATTCACAGTCCTTTTTTATTTCTGTGTTGAGATAGGGTCTTGCTAAGTTGCCCAGGATGGGCTCAAACTCTCCATCCTCCTGCCTCAGCCTCCCAGAATGCTGAGATTACAGGTGTGCACCATCAGGCCAGGCTGGTAATACATGCTTTTACTCTCTTGTACCTGCAGAAAGAAGCCATGTGAGGATAGGACAGCATCTGGGAACAATGACCACTTCATATTCCTGTGTATGGATCCTGGGTACAAGCAGAGAACTGTAGATGTTTCCCCTGGATATATGAATATCAGCATTTTTTATTTTTATAAAAGTCTGTTCAAAAAAGTAAATTTATAAATTAAATAAAAAATATGTCTTCGTTGAAGAAAGATGGTATAGGTAGGGGATATAGCAAGGATGGTGGGCCCTGACCTTTGCCTGTGAGATCCTGACACTAATTCCCGAATCCCACCTGGGGATTCCGATTCAGGGGGCTCCAGGAAGCCGGCAGCGAGGGAGCAAAGCACCGTGCTCTCTGTGAGGCCCGCAGTAACTCCACACCTGAGGGCTGTGGCCTCCCAGTTAGTTCTTGGTGCAGTCCTCGGAGGCAGACGGGAGCAAGGAACCAGTGGTTGGGTGAAAGCCAGCAACATTTGAAACTTTTCGTCAGTGAATTTCCTGATCAATATGAAGAAAAGTGATTGGAGAGGAAGTATGGAGAAGAAGGCTCATTTTTCATATTACCTCGGTTATGGTTCTGGGGAAGACTCTGACATCTACTTCAAGTCCAAACAAGATGAGCTTACCTCTGACGAAGACCTCCTCAGTGAGCCTTAAGCGTGCTGTCTCCATTGTGTCCACCAGAGGGCAACGTGCCCATGTTTCTGTAGAGAAAGGAAGCGCTCGAAACCTCTCGTATCATTTTTCTTAATGACTTGTTAAACCTCGCTTAGTATCATTTTTCTTAATGACTTGTTAAACTTTGGTTTTAAAACGAGTCTTCCTCATTGAAAAGTAAATCTAAATGTAATTCATTCAGAAATTTCTCCGCTTTAGAAAATGGAACTTAGAAAACAGGAAATACTCCCAGAAATGTCAATGAGATGTTAATTGGAAGGGTCTAGTACTTAATCCTTTATTTATTTATTTATTTTTTGAAATCAAAGAGAAACCTTTATTTCCAACAAATATGCCTATGAGATAGTCCATTGGTCTGCTATAAACAAGTCTCTCTTCACACACAGCACCAAAGTATATATTTAAAAAATTAAAACCACACAGCCCCACCCCTCACACACACACATCTCCCCAAAAGCCACACAGCTCGGACCAAAAGGGAAAAACAAGTCAAACTCAAGACCCTCGCACAAAAGTCATCTGTAAGTTAGGATTTACAAATTTATATATTTTTTCCTATGAAAAACAAAACAAAAAATAAATGAAAAACAAGGGGTAAGGATACACTGAAAATAAAGGCTGGACAGGACTGAGGAGAATTAACAAACATCCTGTCTGCCTGTGAGCCAACAAAGCAAAAGAATGATCAGTGCTCTTCATGTGCTCTGAATGGGAGCCTTAAGTTAACCGATATTCCCTAATAATGCAGCACTCAATGACAAGGTAAACCCGCAGGGGTCAGAAACACCAGGAGCACTGGGACAGTAGCCAGCAACGTGTCGAAATCCTGAGGATGTACCACAAGGCACAGACTGCTCAGACTCCTAAAGTGTCTTTCCTGTGGGTTTGCCAGCATTTAAAAGGGACACATTCCTTTTTTAAAAAGATGCCGGGTCAAAAAGAAAAGTACAAAGGGGTGAAGGGTTCTCTACTGCAGGGGAAGTCTTTCCATCACAGTCCGAGGGGAGGTGAGTCCTGTGCCATCACGGCAGTGCCAGGGTCTGCCTGCAACAGCTCTACTTGGGCTCCTTGATCACACCCTTGCCAAGGTCTGTCATTTTGGGATATTTTACTTTCTTCTGGTCCAGCTCGTTCTGAGCCCAAAGTAGTAGTGTCAGTAATTTTGCCAGCTTGGGTGTTGATTCACGATTCTCATATCTAGAACAGCTTGGTTAACTTCACTCCACACCTTTTGCCTCTGCATCATGTGGAGAAGGTCTCGGAAGCGTGACTCCTTGGGGCTGTCAAAGGCCAGCAGGGCCAGTGTGTGCTCCATCTCCGTGAGGCACTCTCTGCTTTCCTCGCCCTGCTCTGCCAGCTGTGTCTGGGTGAACTCCAGTGCTGCCTCAGTCTCATGCTGGCGGATCAGCTCAATCAAGTGCTGCTGCTGCGGATGACAGTAAAGATACTGGTTTGTGTCCAGGAGCTCTGGATGGAGGCTGTTGATCAAGGTGATGGCCTCTTGAATCTGACCCTTCAGAATCATCTCCTGAATCTTGATCCGTTCATCAAGTGTTTCTAGATCCACACTTGGTTCAATTCCAGATTCCATTCGAAATTTTTTGGCTGCTTCCTTAAAGCCCTCTGTGACCAGATAGTTCATGATGAGTCAATTCATGTCTGCCCGCTGGACATGTAAGTTATTGAGCTTTTCCATCCACTCATCTTTTGTGATTTCATTGGGCTTTTCTGCATAACTCATTCTGATTTATTTTGTGCTGATCCCTCCTATTTTTTTTAAGGCAGTAAAAAGTTAGGAGACCTTGGGCCTTATTCTCTATCTTTGATGCTTTTTCTTGCCTTTTCAACATGATATGATCAACTCTTGCCGATTAACCAGATGCAGGTCTATGATAGATGAATGTTTGGGATATATGCAGTAGCTAAGACAGCTTATTGAGGATACTCAAAAGAAAAAGAGGAAAGAACACAAAACATGAATAGGTTATAAGTGTGAACAAGAAAAACATTAGTGGAACATCTGGCAGTAATGCTTTAAACTTGAATGGACCGCTTCCTAGATCTAGTCACATGGAACAGTCACTCATTTAAACGTTTTTGGACTGGGAGCTTCATGAGTCTGAAAATGAAGGTATTAAGATGTCTTCTCAGTTTTTCTTAGACAACAGCAGGCCCATCTTGAAGCCTTTTGCCAATCAGCCTATTGATAATACTGGGCCTATATTCAAAAGTTATATTAAATTCTATGTCATAACTTTTTTGCAGATAAAAAAAATGCTAAATACTGAATTGATTGATTTCTTTTTATTTGAAAGGAAGTGCTGCACTTTGAAGGTGTATTTATGGTATATCCACAAACTTAAAGGGTCACTCAGTCACTGTTTTAGGGTCCTCTCTCATTGTTGAGACAAAATACCCAGCACCTACAATTTAGGGATACTTTTTTTTGTTTTGCTTTTGCTACTGGGAACCGAACTCAGGACCTCATGTTTGCCAGGCAGGTGCTGTGCTGCTGAGCTACATCCCCAGCCCCCAGAACCCACAATTTAAAGGAGGAAAGGTTTATTTTTGAGTCACAGTTTGTAGATGTTTCCATCCATAGTCAGCTGGCTCCAATGCAGGGCAGTATGACAGAGGAGAAACAGATCATGGCATGGCAGACAGGGGACAGAGAGAGATAAGGGAGGAGGGAGGGAGACAGATCTTTCCAGGCCACGCCCCCAGTGACCCACCTCGTCCAAGCAGGATTCACTTCTCAACATCACATTTAGCTATAAACTAATCATACCCCCATGATCCAATCCAATCACCTCCCCAAAGCCCCACCTATGCACTTATGAGGCTTTGGGAGGACATCTAGACATAAACTGTGGCAGTCACCATAGAGCTCTGTGCTAGATCGTCTGCAGGCATGATGGCGTTGCCTCTCCAAAGGCTAAGAACTGTTTCCCAGCATCCTCTTCTCTCTGTGGTTCTGGGTTGGAGTTGCTAGGAGCAGGGCTTAGAAGGGCCTTGGAGGAAGGGAGGTGTGAGAGAGAGGCCATTACGCTTGGAGGACTGTGCTACAGATGAGAGGGGGGTGGCCCAGTTCATCCTGGCCATCCTCTGCTCCTCATTCAACTTGTCTCCTCACCATTTGGTCTGACAACCAATAGCAGCCACAGGCCCACCAAGCAGCACTTGACAGACCCCCACAGAAGTAGGTTTCCAGGGTTGAGGAACTTCCCACAGACCCTTCTCTGTGAGCTGTCCCTCACTGGCCTCACCTCTCAGGCCAATGCATTCAGCTCCTCATAGCCTTCCCCAGCCTCAGCCCACCCAGCCAGCTGGGCAGCAGCCATGGTGGTTAGTGCTCTCTGTCCTCTATCTCTTTAACTCAACCTTCTTCTGGCCCTGACTCCTTAACACAATGTAAGCTCCTATTCCACTGTTAAACCCGAGTCCCTGGGAGACTTGAAAGAGCTCTTTTCTATCTGAACTCTGATAGATGCTGTTTTAAGTTTGACTTTGGTGTAAAAACAATGAACATGATAAATGCTTAAGGAAGTGCAGAACTTCACATTTACTAGTTAGTCTACATACCCTACGACAGCAGTCATTATAGCTGTTTATTGTGAACAGAGCCACAGACTTGGCCATCAGAGCAACTGGCTTCACCAATTCACATCTGTGCTATCCTGGGCAGCTTGCTTCCTCTCAGCCTTATTTCCCTCCTCTGGGAGCTGTGGAATTGATCATCTCCTCCTGATAGGATTGTTTTCAGGATTAAATGAGATAATTACTCAGTGTTTCCAGTATTGGCACAATGCCATTGGTAAAATAGCTTCCATCAGGTCAGTTGCCAGCTTGGGAGCTGGGTCTGGGGAGGGTCCACAAGTGCCTAGTCACCATGAAGGTGGACAAAAGAAGCCCCCGAGGCAGCCCAAGAAGCAGGCCCAGGGGATGATGAGACAGGGCATTCAGCAGAAGCAAAGAGAGGAGCAGAGAAAACTCGAGGGGCTAAGAATGGAGGCTGTGGAGGAGGACAGCCTTAATTCCTATGGGGGATTAAGAAATCAGGCAAAAAAGTAAAGTGTTCCTTGTGCCGGAGCTGTGCCTCAATTCCATCTCTATTTAAGCATCTAGAGTCCCTGCCTTAACTTCTTTTTACACCTATAGTCACAACGAAGTGTTGTCTTGGAGTCTGTTCATTTAACATAATTTTTTTTTCTTTTTTTGCTAATACTGAGGATTGAACTCAGGACCTTGTGCTTGCCAGGCAGGCACCAGGCCACTGAGCTGAATCCCTGGGCCTAACATAAAATTTGTAAGAAAAGAAAATCACATGGAGAAAAATAGCTGCAATCATAGATGTCTTAGGTCTGAGAGTTTTTGGAGTATGAAAGAAAATATATCCTAAAAACATCTCTGCTAACATAACTCCAAATGCTGACAAAGACTTTTTTTTTCTCTTTTGGTACCGGGGATTGAACTCAGAACCCTGTGCTTGTGAGGCACCCATAATACCACTAAGCTAAATCTCCGGCCCTGACAAAGACTTTTTAAGAGAACTTTCAAAGTGGGTAGTTGAGTTGGCAAGGACAGAGGCAGACCCTCAAGGGCAGAGCGCGCTCACCTGTGCACTCAGCAACTGCAGGGAGGAGCGGCTCTGGAGCTGGACTGGGCCCCAGACTCAGACTTTCATAGCAACCCGGGATGCAGGGCCATGCAGAAGACGGGACCAGGACCAGGGCCAGCAAGACAGAGAGGGCTCACAAGGGCTGCCCCACAAAGAAGGACAGTAAAGAAGTTTGCTGGACCTGATCTCTTCCCTCTTCTCTAAATAGAGGAATAACACACACACACACACACACACACACACACACACACACACACACCTCTCTTAAGAATGTGTAATGAGAACAAGTTCCCCAGCAGATCTAGAGATCCAACTGTTAGTACCTGTGCAATCTCCCCAAATTCTAAGCCAAGAATGTGGAAGCTGTTCCTATCCCTTATGTCCCCAGCTAAAAATAGTGCTCCTGTGTCTCTTCATGAAAGAGGTGAAGACACCACATTACAGTGATCTACGCATCCCCATGTTTACAGCTGCACAACTCATATTGCTAAATCTTAGAGGCAGCCTATGTCCATCAACAGATGAATGGATAAAGAAAATGTGGTATACATACGCAGTGGAGTACTACTCAGCCATAAAGAAAGATAAAGTTGAGTCATTTGTAGGAATATGGATGCACCTTGAGACTATAATACTAAGTAAAATGAATCAGACACATGTTAATAATTCATGTTTTTTTTAATATAAGATACCCCAAATACATATAATTTTAAAAGCAAAATAAGTGAGGTGGTAGGAAACAGGGAGGTAGACTCTGTGGAGACAGAAAGGGATATAGGGAAGGAAGGGGAATGAAAAATGATCAAAATGTGACATATATATATATGTTAATTCTCCAGGGTGAATGAAATTTTTATGTATCACAAAAACTAATAAAAAAGAAGTGAATTGCAACCCAGGCCTCCAAGCATTCTCACAATGTTCCAAGATTTGCAATCTCACACAACTGAATAATTCTTATGTATTTTTCAAAAAGGAAAGGAGGCTCTATAAATAATAGTAGCTGAGATAAACTGCTGAGGACTCAGGGCTACAAAGATTTTAGATGTTAAAATTGTTTACAGAATAAAAATGATTCAGATGTTTGGAGAAAGAGATTCAGAAATCAGCACTGTGAAATGAAGCAGAGACTATCGACTGAATTTAGCAAGAACCCTGGTGCACACCCCAAACACCCGAAGGCCGCTCAGGACTGGCAGTGGGCCGGCGCCGACAGGGTCTGGTGTTCAGGAAGGCATCTGAAGAAAGGCCACAACCGCGCTACAGAGAGACAAAAAGAGTGGAAAATAGCGCACACTAAAAAAGTGAGATCTGACATTGCAGTTCCGAGAGAGAAAGCAGCCGGGGAGAGGACATCAGCGAAGAACCTCTAAAGGTGATGGGTGATATTGGAGAAGACTTCGGGCCCACGCGAAATAGATGCAGCGCCGTCTCCCCTTGGGGGGAAGCGTCCCCTCCTCTACCGCCTCCTCCTCCTGGGACCCGCTGCAGCCCAGGGCCTCGGCACACAGCGCGTGGAAGTGACCGGAAGGACCGCACGCCCTGGCTCGGCTGCCCGAGGCCCTAGGAGCAGCCTGGAGGAGGGAAGGGGGAGGAAGGGGTCAGGTCCTTCTCAGTCCTCCCACCGGACACGCTCAGCCGGCTGCAGCTGTGGTCACGCCACTCCCCGTGTCCCTACCTGGGCCCCGCATCCCGGAGCTGAGGAGACTCAGAGCCGGACCTACTTTTTGTTCTTGATCTCCCCTACAGTGTCTGCGTCCAGTAACAAGAAACGCTCATCCAAGGCTAGGAATAGCAGTGCTGGAAACAAAGGTGACTGTGTGCTCCCTAAGCCTCCCAAGAGCCGACGCAGGCCTGTGCGTGGTCCGCGAGTGTCGCTGCCCTCCTCGCGGCGCCTGTGATCCACATCGGCTGGGCGCGGCTCTCTCCTGCCCCCTGGCGGCAGGACGGTGCCACCGCGCTGCCCCCGCATCCTCTTCTTTCAGGATCCCAGGGCTCTTGCTTGGCACAACTTTCCAGACACCTGAGACTCAATCTTTTGGCGTGCAGCTGTCTGGGATCCTGGGTTGAGTCTGCGCACGGGACACCCAGGGACTCCCGCTGTAGAGAGCAGCCCTGGCGCCCCAGCTCCTGGCCTGAGTCTGCAGCTCCCGGTCCCAGAGGAGGGATTCTTCAGAAGGACCAAGCAGGGGACATGGGAAGTGCAGGTAGCTTCGTGATGACAGGGGTGAGGGTACCAGGAGAGAGGGAGTCAGTCTCAGAGTCTCCAAGACGAAGAAGTCAAGACTGCCTACCATCCTCACACATGCTGCATAAGAAACCAGTGCTGGCCACTCCAGAGAGGCAAATGGCAGCAGTGATCCTTCATCTCACTCAAGGGTGGCCATCATCACGAGCTCAACAAACAACAAGCACTGGGGAGGTGATGGACAAGAAGGAACCCTGAATAGTTGGTGGGAATGTCACCTGGTACAAGCACTATGGAAATCAGTATGGAGACTCCTGAAAAACTAAAAGCAGAAAAGCCATTTGACCCAGCTATTCCTCTTTTGAGGCATCTTCCAGAAAGAGCTAAACCCATGTTACAAGGATGCACACATACCTTGGTTATAGCAGCATTACTCATAATTGCTCGTAATAGCTAAGCCTTGGAAGCAGCCTATATGACCATCAGCAGATGAATGGATAAAGAACATGTCGTAGTTACACAAATGGAGTACTACTCAGCCATAAAGAAGGATGGATTTGAGTCGTTTGCAGGAAATGGATGAATCTTAAGACCATAATGCCAAGTGAAATAAATCATACACCAAAGGTTAAACTTTGCATGCTTCTCCTAAAAGAGAAATATAAATAAAAATGATTTAAGGAGCAAAATAAAAGATAGATGTTAGGAAACAGAGAGCTAGACTTTGGAGATGGGGAGGGGATCTGAGAATGAAGAGAATAAAGAGAGAGGAGACTGGGGGAGTGAAAATGATTGGGATGTGATGTGTATAGGCATTACTTCTCAAGATCAATGTAATTATTATTTACTGCAACCTTACACTAATAAAAAATTTAATGAAAAGAAAAGAATGCACAAGTGTAGTGGGGGCTGCCTCCAGAATCTACAGTGAAACCCACAGTGGGGTCTCGGATGCTGGGGTGGCCTCCCTCCCTCTGACTGAGGGGGGACTCCAGCCCAGGGCATGCTGGGAGGAGGAGGAGCTTTCAGATGCCCACCAGTGGGCGCTCCAGTGGTGTACACGTGACTCCTGAGAAATGTAAGAATGGTTTGCAGCATTCTCCATCCTCCATGTGCTCATCTTTGTTTTCGAATTATTTTCTTCATGAGAACAGATTTCACCTACAAACTGCACCGAGTTTTGAAGGTGCAAGTACAAGTTGCACAGAAATGGAAGGTTCAGGTCTTTCCTGGCACTAGGAGAAGAAAATGCTGTTGCTCATATTTCTGACAGAAGTTTACATTCCCTGTGAAATTTCATCAGGGTGTCGCCCTGTCAGCCTCACCCAGACTGCACTTTGAAAAATTTGAAGAGTTCTCCCACACTGCGTCAGAACAGAGAGGTGGGATCAGGCTGGACACCTGGGTTTTGTAGAAGCTGCCCATGAGATCTGACGGTGTGCTTTGGGGTCCAGGATCTAGAGCCACCACATCAGCATGCTGTGCCCAGCCTGGGGAGGGCAGGTGGACAGGCTGGAGAAGTGCACCTGCTCCCTGTGGCCCTGCCCTCCTGTCCCTGGGCACTGCCCACCCTGCTCCTGGCACACACCAGGACTGACAGGCCAGTGGCTTATTTCACATCAACACAGTTGTGTTGTTGTTTTCTTCTTGCCTTGTTTTTATCCTAAATCCTGTGAAATCTAAACAAAGTTTATTGTCTAAAAAAATAGCTTTTAGTGCTAATGATTGGCTTTTTCCCTCTTCTGTTGTATTTTGGGGTTTTTTTCTTGTCATATGTGCATTACACTGAAAGCAATTTCTTAAACATAAGAACTCTCCTTCTGCCTTGTCTTTCTTTTTGCCCAGTGATCTCTGAGTTGGTGTCCCAGCCTCTGATCAGGTCAGGGTCTGTGGGAAATCTCTCCTCATCCCACCCATGAATCTGAGTCAGATTCTCTGCCTCTGAGCTCACACTGTGTTTAGATGCTATAGTTTTTCAATTTTTTGCTTGTCTGTCTCCCCTGTCAGTCCACAGAAGAATAATTCATTTCTACTGTATTTATATTCCCAGTGCCAAGCACGGTCTCTGGTAATGTAAAGGGATGAAATATTTTAGTAAATGAAAATTACCAAAGACACAAATCTGAATCTTTTCTTCCAGTGAGATATTTCCAGGCAGTTTGTGCAGAACTTGGGCCCCTTGACCCTTCACATGCTGCTCACATGGAGGGCTGGAGTTAATGGGTGGACAGACTGCAGGCGCAAAGGCCTGTTCAGCTTCCCTGCTGAAAGTTCTTGAAAACCTAAGTGGCCTGTTCCCGCCTCCTATGGTGGCCATGTCACAGAACACCTTAAAGACAGGATCATTACTAGGCAGTGCTCTCCATCATAGCAACACAGTGCCAATCTGAATGGTACCTGTGTCTCGTCTGTTGTTATTTCAGCGCTCCCTTCTGTTTTCTCTGAGAGGTTTGGAATCCTTTTATCCAGGGCCTGTGGCCATATTCTGATGGAGCTCTTCCCCAGAAGGACTTGTAAATCTTAGTGGGGTCCTCACAGCATCCCACGGGCCCCTTGAAATGTGTCTTCCATATCCTACACGTGTTTCCATTTGGTATTAGAGAACCCGGGCAAATCAGGGCTTCTGCCTGGAGCCTATTTGGGGTCCTTTGGGGTAAATATTCAAATGAGATCCTAAAACACTGAACAAATGTGGCTAACTATGCTCCCTGAGGCACTGGATTAACTTACAGAAAGCTACTTCTGTCTGTGAGTTTTGTTGTTATGATAGCTCTGGTGGCATAGCATTTGTTCGTTTGTTTGTTTGCTGGGTGTTTTAAAATCAGTCATGGCAATAGGAAGCTGTTGTTGAGGCCTGGGCCAAGAAATGACTGCCTAACCTGGGAAATATCTGAAGCCCCTAGCTTTGGAGACTACCACCTACAGTCTGCTGACACGCAGAAGGGCACTCAGATTCTGCCCCGACCTTCTGTAGATGGGGCTATGTGGAAGGTGAGGGAAACCAGGAACAACACGTGCCAAGAGCGTACTTGGTGCTGGTGAGCAGCACAGCTGCCTGTGGATTGCATTTTATTGGCAGATTGCAAACGCCTTCTCCAAATTGCACACGCATTTTGAGTCCCAGCAACACTGCTCACAAAGTAATTTGTACTCATGGCTTCTTTTATAACATGATGATGTTTAGGGACTTCTTGTAATTAGGTCAGAGAGAAGCAGGGTTTTTTTTCTAGGAGCTAAGGACAGGCTGTGAATCTAGGAGCTGAGGACAGGCAGTTCTCATCAACACAGAGTTGGCTCACCGATGTCAAGTGCCCATTGTCACAAAGACAAAAGCATTTCCACAGGTAATGTTTCAGAAGGGGCTTCTTACAGCAGAGTTTCACTTGGGCAAGCCTGATGGCAGTGCAAATGCTCACCCAGTCTAATGAAATGTGTACCCCTTTATCGGCTTCTTCTCAGCTCAAACCCACTTGGGAGCAAATAGAGATTTTTTCCAGCAAAAGTGTATGACACAGCCCCTGGAAATATGCAGATATTTACAGAGAGAAGCAGCTGGCCATGAATGCTGAAAAAGTACAAATAGCAAAGAGGCTTAGGAGAGAAAGTTCTATATTCATAGCTGGGTCACAATCCACTTATTCCAAGCCCTGGGGCACTGGAGTCAGAGTGGGATGAATCGAGGATGGTTGGTCCACAATCTGCTTTCTGTTTGTGGTTCAGGCTTTGACTGAAATGCTGTGAAACAATCTCCTAGAAAACCTACAGTTTTCCACCTTGTTCCTGGCCCAGTGAGTTGAAAATGTGACACGGAGTTCTTTCCTGGTAAAGTGCCATGGCCCTGTGAGAAGAGTTAAAGGAGACTGATTATGAAAAAAGAGAACTTTGTATCTCAAAGTCGAGCACTGGAGTAGAAAATTAACCTTAGTCATTACAGTGTGGGAGAAATGTTTCTTATTCCTGCTTCCAAAATTCCTCAGCCGATTTTCGATAACATATTACAGAGAGAGAGAGGAGAGAGAGAGAGAGAGAGAGAGAGAGAGATGCTAACTTCCTTTACTCTTTGTAGCAGAGCATGCTTCCCTTCTGATGTTTTTCTTTTGGTGTAGGAGGCAGGTAATGAGACAAAGGATTGTCTAAATGGATGGAATAGACTATGCCTAAGAATTTTAATCCGTCAGCCAGACATCTGTCACTGGGCTCTGGCATCATAAGTGTTCAGTAGGAGCCCAGACTAAACCTATTCTCAAACCTGTCCTTCCTTCCTTCCTTCCTTCCTTCCTCCCTCCCTTCCTTCCTTCCCTCCTTCCTTCCTTTGTTCCTTCCTCCCCTGAGTAGCTCACCCTTCTTCCTGACCTTCCTCCTTTTGAAGGGAAACTGGCTTGAGGATAATTTTCTTTTTCTATTTGCTATTCTTGGCTCTGTGACTGATGAGAAAGAGCTGGGGAAAACATCAGGTGGACAGTGCAGGTTTGCATTTGGGAAACTCTAATGTAGTCAGCAGGTGCTGGTCAAAGATCAAAAGACTCATCTCTTGCTTGCTCCGTAACATCACTGTTAGGAGGCAAAGTCATGAAGGGTGGCTCCCATTTTAAAATGTGGGTTATGGATGCTGAAGTCAGCCCCCAAAATTTGCTATCTTCTTTCACTTTCTAGCTTTTTCTTCCTCTTTTTCTCCCTTCCCTCCACTTCCTTCTCCTTTGCTAATCCAGGGCAGAATCTTCCAAGGGCAAGTTTGCAGCCCTTCTGCCTTCTAGCCCTTTAGCCAATCAGCATTTGAGTCCTGAGGCACTCACATTGTGAGCAGAGGTTTTTGAAAGTTTTAATCTCTCACAGTGATACGCTGGTGGATGGATGGGGACACTCATCAGTTCCCTGGTATCATGCCCGAGTAAAGCCTGCCTTAGATGCTTAAGGTCAAATTCACCTGGAAAGCTACATACTTCTCCAAAAGCCTGTTTTGGAATTCAGCTCCTTCACCAGCATGACCTGCAGTGTGGGTTTTCTTAAACAGAGGATGGACAGTAGTCACTGATGTGAAATTTTTCCATCTTTATTTGCTTTCTGATTGCTTTAAACAAGCATCTGTTGTTTTCATGAAGTACTACAGATATATTACAATTTCAGATAGAATAATTTGTTCAGTTTGGTTTAAGAAAAGAAATAAGTCCGGGGATTCAAAGGTCTGAGTTCTCATTCCTTATCTGACCCTTGGTAGCTGTGTGACCTTTAGCAACTCATCTCCATTCATTCTGTAAACATGAGCATCCCTGTTAAATGCCAGGTACCAGGACACAAGGTGAGGAAAATCACAGGAACCCAACCCAAGAAATGGGCCATTACAGTTTGCCTTACTGGAGGTTTGTCCTGGACACCCAATAGCAGGAAAGAAAAAACTTCTAAGGAGGCTAGGAAGGTGGGTGCACATTTCACCAAGCTGATAGAATTTCAGCTCCAGTGCTGTGAAATATTTTGCCAACTGCATCAGACCACTGCTTTTTAAGAATATCTTATGGGTTTGAACAATATACCTTTCATTTCTATTAATGGTGATGTCAACAATATGATCGTGCACATGTGACTTTCAAAGCCTACAGTTAACAAATATCTCTATTTACCTCCAGAATAACAGAAAGCCTTTAAATGTGCTAGGCCAGTGATGGCGAGCCTTTTAGAGAAGAGGGCTCAAATTGCAACCCAAAACCCACTTATTTATTGCAAAGTGCCAACATAGCAATTAAACCTGAATAGTGAGGTTTTAGTTTATAAAAAACAACTCATATGTTAACATCTTTTGTCACAAGAGAAAAACAACACTTGTGACATAGGTTCACTACCTATTAATTCTTATCATTATATTTTTCTTATATTGTAATCAAGGCCCTTTTAGAATAATCTACATTTTAATAATTTCTTTGCTTACTATTAATTTTTCTATCTCACTCCTTTCTTCTGAGTTCAATTTTATTCTTTCTGAATTGTATCCTTTAGCAGAGTCTGTTAAGTGTGCACAATCAATTACTGTTATTGTTAATTTAATGAGAATTTAGTTGTGCATAGAATTGAGGCCAACTCTCTTCTCTCAGCCCCTTGAAAATTCTAGTGCACTTTCCTCTAACTTACATTACTGCTCACAGCAATGTCATTATTGTTCATTTAGGTAATCTGACTTTTACTTGTTAAGATCTTTGTCTTTGGTACTTCTGGGAAGATGGCAGAGTGGTGAGCAGCAGCAAAACAGCCTCTCTGAGGTTTGCCGTCCAGACACTGGAATGTAGCAGTATGTGGAAGAGAAGAGAGAGGGAAGTGGGTTTCTGGGACCCAGCCGAAATCTAAAGTGAGAATTAGAGCCCACAGGGAGAGCGAAGAGAGGGACCTCAATGAAGAAGCAGGAGGTAGCAAGGGGCACTTTCTCCGGAGCCCTGGATCTCAGCATGGGAGGAGCAGATTATACCTGCAGAGACACAGTGACTACTGGTAATTCCAAAGGCCTCCATGGAGAAACTCACTAGTGGAGGGGAGCAGTGGATGCTGCAGACTACAGTGGCTGGTGAGTGATTCCAGTCCAGTTTGGGTGTCTCCAGAGAAGGGTGATTGGCTGGTCGCCATTTTGGAAAGGGGCCAACTGAATTCAGGACTCTGAGCAGCAGTGGGTTGGCTCCATCTCAGGCCTCCTGATGTCAGAGTGACATGCAACCATGGGAGACACCCAGGGTAGGGGGCTGATTTCAAGCCTGCAGGAGGCACCTAGAGTGTTGTGGGCTGAACAACTCAAATCCCAGCCTCACAGCCAGAAACCAGAAAGAGCCTAAATTTCAGTGGAGCTGAAAATGCAGGGTTCCTAGGAGCATCCACCACCAGGCCATAATTCTATTGCAGGCTTTCTGGGATCAACCTACATAGATCTGAGCTCTGTTTGCCCCATTTGTCTACCAGTGACAGCGGAGACACACCCTGAAGTGGTAATTTTTTTTTTGAAATCTTCCTTTCTTTGCTTTTTTCTCTTCCTTTCCTTGATTGTTTGTTCTTTTTATATGAGTGTGAACACTGTTTATACTTTTTTGTTGTTATTGTTTTGTTCTGTTCTTGTTTCTGTTTTTTCCTTCTTTCTTTCCTTTTTGTCTTATTTACTAGTTTTCCAAAACTTGTGTAATCTTCCTTTGTCCTTTAAGCCTTTCTTCTAATTTCTTTCTCTTTTTCTATTTCTATATTTTTTCCTCTAACCCTTTTTAAATTTTCTGCCCTGAGGGTAAAATCATTATATTGAGGAGATATTTACTGTATACAATTTTCTGCTTTGTGTTAGATTTTGTTTTATAACTACAAGTCTTGTTCATATGGTTAAAGGTGGCAAATAATAGTTACCACAGTTTGTCATTTTCTAGGCTGTGTTTGATGCTATTGTTATTACTGAGTGTATTACTTTAGTGAAGGTGACATAGTTGCTTTAATCAGTTGTTCTTTCATGTGTGCTAGGACTGAGATTGTTTGAGGGTCATAAACGATACTATAGGCCAGACCCAAAGAACCAGGGGGCTAGGCCAAATGGGCAGCAACTTCTCACCCCCAATAAACTGAGGTAGGACCTTACAAGAGACTCAAAAGCCAAAAGCCAGCTATATCTAGAAGATATCTCTGATAAGTAGTCATTTCCTAAGGGCTCTTGATACTAACAATAACTCTACCTACTATAAGCAATTTATAATTATCAATGCAGAAATTAAATTTAAACAATAGAAAATGAGAAGACACAGAAGCACCATGTGACCCCAGACTTTTTGCTCACCAAAGGCAAATCCAGGGGTCAATGAGGTAGAATAATTTGAAACCCACCCACCTGAACTCTCTGAAATGGTAACAGTGAAAGTAACAAGGCAAATGAATGAGACACTTGAAAACAATCAAATTAGAAATAATTTCTCAGGCACCTAAAGAGATGATGACCATAATGAAGGGCATGATTAGTGAATCTAGGTTAGATACAAATAAAAAATAGAGGAGCTTAGGAAAATGATAAAAACCATGAATACCCAACATAGGAAAGAAAAGGAATCCATGAAACAGATTCACACAGATACCCAGGAGATTAAAAGTATATGCAACAGATTCAACCAATGTGAGGACAGAATATCAGATCTAGAAGACAAGTTTGTGGTTAGCAGTCATGAAAAGAAAGGTTTCTTAAAAATAGCAAAGGGCCACAAAAAAATCAATCCAACAGCTGCTTGATGATGCAAAGAATAACATAAGATTGATTGAAGTCAATGAAAAAGCAGGAGATAGCCCAAACAACATAAAGAATCTGTTCACAAAAGTAATGGCAGAAAATTTTCCAAGTGTGGAAAAAGAATTTGATACATGTAGAACTTCAATTTAGCATAATAAAAAAATCTACCCAAGGTATATAATAATCAAGATTCCAGAAATTCAACATAAGAACAGGATATTAAAAGCTGGTAGAGAAAAGAAACAAATCATCTATAAAGGAAAACACATCAGGTTCATAGAAAACTTCTCAACACAAATGCTTAAATCAAAGAGAACTTGGAGTGAAGTATTTTAATCCACAAAAGAAAACAACCTCCAGCCCAGATTGATGTAACCCACAAAATAATCTTTCAAAACTGATGGAGAAGTAAGATACTTCCATGACAAAGAATGCCTGAAGAAATTCATGACCACCAAACCAGCACACCAAAATATTCTGAAGGATATCCTAGAAAGAGATAACAAAGATTACAACTCTGTGAACCTCAACAGAATGAATCCACCAAGTAAGGCAAGCAGTTAAACAGAGAGGAAAGGAAAGGAACCAACAACAGGAAAATAACATGATAAGGATAAGGTAATATATATCAGTTATAACCATCAATGTAAATAATTTCAATTCACCAAACAAAAGAAAGAGACTAGCAGAATGGATCAAGAAACAAGACCAACAACATGCTGTGTACAAGAAACACATTTAAATGAAAAAGAGAGTCATAGACTTAAAGAGTCAAAAAAATGAAAACCAATACTCCATGTGATAGGAACTCAAAAAAGTAGGCATAGCTATTCTATGTGGAGGCAAAGTGGATTTCAAGCCAAGACTGATCAAGAGAGACAAAGAAGGTCACTACATACTTGTTAAGGGAACAATCCAAGAGGAAGAGAAAACAATCATAAATATATATGGACCAAATACCAGCTCACCCAACTATATAAAACAAATATTAACAGACATAAAAAGTCAAATAAGCACTAATACTGTTGTAATGAGGTACCTTAATACCCCACTGTCACAAATAGACAGATCAACTAGACAAAAAATCAACAAAGAAATATCAGAACTGAGCCAAACTTTTGAACAAACGTACTTAACAAATGCCTACAGAGTGTTCCAGCACACAACATCAGAATACACATTCTTCTCAGCTGCACACAGGATGTTCTCCAAAATGTGGGGAGCGGTGTCAGCCAAAAAGCTTCATTTTAATTTTACCCTTTGTTATAAATGGCCAGGAGACTATGTAATGGGGAACCGTGTCTCTCCACTAACTCCAATGTTTCCCTTTAGAGTTTGCCATAGCAACAAGGTGAACCTTCTGTAACCCCAGGAAACAAAGTAGCCCATGAGGGTGAGGAGTGTCTAGAAAACTAGCAACAAATGAAGCAGGTGTTTTGGATAAAGGTCATGGTTAATGACCTAACTCACTGAGTATATAAAAGAGAGGTGAAAATAAACTTGCTTGCTCGGTCTTGGGAGCCCTCCCGACTCTGTCTCTTTGTCTTATTTTCTCAGTCCTCCTTTCCCCCATTCAGGAACCTTTCGACTGGTGACAGCTGGTCCTTCACAGGTGGCGCCCAAACAGGGACCTGAATACGGGGGATACCAGAGTGAAGGACACCGCGGGTATACGAGGGCGCTCGGTAAGTGACGGGCGGCGATAATATTCAGGAGAGTATGGGGCACGGCAGTAGCAGGGCGCTGTTCGCTCAAACGCTTAAAAATATGTTACAGGCCCAGCCCGAGGTGCGCGCATCAGGCATCAACAGCTCTGTGCTTTTTTAGAGTTTGTTGAAAAGGTCTGCCCCTGGTTCCCCACGGAGGGAACTGTTAGTTTGGAATTATGGAATAAGGTAGGAAAGAAATTGCAGGATTATTATGCCGGCCACGGGCCATCCAAGGTGCCTGTGGATGCCTTTAGTCTATGGACTCTCATAAGCGATAGTTTAGATCCACGGCACGAAAGCTTTAAGATGCCAGAATATGCAGAACAAAAGAAGGAGGAAGATTGCCGTCCCCTGTCCACTAATCCCTTTTTGAATGAGGGCCCTTCTGCCCCTCCAAATGTTGATCCTTCAGATGAGGAAGTTTTAGATGATCGTTGGCCTCTTCCCCCTGTGGTTGCTTTGGCAGCACAGGAGGAAGATGACAAATCTTTACCTATGGAAGGAAATGATAAAGATAAAAGATGGGATATGGAACTAGAAAATCTTAAAAAGGAAATAGAACAAATGAGACAGAAGTTTGAGGGGATGCTATCAGGAGGACTGCCTCCCGGTGTCGTTCGTTGCCTGCTGGAGGCGTTTTTGTCCCAGGAAAATAGGGAACCTGAAACTTTTCAAGGGAATAAAGAGCTTTCCCCCCTGCAGCAAATTTTGGCTGAAGGAGGTGATCTCGGGGAAATAATCCCAGGCTTTCCACATATCGTCACCCGTAGGGCCTTTCCTGTGATACAATGATATGATAATCAGGATAATTTAATGGAGGCTGATTATCGCCCCCTTGCTTTTAAACAATTAAAGGAACTAAAAGGGGCCTGCTCTCAGTATGGCCCCAATGCCCCTTTTACACAAGCTCTGATATGCCCCTTACACAAGCTCTGATAATGCCCCTTTTACACAAGCTCACCTCGTTTGATGTTTTCTTACTGGAGGATTGGAAGCAACTTGCTCGAGCCTGTCTGTCAGGCGGAGACTATTTGTTGTGGAAAACTGATTTTGGGGAACAATGTCAGAAAGCAGCTGAGATAAATGCTGCGAATGGAATCAATTTTACCTTTGACATGCTGGCCGGGGAAGGACAGTTTCGCACCATTCGAGCCCAAGCCGAACTCCGCCGGGAGGCACTTATTCAATCCAATGCTGCGGCTAAACATGCTTGGCGCAAAATTCCCCCTTCCGGCCAGCACGCAGAGGAATTGTCTAAGATAAAACAAAAGGCTGATGAACCTTTTCAAGATTTTGTCGATCGCCTTATGCAAACGATTACACGGTTGTTAGGAGAATCAGATGCTAGTGCTATGCTCCTTAAACAATTGGCCTTTGAAAATGCTAATGCCCCCTGCCAGGCAGCCATTCGGCCCTATAAAAATCGAGGGTCTATTTCGGATTATATTCGATTATGTGCTGAAATTGGACCTGCCTATAACCAAGGCTTAGCTATGGCTGCCTCCTTACAGGGAAAAACTGTACAGCAAATTCTGGTACAGCAGAGGCGGGGAGCCCGGATTCCCGGGCCACCAGGAAGTTGTTTCCGGTGTGGCCAAATGGGTCATCAGGTTAGACAATGCCCCCGTCGTGTGAAGGAAGGAGATACGCAGGAAAAACACCGCAAATGATAAAAAACCAGGGCTTTGCCCTCGATGTAGATGAAGAAATCATTGGGCTCAGGATTGTAGATCAAAAAGAGATGCACTAGGGAATATTTTACCGGGAAACGGGAGGAGGGGCCAGCCCCAGGCCCCGAAACAAGCGTATGGGGCCCTTCAGAATTTCGTCCCAGCCCAGAAAAGCAATGCATTTCTGAACTCTACCGAGCCACCTCAGGCAGCGCAGGATTGGACCTCTGTTCCTCCTCCCGCGCAGTATTGACCCCCGATATGGGAATGCAAGCCCTGCCTACTGGGGTTTGGGGCCCCCTGCCCCTAAATACCGTAGGACTTCTTTTGGGTCGAAGTGGCAATACTATGAAAGGACTCGTGGTGGCCCCTGGGGTAATAGATGCAGATTATACTGGGGAAATTAAAATTATGGTCCACACTTCCCATGATGTCATCGTGATAGAGGCAGGACAACGGATTGCTCAATTATTAATTTTGCCTCTATATCCGATGCCCAATAAGGCCATTCAGGATAAAAGAGGTAACCGAGGTTTTGGATCATCTGATGTGTATTGGATTCAAAATATTGGGACTCATAGACCTGAATTAGAACTAAAAATAAACGGAAAAAATTTATTGGATTGCTAGACACAGGTGCAGATGTCTCAGTTCTTCGAGCCGATCAGTGGCCTTCGATGTGGCCAAAAACAGCGTCTCTTACTCAGTTACAAGGAATAGGTCAAACTTGTAGTACTGAACAAAGCAGTGATCTGCTTTCTTGGATTGATAATGAAGGACATACAGGATTGTTCCAGCCCTATGTTATTTCAGGGTTACCTGTGAATTTGTGGGGCCGCGATGTCATGAAAGATATGGGAGTTTATTTATATAGCCCCAATACTCAAGTTACTCACCAAATGTTCAATCAAGGGTTCCTACCCAATCAGGGCCTGGGACGTCATGGTCAAGGGAGATGCGAACCCTTACAATATATAGATAATCAAGGAAATAGAGGACTTGGATATTTTTAACACGGGCTATTGGTCCCCCTGTACCCCATGCTGACCCGATCCTTTGGAAAAGCGATGAACCGGTGTGGGTAGATCAATGGCCCCTTACCTGGGACAAAATGTTGGCTGCCGAGCAGTTGGTACAGGAACAGCTCGACAAGGGACATATTGTTCCTTCTAACTCTCCTTGGAATTCACCTATTTTTGTTATTAAGAAAAAGTCTGGAAAATGGAGACTTTTACAAGATCTTAGGCAAGTTAATGCCACTATGGAAGTCATGGGGGCTCTTCAGCCAGGTATACCCCAACCTTCCGCCATACCCAAGGGAACCTTTAAAATAGTTGTTGATCTTCAAGATTGCTTTTTTACTATCCCCCTTGCGGCTCCAGATTGTAAACATTTTGCATTCAGTGTTCCCTCAATAAACTTTCAAGAACCAGTAAAAAGATATCATTGGGTAGTTCTTCCACAGGGTATGGCTAATAGCCCTACTTTATGTCAAAAATATGTTGCTCTTGCTATAGAACAGGTTAGAGCAGAGTATCCTCAAGTGTATGTCATTCAGTATATGGATGATGTTCTTTTGGCAGATGAGAAGGAGGGACATTTGTTGGCTGCCTTTTCAGATTTACAAAAAGCCTTACAAGCCCGTGGGCTCATGATATCCCCCTCAAAAGTCCAGAGACATTCTCCCTTCTCCTACTTAGGGTATACCCTATTTAGAGATAGTATTCAACCCCAAAAATTACATATAAGAAAAGATGGCCTTAAAACTTTAAATGATTTTCAAAAATTATTAGGAGACATTAATTGGCTCCGGCCCTCTTTGAGGTTAACTACCGGAGAATTAAAGCCCCTTTTTGAGATTCTAAAAGGAGATCCACATCCCAGTTCTCCTTGTGAATTAACCTTGGCTGCCCGGGAGGCTATCAAGTTAGTTGAAAAAGCCATTGAAGAACAGCAAATATCCTACATGGTTTATACCCAGCCATGGATTTTGGGCATCCTTTTCACTAAATATATGCCCACTGCAGTTCTTTGGCAACAAGGGCCGCTTTTGTGGATTCATCTGCCAGTTTCTCCATCCAAGGTTATAGTTCCATATTATGAAGCTGTGGCCCAATTAATAAGTCTGGGTCGTTTTGAAGCCCGGAGTTATTTTGGACAAGAACCCCCTGCTACCATTATTCCTTATAATAATAAACAGATTGATTGGTTATTCCAAAATGTAGGTGATTGGGGTATAGCCCTTGCAGGATATCCAGGCAAAATTGATAATCATTTTCCATGTCATCGCCTGTTGCATTTCGCCTCAATACATGCTTTTGTTTTTCCCCAAGTGGTGTCTAAACAACCTCTTGAGGCCGCCTCCCTGGTATTTACTGATGGATCTGTCTCAGGAGTAGCCGTTTATGTTTTAAATGATAAAGTTCATCAATTTTTTGTTAAATCCTCCTCTGCTCAGGTGGTAGAATTATCAGCAGTAGCTAAAGTGTTGGAAGTCTTGTCAGAACAGCCATTTAATTTGTATACCGATAGTTGTTATGTTGCTAGAGCTATCCCACTATTAGAGACTGCTGAGTTGCTTCAAACATCACAGGATGAGATCTTATGTTTATTCCAAAAAATAAGAGATCTTATTAGGCAAAGGGCCACACCCTTTTTCATTGAACATATCAGAGCTCATTCTGGCCTTCCTGGCCCCCTTGTTGAAGGTAACGAGTTGGCTGATCGCTCAATGCGTTTAATGATGCTCACCCAAATTGAAAAGGCCTCACGTTCCCATCAACTTCATCATCAAAATAGCCGCAGCGTGCGCGCACAGTTTCGTATAACCCGCGAAGCAGCGCGCCAGATTGTTAAGCAATGTTCTGCTTGCCCATTGCATCACTCTGTCCCACAGTATGGGGTAAATCCCCGGGGAATAAAACCTAACATTTGTGGCAAATGGATGTTACTCATATACCTGAATTTGGAAGACAAAAATATGTACATGTCAGCATCGATACATTTTTGGGATATATTATGGCTACAGCCCAGGTGGGTGAGGCCTCTAAACATGTCATGTCTCATTGTTTAAAATGTTTCGCTTCCATTGGGCTACCTTCCATGATTAAAACTGATAATGGCTCGGGCTATATCAATAAAGCCTTTAGACAATTTTGTAATCAATTAAATATTGTACATAGAACGGGGATTCCATAAAATCCGCAAGGACAAGGGATTGTGGAAAGGGCCCATGGTGCTCTTAAAAATCAATTGACTAAAATAAGAAAGGGGGAGTTATATCCCCTATCCCCACAAAATTATCTAAACCATGCATTATTTGTTTTAAATTTTTTGATTGTAGATGCTCAAGGGTTGACTGCAGCGGAAAGATTATGGCATCCAGAGACCAAAGCATCATACGCATTGGTAAAATGGAAAGATCCCCTCACGGGTGTATGGAATGGTCCCGATCCGGTACTAATATGGGGATGAGGGCATGTTTGTGTTTTTCCACAGGACGCTGAAGGTGCCCGGTGGCTGCCTGAAAGATTGGTCCATTTCACGGGAAGTTCTTCTGCCCGTAGAGATGATTCTGACAACTGTCCTGCTGGTGAATCTAATGATGGTGTGTAATGGAGAACTTTATTGGACTTACGTACCTGATCCACCTGTTGTACATCCAATGAGCTGGGAGAATGGAGAAGTAATGGTATGGGTGAATAATACCAGGCTGTTGGATGAGCCAGTGGCTCCTGACAAGAACGAGGTCCGATCGTTTAACTATACGGGATCAGGAACCAGAACCCCCATATGTTTCTCCAAAATCAACAAGACCGGGTGTATAAGACTGAGTGCTCGCACCTTGGTAGGAAGGCAGGTAGATCAATGCAAAAGCGGGATCATTGGAGTCCGTTTACATCTACCTGTGGGTATGGAGACTACTGGTGTAGTGCCTCAGACTTTTCCACCTTGTGGGAGGAGAGAATGCTCTAATAAGACTATTCCATGGAAGAGATGTGTGGCGGATGCTCCTGTGAGATATAATATTACTGGATCTGATACTTATGTCTTGGACTGGTCTGCATCACGAGATTATGTCTCTGCCCAGATGTATAATTCCCCCTTTCCTAGTCCCCCACCATTAAGCGAAACAGCACTCTCTGCAGGGTTATGGTGGAGTGACAAAGGATATGCTCAAACATATATTTGGAAATTGGCTGCAGCTTTGGATGAGGTTAAAGCCCAACCCGAGAATTCTTATCATCCCAAAGGAAATGTCACTGCTTGTGTCATGCGCCCTTATGTATTGCTTGTGGGAAATGTTAATATTCAAAATGGTAATGGTTATTATAATGTTACTTGTTCTGATTGTCAAATAAGTAATTGTGTTACCTGGACAGAGAATCAGGTTATGGTTTTGCAACAGCCAGCATTTGTTATGATGCCTGTTAATGTTACGGGGGCATGGTATGCAGATCAAGGATTGCAGGTGTTGGAAGAAATTAATAAGGCTCTAAGTAGGCAAAAAAGAGTAGTAGGGTTAATTATTGCTGGAGTAGTTGCACTCATATCTCTTATAGCCACTGCTGTTACTGCCACTGTTGCCCTTTCGTAGTCTGTACAGAATGCGCATTATGTTAATGAGATGTCAAAAAATGTTACTATGGCCTTAAAGACACAGGAGGATATATATCTTAAGATGGAGCAAAAAATAGATGCCCTATATTCAATTGTCACATATTTAGGAAATGAAATACAAGGGCTCAAAATTAGAAGCAAACTGAAATGTCATGCCGATTATCAATGGATTTGTGTTACTAGTAAGATGTATAATGATACCGGCTATGAGTGGGATAGGATTAGGAAACATTTGCAAGGAATTTCGCACAGTGCGAATGTGTCATTGGATTTAATACGGCTTCATAAGGAAATTATGGATCTCCAAAATGCAGAGCCTTTAAAATTTGATGCAGCCCAGGCTGCACAGGATTTTATTGAACAAATTAGAAAAATTTTGCCATTTGCATCTTCATTTACACGGTTACTCATTTTTGTAGCAATTATTGGAGGAGGGTTGCTTCTTGGATGCATGATCCTTCCTGTGCTATTGCGGGTGTTTATGCATTCCTCAGTGAAGTTGGCTGGAAGTATCCATGGTCTACAATTACACTTTGCACCGCCTAGGCCCACAGTGTAATCCTCTGCAGAGGCTGGTAGTCAATGACGGGTAAGAGGAGTATGAGACATCACCAACCTAAGACAGAGCAAGAGTATAATGATGCTCTTGACTCCATGATGGGTAAGGGATTTCTTTATATTCCTCGCCTAAGACAGGCACAGTCTATCTGCATGATCAAGGGACCTTGATCATATTATATAAAACAGGGGGAGATGTGGGGAGCGGTGTCAGCCAAAAAGCTTCATTTTAATTTTACCCTTTGTTATAAATGGCCAGGAGACTATGTAATGGGGAACCGTGTCTCTCCACTAACTCCAATGTTTCCCTTTAGAGTTTGCCCTAGCAACAAGGTGAACCTTCTGTAACCCCAGGAAACAAAGTAGCCCATGAGGGTGAGGAGTGTCTAGAAAACTAGCAACAAATGAAGCAGGTGTTTTGGATAAAGGTCATGATTAATGACCTAACTCACTGAGTGTATAAAAGAGAAGTGAAAATAAACTTGCTTGCTCGGTCTTGGGAGCCCTCCCGACTCTGTCTCTTTGTCTTATTTTCTCAGTCCTCCTTTCCCCCATTCAGGAACCTTTCAACTGGTGACGGCTGGTCCGTCACACCAAAATAGACCACATACTAGCTCATAGAACACATTTAAGTAAATAGAAAGGAATTTAAATTATCTTATGCATATTATCAGACCTTAGCACAACGAAATTGGAAATCAATGGCAAAAGAAACCACACAAACTGCATAAACACATGGAAATTAAACAACACCCTCCTGAACAACCACTGGATCACAGAAGAAATTAGGCAGTTTATACAATTAACAATAATGCAATACCACATACTGGAATTTATAGGATACAATGAAAGCAGTCCTACAAGGGATATTTATAGCAATGAATTCCCATATCAGAAAACAGTGAGCTCAAATAAACAACCTAATGTTAAACCTCAAGCTTCTAGAAAAAGAACAGCAAATCAAACCCAAAGCTTGTACAAGGGAGGAAATTATCAAGATCAGAGCAGAAATTAATGTAATTGAGACTAAAAAAAAATACAAAGAATTAATGAATCAATGAGTTGGTTCTTTGAAAGATTAAATAAAATTGACAAACCCTTAGCCAACCTTAAAAAAAGACAAGACTCAAATCCATGCAATTAGAAATTAAAAGGGTGAATATCTGCAGGCAGATATTCAGAAGATAATCAATACCTACTTCAAGAACCTGTATTCTAAAAAAGTGGAAAACACAGAAGAAATGGACAGATTCCTAGATACATACAAAATTACCAAAGCTGAATCAAGAAGATATAAAAATTCTAAATAACATACTATCAAATAACTAAAGTGATGCTGTCCATAATGAAGGACATAGTTAGTGAATCTAGAGTAGATACAGATAAAAAAAATAAAGGAACTTGAGAAAATGATGAAAACCATGAATGTCCAAAATAGGAAAGAAATAGAATCCATGAAACAGTTTCAAACAGATATCCAGGAGATTTAAAAACAGATATCTAGGAGATTAAAACACAGAAGAAATGGAAAGATTTCTAGATACATATGAATTACCGAAGCTGAATCAAGGAGATCTAAGAATTCCAAATAAGCCCCCAAAATTGAAGATGTAATTAAAAACCTACCAACAAAGAAATGCTCAGGTCCTGATGGATTCACTGCTGAATTACACAAGACATTAAAAAAGATCTAATACTACTACTCTTAAAACTCTTTAATGAAAGGGATGTAATACTACCAAAGACATTCCTGCAAGTAATCTCTATTCTGATATGAGACAAGAATTTAACCGAAAAAGAGAACTACAGGCCAATTTCCCTAATGATCATAGATGCAAAAATCCTCAATAAGATACTGGCAAACAGGATGCAGCAAATCATCAAGAAAATTGAACAAGTAGGATTCACCCCAGGAATGCAGGGATGGTTCAACATATGCAAATCATATTAATAGAACCAAGGACAAAACCCCGTAATCATCTCAATAGATGCATAAAAAGTATTTGATAAAGTCCAACACCCATTCATGATAAAAACCCTACAGAAAATTGGAATAGGTGGTCTTTATCTCAATATGATAAAAGCCATTTATGACAAACCAACTGCCAACATCATACTAAATGGTTAAAAACTGAAAACTTTTACTCTAAAATTGGGAATAAGTCAAGGATGCTCACTATCATCACTTGTATTCAATATAGTTCTGGAAACATTAGCCACAGCAATTTGACAAAAGAAAGAAATAAAAGGAATAAGGATAGGAAAAGAAGAAGCTATCATTATTTGGGAATGACATGATACTCTACATAGAAGACTCCAAAAACTTCACCAAAAGGCTTCTAGATTTAATAACCAAATTCAGTAGCATAGGTGGATACAAAGTCAACACTCAAAAATCAAAGAGCATTCCTGTACACAAATAACAGACTCACTGAGAGAGAAATTAGGGAAAACACACCTTTCACAAAAGCATTAAAAAATGAAATACTTAGAAATCAATCTAACAAAGAAGTAAAAACCTTTACATTGAAAAATACAGTATTCTGAAAAAGGAGATCAAAGAGGATATCAGAAAATGGAAAAACATCCCTTGTTCTTGGGTAGGAAGAATCAATACAGTGAAAATGGTCATACTTCCAAAATTGTTATAGAGATTTAATACAATCCTGATCAAAACATCAATAGCATACCTCATAGAATTAGAGAAAACAATCCTAAAATTCATTTGAAATCAGAAGAGACCTAGAATAGTAAAAACAAGTCTGGGCAACAAAGGCAAGGCAGGGGGCATCACAATTCCTGACTTGAAATTATACTACAAAGCTACTGTGTTAAAAACAGCATGGTACTGGCAAAAATACAGACCTGAGGATCAATGGAACAAACTAGAAGATGCAGAAACAACTTCAAACACACTCAACCACCTTACCTTTGACAAAGAGGCTAAATATCTTCACTGGAAGAAAGATAGTCTCTTTAACTGGCTTTTCACATGCCAAAGATTAAACCTAGACCCATATCTATCATCATGCACTAAACTACAATTAAAATGGATAAAAAATCTAAATATTAAAATAGAAAAACTAAATCTGCTGGAAGATAGAATAGGTAGAATTCTTGAGGACATTGGTGTAGGCAAAGACTTTATGAACAAAACCCCGATCACACAGAAAATACTACAAAGAACCAACAACTGGGACCTCACCTTATTAAAAAGCCTTTTCACAGCAAAAGAAAACACCAACGGAGTGAAGAAATAACCCACAGAGTGGGAAAAAGTTTTTGTCAGCTGTTCCTCAGACAAAGGACTAACATCTAGAATATATAAAGAACTAAACAAAGAATCAGACTCCCCAGATTTAAAGACTCAATGAAAAACGGGCATCTGAAATGAATAGATGCTTCTCAGATGAAGAGGTAGAAATGATAAATAAATATATGAAAAAAATGTTCAACGTCTCTGACCATTTGACAGAAGTAAATTAAAAGAACACTGGGATTCTATCTCACTCCAGAAATAATGGCTATCACCAAGAAATTAACCAATAGGGCTGAGGATTTAGCTCAGTGGTTCCGGTGCCTACCTCAAAAGGGCAAGGTCCCAAGTTCTATCCCCAGTACCAGAAAAAAAGAGTAGATTTTAAATGTTATCACCATTTTAAAAAAAAGATATATATGTTAGGCAACAGCTATGTTAGCCTGATTTCATCATTCCACAATATATACATGCCCCAAAACATCACACTGTAGCCTAAAATTTATACATTTACTTGTCAGCTAAAAATAATGCTATCTGTGGGATCTGCTGACTCTTTCTCATGGTAGCATGGGTGTTGTAAATGTAGATTGTGAATTTATACACAGCAAATCTTTACTTGTGAGGAACCTGTGAGGCTTAGATGGAGGATATGGCCCCTTAGGAAAGTTTTACATTTGCTCTTTCAAGTGCCCCAGGGGTAGAACACTGGGATCGATTCCCACATGAATTGTTGAGAGTTTGAACCTTAAAGGGTGAGTCCCAAATCCATGTGCAGGGTAGGTCTTGACTGTGAGTAGTCATGGGAAACTTTCTTTTTCCTCACTCAGAACCCAAGGAGCATAAACCAACTGCCTTGTTACCTCTCTGTCAGTGGGCAATTTGTTCATTGACCTCTGAGTCACGGAAAGTAGGGTCCTTCTGAGGCCCTTGCAGGAGCCTCTATTCCAGCTCCCACCCTACTTGGACCCAGCCTCCTCTGCTGTCTCCATGTGTGGTTCACACAGCAGGCACTGCATACTGAAACGGTCCCTCTTTCTGCCTTCACCTCCTTCCCAGAACAGCCACATTCTCTTCTCTGCTGCTCTGGTTTTTAGTTACCTTTTCTGGTTTAGCCTCTGAACATTTCTTAGACTGTGCTGTCAACTTAGCTATGTATTAAAAGCATGTTTGTTATAATGCATCCAGCAGAGCTAGGTGTTTTATAATGGGAGACTCTACAGTTTTATTTAATGTTAGAAATGGACATCCCTAAGTACACTTTTACAAAAAAATTCACAAAAGAATTTTTAACAAAATTTAATTATTTTGTTATGTGAAAATGTGGCTATATTAGCTGGTTAACATGCTGAAGTGAATTAGTCATGGTGAACATACTCTAAGTCAAAAATTGATAACAGGTAATTTGAGTGACTACAAGATGCAACCAATGCTTTTTCCTTCCAGTTCTTGGGCTTGATCCCAGAACCTTCACACTGAACTACATCCCCAGCATCACCATTCTCCTTTGAGAGGGTTCCAAAATTGCTAAGTTCCCAGGATGGGCTTGAACTTTCAATCATCCTGCCTCAGCCTCATAGAGTGCTGGAATTACACATATGTACCACTATGCCCTTCTAACTAATGCCCCTTAAGGGCATATGATAAAGCAAAAAACTGTTCTACTAAAGGGATCTTGGAGATTCATGGATTCATTCATTCATCTGTGATTCAATGTATGCTTATTACCCAAAAATTGCAAAGAGTTCCGTACCTTCTCTTATAAATCTCACATCACAGTGAACAGTTGTTATGGCTGGTATCCAGACATCCCACCAAAGCCTCAAGTGCTCATAAGTGGGGTTTGTGGGAATGACTGGATCATGGGTGTGTGATACTAGATCATGGGTGTTTGATAAGTGGATTAGTCTCCTAATTTGTTTAGCATAATTCTGGGTGTGGGTAATGGGAAGATCCTCCCTGGGTGTGGGTGGCACCAACAGATAGGCTTGTAGCCTGAATGGAATAAAACGGAAAGCAGAAGAAAGACTGCTGCCTCCTGCCTACCGCACCATGGACTGTTTCTCCTCTGCCATGTCATCCTGCCTTGGAGACAGCCACTTATGAACTGAAACTTCTACAGACCATGAGCTAAAATAAACCTTTCTTCCTTTAACTTGTGGGTTACAGATATTGTGTCCCAGTTATGAGAAAGGAACTAAAACAAGATTTTGTTATCAGGAAAATTGAGTCATTGCTGTGATATTACCTGGCCATGTATGTGGTTCAAAAGCCTTTGGAACTGGCTTGTGGGAAGAGTTTGGAAAAGTTTGGAGATGCTGGCTGAAGTAGCATCCCTGGCATGCTGTAGGCCTAACTTGATGGGAGATTTTGGTCAGACCTCAAAAGACCAGAATGCTGATAGAAATGTAGCCAGTAAAGATGAGTCTCAGGAAGCTTCAGTTGGGAATAAGGACTGCGTTGGCTCTTGGATTCTAGGCCATGTGTGCTATGCTTTAGCAAAACATTTGTCTGTATCTTGTTCTTGTCCAGAGACATTGTGGGAGACTGAGATTAAGGGCAGCAGACTAATCTAGCAGAAGAAATATCAAGGCAATTTAATATTGAGGTGGTGGCATGGCTACTATTGGGGGCTTTTAGTCAGCTTTACCTTGAGAATCAAGAACAAAGGGACTAGCGAAATGTTTTTGAAAATTTTGATTTTGGCCAAAAAGGAACCTCTTATAATGTTGCCACCTACAAAAATGCAATAGAGGAGAATTGGTTGCTGAAAAGATTAGCAGTAAAAGGTCCAGTGCTTTGGAACAGAACAATAGAAAAGATGACCTGAGGGCATCACAAAAAACCAGCAGGACTCTATCTTTTGCAGCCTCCAAATTGCAAAGGTGAAAGACTTTCTTCTGAGAAGACAGCTCCAGGGCACCATGTTCTAGAATGGTGGAAGCCTAGGGAATTTGTTCCGAAGGATTGGGTTCATAGCACTCAGCCATCCAGGGACTGGACCCCAACAGCCAAGAAAGAAAGAATCCTGACTATTTCCCTAGCCGCCAGCAGACCTTGGCTTCATCCATTAGTTGCATGCAGAATGCAAGGGTTGAAGGCTTCCACCCAGGTTTCAGAAGAAGGCATGGGAGGCTAGGCAGAGTGCCCTTGAGAGGACAGTGTGTGAAGCTGTGAGTGTGTGAACCAAAAAGTAGGTTGGAGAAGCCTGGAAAGTGAACTGTCTGAGGAAAGTCACAAGGAGTGAGCAAAGCCAGCCCAAGAGAGGGGCCATGAAGGCTACAACCACCCATAGTGCCATAGGGATGGGTCCACCCAAGCCCTTTGGAGCTCACATCTTGCTGCAGATTGCCCTGGATGTTGGAAATGGGACTGTGGGATTTCATGTTTGCCACCTTTCCTGAGAGTGGGGCTCAGCTCATACCTTCGTACACTATCTTCAGTCCCTCACATGCCACTAATTCTCTTGCCAGCCGTCCTATTCAGCCATGTCCTCAAGCAAGCTGTCCTCTACCATGCCAAAAACTTTCAAGTGCCCACCTGACTATGGGAATACCTAGAACACCTACTTCTAGGGGATTTTGGACCCCTTGCTCCAAATCCTCAGAGCCCTTGCAATTAAGGAATCTATCTGGGAGTCTTTGCACATGTTGTTTTTATGTAATTTTGTCAGTGCTCATTCAAATAACCATTAATTACATCTTATGTACTAAAAATTCACTTTTATGGCTTTAGAAAGCAAAGAAATGGCCTTAATTGTATATTTTCATACATTTTGTTATATATAGAACTATATAGCTTTGCTTCCAGTTAACAACAATAAATACATATACATATATGCATAGATATGTTTGTTCATGTGATGATCTTAAAAAATCTTAGAAATGCTAGTCTTTTCCTTTTAGCATATTAATGACTAATAATTGCATGTTCTTAATAGTTTTAAAATTACTATTTATTTGATTTCACTTTATTTTTAGAATAATCTTCTGAGGTAAGTAATATTATTTCCTTTCTTTTACAGATGATTTTTTAAACTCAGTCCAAAAAGGGGGACTGATTTGTTCATGACGTTGCAGCAGAAAATAATTATGAGAATGGATTTTGGACAAAATGTGTACATTAAGGGTAAAATACCCATCACTGTTCTAAGTAAATACCACCAGTATTTGTACCCTAATTTGCATTAAATCAGTATTTTAAAGAGTTATGTAATTTCCTACCATTAGTAGGAAAGCTCCTGTGTGTCCTTTCTTTAAAAATAAACCTTTATTGATCTAGGTTCATTACTGAATTCCATATTAAAATCAAAGTTTCATTTTTTTACACTTAGATGTATGATTTTATTTTCTTTACTGTTCTGAAGGCCTGTCTATAAGAATGCATGTGTCCTGTGAATTCTAGGATGGGATATATTTCTGGGACATTAATCACATTAGACAGAGGAGTTTTCATTAATCTTTTGTATAGCAACTGAAAATAGACCTAGAGATAAGTGCTGAAAACATTGAGCTTAGACATGAAAAACATTCAGTAGGAAGAGAATGCTAGCATGGTTATGATTTCCAGGGTGCTGCCTTAATTTTTTTTTTTTTTTTTTTTGGTACCAGGGATCAAACTTGGGAACTTGCGCTTGCAGCCAGGTGGCGGAACCACTGAGCTAAATCCCCAGCCCATGCTGCCTTAATTTTAATGCCACAAATGGTGCAGTTCTTTGCAAAATCAGAGTTTGCAAGAGCGTTTTCTCAGCAGTGGTGTTGCCTCAGTGCTGTCTACCTCCTGCACATCCCTTTCAACTCTTTCCAATACAAGACAAGTGAGAACCCAAACTCAGAGATGAAAGCTTTCTGATGTGTCTGTATTGCAGTTTGGGTTATGTTTAGTTAAGTCTCTCTTTTAAAAAATTTATTAGTACATATTAATTATACAAAATATTTGATTTTATTGTGACAATTTTGTATATCCTAATAACACACATCGATCATATCCATCCTCCCTATCACCCTCCCTGTCCTCCCCATCCTCTATCCTCTTCCTCTTGGCTAGTAGTCTCCCTTCCACCATGCAGCACAGTCAATTCTATGCCAGCTGCCTACATAACATGTCAGGAAAATAAACTGCTATAGAATCACACACATCTGATTCTAACCATCCCTTGAATAGTTAGGCTGTAGCAGAAAAACTTTTTTAAAACTCATGGAAGCAAAATAATGATCAGGAATATAAGATCTTCAATCATTCTTTCCTTGCTTATTAAGTTCTGAGTCTCATGGAGATAAACTCAGCAGTCACTGTCACATTGCTACTTGATTGGACAAAATTTTAGAAGCAGAGACCTCATACCTGTTACAAAGAAATTGGTTAGAGTGGGAAATGATAATGATTTCTAGCTTGGTTGGTTGGTAAAACCAACACCCCTACTTAAAATATTTTCCCCTTCTGGCAAGATTTTGAATTTTTAATGAAAAAGAAAATAGTACAAAACTAAAGAATTTTATAAATTAATAATAGCTTATGTTTACTGTGTGACAAGTTGTATACCAAATACTGTAGAAGTGGGTTTTGATTTGTCTAATTGTGAAAATTACCAACCAAGACTGATACTTCCTTTAGGCCTTTTTTATAAATAAGGTGACAGAGGTGTAGAAAAGTTAAATATCTAATCCAAAGTCATATAGTCAGAAAGTAATGGTTCAGATTTGAACCCAGACGTCTGACCCTAGAGAGTGAGTGTTTAACCACCAGTAAATGGGACACTGATCCCATTCCATGCATGGCACCATAATTGAGGCTCTGTCCTTTGGAATCTTATAGTCTAATAAGGAAGTAAGTCAAGAGTCATGGAGGAAAAAGGACATGATATGAAGCCCCAAATCTTTTGCCTAGTCCCTTTATTATTTCTCTTATCTCATTGCTTACCACCTGCCTCATTCCTACATGGACCCTGGACTCACTATGATGTCTCTTGAGAAATCCTCACCTTCACCATACCATACCTTTATTTACTTGACTATATAACATGTTCTCCATTCCCCATTAAAATCAGTTTCTCTCTTGGTGAATCCTAACAGCTCCCCATTGAATCTTTCTTACCCTTGAGCTCACGATAGTTCTTTCCTCCTCTTACAATATGCACCATGAGCCAGGTATGATCCCATGTGCTTTATGTCTGTCCCTGATACAAACCTGAAGTAACCTATTAGAGTGTTTCAGAGAGGTGGAAAGAAAAATGCAAAGGCCCCAAAGCAGGAGTGTGTGAAGCATGTCTGAAACCAGAGGGAGGCCAAGGCATCTAAGAGATACTCTCCAGTCTTTCCAGAACAAAAATGAGTGATATCACTAATCAAGACCAGCAGCCTTTCTGTTTGTCCAAGATGTTTTTGATGATCCCCCACTTAAGCTTGCCTAAGGGCTGGTTGTCTTAGTCCATTCATTCTGCTATAATAAAATACATAAACTGGGTGACTAATGTATAAGAGAAATTTATTGCTCACAGTTCTGGAGACTGGGAAGTCTATTAGCAAGGTGCCAGCAGGTTCAGTGTCAGGAGTGAGTCTGCTTTATGATTCATGGTGATTCTCATAGTATCCTCACATGGTGCAGGGGAGAGACAGCCCACTAGGATGTCATTTATAAGGGCACTGATCCCACTCATAAGACTAATCACCTCCCAGTGGCATCATCTCTTAACACCATACCCTTGGTTCATATTAAATATGAATCTTGAGGGACACAAGTCTGCAGGCCATCTCGGGGTTCTGTGGAATCCTATCACTCTAGCTGGCTTTCACGTTATACATAACTAAGCCTGCATATAACAGCCAATGAGGGTAGAGGCAGGTGTCCCCTCTCAGGCTGGTAGGAAAGAGATAAGGGAAAGTGACTGGGACTCAAAGAGGAATATAACAGAAAAAAGAAAAAGGGGAAATTTTATTTATAAATAGATAAGTAAATCTTTATGTAGAGTTCTTCAAAATAAAGACAAGCATGAAAAGAGAAAAAAAAAGTGGAAAGAGTATAATATATCAGGAAGATGTAACAATTTTAACTTTGGGTGGATGTACCTAAGAACATAGCTTCAAAATATGTAAAATATCATTTTCAGAACTAAGAGAAGAAATAGACAAAATCATAAACATAACACACTTCTTTCAGTAAAAGATAAAATAGAATGAACAGACCAAATTTCAAAAGGTAAAAATGTGAGGATTTGAGCAACATGATTAGGAAATTTGACTTAACTGATATATACATTTTGAAATGTGCAGTCAACTACTGCAGACTACAACTCTTTTTCAAATACACAGAGAGCATTATCATCAACATGACCATAAGTTTGACTATAAAGGAAATTTTAATAAATATCAGAGACCTGAAATAATACAGGATGTGTTTTCTGGCCACATGTAATTAAGCCAGTAATAAATAAAAAGAGTCAATATTAAAACTGTATATTATTAGAAATTAATAATATGCTACTAAAAACTCAGTGGATCAAACAAAAATCACAATAAGAATTAGAAGCTATTTTAAGTTTGATATATTAAAGATATGACATATGAAAACTGGTGGACTGCTCCTAAACCTTTACTTCAAGTCAAATTTGTAAACTCAAATAAATCCAATAAAGAAGTAGAAAAACTGAAAATGAATGATTTAGGTAACAATTTCAAGAAGTTAGAAAAAGACCAACAAATTTTAACTCAAAACAAAATAGAGCAGGTAAATTGTAAAGAACAAAATAGAAACTAATGGAAATAAATATACAATGTGGTTTGATATATTGAAAAATTATGTCATTAACAAAGGACCTAAACTGACAAATATTTGGCCTGTCTGATTAAGGATATGGGGGAGAGAGAACAAACAATTCTGGGAATGAAATTTTCAGAGAAAATTTTCAGTCATCGGAAAGATTTATCCATGTGAATAATGTGCATAACTTCAAAAATTTAGATACAAATGGGCAAGTTTGTGGAAAATACCAGTATTAAAATCTCATAATTAATACCTTTTTTTTTTTTGGTACTGGGGATCGAATTCGGGATCTTGCGCTTGTGCGGCAGGCGCCGGAACCACTGAGTTAAATCCCTGGCCAAAATCTCATAATTAAAATCTTTCCCATCCTAGATATTTCTCTAGTAAATTTTGTCAGACACTTAAAGAAGCAGTACAGCCATCTGACATAAACTCTTCCAGAGAATAGAAAAAGATAATTTCCCAACTAATGTTACAAGACCAACAATAACCTTGATATCAAACCAGACTAGAACATGTACAAAACAGAAATATACAGTACTTTTTCACAGGGAACCACATGGAAAATTTTATAAATAAATAAAGTCAAGTACAGTGATAGATAAAAAGAATAATTTATCATGACCAAAGTTGGTTACTTCAGATATGTAAGATTAGACTTCAATTCAAAAATCAATGTAGTTCACCATGTAATAAAATAAAAGGGAAACAAGCAACATTAATAGATGCAGACAAAGCTTCTGATAAAATTTAACATCTATTTATAGTGGTAAATTCTTGCCTTCACAAAGATATCTAGAAAAACCCACAAAACATCATACTTTATAATTAAAAATCACAGTGCTGATGGGATAGCTCAGTGCTAGAGCACTTTTCTGGTATGTGCAAGGTCTTAGGTTTGATCCCCAGCACTACAAAAAAAAAAACCCTCAAAGTTATATATTTATTTTCTATATAAAATCAAGTTTTTATATACCAATAGCATACAATTAGAAAATAAAGTTTTAAACACATACCATTTACCAATAGCGTACAAAAATCATGTATCTAAGAATCAATGTAAAATAAATGTGTACACCATCTTCATGGAAAAACCACAAAACATTCCTGGAAGAAACCAAAGAACCTAACTAAATGAAGAGATATTCCAGGTTCACAAAATAGATTAATATTGCAAAAATGTTGGGATTTACCTTTCCAAAAAGTACTGGCTTAAACAAGCAACCATCCTGTCATTTTTCATGATTCTATGGGTGTCTGGGGGTCAGCTGGGACATTCTTCTGCTTTCATTGTAAATAGGGAGCCTGTGGATAGATAGTTCTGTCATTGATCATTACTCATTCTGTGGGTTGACTGGAGCCTGGCTGGATATTTCTTCTGCTGGTCTCACTTGGGGTCATCAAGCTGCAGTTAGATGGCAGCTGGAGCATCCAAGATGGTCCCACTCACTGACCCGCATCACTTGGTGGGCACAGCTGGGAGCCTAGGCTCAGCAGGGATTCAGGGATGCCTGGGCTTCTCTCTCTTTGCCGGTAGCCTGAGACTTGCCCCTCTCTCTATGGCTGTTCCATGCAATCTCTCCAGCAGGGTAGCTGAAGTTCTCATATGACAGTCCAAGTATCCCAAAAGTACACAGTTCAAGATGCCTAGCCTTCTTACAGTTTGTGCCCAGAACTGAGATGAAATTACTTCCATATTTTGATAGCTAAAGCAAGTCACAAAGTTAACCCAGATTTGATGTGGGAAGGGGTCTACACAGGACATGAATAGCAGGATACGTGGTTCACTGGGAACCATCTTTGGAATTAGCTACCCATGCTATATTCCATGAAGGTGAAGCACTCATACTTACTTCTTTTTGGACCCCTAAAGCATTATCCCATTTTGACATCAACTCAAAGTCCAGTATCTTATCTTATAAATCATGTCCAAGTCAAGATGGGCCTTGGGGATGTGCTGACTCTGGTACAACCCCACGGATATGGCTCCTTGGGTGTATACACTGGATTGTGCAGACTGTGAGTTAAAAGGACACAGTATCTTCCCTCCACCCCCCATCACAGACACATGCATACACTCCATATACTTTCATAAGATAGGGATAGGAAACCACAGCAGACCCTGCATTTAACAGGAGGGAAAAGCCAGTATTTTGTGGGGCCCAAAAGAGTCACTGACCCACAGTAACTCTAAAATCCAATGGGCATACATTTCCAGCCTTAATATGTGGGACCAAGGCTCTTGTCCCCACTGCCTGAGAAGTCTTCCTTTTTCTTTAGAAATATCGCATATTTGCAACCGGTGACTCTTAATCCACTTCTTCCCAGTGGAGTCTGAGAACTTACAGGCCTCTTTTCATTTAGAACTGCCTCATTCTCCTTCAGCCCAAGCTGATATCATTCTGTGAATAAGTTTGTGGGTTTCTCATATAGCAAATGATGAACAAACTCCTACATATCTATTGCTTTTTTTTAAACAAACTTCCAAAACCAAGTGGTTTAAACTGTTAACATCTTATTTCCTAGGATTTTTTTGAATGTTCTCAAAAATACTGATGAACTGAATTATATTGAAAGTATAAAGAACACCTTAGAAATCAGCAAGAGATAGCCTAATAGAAAAAAATGCAAAAAGATGTAAACAGGCACTTCAGAAAAGAGAGTATCTAAATGACCTTATATATTAATGAAAGAATGCTCAACTTTATTAGTTATCAGAGATATTCAAATTAAAATCACAGTGTGAATACCATTATATATTCAAAATGATTGCTAAAATTAAAGAAGAAATTATAAGCAAAATTGATGGGAATATAAGTTGTACAACCACTTTGGGAAACAGTTGCTATCTACTAAATCTGAATATAATAAACCTTACGATACAGCAACTCCACTTTCAGGTAGATGTCCAGCAGAAATGCATTCACACATATGCACCAAAAGACTTGCATATGATTGTTCACAGCAACGTTATTTGTAATGGCTCAAAGTGGAAATAACCCTAGTGTCCATCTGCAGCTTAAAAGTACAAACCAACGCAAGTGGCATACTCATACATGAGATCCTATATGTTAGTGAAAAAGTGAGCAGGAATGGACTGCTATGTAAAACAGGATGGATAAAGCTCAAAAATCATAGTAAATGAAAACAATAAGACATAATAGTGCATATTTTATATGCACTTTATATACAATACCAAATTACAATAAGAACAACAATAATAAGGCAAAAGTGGCAAGTGTGGAGAAGTGGTAGTGTTGTATTCTCAGTTGGAGTGCTGGTTACATCAGTAATTTTTCTTGTAATAATCCACTGAGCTATGAAATTTGGATAAAACTTTGTTTTACAAACAGGTAAGTGCTTAAAATTTTTTTTGAAACAAAGTCTTATTATTCAGTCTAGGTGTTACTGAACTTGGTACATAGCCCAAGCTGGCCTCAAAGTCAATATCCTCCAGCCTCAGCCAAGTGTTGGGATTACAGGCATGAACCACCATGCCTGACTAAAAATATTTAACTTAGTAGGGCATAGATGAGGAGTAGCCAGTTCTCTCCCGTAAGAAGTCTGACAGCTGAATTAGCAATGAGAAGGGAACTCGCACCAACCAATCAATGGCAAATAGGTGTCCCAGAAAGAGGAAATGGCTTGAGGCAAGGAACAAAAGTGTGTGAAACAGTTTCCCATAAAAGCCATGAGGCTTTCCAAGAAATTTTACATGACAGACTGGGAGGAAAGAAGGGTGAGATTAAATGGAAGAGGAGGAATGTTCTTTGCCATGTAATTTTTTAAAATTAAAGTATCCTTTAGGAAGATATTGAGAAGTTTTGAGAATGGAAACATAGGTTCTGATTTGCATTTTTAAAAAGTGTTTCAGGATCACAGTAGGACATATTGGAAGGGGAATGACTGGCTAGGATCATGTCCACCTCCTCATGCCATTTTCAGAGGTCCCTTTTTATCCAACTCTGAAGGCTGAGTGAATGGAAAAGAACGAACTCTGGTGGAAGCAATCTCAGCCACATTGTGTCCTTGATCTCATTAGCACCAGAAAATCATCAGATAACCAGACCAGATAACAGGTACAGTGTTCTCAGTGGAAATACTTTCACTAAAGCGTATTAATGGTGTTGACTGAATGACTGTCCCCAAACCAAAATACCAGGGAAGATATATACACTAAAGTGGCTGCCTATTCATTAGTCTGCTACAACTAGCTTTTCCTGCCCTTCATCAAGTCAAAACTAGCTACTCCTAGGCCTTGCTCTTCCAAACCAGTTCTACTAGTTAAAATACTTTACTCCCATAGCTAGATTTTTAAAGACACATTTTCCCACACTTGAAAATTTAGAAATCTACCTTGTTTAGTCAGACAATGGGGAACTTAGTAAGCATACAAGTAGATGCTCAGCTTCACTATTAATGAGAGAAGTGTTAATTAAAATGAAATATTACTGCATAACTATCATATCAAGAGAGACTTAAATATCAGAGAATGCAACTGTGAGAAGAAAGAACTTGTACACTGAAGATGAGATAGAAAATTGGTCTGACCATTCTGGATTACCATTCCTTAATACCTTTTAGAGCTGAGACATATCAATTCATCAAGCCAGAAATTTCACTTCTGAGTAGAAAACATGCAGTTTGAAAATTGTCTATAATGAAAAATTAAATTTTCTACATTTTTCCCAATCTGTTAAGGATCAGTAGTTTTACAAAATACAATAAAATGAATTAATAAAATAAAAATTTAAAACAGACATAATATATATGCTCAATATTCTTTATTATTAATTGAATAAACATAAAAGCATTCTGTTGAATTGCTATTAAAACTTTGCAATGTTTATTCTCAGTTTCTGTAATTATCTAGTTTTGAATCAGTAAGAATCTGTGGCCCATAACTTGAGAAGCACTGCTGTTAATACTGCTTAGTAAAATGCTTGCCTCCCATGTATGAGTCTCTGGCCTTGGTTTCCAACACCCCAAAACCAACCACAAACACTGAAGATAGTTCAAGGAAACTCTATATCTTTGAAATATTGAAGCAGTCTTATTTTTAAGTACTATAGTGTATTTGTTCAGAACACATGTAGTTGTAGAGAGAGAAACTTAATCATTTGCATCTAGTTTCAAAGATCTGTCTTAAAACTGGAATACCTCACAGGCTTAGAAGGGAAATGGAACTGGCCCCCTTTCCACCCAGGAAACCTGCACCCCAGTCTAAGCACTTCAGGTACTGATGTGTGTGAATCTAGGGACTTTCAGGTCACCTACTCCAACTTCTTCATTGTAAAAGAAGCTAGCTCAGAGAGGCAGAGAGCTGAGCAAGACACACACTCACTAGCAGAGCTGAGACTGGCTTGAACATCTTCTCCATTAGAAAAGTCACAAGCCATTTAGAAACAAATGAACAGTCAAGCAGAAAACAACAGTGATGTTGGGTTGTCACTCCTTGTTTCTACAGGTCCAGCTTTCAGGCACTTCAATGCACGTAGTTCCAGCCACCACCTCTTCTGGATCCAGTGGAGGTCCATAGGAAGTCGATGGGAAGGAGCAAAAAAAGCGCTGGCTTGAAGTAAGGCAGACTTGCTGTGAATTCCAGCCCTGTTCTGTGCTCAGTCTGTGACCTTGGGCCCAAGTTTACTCACTTGAGAGTGGGAGGAGGAATAAATATAAGGCATATATAGGGTTCCCGGTACATGATGAACATACTAAATGACTACAAAATGTCATTTTATTTGCCTTCTTTAACTATTAAAGCAAAGAACATAAAATGACTCCATGTCTGCCTTGAGGTGGTGAGGCAGATGTGTAAAGATATCATAGCAGCAGAGTGAGACTGGGACTGTACTAGACAGATTTGGGGTACTGGGAAGTGATTGAGTGAGCAGCAGTCACTTGTACAGTGGCTCTCGGTTTACAAAAGTGACAGCTAAAAAAGAAAGTACTTGGTACGTTTTAAAAGATAATATTAATATGAGGTATTGTTAATTTCTCCCAAGAACTATATGGTAGGCTGAATCTCAAGGATGTCCACACTCTAATCCCTAGAAATTGTAAATATGTTATATGTCAAGAAGGAATTAAGATTGCTAACCAACTATTCTTAAAATAGCGAGATCATCTTAGATTTTTAGGGGGCCCAGTGTAATGACAAAGTCCTTTAAGGGTAGCAGAAGCCAGAGTTCATAATCAGAGCAAGATTTGAAGATAGAGGGAGGAACCATAGGCCAAGGAATGTGGTTGGCTTCTAGAAGCTGGAACAGGCCAGGGAACAAATGTTCTTCTTGTTTCCAGAAGGAACGCAGTCATGGGGACACCTGGGTTTTAGCCTAGAAGCCTTTTAGGCTTCTAAGCCTGAAAACTATAAAATAACTCATTGTTACTTTTAAGCCACTAAGTTTGTGGTAATTTGTTTAGAGTAATAGGAAGCTTAATACCAACCATAACCTCAGTATTTTGGAGACACCAGCATGAAGAATTGGTTGGTGCAAAAGGCAACATAGAACATGAGTTACATTTTTCTTTTTAAAGCTGTGGCTGTCATCACAACAGAGATCTTGGGTTAAAATGGGCCCTGCATGGTCAGTCTGACCAAGAATCAGCAGGATGAAGCTATTCATAGAATTTTCTCTGGTACGCACAAGGCTGTGCTCAGGATTGCACGCTAATGGCCCATAATAGTCTCTGATCACAGACCCTCCAGGACAGACCCAGCTCCTATCTCTCAGAACATTTCCCATAAATCAAATACTGTTCCTTTTCTTTACCTGATCTTTACTTCAAATGCTTAGATCCATCTGATAAATTCGTAGTCTCCTCAGGAGATTGACCAAGGGCTCTCGCCTGAGGTAAATTGAGTCCAAATTCTTCACTTCCCTTTAGCAATACCCAAACCTACCCTTGGCCTAATGGAAAGTCAAGGCACCATGTTCCTTGGCCATTTTATTTGCTTAAACCCATGAAATTTTAGTGAAGGTAGCAAGAGCAGAAACTTGAGCTATTCTTGCACAAGCTGTTTTGCTCTCTTGCTCTTTGATGACCCATTGACTGTATACTGTGATCTGCAGAGGATGTGAGCAGATCTGATTCCAATAATCAGTGTAGAGCTAGGAACCCAACCCTGAAGCAAGCTCAGCCCAGTGGACTGGTTGTTGAATTGGAGACCAGGAGCTTAAGGATTGTTGTTTCAAGTTTCTCTTTCTTTGAGTGATTTGTTGCACAGTATTATTGGATCAGTAGCTGATGATACAGCTCCCAGATGAAAGCTTTTGTAACAACCACTCTTCCTTGGCCAAACAAACTGCATCCTCCTTTGATCCATTGCATTTCTAGTTTGTATGTCTGGTCTTAAGTTCCTTGGGAGCAGGTCTTATTTGACGTTTATGTATGACCTCTAGCATGATGTCCATAACAGAGTAGGCTTTTAACATTTTTTAATAAAAAGAATATTAGAGAGGCAAATAAGTACAAAGAGAACACTATTCCAAAGCTATGATCTTAAAGTGTGAGCAGGTAAAGGAGAAGGAGATATTCTGCGAATGTCATGAAATTTATAAGGGGTCAAACTTTGTTGGTAGACTGAATAAACCGTATGTTTCAAACATATGTATTCTTTTCTCCAGGTATTTGCAACCCTCTTATGATTAATGCAACAAACAAATGTAATTCAAAGTATAAGAAAAGAAATTTATGGTTACCTGTTAATATATATTACCTCAGATGATGGCTATGAAAAGAACAATTCATAAGTGAGGAATGAAAAGTTTTGACGTTAACAAGAGGCCTTCACATTTTAAAATGTTGCTAATGATGTTCTACATCATTTCTTTTAAAGAAGTGATAAAGAATTCAGCATTGTGCTGAGGCTTTCTTGCTTGTTGACTAGTAGTCTATGTAGCAGGGATATGTTGTGTCTTTCTGGGTTATTCTTTCCTGAAACTCCAGGTCACTGAACATTTACATCATAAGGGCAGGGCTGCTGTCAGACTTCAAAACACCTCAAAGAAAATTATAAGCTTTCATTCTTTCTCCACCCTTCCTATCACAAAAGCTGTCACACCACTACATTATCCTGATCAGCCTTGGATTGTAATTAGAGCCATTGCCACAGCATTCTTCCCAAAGAGAGGCATGTTTAATAGGGAGACGCTCACATACACTACAGAGAATACTGCCAGCATAGGAGTAATGACTGAACACGGACGGTCAAAACTGCAGCTGAGTGTGCCAAGAAGCTGGCCCAAACCATGAGCCTTCTTGTTTTTCAGGTTTGTGGAACTACTGAAGCCATTTTTTTGCCCTCTAAATGGATTTTACCTTTTATTCTAATTTATTTAAAGGCTGGCATCTCTAATGTACAGCTGGAATACTAGACAGAAATACTTCTGAGTTTAAAGTTATTTTATGGGAACTTGGCATAGAGGACAGGGAGGGAGAAGCGATAGGGCAATAGTGACTTCACTTAGAATCTTTACCCACAGGCAGCTTTCAAGGTCTTGACATAAGCCATCATGCAGGCATAGCTCCCTGGGAATGACAAAACCAATAGGAGACTCAGGAAAAAATATTTTAACAGTAGTTATTGCGGGTAAGTGTACAAATGATGGCTGTTCTATCTTACCCTCCCCTCTTGTTCAACTGATTGTCCTTCCTTGAGAGCTGTATACTCCCAAAGTGATGGATGGTTTCCCATATTTCAAACGTTGTGCTTCCTCTTGCTGTGGCTCCTGGATCCCTTCTCTTCTCATGCAGCACCACCACCAAGTGGCTATTTGGCCTGCAGTCACTGCACAAGCTCCCACTGCTTCTTTCTCTAGCAATACTCTATACATGTATCATGGTCCCAGACTCGTTCTGTCGACATTTTCTCAAAGGCAGGAACCTCGTATTTTAATCATTGCAACCCAGGCAACTGGCTCCATGTCAGACACATCTTGGTATCAATAAGAAGTCACTTATTAATTTTTATGCTATTTGATTCTTCCAGTACATCTCAAAATGAACCGTAATTAACTTCATTGCAGGATGATCTCACCTATTATTCATTATTTATATGTTCTCTTTCCCCCATACATAGCAGCCCTTTATCTTATCCCAGAATGGATCCAGCAACCAAGATGAGTAAGACACAGTTCTAGGTGCTGGGGTTGAGAGAAAGGAAGCACAGGAAGAAGCTTGGTGGGGGTGACATCATCAGATCTACCTGGGGAAGAAACACAATAGTATGCAGGGAACATTTCAAGTTAGAGAAGATCATTGTAGTAGTCCAGAAAAATACTGTTACAGATCTTAATTTGTATCAGGGCAATGGGACTAGAGTTGGGGAGGTATATTGCTGCATGTATTTGAGAAGCAGCACTTGCAAGATTGGGTGTCTTACTGAGAATGATGTAAAGGATAGAAGGAATCTCAGATGACTTCAAGATAGTTAATGTGGGCAAGTTGTAAGTCCATCACTACAGCAGTGATACAGGGGAATCAGTCCATCAGCAGAAGGGTGGAGCCCTGAGTTCAATGTGGCTTTTATCAGAAGCAGGAACCCTGTGGATCATCCAGAAGATGCCTGTCCATTGGCAAACAATTGTTTTGGAGCTCAGCAGAGAAATCTGGAATGAAGATACCGAATTTAGTGCCATTAGTGAGCAAGTAGAAGTTAAAGTTTAGGTGATGACTTACTTTGCCCAAGGATAGTGCATGAAGTAGAGATCTTGGGGTGCTGGGATAGGAACGTCTTGCATGGGTGTTTCCCTCCCTGGACATGGCAAGCAGTACACTAAAGCCACATGGCTTCTACTACTAAATGTTAGTAATAGCAGCTTTTTTTTCCCATTAAGTTTATTGGTACATTTTAGGTATAAATTATAGTTACATTCATCATGGGAATCTTGTACTTTTACATGATGTATCTTGGTTCTTAATTTTTCCCCATTCCCCTGCCCTCCCTTCACCCCCTCCACCCTTCCCTATTTACAAAGACTTTGTTTCCATGTTTTTCCTTTTCTCATATTTTTTCTTTTCTGTTCTTTCCTTTCCCCTGCCCCTCCCACTTCCCCTACTCCTTTAAATGTTTTCTTCCTATTTCATGATATCAATTATACATTTTGATTCTTATTTACACTTTTAGTTTTTCACACCAGAGAAACTATTCAGTATTTACACATGTGTGTCCTATTTATTTCACTTAAGAGTATGGCCTCAATGTGCATCCATTTAGCTATAAATGTCTCTAGTTTCTCATTCTTTATGGATGAGTAGTACTCCATTTTATTAAAAAAAAACCCCACATCTTCTTTATCCAGTCTCCAAGTAGTAACAGCTTTAAAGAAGTGAATTATTGAGAGTCTTACAGTCTGTTCCTAGGGTGGCTGAGTATAATTTGAAAAGCTCCCTCTGTATTCTGATATAATCTCACATTGTGAGAACCACTGTTGAATATAATTCTATACCCATACATTTGACTCTCCAACTAGATTTTGCACTGCTGGAGACCAAGAATTTTCTGTTGCTCAAATCTATATCCCCAGTACTTAATACAGAGTCCACATGAATAGGAATTAAATGTCTTATGAGTCACCTGACCTCATTTATCATCAATTTCATGAGGAAGTATTTGTCTCTGACATTGTAAAGGTGATGAAGTTGCTGGTTGTACTATGGGGCTAGTGAGAGGTTGCACCAGTACTGTGGCCTGGTTAGTCCAGAGTTCTTGAAGATATCACCTTTTTTTATCCCTACGTCTTAAACTGCCATCAAGAGACAGGACAGGAGGACCACTTAGAAACTGGCTAGAGGCCTGCTTGGACTTTTGCAGCTTTCCCTCTCACTGCCTGCTAGCACACTTTTTGAAATTATCAGGTGAGCAAAACATTAACGGAGGGGATAATCCACAGTGGGTTCATGGTAGAGACACTCAGCTAGCTGGGAGAACAGAAGGAATGGCTGACTGAAGGAGATGCATGTCACAGTGCTTGATAAGCCCCTCCCTTTTATCTGATTAAACAAGGAATTTATTTTCACATGTTTCTTTCATGAATAATAGGATTTTTCAAACAGGAAATTAAAATTCTTGCTATGCCCTAGCGCATTCTCTTGCCATAAAATGGATATGAAGATGATGTATTTGTTTTTATTTTATTTTTAAAGACAAATGGTAAAGACTTTCTTTTAAATAAATTCTTTGGTTATAAATAGGTCTTTAATGACACTTGTTCTATGACCTATTAACTGATTTTTCTGGTGTCTTTTCTGCTATTAACTGGTTTAGAAGATGTCCCTTGAAGACCAAGATAAAATTAATTACTCTGGGTTACAACTCACAGAACATACTTCACAGTTACCTTGCTTTAGTGTAAAACAATTACAAAATGAAAATATGCCTTTTGATCTGAGAGAGCATATATTATTTATGAAGCTACTGCTATTGCATAAAATTATCATCTTTTAAAAAATAAAAACTCAAGTGTGCCACAGCTCCCAGTGCAGAGAAGGCTTCTGGGTCAATGTATCACAGCTCCCAGCCCAGAGGATGCTTCCGGGTCAACGTGTCACAGCCCCTAGTGCAGAGTAGGAGGCTTCCAGGGCAATCTACCACTGCTCCCAGCACAGAGGAGATGAGTTGCATGGGCACCAGCAGGACACCCCTCCCCTGTAGAAATGAGAAGACACCTAAATAAGCCTCAGAAACAGACTTCCAGATCACCTACAGCAACCCCAAAGGAAAATGAGATTGAACACTGATACTCAACCACCTGGACTCCCTGAACTAGCAACAAAGAGCATCTGGAAAAACTAAAATCAGAAATAATTGCTCAAATAACAGCAGAGATTGTGCCCATAGTGCAAGACATGATTAATAAATCTAGAGAGGACACAGATAAAAAAAATAGAGGAGCTGAGGAACATGATGGAATCCAACATAGGAAACAAATGGAATCCATAAAACAGATGCAAACAGATTTCCAGGAGATTGAAAACTCCACTGAAAGTCTATGCAGCAGAATGAGCCAATGTGAAGACAGAATTTCAGATATAGAAAATAAGATTGCAATTAGTGACCAGGAAAAGAAAAATTTCTTTAAAATTGTAAGGGACCATGAGAAATCAATCCAGCAACTGCTAGACGATGCAAAGAAGACATCAGTTATAACCATCAATGTATCAGTTATAACCATCAATGTTAATGGTCTCAATTCACCAATCAAAAGAAATAGACTGGCAGAATGGGTCAAGAAGTGAGATCCAACAATGTGCTGCATAGAAGAAACACACTTAATTCCAAAAGAAACTCATAGACTGAAAGTTAAAGTGTGGAAAACAATACTTCATGTGATAGGAACCCAAAAAAAGCAGGAGTAGCTATCCTCTTGGCAGATCAAGTGGATTTCAAACCCACACTGATTAAGAGAGACAAAGAAGGACACTACATACTTGTAAAGGGAACAATCCAACAGGAAGAGATGACAATCATAAATATCTATGCACCAAACACTAGTGCACACAACTATATAAAACAAATACTAACAGACATGAAAAACCATATAAACACTAATACAATAGTAGTGGGGTACCTCAATACCCCACTGTCACAAATAGATAGATCAACTAGACAAAAAACAAGCAATGAAATACTAGAGCTCAATCAAACTCTTGAACAAATGAACTTCACAGATATTTACAGAGTGTTCCACCCCACAAAATCAGAATACACATTCTTTTCAGCTGCACATGGGTCATTCTCCAAAATAGACCACATACTCGCTCATAGAACATATTTAGGTAAATCCAAAGGAATTGAAGTTATCCCCTGTATATTATCAGACCATAGTGCAATGAAATTGGAGATCAATAGCAAAAGAAACTCAAAAAATTTCATAAACACATGGAAATTGAACAACACACTTCTGAATAACCAATGGGTCACAGAGGAAATTAAAGAAGAAATCAGACAGTTCCTTCAATTAAATGACAATGACAATACAACATATCATAATCTATGGGACACAATGAAAGCAGTCTTACAAGGGAAATTCATAGCGGTGAATACTCATATTAGGAAAACAGAACGAGCCCAATTAAACAACCTGATGCTGAGCCTCAAACTTCTAGAAAAAGAAGAGCAGAACAAACCCAAAGTCCATAGAAAGGAGGAAATTATAAAGATCAGGCAGTCCAGAGCCCAGAAGGAAGCTCCCCGCCTCCATCCCAGGCTCCTAGGGCAGAGAAGGTGAGCCGGTCCCAGCACCCAGAAGGAAGCTCCCCCACTGCCATCCCAAGCTCCTAAGGCAGAGAAGCTGAGCCGGTCCCACAACCCAGAAGGAAGCTAACCTGCTGCCATCCCAAGCTCCTAGAGCAGAGAAGGTGAGCCTTGTGGGCTCCAGAAGCACCCCCTCCAGTGGAAATGAGAAGACACGTAAACAAGTCTCAAAACAGACTTCTGGATCACCTACAGCAACCCAAAAAGGAAATGAGATGGAACAATCTGATACTCAACTACCTGGACTCTCTGAACTGGCAACAAAAGAGGATCTGGGAAAAATGAAATCAGAAATAATTACTCAGATAACAGCAAAGATTGTGCTCATGGTACAAGACATGATTAATAAATCTAGAGAGGACACAGATAAAAAAAAATAGAGGAGCTCAGGAACATGATGGAATCCCAACATAGGAAACAAATAGAATCCATAAAACAGATACAAACAAATTTCCAAGAGATTAAAAAACTCCATGGAAAGTCTGCCCAGCAGAATGAACCAATGTGAGGATAGAATTTCATATATAGAAGATAAGATTGCAATTAGTGAGGAGGAAAAGAAAAATTGCTTTAAAATTGTAAGGGAACATGATAAATCAATCCAGCAGCTGCTAGACAATGCAAAGAAGAATAACATAAGACTGATTGGAGTTAATGAAGAAAGAGGAGAGAGTGCAGATGACATAAAAAAACTCTTCACAGAAGTGATGGCAGAAAACTTCCCAAGGAGGGGAAAAGAACTTGACATACAGATAAGTGAGGCATATAGGACTCCACCTAGCCTTAATAAAAAAAAAAAAAACTACACATAGGCATATAATAGTTAGGATTCCAGAAATCCAACAGAAGAACAAAATTCTACAAGCAGTGAGAGAAAAGAAGCAAATCACATACAAAGGAAAGTCCATCAGAATCACAGCAGACTTCTCAATGGAAATCCTGAAGGCAAGAAGAGCTTGCAGTGATGTATTTCAAGCCCTAAAGGAAAACAGCCTCCAACCCAGATTGATATACCCTGCAAAACTATCTTTCAAAATTGATGGAGAAATAAGATACTTTCATTTCAAAGAGCACCTCAGGAACTTCATGATTACCAAACTGACACTCCAAAAAATATTAGACAATACCTTAGGAAAAGACAATAAGGATCACAACCCCAGGAAACCCAGCAGAATGAATCCATTGGGCATGACAAATTAAATGCAAAGGGGGAGAATCCAACAAAAAGAAAAAGTCATGACGAGGCTTTTAAAACTTTGAACTTCATCTCCCTAATGAGTGTATAATTCAATCTTATTATTGTACTGATTAGTATTTTTCTGATTCTAGAGTTGCACACCATTCCTTGTGCTATACTGGCTATTTATCATCTTCTTATGTCTACATTTTAATTGGGTTGTCTATTAATGAGCTCTAAGAATTCTTTATATATTCTGGTCATAGGTTATATGTATTGTAAATATGGTCTGTTTAAGGACTACTTTTCATTTTAATGATGACATTTAAAGTTCTAAATTTTGATGGAATCTCATTTATCAATTATTTTCTTTTATACATCATGTTTTTTTGTATCCTAGGTAGTTCTTGCCCACCCTGAATTCATAAATATTTTCCCTTATAATTTCTTCTTAAAGTTTTATACTTTTAGGCTTTCTTATTTAGGTTCATAGATCCCTTCAAGTTATTTTCATGTATGGAAAAGAAGGGTTGAGGTTAATTTTTTATATACAGATACCAGGTGTTCTAGTGCCATTTGCTGCAAACACTATCTCTTCCTCGGCTCTTGAATTGAGTTTATATTCTATAAAATGCTAATGTTAAATAATCTTTCAAAACTCAGTGGACCATATATGTGTGGTTCTATTTCTAGATTCTCTGTTTTATTCCAATGATCTATATGTCTTTCCTTACACCAACACTGCCTTGATTACTGTAGCTTTAGAAGAAGTCTTAAAATTAGGTACTAAACATCTTACAACACTGTTTTTTTTTGTTTGTTTTCAACTTTTCTAGGTCTTTTGTACTCCTATATAACTTTTAAATTTCAATATCCAATTCTTCATTTATAGCAAGTATACACAGACCTGAATTTTTATATATGCCTTCTGTTTTCTTTTCTGTTTATTTTTATTTTTATTTTTGCACTTTATTTAATTCTTTTATTGGTACATTGTAGGTATATAACACAATTATATTTCTCATTGGGAATTGTACCTTTACATAATGCATCTTGGTTCTTATTTTTTCCCCATTCCTAGCTCTCCCTTCACCCCCTCCACCATTCCCTCTTTACAAAGACTTTAGTTACATTTTTCCATTTCTCATCATTTTTCCTTTCCCTTCTTTCCTTTCCCCTGCCCCTCCCATTACCCCTACCCCTTTGGACCTTTTCTTCCTATTTTGCATTATCCATTATTCATTCTAATCATTGGCACATTTTAGGTATACAATATAATGACATTCATCATTGGAAATTTGCACCTTTACATAGTCTCTCTTGGTTCTTATTTTTCACCCTTGCCCAACCCTCCCTTCAACCCCTCCATTCCTCCCTATTTACAAAGATTTTGTTCCTATTTTTCCATTTTCTCATATTAATCCCATTCCCTTCTATCCTTTCCCCTAGCCCTCCCACTTCCTTCCCCTTTGCCCCTTTTCTTCCTATTTCACATGACCTATTATACATTTAGTCCTTATTTACACTTTCAGTTTCTCACACCAGAGAAACTATTCGGTATTTACACGTGTGTCCTATTTATTTCACTTAAGAGTATTGCCTCAATGTGCATCCACTTAGCTATAAATGACTCTAATTTCTCATTTTTTATGGCTGAGTAGTACTCCATTTTATAAAAAAACCCACATTTTCTTTATCCAGTCTCCAGTTGATGGGCATTTGGGCTGTTTCCAAGTTATAGCTATCACAAACTGTGCTGCTATGAACATGGGTGCACATATATCACTGTGTTATGATTCTTTTAATTCTTTGGAGAAGATTCCCAGCAGTGGAATAGTGGGGTCAAATGGGACTTCCAGTCCCAGTTCTTTGAAGTATCTCCATACTGATTTCCACAGTGTTTGCACCAGTCTACACTCCCACCAGCAGTGGAGCAGGGTTCCTCTTTCCCCACAGCCCCACCAGCATTTGTTATTGGTGGATTTCATGATAGCAGCCATTCTTTCTGGAGTGAAGTGGAATCTCAGCATTGTTTTCATTTGCATCTCTTGAATGGTCAGTGATGTTGAACATTTTTCCATGTATTTGTTTGCTATTTCTACTTCTTTGTCTGAGAAATGTCTGCTCATTTCAGATGCCCATTTTTGGATTGGGTCTTTAAATTATGGGAGGTCTGATCTTTTTAAGTTCTTTATAGATTTGAGATAGTAGACCTTTGTCTAAGGAAAAGCAGGTGAAGATTTTTTCCCACATTGTGAGTTGTCTCTTCACACTGCTGGTGGTTTCTCTTGCTGTGCAGAAGCCTTTTAATAAGAAGAGATCCCACTTGTTGATTGTTTGTGCTAGTTCACGGGCAACTGAGGTTTTGTTCATAAAATCTTTTCCTACACTGGTGTCTTCAAGGGTTCCACCTAACCTCTGTTCCAACTGGTTCAGAGTTTCTATTTTAATATTTAGATCTTTAATCCATTTTGATTTTAGTTTAGTGCATGGTGAGAGATACAGGTCTAGTTTTAATCTTTGGCAAGTTGAAAGCCAATTTTTCCAGCACCATTTATTAAAGAGGCTATCTTTTCTCCAGTGAGGGTGCTTGGCTCCTTTATCAAAGGTGAGATGGCTGAGTGTGTCTGGCATTGTTTCTGCATCTTCTAATCTGATCCACTGGTCCTCAGGTCTGTTTCTTTGCCAGTACCATGCTGTTTTTATCACAGTAGCTTTGTAGTAGAGTTGCAGGTTGGGGATTGTTATACCCTCTGCTATGTCTCTGTTACCTAGAATTGCTTTTGCTATTCTGGGTCTCTTCTTATTCCAAATGAATTTTTGGATTGTTTTCTCAAGGTCCGTGAAGTACGCTGCTGGGATCTCAATTGGAATTGCATTACATCTATATAGCAGTTTTGGAAGTATGGCCATTTTCACTATATTAATTCTTCCTATCCAGGAGCAGGGGATATCTGTCCATTTTCTGATATCATCTTCAATCTCTCTTCTCAGGGTGCCATAGTTTTCAGAGAAGAGGTCTTTGATTTCTTTTGTTAGGTTGATTCAATTTTTTGGATGCTATTGTGAAAGGAATTATTTGCCCTATTTCTCTCTCAGTGAGTCTGTCATTGGTGCAGAGGACAGCTATTGATTTTTCTGTGTTGACCTTATAAGAAGCTACTTGACTGAATTTGGTTATTAAGTCTAGAAGACTTTTGGTGGAGTTCTTGGGGTCTTCTATATAGAGTATCATGTCATCTGCAAATAATGACCATTTGACTTCTTCATTTTCTATCTTTATTCCTTTTATTTCTTTCTCTTGTCTAATTGCCATGGCTAATGTTTCCAGAACTATATTGAACAAGAGTGTTGATGGTGGACATCCTTGTCTTGTTCCTGATTTTAGTGTGAAGGATTTCAGTTTTTGACCATTTAGTATGATATTGGCTGTTGGTTTTTCATAGATGGCTTCTATCTGTTTGAGGTAGAGGCCCGCTATTCCAATTTTTTGTAGGGTTTTTATCACAAATGCATGTTGGATTTTGTCAAATGCTTTTTCTGTGTCTATGGAGATAATCATATGGTTTTTGTCCTTGGCTCTATTGACATAGCGTATTACATTGATTGATTTGTATATATTGAACCATCCCTACATCCCTGGGATGAATCCTAGTTGATCAGGGTGTATGATCTTCTTGATGATCTTCTGCATTCTGTTTGCCAGTATCTATATTAAGGATTTTTGCATCTATGTTCATTAGTGAGATTGGTATATAGTTCTCCTTTTCAGTTGGGTCTTTCTCTGCTTTGGGTGATGCTTGCTTCCAGGAATGAATTTGGAAGTATTGCTTCCCTTTCAATTTCATTGAAGAGCTTAAACAGTAGTGGCAGCAGTTCCTCTCTAAATGTCTTGTAGAATTCAGCAGTGAAGCCATCAGGGCCTGGGATTTTCTTAGTTGATAAGTTTTGAATTACATTTTCAATTTCATTGGTTGATATTGGCTTGTTCAGAATGTTTAGATCTTCTTCGTTCAACTTTGGTAATTCATATGTGTCTAGGAATCTGTCCATTTCTTCTGTGTTGTCCATCTTATTGGTGTATAGGTTCTGGAAGTAGGTATTGATGATCATCTGGATTTCTGCTGGGTCTGTTGTAATTTCACCCTTTTCATTTCTAATTGCATGGATTTGGGCCTTTTCTTTTCTTTTTCTGACAAGGTTGGCTAAAGGTTTGTCAAGTTTGTTGATTCTTTCAAAGAACCAACTCTTGGCTTCATTGATTTTTTGTATCATTCTCTTAGTCTCCATTGCATTGATTTCTCCTCTGATCTTTATAATTTCCTCTCTTGTATGAGCTCTGAGGTTGTCCTGTTCTTCTTTTTCTAGAAGCTTGAGGTTCAGCATCAGGTTGTTTATTTGGGCTCTTTCTGTTTTCCTAATATGCATATTCACTGCTATGAATTTCACTCGTAAGACTGCTTTCATTGTGTCCCATAGATTCCGAAATGTTGTACTGTCATTGTCATTTAATTGAAGGAACTGTCTGATTTCTTCTTTAATTTCCTCTGTGATCCATTGGTTATTCAGAAGTGTGTTGCTCAATTTCCATGTGTTTATGAAATTTTTTTGAGTTTCTTTTGCTATGGATCTCCAATTTCATCGTACTATGGTCTGATAATATACAGGGGATTACTTCAATTCCTTTACACTTACTTAAACATGTTCTATGTGTGAATATGTGGTCTATTTTTGAGAATGACCCATGTGCAGCTGAGAAGAATGTGTATTCTGATTTTGTGGGGTGGAAGACTCTGTAAACATCTGTTAAGTTCATTTGTTCAAGAGTTTGATTGAGTTCTAGTATTTCATTACTTATTTTTAGTCTAGTTGATCTATCTATTTGTGACAGTGGGATGTTGAGGTCCCCCACTACAATTGTATTAGTGCATATATGACTTTTCATGTCCGTTAGTATTTGTTTTATATAGCTGCATACACTAGTATTTGGTGCATAGATATTTGTGATTGTCATTGCTTCCTCTTGGATTCTTCCCTTTACAAGGATGTAGTGTCCTTCTTCATCTCTCTTAATCAGTGTTAGTTTGAAATCTACTTGATCTACAAAGAGGATAGCTACTCCTGCTTTTTGGGGGCTTCCTGTTGCATGGAGTATTGTTTTCCACCCTTTAACTTCCAGTCTATGAGTTTCCTTTTGAATTAAGTGTGTTTCTTGTATGTAGCATATTGTTGGATTTTGCTTCTTGATCCATTCGGATTTTCCCCCTTTACATTTAATTTCTTGTCATGCCAGATGGGTTCATTTTGCTTTGCTTCCTGGGGTTGTGATCCTCAATGTCTGTTCCTAGGATATTGTGTAAAATTCTTTGGAGTGCTGGTTTGGTATTCACGAGTTCCTAAGGTGCTCTTTGTCATGAAAGCATCTTATTTCTCCATGAATTTTGAAAGATAGTTTTGCAGGGTACATCGATCTGGGTTGGAGGCTGTTTTCTTTTAGGACTTGGAATATGTCACTCCAAGCTCTTCTTGCCTTGATGGTTTGTGTTGAGAAGTCTGCTGTGATTCTGATGGGCTTTCCTTTGTATGTGATTTGTTTCTTTTCTCTAACTGCTTGGAGAACTTTGTTCTTCTGTTAAGTTTCTGGAATATTAACAATTACATGCCTATGTGTAGATTTTTTTTGATCAAGGCTATTTGGAGTCCTATATGCCTCACTTATCTGTATGTCAAGCTCTTTTCCCCTGCTTGGGGAGTTTTCTGCCATTATTTCTGTGAAGAGATTTTTTTATGACATCTTCACTCTCTCCTGTTTCTTCATTGAGCCCAATCAGTCTTATATTATTCTTTTTTGCATCATCTAGCAGCTGCTGGATTGATTTCTCATGCTCCCTTATAATTTTGAAGCAATTTTTCTTTTTCTGGTCGCTACTTGCAATCTCATCTTCTCTATCTGAAATTCTGTCCTCACATTGGCTCATTCTGCTGTGTAGACATTCAATGGAGTTTTTCATGTCCTGGAAATCTATTTGCATCTGTTTTATGGATTCTATTTGTTTCCTATGTTGGGATTCCATCATGTTCCTGAGCTCCTCTCTAGATTTATTAATCATGTCTTGCACTAGGGGCACAGTTTCTCCTGTTATCTGAGAAATTATTTCTAATTTCTTTTTTTTCCAGATCCCCTTTTGTTGCCAGTTCAGTGGGTCCAGGTGTTTGATTATCAGAGTGTTCCATCTCATTTCCCTTTGGGGTTGCTGTAGGTGATCTGGAAGTCTGGTTTTGAGACTTCTTTACGTGTTTTCTCATTTGACTGGGTGGGGGGCTGTTAGCACCTGCACGGATTACCTCCTCTGAGCTGAGAGAGGTGGGACAGGGACCAGGAGCAGTAGTAGGGATGGTGACCCAAAAGCCCTTTCCTGTGTGCTGGGAGCAGCGGGAGGGATGGTGGCTGGGAAGCCCCTTCCTCTGGAACAGGAGCAGTGGGATGGCAGCTCAGAAGCCTCTACCTCTGGGCTGGGAGAGGTGGGAGGGATGGTGGCCCAGAATCCCCTTCCTCTGGGCCAAGAGCAGCGGGACAGAAGGTGGCCCAAAAGCCCTTTCCTCTGGGCTGGCAGCAGCAGGAGGTATGGTGGCCAGTAAGCCCCTTCCCCTGGACCAGGAGCAGTGGCACAGTGGCTCACAAGCTCCTACCTCTGGCCTGGGAGCAGTGGGACTCAGTACAGTGGTCTGGTGGTCCGGTGTCCTCTGCGTCTTTGCAGTGTGGAACCAGGGTGCTGTACAGAGGAGCCGGGGGGGTGGGGGGTGGTCCAGTGGATTGTTTTTGGGGCACAGGCTGATTCGGCGTGTTCCATATGACTCAGGACCTCGGTAGGGTGTCCGCAGACCTGCCTGTCTGCAGCAGGCTGATTTGGCCTGTTCCGCATGACTCGGGACCTCGGTAGGGCATGCGCAGACCTGCCTGTCTGCAGTGGGCTCTACCTTGTGTTTTCTAATCCTGCTAAGTTCAAGTACAAGTTCTAGGGCCTCCTAGAGATTTCTTAGTATTTTCTCTGTAGATGATCATTTCATCTACATATAAAGATTTTGCTTCTGCCATGCTAATCCTATCTTAGTTGTGTCATTTTATTGCCAGACTATTTTGGTGGGGACTAGGTTTCAAAGTTTAATGGACAGATAAAGAGTAAGCATATCTGCCCTTGTTCCCCACCTTAAGGAGAAAGCATTATATCTTCTCCATTTATATAAGGCATTCTCGCTGGAAGTATGGAGTACATGTCTTTAATCTGTTGAGAAGTTTCTGTTCTACTTCTAGTCTCCTGATAGCTTTTACCATGAACAGTTGTAGAATTTAGTCCAATACTTTTTCTCCAACTAGTGACAGGATCATACGGCTTTTTCCTTTTCTCTGTTTAAATGATGACTTTTGGGGGTGGATCTTCCAATGCTAAACCAACACTGCCATCCCTATAACAAAACCACTTTCTACATCCTGCCAGATCTGACTTCCAATAGTTTGTTTTGTTAAACAAATTTCTACCTATGTTCATACTTTTTTCTTCTATTATCTTTATCCAGTTTTAGGATTAGCACAATGTTGAGTTCCTAAAATGAGGGGAGAAGTGTTCCTTCTTTTTTCTGCTTTAATTGTTTGATATAATTTATCAGTTAAAATGTTTATGAGGCTGCTGTTGTCATATAGGTAGGTTTTCAAGCTAGGCATATACTTTCTTTAATAGGTGCTATTCAAATTTTATATTTCCTCCAGAGTTAGTTTCATTAATTTGTCTTCTAAGGTATTTCTTAGACATTGTCAAATTTATTTCAAAAAAGATTCTTGTAATATGTTTTCTATATCCTTTTAAATTCTGTAAAATCTGTGGTAATGTCTCCGAGATCTTAATATTGTAATTTAAAAAATGTATAACTGATATTGTGTAACAGGAAGAAAAGGTCTAAAAGAGCAGGGGAAATGGGAGGAGTAGGGGAAGGGAAAAAAAGGAAAGGAAAAAATATGAGAAGAGGGAAAAAATGGAAACAAGGTCTTTGCAAATAGGGAAGGGTGGAGGGGGTGAAGGGAGGGCAAGGGAAGGGGAAAAAAATAAGAACCAAGTTACTCATGTAAAGGTACAAGATCCCAATGATGAATGTAACTGTATTTTATACCAAAAATGTACCAATAAACTTAATGGAGGGAAAAAAAAGATCAGGGCAGAAATCAATGCAATGGAGACTAAGAAAACAATACAAAAAATCAATGAAGCAAAGAGTTGGTTCCTCGAAAGAATCAACAAAATTGACAAACCCTTAGCCAACCTTATCAGAAAAAGAAAAGAAAAGGCCCAAATCCATGCAATTAGGAATGAAAACAGTGAAATTACAATGGATCCAGCAGAAATTCAGAGGATCATCAATACCTACTTCCAGAACCTATACACCAATAAGATGGACAACACAGAAGAAATGGACAGATTCCTAGACACATATGAATTACCAAAGTCGAACAAAGAAGGCCTAAAAATTCTAAACAATCCAATATCAATCAATGAAATTGAAAACGTAATTAAAAACTTACCAACTAAGAAAAGCACAGGTCCTGATGCCGTCACTGCTGAATTCTACAAGACATTTAGAGAGAAACTACTGCCACTACTGTTTAAACTCTTCAATGAAATTGAAAGGGAAGCAATATTCCCAAATTCATTCCTGGAAGCAAGCATCACCTTGATCCCCAAAGCAGAGAAAGACCCAATCAAAAATGAGAACTATAGGCCAATCACACTAATGAACATAGATGCAAAAAACCTTAATAAGATACTGGCAAACAGAATGCAGAAGAATATCAAGAAGATCATATACCCTGACCCAGTGGGATTCATCCCAGGGATGGAGGGATGGTTCAACATATGCATATAAATCAATATAATACACCATATCAATAGAGCCAAAGACAAAAACCATATGATCATCTCCATAGATGCAGAAAAATCATTTGATAAAATCCAACATGTGTTTATGATAATAACCCTACAAAAAATTCGAACAGACAGTCTCTACCTCAATCTGATAAAAGCCATCTGTGAAAAACCAACAGCCAATATCATACTCAATGGTCAAAAACTGAAATCCTTTACATTAAAATCAGGAACAAGGCAAGGATGTCCACTATCACCACTCCTGTTCAATATAGTTTTGGAAACATTAGCCATGGCAATTAGACAAGAGAAAGAAATAAAAGGAATAAAGATAGGAAATGAACAAGTCAAATTGTCATTATTTGCAGATGATATGATACTGTATATAGAAGACCCCAAAAGTGCCACCAAAAGTCTTCTAGACTTAATAATCAAATTCAGCAGAGTAGCTGGATACAAGGTCAACATGCAAAAATCAATAGCTTTCCTCTACACAAACAACAGACTCACTGAGAGAGAAAGAGGGAAAACAATTCCTTTCACAATAGCATCCAAAAAACTGAAATAGCTAGGAATCAACCTAAGAAAAGAAATCAAGGGCTGGGGATTTAACTCAGTGGTTTCGCCGCCTGCTACGCAAGCGCAAGGACCCAAGTTCAATTCCCAGTACCAAAAAAAAAAAAAAAATGAAACCAAAGACCTCTTCTCTGAAAACGATAGCACTCTGAAAAGAGGGATTGAAGATGATATCAGAAAATGGACAGACATCCCCTGCTCCTGGGTAGGAAGGATCAATATAGTGAAAATGGCCATACTTCCAAAACTGCTATACAGATTCAATGCAATTGCAATTGAAATCCCAGTCCATTTCATGGACCTTGAGAAAACAATCCAAAAATTCATTTGGAATAAGAAGAGACCCAGAATACCAAAAGCAATTCTTGGCAACAGAGACATGGCAGGAGGTATTACAACCCTGAACTTGAAACTATACTACAAAGCTACTGTGATAAAAACAGCATGGTACTGGCAAAGGAACAGACCTGAGGACCAGTGGAACAGATTAGAGGATGCAGAAACAACTCCAGACACAGTCAGCCACCTCACCTTCGACAAAGGATCCAAACACCCTTACTGGAGGAAAGATAGCCTCTTTAATAAATGGTGCTGGAAAAATTGGCTTTCAACTTGCCAAAGACTAAAACTAGACCTATATCTCTCACCATGCACTAAACTAAAATCCAAATGGATTGAAGATCTAAATATTAAAATAGAAACGCCAAACCAGCTGGAACAGAGGTTAGGTAGAGCTCTTGAAGACAGTGGTGTAGGAAAAGATTTTATGAACAAAACCTCAGCTGCCTGTGAACTAGCACAATCAACAAGTGGGATCTCTTCTTACTAAAAAGCTTCTGCACAGCAAGAGAAACCACCAGCAGTGTGAAGAGACAACTCACAATGTGGGAAAAATTTTCACCAGCTGTCCCTCAGACATAGGTCTACTATCTAAAATCTATAAAGAGTTTAAAAAGATCAGACCTCCCATAATTTAAAGACCCAATCCAAAAATGGGCATCTGAAATGAACAGACATTTCTCAGACAAAGAAGAAGAAATAGCAAATAAATATATGAAAAAATGTTCAACATCACTGGTCATTCAAGAGATGCAAATGAACACAATGCTGAGATTCCACCTCCCCCCAGAAAAAATGGCTGCCATCAAGAAATCAACCAATAACAAATGCTGATGGAGGTGTGGGGAGAAAGCAACCCTTCTCCATTGTTGGTGGTAGTGTAGACTGGTGCACCCACTGTAGAAATCAGTATGGTGATACTTCATAGAACTAGGACTGGAAGTCTCATTTGACCCAACTATTCCCCTGCTGGGTATCTTCCCCAAAGAATTAAAAGAATCATACCACAGTGATATATGTGCACCCATGTTCATATCAGCACAGTTTGTAATAGCTAAAACTTGGAAACAGCCCAAATGCCCATCAAGTGGAAAGTGGGTAAAGAAAATGTGTTTTTTAAAAATAAAATGGAGTACTACTCAGCCATAAAAAATGACAAATTAGAGACATTTATTGCTAAATGGATGCACATTGAGGCAATACTCTTAAGTGAAATAAATAGGACACACATGTTTAAATACTAAATAGTTTCTCTAGTGTGAGAAACTAACAGTGTAAATAAGGGCTAAAAGGTATAATAGATAATGCGAAATAGGAAGAAAAGGGGCAAAGGGGAAGGGGAAGGGGGAGTGGTAGGGGACAGGAAAGAAGGGAATGGAATTAATATGAGAAAATGAAAAAATGGAAACAAAATCTTTGTGAATAGGGAGGTATGGAGGGGTTGAAGGGAGGGCAGGGGAAGGGGGAAAAATAAGAACAAAGAGAGATTATGTAAAGGTGCAAATTTCCAATGATGAATGTCATTATACTGTATACCTAAAATGTACCAATAAAAGGATATACAGTTAAAAAAATAAATAAAAGCTCACATACTCTTAAAAGCTGAAACAAAGTCTCTGTATATCTTCCCATGATGCTTGATGTGATCGTTTCCATTCATTGCCTCATAGATTCGTTTTTTTCTTTCCCTGGGAGCATTTTTTTTTTTTTGGTACCAGAGGCTGAACTTGGGACCTTGTGCTTGTGAAGCAGATGGCCGAACCACTGAGCTAAATCCCTGGCTATTTTCCATACTGTTGCTATCATCTGACTTCATCTGTTCAAATTCTTTTCCAACATCTGGGTGCATTTTTTCTTTAGTGTGTACACATCTCAAAGCAGAGTAATAGCCACTAAAACAATAGCTGCAACAGTTATTGCAAGAAACAGCTTGAGGGGCACCAAAAAGCTTAGCACAACAAGTTCAGCTTGATGTTTGCTCTCACCTAGTTGGAATACTGCATGGCACCAGTAGGACTCCTACCTTCTTCCAGAAGGTGCTTTATCTCGAGCTTTGTTTCACTGCTGTATGTTCTACCAATAACATACTTATTGTTCATGTGAACCTGTACAGTAGGAATCTGTACACTCTATTACTTCTGTACCAGATCCAATGTACAGGAAAGCAATTTGAACATTTACACACCAGGGCAGTAGAGTCCCACACATAAATCAATGGCTTGTTTTTTCTGTGAAATTTATGAACTTTGTCATTAAATGTTCCCCTTTGTTCTTCTTCTTCAAGGAGACAAGAATGCTTTTCCATTTGTTGCTGTTAATGATGGTGAACATCTACTGGGTACACAGAGTGTTTCCTGTTACAGTGAGAGAATGATTCTTAAGTGGCTTGTTATCCTTTGTTGATTGATCAAATCCCCTGATTTTGTGAACTGGCAGGTGAGAGTCATAACAGAAGAGCTTTTCAAAGTGAGGTTTGTTCTACTGGCATACTGGAATGTTCAGTTAGTGATATGTTATGAATGAATCTCCAACGAAAAGTTAGAGTATTTTGCCATCATTTCTTCTCAAATAGGTAAACTTGTAAAAGGTGAATAGGCACATCCTCATACTCCAGCCATGTCTCCCTGGGATGTACTTTTTAGCAAAAGATCCAGCTCAGAAGCACAAGCTGCCATCAGCTGCCAATACCCTCTGCCTCCTTCCCTCTGGTACTGCTCCAGGCTCTCCTGCCTCATGTGACCCTGGCACTCCCGCCCACCGACTACCCACCTCCCTCGGGCCGGGCAAGGCACTGCAGGAGCAGCAGCCTGGCTGTGAGCTCCAGGCCAAGGCTGCTGCTCTCTGGGCTGCCTCTCCTCAGCGCTGTGCTCAGTACTCACAGCCAGTCCCCGGTAGCTAGCGCAGGCTGAGGGGCAGGGGCTGGCTCCCCACCTCCCGTGGATGTTGTATTTAATATGTAGAACTTATACTAAGAAGAGGGACATGCTGGCAGAGGAACAGGGTTAGGGAAGAAGTTTTATGATGGAAAATTCCACAGGGGACAAATTGGAAGCTCTAAGTCAGTGATGGTGAAAGTTTTCGAGACAAGTGCCCAAACTGCATTCCAAAATGCACTTATGTGTCACAAAGTGCCTACACTGCAGTTAAACCTGAATACTGAAGTTTTAGTTTAGAAAAAACTCTACATTAACATCTTTTGTCTTAAAAGAAAAACACAATGACACGCATGCCATAGGTTTGCCTCCATGGCCCTGGGTCCTCTGTGGTTCCAGAACTAACACTCTCGGAGCCGCACCACCTAATAGGTCCAAAGCAACGTGTTTCTCAGCTGGCTGGAGCTCTTCCAGGAGAGCTGTGCAAAAGCTTTGCAGCTCTCAGAGGTGTGGAGCTCAGTCTGGAGAAAGGAAAACCCTGGAAATCCAGAAAAGCTCAAGGAGCTGTCTCAAGCTACATAGGCTCACGGACTGTGGTTGTGATTCCAGATTTGTCTGTGTGAGAGAAGTTTCAGTTAGGCAGATACAAGACATCAGGAGGCCAAAGGGCCAAGCATGCTTAGAGTTAGTGTTGTTCTACTAAATCTCAGTGCACCCAAAGGCAGGGTGTTGGATGGGTGGAACACAGCCCACTCCTCCCATCAGGGAATGCAGATGGGCAGGCTGAAAGCTATTCAGGGGTACAGAGTTCAGAGGTAACAGGAGGCAGGAGAGGGGAACCCCAAGAAAGGAGCATGCCAAAGACCAGACTTGCACCTACACCTTTGCTAAAGGCTAACTATGGAGGGAAGAATTCTTTTTCTCATTACCCTAGGCCTGGAAGCCTTCACCAAGCTTCCTGGGCTAGAACTGCTTCCCTCTCCTCTGTGCTTCTGGTTTCTCTGTCGTTTGTCTAATGCCTTTTTTTGCAGTTACCTGTTTTGACCTCTGGATTTAAGCTCTTGAGAGGGAAATAGCATTTAGTATTAATGGACTGTATTGGTTATTTTACAATTATTTCATTTCAATCTTGTAACAATTTGTAAGTTAAACACTGTTATTATCCTCAGCAAATTAAGGCTTAGAAAGTTAAAATTTTTTGCTCAGATTTGTAAAGCCTAAGGAGCAGGGTAGAGATTAAAATTTAGATCTGTTAAAATTTCAGAATCTTTTCCTTCAGAAACTCCCCATGTCTCATAAGACCTGCAGTCATGTCTTCATATCATATTCCTCTCCCAGTGGGCAATGTGGATATGGATATTTTTAGTTTGGCAGTCTTCCTATGGTGGTGTCAGTTTTGATGGAATTGACTTCAAGGCATTATCATTAAATGAGGCCATATGTTTATTAGGGCCTTACCCCATACAGACCCCATCTGCTTTCTCAGATTCTCTCAGCTGTCTCCTTCTGTTCTCTGGTTGTGCCCACCCCCCTTATGCCTGACCACTAAGCTCTCTGGATCAGGTGACAAGGCCACATGTCAGGGCTTAGAGCTGCCCCTGAGCCCCCAAAGGGCTAGATGGCACCACACTGAAATGTGGGGAATTGGGTCCCAGTGGGGAGGAAACTCAATCAAGGCTAAGTGAGAGAGAGGAGGGAGCCAGGCAGATGAATTCTCCACCTTTTTTTCCCCTTGCAACCCTTGGGGAAAAGGTCCCTGAGACTAGGGAACAGATGGTGTTCAACAAAAAACTGTGCTTTCTGAGTTAGCTGAGAAGTGATGGCCAGCAGCATGGTAATTCGATGCTTCATACGGCCAGTTTTCCTGATCTTGCTTCCTTTCTTTCCTTCCCTGCAGTGCCCTGGACTTGCACACCAGCCCCCCTGAAGTGAAATGCCAGCATTGAGACAAGGAATAATAATATATCATAATAGGTAATCAAAGAAGCTTTTACAAACATGTACTGAGCAACAGAGATATGAAAACTACTTTTGCATCTTGTTTTACTTTATTTTTACCATTGTTTGTTAGTATAAGATTGCAATACATAATAAATACATTCAGAGTGGGAATTTGGTACATATACATACTGCACCTTGATCCTTTTTACTTCCCCTTCCTCTGCCCTGTCTCCTGCTCCACAGTCTATCTTAAAGCTATTTATAAAGAAAAAAAATGCCAGAGACTGGCAAAAAGTGGGAAATTTTAATATGCTTCCCCAGAAGCTGATAGAAATATTTCTATACTCCTCCCTTTAAAGCTAATTCTTTTTAAACCCACCCAAATTGGTAGGTCTATACTATATTTAAAGAAGTTAAAAGATGTAAGTTATCTTTGAAAACCCCAAGATTCCTGGAATCTTGTTAAATAGACATAGCATAGTTCTGATGAAAATACGGGGTGGAGGGTGCAGAAAAACACCACTGCACCACCTTTTGGGGCACTATAAGGACAGAGCCTGTGCTTGGAGTCAGGCCACAGGCTGGGGCACCTGAGATTCCTAAGCCCCTGACTCCTTAAGCAGAATCTCCCAAGAAACAGAACACACATGTGCTATTAGAGTAGAAGGCGAAGCCTCAAGATTTACATTTTTTACCCCCAGCCCTCTTTTAGGGGTAATCTTAACTATTGAGAACTTGGAAAACTCTCAAGAAAGTTGTCTTGATGTCAGTGCATTTCATTATTATTTTATGCACATGGAATCTTGGTGGTCTTTTACAAGCGAATAAACATAAAGTTTATTCTGTCTGTTTTTCTCTTCTAGTTCATATTTGATTATTATTTCTTTGAATTCCTTTATTTCTGAACATCTTATTTGTAGTTTTCAGTGGCATATTTTATTAATTTAAAAAGCAGTTCATTTTTTTCATTATATAAAATTAATGTGTATTTATTGTGGAAAATGTGGTAAATATAGAAAAGCAGGGGAAAAAAATAAAATTTATTCTTCCACTCAATGCTAGACACTTTCACATTTTTAAATTTTTTTGTTTTGTTTTGTTTTGTTTTTGATACTGGGCATTGAACACAGGACCTTTCGGTTGCAAGCACCACTAAGCTAAATCCCTGGCCCTCACATTTTAAAATTTTTATCTTACTTTGTTGTAGCACTGGGGATTGAACACAGTGCCTCATGCATGCTAGGCAAAGACTCTACCACCGAGACTCATCCCCTGCCCTTTCACATTTTTAAAGCCCTGCAACAGTGTTTTGAAGCTTACAGACTAGATTTACCTGAAATTTTTAGGGCAGGCCTTTTGCTCCCCTTGTCACCTTTCTGCCCTTCTTTCCTTTCTTCCCTCCCATTTCCTTGACATCTTCCCCTTTGGTCACTAAACAGTGAAGAGGAATGAGAAAATTAAAATTTAAAATCTCATTATAAATATTTTATTAACCCAGAAAACTTAAGTATATTATGTCCATGTGGGAAGACATGAATTTCTCCATCAAGTTTGATATTAAAGGCAACTAGCAGCTCTCAGGTAAGGACTGGGAAAGAAGCAGCTCCTAGATTACCCAAAAAGCTCACTTCTCCCTAGCTGAGAGCATTAACAGCCCAACCCCCTCTAGAGCCAAGGCTCTCTTGCTTGCTGCAGGCTAACAATTAAGTACACGGAATGCAGCTCTTATTCTGTGTTAAGCCCTGAGAAAAACTTCACATAGAGTAATTCATTTCATTTTTATAATAATCACGTGACTGAAGTCAAAAGCAATATCACTTTTATTTTGCAGATGAGGAGACTGAGGCACAGAAATAGCCCTGTGAGTAAGGTCTCTCTAGAGGAACATTTTAAAAAGTAATGCTGTTGAGCTGGGTATTTAGCTCATTGGTTCTGCCGCCTGCCTCGCAAGAGCAAGGTCCTGAGTTCCATCCCTGGTACCAAAAAAAAAAAATGCTGTTTACTCTCCCAGAAATTATAGTCCCATTGGGCTTATTAGACATTTTCTGCCTTGAAAAATTGTCAATGTGGATTTCTTAGGCTGAGGCTCAATCCAAGAAGTAGACGGGGGCTGACAGTTATTTCATGAGCACTCTTCACTGTGTTTCTATGGGCTCTCAGAGAAGCATGCCAGGAACAACACAGGGCTGTGGTTCTACTATCAACACCCTTGCTGTGGGTCAGCTCATGAGATAGGGGCAGAACTCTTCCTTCTGAGGTGCGCAGAGACCCTGTCCCTACAAACGTCCAGTTAGAGTCTGGCTTGGCAAGTGGACAAAATAAAGCCGGTACTGTCTGCTCTTCCTGAAATGTGTGCTCAACGACTTGATGCCATAATCCTATGAAGTTAGGGATGTGTTTTCTTTTTCTTTCTTTTGGCAAGTTCTTTATGATGATGCTTGGGATATTTTCTCTCTAGTCTCAGTTACAGGAATAATAAACTTGTTTTTATTTTGGAACAATTTTATTTTGCTACAATAAAACTGTACAATTAGTAGTTCTCTTGTGTCTTAGTAATTAATGGCTCATATCTCAGATACACAGAACCTGTAGCATGCAGTTTTTAACTTCTATTTCATCTCATTTCCACTTATTTTTCATTTGGCTTCCTTTCTTTGCTCTTTTATCTAAAATTTAATTTTCTTCTTTGGCACACATATCCATAGAATCCATTTTACATCTAGTATGAAATAAAACAGGATGCAAATAAATAAATAAATCAGATTGTTATTTCCCATATACTAAGTGTTAAATAATCATGGTTCAGATCAGTAAAGACAGCAAAATTGTAGAAAATGTATTTACTGCTTGTCTGTATTAAATTGGATTTATGTGCCAAATCCAATTTACAAAGCCTTCCCAATCTCATTTCCATGCACATATATTACAGTAGCATTTGACAGCATGTTTTGTTTCCACCTTTCTGCTTTCTTTCTCAAAAACAGAACTGTCTAGGTGTGGAGGCTTAGCAAGCAAACTTTTTCACTTCTTTTTTTCCATACAGATTGCCCAATCTACTATAGACTAGGTCCAGGCATTTGTGATAATATCCATGATTCTCTTTTACTAAAGCCCATGATCATTATAGATCACAGATTTATTTAAAGATTTAAAAAGCTTCTTCCTAAACAAACTCACAAAACAGTGAAAGAAGGAAACCAAAATCCTACTCAAAACACTTCCTTGAGACATGTGTTTCAAGGTTCAAATAATCATCTTTGCCATGTCCTTATAAAACTATTTTTGGTTTAGCCTTTTAAGTAAACTAATCAATAATTTTAAAAATTCGACCCCACTCTCTATCAGTTCTAAAGATAGAAGAAAGTTGCTCATACTCCTCAAGATTTCAGTGACTGCTCTAGACTCAAATTTTATCGGCCATAGATATAAGGAATCTGTGTATAGGTTTCCAGGAATTTATGAACCACTGTGTTGGTTACTTTTCTCTCATTGCTGAGACAAAATACCAGACATCCAAAGTTGAAGGGGAAGGGATTTATTTGGCTTATAGTTTGTAGAGGTTTCAGTCCATAATCAGCTGACCTCAAGGCAGGGATGGCAAACAGGCATCACAGAGGAGAAACAACATAGCATGCACAAAGTAGCAAAGGTAACAAGGGAGTTTAACAACACCTTTCTGCCCCTTTTATTTTATTCAGACTACCGGGATTAGGTGGTGTCAAACCAATCACTCACGTGTACTGGTTTAGTAATCACACACCCTTAACCCTAGCATCACACATTCCAGATTCAACTACCTCTGAAAAAGAAAGTACCACCTCATCTGCATGAGGCTTTGGGGGGACATCTGAACACAACCCATAACAACAACCTAACAGAATTTTTTTTTTTGGTTATAAAAGTTTTAATCAGTTCTTCCCGTTACAAGCCATCGGGTTGGGCAAATGGAATGTGTGGCCAAGGCTTGCTGTGTACAACACTGAGCCTGTAACTGCCATTATCAAAACATACATCTGTCACCGAAAAAAACTGTGATGTGCTGCCTCCATGTCTGACAACAGGTATAAAAAAGAAATCACAAATATTTACACCCTTGTTACACTCCACTATGGACTCAGGATCCGAGGAGACCCCTGCCTGCTAGCAGCTGGGTGGCCCAGAGGGTGGTGGGGGCTGCAGTGGGCTGGACACTGGTCCCACCGCCTGGGCCCCAGCATCAGAGGCAGACAAGCAACAGAAATACAACTTTGGTCCAAAATTTGAAGGAAAATGAAACACCCTGAAACAGCCTTTGCTGTTTGCCTAGGCAGATTGCAAGTGGAGCTGGTAAGGCAATGGCAGATAGAGGAAGGTGGGCGGGTGCCAGCCCAAGCCCTGTGAGGAGACCTGGCTCCTGGCCTCAGGCTCCTGAGCGCAGGGGGTCCCCAGCTCCAGAGACTGGATCCTGCCTGTGACTTCATTAAGCACAAGGAATAAAATACAAGTACAGCATACAAAGTAATACGAGAAGCTTGGATTACACTCATACCATTGTATCATCTGGCTATAAAAAGTTACTTAAAACTATTGCATATAAATGAAAAAAGATTAGAATATTTGGTCAACATGATATTGCTAGGCACAGCATCTGCAGCCACATCAGGTATGATACAGAGATTACAAGGGCTCCAAAGCTGAGGTGGAGGTCCGTACCTTCTGGGCCTGGCTGGGGACAGCAGCACCTGGAGGGTGGGGGGCTGCAAGAATCACTCGATCCATCATTGATTGAGTGGGGAAGGAGGTTCAGCTGGCCCTGGCCGACAGGCTTCCGCCCAGCACTGGGCACATGATCTTGTGGAAGGGAGCCGAAGGCTGCTTGGTGTTTGCCCAGCCAGGCCCCCACTTTGCCTGTGGGTGGTGTGGCCACAAGGCAGGCAGGTTAAAGCCCAAGAAAGCTGACTGTGGTCTGGGGTGCCCTCCCTCGGGCTGCCCAGGCTAGGGGCAGTGGGGACCCCTGCCGCAGCCCCTGGGAGCCTGAGCTGTCACCGTCACTGCAAGATCAGCAAGGTGAACTAGATTTAATTTTTTTAAAAACAGGTAAACTGATTTTTCTTTAAAAAAATAAAATCTCTGGTCCGTTAAGGTCACGTCAGCTGCTTTTTAAAGTGGCTTTTTTCTGGAATGACGGAAGTTAGCGCCAGGGCGCCCCACCACGAGCCCACCATAGATGGTGGACTTGGAGAAGGACACCCGCAGGTGGTGGTTCTCGCCCAGGTCGTGGTTGTGCAGGTCGATGAGGGCTTGCACGGCCTTCTGCACTGAGCCCATCTGGATCAGCGCCATCTTGCGGTCTTTCTGGAAGAACTTGAAGCCCTTCACCACACCCCCGTTGCTGGAGAAGAGGCTCTTGAGGTCTTCCTCCGATATTGATATTGAGGGCGGGATGTTGGAGAGGTGCAGCGTGGCAGAGGGTGGGAAGATGTTCTGGAAGTTCTTGGAGCCAGGCTTCTTGAAGCGATGCAGGGGCGAGTTGCCATAGTCCTTGGTGAGGCCCTGGTCCTCCTGGCCCTCCCTGGGCAACTGCACATTCTGGTGCTTGGACAGCGTGATGCGGATCGGCTTCCCGTGCAGCTTGTGCCCGTCCAGGTGACTCATGGCCAGCTGGGCCCTGCTCCCATCTGCCATCTGCACCAGTGCGTTCTCCTTCTTGTTGAACAAGATCTTCACCCGCTGCACGTCACCGTGAACGCCGAAAAGAATAAAGAGGCTTTGGGGTGTGACTCTCTCCGGGTTGAGGTTGCTGACCAGCAGGACAGAGTTCCCGGCCGCCCCGAGGCCTGGGATGCCGATGCGGCCTGCTACAGCTGCTGCTGCAGCTGCTGAGGGAATGGCCAGGGGCGCCAGCGCTCCGTGCACTTTGGGGACAGACAAACCTGCGGCTTGAGGAATGTCAAAGGTGGGAGGGAAACCAGCTCCTGCATACGGAGGGGCTGAGATTATACCAGGTGCACCGACAGCTGCGGCCATGGTCTGGTCCAGCGAGGGCTGGCTCCCCAGAGGGCAGGTCTGGGCGCGTATAGTCACGGCTTTTGTCGTAGTTGTACTTGACATTGAGGCTGGTGAGCTTGGAGAAGTCGATGCTCAGGGTACAGCAGGTGTTGTAGATGTTCTGCCTGTCCAGCGACAGCCTGGCGTGCTGGGCGCTCACAGGATCGGCGTACTGGAGCAGCGCCTGGAACTGACTGTTCTTCGTGAAGGTGATGATTTTCAGGACAGTGCCAAACTTGGAGAAGATCTGGTGCAGCACGTCCAGGGTTACGGGGTAGAAGAGGTTCTCTACGATGATCCTGAGCACGGGGCTCTGCCCAGCCATTGCCATCCCTGCATCCACAGCAGCCACCGAAGCAGCCAGGGCCAGGTTCCCCGACTGGACCGAGTTCACAGTCTGTAGTGCTGCCTGGGCCCGCGCCTGGTTCGGGGAGCTATCTGTCTTGAGCTCTTTGTGGTTGGAGAACTGGATGTAGATGGGCTGACCTCGCAGTACAGGCGTCACAGAGGTGTAGTAGTTCACCATGGTGTTGGCTGCCTCCTCCGTGTTCATCTCAATGAAAGCCTGGTTCTTCCCCTTGACCATCAGGAGATTGGTGACCTTCCCAAAGGGCAGCACCAGGGAGATGACCTCACCTTCAGTCACATCGCTGGGCAGCTTTCGGATGTGGATCACTCTGGAGGGGACACCGGCACTCCTGCTGTCACCTTTGAACTTCTTGCTGTCGTTTCCATTTGCTGTGGAAGCCGAGTTGCTGCTCATGATAAAGGGCCCGTTGGTTACACATGTAGAAAAGAGCTCGTCAGATCCCCACTTTGTACCAACTGGTATGTCTGGGATGATGCCGTCCATGGCACAAAGAGCAGACCAGCGGGGGAAGGAGTGGAGGTGCCGGAATCCTAACAGGATTTTTAAGGGTAGGAAGATAGCCCTCAGCTTTCATTATGTTCTCAAAGGAGTCTGTCAGGTAATTAAGGACTAGCTAATCTAGAAGCTATTCAAGGAATATCTATGTTTTCTTTGATGCTAACCATGCCCTTAGCTCCTTCTGTTCCCCACCCCCCTCTCCCCCTCTCCTTCTCCCCTCCCCCCCGCATTGAACCAACTATACACCCTGGCATATACCCAACTCAATTCTTTCAACATTACTTATGCTCCCAGGATCTGCACTCTTTAGTCCCATGGAGTAAACAAGGGTGGTTCTTGTCTAGCCCAGGCCTTCTAGAAGTTGCATCCTGGTGATGGAGACAGAGAGATGTGTATTAAATCTTAATTTGCAAGAGAATCTTGTCTAGTTGCAGATTAGATTGAATAATTGTGAAATAGGGCCCCAAATTCTCCATTTTCTACATGCAGAAAGAGTAATTGTTAGCAGTATCAAATACTTTACACATGTGCCTCACTTTCACTCAAGGAAACTCAAGGCTGGCAAGTCTAGATTTACCAAACAGGCCTGCCAGGCCCCTGTCATTTACTGGTATGAAGAAATGCACCATTTAGTTCATTGGTTCCCATACTGTGCTGCACACTGCAATCAGCTGAGAATCTTCACTGATTCTAGTCTGTACTTCCAGAAATGCTTATTTAATTGATGAGGGTACAAACTGCACAGGACATGAAATTCTTATAAACTCCAAGAAAAGTCTAACATGCAACAAAATTTGAAACCCAGGGCTACTATCACCGTGTCTCAAACTATCGAAAAGTGACTAGCAAAGTTATGGTAGAAAATTTTCCTAAGGCTTAAGCCTTCCACCTGAAAGGAACTTCAGAGGTTTCAAGTCACTGTCTACCCATTTTCTGTAATTTCTCTTGGATTTTACCCTCATGGTTTCCTACTATGAAAAAGGTCAGAATTAAGCACAGTCAGAAAAAATAAATTACTTAAGGTAACATAAAATCTATACCATAACTTTAATCCCAAGTAGTGAGATGTTCAAAGAACAATTCAAACTGGTATGAAAAGCTGCTTTGTAGGCCAGGGATTTAGCTCAGTGGCACCATTCCTGCCTTGCAAGCGCAATGTCCTGAGTTTGATCTCTGGTATGGGGGAAAAAAAAGCAGCTTTGTAAAAATGAACAAATAATGAAAAAATTATAAAAATATGTAGTGTCTGTAGGAAAAGAATGATGAAACTTTACTAGATATATAATAGAAAACTGAAATTAAAGGTAAAATACAGCATGGTCTTAGATAGAAGAACTAGAAATATAATATGGTTACCTGGATGGCTGAAGAAGTCACACCGCTATTTGAATCCCAGGTCTCGCATCAATTAATGTCTTGAACTTGGGCCAGGACTCATGGATATGCAGAAAGACACAGCATACCTCCCAGCTGCACAAGGGCAGAGGAATGTTTCTCAAAATCCAAAACAAACGTGACCCCCACATGATCTAGAGCAGTGATTCCCAGACTTCAACGTGCAAGTCACCTGGTGACCTCGCTAAGAGCAGATTCTGATTCAGTAAGTGTGGGTGGGACTGGCCTGAATTTTCTGTGCAAGCTCATGGTACCCTGGCACTGCAGTTCTTAACATAGCACTTTTAGGGCAAAAGATCTAAATTTCTCCAGCTGTGAGAGGTATTAACCCCTCTTCAGGTGTTCTACCCACATCATATTTCTTTCTCCATCTCTGTGTCTTTCCATGTGTCTGTATCTCCTGTCCTACTTCCAATTGCTCCTTAATTACAAATTCCACAAGAGGAAAGATCAAACTGATTTATTTCAAGGCAGTGGACACATATGGGCATCTTCTGAAATGTTCTTTCAATCTTCTAAATGTTTTACAAGGAACTGGCATTATTTATGTAATCATAAAAATTATTTTCTGCTACTTATCAGTATTATCACTTTGGCTGCTTTTTATGCAATGCTGAGGAGAAAAAAGCTCTTCAGAGACCTACAGAGCTGGAAAGAGAAATACAAATGAGAGATTCAAAGAGCAGAGGACAGGGCAATAAAGAATACATTCTAAATGTACAGCCAACAGTTTGGAAGGAATTACTGGCTTCCACTGGGCCCAGCAAATTCACCCTCTCACCTGTCCTGTTCCTGTTTATCAGTGGCTGCAAATCTGCTCTGCAGCTCTGTAAGCTTAGCACTAGAGGGCTGGAAAGCTGTGCCACTTGACCTCCTCTCATCTACAGCTGTTCTCTTCTTGAGACAACTTGCAGAGACTCTGTTGCCCACTGCACATGGTCACCTGTTAAGAGAACTCAGTTAAAAGAAACAAGAGAAGAATCCCTGAGTTAGGGTTAATCAGTGGGTAACTGAAGGGCCTCACATAATATCCCTGCAGATGCATGCTAATTACCAGTGCAAGGCTTCACCAGCCCCAGATGATATGTTTTGCCAGCCATTTCAACTTTGAATTCAAATAACTTCGACAGAGGAACAAGCATCCAACATGATATAGTAGGTTGTAAACTAGTTACAACCGTCCCTTCCGAACAGATCTCCAGGATTTGATGGAGATGGCTGCATACAATGGTCCTCTGATCCCAGCAGGCCTCTCTAAGGTTCAGAGCTGAAGAGTGTTTCCACTTTTGCTAGGCTGCTGTGTCTACTTCAGGAGCAAAAGTGACTCTCCTTACCTTGGGGCTTGGCCCTCCCAGTGTGTCACCAGCCTTTAAAACCAGCTGCCTGAGAAGCAGGAGGACCAGGAGACTATTTCCTCCATGCACCCTCTAGGACATTCACTGATCTGCATCATTGACTCTCCCCCATTTGACCTCAGATACAAAGTGGCACTTGCCTGAAGGTCAGCCTTGAAGGTCTCTGCCCATATTTCAGTGAGGAGGGCAGCCCTTTCTTCACCCCTGTGAAGGGTTCTTGCCAGCCCAGACCCTTGTTTTCTTGATAGAAATGCTCAGGACACACATAGGCTGCTGTTAGCTCTTATGCACTGCTGAAAGTTTTAGACAGGTAGGACACCACCCTTTATCAATTCAGCACAAAAATTGCACAGTGCACTGTGTAGACATTATCCCGCTGTGTAATTTGAGCCAACTGATATGTATATCTATTTAAAATTTATTGACATATGTGTTTCTATGTTGGTTTGTTCTACTGGCATCCCTACTTTATCCCTGAAAATCTTCAAACACTAGCTATTCTTCCCTGATGTAATAAAGTTTCTTTGGTAGCTTCAGAATATCTAATTCCATTTTTATGCATTGTTACGGTGGTTCAAAGAAATCAGAATTTTAAAAAGGAAGAAATTCAATGTGACTAAGAAGAACAGAGAGAAAATGTCACACTAGTGGCAAGGATAAAGAGTGTCTTTAGGATAATGACAAGTGGTTCATTCTTAAAATGTTTAGTGAAAATGTGTGATATAATCTCCCTCTGCTGTCTTGCTCACAAAATTGCTGGTGAAGTGTACCTGGGGTACTATTGACTTGGTGTGAGTGGAATACTTAAGAGTATGTGAAGATTTATTGAGTCCCATGAAGATGTGAAGGAAACCCAGAGACAGCACTTGTGGGCAGGCACAGGAGCTGAGAGTCAGAAGACACTGGTATGTTTGTCCAGGTAGTGCACTCTTTAGGGGTGTACTACTAGCACTGCAGTAGAGGTGGATGTTGTCCCTAAAACTGTGATGTTCTCAGCTTGCTCAACTATCTGTGCTGATCCTAAATTAAAAGTTAGTTGAAAACATATTTGATTATTATAGATATAGATGATATACATGAGATTTAGATATAGATCAAAATATACAGCATCTTCTCTATGTATGGCTAAGATTTTATTCCTGCCTAGAATTTTCTATGTATTAGTTATTGGGAAGGTAAAATTAATAGGAACATAAAACATCAATAAAATAAAGTATTAAATTCTTAATATTTATTGCTCATTTGGAATAAACAACATTTTTAACATCAAGTATTTGTTTACAAAACCTAAAAAATAACAACAGAAAGAAATTCCTATATGAACTACAAAGAAAATACCAATAGAACTCTAGAACAAAAATGGACTTTCTTTCAATTGTTACACCCAAGGCAGTCTTCATACAATTACAACAACGTGTTCCATACATATGTCTCACACTGACAGCACATGTACTTAGCTTCCTTTTCCATGAGTCAAGCCATTCTAGTCACTTCTTTCATCTTCCTCTTTTGTCAAGAGCTTCTTACTCTATTGTACAATGTGTACTTAGCAGGAAAATAAGATATCAATAAAATAAAATATCAAATATGTAATGAGTGTTTAGAATAGATATCGACATTTCACATCAGCTATTTACAAAACCTGAAAGAGAACATCAGAAATAAATACCTATGTGAACTACCGTGAAAATACAAACAAAAGTCAGAAATAATCTTTGCTTCAATTGTCACTCCCAAGGCAGTCTTCACACAGGACAAGTATCACTTATACTGATAGCATGTATGTTTTGTTTTTCTGTCCTTTTTTCAGGGCACAGTTGACATCTTTTTTGGTTTTCCTGTTGTTGTAGTAGGTCTTTGTGATGTTGCGCCTTCCTGTCCACCTTTCAGCTCACCAGCATGCTCCAGAACTTTTTTGCATAGTTCCTTGGGCAGAAACATTTTGTTCTTCTTCTTTTATAAATGATCTCTTATCAGTTCCAGTTCCAGTACTCTAAGAAAATTTCTCCATGGTATTTTGCACTTGTTATTTTCTTTGTAAACTATGAAACTATTTATGCCCACATATTTAGGATGGAGTAAAACACAACCATTAGTCAATGCTTTGTGTTTCAAGTGACATCATAGTTGCTGTATGACTCATCAACAACATCTGCTTTGCCTGTGGTTTTGTTGTAAAAAGTTACCATCTCTGGCTTCAGTTTTGTCAGGGTTTCTCTGTCAATCTTGCCATCATGTACAATGTTGACATCAGCAGTACCAGTTTGACTTTCTTTGCTGTATACGAGGCCAATTTTATGTCTTTCTGAAATCCAAAGATTGTAAAATACAATTCTCTGTTTTCAAATTGCAACATTTTATTGGGAATTTCTGCCTTGTTCTTGTGTACAGTTCCTACACTGGTCAATTTGTGCTCTGTTAGCAAATGTGACATCAGTTGGAAACTGGTAAACCAATTGTCTAATGTTACATTCCAATTACTTTGGGAGATAAGAGCAATAAGTCTGTTTACATATCATTCAGTTTATTATCAATGAATAAAGACCTGGTGGCTGAGTTCCAGGATAAATTTCTAAATTAAAAGTATAATATGTCTTTGAATCTACCAGGGAGTATTTTTTTATTTGAATCCTTTTTTAGCATATAATGCCTAAAGCTACAGTGACCATGAATTGCTACAAATTGTTCATGAATAGTAATGTATTCAGATGGTGTGTAAATTGCTTGACATTTAGACACAAAGCTCTCAAACAATGAGTGGATTATCAGCCAGATTGTCAGTTCCTTTTCTTTCTTGTTGGGTGGTTTTGTCACCAAACCTTAGGCAATTTTGAAAGAAACCAATCTCCTCAATGTCACTGTTATTCTACAAACCTCAAGCCCATTACGAATCACTTCTCCATAAGTCTTTTACATTCCTGTGATTACCATGAGAAAGCCCTGCTAAGTACAGCAGACCTGTGAATGCTTTTAGTTCAGCTAGTGAAGTATCATAAATACATTTTCAAGTATGACTGTCAATGCATATAGAACATTTTACTTGTATTTCATCATTTGTGTATTTCTCAACATCTTGGAGAATATTGTCTATTATAAAAAATTTCCAATATTGAATGGCAATGCTGGCATTCTGTGTCCAATAGGTTTCAACCCTGCAAAGATCCTCATTATATTTTTGGATCTAGTTCTAACATTGGATTGTTCCATTTGGTTGCATGACAATTTTGTACCTTTTTGAGTAGTCAAATATGTACTCACATTGCTGTTTTTTTACTCCTCTGAATCAAGGAAATCTTCATTCCCTGTGTCTGTATCAGTCAATTCTTTCTCCATTTCACTATCACAGGAACTTTGACTCACATAGCCAATGTCAAAGTCATTATCATTCTTATCCATGTATGAGTCACCTGATGACTCACTTTTGCTCTCCTCAAAACTTGCAAATCTGGTTTTTCATGTGCCATTATACTGAACTGGGCTACTTCAACAAGAAAAATCAAAAGAAAAGTTAAAAAAAAAAATCCTAAATGCAAGAAATTTAACAATGAGCATTTCATGAGTAAAACTCATCTGTTGCTGCTTTGGAGCTCCTGTATACACCTTGCCATTCATCTGCCAAGTGGGTGAATGCACAGATTGGTTTCTGTTTTTCTTAGGCACAGCTAGTTTGAGCCACACCTGGATTCCATTATGATAATTTAGATGTTTGCAGAACAGAAGTATGGCACGGGTGTATTGTGCCTCCTGTGATGCTCAGGGATGCATACACAAAAATGTTACGTGGAATATTATGTGAGTAAAAATCGTGATTGGACATTTTCACAGGTGCACACACCTTACTGTTTGTCATACCAAGTGGGTGAACACAAAGATTGCCTCCTGTATACCCCAGGTGCAGCTAGTAAGATACATAGCTGGCTATTGTTATGCTCAAGTACATAATTTCATTAGAAAATTATAGAATGGGTATGTTTTACCCACTGTGTATATGCAAAAGTAAAAGGTAAAGTAGCCGTATTAAATACTTTTCCATTGTTGGGACAAAATACTTGACACCTGTAATTTAAAGGATGAAAGATTTATTTTGAGTCAGTATTTCAGAGGTGTCACTCCACGGTAGGTGGGCTCCAAGGCAGAAATAGCACTGCAGAAGGGCACAGTGGAGGAAAGCTGCTCAACCCTGGTGCAAGGAAACAGAGAAAAGGGAGGATCCAGAACAAGAATATGCCCTTCTTTTTAACAATGCTAATCTTTTTAGTACTGTTCTTGGCCCCAGCTTTACAGGTACTTTTTTCTTTTGGCCATGCTGCAAATTTTTACATGTTCCAACTTTGATTTTTTTTTTTTGTTTATTTGTTTTATTTCTGATTCTCACTGTAGATCTTCTTAAAAGCATCCAGAAGTACCCATACCACAGCCTGAAGGTTGAGCTGCCTTGAAAACTTCTCTGCTAGATTAATTAGTCTCCCATTTTCAATTCAGCCTCATTCAAAGTTTTAGTATATGAGTGAAATGAAGATAGGTTCTTTCTCAGTATGTAACATGAATGCCCTCTAGTCCAATTTTTAATAGAGTCCTTGTTTCCATCTGAAACTTCATGAACGTGGCCTTTACTGTTGGAATTCCATCTGTATTCTGAGACTCATCTCTGACCAGAATCATCCATCAGGCTCTGCTTAGAGAATTTTAGGTCTTTTCTAGCCCACACCTCAAAACCTGTCCAAACTCTTCCCACACACCAGTATTAACTTATTTTACATGGTCAGGTATAATTACAGCAACAACTACACTGATTTTCTGAATTAGTGACTGTCTTATTGCTGGGGCAAAGTACCTGATGCCTATAATTTAAAAGAGAGATTTACTTGGCTCATGATTTTAGAGGCATGGCCATGGCAAAAGACCATAGTGGAGGAAAACTGCTCAGCCCATGACAACCAGGAAGCAGATAGGGAGAGGAGGAGCTGGGAACAAGAATACTGTACACCCTTCTAGTTCACACCCACAGTGACTTATCTAACAGCACCTCCTAACAGCACATTCAACTATGAACTCATCAATGGACTAATCCACTGGTGAGTATTGTACCCTATGATCTAATTATCTTTCAAAAGCCTTGCCTTTGAACACATCACACTCTTTTTTGGGGGATATTCTAGACCTAACCCACAACAGTAGCATATGGTAAATGTATGAGTGTCACAGAAAACCCTCTGAGATGCAGTAGTCCTAAGAGATGCTCTGTGACAAGTGTCTCATGGTCAATTAAGTTTGGGCAACACTTCTACTATGCACCTTCTTGGAGCACATCCATGCATACTGTATCTTAAAGGGCCTAAGAAGTCTCACCAAGGTAAAGTTTTCATGCCTTTTTGTTAACCCAGAATTCCCTATTCCTTTGGACATGGAATCCATTTTTGTGTAATACCTGTTAACATTTCAAGAAAATGTGGATTGTATTGTAGATGATAAGTACTAAAGATTTAAGGAGGGAAGAAATCACCACAGGCTGCATTGTTATACTACAGAGGCATTTTGAGGAGGCACAGGAGAGTCAGCATTGCCTCACCACATAGGCAGCATTTAGACAAGCAGAGCCAGGAGGTGAAAGGAATAGGTGGGAATAAGGAGCTTCTTTAAAACCAAAGGGAAAAAAGAATTACACCATTAAGTTCATTGAGTCAGAAATAAGAAGCATCCCAATCCATCTAGAAAGAGATCACTGTAGCCACACCCTGTTCACACATCTCAGTTTATCTCATTGCTGCCATGTCATGTGAATCTGAGGGTTTATTACACTCTGACTTCTCCCTCCCTCCTCCCAAACTTCTGTCCCACTAGTTCTGTGACAAACTCACAGATATTTACTCTGTTTATGCTTCCTCCTCCTCACTATGTCCTTTCTTATAAATAGAATACATTGTTGTATACATTGTTTTCTCAGTGCAGTTCAGATGGTCCCTCTCAAACTAACAACAGTATTGGTGATAACAATATTCAGTAATAGTAATGAAGTATTTACATTCTGGGTACAGAGTGTTTTGGATGTTATCCTTAATGCTTATTTTATGATGCAGGGACTGTTTTTCCCCCATTGCAGAATGGGGGCGGGTGGCCTGGAGACATCATGGGACCGGCTGCAAGTCACAGTGCTAGGAAATGTACACCTGAGGGCCCCTGGACCATCTGATTCAAAACCTATGCTCTCCCGTTTCCCCTGTTTAAAACCCTAGAATTTTTAAAATAATGAAATAAACTTACCTTTTGCTTTATGCTCTTGCTATTTATATCATATGTATATTCTATGTCTATTGATTTAAAAGCACTTAGAGTTCTAGAATAGCTCCTGGTTTATCCTTGAGTCTTTCTTAGATTGTAGCATAACATTGTACATATATAATATGCCCTTAATCTTTTTTTATAAATGAGTAAATTTTTAATACCTCCTAGCACTGATCATGAAGGAGTGAAGAAGAGAAATGAGGAGACAGCCATTTGCTTTCTTGTATTGTATTATAATTGTCAATCAGAATTGGTTCTGAACCAAGTCTGCATCCTACCCCTGTGGAGTGACAGCATCAGGCTCTCTTGGGAAGTTGTTGGGAATTCAGACTCTCAGGCCCGACTCCAGACCTACTGAATCAGAAGCAGGATTTTAATAATATCCTCAGATGATTTCTATCTCCATTAAAGTTTGAGAAACCTGGCTATGAGCCTTTAATATCTGCTGGTATCATAGTTATCTAAGACATCTGTAAAATCTCTAGATCATCTAAAGTGAAAAAATTAAGTAGTTACAGAATCCCTAAGGGTTCTAGGTTAGATTATCCTGGATCTGGGCAGAGTTCCAAAACTTCCTTACATCAAGAGTACAAGAAGAGCAGTGTCTGGCACTTGAATCTGCATTGATAGAGTGAGAGAAAATGAGAACTAGCCTCTGTAGATATTCTCTTTCGCATTTCTAAGTTTCCTCTCCCTCCCTCTCCCCCTTCTCCTTCTCCTCCATCTGTGGGCTTCTACCCTAATAACCCAGCATTTATGTCCAATGTTTTCTGAACGCTAATTTTGTCCTAGTCACTGTTCTAAACACACAATTACATTGACAGCAGATTCATATACCAATAAAAGTGCTTTATAAGAATGGGACAGTATGAGCCTGAGTCAAACTGCAAAATAACAAACTGCAGCATTTCCTTTCTCTCATTACCCTTTTTGGCATGTAGTCTATCTATCTTCAAAAATCTTAGGCCTTTTTCTTCTCACTGAATCTGTCAAGCAGGTGGTATTTTCAGCAGAAAGAGCCACAATCAGGCTCAGGAGACTTTTCTTCATCCTACTACTCCAAGTTCTTGGCCACACTGCCTTACCAGAGGTCTGTCAATGTCCTCAGCGGAAATGAGAAGTTATATTGAGGTTGCTTGGGAAATCTTATCAATCTCCATCTCTGTGTAAGTATCTTAGGCCCTGGGGTAAACTTTTTTGAGGAAACTTTGAAATAAACTAGAGTTGATGCTAGTAGAATTATTTAAATAAAGTTTGCAAAATATTTCCTCTTAAAAGAAAAGCAACAGAAGGAGCATGAGTTAGCCAGCTTTTCTTGCTGTGTCAAAATACCTGAGAATAACAATTTAAAGTACAGATTTATGTTGGCTCATGGCTTCAGAGGTTTCAGTAAATGGTCAGCTGGCTCAGAGACAGAAATACCATGGCAGAAGGGCATGATGGAGGAAAGTTTATCCCCTCATGGCATCCAAGAAGCATAGAGGGAAGGAGCCAGACATAGTCCCAAAAGGTTATGACCACATGATCCACTCTCTTCAGCTAGGTGCTCCCTCCTATTTCCATCTCCCAATAATGCCATCAAATTATGATCTCATTAATTGATCAATCCACTGATGAGGTTAGAGTCCTCATGATCTGAAAGCCCTACTTTTGAGTACATGAGACTTTGGGGGATGCTAGTTCTAAATCATAACAGAGCATAAAGTGGCAAAATGGCACAAGCTTTTATTCTCCTCAATTTGTTTCTTGCAAAATGGCACAAGCTTTTGTTCTCCTCAATTTGTTTCCAAAGTCACTTGGTGTGGAAAATTGGCATTGTTTTAGTCTGTTATACCAAAAAAAGAACATTTCCTTGCCTATCTCACATTTGTTTATTAAGCTTATTAGTAATCATTTTGGATAATGCTTTAAAAATAAATTAAGAATTACATTCTATTTACTTTTATGTGAGGCATAGGCATTGTAAGGATTTTAAAGAATGAAACAATGAAATATATGCTAAAATTTGAATACAGAAGGACCTGAGTTCGATCCCAGGTACCAAAAAAAAACAAAACAGAGTATTAAAATTTGAATACAATCAATATCAATATTTTATTTGAGTGTTTTTCTCAAAAAATGGGGGGCAGTGTTGTTTTGGGGTTCTTTTTTTGCAAAACAAGGGGGCAGTTTCCCCACCCTGGGACATCTGGTAATATCTGCAAATATTTGGGGTTGTTACAGCTTGGAGGCAGATGAACTACTGGCATCTACTGGACAACGGCAGGGATGCTGTTAAACATCCTACCATGTACAGGACCACAGGACCCTCAGTCCTCAACAAAGGGTCATCCTGTCAAAAATGTTAAGATGGGGCCGGGGATTTAGCTCAGTGGTTCCGCTGCTTGCCTCGCAAGTGCAAGGACCCAAGTTCAATCCCCAGTACCCGCCCCCCCCAGAATGTTAAGAATGCCAACTTTTTTTTTTTTTGAGACAGCATCTCACTATGTAGTTCAGGCTGGTCTTGAACTGACTATCTAGTTTCAAACCCATGGTGATCCCGCTGCCTCATCCTTCCAAGTGCTGGGATTACAGATGTGAACCACCATGCCTGAAAGTGCCAATGTTGAAGCCCTTGATTTGGAGAAACAAGCAGGGTGGTTCAAACCTGTTTTCTAGACTGAAATTCTTTATGGATGAATTCTTTTTAAAAAACAAATGAAAATAAAATTGAACACAAGGAACTTCTCTGAATTTCACAGGGATAGAGGTGGTGGCATTCATCTGATAGTAATGTAATCACCGCTTTTGTATTTATTTTGGAGTACAGAGTTTAATTATGTGTGACAGCACCCATAGTGAGAAAAGAAAATTGTCATGATGGTACAAGAAGAAATAACCACCCCCAAAAGTCTTAGAAAAGTTTTAACGACAAAAGTAGTAGCTAGGGAAGTAGAAGCAAATAACTGTCACCCTGTTCCTAAAAAACAGCTGAACCCTTCTGAGGACAACTGCCTTTGGGGATGCTGTGTCAAAGGGATCTTGTCAAGTGAAGGCTGTAATTGCCAATAGGTTCCCTGGGAAAGAGGAGAGAGGAACAACTGAAAAATTTCCATCACTCTGAAATGCTCCAACTGAGCACTGAGAGGAGGTAGACTTGACAGCTTTTAAGCAGACATTTGCCAGAAATAGAGTGACCCTGCAGATGTTTCATGAGCCCAGAAGAGGATACTGCTCTGTTCCGCTAAATGCAGACTGTCTGCACCAAGACACATTGACTCCATATGGAAATGTTTTTGAGTAAGATATTTTGCAATTTCTCTTGGGTGCTGATACATTGCAGAATGTAGAGCATTGCAGAGGTATTGTCTGTTAGAAACACAGGGAGATAAAGAAATTCAGATGGATACTGTTTACTACTGCATAGGACAGAACAGACATGGCCCTGGTACATGGTGATTGTGGGACATTAGGATCTTAGTGTCAGGGAATGACACATAACTTCCCCTTCCTTTCCACCCCAGAGGGCACCCCAAATTATTTACAGTGTTGCCTCAATATAGCAGATGTCAAAATACTATAGGTAAGAAGATAAGAAGGGAGGATATGCCTGGTGGGACAGACTTTGGGGGGCTCCTAGGAAATGGGCCAGATGCTGGAATGCCTTCCAGTTGCTGATTTCCAAGGTTCCAAGGTGAGCATCCAGGGATGAGGATACATATATCCTAGCTACCAGCCTAAATATGACTCTGTATGGACCAAGAAAGGGCCCTTTCCTCAAAATGCTTTCTTGCTGTCTTTCAGAATGATGGTATAATTTTTTTTTATTGGTACATTTTAGGTATACAATACATTTACATTTCTCATTGGGAACTTGTACCTTTACATGATGCATCTTGGTTCTTATTTTTTTCCTATTTCTTGCCCTCCCTTCACCCCTCCATCCCTCCTTATTTACAAATACTTTGTTTCTATTTTTTCCATTTCTCATAATTTTTCCTATCCCTTTTTTCCTTTCCCTACCCCTCCCACTTCCCCTACCCCTTTGGACCTTTTCTTCCTATTTCACATTATCAATTATTCATTTTAAACATTGGTACATTTTAGTTATACAATATAATGACATTCATCATTGGAAATTTGCACCTTTACATAATCTCTCTTGGTTCTTATTTTTCTGCCTTCCCTTGGCCTCCCTTTAACCCCTCCATCCTTCCCTATTTACAAAGACTTTATTTACATTTTTCCGTTTTCTGATATTAATTTCATTCCCTTCTTTCCTTTCCCCTACCCCTCCACTTCCCCTTCGTCACTTCTTTTCCTATTTCACATTATCTATTATACCTTTTAATCCTTATTTACATTTTCAGTTTCTCACACTAGAGAAACTATTCGGTATTTACACATGTGTCCTATTTATTTCAGAGTGTGGCCTCAATGTGCATACACTTAGCTAAAATGTCTCTAGTTACTCATTTTTTATGGCTGAGTAATACTCCATATTATTTTAAAAAACACATTTTCTTTATCTAGTCTCCACTTGATGGGCATTTGGGCTGTTTCCAAGTTTTAGCTATTACAAATTGTGCTGCTATGAACATGGGTGCACACATATCACTGTGGTATGATTCTTTTCATTCTTTGGGGAAGATACCCACCAGGGGAATAGCTGGGTCAAATGGGATGTATAACCCTAGTTCTCTGAGGTATCTCCATACTGATTTCCTCAGTGGTTGCACCAGTCTACACTCCCACCAGCAGTGGAGCAGTGTTCCTCTTTCCTCACAGCCCTACCAGCATTTGTTATTGGTTGATTTCATGATAGCAGCCATTCTTTCTGTAGTGAGGTGGAATCTCAGTGTTGTTTTCGTTTGCATCTCTCAAATGACCAGTGATGTTGAACATTTTTTCATGTTTATTTGCTGTTGGCACTTTGTCTGAGAAATGTCGGTTCATTTCAGATGTCCATTTTTGGATCTTTAAATTTGGGAGGTCTGATCTTTTTAAGTTCTTTATAGATTCGAGATAGTAGACCTTTGTCTGAAGAACAACAGGTGAAGATTTTTTCCCACATTGTGGGTTGTCTCTTCACACTGCTGGTGGTTTCTCTTGCTGTGCAGAAGCTTTTTAATAAGCAGAGATCCCACTTGTTGATTGTTTGTGCTAGTTCACGGGCAACTAAGGTTTTGTTCATAAAGTTGTTTCCTACTGTAATGTCTTCAAGAGTTCTACCTAACCACTGTTCCAGCCAGTTCAGCGTTTCTATTTTAATATTTGGATCTTTAATCCATTTCAATTTTAGTTTAGTGCATGGCAAGACACATAGGTCTAGTTTTAATCTTTGGCAAGTCGAAACCCAATTTTTCCAGCACCATTTATTAAAGAGGCTATCTTTCCTCCAGTGAGGTTATTTGGTTCCTTTATCAAAGATGAGGTGGCTGAGTGTGTCTGGCATTGTTTCTGCATCTTCTAATCTGTTCCACTGGTCCTCAGGTCTATTTTGTGCCAGTACCATGCTGTTTTTATCACAGTAGCTTTGTAGTAGAGTTGCAGGTTGGGGATTGTGATACCCCCTGCCATGTCTCTGTTACCTAGAATTGCTTTTGCTATTCTGGCTCTCTTCCTGTTCCAAATGAATTTTTGGATTGTTTTCTCAAGGTCCATGAAGTATGCTGCTGGGACTTCAGTTGGGATCGCATTGAAACTATATAGCAGTTTTGGAAGTATGACCATTTTCACTATGTTGATCCTTCCTACCCAGGAGCAGGGGATATCTGTCCATTTTCTGATATCATCTTCAATCTCTCTTTTCAGAGTGCTATAGTTTTCAGAGAAGAGGTCTTTGATTTGTTTCATTAGGTTGATTCCTAGGTATTTCAGTTTTTTGGATGCTATTGTGAAAGGAATTGTTTTCTCTATTTCCTCTCTCCGTGAGTCTGTCATTCGTGTAGAGGAAAGCTATTGATTTTTTGTGTGGACCTTATATCCAGCTACTTTACTGAATTTGGTTATTAAGTCTAGAAGACTTTTGGTGGCGCTCTTGGGGTCTTCTATATAGAGTATCATGTCATCTGCAAATAATGACAATTTGACTTCTTCATTTTCTATCTTTATTCCTTTTATTTCTTTCTCTTGTCTAATTGCCATGGCTAATGTTTCCAAAACTATATTGAACAAGAGTGGTGATAGTGGACATCTTGTCTTGTTCCTGATTTTAGTGTGAAGGATTTCAGTTTTTGACCATTTAGTATGGTACTGGCTGTTGGTTTTTCATAGATGGCTTTTTTTAGATTGAGGTAGAGACCATCTATTCCAATTTTTTGGAGGGTTTTTATCATAAATGCGTGTTGGATTTTGTCAAATGCTTTTTCTGCATCTATTGAGATAATCATGGTTTTTGTCCTTGGCTCTATTGATAAAGTATACATTGATTGATTTGCATATGTTGAACCATACCTGCATCCCTGGGATGAATCCTAGTTGATCAGGGTGTATGATCTTCTTGATAATCTTCTGCATTGTATTTGCCAGTATCTTATTAAGGATTTTTGCATCTATGTTCATTAGTGAGATTGGCCTATAGTTCTCTTTTTCGGTTGGGTCTTTCTCTGCTTTTGGGGATCAAAGTGATGCTTCATTTCAGGAATATATTTGGGAGTATTGCTTCCCTTTCAATTTCATTGAAGAGTTTAAACAGTAGTGGCAGTAGTTTCTCTCTAAATGTCTTGTAGAATTCAGGAGTAAAGCCATCAGAACCTGGGCTTTTCTTAGTTGGTAAGTTTTTAAATGTTTTCAACTTCATTGGTTGATATTGGGTTGTTTAGAATTTTTAGGTCTTCTTCATTCAACTTTGGTCATTCATACGTGTCTAGAAATCTGTCCATTTCTTCTGTGTTGTCCATCTTATTAGTGTATAGGTTCTGGAAGTAGGTACTGATGATCCTCTGGATTTCTGCTGGGTCTCTTGAAATTTCACCCTTTTCATTCCTAATTGCATGGATTTGGGCCTTTTCTTTCCTTTTTCTGATAAGGTTGGCTAAGGGTTTGTCAATTTTGTTTATTCTTTCAAAGAACCAACTCTTGGCTTCATTAATTTTTTGTATCATTCTCTTAGTCTCCATTGCATTGATTTCTGCCCTGATCTTTATTATTTCCTCCCTTGTATGAGCTTTGGGTTTGTCCTACTCTTCTTTTTCTAGAAGCTTAACATTCAGCATCAGATTATTTAATTGGGCTTGATTTGGTTTCCTAATATGTGCATTCACTGGAATTCATTTCCCTCGTAAGACTGCTTTCATTGTGTCCCATAGATTCTGATATGTTGTATTGTCATTGTCATTTAATTGAAGGAACTGTCTGATTTCTTCTTTAATTTCCTCTGTGACCCATTGGTTATTCAGAATTGTGTTGTTCAATTTCCATGTGTTTATGAAATTTTTGCAGTTTCTTTGGTATGGATCTCCAATTTCATTGCACTATGGTCTGATAACATATAGGGGATAACTTCAATTCCTTTGCAATTACTTAAACATGTTCTATGAGTGAGTATGTGGTCTATTTTGGAGAACGACCCATGTGCAGCTGAAAAGAATGTGTATTCTGATTTTTTGGGGTAGAACACTCTGTAAACATCTGTTAAGTTCATTTGTTCAAGAATTCGATTGAGTTCTAATATTTCATTACTTATTTTTTGTTGATGGTATAATTTTAATATGAATGTATAGTGTCTACTATGTCAAGGGTACCCTCTACTCCCTAGAGATGTACAGAGCAAACTCTTTAAAATTCAAATGGGTAGCCATCATCAACAGAGGCTGAGGTTTTACAAACTAGTGGTCCTACTGCATCTCAAGTAAATGAGAAAAATCTCTGCACAGAAAACTAATAGCAACAAATTTAGGAGGAATAACAAGACCAGAAATAGTATGATTTCTCGGGCCACCGTACTACCACCCCAGAGCACCAAGCTGAGCCTCTCGGGTTGACATACCACCACCCCAGAGGGCTGAGGAGGTGAGCCCCTCAGGCCGCTATACCACCTCTCCAGAGCACCAAGGTGAGCCTCTAAGGCCTCCATACCACTGCCCCAGAACACTGAGGAGGCCAGTGCACCCCATCCCCCTGGCTGTGCAAAGCCATTACCTAGATCCACCCTGCAGAGTTGCAGGCGTCATAAAGGACATTGTTCTAAGCTTGAGAAGATAGAGTAGAATTGAACAACAGAAAGAGGGCCTCTCTGAGGCCCCTTGATGAAAATTAAAGCCCACTGGAAAAGTGAAGAAAATCTCTGCAATAAAGCACACCAGACCACCTTAGTTGGGGGAGGAGCAGTGTGGACCAGAGCAGCGCAGCTGCAAGCAGATCCCAGCTGGGGCTCCGTCTTGACCCCACAGGCTAGGGCACACTGGCCCAATCCAAGGGCCTGCCTGGAAAAGAGTTGCACAAGCACACAAGCAACAGCCAGAGGTTTGCCCCAATACCATCAGTAAGTACGCGAGACCCTAGCCAAAAGCTTGCTCACACAACAGGAACTTTGGTCCACAGCCCCCAGCCAAAGACCCTCCCAGACAACAGCTACATAGGAACCATAGCCAGTGGCACACCTAGATAGAAACCCAAGTGTGCACAGGTCTCAGCCAGAAGCCCACCCAGACAACAGGTCAGCTCAGGGATCCAGAAGGCCACCTTTCTGAACTCAGGAATTAGTATACTGGTGAGCAGCACAGAAATGCAGCTCTGTGGCTTGCTGAGAATTGAAGACCTCTGGGTGAGCAAAAAGTTGTCTCAGCAAAGGCACAGCAGGCTGCATCTGTTGAAATGAGAAGACACATAAGCAAGCCTCAAAACCAGACTTCCAGATCACCTACAGCAACCCTAAAGGGAAACAAGATGGAACAATCTGATACTCAACCACCTGGACTCCCTGAACTAGCAACAAAAGAGGATCTGGAAAAAATGAAACCAGAAATAATTTCTCAGATAAAAGCAGAGGTTGTGCCCATAGGGCAAGATATGATTAATAAATCTAGAGCAGACACAGATAAAAATAATAGAGGAGCTGAGGAACATGATGGAATCCCAACATAGGAAACAAATGGAATCCATAAAACAGATGCAAACACATTGCCAGGAGATTAAAAACTCCATTGAAAGTTTATGCAGCAGAATGAGCCAATGTGAGGACAGAATTTCAGACATAGAAGATAAGATTGGAATTAGTGACCAAGAAAACAAAAATATCTTTAAAATAGTAAGGGACCATGAGAAATCAGTCCAGCAGCTGCTACGTGATGCAAAGAAGAATAAACTAAGACTTATTGGAGTCAATGAAGAAACAGGAGAGAGTGCAGATAACATTAAAAAAAACTGTTCACAGAAGTGAACAGAAAACAGAAAACTTCCCAAGCAGGGGAAAAGAACTTGACATACAGATAAGTGAGGCATATAGGACTCCAAATAGCTGTGATAAAAAAAATCTACACATAAGTATATAATAGTTAAGATTCCAGAAACCCAACAGAAAAACAAAGTTCTACAAGCAGTCAGAGAAAAGAAATAAATCACATACAGAGGAAAGCCCATCAGAATCACAGCAGACTTCTCAATGCAAACCCTCAAGGCAAGAAGAGCTTGGAGTGATGTATTTCAACCCCTAAAGGAAAACAACCTCCAACCCAGATTGATGTACCCTGAAAAACTATCTTTCAAAATGGATGGAGAAATAAGATTCTTTCATGACAAAGAGCACCTTAGGAACTTCATGAATACCAAACCAGCACTCCAAAAAATTTTAGACAAAATCCTAGGAAAAGACAATGAGGATCACAACCCCAGGAAGGCCAGCAGAATGAATCCACTGGATGTGACAAGAAATTAAAAGCAAAAGGGGAGAATCCAACAAAAAGAAAATGTCATGACAAGGATAAGTCAATATGTATGAGTTATAACTATCAATGTTAATGGTCTCAATTAACCAATCAAAAGAAATAGACTGGCAGAATGGGTCAAGAAGCAAGATCCAACAATATGCTGCATACAAGAAACACACTTATTTCAAAAAGAAACTCATAGACTGAAAGTTAAAGGGTGGGAAACAATACTCCTTGTGACAGGAACCTGAAAAAAAGCAGAAGTACCTATCCTGTTTGCGGATCAAGTGGATTTCAAAATCTGAAACACTTCTGGTCCCAAGAATTTCAGATAAGGGACAGTCAACCTGTATGTACAAATCTATTGTGAACATGTGTTTTTATTTCTTTTAAGTAAAAACTTAAGAACAGAACTGTTGGTTCTTAACAGTAATACAAGAAATTTCTATATTGTTTTCCAAAATGGTTTTATCATTTTACATTCACATAAGCAGTATTAGAAAGTTCTAACTGGTTCACACCTAACCTGACATTTGTTCTTTTAAAACCTTTAACTTAATCTCCCCAACCAGTGTATAATATGATCTTGTTATTATACTGATTAGTATTTTTCTGATTCTAGTGTTGCACATCTTTCCTTGTGCTACACTGGTTATTTATTATCTTCTTGTGTCTACTGTTTAATTGGGTTGCCTATTAATAAGCTGTAACAGTTCTTTATATATTCTGGTCATAGTTTATATGTGTTATAAATATGTTCTGGTTAAGGACTACTTTCCATTTTCTTAACGATGTCTTTAAAAGTTTTAACTTTTGATGGAATCTCATTTATCAATTTTTTTCTTTTATACATCACATTTTTTGTATCCTAGGGAATTCTTGCCTACCCTAAATTCATGAACATTTTCCCTTACAATTTCTTCTTAAAGTTTTATAGTTTTAGTCTTTCATGTTTAGGTTCATAGATCCTTTCAAGTTATTTTTATGAATGGCAATAAAGGGTTGAAGTTAATCTTTTACATACAGATACCAGGTGTTCTAGCACCATTTGGTGAAAACATTGTCTTTTCCTCTGCTCTTGAGTAGAGTTTATGTTCTACAAAATGTTAATGTTAAATAATCTTTCAAAAATCAGTGGACCATATATGTGTGGTTCTATTTCTAGATTCTCTGTTTTATTCCATTGATCTAGACATCTTTTCTTTTGTCAACATTGCCTTGATTATTGTAGCTTTAGAAGAAGTCTTAAAATTAGGTAATAAATGTCTTCCAACAATGTTATTTTTTTTCTTTTTACTTTTCCGGGTCCTTTCCACTCCTACATAGCTTTTATGTTTCAATATCCAATTCTTCATTTATAGCAAGTATACATAGGTCTGAATTTTTATATATACCTTGTGTTTTCTAATCCTGCTAAATTCAAATACCAGTTCTAGGGGCTCCTAGAGAATTCTTAGTATTTTCTCTGTAGATGATCATTTCATCTACATATAAAGATTTACTTCTATCTTGCCAATGCTATGCTATTTTTTTTATTTTTATTGCCAGACTATTTTGGTTTGGGCCTATGTTTCAAAGTTTAATGGACACATGAAAAGTAGTCATATCTGCTCTTGTTCCCCACCACAGGGCAAAAGCATTGTATCTTTTCCATTCATATCAGGTGTTTTTGCTGGAAGTATGGAGTACATGTCTTTTATCTGTTGAGAAGTTTCTGTTCTACTTCTAGTCTCCTGATAGCTTTTACTATGAACAGGTGTAGAATTTAGTCCAATACTTATTTTGCAAGTACTGATAGGATCATATGGCTTTTTCCTTTCTTGTGTTAAAATGATGACTTATGGGGTTGGATCTTCCAGTGCTGAACCAACACTGCCATCCCTATAATAAAACCATTTACTACATACTGCCAGATCTGACTTCTAATTGTTTTGTTAAACAAATTTTTATTTATGTTCATATTTTTCTCTTCTATTATCTTTATCCAGTTTTAGTATAAGCACAATGTTGATTTCCTAAAATGAGGGGAGATGTGTTCCTTCTTTTTCTGCTTTAAATGTTTGATATAATTTATCACTTACAATGTATATGGGCCTGTTGCTGTCATATAGGTAGGTTTTCAAGCTAGGAATATATTTTCTTTAATAGGTGCTATTCAAATTATATATTTACTCCAGAGTCTGTTTCATTAATTTGTCTTGCAGGGTACTTCATAGAAGTTGTCAAATTTATTTCAAAACAGATTTTTGAAATATGCTCTCTATATCCTTTTAAATTCTCTAAAATCTGTGGTAATGTCCTCTAAATCTTGATATTGTAATTTTTTTAAATGTAAAATTGATATTGTGTAATAGGAAGAAAAGGTCTAAAGGAGTAGCAGAAGTGGGAAGGGTAGGGGAAAGGAAAGAAGGGAAAAGAAAAAATATAAGAAAAGGAAAAAAATTGAAACAAAGTCTTTGTAAATAGGGAAGGGTGGAGGGGGTGGAGGGAGGGAAGGGGAATGGGGAAAAAATAAGAACACAGATACATCATGTAAAGGTACAAGATCCCAATGATGAATGTAATTGTACTGTATACCTAAAATGTACCAATAAACTTAATGGAAACGAAAGAGAAATAGTATGATTTCTACCCTTCACATTGAAATAATGAATGTGGGCAATAATTATGGATGACTAATAAAACTATGTGAAATGTTGTTAAAGAACAAAATATTTAAGTGGTGAATAAGCAGCACCATACAAATTACTTATTCTTTTTTAAAATGAGACAAATATATCTTTATTTTTTTGACAAGGGGAAAATTTTTTAATTACAAACTCAATCCATTTGGTGTATTTCAAAAGATGCAATACTATTCTTCTTTTATCACTGCAAGATGTTAAAATTTACTTCAAAAAAGAAATTAGCTAATGCAAACAAATTTCCTTGAACATCACAGTTATATAGAGAGTGCATCCTAGAAAGAGGAGGGGCAAGACAACTTCCACCCACTTTCATGAGTTTCATCAAATACTGGACCTACTCAAGGGTGGAGAGAGAAAAAAGGCAACTTTCAAAAAGGAGTATATTATTAAATGAGGCATTTACTATACTCCTTCCTAAGAGCACCAGGTAGGGAACACGTTTTTCTAAACTAGGTCTAGGAAGTGGAATGTGGAATCAATCTGTCCTCCTCCCCTAAGGGCTATCCACTGGTTAATGAATTTAAAAATCAAGACTAAAAAACAGCCCCCCACACACACTCCCCCTCCAAAAAGAAGGGAAAAAATACTAAGGTGTCCCAGATTACTTTCAAGTGGAACCCTGGAGCAGCTTCAACAATTCAAATTAGTCCGTTACAGAGTCATCACAAGCATTACTTTCTAAACAACAACAACAACAACAACAACAAAAGGTTTTTTGAAACAACAGAACAAAAACTAGTACTGATCACTTTCCTGACAATCACAATTACTCAAAATTAACGAGTACTGGGAGGGGTGGGGGGCATACCTATTGGCCTTGTCTCACACAGGTGCATGTGGGTAGGTGAAGGGCATTTGTCATTATTGCAGAAATGAATTTTAATTTTTAAACTTTAGTTTGATTTAAACATTGCTTTTAATATGATGCTGACACCAGCTGTGCAGAAAGGGATCTGGAGAAATGTTCATAGCAGCACACACCTGCGGCTCTTCTTCGGTTCTGGAGGTTCCAGGGCAGCCAATATTGCTTCATCAAACACGTTCTTCAGGCCTTTCTGTGTGAGTGCAGAACACTCCACATACTTGTCAGCCTTCAGATCTCGGGCCAGCTTTTCAGCAGTCTCTGGAGTGATAGGTTTCTGTTTGTTCTTGGCAAGTTTCTCAATAATAGAGGGGTCATCTCTGAGATCAATTTGAGTCCCAACAAGCAAGAAAGGAGTCTTTGGACAGTGGTGAGTTATCTCAGGCACCCACTTTTCTTTCATATTTTCAGATGAGGATGGAGAGACCACTGAAAAACAGACTAGAAATACATCTGTTTGTGGATAACTCAATGGTCGTAATCTGTCATAATCCTCTTGTCCTGCAGTATCAAAAAGCCCAAGAGTATATGGCTCTCAACCAATCATAACTGTGACTGCGTAGTTGTCAAAAACGCTTGGTACATATTCAGATGGAAATTTGTTTGTTGTGTAAGATATCAAGAGACATGTTTTACCAATAGCACCATTGCCCATAAAAACACACTTAATTGTCTGCATTGTGGAAATAGTTTAAATATTTCAGATTTGATGTTGACCTCAGCTTCCTCGCCTGTGAGATGGCAGCAGTGTGTGGGGTCTCCTCGGCGGCCAGACGGGCACGTACCTCAAAATGAGACAAATATATCTTTACAATAGAGAAATTTGGTAGTCACCACTTTAACCAGTAACCACATTTAGCACCTTAATTTCCTGAAGAGTTGCAAAATGAAATACACAACATCACCTATAGGGCATTCTTACCAGAAATGTTCAACCTGACTTGAATCAAGCCTTGCCTTAGTCCACTTGTGCTGCTCCCCTCCCAATATTTAAAACAACAGAAATTTATTTCTCACGATTTTGGAGGCCAGAAGTCCAAAATCAAGATGCTCACAAAGTCAGACTCTGCTTCTAATACGATGCCTTACTGTGTAGCCTTTGTTGGGGACAGGTACTGTGCCCTCACATGCAGAATAGATGGAACTCAAAAGGGACTAATCATTCCCTCTTTTAAAGGTCATTAATCCTGTTGATGAGGACTGAACCCTTGTGGCTTCTAAAGGCCTTACCTCTTAATATCATTATGTTAAATTTCAACATATGAATTGAGGGGAGGGTATATTCAGATAACAACAAGTCTTACATCCAACTTTTCTTTTGATATACTAGGGACTGAACCCAGGCCCTTCACACTGAGCTACATCTCCAGATCACTTTTACTGTATTTTCATTTTGAGACAGGCTCTCATTAAGTTCCTAAGTTGCTCAGGCTGGCCTTAAACTTGCTGTCCTTCTGCCTCAGCCTCCCAGAATGTTAGAATTACAGATACGTGCCACTGTACCTGGCTCTGACTTAATTTTCATAGGACATACAAAAGATCAAGAAACAAATAAAAATAATACCAGGAAGGTAACTCCACAAGGTAGGTCTCATCTCCAATAAATTCATTGTTATAAAGCAACAAATTAGTCTCATTGTTGCCCCAAATTAGGGAGCATATTATTAATATATTTCTGCAGTTGTGATGCATGAATGGGAACACTAGCATTGAAAAATCCTCCTCACCAAAATGCTGCAGACTTTTGTATATTTGATAAGCACTTTTCAGATTGTTTTTTCTTTCTTTTATACTAATGAAAGATTTTTATCAAAATGTACTTACTCCGTTAAAATGTATATCAAATAATACAAAAGTTTCTAATGAAAGAATTTCTAATGAAAATTCTCTACCTTTCAGAAACAGCTACTTTTACCTTTTTTTTTTGGTAAGTATTGTGATAGCTCTAAATATGCGCACACATTTTTCAGCTTAAGAATGTTTCAGTTTAAACTGAAAATTGGCTTTTCCTAGGACAAGGAAGGATTTTGCTCTTTTTTCCAACTCACTTGTCTACTCCTGCAAATAATTACTTCATCACTTTCAGTTAAGTTAATGAAGAATAATTGTGTGTAACTATTGCAGAACCAAGCAGTGTCCTACGATTAAACTCCTATATGGCCTTTAGTTTGTTATCTTTCTAAGCATCTTTTCTTTTTTTTTTTTTCTTCTTCAGTATTTTCCCTATAGTAATTGGGAAACGAATAAAATAACGTTATGTTGGGGTATTTTGTTTGTTTCTCATTGCTGTTTTATCATAAGCAGCGCCATACTTGTCTGACACCATCCTTTTTCAATGAGACCCTCAGAGCCCCTTGTGCGGTGCCAGCCTCTGCCTGTCCATCTCTAGTCTGGCTTTATGGATATCTGTTGAGATCTCCTAAATGCTTGTATTTTGCCTTTGTGCTATATTATCTTGTTTTGTACAGCACATTTTCTGGAACCTTCTAAGATAGGAAAGACAATTTCTGAGGCTTTGCATGTCAGAAAATGTCTCACTATTACCTCCGAATTTGAATGAGAATCTTGCTGAATGTAGACTGTAGAATGAGAAAGCATACCCTTTAATGTTTGGAAGGTATTTTCCATCATTAGGCATTATTTAATTATTGAGATCATTTTTGCAAGGCTATAGAAATACAATTGAATTTTGAATATTGCTTTTGTATCCTGCAAACTTCCCGTGCTCATTTCTTGGCTCTAATAGAGTTTCCTTACGATTCCATGGGGTTGTCTACATATGCATAATATCATGCTGAATACATTGTTTCATTTCTTCTTTTTCAATATGGATGCCTTCTATTTCTCTTTTCTTTTTTTCTTCTATTCTTGCCTAATTTCCCTGGTTAGAACCTAGCACAGTGTGGTGAGAGGACTTCCTTGTCGCATTCCTGATCTTAGACAGACACAGTCATCTTTCACCATTAAGTATCATGCCTGCTGTGGGTTTTCAACCTGTATTGGGTTGGGAAAATTCTCCTCATCCCTAGTTTAAGTGCTTGTAGGGTATTGAATTTTGCTTTGATCATTATTCTATTGATATAGTATATTACTTAAATTAATTTTCAGATGTTAAAACAACCTTGCATTCTTGGAGCAAGTCTCACTTGGTCATAGTGTTTAATTCTTTTTATATGTTGTTTTATATATATATAATTTATAAATATTTTATATATATAATTATTTTACATATAAACCTCTTTTCATACATTTATATGTTGCTTTTTGTATATATTTTACAGTGGAGGATTTTTGGATTCATATTCATAAGAGATATTTGCCTATAGTTTTCTTCTGTTATCTTGGCCTGGTTTTGTTATCGACATAATGCTAGCCTTGGGAATGAGCTGGAAATTCATTCTGGGAATATAGCCCTCCAATGGGGACCCCAAGGGAATAAGAGCCTAGTGCTCTCTTTCTACTTCAGAATGCAAGGTCCTGAGTTTGATCCCTGGTACAAAAAAGATACAGAATGTGTCTAAGTAGAGTTTCTGTGTCACCAAGCTAGAAGGGGAGAGAATGGGCCTTAATCCACATACTGCAGACTACTGCAGCTCTTATGGTATTATGGTAAATTTTCTTGAATAAATGTTTCTTCATCTGTGTATGCTCTTAGGAGAATTTCCAGAGGTTTTAATATTTTTTAATATAAATTTTAGCAGTTTTGCGGCAGTGAATTTATAGAATCCTTTACACTGTCATGGCAGAAACAGAACTCTAATTTTTTCCCTTTCTTGTCTCAATTTCTTCTAGTTGTCTTTTCTCCATTCAGCGTTGAAGACATCCCTGAAATGTGTCTTTGGTTTTCCATTCATATTTCAAACTGAGCTACCACGAGTGAGTATATTCAAGCCACTATTACAAAATACATTAGTCTGGATAATTTATAAACAGCAGAAATGTATTGCTTAGTTATGGAGACTAGGAAATCCAAGATCAAAGCATTTTCAGGCTTTGTATGTAGTAGGGACCTTTTCCTCATAGATAGCACCTTCCTTCTGACTTCACATGGTAGAAGGACAGAAAGGTGGGCTCCTTTTGATAAGGTTCCATGTCACGAGTCAGTTTCCAAAGGCCCCCTTTTAGTACCATTAATTTGGGATAAAGAGTTCAACGAATGAATTGGGTGGGTGGGGCATGGGTACATACTCTCAGACCGTAGTATACTGAAAAGCAAGTTGCTCTTAAAAGAGTAAGGCCATAAGCAAAGAGACCAATGTAAGCCAATTGCAGAAATAACTCTGGGTTACTAGACCAACTCTGCCTCCAGAAGAGAATATAAAACAACAAAAATCAGAAGTTTGGAGGAGAGGAAAATGTGTTAATCATCTAATCCTTTCTAGTTAGAGCAAATCAGTACAAAGTTTGAAAAATATAACATCCCTCTTCCAGGCCACCCTAACATCTCCAGATTTGAAAAATTTTAATAACTGCTTTTCTTTATTTTTGGAAGAATCCTTTAAGAATCATTATCTTCAGAGTATCGAAACATTTATCTGGAGTTCAATAATTTTTAAAATTTTAATTTAGAACTTCTGTTTTTTCTTTTGTTAAGTGAAAGCAAATCAGATTGAGAATTTTTTCTTTAAAAATCATGTACAATATTATCCTACCTGTAGAATAAAATAATTTCTATTCATACTTGCTTATTTCTCTTTCTGTACTGTTTATATATATCAACTTTCTGTCTCTCTATATTACACATTGAGAGAAGTCTGTAATGATGTTGCCATTTGCTAATGCTGGTTATTTGTGGGCAGTAAGGATTTAGGTGCTTTATTAATTTCTGGTTTTAAATTTCCCTTTCATTTCATCCTCCTTCATTCCACCTATGAGGATGCTTCAGGTTATGGACAGGGAAGGGCACTGAGGAGGAATAACACTGTGTAATGCTGAGTAATGCATTTTTAGCACCAACCAGGACTTCCCTGATTGCCTTAACTAAAGCAGCACACCACTCTCCTACTTTTCCATTTTCCTGCTTTAATGTTTTCCTACAAGTTATCACAGCTTAAATGTGTTCACACTTCATGTAGTTTTATTTTGTACATTATGTGTTGTCTTGCTCTGTATCACTGTGACAAAATACCCGAGAAATCAATACAAAGGAGGAAAAGTTTATTTAGGCTTATGGTTATAGAGGTTTCACTCTGTGGTAAGTGGCTCCATCACTTTAGACTTGTGGCAAGGTAGAAACATCATGGCAGAAGGACATGGCTGAGGAAAACTACTCTTCTCATGACAACCAGAAAGCAGAAATAGGGCAAAAGAGCCAGAGAGAAAAGGGCCAGGAACAAGATCTACCCTTCAAAAGCATGCTCCCAACTAGGAGCATGACTTACTTCCTCCAACTGGCCCCACTTCCTAATAGCCCATTCAAGTAATGAACTCATCAGTGGATTACTCTACTTGATAAAGTTAGAATATTCATGATCTAATTACTTCCCCAAAGCCCATCAGCAGGCAATAAATCCTTCAACACAGTGAACCTTTAGGGTGACGGCTTGGATCCCAACCACACATCTTGTTGGAATGTAAGCTCTGCATCACTGCCCCCCCAGGAGCCTGGTGACACACAGTAGGTTTCAGTATTTGTTGAATGAAAGAGCAAATGAGTTTGTTCAATAGCTGTGGACCTGATAATGTTTTTGACAATGTTAATATGAATAAGATGTGCAATCTTTGCTGCCTACAGCATCCTCATGTCAGACTCTTTCCCTGCCTCTGCTGTTCATTTGCATCACATGATCATTATTACACAAACACACATCTTTTGTTTTTACCACTTTTTCTGATAGTCTCTGTCCCCTTTTTCTTCCTTCACCTGTTGGATCAGTTATGATATTTTTTCCTTCCCCTGAACATTATATAAGTACAGATGGTATATTATACACTTAAGAAAAGAAAGACAATTTCGGGCTGGGGATTTAATTCAGTGGTTCCGCTGCCTGCCTCACAAGCTCAAGGTCCTGAGTTCAATCCCCAGTACCAAAAAAAAAAAAGAAAGTCAATTTCAAAATAGTATTGTGAATTATGAACATCTGCTAAATACTTACTATATAACTAGCTCTGCCAAACAATGTATATGCATAGCCTAATTTAATAATTGAGGTTAAAAAAAAACCACAGCAACAAAAGTAAGTTGTCTGGATCACAAAGCCAGTAAATGATCTGAACCAATGTCAGTCCACATCCAGAACCCAGGCTCCCCCAGGAGTAAAAGAAAAGCTGTGTTATTAATGTTGGTGTGATTCCCTCTGTAGGGTTCTCCTCCATCCCACACTCTGAACAGAGGGAGACATTGCTGTCTTTGTATTCCCATAGCACCATATACTACTTCAGCTCTTATCACACTAAAGTATTAGATATGTGCATGGAAGGTTCAGCCAGGAACATTTTCTCTCATTACCAGTGCTATGAAGTACCTGCTGTCTTTCATTGCAGCCAAGTTTGAAGAAGAATCAGGTATTCAGATTTAGATGGTTTGTAGTTCAAAATCTAGCATTTACTATGGACTAGTTGTGTAGTGCTGGGCAAATGACTGATGTCTTCTGCATCTTGGGCTACTCTTGGTGCAGGAGGATAATGATGCTAGTGTTTTGGTGGAGTGCGGACAACCTAAGATATGCCTGTGAGCTGCAGACAGCTTTTCATTTCTTTCCCATCCACCTTGACTCTGACTTTCCTACTGGCCTGATGTGGGATTTCACTGTTGTGTGTTATTTGCTGTGGTTTGTATTAGTTATCTATTACTGCTCAAAATGTTACCCCAAACTTAGGCCTTAAAAAATAAACTTTCATCATCTCAAATTTCCTGTGGGTCAGGGATCTGAGAACAGTTGGCTTAGGCAGTTTAGAGTGGTCTCTCAGGCCATTACAATTCAGATGTGGGCTGGAGTTGCAGTTCCTTCAAGGTTCAGTGGAAGGTTGGGATTCTTTCCCCAGGTTTACTGATGTGGCAGTTGACAAGTAGGAGATCTGCTTCTGAGTTTATTCATGTGGTCTCCCCACTGTGCTGCCTCAGGATGTGGCAGCTGGCTTCCCCCAGAGCAAGCAATCCAAATGAGAGATGGAGCAGTAAAGATGACGCTATAATTTTAAAAAATCACTTAATCTCCAGAGTGACATTCTATGATTTTTGCTCTACTGCTTCATTAGATGCAGTAGTCTTGCCAAGCTAGCCTGGGGTTGCGTTCTATCCAAAAATAACTCATTAGTTTTTATAGAAAAGTTAGTTCTGCTTTCATAAAAGGGATTTAAACACTTTGAGAATATCATAATTGCCAAGCTGGATAATGAGCTGTACCAGTACTAGTGTGTCAACACAATCCCCAAAATATTAGAAATAATTGTCAGCAATAACTTCTTTTGCAAACTCTTACAAGTCATCACACCATCTGTACCATCCTAGGCACTGCTATACTATTCCTCTGATTTGGGTTGTTTCTTTAAAAGCATTTCTCACTGGGTTGTCTCCTTGGTACATTCTCCAGTTCCTTCTTTTTGATCTATAGAGACACATACACCCCACTTTCTTCCCCAGGGAGTGCCAAAACTCAGGTAGGTAGACATGGGAAAATAAAAATACCACTTCTAGCCCACACTTGAGTGGCACTTGTTCACTCTTCCCGAATAATTCACAGTGACTCCAGTTCCCTCCCCAGAGTAGGACATTTTGCTTCTCCTGCCTCCTTTTCCCTTTTTTCCTGGCTGCCTTAAGCTATGGCTCTGTCTGGTTGCATTAGCCTCCTGGGAGGGAATGAAGTGGAACAAATTTAATATTTGTCTTCATTCAGGTTTAAAATAAAGATTATAGAAAGTATATATAATGTAAGTAATAAAATATACATATTAAGTACCTAATATATTAAATTTTTATTGTATAAATATTAAACTTATTTTAAGTGACTATTGCTTGCTTGGAAGCTTAAATGGCAGATCTAACAAAGGAGATCTGACATTTAAAGTTTTTCCTTTTGTATGAATTATTGAGAATCTATTTTATTAGAGACATTATTATGGGATTGTTTATAACTGCCAGTCATTCTTAACAAATTCTGCTCTTGCATTTTTCTTTTTCAGTAACATAGAAAGGAGGAGCCAGGTGAATATATAAGGACAGGAAGATAGGGGTATGGATAGATGAATATTCTGAGGTGAATGGGTTTGATGAGGACAGTTATTTTGGGAAGTGGGAAAGAAAATATGATAATGGAAAAATAGAAATATACTGGCTGTGAATCATGAAAGAAAATGTTTGCAAAAATGAAGACCTGGCAGGATAATTTTCTTATGGTGAACTTTCTGGTGCTCCATTAAAAGTGTTCTTAGCCGAACATTTTGAGGAAGAAGAATCAGCCCTTTAGGAGTTATTAAGGACCTTACACTCATATGCGTTGGTTGGAGATGATAAACTGAGGCAGTGAGGAAGTGAATTCTTTGAAGTTCAGTGATATTTGGTTGAAAAGTTAGGATTCAGAGTCAGTGTATTCCCAATTCAGTGGCTTTTACTGGTAATCATCCTTTTTTTTTTTTCTTAAATTCTTTTATTGGTACATTTTAGGTATACAATACATTTCCATTTTTCATTGGGTGTTTGCATCTGTACATGATGTATCTTGGTTCTTATTATTTCCCCATTACCTGTGTGTCCTTCACCCCCTCCACCCTTCCCTATTTACGTAGACATCATTTCCACTTTTTTCTCATAATTTTTCCTTTCCCTCCTTTCCTTTCCCCTTCCCCTTCCCTCACTCCTTTGTCTTTGGACATTTTTTCCTATTTCAAATTATCAATTATTCATTTTAATCATTTTAACCCTTATTTATACTATCAGTTTCTCACTAGAGAAACTATTCCGTATTTACACATGTGTGTTCTATTTATTTCACTTAAGAGTATCGCCTCGATATGCATCCATTTAGCTATAAATGTCTCTAATTTCTCATTTTTTATGGCCGAATAGTGCTCCATTTTATTTTTAAAAAACCCACATTTTCTTTATCCAGTCTCCAGTTGATGGGCATTTGGGCTGTTTCCAAGCTTTAGCTATTACAAACTGTGCTGCTATGAACATGGGTGCACATATATCACTGTGGTATGATTATTTTAATTCTTTTGGGAAGATACCCAGCAGGGGAATAGCTGGGTCAAATGAGACTTCTAGTCCTAGTTCTTTGAGGTATCTCTATACTGACTTCCACAGTGGTTGCACCAGTCTGCACTCCCACCAGCAATGGAGAAGGGTTCCTTTATCCCCACACCCCTGCCAGCATTTGTTATTGATTGATTTCTTGATAGCGGTAATCATCCTTTATATGCTGAAAGAGATTGGTTTGTTTTCACTTATAAACGTGGACTTTTATTTTCTATATCCCTTGACATTTAAAAATCTGAAATAAGCCCATTAAGTGAACTTTCCTTATTTTCTATGCATATGTGGATTTTAGCAAGATGTGTCTTTAATGTGAATTTTCCCTAATTCTTGTTACGCAGTATGTCTGAGAGAAATTTAAAAAGTGAGAGTTCATATTCTGATTGCTTAGAACTTTCAAAGAACAGTTCTTCACAGGTATTTGGTTCAGCTATTCTAAAAAAACACAATGTATTTAAGACTAATACAGTTATATGTGGCTTTGTGAATTGGATATGTACCCACAAAATTTTATTAAACTTAATTTTTAGTAAATGAAATTCAGTTTAGTTGCATTAAAATAGTTACCCATTTTACCCTTTCAGCACATCCTTTTGTTAAAACAAGAAATACTTGGACAGCAGGACTTACCTCCCCATTGAAATTAGGTATAAGACTAGATAACTTCATGTTTGATGTTCTTAAAGCTGGACATACCTATAGAGTTTCTGTATTAGTTACTTTCCCATTGTTGGGATGAAATACCCCAAACCCACAACTTAAAAGAGGTTTAGGTTGGCTCATGGTTTCAGAGGATTCAGTTCACTATCAGCTGGCTCCAAGGCTGAAACCACATGGTGGACAAGCTAGACAAAGGAAAGCTGTTCACATCACAATGGCCAGGGAGCAGAGAGAGGAGGGAAGGGCCAGGGATGAGAACAGATCCTTCCAACTCATGTCTCCAAGGGCTCATCTCTTCTGACTTGGTCACATTTCTGAATGTAAGACTTTTAGGGGACACATTAGATCTAAACCACAATAATTGCCTTCTTCTAAATTGATTCAGCTTGTCCTAATGATAGGCTTATAATAATAGAATTGATATTTTCTCCAAATCTTCAATACCTAACTTTCTTTGAGGTGGTAATAGAATTTATGAAAAGTATGTATGTCTATAAGCTACTCAAATATTAAGAAAATAATAATTTTACAACAAATGGATGCTCTTTGAGTAGATTTCTCCCATGTACTTTGTGGAAAGAAAATGAGAAATAAAGATATGTTAGTTGGCTCAGTAATGAAAACAGTATGAATGAATTAGAATTGAGGGAAGGGCTGGGGATTTAGCTCAGTGGTTCGACCGCCTGCCTCACAAGCGCAAGGTTCCAAGTTCGATCGCCAACAGCCCCCCCAAAAAAAGAATTAGAATTGAGGGGGTCTCTGGGTAGTTTTGAAGTAAATATGTAAAAGTGACAACTTAAGTAAAAAACAAAATACATAGAGAGGGCCGGGGATTTAGCTCAGTTGTTCCTCCGCCTGCCTCACAAGCACAAGATCCCAAGTTTGATCCCCAGACCAAAGGAAAAAAAAAAAAAAAAGAATTAGAATTGAGGGAACTCTGGGTAGTCTTTGAAGTAAATATGTAAAAGTGACTACAACTTAAGTAAAAAAAAATATAGAGAGAGGGCCGGGGATTTAGCTCAGTGGTTCCTCCGCCTGCCATACAAGCACAAGGTCACAAGTTTGATCCCCTCCCCACAAAAAAAATATAGAGCGAGAGATTTGTTCATTTTATTGGTAATATAATTGGGAAGGAAAAATAATCTACTGGGTACTCTTAAATTTTTTTTTAAAAAATTGTGAACCTAGAAGTTAACGGTTTTCTTTTTTTACTTTAAGAAAGCTTTATCAGTAGCTTCATAACATTTTGAACTGACTGGGCTCAAGAGATGACTTATTCTCCAGTCAAGTTTGCAAAAGTTTTATGAATGATGCAAATTGGTCTTTTTAGGCTTAGCTTAGATAACTTTTATTAGTAATGGTCATTTGAATGGCATTGTTCATTAGAAAGAGCAGTTTTGCCCATAAGTATCTCTTTTTCTGATTATTATAAGCAGATCTTGGACTTCAGTGAAAAGGATACTATCTATATTGATTTAATTTGTATTGTGGGAACTGGGGCTAATAGGAGTGATATAATAAGAGGTTTATGTATATGATTTTTGTCAGGTTGATAGCCCAACCAGTTACTGGGGTATGCCTGGTCACCTGATGAGGGACAGCAGGGGATGAAAAGTAACATACAAAGAACAAGGAGTAGAGAATAATGAATGATAATTTATTACTTAGGGGGCTGGGAATCGATCTTTAGCTCTCTCCTGGCTAAAGACCACCTGATCTTAGCTCTGTCATGCCTAAGACTAAAATCTCTGGATTAGTCAGTTTTTATGATTATACAATATAGCAAGGAGGTGTGAAGGCATATCAGAGACCTCTGGAGTAGGTTCTGATCTGCTTGGTGCTGTGGCACAAGGGTGAAAAAAAAAAACAAAACTAAAAGAACTAAAGGGATAGAGAAACCAGGGAGTCAGGATGGCCAATGCTGCTTAATCAGCAAAGGCAGTCCTGGTGAGTCCAAGCCACTGATTTTCACTAATAATCAAAGCAAGCTATGTGCTAAAGGGGAACTATGTGTGAGGACATGCAGTCTTGCAATTACCATGGATACTAATGCAAGCAAGGCTTGTAAAGGATAAGACAAAGTATTCTCAAATTAGGAACAGAATAGACAAAGTATAGAGTTATAATTAGATCTTTGTCCTTTTAGTCAAGAAGGTTTTAATTGTGGAAACAGAATTTGGGTGCAAGTTACCCTGACTTTGGCACATAGGCTTGGCTGGACTTGCTTCTCAAAACAAGCCAATTGAGGGCTTAGCTCTTTACAGCCTGCATTGCTTACAACCTGCTTTGGGCATAATCAATGTTGCAGTCCCCTACAAAGGCAGATGTATGGAATAGAAGAACTAATGTACTAATGAGCCAGGCTGTAAAAGGGGAGTAACTATGTATACGTGTGAAGGACAGGTCACAGTTAACAAGGCACCTGGCTATCTTGCAGGTCATAACTAACAAGCCACCTGCATAATCTTTCCTAATGTTTGATTTTGGATAATGGTTCCACAGAGTCATAATTCCTCAGCTGCAGTGTTTCCTTGCTAGTAGAGATGTCACAACCTCATCAATCATTGAGACCTCAATTGTGACCATTGGCATAGGGAAGTCTATCTCCATATACCAGCTGAAAAATCAGTTAGCGAATCACACTTAGGCCTTGGAGTGAATCATAGTTTTAATCAGTAGCCAAATTCATAAACCAAATCAATACTATCTAAAGCCTTCTCATTGCAGGTTCAAGCTGGTCTCCTGAAATTTTTCTTAAATTGTGTGTAAATAGAGCTGAAAACTAAATGAGGCATCTGTGTTTATTTAAATGAGTGAAAACACACTGGATGAAGAGAGGTGATGTGTGCTAATGTACTCTTGAAACTATAAAGCATTATCCAAATGGAAAGCATTCCACAACCTAAGGAAAGGTTGATCATGGGTCTTTTCTAGGCTGTGTCTCACTTGTTCCTGTTTCATTGGAGAAGGAGATCATGAAGCTGAGGGAGAAGCTTGGAAAAGATGGATTCAGTGGCAGCTGTTAATTTTGATTGGGCTCTTCAGTGTAATCACTTTCCTGTTGAAATACTTATAATCTCATATCTACTGATAGTATAATGTATATGTTGTCATCCAAAGAAAACACTCCTGTGGCAGGTTTTCTTTTGGCTAGTAACTGAGCAACGCGTATCGACAATGATTAATACCTGTTGTGTAATGTTCTACTGTATGGAAAACTCCTTTGGCTACATTAATCTACAATCCTCTCAACAGCCCTCTCAACAGCATTTTTCATTTCTTTGGTGAAAATAAAGAAAATGAAAATTGAAAATTGTTTTCTTTATTTTCACCCCATGCAACAGATAATGTTTGGCCCATTTCCACTAAGGCAAAATGTTATTCAACATTTGACTGATCGTTAGCACATTTAATCAGAGATTGAAGAAAAATAAAAAAGCAGATAAAACACAAATTTCTCTCTTTTAGCTTCTCTGAGTAGTAGATAAAAATCTTTGTAATACAAAAATTCGTACTGTCCTTATAATATTACAGTCTGTTAAGCTAAATGAACAAATTATTATAATTTATAAAAATTAAGGAATAGAGGTGGGTATGTGGTTCACTGGCAAAATATATGTTTTACATGTGCAAAGCCCTAGGTTTGATCCCTAACACCACAAAATAACTATATAAGATGAGTATTACACAGATAATAATTCTAATGCCAGACAAAAGAGCAAAAATCAATAATTTGGGGGTATTGAAACCAAGCTGAAACTGAAAGGAAGTCTACACTTGGAAGAAGAGTAATTTTTCTGCCTTTATGATTTTGACAAGCATACATCTTATATAGTCATCACTATACAGATAAGCTAAAATTCATGTTTAGACCAGTCTGACTGGCTTGAAGCACAATAATAATAATTCATTTAGGATGCTCATGGAGCTGGAAAATGAGAGAGTGAAAATCTCAGAAGTGATTGAGAACAGAAGCTCCAAGTTCTGCACATAAGCTACCCCAATCAGAAGTTATATATCTGATCCCTAAATTATGCACATGTAGTTCATCTACTACCAAGAAGCCTAATTAAGAATAAAATAATTGAGCAAACATTTCAGTGTGTTTATTGTCATTAGTCACAAAGAAAATAAGAGTTTGGAATTCTATTTCATACAATTAGTGGCCTGCTTAAATACAAAACAAAACAGGACAAAAATATTCTTAGGAAAAATATAACAAAGTTCAGACATTCTATCATTCATAATATTCAGGACATAATCCATAATTATAGGCATATGAAGAGAGGGGAATATATAATCTATACAATAGAAAAAAGGCTATCAAGGTATTGTGAACCTGAGCTGACCTGAGTGTTGATATTAGACTCTAAGAAATCTAAGGCCACTGTTAGGACTATAATCAAGTATATAAAGGAAGATATACAGATGCCTCTGGCTTATGATTGTTCGACTTACAATTTTCCAACTTCATGATGATGTGAAAGTGATAAACATTCAGAAGAAAATTATACTTTGAATTTTGATCTTTTCCTCGGCTAGTGATATGTGACTCTAGTGGTGCTGGACAGTGGTGTTGAGCTGGAGCTCCTAGTTAGTCATACAATCATGAGAGTAAATAATCATACTAGACAGTGTACTGTGTTGCTGATCCATGAGGTTAGGTATGTTCATTGTTCAACTTATGATGGATTTTGGGGGCAGTTACTCGCTTGTAAGTTGAGGAGCATGTGCACTTTTAATGAATGATCACATAGAAAATGTCAGTAGAGAAATATAGCCTACAAAAACAGAGCCAAATGGAAATTTTAGAACTAAAAATACACTATCTGAATTGTATCTAATATGGCCTCAATAGCAGCTTCAAGAGAGTTGAAGAAAGACCAATAAACTTGAAGTTAGACCAGTATAAATAATCTAATGTGGAGGACAAAGAAAAAAACATTGCAGGAGTGGGGAGCAAGTAGAACCTCAGGGACATCTTTGATACCATTAAAAGGTCTAACATTTTAAAAAAGAGAAAGAGAATGAACAAAAAATATGAGAAGTAATAATGGCTGAAAATATCCTAATTCTGGTGAAAGATAAAAATTTAGAGATTCAAGAAGAACTGTAAACCCAAATAAAGGGAGCATAATGGGGGTATGGACATGATCAAAGTATGTTTTGTGTATATACATATGCACGAAAATACATTGAAAATCAATATTTTGTAAAATTAATATGCACTACAAATACATTGAAAACAAAAGATAAAAATTTTGAAAACAGAGAAAATGACATATTAGACAGATAGTGCCTGTTTGAATTATTGCTGACTGTCAAGAAACAATGGAGGGCTGGGGATTTAGCTTAGTGGTTCCCCTGCCTGCCTCACAAGCACAAGGAACAGAGTTTGATCCCCAGTACCAGAAAAAAAAAAAGAATTAAGGTAAAAAAACAATTTACATTAAAGAAAACCAAGAGAATCAAACAACAGATCTGAACTAAAGGTGAACGGAAATGAAACCAGGTAGGAATGAAAAACACTGGAAATTATAAACATGTGAATAAATATAAAAGACTATTTTTCCTCATTTCTTTAAAACACCTATGGCTGTTTAAGTAAAAATTGTAAATTTTGTTGTGGCATAATCTGCATAAAAACTGTAACATAAAGGACCAGAAAGTTGGCAAACGGACCCTGAGAACTGCAAGGGTTTTATCTTATGTTTTCCATGAATTGATTTATTTACATAGACTATAAATATTTAAGGATATGTATTATATTTAGTAGAACAACTATCACTAATAGATAAAGTGAAATGGAATTGTAAGATATATTTATTTACTGAAAAACAGTATGAAAGCAAGCACAGAGGAACAAAAACCAGATATCACAAGCAGAAAATAATAACAGACTTGAATCCAACCATTCAATGATCATATTAAAGGAAATAGGCTAAAATTTTTAATTAAAAAGTAAGGGAAGGAAGATATAATTTTAATTTAAACAGTAGTAGGAATAAGAGATTTTGGAACAGTGACTTCAGTTCTGACTATAAAGATTGTTGAGTTCTAAACCAATTTAGCCACTGAATTCTGTAGGTTTCTTGAATGGTTTAGCACAGCCTTCCCTTTGAACAAGGATTAAAACATAGTTGGGAAATAGCCTTAAATTCAAATTAGCATGGGTTGAGAGCTGAGCACTCTTTTTCCCACAAGGCCCTATGACCCTTATGCAAATTGTGCTGTCTTCCCACAGTCCTGCTTTGCACAGTGTGATTTAATTTGCTATTTGATCTGTATATAAATACTTCAGAGGACCACTCAAGTAATACTTTATAGGACAAGAGGGTCAGTTTTCTATAGATTTTCTTGATTAAGAAAAAATTCTTGATCTTACTACAGTAGTGCTATACCTCTTACAATTCCCTTGATAACTTCCACTAGGACTAAAAGTTCTTATTCTTTTTTGACTTCCTAGCAAGTAAACCCAATGCCTGGCATACAGTGAACACTCAAATATTTGTTAAAGAACTACTACAACATGGCCCCTTAGCCCTAAATATAATTTACAACTGTCTGTTAGATATATTCAGCCGTATGGTATTTGTTAATTTTTAAATTTTAAGGTTTTTTTTGGTGGTACTAGGGATTGAACCGAGGGCTTTTTCATCTAGCTATATCCCCAGCCTATTTTTTTGTTTTTTATTTTGAGTCAGGGTCTTGGTAAGTTGCCCGGGCTAGGCTCGAATTTGCAATCTTCCTGCATCAGTTCCTCAAGTGCCAGAATTATAGGTGTGCACCACTATACTTGGCTAAAATTTTTATTGATATGTAAATTTTACATTATAAAAGGTTCCCACAGTAAGTGTATACTACCATGAATTTAATAAATATATACACTCACATAACTACCACAATTGTATTTCCACCCTGCTTCTGTAGCCAATGTCTCTGGATCTCTCCTAACTCTTCCTCTTCCCACAAGCCAGTTTCAAAGGCTTTTGAGCCACATAGCCAGGTAATTTCAGTGCAAAGACCTCAATCTCTGTACCAAATTTCTGCATTAGTTACTTTTCTCTTGTTGCCGAGACAAAATACCTGATACTCAAAGGTGGAGGGGAAGGGGTATATTTGGCTTACAGTTCATAGAGGTTTCAGTCCGTAATCAGCTGGCTCCAAGGCTGGGGTGGCAAACAAGCATCACAGAGGAGAAACAACATGGCACACATAAGGTAGCAAAGGCAACAAGACAGGCGGTTCATGGCACCCATACCGTAGCCATGGCAACAAGGAAGAGGACTCAACATTGTCTTTCTGTCCCTTTTATCTTATTCAGACTACTTAGGTGGGTATCAAACAAATCACTCACATGTAGTGGTTTAGTAATCACATGCTCTTAACCCCAGCATCACATATTCCAGATTTAACTACCTCTGAAAAAGAAAGTCCCACCTCACTCACATGAGGCTTTAGGGGGAACATCTAGACCCAAAGTATAACACCATTTGCCATCAGTCTTCTCCCTTAAATTTTCTCCACAAACCCAGATACATGCACCCAATGATGACATAGGTTATGTCTCTTAATATTAATTTGCATTTTCTAAAATTTTGTTATATAATTTAGTATTTTTTGTCTGATCTCTTTTACTTGACATACTGATTTAGCGATTCATCTATTACACATATTAGCAGTTCATTCCTTTTTATTATTGAGTTGTAGTCTATTGTTTTGATATGTTACATTTTAAAGAAAATGTATTTATCTGTTGATGAATATTTGGATTATATCCAGGCTTTGGCCAATATTAAAACTGATATCAACATTCATAAACAATTGTTATGTGGACATATGCTTCTGTGTGTGTGTGTGTGTGTGTGTGTGTGTGTGTGAACACCTGGGTCACTAGTGTAGGTATATGCTCATAAGAAAATTCAATTTGTTTTATATAAGTTTATTATTTTATGTACGTGAGTTCCAGTTCATCCAAATATTCAGTGACACTTGAGACTGTCAGCCTTTTTTTTTTTTAAAGTTATTCTAGTGGAGGTGGTGGTAGCTCACTTTAAAATTCTTGTGCCCAAACTTCTGAATCCCCATTCTGCCCCTATCTTACTAGCTACCACTTTGGATTTTCACTTTTAAAAACTTAATGATAATATTGTTACAGATGAATGGGCCAAAAATAGTTCATGTGCATGACAAGGAAAGAATTGGCAAGCATATATCTCGTAGTAAGTAAAGTAGTAGTAGCTACATTTATCAACGATTACAGGTTGGTAGCAGCAGTAACAGGCAGAAGGGTAAAGGGAAAAAGGAGAAGGAAAAGGAACCCTTGATAACTCAGGTTTCCAGTATTTAAAGTGTCAGACATCTCTGACTCCAGGTGCCTCCCATTCTATCTCTCACTGGTGTTCATGATCTGCCACCTCAGGCATGGTGACCCCAAGTTTAAACATGGATAATCATTAGAGTGATGTGTTTGTAGTGAATGAAGGGAAGGGAGTGGCTCCCCCAACTTCCCTGTTTCTAACTGTACTATTATGCTAATTAGCGATGAAACAAGAAACCATTAATTGGACATTTATTATTCTCTTAACCTTATAGCATAAGCATCTTGGTAAAACCTATCCTGTTCTTGTTGAATTTCTGAGTACAATGCCTGTTGTGTACACTTACCTGTGGGTATAATAAATTACTCCAAAGCTTACCAACTTAAAGCAGCAGACATTCATTGCTTTATACAGTTTCTGAGGGCCAAGGTCGAGGAGCAGCGGAGCTGATGGTCTTGGGTCAAGGTCCTTTAGGGAAGCTGTTAGGTGGCTGTGGCCATTTGAAGGCTTGACTGGGCTAAGCACTGGCTTCCAAGATAACCTGAGCTACTCACAAGGCTGTGGCCAAGAAATCACTGGTTCCTTGCTAGCTGCTGTCAGCAGTCCCTCTGGCAGACAGCTTCCTCAAATTGAGTGATCTGAGAGAGGACTAAAGGGTAGCTACAGAGACCAACCAGGAGATGAGGACTGTTGAGGACCATGCTGGAGGCTGGCTAATATATGGTATAATGGCTATTTCTTGATGAATTCACATGTCTGACACTGCTACGAATTTTATAAGCATCATCTCATTTAATCCTGAGAACAACCCCATGACCCATTGTCACTCTCTGAGAGATAATAAAACTGAAGTTTAAATTCAGTAACTGTCCAATTCTAAAAGCTCCTGGTTAGCAGGGCCAGAATCTTAACAGCTCTGAAGGCTATAAAAATGGTTTACAGTGAAAATGAATTACATTAAGAAATTGATTTGGATAATCTTTTCTGTTCAAATTGAATCAGCATTTGTATATGGGGAACGGTAGAAATTATATGAAGGGAATCCCTAAAACTCCCTAAATTGTTAATTTGTTCCTTATTGTTGACAAAGTGTTGATATTTTTCTCTCTTACCAAACTATTTCTAATTCTTGGCAATCTTTGGAAAAAAGGAAAGCCAGGATTTCTTCCACTGACTGACCAACCAAAATCCAAATGAGTCAATCCCACGAAAATCTGGCAGCTAAATAGTGTGCTACTGTGCTCTGGTAGTTTTCAGGATTAACAAAGCCAGGGAGACAGTATCTGTTATCTACGAGGTCACCATCTCTTTGAGGATTGAGGTGATACAAACATAACTACAACACAGAGAAGAGTAACACTTCGAGGCACTGGGGGAATGTGTACTGAGTCACTTTTAAGACCAGTCATGTCTTTAAAACACATCTGTCGTTTAGCAAAATAACCTGACAAACATTAAAATGCAGAGTTCCACCTTCTTTATTGTAGCTCTTTAAAAGCAGTTGGAAAACTTGCAAAGGTGGTTACTTGTTTATCTCTCTAGACATCTTTCATTCAGGAACCACTGTTTTCCAGGAAGGCTGGCAGAAAATAAGCTTTATAAATGTTTCTGGTATGCAAGAATGAAGGAGTAGAGGTTCAAAATCCAGGTAGGCTTCCTTGAGAATCAAATCAGGACCGGAAAAAAAAAAAGAATGCAATGGATAAAGTGAGATTAGGGATGGAATGGAGTTAAGAGTTGAGGTAGTGATGCTGGGGTAGAAACAGAAGTTAGATCACTCCTCACCGATGAAGTAGAAAGGAGAATTGAAATGATTTTCTTCCCCAGGACACAGGGAAACTGTCCTGTCCACAGTTGGAAGTTACAGAAGAGCCTGTGTAGAACAAGTTTCAGACCAAGCTTCACCCCGGCCTTGGAGCACACTCGGCTTCTGCAGAAATGGGAGCTCCGTGGCTCCAGGTTTCAGATGGGGCTGCTCCGGGGGCAGGAGCGAGGGTGGAAGAGCAGGAACTACAGGAAAGTGTGGGGAGAGAGTCAGGAGTCACCGAGAACCGCCGCCCCCCCCCCCCCCCCGTGTGCCGCCCAGGCCTCAGTGAAGAGGCGATTCGGGGTGGGTTGGAAAGATACAGAAGAGGGAAGGCAGGACTGTCGCGAACACCCTCGGCCCTGCGAGTTCCCGCGGTTGCAACCCGCCGGCGAGGTCAGCACCGCCGGGCCCCTTGCCCGCTGGCATACAAGCGGACCACCTCGTAGCCCGACCCCGCGCGAGCGTGCGGGTGAGGAGGGCTCCTGGCAGTCTGCAGCCGAGGCGCGGACATCCGGCTCCGGGGTCGAGGAGCATAGGGCCAGGCAGCGTCACGAAGAAATGACCATCTGCCCGAGCTGCGAGGAGCCCCGGGCGGCCTCTGACCCGGAAGCGAACGCTGTCAGGGCAAGGGGAGCGAGCGACTGGGGGAAGACTCAACAATGAAGCTGGTCAGCTTCCTCAGGTCGCCTGGATCTTGTTTCAAGCCCCTCAGAGGCTTCCTTAAAGGGTTCGAAGCGGCCGGCAGCCGCGAGAAGAACCTCTGGTGTGAAGCGCTTTGGGGCGGAACCGCGGGGCGCATGCTCTCTGTGCGTGACGGCGCCAGCCCGCGGGAGGGAGTGGGTGGGGCCGCGCAGGCAGACGGAGGAGTAGGCGGGGCCGGGAGGGCGTAAGCGGGGTGGGCGGGGCCGAGCTGCTGACCGGTGGGCGAGGCTGTGCGGGTGGGAGAGCGGGGGGGACGGGGAGGGATAGGCGGGCGGAGGGGTGGGCGGGCCGCGGCCCGGCTCCCGCCTGAGGTTCCGCGCTGTGATCGGCCCGGGAGCCCGGGCGACACCAGCGCTTTGCCGGCCGCTGACGGAGCGAGCCGAGCGGGCTGGGACCCGGGTTCCGCGGCGGGCGCCGGCTCGCGCGGGCGGCGATGTTCCACTGCATCCCCCTGTGGCGGTGCAACCGTCATGTGGAGAGCCTGGACCGGCGTCACTGCTCGCTGGTGTGCGTGCCCGAGGAGGTGTACCGCTACGCGCGCAGCCTGGAGGAGCTGCTGCTGGACGCCAACCAGCTCCGCGAGCTGCCCGAGGTGAGCGGGCCGGTAGCGCCTGGGTCGGGGCGGCGCCGAGGGCGGCTGGACTCCCGTTCCCGCCGACGCGGAGCACCTGGCCGGGCGCAGGTGCGGCCGCGGGGTCGGCCGGGCGGGGCGCCCCCCTGAGCGCTCCGGGACGCGGTGGCCAGCTGCCCGGGACTTGTCAGGCGAGCGACGCCGACTGTGCCCCATGCTGGGTCGGGCCCTGCGCTTCCCACCCTGGAGCAGGGAGGGAAGGCTCCCCGCCAGGTGTGGTGCAGGAAGTCGGCGCGGCCTCCCCAAGGTGTGCAGGAAGTCGGTGGACTGCGGGGAGGCCGCGGGGAGAGGCTGGACGTGGGACTTCGATACTCTCTGATTTGTTTTGTGGTGAACACCGACCGAGTCACTGTCCCAGAAACACTTGTCAAAGGCTCTGGCTTGTTAGAGGGGTCGTTAAGGTTCTCCAGCGCCGGCAGTGTTTTAAAAATCAGAACTGTGCGTGTGTGTGTGTGTGTGTGTGTGTGTGTGTGTGTGTGTGTGTTTCCAACATTGCAGGTATTGTTACTCTGCTTGGATTAACTTTCCTGGATGGCATGCTCTGTATAATCACGGAGATTAGCTTCACTAGGATCTCTGTACCTCCTCCCCCAGGCTTTATTTAGGTTAGAAGAGAAAAAAGGATCCAGTTTTCTCAGGCATTTATTATTTTGCAGGCATTTCAGATATATGGGTTTATTTGATCTTTAGCTTCCTTAAATTTGACTTAGATCGTGAGCTCACTCCCGGCTTCAAGCTGCATAACTTTAGGCATTGAAATGTAGAATGTGTAACTGAGTACTTTCCAAGGGCTTCAGAATGAAGTTATTAAGGATCGAGTGAAAAGTCCTTCAACTGAAAGTGTTTCAGTGCTCTTTGTATTCCTTTATAGAACTGGAAGATTTCCTTTGAGTGAATTAGGTTTTCGTTCCCTTCTGCAGAGTTTGTGGGTTTTCCCGTAACGTTGGAGAATTTAGCATGGCATGGGAAATTATGGGTTTTGGAATTGTCAGGCATTTCTACTGATTGAACATGGTAAATTCTCAGAAGCTCAAAATACAGTCCAGTGACACTCTGTAAATACAGTAAATAAACTTTTCAGAGGCTCCAGGTAATCATTGCTCTAACAGGTCTTAAATTAATAAGTTTTGAGGTTGCCTGAAATATTTCTCCCTCACTTATTTCACTGTGGGTCTGTGGGTGTACACATGCCAGAGGTAAACAGCCACTTTAAAAACGCAGATACTTGTTGCATTCCGTCTTTCACTGGGCTCCTGGTCTCTCCTCTCCCTTTCCTCTTCCCCAGCCCCTTTCACCTCACCTGCTGCACACTGCTCTTGCTGACAAGCCTCAAAGGTCCTGGCATGGTGGTCATGGGAGCTGAATGCTCTCCTGTCTATAATTTGTTTGGAAGCACAGTTGAAGGGGAAACCTACAGCCCCTACCCTGAATGCAGTCTTCAGGATAATGACAGACACTTTCCGCTGAAAAGCCTGCAACCTCTCATTTGGTCCAACATCTTCATTTTATACATTGAGAGTCAGAGTTGGGATGACTCTCTCAGTGCTCTACAGCCAGTTAGCTGCAGTTGCTGGACATGTCCTGACCATTCAGGCATGAGCCAACCACAGCTTGGTTTGGACACTGAGCAGGGATCTGGCCTGTGCTATTTCTCACACATACCAAATACTCAGTTATTTACTCCCCCGTTTCTCATTCACATAATTAAAAAATGGCCTTATTAAACATTTATTGAGCTGCCATTACTTGCCAGTTACTGGGACCATAAAGGACCTGTGATTCCATGAGCTGTTTGCAGTGCTGTGGGGAAGCAGATGACTTTAGTCCCTGTGTGGTGAGTGTGGGGTGGACAGGGTACTACTACTCAGCAGCCACTCAGCATCTGCAGATGTGTCACTTACCTAGTTGTCCAGCCTTTTTCTGACCCTGCACTTCTGTCCTCAGCATTGGTCTAGCCTTGTGACAAGCTCTCAACGCTGCCTTTTTCAGAGAATGCTGCAGAGCCCTCATCTTTAGTGTGGCCCCAGTGGGCTTACAGTCTTGCTGCCCCCCTCCCCCACCCCCTGCAGCTGGAGTCTTTGGGGATCTTGGTGACATAGCTGATCTCTCTCTCTTCTCTCTGAAGTGCCTGGTGTTTTTGCTCACCCTTTGAGTGCAAAGCTTCACCCTGTGACATCCAGTAGATCTGACAAAATGAACAGCTTTTCCTATGTTTAATGAATATTGCTGAGTCTTATACAGGTCTCCCTTTCTTCTTCCTCTTCCCTGAAATATCACTGCTCCAGCATCAACCCTTTCCTGGTACAGTTAGAATATTCCAGTTGGAAGCGACGTCATAAGTGAAGGCCATCCACAGGATAATGCTCTATCATGCTTGTCTTGTGGGCTCAGTGTTGAGGTGCAATTGGTTTTCTTGTCAGTGTGCACCAATCCTCGAACACCTTCAGATAATGTGGCTTTCTTGTGATCTTTGTAGCACCATTCCAGCACATATGCAGCAAAATAAATGTGCTCAAGCCTTCCTACCTTAAAAATAATTGAGTTTTATTGTATCACCTCCCCTTAGAGTTCTGTTGATGTTTTTTTTTATTGCCTGGTGACATTATCTCGCGTACCTGTCCCTTCCAATTGTTCCTTCTTATATCCCATGTTATTTTTTCCCACCTCTAGAATACCTAAGATCAGACTATGTACTTGCTTACTTCTTCCTTGTCTGTGTCCCCGACACCAACTCCACAAGGGCAGGGGTATTCATGGTTGAACCAGGACGGCATCTTCCATGTTGTGAGCACTCAGATGCTTGTTGCAAGAGTGAGTTCTTTTGTGTGTGGTCATCAGCAGGCTACCCGGTTGGTTTCCTAGCCACTCTAACAGCCCCTTCTGTGGGCTGACTTAGTAGTTTGTTGAAACTAATGGTGGTGACAAAAACAAAAATGTTCCTGAATCCACTGGCGCTGTCTTGCTAGTCTTTGTTCAGCACCTCTTCTGTGCAGGACACCTTTGGGCTTCTTTGAAATTATCCTTTATGTACCATGAACACATTTTCTGTGAATGTGACCGACCACAAGTTCAACATCACAGCTGCAGTCTGTTAAGGGGATAGCTGTCCCTACTCAGAGTAAGTACTTTTTGTCTTATCCCAGCCACATTTCAGTTTCTGTCTTGTGTTTGGAGCTAGCAGTTCTTCCCAGCGATTCCATTTCTGAGGGATTAGACAGCCCTTCTTCTTGTTCCAAAGATCCATGGATTTAATAAATCCTCTTTCTCATGAAGACCTATTATTTCTGTCCTCAAAAATGCCATCTTTCCTCTCCTACTTCCTCAGTCCCAACTGGTTGGTTTTCTCTGGACTCATAGTGTTCATTGCTGGTCATCTTTTGCCCAGACTTTTAGGACTTGCCTTAAAGGGGCAGGAAGCAAGATGCTGGATTCAGATACCACTCACTGCTTCAGTTTGCATAATTTTAGGCATTAAAATGTAGAAACAGCGCACCACCTCTTGGATATTCTCCTACAATCTCAATTTCCTCAGATATTGGAGTAGTAGTGTTCACCTTACAGGATTATCATAGGAATCGAAGCACGTGGAGCATCAAGATGGAGTTAAATAGGAGATGTCTAAGGTAGGGTGTTTCTGAACACTGTGGCAAGAACTTTTTATTATAAAACAATATTTCTTAAGCTGAAGTTTTAAGATACTTTCCTAGCCATTTAAGGTGTTTTTAAACGAGAATTTTAGTAATAATCATAAGCTCTGTAACATTTAGAGAACCTTATAAATGAGCAGTGCTGTATAATTTTTTTTTTTTTTTTGCCTGTGTCTCTTTGGTGCTCCTGTCATTGTCTCTAGCTATTGAGGGAGGAACAAATCTGGATGTGTTACAGAAATGATGGATAGAGTCAGATAATAATGAGAGGTTTAGTGAGCAATGGTTTTGTGACATATTGTTGGAAAAAGTGATGAGGGGCTGAAGGGGTTCCAGGGCCCATGGTGCAGCCCACATTCAGAGTGAGAACGCAAGGACCTCCCCTGGTTAACACTGTGGAATGTGAGGTGGGCCACCCTGCAGTATCTGTAGACTTGTGTCATTGTCATGTGTCATGTTAATTCATGTTGAGTTCTCTTTTTTTGTTTTTTTAATTAGGTTTTTTCAATTGTTTTACCTTATGGTTTTGTAGGGGCTAAAGCATAAGGGGTACATACCTAGTTTTGTGCTTGGGCATCTTAACCATATAGTAGCATTAATAGGCCAATTAAAAAAAAATCAGTGCTTAGAGGAAGGGGGGACAAGGGAGTATTTTCCCTTTATAGTGCTTCCTGATCCACACATTTCTGAAGTTAGGGAAACAATTTTCACTTCTCAGACATCCTGTTACTACTACATCATTTAGTACTTAATTGCTTTCTGATTGTTTTCTGTGTTGGTCCACCCCCCATACTTCTGCTCACTCCCTACAGTTAGAGTTGAGAAAACAGAACTAGAGAGGTTATAATTTGCCCCAGGTTAATGGAGGTTAGAGTCTCTTTGATTAAGAGGCATTTAGTGAGTATCTTTGACATAATTATAATAGCCACCACTTAATTGAGATTTTACTGGGTTCCAAACATTGTATTAAGTGCTTTACATAAGTAATTTCTCTTAATAACAACACATTTTAACCATTATAATTTTAGTTTTTCACATGCTGAAACTAAGACTTAAGAAACATATGATGAGGCTTATTGAAGAGGTTTGGTTGAGGTTAGCTTTGGAGGGAGCGTTTGGCATGTGTGCATTTACCTCAGCAGAGCAGGCCCTTTGGAGCCAGCTGCGCCCCAGAGGTCTGCCAGTGTGAGGACACTTGGGAGGAGCCTCCACAGAAGGGGCAGAAGTTTTGAGGAGTGTCCCACTCCTGGGACCTGAGGGAAGGCTTTAGAGGTGGTGGTGTTCAGACCGATGGGAAGGGAAAAGCCTGTTGTTTCCAGCAGTAGAGACTGCAGGATGCCTGGGTGTTGTGGAGCAACTGGAGAGTGCTGGCTGCCAGAGCAGAAAGGGGCCTTACTGGTTTGGCCAAGGAGCTGATCTGTGTCCTATAGGCAGAGGCGGCTCAGGGCAGTACAGCCAAGTCTTTGGTTTAGAAAAATAATTCTGGAGAGAGAAGAGGCTAGTGTTGGGAGACCATGTAGTGGCTACGCAACAGGAAGTGGTGGAGTACCTGTGGGAGGGACTTGGACTGGCTCCTTTCCTTTTGGGAGTTCTGCTCTCTGTCCAGGTACTGATCCAACCAAGGTGCTTCCTGAACACTTGGATGACACCTTTTTTGTGGATGTATTTTCCTTGATTTCGAGGTGTCTTTGCATTTAACTGAAGTGTGGAAAGCTTTGTATGTAGGCATTGGTTTCAGAGAAAATAGATAGCTAGATGTAACGGGTAGGAAGAACTTGTTTATTTTTGGTTTATTCAGATAAATGTGGTCATTGGATTTAGGAAAATGTACCCACAGTGACACTGGTAACCTCATGGGTTCTGTTTTTCTGTGGAGTGTGACTGCATTCTTATGTGTGTGTTGTGCTTTGAGCTTTGGTTTTTATCACCCACTGTTCATGCTTTATGAGACTAACACTTGGGGAATGTTTATTATTCGAGAGTGCCTTGGAAGTAAACTCATGGCAGTTGGGTCTTTTAAAACAGTAATACTATTCACCTAATAAAACTTTCCTAGAATTGACAAGGATTGAATTATGCTTTCAGTGTGGTAAAAGAGCAAGATGAGCCTGTGTGAACTGTGACCACTTCTGCCTAGGGCTTCCAGTGGGAAGGGAGTGCCTTGATCCCTCCACAGCCTTCTAGTGCTAAGTATCATCCTGACCACCATGTACTACCTATTTGACAAGTAGGTTCTTGCGATTTCCTTAAAATGGACTTTCTACATGATCTGGACATTTTAGGGCCAATACATTGTTGATATTCACACAGGAGTATCAGAAATAGCAGTATATCATGCTTTGCAATGATGATGGATCTTTAGCATTGTTCTTACCGCACCGTGGAAGCAAGATCTTGCATTCCTTTGGCTGAAGATCCAGTGGATACTATAGACTGCTCACTGCTCTCTGAGGTCACAGGAAACCTTACCTGGTTTAAGATGTAACCTGAACACAAGGCTAGAAATGTTTGTCCTCTGCTTCACAAGATAGTTATGAAAGGTGATGAAATCATGGGCCAGTTCTTGGTAAATACACAGAAGAAACTTTGGAATGTGCATTAACTTTCCCTCAGGTGTTATTTAGCAGATAGAAATGGTAATTTACTGTTGCACATGGTACTTTAGAAGGTCTGATGTTGTGCATGTGGGAGATGTAAAATGCCTTGAACTCCAAGAAGAAGGATGTAATGTTTAATTTTTTGCCTTATCATTTTTTTGAATAGTTTACTTATCTAAGCTGTAACTTCTGGATTCCAGCGAATTTGACTCATTTGGAAGAAGTTTGGTATTTTTGTTTCCAAGAACCTCAGGGAATGCATTTGTCTTGTGTGGGTAGAAAGAGGTGTTACACGTAATTACAGGGTATTCTGGGTGGATTACTTGATTGTGTGGTCAGAAGGAGAGGACTTTGCCTCTCTGATCACTGTGGTCACTTTCCCTCCATGGTCCACACCCACTCTTGGGAATAGATAATTAGGAAGGGCTATCAGCTACTTTGTGGTTGAACTTAAGAGCTTGTGTCACATGAGCAGTTGGAAGGCCCAGAAAGTGGCTTCCAAACCTCTTGGGATGTGATCTGGACCTTGCTGGACTTGATTTGGAAGATACTGAATAAATACCCACAAGGCTCATGCTGTTTCTGCTACTGGCCTGACCTTGAAGTGTGGTTTCGTCTTGTTTTTATCTGCTTATAATAGTAGTATGTGTTGGATGTGTGCAAGAATTAAACAATAAAAATAAAAGACATTATCTTTGATTCCCTGAAAGTGATGCCAGAAATTAACAGTTTTATTTTTAAAAATCTACTTTATTTTTAGTTGACAGTTAACTGAATAAATTTTAGGCTACAGTGTGATGTTTTGGGGCATATATATATTGTGGAATGATGAAATCAGGCTAACGTAGCTGTTGCCTGACATGTACATCTTTTTTAAAAAATGGTGATAACATTTAAAATCTACTCTTTTTTTTTTTTTTTTTGGTATTGGGGATCCAACTTGGGTTCTTGCGCTTGTGAGGCAGGCGGCAGAACCACTGAGCTAAATCCCTGGCCCTTAAAATCTACTCTTTTCAAAGAATATATTCTTAAAGATGTTTTTCTGTTCATACATTACCATATATTTATTATTGTTAAAAAGAGAACTGCTACTGTAGAAATTGCTTCACTTCTTGGTCTTTGTACTTAACAGTGTGTCTTGGACAACTTCATACTGATTGTATTACAGCCCTGAAGCTAGCACTGTGGTATTCCATTGTATTTCCATTGTATTGCATACATTATCATTTATTTATCTGCTTTTCTATTGTAAGATAAGTTGTTTTTAATTCTTTCTTTTTTTTTTTTTTTGAGACAGGGTCTTGCTATGTAGTTCAGGATGGTCTTGAACTCACTATGTAGCCCAGGCTGGCCTCAAACTTATAGCCATCCTCCTGCTTCAGCCTCCCTAGTGCTGAGTTTACAGACATGTGCCACCACACCTGGCCAGTTGTTTCTAATTATCTGTGATGATAAACCATGCTTGATTAAATGTCCGAGTATGTATGACTTTGTACACCTGTACAAATAATTTTTTAATATAAATTTTAAGAAGCATACTTGCTGGATGAAATGATATGTACTTTACAAATTTTATGTATATTTTGTAATAAAATGTTTTTTTGAACAGAGTGGGGTGTAGGCCTAGAGACTGTGAACATCCAGCCTCCGTAAGAAACTGAAGAGGTAAAGTGGCTTGTTGGAGGGGAGTGAAGATGTGGGCTGTGCGTGTCTGGCTCCTGGCTCTAGGTTCTGTGTCCTGGTGGGGTGTGGTCACCTCTGCTCCCTTCATCCTTGACTGCAGTTCTTTGTCGTAGCCCCAGACAAGCTCTTGGGTAGGCCGGTTGGATATTTGTGCCAGGCCTGTGGTAGACTAGCGTTAATTCTTGTCTTCAGGCGACCTGAAGTCTTTAGCCTAGCGGGCTGAATTTTCCAGTGGAGCCCATCGATGCCGTGGGTGCTGAGTCCAGGTGTTGCAGTAGTTGCGCAGGGAGGGCTCGGTGCATCTAAGGTGTGGGGTGTCTGGACGTGGCCTTCACCGCAGCTGGGCTCAGGGCTGCAGCTGGCAAGGCTGTGTACACGGGCATCCTCAAGATGAGGTGGTGCTGTTCGGAGCGTAGACCCCACTCAGGGCTGACGAAGTTCTGACTTGGGAGCAGGAGGGCAGGGAGATGTGGGAAGTGTGGGGACACAAAGCCTGGTGAACTTGGTGTGATGGTCATGGGGACAGACCCCTCCCTCTGTCCTTTCTCCTGAAGGCTCCTTGCAAGCCAGAATCTCTTATTTGATGAGAAAGTATGCACCATAGTTAGGAGGTTGAGCTGTTTGTTGTGACGCCTTGACCTTCGCTGTGCCTCTGTTTGCTCATCTGTGGAAAGAAGTAATGATAGTTCCTTACCGATGAAGCCTCATGAAGATTAAATGTGTTTATGTGTGTACAGGGCTGAGAACAGTGCTTGGCAGTTGGAAATTACACAATACAGTCTGTTTGTTACTGTTATGGGTGTCACCTGCTCTGTGTTGGAGGGAGAGCTCCTTCGTTCTTGCCTCTCAGTGTGCACTTGGTCAGAGCGCTTTCTTAGACACAGTGGGAGGAGCAGTTGCCCATGGCTTCTTCGCCCCTACAGGATCCAATCTGGTAACATTCTTGACCTCTGCTTGCTCTCCCTGTCTCTTTCTAACGCGAATCTTCTGTTTCAGAAGCAGTGAGTGGCCCTTAGTTACTGATCCTGCTTCATACTGTTCAACCTTTGTTTCAGTATGGTCACATCTCCAGTGGCGGACTTGTCTCTGGTTTGCTTCTCGCCCTGCCCTCAGGAGAAAACATTCCTCCAGGAAGGTTTCTTATCCTCCCTTCATGGTCTCTGGGGACAACAGTGATATTTCTTGTGACTGCAGTGATCTCTGTCCCCATCATCGAGTTCCTGCAAGCTGCACACCTCTTCTTTGTGCTCCTGCTGCCCGAGACAGCGGTTGGTGCAGCACAGACCTGAAACAGAACATGTTTGAATGGCATTCTTGGGGAAATGTTGGGCTCTTCAGGGAAGTGGGTGTGGGTGACATCTATCCGTGAGGGTTCAGAAGTTGTCCCTGGAAGTCCCTGTAGTTCTTGGTATATGGTACATGGTAGTGGGCCTGAGACTGCCCTCTCCTCAGGTGAGCCCTTGCGGAGTTTCCTTATCGGAGTGGTGAAGGGCATTGTGAGTGACATCTACAGTCCCTTGGGTTCTCCTCTCCTCAGATGCTAATTTTGTGACTGGAAGCCCTGGTGAGAACCTTAGGAGAGTGGCAACACAGTTATGCATATGTTCCCCAAGGTTGCTTAGTGAGGTTTTGAAGAACCACAGTTCTAGGCCCAATCATTATAATCAAGGATTTGATAGTAGGCGGAGGTGCTCCAAATACTTAACCCTCCTGTGGTCAGTTGTTGATTCCCAGAAGCAATTAAGGAAGAAAGATCAGCAGATTTTCTTTGGTTAACACACACTCATACACACACGCTCACACACTACATTCCAACTGTTTATGAACATGGAGTTTTTTCTTCCTCTCGGTTATGTTTCTCAGCTTTTAAAGGCAAGGTGAAATGTCAATTTGGCAGAGACTTTTTGTGTCCTTATTAAATGAATTCAAGCAATTCAGAAGTGGTTGTTTGAAACTTCTCTTTGGATTGATTTGATACCTAAGAGGCTGTGTTTTGGGAAACACAGTTTGGAGACTGTCCAGTGTGGTGCTGCATACCTGTAATCCCAGCCCTCTGGGAGGCTGAGGCAGATGGATCACAATCCTGTCTCCAAAACAAACAAACAAACAAAGAAAAACGGGATAGGGATGTGGCTCAGTGTGAAGGTCCTGGAGGAGGGGGCACCTGTGGGTCAGTGATAGACTGAGGTGTTTTTGCAAAGCACGTGTTGGAATCAGAGGCTGCAGTTGTCTGCGCTCCTGCTGCCCAGATGGCTTCTGTGATGGGAGGTTGGTGTCAGGCTTCAGAGGCAGCTCTGTTTAAGGGGAGTGAGGAAGGTGTCTGCTGGGTCTAGATCTTGACAGGCCCTCCCTGCTCCTTCTCTCATCCACTCCACATATTTGTTGAGTGTGAGCTGTGCTCCTGGTGGTGGTTTATCTAGGTCTGGTAAGGGAGGTAGCTTTACCCTTACTTTGATAGATAAGCAAGTACACATTTCAGATAGTGATAAAACCACGTAGACAACAGAACAGGGAGAGTGGCAGAGCATTGTGCCAGCAGAGGTTTCTCTTGAAGTCTGAGAAGGCCCCTCCGAAGAGGTGACATCTGCCCAGACGAGTGAGCTGGCCATGTGACTGACAGAGGTTCTAGCAAAGATTGAGGGATAAGCTTGGCACAAAAAGGCCAGTGTGGCTGCAGTCCTTGGTGTGGTGAGATGACAGAAGGAAATCAAAGTGAAGGGCAGGGCTTGGAGGCTGGGGAGGATATTGGGTGGTTTTCATCAGTGGAAGTATGACAGATCATAAGCCCATAGATATTTGTGTTGGAGAGTTTGCTTTGCTTGCTGCTTAGAGATTAGACTGAGGAGGGAGAAAAAAATGGCAGAGAGACCAGAAGAGCCTTTTATTGAAAGGTTTCTGAGGAAGCTATTATTAACTTGAAGTTGGGTGGCAGCAGTAAGTAGTGAGATGCAGCTTGGAGGTGAAGTGGACAATAAGTCAGGATGGAGGTTTTTTGCTTTTATCAGCTGGGGGATGGCAGGACTGTTCATTGATTTAGGGAGGATTGGAGAAGGGAATGTAGTAGTACTGATAAGTATTTGAGTCATAGTGAAAATTTTAATGTGACCTAGAATTTTAGAGGGTTTTTTTTGAGTAGTTATGCTTTCATTCATTCTAAACTCTTCCAGTGATTAACACGTTCAATCTTCACAACAATCATGTCTTCATTTTACATAAGTAGCTTGGTCTTAAGGATGAGAACATTGGGACCCAGAGGTGTTAAACTCATCAGGTCTCACAGCTCCTAGGCAACAGGGCTGAGATTTGAAGTAATGCTGTTCCCCTGGTCTTCCTGCCTCAAAGTCAAGCATGGGAGACATTTGTCAGCACCAAAAGCCACTTGATGAGGCAGGACAACAGAGACATTCAGGATGCCTGGCTCATTTTTGCATCATCAAGAAAAAGAGCACTGAGCTGAAAGATCATTTTAAAAAGCAAGTCACCAAATATTAATAAGCTCATTCACCCATAATCTTTCAGAGATTAGTAGTACCCATTCTTTGGTGATGGATTTCTTACATTCAGGACGTCACTTCCTGTTGAATCCTTACACATTTGAAAAGTAAAAGCACAATTTGGGAAAATGAGAGGAGTCTTATCATGAACACTGGCTTTATCCTAGTAATGCCCCCATTATAATTCTCATAATTATCCAGCTGTCATAACTACTTATCCCTGTTTGTGAAGCAAGTTATCAAGTGATTAGCTTCTGAGGCAGTTTTTAGTTTTAACTGTAAAGGTTAGTATTATAAAGGTCCTCATGTGCTTTCTGGAAGTATGCATATTCCAATACTGCTACACACAGATACTAGTAAATATTAATAGAAAATAAGCATTTTGTAATGGACACACTTTACCTAATAGCACATTGCACTTATTCACATGTCCTGCTTTTCCATAACTAAAATGGCAAGAGGAGGAAGTTTCTTGTACATCTTGTGTTTCTGCTAACTGCAAAGATTTTCTAAAATTGCATAGGGTCAGGAGCAAAACTGATGAGACCCCTACTCTTCAACCTTAACCCATCTCACATCTTTGTAGTAGTTCATGATGAAAAAGGAAGTCTGTATAAAGATGTTTTTTTAAGGTCAGTATAGCAGAGAACATTTACTTGGGATATGTACATCATATAGTCTATTTTAAAATTATGTATTCCACAATGTTTTGTTTCAATTTTTACGTTTAGGTCGAAGGTAAATCTGGTTCACGAGAAATGTCAGCAAACTTAGATGGTTTCAGTTCACTGGTAGTTTCCCCTAATGAGAGCCTTCAGCCGAAGAGACAGGGGAGCATATTTGCAATACTCCGAATTGTGAATAACAAAAGTCTTCACCTGAAATGCCTCCTGTGAATGGTGATTTGGTGAGCTCACACATTGCATCAGGAAGTCTGAAGGTGGGGGTATTGGGCTGGTGCCGTAGCTCATAGTCCTGGGCACTGGCAGGCTTCTGTGTGACTTATTGGCCATTCTTTCTGTCTTAGTCACTTGTCCTTCATGACACATCACAAAGGAAGGAGGGGAGGTTTATTTGGGCCCACATGGTTTGTTTAGTCCACACGTGGTCAGCTCCAGGGAAGAATGGCATGCAGAGTGGTGTATGGAGGAGAGCTGCTCGTGCCAGGGTGGCTGGGAGGCAGAGAGGGAAGGGTGGAGCTGGGGAGGGGACACACCCTGAGCCCACCTCCTAACAGCATGTCAACTGTGAGCCCGAACCCTGCAGTCCCCTTAGGGAAGCCCTGCTTGTGAGTGCATGAAGCCCCTGGGGGACATCTAGATATACCAGGAATGTGTTCCTGCTGTGGCCACTGCTGTGGTGACATCCCCAGCAGAATGGACAGGCTCAGGTAGTAGTCACAGGGCAGCTCTGGCCACAGAGGTGGGCAGTGACGGCACCTGTCCTTTCCTCTCTTCTACAGTGGGAGGCAGGCAGGCGAGGAGTAGGAACAGGAGTGGGGCTGGGCGTGGTGTGGGGAGGGCACTGTGCAATGTCTGCTGGAGCAGGAAGGTGGGAGGCCAGGCAGGTGGGCAGACAGAAGTGCTGACCTCATTCTTACAGACACCTTTCTTTCCCTGCAGGGAGGAGTAGGTAATTGTTGTGTCTCTCATTTAACCCTCTGTCTTCTGCCAACAACACAGGGACCATCTGCTCAGGAAAAATCTTCAGTAGGAATGATTTCTGTTTCAAAGTATTCTTTTTTTTTTTTTTTTTCAAATACTTGTACATGTAGCTATTTCCCCTAATTTTATTCTGACTGCATGATAGAAATTTTGTGAGGGAACAAAATCATACACAAAGAGGATCTTATAAAAGTTAAAGTGCCAGAACACTCATTTCCAGTGTGTGGACTTCCTGTGGCTTGGTGGTCTTAGTTCTGAAGGTGTCTGTGCCTCTGTCAGTGCCATCTGCTCTGCTGAGGACACCCCTCCATCAGGTGTTGCCTCTTCTGTGGAGCCCATTTCTATAGCCCACTCACATCGTCTAGACGCTTCTCAGGCTGGGACTTAACATGTTCATGTTTGTTCCCTACCAGTTTGTCATCAGGGACTGACTGTAGGTCTCTGCCCCAGGCACTGGGAAATAGGGTGTCTTAATCACAGGAAATGACTTAAAAAGGTCTATTGCATTGAAAAACGTTATTTTTTTTGGTGGAGTAGTTTAGTTATATTAATCCTGAACTATTTCCACATTGGCCTGTCTGCCCACTCCCTCAGTACCTGAGTGTAGCTGGTTTTCCTCAGGACAGTGAGGCCTTTTCCCTCCCTGCCTGCGCCTGGCGTCTGTCTCCTGCAGGGTCTGTGTGGGCACAGCCCCAGCCAGGCGAGTTAACATTTGTTTGCTGTCCACCTGAGAGGGGAGGCAGGGAGTGGGCTGAGTCAGCCCATCCTGCTGGCAGAGGGTCAGCAGTAGCATGGAGAGATAACACGTTATTAGTCATGTTGACAGAAGGCTTTTCCTACCCTCTTGTCTATTAGTGGAGGTGTTAATGAGGAGTGAGGTGGAGGAGAGCCAGGAAGTGTTTTTGAAGCTGCAGGCCTACACCACTTTCTCGCACTGGGTCATCTGCCCTCACCCTAGGAGGTGTTGAGTAAAACCTCAGTTACAGTTTTTAAACTTCCAAGAGTGCTGCTTTCTTTACTTAATGTGGTACTCCAGATATATGTACACCTAGGGCCTTAAGTGGATTTTGTTTGCTCCTCATGTTAGCCTTATCTGGGAGGCATTTTTTTTTAAAGTCATCTTTTACAGATAAGCAAACTGAGACTGAGAGCTTCCCTGAGGACCCTCAGCGGGAAAGACTGGGTGAGGTTAAGTCTGGACCTGCAGACTCCACGACCAGTGACCAGTGCTGTGTTGTGTAGCGTCTTGATTGGCACCCACAGCCGGCAGGCCGTGAGTGCTTCCTGCAGATGAGTGCATCCAGATCTCGTGTGTGCTATGAGTTACCCTGCAGCCAGACACCTGAGCAGATCAGATTGTGATGAGCCTGGCTCGTGGAGCTGCAGCAAAATCTTCTTGGAGGTACAGGGTAGCCTATGCCAAGGCGGACAGGGCAGAGCCGTGTGTGGTTGGAGGCACGGTTGTTTAAGGGAGGTTAAGGGAGGACAGGGAAAGAGTTGGGGTTTCATTTGTTGTGTGGAGCTGTGTCTTGTCAGACATAACTGGAGAGAGCTCAGCCTGATGGCAGCTTGTAGGTGTCCTTCAGGGGTATAAGAATGGAGCTTAGTAATGCTTAGATGGCAGATGGGAGCAGAATTTGGTGACTGATCCATTGTGAAGTACAGTCTGGTGGTTGGGGGAGTCCTGATTACAGGATTCTCAGAATTTGAGGGGAGTGGAAGGGTGAGTGTGGGGAGAGGAAACATCGAGCCTGGTGGCTTTGGTCTCCCCAGGGCAGGGCAGCCTGCTGGGCGGGGAGGGTGGGGGTGAGCATGGGCTGCTTTTTGGGTGGTGAAGGGAGCAGGGGAGGGAGGGGAGACACTGATGGCACTGCTGGGTTCACATGAATTTCTAATGTGCCACCCTTCCTGGTTTCTTTTCTTCCCCCTCTAGAGTGCTCAGGTGCCCAGGCCTAGGATAGAGAAGGGTGGTTTTGGGTGCTGCTTCTACCTATAGAATGGGGAACGGATGGCAGGATAATGAGGCCATTGAGGGTTCTGAAGTAAGCAGCTGTTTAGGCTGGGCAAAGAGAGAAGGGCGTTCTGCCCAGGGCAGATGGTCAGAGAGATCCTCAGTGCATTTGGTTGCCCTGGTCACGGCCAGAGCTGGATGTAGAGCTGAGGATCTGGAAAGGACACAGCTCTGGGTGAGGCCAGTATCCCAGAGTGTGACTCAGGGTGGATGGTGAGGAGCAGTCACTCCCTTTAAGGAGGCCAAGGAGTTGCTGTGCTTGTTCATTGGGTGTATCCGCTACAGCAGGAGCCGCAGAATCAAACGCTGGTGGCAAGGCCCAGTGAGCAAGTTGTAGAATGGGGAGGGATGGCTGCAGGCCCCTGTCATGTCAGTGAATGCTAGCTCACTGTGCTTTGCCCACCCTGCCAGGGTGGACTATGGGCCTGCTGTTACTGATTTATCCCATGCTTTTCTTTCTTTTTTCTCTTGGCAATCAGTTTTTATGTGAAATGTTGAAAAATTAAAAAGCAATTTTGTTGACCATCACTCAGCAATTTGAAAATGCACTGTAGGCTGTGTGGATCAAGGGTAGAGTGGGTGTAGCTGTGGCCGCCCGTTTGTCCCCCTTGTCTGCAGGTGAGTGGCCAGACCCTAGGTCTTGGCAGCAGGTGGAGGGGAAGGTACTTGTGGACTGGAGGCCAGAGTCTTGGGACATTGTACCTTTTTTGGTCATCACTTCTGCCTGGAAGTTTGAGAGATAAAGAACTAAGTGAGTAGCTAATTAGTTTTTCAGTAGGAGCTAATAGGCCACGATAGTAATTTGAAGCCTGTGGCTCAAGGGAACTGCAGGTGGTGATGACAAACTTGCTGGTCCTTCTGAAACCCTGTCCTCACTCCTTTCTCCACATCCAGTGTCCCTCTTCAGCCCACCTACTCTGTGGCTGTTTGCTTTTCTATCTCTGATTCATTTTCTTACAGGATTCAGTTCAAGTTAACTGGCTAAAGTATTTTTGTATTGATGTAGTAAAATTTTCTATTATTGTTTAAATTCAGTGAATTAATGAAGTTGTGATGGCACAGTAGGGAAACTTTTTTAAATTAGTAAATATGTGTGCAAAGGCATGTTTTGTCCAAGTTAATCACTTTGTGAGTTTTATTCAAATTTCACTGTGGAGATTTTACTCAGATTTCAAGAAAACTCTTTGGGAATTATTCTCATGCCATGTGCATTACATTGCCCATTTCCAGTGTTTGGAGATCTTCATCCCTTTGAAGGTGCATTTGATAATAGAGACAAACTAAGGGCTAAAATCAAAGACCAAGGCTGAGGAGGACACTGGAGAATGTAGCTGAGGTAAACACGGGCTGTTACTGTGGAGCCCTGAGGCAGTGTCTGCTGTGCTCAGCGCTGGCCCCAAGGTCGGTCCAGCCCAGGGGCACACAGGTGTTTGAGCCTGGGCCTGCACTGAAGTGTGTGCTGCTATGCCCTGCTTTTCAGGGTGGCTTTGAAGACTTGCTCCAGATACAGTGATATATTTATTAAAGGACTAACAAGTTAAGTTCTCCCATTTCCAACACAATTTAGTGAGATCTTTATTCTTTCAGAGATAAATGTGTAATTCCTGTTGGCCTTTGAAATTATAAAAATTTCTGGACCCACTGAGCCCTGGAAGCTCTAGATAGGACACATTGGATTTGAGTTCCCTAAGTGATAATTTAGAGAAGGCAGTGCACGTGGCCGTGTGGCAGTATGAATGTTGAATAATACTGGCATGTAAATCAGGTTTATTGCTAAGTCTTCATGTATCTGTTCAACACAGAGCAGGCTGCCCTTCCCACGCTGGTTGTGGTGGGGGTATTGCAGTGGCTTAGACATGGTTCTTTATTAGAAGGACTTGGGGAGATCTTCTAAAAAATGTGGATTCTGGAGTCCCATGTCTAGTGATTGTGATCCTTCCATTGGAGGTTGCTGGGGGGACCACGAATCTATAGCTTTGGCAAGTGAGACTATAGCTCAGAGTTCTGGGGCCACACTATGAGAATCACTCATGTGGGGCTTTGGGGTCATGTCCTGCCTCCATCCCCTAGTGGTTATGTGATCTTGAAAAGTTAACGTTTCTGAGCCTCAGCTTTTGTACTCTTTAAATGCAAAGGACGATTCCATCAAGGGCATTTTGAGGAATGCAATGAATACATATGAATACCAGTTCTGTTTCACACATACTTTATTCCTATGATTAGGAATAAAGGGTTCCCCATTCCTGTTCTCGCTTTCTGATATGCTGTGATTGTCAGAGGGAGTATACAGCTAATCCCTGAGGGTAAGGATCATGGATTACCCTTTTTTGTGTGTCCCACTGTGTCTAGTACTTGTGAAGATGGCGGATGATGGGTCCCTTTTGTTCTCTTTGACACTGGTAGTTAAGAATGGCATGTCATTTCTGGTCATGCATCTGCCATGGCCACATGCATGCTGGCACCCAGGAATAGAGTGTGTCCTATGGAGCTGGTGTCTGAGGCCTTGTCAGGTCCAGGCCTCTCCTCAAGCGATGGAAATGTGCTGACAGTTGTTTATAATCTTGGCCAGCCACGGCCCGAGGAGCCTCCAGACTCTGACATTCGGCCTCTGTTGTGGCCGTAGGGACATTAAGACATCTGTTTCCAGTGGACAGACTTAGGTAAGTTTTCCTTTCCAGTTTTACAAAGATGTGAAGTCAGGGTACACTGTATACAGTCAGTCACCCCGTGAAGCTTGTTGCTTTGGCCAGCGTGATCTTGATCTTCCTGGAATGACAGGCAGGACAGTTTTTTAAAATGTTTTGTTTCTATTTGTTTTTAATGCTAGCAATGAAAATTAATAATCTTTTGGCTTTGGCCCATAGTTCTGTCAAAACAATATAAACAGGTTGAACAAGTACCCAAGCATGTTAATGCTTTTCATTTTCATCTCAATCTTTGTAACTTTTGAAGTGGAATAACTTTGCATTCTTTTTTTGCTAATCATTTAAAGTTTTAATTGAAAGTTTTGCTTTTATAATGTGAGCTCCTTTGACAAATGCATGAAGGTGTGTCTAATGTAATTCCAGTTTCAGAAGTAGTTTTTAGGTGAAAGAAGCTTTAATCTTCAATGCCTTTGACGCTGGGCTATTTACTAGACATTTTTAGCATATAAATTATGGTGAACGTGGTACAAAGGGCACATTTTTTCTTGTATGGTATGTTTCCTCATTCTTGGCTTGGTAATTATATTCAGGATAATTTGGTCTTAGAATACAGAATAGATGTTGGGTCTGTGTTCTCCACTTATTATACAGTAATAATGCTGTGGCTGTGCTCATTACCTGACAAATCATAGAAGCATTTTAGGACTGGAATTGATGCCTCTAGTGTCTCTCCCAGCAGGCTCTTGAATCTTGGGCAAAAGAAACACGTGGGAAAAGAGAAATGATTAAGCTAGAAATGCTAAGTGCCTGGTGACTATAGAAATCAGTAAAAAGCCTTTTGTTGTTCATTGTGGGTTACCAGAATCAAAGCAGAGCTAAATTTGTAGTCATTGCCTTTGAATACAGCTTTTTTATAATCAGAGTATATAAATAGTATGTTAAGATTTTTAAGATTTTACATATTTTCTACGATATTTTGTGTGTGAGTTAGCTTCCTGTTACTGTAATAAACTATGGAGAATATAAACTTACACAGATAAAAGGTTCATTTTGGCTCACGATACCGCTGAAATTGGTTGGCCTTGTTACCTTCAGGCCTGTGGTGAGGCTGTCCGTCATGGTGGAAGTGCGCAGCTTCATGGCCAGGAGAGAGAAGGAAGAGGAAGAGGCTGAGGCCCACTCACCCCTTAAGGGGGCTGTCCTGTGGTATCCTCGTGGTTCCCTCACCTTCCAGTAAGTGGCATCATTCTGGGGACCAGATCCAGACACAGCATTTGGTAAACGACATGTTTCCTTGGAAGTTACTGAGGAGGGCCCTAGGCCAGGAGCAGGGGAGGGATAGTACCTGTTTGTAAGGTCAGATCAAGGCACGATTGAGACCACTGAGGCAGGCAAAGTTTAAGCAACATGCAGTGAGTTTATTGCCATGTGGGTGCAGATGGGCCAAGGATGAGAAGGCCGTTGACATTGAGAGGAGGGTGCAAGAGGTTGATATGGGGGAGTTTAAGTAGGGGAGGGGCGACTGGTTGAGAGGGTGGAAAATTTTAGAGTACCATGGGTGATGGGCCTGGGGTTGGCTGATAAACAGAGTGGTGGTAGGACCAGCAGGGCGGCTGGTGGCTGGCTTCCCGCTATCACTATGCTCCTGTGGATGCGGGGAGCGGGTCTGCTCGGGGAGTGTGGGGGTGGGGTGGGGGGTGGGGGGTGGTGTGTGCTCCCTTCTGGTTGGGTGGGCGTCCAACTCAGGGACCTGTCACTGTCCTTCCCTGTGCTTTCCAGTTCCTCTGCTTTCGTATACACCGAGCAACCAGAAGCACTGTGGACTAGTTTCAAAGCCAGCTCTCTTCTTAAAAAACATTTCAATCTGTTACCTTCATTTAAGGCCAAGAAGGTAGCTGGAATTTTAATCAGTGCTTCAGTGTTTAAGGTACAATAATCCATTTGGGTTGGCACTTATGAAGTTTCTTTTTTCCCTCGCCAATTATGGAAATGATATTGATGCCCACTTTAGAACCCTTGACAAATTCAGTAATATTTTAAAAAGTAGAAGAAAAAAGTCACCTATATCCCCCACTTGAGATTTCAGCCTTCAATTTCAGTTAGATGTGTTGATCCTCTAACTCTCATCCACGTAGCAGTCAGCTGCCTGCCTGCCAGCTGGCCCAGAGGCCCTCATCTCCCACAGCAGATGGCTGTCTGCAGGTGTGTTTCTCTGGACTCTGAATTCCTCCAGGGAGGGAGCCTTAATTTGTGTGTTCCTAGAATCTATTGTAATATAGATACTAAAAAACAAAACAACAAAAAAACCCCACAGTGATTTGTTAGGTTTAAGCTGACTTCTATGCATTTTGACTTCACACAATTTTATTGGTAAGGCCAATGGTATGTTTTATGTGGTCAGTACTTAAAAAAAAAATGTCTGTGAATATTTAAGGAGCACTTTATAATTTCAATGTGTAATATGTACAGTGATCAACAGGGCTCCACCCATCTCTTTCCAAAGCTTGGGAAGGCCAGTCTGCTGTGACTTCTTATCTTTCCAGAGATAGTTTGTGTGTACATAAGCATTGATACATTTTTTTTTTTTTCTGGTACTGGTGATTGAACTCAGGACCTTGCGCTTGCCAGGCAGGTGCAGCACTGCTAAGTACATCCCTGGCTCCAGCATTGATACATTTTATCTCGAGTCTGGTTTAAACTCTGTCTTTGAGATGTAGGGCAGTGGTAGACATATGAATGATGTGGCTCTTTTAGAAGTCAGGCCAGCATGATGTACTAAAACTGAAGAGCTAGTCCAGCAATTCTAGTCTGATACCATTTAAAAAATAGAATATAGATTTAATGTAATCCCAATTGCATACCTCACAGAGCTAGAGAAAGCATTTCTAAAATTCACTTGGAACCAAAAGAGTCCTAGAATAGCAAAAAACAGCTCTGGGCAACAGAGGCAAGGCAGGTAGCATCATAATCCCTGACTCAAAATTATACTACAGAGCTACCGTGATTAAAAACAGCATGATAACTAGCAAAAAAACACACCCAAGGGTGAACAGAACAGAATAGAAGATGCAGAAACAACTCCAAACACATTCAGTGAATTTATCTTTAACAAAGGGTCCAAACACCTTCACTGGAAGAAAGAGCCTCTTTAATAGTGCTGGGAAAACTGGCTCGCCACATGCTGAAGGCTAAAACTAGATCCATGTCTCTCACCATGCACTAAACTAAAATAAAAATGGACAAAGATCTAAATATTGAAACAGAGACATTAAATATGCTGGAAGAGAGAATAGGTGGAACTCTTAAAGACATAGGTATAGGTAAAGACTTTATGAACAAAAACCAATCTCATGGGAAATATCACAAAGAATCAACAACTGAGATGTTTTCTCATTAAAAAGCCTTTGCACAGCAAAAGAAATAGCCAGCAGAGTAAAGAGACAACCAACAGTGTGGGGAAAAATTTTTTCCCAGCTGTCCCTCGGACAAAAGATTGATATCTAGAATATATAGAGAACGGAAGAAAATACCCCCCCGCCCCATTTAAAGACTCAGTCCAAAAATGGGCATCTGAGATGAATGCACACTTCTCAGATGAAGAAACAAAAATGGGAAATAAATATACGAAAAAATGTTCAACATCACTGGTCATTCAAGAGAAGCAAATGAAAACATTGTGGAGGTTCCGTCTCCAGAAAGAATGACTATTGTCAAGAAATCAACCAATAGCAAGTGCTGGCAGGGCTGTGGGGAAAAAGGAGCTCTTCTCCACTGTTGGTGGGAATGTAGACTGGTCCAACCACTATAGAAACCAGTGTGGAGCTACCTCAAAGAACTAAAACTAGAGGTTCCATTTGACCCAGCTGTTTCCCTTCTTGATACCTTCCTGAAAGAATGAAAAGCATCATACTACAGTGATACATGCACACCCATGTTCATACCAGCACAGTTTGTAATAGCTAAATCTTGGAAACAACTCAAAGGCTCATCAACTAATGAATGAATAAAGGATATGTGGGTTTTTAAATACAATAGAGTACTACTCAGCCTTAAAGGATAAACTTGAGACATTTCTAGGTGCATAGATGCATCTTGAGACAATACGCTTGAGTGAAATAGACACACATGTTTAAATATTGCATTGTTTCTCTGGTATGAGAAATCAAAAGTATAAACGAGGACCAAAATGTATAATAGATATTGTAAAAGAGGAAGAAAATGTTCAAATGGGTTAAAGGGCACATGGAGGGGAGGAGAGGGAAAAGAAGGAAGGGAAAATTTTTAAAAAATGAGAAAAGAAAGATAAAATGAAAACAAAGCTCTTGCAAATAAGGAGAATAGGGGTAGATAGAAGGGGAAGGGAATGGGAAAAAATAAGATATATCATGTACAGGTACAGATTCCATACAATGAGTGTGAACATTATGTATATCTAAATTGTACCATTAAACTTAATGATTAAAAAACTAGAAACACCTGTGTGTCAAGATACTAACTAAAGGATTTCTATCAGTGCATTTTTGTGGTGGCAAAAAAGGAAACAACGTGAATGCCCATGGCTGAAATTGTTGAATAAATTGTAATGCATAGATTGTAATGTATAGACTAGCTATAGTGCAGTCCTTACAAAAATGCAGGACATCTTTATTAATTAGGTGTCATCATTTATTGATTGTTATGTGAGAATAAAAAGATGTAATAATATTGTATAATGTCCCATTTTTATGAAATGATAAGCTCTGTGTGGCTGTGTGTGTGTGTTTGTATACTTATGGATGATGTTATGGGCAGAAAGATATAGGAGCTATGAGTTAAGTGAAAATGCTTTCTAAATTAAATGTTTTCTTCTTTTTCTAATGTGTCCTTGATTCTTCCCAGTATAAGCATCAGAGTCATTGAAGTGATTTGCCAACCCTACTTCCTTTCGCTTCTAGGAAATGGCAGTGGGTACTTAAATCCTCATTTAATCTTGTTTCATACATGCTTTTATCCCTTGGGCTATGAGTCATCCAGGGCAGAACATACAAATTCACTTAGAGCAGCTAACTGCTTTGCTAGCTCCCGTTTCCAGCTTGTCCGGAGGACACTGACCTCATAGTAGCCAAGGGTGCAGCACTGGGACGGCCTGAGCACATCTATGGGCACCACAGACTGAGAGCTGTAACAGGCAGCCCCGCCCTCCCAAGGGGTGAGCAGATCCTGGATTAGAGCAAGAGGATCAGAAACTATGAGCTGTGAGCTGGGGAGGAGCTGAGGGGTGATGGTATCTGGGGGTTCTTTCCAGAAAGGCGAGTTAAGTGACGAGTGATACAGCAGTGAAGGTGAAGACTGGAAAGGCGTTTGGAGGAGATGATGCATGTACGTCTTCTCTGGGTTTGTGTGTCAATGCAGCTCTGTTGTTGTGGCATGCTGTGTTGCCTACTGCAGTTATCTTGTTATCTGTCTTGGATTTGTGCTTCTGGCACATGGAGCAAGAAGGAGAAAGAGATAGATGTCCTTCAAAGGTGACTTGAAAAATACTCGAAGAAGACAATATTTCCCTTTTCAGAAGTGCCTGAGTGTTTACTGCCTCAATATACAGTAAGCCTTGCGGGGGGGGGGGGCGTCTAAAGTGTTATTAGCAGAATCATAAATTATTTGGTCTTAGTCTGAGGTGGTACTTTGTTTGGATGTCTTTAGAGGAGCTGACCACTCTGGACCAAAGAAGTAAAACCAGATGGAAAAGGCGTAGGGTGTGATGGGGTGCCATGTGTGTTTGAGAGCATATAAGCATGTCATGACCCTCTCTGCCTTGGACACATCCCTCTCCTTTCCAAATCAGCCCATCTTCAATAAAAGATTTTCCTGGAGTATTTATTTTGCTTGGTTATGCTCCTGTAGAGATGTCGCAGCTCATCAAAGTCCTTAAAATACAGTTCCCCCAAGAGAGTTATAAGCCAGGGCATGGAACCATCGCCTCCATCATCCTCAGCATAATACTTTTTAAGAAAATTTTAACTTGTAAGTACTGCTGTGAATGCAGTCTTAGAGCACAAATGCATAATAATTACTGGATTCATGTAGAGTTAGTTTAGTTATGTATAGTTCAGGGATAGAACTCCTGGACTCTCTTTGAGCTCATAGTTAACTCCATCTACGAGCCCTTTGTCTTCTTTATGAATGTTGCCTTTGGACCATGTCTCCCTGATTCTGTACTGAATTTTATTTCTTGGACCTAACTATAAGACTTCGTATTTCTCAGGACTAAATCTAATTAAATTTAATCTAGGTTAAAAAATGTGAACTTTACCACAGCTGCCCCTAAAGAACTTTATTCCCACCTGATTTTCATGCAGCTCATGGGTTGATTTCAGGAACTGAAAGTGAAGTAAATGTGTCATCAAGTGTAAAGAAAGTAGAAAGTGGAGACTGAATTTAGGCTTCTGTTCTGCTGTATGCTCCTTATATGACCTTCAGCAGATTACTTGACCTTTTTGAGCTTTCATCCTGATACTGTTTCCTGGGTATCAGGTGGAACAATCTGGGTCTCACAGGCTTGTGAGAAGGGCAGGAGCAGCCGGTGTGTGCAGGCAGCTGGGACAGTGGCTTGCCTCTGGTAGGTGCATTGCAGATCAGTTCCACTGTCTTAAAGTCATTGGTTCACACATCAGACAGCATGCAGCCCTGTGTCTTAACCTCTACCCCTATAGTCTTCTGACAAACAGGTAGTCAGTGTTTTAAGTTTGACTTTGAGTCTTCAACCAATTTGACCTCTTCCCATGTTTTATCCTTCATCCCATGCTTCTTTGTTTTGTCCAGGATATCATAAGAAGTGTGTCATCACACACCTTACTGAGTTCCAGATGCTTTAGAGCATTATTTGTGGTGTAATGCTATAATGGAAAGATCAGACAATGAAATGTACAAGTAGTAAAATAAAAATAAAAATTTGGTAATTAAAAAAATGAGCCAGATATGACTAGGATTTAAAGAGCAAAGCAACACACTTAGAATGTCAGCACTTATAGGGACATGAGGGCCATCACTCTTTTGTATCCCACAGTGCCAGCCTTCTAGAAGGGTCTCCTTAAGAACCTTTTAACTTATTTGTTCTTTCTTCAGGTACTGAGGATCTTCTCCAGAGCACTTAAGGATCTGTCACCTGCACCAAGATTTCCTTGAACAATTGAAAGCAAAAGTTACTTTTCCTCTTTACTCTATGGCTTCTGAACTGTGCAGTGATGTGTGTTCAGCTTTCACTGCAGGAAAGCGTTTGTGTTAATGTAGTACATCACTTGTGTGCCCTGTGGGTCCCCTGTGTCCGCCTTGCTAACACCTGCTTTTTTCTCGAAGGACAAAGCCACATGTGGCTTTCCTGAGCCCTACTGTAGACATTTTGCCTTCCTCCCTTGGAAGGATAGAGAGAGGGAGTGGGTGAGGGAGAGGGAGAGAGAGAGAGAGAGAGAGAGAGAGAGAGAGAGAGAGAGAGAGAGAAAAAAATTGTATTTTGTGACTGTGCTAGACAAATGAAACTCACACTGGATTCATCATTATATATTCATTATTACTTAGTTTTCTTTTGATTTTAAAAGAAATTAAAACAGTTTTAGAACTCAGCACTGTAGCTTCTAAGCCTGATAGCTCAGTTGCCTGCTGGGAGCTTTGTGTTGTCTATGATCTATGATGACAGTGCTTCTGCTTTGTGGCCTCTTTCACTCTGAGAATATTGATGGTCATGATTATTACAGGAGCAGGAGTCACTTGTTTTTTCTTTTTACTGCATTCTCTTGGTACTCCTTCCCAGGTAAAAGTTCTGTGCAGTTGCTCAGAATCCCTGCACTGTTAAAGATGGCTCCAAGGAGACATTTTTTTTCAGTAACCATTCTGGACTGTGCTACATTGCAAGATTGACTTTGGGAAGGTGTGAAGATTAATGCTTTTCTTTCAAATGCTAGACTTCTTTTCTCCATTTTCTGAGTCTTTTTTTTTTAAGTGGTATGAGATTATGGTCTTTTGCTTTGTGAATGGAGTTAGTCAAAAGTATTTAGGCTTTGTGAATACTGATGTGGAACTAGAGCTTGTTAAAGAAAATGTAATTAATGCACCTGTTATGTGTTGAGAGACTATTTTCTCTTTGTTCTTACTCCAGCTGTATATTTGTAGGTCCTATAGAAGTAACTCATCCTCTGTTAAAAGTGTCAGTGGCTAGTAAGGACTGCAGATCCTTGACAAGAACATAGCAATTGAGGGAGGAAAAGTGCAGACAAATTGGAGAGAATACAGCAATAGCAAAAGCTCAGACACCAGAAAGAAACCAAGGAGCATGATTTAAACTTGCCTCTTCAGTGCTGAAACAGCAACTGTATAGTTTCGTGAAGAGCCAGAGAAAGGCAGTCAGAGGCAAGAAGACAAGGCTTATTCTGTCAGGGTAGCTGTAGTATTTTGAGAGCCAGGAAAGCTGTTGGTATTTCCATCATCCCTGAGTCAGGACTTGGAGCAGTGGAAGCGTGTCTTGCAACAGGCTGTTGGAGAGGGCTGGTTTTCTATCCTCTTGCTGCCAGGCAGTAGCCAGCTCCTCTAGACTCATGGACAGGGAGGTGGTCAGCTCACATTCAGCTCTGATTCACTCAGGGTTACCAATGAATGGCCACCTCATCTGTCACTTGCAAAGTATTGAAATCTCAATGACTGTAACTAAATTCCCTCTCTTACACTGTTTCCCCCTATTTTGTCCCATTGCAATATGCTTCTTCAGGACTCTCTGAATTCTTGCAGACATTTAACACCTGTGTGTATTCTTGAGATGCATACCTGATCCCGTGAGTGAGGAGGGCGGAGCTCAGCTCCATGCCGGCCTGCTGTGTGCTGGAAGGGCACTTAGAGCACACAGATCACGATGCTCCCCTCGTACAGCCATCACAGGTGTACAAATAGCTGTCGTGCTTGTACACATTTCCCAAGCTTACACTTCCCAGGTTTTCCAACTCTTCCTGTTTTCTGATTCTCATTGTGGTTCCAGAGTTGAAGCTGTTGCTGGCCTGCTCTGAGTCTGAGGTGTCTACTACTAGACATGTCGTTCCCACATAATACTATTCTCATCTGCAAGGCTGTTTTTTTTTTTAATTTAAAAATAAGATAAGTTTCTATTAGGAAAATCTCAGTAAGAATTAATTATATTCTGCATTTAAAAGTTCTGTAACTTATGAGAAGAGAACATGCACTCATTTATAAAGAACCGGTGTTGAAGCCCTATTGCTAAGGTGCACCCTTCTGAAGTTACTGTGTAGTTAGCCTCACAGCTCAGTTTAGAGCAACCACAGGACAAGTTTATGGGGAGAGGGGAAATCTTTGTTTATGTGGGTGTCATTAGCTCAGTCCAGTGTTCCTCAGCCTGGTTTTTATTAGGCCCCTCCTCAGCCTCTTTGGGTGTATTTTCTTCACTCTCCATCGTAAAATAACCACAGTTTGACTGTATTTCTGCTTATCTACTGTGGGCCTTTGGACACAAACAGGCCATTGTAGTAGCTAACTTTTTTAAGGCTCCTCCTACCCTTGCCAGTTTTTTCATCCTAGAGAGTTGTTTGCTCTGTGATAAGTGTGTGCTTTAAATCACCAGCAACCCCTGTCCCCATCTCCTGGAAAGCATGACTGGCTTTCCTCAGGTGATCCTAATTTGCAGCCAGGCTGGACACCCCATTGTCTGCCTGTTTCCAAACTGTGTTTCTAAGAACCAACTGGGAGCACTTGTAAGGCGATGAGATCCTCATGCCCTTGTTCCTGGAGCATCAGCAGGTGGGCCCAGGAGTCCATGTGTATAACACTTGCCCTGACATTCCTGTTCAAGCCAGCAGACTTAATTCTCACTCTTCTGACATAAAACCTGCTCCCTGCTCCCATCTTGCTGACTAGGGGTTGTGGGACAGGGATGGGTGCTTACAAAGCACAGATGTGCTCTAAATAACCTGAGGTGGAACTTCAGATGCATTTTTGAGTAAATGTTTTAATAAAAAATAAGTCAAAACAGTGTTGTGTTATTTCACTGGGCAACTGAGTGCCAGCTGTCTGTTGAGTAGTGGAACTGTGGTGGGTGTACAGGGGCACATGATGTGTATTTAACATGGTTTACTGTGCATTACTGCAGGCAGTGTGTCCATCTAGTGAAGAGCCAGAGACAAAATGCTGTGGAGATGCAGCGTTAGTGTTGCACAGGTAATGGGGTAGAGGCTTTGGAGAGGTAGCAGTTGAGGACGAGTAGGATGCCAATAGCTGGTAGAAGGTCCCTGGGGGCATTAAAGACATGGTAAATGAGGAATGACTGTGTCTGGGACATGAGTGCCCGGCCTGTGGATGTGGGAACTGAAGTTAGGCCACCAGGACAGAGTTAGAAAAGGACCTTGGTCTTGCAGGCAGAGAGGCTGGCTAAGGTGGCCTGATGCCTCATTTGTCATGTTGGTTTTCTAGAGTTCAGTGTGTAAAAACTGATGGCTCATGGGGAGTTGTGTTAGGGTCATGAGATAGGAGTAAGCACTTGATAAGTTCTCAAAACCTACAAAAATGTCAATGAGGTTGTTAGCAAGTCAGGAGAGCCCTGAAGGTGAAGCTGAAAGTTCATACTTTGTTGAAATGTGTTGAGAAGATGTGTGCATATTGCATTGGGACCAGCAAGACTTTTATGGGCTTACCTGGGGACTTAATCACCCCATGTGCTGTCCCCAGCACGCGGAAATGCGTTCTGAATTTGCAGCTGTGACCTACAAATGAATGTTTGAAACACAGCAGGTTGGAGAGTTAGAAGCCCTTAGTTCAAAGGCTAGGAAAGATAAGAATGGGAAATTAATCTCACCTGCTTCTCCTCTTGTGCATAATTAGCATCCAGGCTGTTGGCACTGGGAGGGAGGCCAGAGATCTGCTGGAGTCCCTTTTCCATCTTGGGTGCCCTAGGCCTGGCTGCTTGCTGTCCTGGCAGTGAGGAGTGGAAGAGGCCTATCTCTCGCCAACCAGAGTGCCCTGCCGTTGCCCTAGGCGGGCTTCTGGCTCTGTCCCTGTGCTGCTTCTGCACCCCCTTTACAGTTACCTTTTTCTCAGTCTTGACTGACTTTTCCCCCTGAGCTCCTTCCAGCCCTTTCCTGTATGTTATATTTCACTTTTACTTTTTTCTTTTTTCAAATATGTACTCAAATTTCAAAAATTTACTTCTTTCAAAAATGTAGTATGAAGTACTGCACTTTAAAGGTCTCCTTTTGAGGCCCTGCTAGCATTTGATCTCAGCAGTCTGTCCATTTCTTTTTCTGTGAGTTCCTTTTCTGCTTTTGAAAAAGAATGGAAGCCTTAAAATGTATCAGTGTGATTCTTGTTTAGCTCTTAGCTCCCTTTGGATAGTATACACGAAGAGCATTGAGATATTTTAGTTGGATCAAAGTTTTTTACACTTGAAAAGTTTTAGTAACTTGGATACAGAGGAGGGTGTGGTATGTGGTGGTATCATACCAGTGGTAATAATTATAGCTAAAGCAAAGCACTTCTTGCACACAGGCATTGTCCTTAATATATTACTTCTGTTCACTCATAGAACTGCCACTGTCATAGGGATAAGTACATGTATATTATTATCCTTTTTTTAACAGATGAAGAAATTGAGGCAGTGGAGAGGCAGAGTGATTGGATGAGGTCACACATCTAGCAGTAAACTGGGGAGCTTTCCTGACTTTAGACTTCACAGTGCCTCTGCCCTGCTGCTGAGGATAGATAGATGTAGACTGTGGATGTGAGTATGAATCCTGATGCTCACATTCCGGTCAGCTGGGCCCAAGTGCATAACCTCTCTGTGCTTCAGTTTGATCATTTATGAAATGAAGATAACTGCCTGGCTCTGAGTTGTGTTTTGGATTGAATAAGTTATGTATGGACAACTCCTAACCTAGTATCTGGCACACTGGAGGCATTTCCCGTTATTTTAGAGCTCCTTTTGTAAACATTAGTGTTGTGGAGTTTTTGAAAGTAGACATTGAAAGGCTACTCTAGTAAATGAAGTGTTTGAATTTCAGATTGCTGTACTCCTTGCATGTGAGAAGGTCTTCCTCAGACCAGGGGTTGTGGTCCTGGAATGCCAGGCTGTGGAAGGGATGTTCCAGGGAGAAAAGGTGCTGGGACTTGGCATCCCCCACTGGTGCCCATGAAAGGGTGCCTTGTTCCTCGTGTGTACCCACAGTAAAAGGCACAGAGTGGGGCTCTGGCGGATAGTGTGAGGCTGGGGAGTGGTGGCAGAAAAGCCATGGGGACCACTGAGCTACCTCCACAAATTACCCAGTGAACCCAGGATCCCTGGGAGCTGTTGCTTGTTTCCTGGAAGTTTGGTAGCTGAGAGCATGGCAGCATGCTGTCCTGTGTCATATTTTACTTTGGGATTCTGTTTTGGAGTAGCTTACAGAATTCCCTGCATTCTCCATTTTGAATGCGTGTCACAAGGAGATTGCTGACTTTTGGAGCTCTTGGGGTAATGTGCGGGAAAACTTCTTACTATGTAATGTTTACACAGAGGGACCAGCTGCTCAGTTAACGTAGGCACACAGCAGAACTTGAAGGATTTAGTCATGGTGTGTGTGTTCTTGGCTGCTGTGGTGGTGAGGTGGCTCACTATGCCTCCCCAGACCTTTCTCCAGCATCTCTACATTCTGCTTGCTTGTTTTTTGGGTAATACTGGGGATCAAACCCAGAGACTCATGCATGCTGGGCAATTGCTGACTGCTGAGGTACAGATCCAGGTCTGTACATTGTTAAATGAACACTGTGGTTATTTTGCCTCTTACTTAGGTTGCTGGTAAACAGTAAAAATAATAAACCTTAAAGATTGTCAAAAAAGAGCAGCTTTTAACCAAGTGGTCCTGGGAGACCTTTGCCTTTTCTTGTCACAGAGAAAGCAGACTTGGTAGACTTTAGCATTTAATCAGATGTAATAGCAGAAGAGGGGAGCTGTGCAGAACTCATGGTTTCTCTTGTTCTTGCAGCAGTTGGCCAGTTGAGAGTTTTTACTCTGGTTTTGTGTTTGTGGTTCTGCCTCTGGATTAATAGTAGAATTTAATATTTAGTTCAGTTTGTGGAGCTGAAATGTGACCATCAGCATGAACTCGTTTGTTTTTGCCTCAGTGTTTGTGAGTTGCTAGGGAATATATTCTGTGTATTCCATTTTGCTTTTTTACTTAACTCTTTTTGTCAACAAGTAGGAAAAAGTGTGACTGTAGTATGTGTGAGAAATTTAAATAGGGGAGAGGATTTATTTTGAAGATACAAAGCTATTTCTTACAGGAGTTACAAACACTTTGGAACGCAACCCTGTTGAGGTAAAGAGAAACCCTTATACTAAAATTAGATGATTTTAATCTTCACTTGCGATTTTAGAAATAATGCAATGTATATTGTATAAGTCATGTCTAGTTAAATAGGTTAGAAAATAATTCTGATATTCTGGAGCCAGATAAACCCTACTCTTCTAATTAAACTCTACAGTGATTATCATTAAAAATAAGGTTTTAATGCTTGAAATCTAGTTAGGCCCTAACTATCTGAACAGTCAACATTACACAGTCATTCTAATTCACATGATTTGGTAAATGTAAGAGCCAATTTGCATATTTAAATTGCATATAGTATATATGTATTGGATGCTTATTTTATTTGTTCTTTTAGTGTTTGCTATATTTTATTGCTTGATGATACTGCTTCTCCCTTTTTGGAAAGGCACTTTGGCAATTTCTTGAAATAAACTTTGTAAAATAAATATAGCAACATTCTAGCCACCAATACTGGCCTTAATGCCTTTTGCAGTTTGTTAGTAATTGGCTCCTTGGCTGCAGTCTGTGAACAGTGTTAACTGGTTAGTCAGGTTTCTTCCTCACCCTCTGAGATGAGGGTTTGCTCATCTTCAGTTTTTTTGAAAATAAGAACACAGTCTTTTTCATGTAATTAATATGCACTAGAAGTGTTGTTACGTGTTGCCTTGAAAAATTATGGGGCATTCTTGAGTGATCATAATGTATTGACTCCTAGATTAATTTTTAAAGTACTATATCAATGGTTGAATCTCTGAGTTCTTACTTGCTATCCAGAAAGATCAAGCCCTTGCTGGGAGTGGTATCAGTTAGCTAGTCCAGAAGATAAGGAACCATAACTTGGTATGATGGCACATGCCTATAACCCTTGCACTCTGGGAGGCTAAGGCAGGAGGATTCAGAGTTTGAGCCCAGCCTGGCAATTTAGCAAGACCTTGCCTCGAAATCAAACATAATAAAGAAAAAGGACTGGGTATAAAAAAGGAAGGCCCTGGGTTCAGTAACCGGTGATCTGCTCATACAAGGTAAGGGCTCAAAAGTGTTGCGCAGATGAGTTTTTTCTTTACTGAACCTATTACTTCAGAAGACACTCAGAATGCTGATCCAGAGGTTGGTGTATTTGCTGAGAAGATTCAGCAGAAATCTTCATGTTGCAGTTTCTCTGTATAATCCATCCTAGTATATGCATAATCTTTGATCCTGTTTGCCTGGCATGGAGTGACCATGTAACAGCCTTATTGACTTTTGTTGTCCTCCTGAGGAAGTGTAACGATGTAGTTAGTGACAACAGAGACTTTTATTATCCTTTCATAACAGCAGCCTGTGCCTCATTTATTATGATCATCACTTCCAGTCCTGTCCTGTCTCGTCTTCTGGATGTTCTTTGGAGCAGGGGCTGCTGCTTGTTGGAACATCTTTAGGCACATCACCTTACAGTGCTTGTCATGGCCGTTGGCCTGATCCAACTGTACTGAGTGTGTGACAGAATCCCCACTAAAGGAACATGCTTTCCTGGGTGTAATATGTGAAAAATGCAATTTCATTGAAAATCCTATGTCCGAATATAGGATCACTTTAATAAGCATCATTGAAAATCTGTTGGACTTCTTGTTGGAAGAACTCTTTTTATTTTACATAAACTAACTGATTATACCTCCAGTTTTTCAAGTTTTTTTTTATTATATAGTTTGTTTTAAAATGTGAGGGGAAAACCACCCTTTCTACACATAAATAGCCTTTTTGGTTTTCTGAGGCATAAAACATCAGTACCAAATGATCATCAGTCATTTGCCTGAAGCTCTTTTTCCTTAACAGATTTACTTTTTTTTTTCATTAAGTTTATTGGTACATTTTCGGTATCCAATACAGTTACATTCATCATTGGGAACTTGTACCTTTACGTGATGTATCTTGGTTCTTATTTTTTCCCCATTCCCCTGCCCTCCCTTCAACCCCTCCCCACTCCCTATTCAGAGACTTTGTTTCCATTTTTTCCTTTTCTCCTATTTTTTTCTTTTCCCTTCTTTCCTTTTCCCTACCCCTCCCACTTCCCCTACTCCTTTAGACCTTTTCTTCCTATTTCACATTATCAGTTTATACATTTTGATCCTTATTCAGTACAGATTTACCTTCTTGAAGCAGTTTTTTTCTCCTAAAATTCCTATATTTTTAAAAACAAAATATGGATTATACTGTATATGTAATTTTACATTCTTTTTTACCTTAACCTTACCACACATGTATATATGGTATTTTTAAGAATTTGACAGGAACATAATTTTGATGGTCACGAGACAGCTTGTTGTTTGCATCTGCATCCTGTGTTTGCTCACTCCCCAGTTGTTAGGGTCTCAGGTTGAACTTCATGTTTCCTTGTCATAGTTGATCCTTCCTGTGCCCTGCCTGCCCTGTCTCACCCACCCTTTCAGCTCTCCATCTGTGCCACCAGCCTTGTCTCCATGTCAGCACTGGTTCCTTCATTCAGGGTTCTCAGTGCACTAATGCTGTCCTTATCACCCTTGCTTTAATAGTTTCTTTTTGTCAAGTGATTGTAAATACCACAACCTCACTGGATTTTCTGATCATAGCATAATAAATAACGCATTCGTGGTTTTGTAATTTTCAAAGCGATGTGCCTCTGAGCTATTTTAATTAATGGAGGTGGGGGCTTGGAGCATTTTCAGCTTTCTTAGGAATCACTAATGGTGGCAACTTGATAATGGGTGAAAACACTCTCAAAATATTAAAATATACCAGCAAAGGAGAGAACAAAATTAGTGGAGGCCAGAATGTAGAAAAACTAGAAAGAATTTTGAGCAGAGTAAATGTAGGTATCTGTTATAAATGTTCAGGTGCACACATGCTAGTGCTCAGTGGGAAACTAACTTGCTTCTCTGAAATTGGTTTGAGACTTTTGGACCATGTAAGGACATGAATCAAGAGAATTTTCTTTGTTGCATAAAGAAGAGTTCCTGTGTCACCAAAACTGTACCTATTAAAAATTATATTTTGTTTGTTTTTTGTTTTTTGTTTTTTTGTACTAGGGATCGAACTTGGGTCCTTGCGCTTGTGAGGCAGGTGGCAGAACCACTGAGCTAAATCCCCGGTCCCTAAAAATTATATTTAAAAGCAGGAGAGGCTTTTTTCCTGTGACCTGTTTCATTTATTTGCCCCCTGAGCAAATGAATAGGCAAGAAAAAAATTTCTCCCTATTTCAGATAGTAAAGGAACTGGTTAGTTTTATTGAGAGATTAAAGCTTTTATCTCATGTTTATTGTGTATTGCTTGTCCCAGTAGTATGCAGATACAAGTTTTCTATTTTGTGAAATAACTATTTCACATTCTTTTTTATTGTAAATTGATAGTTAATAGTTGTATGAATCTATGGGATACAAAGTGATATGATTTTGAATACAGTGCAGAATAATTAAATTGATCTAGTTGACATATCCATCACCTCATATACTTAGTATTTTTTGTGGTGAGAACATTTGAAGTGTACTCTCAGCAATTTTGAAATGTATACAGGGCTGTATTATTACCTATGTTCACCATGCTATTCAGTAGAACTAATACGTGTTTGGGGGCGGGTAGGTTCCTCCTTTCTGAGATTTTGTGTTCTTTGACTATCATCTCTCCATTCTCCACATCTCCACCTTCTATAACCAGTATTCTACTCGATGTTTCTATGAATTCAGTGGTTGTAGATTCCACACACAAGCGAGAATATGCAGTATTTGTCTTTCTGTGCCTGGCTTGTCACTTACATAATGTAACCCAGTATAGTCCATGTAATTGCTACCGATAGAATGTCCTTCTTTTTGAATACTGAATAGTATTCCATTATGTATATATACTTCTGGATAAATACCCAGAAAGGGAATTGCTGGATAATATGGTAGTTTTATTTGTAGAGTTTTCAGGAACCTTCATATGGTTTTTCATAAAGGCTGTACTGTTACTTTTCCACTAGTAGTGTTCAAGGGTTCCCTTTTCTCTATGCTCGTACCAGCACATCTCTCTTAGTGTTTTGGTAATAGTCATTCTGACAGGTGAAAGATGATTTCTCATTATGGTTTTAATTTACATTTCCCAAATGATTAGTGACATTGAGGGAGTTTTTTGTTGTTTTCTTTTGTTTGTTGTTTGCATATTGCTTGGCTTTTTGTATTTCATCATTTGAGAAGTATCTGTTTAGGTCCCTTGGCCATTTCTTAGCTGAGTGTTTTCATGCTATTGAGTTGTTTGAGCCCCGTTTGAATTTTGGATATTTAACCTTTGTTGGCTATATGGCTTGCAGATGTTTTCTCACAATCTGTCATTGTTGCATGCTGTCGTTTCCCGTCCTGCAAATCCTATTTGTCTTTTTCTGCTTTTGTTGATTGTGCTTTTGGGGTCAAACCCAAAAAATCATTCCTCAGACCCATGATGAGTACTTTCCTCTCTCTGTTTTCCTCTAGTAGTTTTATATATTTTAGTCTTATGGTTAAGTCTTTAATACATTTTGAATTGGTTTTTGTATATGATGTGAAGGTCTAATTTCATTCTTCTACTTGTGGACATCCAAAACCTACATTTATAAAGAGCATCACTGTTGAAGAACCTATCTTTTCCCCCATGTGTTTGTTAATAATCAATTGACTGTACAGGTATGGGTTCATTTCTGGGCTCTTTGTTCTGTTTCATGGTTTATGTGCCTTTATTTATTTATCTTAACAATATTCTGATCTGTGGTCATTGGCTTTTGTTTCATTTATTTTTATCATCTCCAGTTTCTTTCATTAATATCTCAGAATTGTTATTTCTCAGGTCATTCACCTCCTTGGTTACATTTGTTCCTTAGAGCTTTTCTGGTTTTTTTTTTAGCAATTGTAAATGAATTGTTCTTTGACTTATTTTTCAGATAGTTCCATGTTAGTGTACAGAAATGCTGCTGGGTTTTGTGTATTAATGTGTTGTATTCTGCAACATGATCTGTGCATTAATTCTCATGTTTTAAAAATTTATTTTTGGTGGAGTTTTATATGCATAGGATTATGTTATCAGCAAACGGTGAAAATTTTACTTGTTCTTTTCCTGTTTGGGTTTCTACTCATTTTGGTGGGTTTTTTTTGTTTGTTTTTTTTTTATATGGGGGTTCAAACCCCAGGCCTTGGACCTGCTAGGCGAATGCTCTACCTCTGAGCACACCCCCCCCCCCCCCGCAGTACTCTTGGATACCTTTTTGTTCTTCCTCTTGCTAATTACTCTGGCAAAAACTTGCCTTGCTGTCTTGAAAGAGTGAGCATTCTTAATCTTGTTCTTGACCATCGAGGAAAACCTTTTACATTTTCCTTTAAGCATGTTAGGGGTGTGTTTATAATATGTGGACTCTATTGTATTGTGGTATATACCTTATATACCCAATTTGTTGAAAGTTTCTTTTATCTTTAAAAGATGTTGAATTTTGTCAAATGCTTCTATGTCTAATGAGATGATTTTATGTGTTCATCTGTTAATGTGATGGGTCATTTATTTTTAATATTTTCCTGAGTACAGCACATATTAATTTTATAGAATACTAGGTTTTATTGTGGGATTTTCTCATGCATGTAATGACATTTTGATAATATCCATGATTTGCAGGTACTAAACCACTGTCCATGTACCCAAAGGATAGATCCCAGTTGGTCATGATGGGTGATCATTTTAACATATTTGTTGAATGTTCTTTGCTAGTGTTTTATTGAAGGTTTTTCATCTGTGTTCATCAAGGAAATTGACCTCTAATTTTCTTTTCTTGTAAAGTCCTTGTCTGGATTTGGTATCTGGGTAATTCAGTTTGTAAAAGGAGTTTAGAAATTTTCTTTCCACTTCGGTTTTTTTCTTTTTTTGGAGGGGGGCAGTTTGATAAAGATTAGTGTTTGAAATTATCTGTTAGAATTTAGCCATGAAGTGCTCAAGTCCTGGGCTTTTGTTGGGATACTTTTTGCTACTGATTCAGTGTCTTTTCACATTATTAGTCTTTTCAAATTTTCTGTTTCTTCATGGCATTGTCTTTGTATGGTGTATATATCTCAGAATTTATCCATTTTATCTGATTTTCTGGCACGTAATTGTTCACAATAGTCTATTATGTTTGTAATGACTAATTTTATTTGAGTCTTCTCATTTCTTGTCTAGCTAAATGATTGTTAATTTTGTTTTAAAAAAATTCTCCGAAAAATTTTCATTCATCTTTTCTGTTGCTTATGTAGTCTCTCATTTATTTCTGCTCTGTTGTTGCTTTTCCTTCTTTTTGCTAACTGTGGGTTTAGTTCATTCTTTTTCTGATTCCTTGAAGTGTAACAGATTATTTATTTGAAATCTTTCCCCTTTTTTTTCACATAAGTGTTTATTTCTATCAACTTTCCTTTTAGAGTGCCTGTGCTGAATTTTGTGAGTTTTGGAATGTTGCTTTTAATTTTTTAAATAATAAATTAAGTTTATTGGTACATTTTAGGTATACATAATGATCACATTCATCATAGAAAATTTGTACCTGTACATGATTTATCTTGATTCTTATTTTTTCCCATTCTCCTACCTTGCCTTTTATCCCTCTTCCCCTCCTTATTTACAAAAGCTTTGTTTCTATTTTTTCCTTTCCTTTCCTTCCTTTCCCCCACACCCCCTCTCTAGTTCCCTTACCCAGTTGAACATTTTCTTCCTGTTTCATAATATCTATTATACATTTTGGTCTTCATTTACACTTTTAATTTCTCACACCTGAGAAACAGTGGAGTATTTACACGTGTGTCCAGTTTATTTCACTTAAGAGTATGGTCTCAGGGTGCATCCATTTAGCTATAAATGTCTCAAGTTTATCTGGGTATTCTGCTTTTTAATTCTTTCAGGAAGATACCAAGAAGGGGAATAGCTGAGTCAAATGGAACCTCTGGTTTTAGTTTTTTGAGGTATCTCCACACTGATTTGCACAGTGGTTGCACCAGGCTACACTCCCACCAACAGTGGAGAAGCGTTCCTTTCTCCCCACAGCCCTGCTAGCATTTGTTATTGGTTGATTTCTTGATAGCAGCCATTCTTTCTGAGGTGAGATGGAATCTCAGTGTTGTTTTAATTTGCATCTCTTGAATGACCAGTGATGTTGAACATTTTTTTTGTATATTTATTTGCTATTTCTACTTCTTCATCTGAGAAGTGTCTATTCATTTCAAATGCCCATGTTATGTTTGGATTGGGTCTTTGTTTGTTTGTTTGTTTTTGGTACTGGGGATCAAACTTGGGACCTTGCATTTTCCATTTTCGAGGAAGGCAAGGGCACCACTGAGCCAAATCCCTGGCCCCCTGGGTCTTTAAATTTAGGGAGTCTAGTTTTGTTGTTGGTTTTTTTTTTTTTTTAGTTCTTTATATATTCTAGATAGTAATCCTTTGTCTGAGGAACAGCTGGTAAAATTTTTTTTCCACATTGTGGGTTGTCTTTTCACTCTGTTGGTTTTTTCACTCTAAAATCAGGGACAAGAATGTCCACTGTACCAGTCTTGTTCAATATAGTTCTGGTAACATTAGGTACAGCAATTAGACGAGAGAAAGAAAAGGAATAAGGATCGAAAAGGAAGATGTTAAATTATCATTATTTGCAGATGACATGGTACTCCACGTAGAAGACCCCAAAAATTCCACCAAAAGAGTCCTAGACTTAATAACCATATTTAGTAGCGTAGCTGGATACAAAATCAACACTCACAAATCAATAGCCTTCCTGTAGATCAAGAACAAACTCACTGAGAGAGGAATTAGGGAAACAACACCTTTCACAGTAGCATCGAATAAAATGACATACCTAGGAATCAATCTAACCAAGGAAGTAAAAGACTTCTACAGTATTCTGGAAAAAGATACCAGAAAATGGAACGATATGCCTTGTTCTTGGGTAGGAAGAATGAATACAGTAAAAATGGCCATACTTCCAAAATTGTTATACATATTTAATGTAATCCCAATCAGAATTCCAACAGCATATTTCACAGAACTAGATAAAACATTCCTAAAATTCATTTGGAACCAGAAGAGACCTAGAATAGCAAAGGCAATTCTAGGCAACAGAGTCAAGGCAGGGGGCATCACAATCCCTGACTTGAAATTACACTGCAAATCTACTGTGATTAAAAACAGCGTGGAACTGGCAAAAAAACCCCAAACCAAAACAAAACAAAAAAAAATAGACTTGAGGATCAATGGAACAGATTAACAGATGCAGAAAGAACTCCAGACACACTCAGCCATCTTATCTTGACAAAGGAGCCAAACACCTTCACTGGAAGAAAGATAGCCTCTTTAATAAATGGTGCTGGAAAAACTGGGTTTTAGTTTGCTTAAGATTAAAACTAGACCCATATCTTTCACCATGCACCGAACTAAAATTGAAATGGGCCAACGACCTAAATATTAAAACAGAAACACTGAATCTGCTGGAAGACAGGTTAGGTAGAACTCTTGGAGACATTGGTGTAGGCAAAGACTTTATGAACAAAACCCCAGGAACTATCACAAAGAATCAACAACTGGGGTTTCATCTTATTAAAAAGCTTTTACACAACAAGGGAAACCACCAACAGCATGTTTCAATTTTTGTCTGAAGATATTTTTTATTTTTCCTTGCAGTTTTTTCATTGATCCCACTGGTTGTTCGGGAGCATTTTAGTTTTCTAAAATTATCTGATTTCTTGTCTTATATCATTATGATTGGGAAAGATGGTTGATATAAGTGTATTCTTCTTAGATTTGCCGAGGCTTGGTTTGTACCTTCAGGTGGGATCTCTCCTGGAGGTTGTCCAACGTGCACTTGAGAAGAATGTGTATTCTGCTGCTGATGAATGGAATGTTCTATATCTCTGTGAAGTCCCTTGATCTAAAGTTTTGTTCAAGTTCAGCATTTCCTTATTCATTTTCTGTCTGGATGATTTTACTGTTGTGGGGAGTAAAGTATTAAAGTCCCCTATTATTACTGTATTGCAGTCTATCATCCCTTTAGATCCTAAGTATTTGTTTTGCATATTAGGATGCTCTGATGTTGGGTGGATGTATATTTAAATTTGTTATACCCTCTTGATGAGTTTTCCTTTTAAATCATTGTATAATGTACTTTCTTGTTTCTTTATTACTTAAACCTTGTCTCATATAATTATCTTTGCTTTTGGTTTCCACCAAATTCTTTAGTATTTGTTATTTTCTTTTGAATTTCGTTCTATATCTCTGCAAATTGTTTGGCATTATAAAATATTCAAATCCTCAAGAGAATAGGTAGTGTCATCTTTTTAGAGTTTCACAGACCCAACCTGCTCTGTAATACCTCTTCCTTTCTCTCCAAAAATGAGACAAGGCTTTTTCTTCAGGTGCCCTCTCGCTATCTCAATTATAACCTGAACCAGGTTCTCTCTTCTGCTTTCTCTGCCCTTCAGCCTTCTCCAGGGCTTTTTATCTGCATGTTTGTTGGGCCTCCATGCCTGTGTTCTCTGGAAGTTGATTTATTTCCTTGTCTACCTGGTTTCTGTTGTGTCTGCTAACTCTGCCTGGATCGTCTTGACAGCAGCACCACTTGTGTGCTGTCACATGCAGGATTCATCAGCGTGCTTTTTATTTCCCCTTGCAACTCATTAATCAAGATGAATACAGTTTTGACATCATTTTAGTAGTTATTCCTTTTCTAGCTTAAAATGTTCTCCTCTGATGACTCCATTTTATACTCAACTAATTAGAATATAATTCACAAATATTTTTTATTTGCCAGGTGGTTACCTGAGAATTTCTACTCTGGCATACTTCTATTTTGGAAATTTTCTTAATGTAATTAACTGATAAAGTGTCAGATAAGCCCCTAAATGTTCCAGAAACTCTGTTTCTTTATCTATTAAATGAAGATTTAAAAAACCTTAATTCACTGGTGATTATAGGGATTCAGTAAATAAAAATATCTGTGTATCTGTAGCTTACTGTTGTGTTGCAGAGTGTTTTTTCATTGATACCTACCAAGTCTATGCATTTTGATATCGTTATGGAGACATAATTTACATACCATACAATTTGCCTGTTTAAAGTCCAAGATTCAGTGGATTTATTACTGTCACAGATGTAGAGCCATTACCACAGTTCATTATAGAACATTTGCATAGTAGTCCTTTCCCCTTTTGCAGGTAACTACTAATCTACTTTCTGTACTTTTATGTGTTTTTAATTCCATGCTTAATATTATATTCTGTGGTAATAGGATCATTTTTCTTATGGTACATTGAAGGTATTTTTAAATATAATCCTTTAGTTTTTAGAACTAAAAAGCACCTTTTGATATTTAATGTTTTATTTTTTAAGTACATAAGGAAATAGAAGACTAAAGAAGTCGAGTGATTCACCTAAGGACATTCCTTCTCCATTCCTCTTTACTGAAATATACTGGGAAAGCAGTATTAACAGCACTTATTTAATAATTCTTATTTGTGAGTGTGAATATGAGATGTAATCATTAGAATCCTCTGCTTTAACCAAATTGGCTCATTTCATTCACTGTTTTGTGAATATTTCTTGTCTCTAGCCACCTCATGTATATAAAAAAAGTCATAACCAGATTTTACTTAGTATATTATTTTCTCTTCTAATTTTCTTTAGGAAAGTCATCACTCTGTGATCAACCATAGAATTTTGTGGTGTAATTTACCCAGTGTAGAATGTGTTCAGTGTTATATTTGAAGTTTTGTGATAGACTGCTTGGACTACCAATTTTTTCCCCACCTCATGCCCTCTTTTAATGCATTTTCTGTGATTCCTTCCATTTACATGTGGAGACTGTTTCTCTACTCCCCTGAATTTGGGCTGACTTTGTGATTTTTCTTGACCAGTAGAATGTGGCAAAAATGATGTCATGCAGATTTCAAGGCTCAGGCACCAAGGGTCCTTGCTGCTCTGGTTTAAGGGAGGGAGCAGAGGCCATGTGGAGAGGAAAGGAGCTCCAGTCTGCTGGTGCCACTGGCTCCAGACATCAGTGAGGCCAGCATGCATCTTCCAGCAGTCATCCAATATAGTTACATGAATGAGGAATTAAATTAAAAAAATCATAATATTCTGAGTCACAAAATTTGGAATGGTTTGTCATGCAGCAAAGGGTAATGAATGCATGTAGTCATTAGCATTGTTGCGATCTGAGAGGGTTCAAAAGTGTAATCCATGTAAGTCCTTAGCTTACTGCCAAGCAGGGCAAATCCCTTAGTAAAGGGTAACTGCTACATCATCATTATTAAGTTATTTTTGTTGTTTTGGTTATATCTCAACTTTTTTTTTTTGGTACCAGGGCCTTGCTCTTACACAGCAGGTGGTGAAACCACTGAGCTAAATCCCCGGCCCTGTTGTTTTGGTTATAAAGATCACTTATTCTCTTTCCTCTTCTAGATATTATGCCATTGTTTTTCATTATCATTACCTCTTATGAATAAGGCAATTTTATGTCTTTGGTGCTAATTGGTATTTTCCTTCCTAATAGTGAGTAGTCTAAAACATTTAAAATTTTTCTTAATGTGAAATAAAACACATGCATAGCAAAATGCTTAAAGTGTCAATATACAGGTTATAGCAAGTTATAATAAAATAAACACTTATAATGACCACTCGGGTTAAGAAACTGAACATTGCCAGAACCCCAGTTGCATGCTCTCCCTGATCAGAGTCCTCTGCTTCACACCTAGAGGTAGCCATCAATCTGATTTTTAGTGCTATAGTTACTTCTTAAGCTTTTCTTACCACTCTCTGGGCATGTAGAAATGGATTAGTATAGTATGCAGCCTCTTGTTCCTGGCATTATCAGCTGAACGTTGTCTCCCTCATATATCCACAGCATGAACAACAGTGAGTTCTAATATCATTGTTGTATAGAATTTCATACTCAGAATATATGTGTGTCAGACCTACTATTGATGGGCAGTTGGGTTATTTACAGTTTGGGAGTATTATGAATAACTCTGTCAAGCACATTTATTCTGGAAAATATATGTGATAGATTTTTAAAGGTGTGTATGGTTGAGAGTAGACTTTTTGGGTAATAAATGGCTGCCATTTTTTGTTAGTCTCACAAGTAAAGATCCAGGTCCAGTGATAACAAATGGTATAAGTTGTATTAAGTGTTAATTTTTATTGAGGTTAGAACAATTGGATTACCACATCTTTCAGGTGATTGACAGAGAAGGCAATCTTAAGTCAGTGGGGACAGGAGTTGGGATGTGATACAAACTATGTAGGATAGAAAGGGTTAAGATTTAGGTGAAGGATTAGAACGCTCCAGAAGGGAAATCTTTGAGAAAATTTGGTGACATTATATTTGAGAGTCTTAGATTTTCAGGAGTTTATAACATTTTTTACATTATTGTCCCCCACACAAACCTGTTACAATGGTTTATATTTTATCTACATTATGAGGAAAGAGATAGGGCAACTTGGGGACAATCGACAGATCTTTAGACACATCTTGGGCCATATAAAGGGACACAGCTCTTTTAGGACTGAGATTTCCTTTGGCCGTTTCTCCAAAGCAAAAAAGTGAGGTAGTAACACTGCCAAAAGAGAAGGAAAAAGATATGTCAGAAATGGAAAATGAGAAAAACCTTTTGTTTAGCCAAATTAAAGACTCCGTATCTATTAAAGACAGTAGAGGCTATAAGAAGATTGGCATAGTGTAACAACCATGGCAATTTGAGTTTCTTTGTGTAATTGTACAGAATGTGCTGTAAGTGGGTCAGCGAGCTATAATCAAACATGGTGGAGCTGAAGAACAGCGTCTGTGTGTTGAGTCACGTGATTGTTCTGCCGCAAGGCGCCCTGCCAAGCCAGCGATGCCGCTCTTCTTTCTGTGCCCTGATGACCTCAAAAGGAAAGCAGAAGTGTTTATAGCTTACTGAGTTCTTTTCCCTGACTACCTGAGGAAGTTGAAAACTTGAGGATTTAATTCAGGTTCAGTAGTATTGCATTGATCTTATAAGAAAGTAGGCAATTTAAAGCATTTGGACACTGTATTAAGATCACATGGAGATAATTGGGGCAATTGAGGAATTGTTCGCTTCATTTGGGATCATGTTAAATAGGGTTGTTTTTACACCGTTACGTGCTTTCCCAAGTTGACTAAAGTAGTATTTGTGACAGGCTGTAGTTGAGCATGCTTTTAAGATGCAGAACAAAACCTAGCTTACTGCTATGACTTCTATTGATACAGGGATTTGTAGGCTGTTTCCATAGGCATAGAGCTAACATTCACTGAAGGTCTACGTACGTTATTGATTTGATTTCTTGTATTATTTCTGAATGGTCCCTGGATGCATGGAATTGGTGATGGTTTTATAACTTTTAATATTATGCTTTTCCTGGAAAACAAAGTGAGCTTTTCATGCTCGAGTAAACACATTGACGTATTATGAAACTGTCACTCTGTGAACAATTGGCATAAGCTCAGTTATTCAAGTATGTGATTCTTTTCAATGGCTTCTGTGTGAGCTAATGCTTTAGTACAACTAGCATAAAGAAATTTCAGTACTTCCTTAAAAAAACTGAATCATCACTGTATGATTAAAGAAATCCAAAGGATTAGTCTTTTTATTGAGCGTTTTCTTCATTATCATTTGTAGCTAACTGCAGTAATCATTTGTTAGGATTCATAGCTCATTTTATTATTATTTATTTATATATTTTTGAGACAGGGTCTCACTTCAAAGTGCAGGCTGGCCTTGAACTCACTGTGTGTCCCAGGCTGGCCTCAAACTTGCAACAATCCTTCTACCACAACCTTCTGGTCTTGGGATTACTATGTCTGGCTCCATTCATTTTAATTTAAAATACATCTTGAAAATTAAACAGTCCGTATGATGTCCTTGTCACCTGACATGAGTGTCTCCCCACTGTGCCCTGTTTAGTGCACCTGTGCACTGGCTTTGTGATAGTGGCCTTTAATGGAAACAGCTTTGTTTTCTTTTCTAGTTGTTTGAATGAAAATCTTTTTCAAGTAATATGATCTTTATGATAGTTATTGTTGTTATTTGCATAATACTGAACAGCGTGCTAATCATTTCCTCATTTGATATGTTTTCTAGCTTTTCATTTTTACAGATAATGCAGTGATGCAAATATGTATTTGTGCAATATTCTTAGTTATATTGCAAGGACAGGTGTCCCAGAAGTAAGTCAGTGGATTTGTAAATATCTAATCTATCATGTCGTGCCCTGTTTCTTTCCAAAAGGCAATATATTCTTATGTAAGTATCAATTCCTTTACCAGTACAAGAGAGAAGAAGCCTGTTACATATTAGGGGCTCACAAAATTAACATTTGAATCATCCTGTAATCTTAGAGGAGACTTTTGCCTTTGCAAATTCATTTTCCATTTTTAGCAAAGTAATATGTGCAAATAGCTTGAAACATCCAATAACCTGTGCAGCCTGACAGGAAGAACAGAAGCCTCTGCCTTCTCCTCTGTGTGCCTGGCTTTTGGTGGCTTTGGGAAACGCTATCTCTTAGCTGTTTGTATGCATATGTTATTATGGCTTTAAGTATTATTCATAATCAAATCATGTTTATATTTTGATTGTATCTTTTTATACTTTTTATATTACTCTGGAATTAATAACTGTCCTTTTTGCTTGCATTGCTTTCTGTATTCCTGTTTTTCATTTATCATTCAACATTCCGACTGAGTTGTAAATATCCTCTTGGTACTGCCACATACATCAGACAATCCTCAGATGTGTCCTACTCATTTTTTTCAAAACTCCCTCTGGGAGCCTCTACATTTTGCTCCAGTGTGCACAGGTTGAACTCAAGGCCGGCAACTCAGCTAACATCTTAGCATTCCCTTCATGGTTTTTCCCTGTGAGTTTCTTTTGTCTCTCTCTGTCTTGTTGATTCTGTTTCTTAGAGCTAACATTTTGCTTTTGAAATTTCCATTTAATGGATTCCTGAGAAATATGTGTGGAAGGTAAATTGTTGTTTGCAGCCATGTATCTCTGAAAATGTCTTTCTGCCATCATACTTAATTGATTGTGTGCTTTCAGGCTGGGAGTTTAGAGGAGTGCTTCCTTTTACTTTCAGTGTTGCTGCTGAGTCCAGTCCCACTCTGATTCCCAATTCTTTGTTAGTCCCCTGCGGGGGGCCCTCCCATTCTTTGGGAGCTTTCAGAATCTTATTTTGGAGATCTTATTTTATACTATTCTCTATGTATCTTTTTTCATCTATTTTATTGTTCAGATGGGGTGTCCTAATCGTGTTCTGCAGTCTCCTGTTTTCTTCTAGTTTTACGTGGATACAGTACCTTATGGACTGATTTATTTTAGTTTTCCCACTTCTTCCATTTCTGCATCTCATTGCCCTTTGGAAAAATTTTATAAACTTTATTATTTTTTAACCTCTTCTGTTAGGTTGCTTTTTTGATGCTACAGTATTTTTTATTTTTTTTTTTTTTGGTACCTGAGATTGAACTCAGGACCTTGTACTTGCGAGGCAGGCGGCGGAACCACTGAGCTAAATCCCTGGCCCGCTACAGTATTTTTTAATTTCTAAGAGCTTATTTCCAATTCTTCAAATCTTGTTTTTTATGGCATTATGCTGTTTCATCTCTGGCTTTTCTGAGACTATTGATTATTATATTTTCTAATGTGCAATAATTTCTTTTATAAGTTTCTTTTTAATGTTTAACATTTAGTTGTTCCATATGTTTACCTAACATTGAAGATATAATTTCCCCTGAGTAAAAGATGTGACCATCTACTGGATGACTGCTATTTTCATTAAGTTGCTCATTAATATTGAAAATTTTATTTTTAAATAATTGTAGATTGATAGGAAGTTGCAAAAATAGAACTGAAAGAGTCTTTATACTCAGATAATGCCAGTGATCACATCTTTACATGTCTGCAACATACCAGCAAAACCAGCAAATCGACATTGTACAATCTTGGATTGTTTGTAAAGACATGCTGCTTTAAATTTTCTGTTAACCAAAAGCCTTACACTGAAGACATATGTGAAATCTATGTAAATTGCTTTTGTCTTTCAGCAATTTTTCCAGCTAGTCAAATTACGAAAGCTTGGACTTAGTGATAATGAAATTCAGCGGCTCCCTCCAGAAATCGCAAACTTCATGCAGCTGGTGGAACTGGATGTGTCTAGAAATGGTAAGAATGAGATCCCACGTGGGCTGTCCCTGTGTCTCTTCTGATGCTGGGGCCATTTTTAGTAACCACAGTTGTATAAATGTTGCTGGAGATGCTGTCCCTGGTATGGGAAAGTGATGTATACATGTGGAGATTAATGCCACTTTTAATAGTTCAATCAACTTACAAGTATTTATCAAAAAAATTTTTTTCCCCCATTAAGTTTATTGGTACATTTTAGGTATAAAATACATTTACATATATCATTGGGATCCTGTACCATTAGATGAGTATCTTGGTTTTTTTTTTTTTTTCCCCTTCCCCTGCCCTCCTTTCACCCCCTCCACCCTTCCCTATTTGCAAAGATTTTGTTTCCATTTTTTTCCTCTTCTCATAGTTTTTCTTTTCCCTTCTTTCCTTTCCCCTACCCTCCCACTTCCCCTGCTCCTTTAGACCTTTTCTTCCTATTGCACAATATCAATTATACATTTTTAAAATTAAAATATCAAGACCTAGGAGACATTACCACAGATTTTACAGAAAAGGATATAGAAAGCATATTTCAAAAATCTGTTTTGAAATAAATTTAACAACTTCTAAGAAGTACCTTGGAAGACAAATTAATGAAACTAACTCTGGAGGAAATATAAAATTTGAATAGCACCTATTAAAGAAAGTATATTCCTAGCTTGAAAACCTACCCATATGACAACAACAGGCACATAGACATTTTAGCTGATGAATTGTATCAAACATTTAAAGCAGAAAAAAATAAAAGGAACACTTCTTCCCTCATTTTAGGAAATCAACATCATGCTAATGCTAAAACTGGATAAAGATAATAGAAGAAAAAAGTATGAACATAGATAGAAATTTGTTTAACAAAACAATTAGAAGTCAGATCTGGCAGTATGTAGAAAGTGGTTTTATTATAGGGATGGCAGTGTTGGTTCAGCATTGGAAGATCCACCCCCAAAAGTCACCATTTTAACAGAGGAAAGGAAAAAGCCATATGATCCTGTCACTAGTTGGAGAAAAAGTATTGGACTAAATTCTACAGCTGTTCATGGTAAAAGCTATCAGGAGACTAGAAGTAGAACAGAACCTTCCCAACAGATCAAAGACATGTCCTCCATACTTCCAGCAAAAACACCTGATATGAATGGAAAAGATACAATGCTTTCTCCCTAAGGTGGGGAACAAGAGCAGATATGGTTACTCTTTATCTGTCCATTAAACTTTGAAACCTAGGCCCAAACCAAAATAGTCTGGCAGTAAAATGACACAATTAGGATAGGATTGGCAAGATAGAAGCAAAATCTTTATATGTAGATGAAATGATCATCTACAGAGAAAATACTAAGAAATCTCTAGGAGCCCCTAGAACTTGTATTTGAATTTAGCAGGATTAGAAAACACAAGGTATATATAAAAATTCAGGTCTGTGTATACTTGCTATAAATGAAGAATTGGATACTGAAATTTAAAAGTTATGTAGGAGTACAAAGGACCTAGAAAAGTTAAAAAAAAAAAACATTCTTGGAAGACATTTATTACCTAATTTTAAGACTTCCTCTAAAGCTACAGTAATCAAGGCAGTGTTGATGTAAGGAAAGACATATAGATCATGTGAAGAAAACAGAGAATCTAGAAATAGAACCACACATATATGGTCCACTGATTTTTGAAAGATTATTTAACATTAACATTTTATAGAACATAAACTCTACTCAAGAGCAGAGGAAAAGACAATGTTTTCACCAAACGGCACTAGAACACCTGGTATTTGTATATAAAAAATCAACCTCAACCCTTTATTTCCAGACATAAAAATAACTTGAAGGGATCTATGAACCTAAATATGAAAGCCTAAAAGTGTAAAACTTTAAGAAGAAATTATAAGGGAAAATGTGTATGAATTTAGGGTAGGCAAGAACTACCTAGGATACAAAAAACATGATGTATAAAAAAAGATTGA